>NC_072387.2:100943204-103343204 GCF_028885625.2 Pongo pygmaeus
TAAAGTTGTTGTAATTTATTAAAAAAGAAACAATACATGCTAGGTATAGAAAATTTGGGACTAGAGAATTGTTATTCAAAACATTTCTCTCTTCATATTTATTTGAGAAATTGTATAATGCCAAATAATAAATATTAATTTTCTGAAAGACACAAAAGAAAGACTTCTAAGCCATCCATATGTAATATAATCATGGTCATGTCAAAATTATTGTATCTATGATCGTAACCATAGAGAAAAAAAAACCCATACTTGTAAGTTCTTTAATGGTTGTACTGACTTTATTTATACAATGATGGCATCATCCATCTTTCACTGTATATTATTTCAGTGACTTTCAGTAACTTGATTTTAAAGGATCTTTGTTTCCCTATTTCTCAGTCTTCTTCAAGGCCAGTACACATTGGAGGGAAAGCTATTTTTGCAAGAGGTGCAGTTTGTGACTGATACAGGCAGGCAAATCAGCCTGAATGGGGCTTATTTTGAGTCCAAGCGTGTTGACTGAAAGAGAGAGGGCTGGAATTTAAGCAGCACCCACCATAAACTAGGCTACGTCTTTCATCAGCATATCAAGAAAGAAGCTTGGAGGCTCAACTCCTTAAGTTCCTCTACAGAGAGGGTACCACTGACATTCCTCATTGCATTTAATCTCATTAATAATAATCTCCTGTTTGTTAAGTTCTGTTATAGACCTCATGTTCCACATAAAGATACTGAGGCTCAAACAGTCAGTGCATGATTGGCAAGGGTTTGAATCAAAGACTCTGGTTGCAGGCTCATTCTGTTTGTCATACTTCCTGGCGAGGGAGGGTGACTCACGCCTCTAATCACAGAACTTTGAGAGGCCAAGGTAGGGCCAGTCAGTTTAACCCAGGAGTTCCAGACCACCGTGGGCAACGTGATGAAACACCATCTCTACAAAAAAACACAAAAATTAGCTGGGTGTGGTGGCATGCCTGTGGTCCCAGCTACGAGGGAAGCTGAGGTGGGAGGACAGCTTGAGCCTTGGAGATCAAAGCTGCAGTGAGCCAGGATTGCACCACTGCACTCCAGCCTGGGCAACAGAGTGAGAATCTATCTCAAAATAAATAAAATAAAAATAAAATAAAATAAATACTTCCTTTCCAAGCACTAGAGAACTGAGAGATTTATATATAGTTAAAAGGGCCAAAGCAGTGATTTTCAACTATTTTATGAATAAATAATGAAATCTGTGTGTATGCGCATGCATGAATGTATACAGAAAGAGCACGTGAAGATAGACAGAGATACACAGATGGTTTTGGTAGAAAACACCAAGCTTTAAGAACAAATGTAAATATAAAGATTAAAGAACTTAGGATTAGTACCATGATTGCTTATTCAGAAAAGAGGATTTTTTCCTGTAAATTTCATTACTTGAAATCATTTCTCGAAAGGCATTTAGATCATCCTTTATTCATATTAAGAGGAATTAATTGCTTTCCATTTCAATTTATTTTTTCTTCAAGTTAGCCAGTTTTTCCCCTAGTATTAGAGATTCATGCTTCATAGACAAGATTAACTTTTTTTAAAAAAAAGTTTAAATTAACAAAAAGGAGGGTATGAAATGATTAAGAGCTTGAACTTTTTCCTTAGATTTCCTGGATTCAAATCAACTGCACCTCAGATTTCAGATTTCTCTCCTGTAAAATGAAAGTTGTAATGATTAAATGATAAGACACAAGTAAAGCACTTAAGATACCTGGTAAACATTAAATTATAGCTCTTACATCAAAATAACATGCAGAAGTGAGCATTTAAATGTCTTAGATAACAAAGATGCTTCAATTATCAACAATTCATACTAGATCTGCATTGGATTGTTGAATCAATTCTCCAGTGAATAAAGTATTGATTGCCAATCTCCCTAAATTTTCAAATAATAAGGGTTTTTTAAAAATGAATCATATTCTATGGGCACAAATGCTCTTTGCCTCTCTATCTTAAAACCACACACCAAACCACTCATGAATCACTTGAATCAGTCATTTGGAAGTGTCAAATCAGCATAACACAATCTAACAGTGTTCCTAATGTTACATCTTAAAAGATTTATCCATAAACAGGCAACATAGAATCATAACAAGTATCTTCCATTTTGTACATAAAGTATGGGTATTTTGACAATTTGAGAAGAATTATAGGTGGGGCATTTTGCTTGTCCGATTACTGGTTTAGTGAGGGCTAGGCTAAGTATAGCAGGGTTGAACAATTTATGCCCAGGATCTCAAGAATAAAACTGTATTGCCCCAGGTGGTAGCCCCAAAGCAGTTAGCAATTAGCAGTTCTGAGCCTAGGGTTCTTTCTCTGCTTTCTAACCTCTTGCTGCTATTTGCCTGAGAGTGCTCAAGTCTGCTGATGACTGACACGTCAAGTTAGAATGAATAAGTGGCAGACTCCATTCCTGAAACCTGTGGCATCTAGGTGGAATCCGGATTGCCAACATGGCTCAGCTGATTTTGCATGTGCAGCTAGAACTTCCTTATGTAATCTGATGGACTTCATGTTACAATGTAACTATTGTAACATGTACCTGTGTTCCTTGCTCTGTGTGATTAACTCAATCCTGAGAAGAGTTGAGTTTGTTCTTAGTTAAGTTGTCAGTAATAAAGGAATTACTTTAAGTGCTTAAAAGGATTTCTGAGACCTTATGTATGGTAACGCAATGTTATATTGATGAAGCATGGATTTTGACTCATTTATGGATACCTAAGATGGGGCATTGACAAAGGCTCAATAACTATCTGTTGCTTGATGACTGAGTGAAGAAATGTATAAGGCAAAGCCTGGAAGTGAGTGAGTTAGGCAGGAAAAAGAAAAAATCTGGGTGTAGGTGGAAGGAAAGAAAGAATTAGGTACCTATTAGGTTAGTAGATCAATATGTTGTCAAAAGTTACAGAAAATTAAATACTCAACAAATTCTACACACATTCATGGCCACCTTCATGCGTTAGTTCACTGTTTCCCACACATCAGTCATTTGTTTAGTTCCTTCACAATTTGTCATATTGAAGCAATATCTATGTGTTATTTTCCTTTAAATGAAACTTCAATCAATGGATCTTTTTTAAATGCAGCCCACTCTACACAATATCACCTGTTAGATGATGGGTTTGGTGTTCTCAGTGCTTCTCATACTTTTGTGGTTTTTTTGTGTGTGTTTTTTTTTAGGCAGTGTTTCGCTCTTGTTGCCTGGGCTGGAGTGCAATGGTGCGATCTCGGCTCACTGCACCTCGGCCTCCTGGGTTCAAACAACTCTCCTGCCTCAGCCTCCCAAGTAGCTGGGATTACAGGCGCCTGCCACCATGCCTGGCTAATTTTTTGTATTTTTAGTAGAGACGGATTTTCGCCATATTGGCCAGGCTGGTCTCGAACTCTTGACCTCAGGTGGTGATTCACTGCCTCAGCCTCCCAAAGTGCTGGGATTACAGGCATGAGCCCCCGTGGCCGCTTATCATACTTTGATGTGAGCTCAAGTCACCTGGGATAAAGCTAAAATGATTCTGATGCCATCAGTCTGGGTTGGGGCCATTTCTGCATTTCTCACAAGTTCTCAGATGAGTCTGAGAACCACATTATGAATATCAAGATGCCACATACATATTCTGATAAACACTTAAATACTTAACTAGCAATGTTTTAAAATTTATCTTCATATCAAGTAAAATTGTTTCATATACCCCATCAGTGGTAAATTCAATGATATAAATACAAACACTCTACTGAGGTTAAAAAAAATTAAATTTCCTTTGCTCTCTGGGAATTCACTGCCAAGAAGAAAGACAATTATGTAAGAAACCAAAGTAACATGTGCTATGGGCTATTCTAGAGCTCTGTACAAAATGCTATGAGAAAATCCTAGAAATTAGGGGAAGACCATGGAAAAAATGTGTCTCTGAGCATGAAAATAATGGTAATATGTCTTTTGATAGGAAAGAACTAGTTGGAGGAGTAGGAGGGTCAGGGGAGCCCAGAACCTGGGCTGTTTCCTGCCTGTCCCTACAGTTGTGAAGACTGTGCCCCATGCAATGGAACCCAGCCGAGGGCTTTGTGGGCGTGCCACTTGTCCATTTCTGCAGACCTTCAGAGGACTGCATTGGCCTGTGAATTAGTCTGTTTTCACACTGCTGATAAAGACATACCCGAGACTGGGAAGAAAAAGAGGTTTAATTGACTCATAGTTCCACGTGGCTGGGGAGGCCTCACAATCATGGCAGAAGGCAAGGAGGAGCAAGTCACATCTCACATAGATGGCAGCAGGCAAAGAGAGAGCTTGTGCAGGGAAACTCCGCCTTATAAAACCATCAGATCTCATAAGACTTCTTCACTATCACGAGAATAGCACAGAAAGACCTGCTCCCATGATTCAATTACCTCCCACTGGGTCTCTCCCACAATATGTGGGAATTCAAGATGAGATTTGGGTGGGGACACAGCCAAACCATATCAGCCTGGAAGGGGGCATCATTTTGGCATCATCCATCCCCAGATGGAGAAAGGGTAGCTTTTTCGGCATTTATCTTCCTGGAAGAGGCTCCCTCTTCTTATTCATCTTCCTGGGGGGTGCATCTTTATTCTAATTTGCACAGACATCATAGAGTTGCTTCCCTGAACTATTTCCTTCCTACCAAAAGACATCCCATCCTTATTAAGTGCCACACACTGTGAATTATGTGCATAATTTCTTGTCAAATGGGGTTCAATTCTCTTCTCCTTTCCCGACTTTCTATGCCATTAGTAGAAGGTAAGAGGATGGATCATTTAGGTAAAGAGAGGAGAGGATGAGAAAGCCCTAGTTCCAGCTCTCAGAGATTCCTGGCCTTTCTTCAGTATTCTGTTTACCCTCTGTCACAGGCAGGATAATGGTCCCCCAGAGATGTTCATGTTCTAATCCCCCGAACTTGTCAATACGTTGTGTTACATGACAAAGGAGAATTAAGGTTGAAAATGGAATTAATGTTGTTAACTGACTGACCTTAAAATAGGGAGAGTATCTTAGAATATCCAGATGGACCAGCTGTAATCACAAGGTCCCTTAAAATGGAAGAAGTCTCAAACTGCCAGCCTCAAGCAATCCTCCCAGCTCAGCCTTCCAAAGTGCTGGGATTACAGGTGTGAGGCACTGCACCTGGACTAAGATAAATTACTATAAAGTAAAATCTGTAAAAAAAAAAAAAGTCTATATATATATATAAACTAAGAATTTTCCAATTTTCTTTCTCAGAGAGAAAACTGGCAATTATTATTTCAAATGTATTTTATTAGCCTATATTTGTGTGTTAATTTGAAAAAAATAACAGCTTGAGTTCAAGCTGGTATCAGTTTTTTTAAAAATTCCTATTAATAAGGCAATAATTTAACCAGATATCATAAGCATATATAAAAACAAAATATTTTGCCATTAGAGGCCTGCACACACCCTCAGTGATATGCTCAACAACTTCTTGAATATTTTCTTCAACACCTAAAATTAATTACTACACAATTATAATTTGTTTCCATGTTATACCTTGCCTCATGTAAGTTCAAAAAACTATCAAACAATAATGCATATGATTAATAGCACTAACAACAATTAAAATAACCATAACAATATTTCAGTAAGTTCAATACATTTTGAGACATTACTAATTGTGTCAATAACATATTACTGTGATAATTCCTAATACGTGTCTAGAAAGCCTTGTTAATTTATTTGGCTTAGAGTTAATAAAATGAACATTATTTCTTTGGTGGAGGGGTGAAAAGCAGGAGAGGGAAGCAGGAGAGGAGGTCAGATGGTGTGATATGAGAAGGACTCCACACTCCTGGCTGGGGGAAGGGGCCATAAGCCAAAGTCTGCAAGCAGCCTCTAGAGGCTAGGAAAGTAAGGAAGTGGATTTTCTCCTAGAACAGTGATCCCCAGCCTTTTTGGCACCAGGGACCAGTTTTGTGGAAAGCAATTTTTCCACTGACTGTGGAGGGTGGATGGTTTCAAGACAGTTCAAGCGCATTACATTTATTGTGCACTTTATTTCCATTATTATTATGTTGTAATATATAATGAAATGATTATACAACTCACCATAAAGTATAATCAGTCGGAGCCCTGAGTTTGTTTTCCTGCAACTAGATGGTCCCATCTGGGGGTGATGGAAGACAGTGACAGATCATCAGACATTAGATTCTCATAAGGAGTGTGCAACCTAGATACACAGTTCACAATAGGGTTTGGGCTCTTATGAGAATCTAATGCTGCTCTGATGTGACAGGAGGTGGAGCTCAGGCAGTAATGCCAGTGGAGCGATGGGGGAGCAGCCTTCAGTACAGATGAAGCTTCTCACCTGCCTGCCACTTATCTGCTGCTGTGCAGTACCAGCCCGTGGCCCTGGGGTTGAGGACCCCTGTCCTAGAACCTCCAGAAGTAACACAGCCCTGACCACACTTTGATTTTAGCCCAGTCAGACCCACATCAAACTTCTGGCCTGTAGAATTATAAGATAATAAATTTGTGTTGCTTTAGGCCACTAAATGTGTGGTAATTCGGAACAGCAGCAATAGGAAACCAACATGACCTCTCGAGACCCAGAGACCCCTCTGTTTTGCCTCTTTCTGTTTCCAGGATGCTGCTGTTTCCTGGCTACATCTCCTACTTTTCCTTCACGGTCTCTTTTTCTGGCTTCTCTTTATCTCTAAAAATTGGTTCTTCTCTAGATTATGCAGTTACTTCCCTTTTCTCACTCTACAGGAATCACAAATTTGCTGGACACGGCCCAGATTCAGATTTCAGATATGTTTTCCTTGGCCTACACGGTGTTTTTACACAAGCCAAAGTGAAATGCATTTAGGAGAAGCATGTGTCCTCTAGACTTCCATAACTCACACACTACTCCATACTGTATTTTACCTGGCCTTCTTCCCTCATTTACATTATTTGCTTTGTCCCTAAATGTTTTGAGTTGAGGATTCTTCTTCTACAACATACATATGTAATGAGATGTTAAGATGTTACTTTGAAAAGGATTCATGGGTCACATAAGTTTAGGAAATGCCAAGTTAGACAAAGGTGGGTTGTTATATGTAAAGAATTAGGAGCCTCGATTATGTTAATTATCATATATCTGCATAGATAGAGTACATACATGCACACAGTATGCATCTGTATACAGCATTCAGCATATCCCAAACTTGTATCCCTGTGGAACTTTAGTGTGGCATCTTTAGGTTGGATGCTCCAAGTGTACACATTGAGATATGTTGTTCAATACTCTCTTTTCATCTGTTTCCATTACTGCAATCATCCCACATCTTGATGACTTCCCAAAGCTATAAATAAAACCAGCACTTACAAAGTATCAACTACATGGTACACACTGTTGTAAGTACTTTCATACATATAAGATGACTTACAACACTGATATGATTGATAGTAGGCACTGTTTTTATTCTTATTTTACAGGTGAAGAAACAGCTGAGGCCTAGATAAGTTATGTACCCAATGCCACACAGCTAGAAAGCTACAAAGCTGAAGTTTGAACCCAACTCATCTTGGTCCAGAGTCTGTGCACAGAAGTCTTCATACATCCAGCACTCACCCTGCTCTTGAGCAAAAGGTACATGTCCAACTTAAGAAAACGTTTACTACTAGAGATCACTGAAAAAATCATAAGTCATCTCAATCAGGTTAAATGCACTGCCCGAGAGATGTTCAAGAAGAGGTTCAAGGACTTCTTAGGAGGGAGTTTTATGAGAGGCACCAACATTGAAGACATCAAATCCAATTGTAAAGTCCTTCCAAATGGAAGATTGTAAAAGGATCTAAAGGTCTATTCTGGATGGGAAGATAACATGGGCAAAGGTAATGACTATCTGGGAGGAGCAGACCAGTCTGGCTGTAATGAGAAATTCATAGAGAAGAGTAGTTTCCAGTAATGCTGCAAAAATCGGCCAAAATCAGATTGCGAGAGGCCCTGAATGTCAGCAAAATCGGGTTTTGGTCTTAATCCTCGTAATCCTTTAACTGATGGGAAGCCCTAAAGAGTTTCTCCTTGGGAAAGTGATAAAGTTTTGCCTTTTTTTTTTTTTTTCTGGTTTGGAGTTTTTTGTTTTGTTTTGTTTTAGATACAAAGGGTATGAAGGAAATTAATCAGATGACATTCTTGATCTACTGCAGAATGACTCAGTCAAGCCTCTTTTGCATCGTCTCTTCCTCCCACTGTCCACAAGGTGGCACCAGAACTCAAAATCAGAACTCCTGGAAGGTTGTCTCACAGTTCCAAGCCTTTACTGCAGGATGACTCCTATAAAGATACTTGTGAGGTGAACATGTCAAAATATATTTTTATTACCAATTTCTAATCGGCCTCTTCATTCACTCTGGTGTATTTTTCCAGGAGTTAACAATTTTCATCTTAACCGACTGCAACGTTCTGAAGAACTTCTGGGGACTGTGCCAGTTTAGAGACTATTGTAGACCAAAATCATAAACAACACATCCTACAGAAAATGTTAATGACCAGCTGGAAGTTGATACAGTGGAATTTGTTCGACCCTCTATGACTTCCAGAAGTGGGGAGCTGTTCTGGTTCACAAGACGGAGAGGTTTTTCAGGTGGCTGGTTAAATTACCTTCTTGACACTTAACTCTAGGTAGGATGTGGAAGGAGATGAAAGTCTGAGCCAACTTACTACCTAATTCTTCAGGAAAGAAATGTGAGAGTACAGCACTGTGTCCCCTCTTTCCTTTCCAAGTGGCTTTTCACGCTATCAACTACTTTACACTGCTGAGGGCTCGCTCCTTTACATATTTCTTAAGCAAATTTCTTTTTTTCTTAATGTCACAGTTCTGTTTTCGTTTTGTCTTTTTTTTTTTTTTTTTTTTTAAATCATGAGAGGGAAGTAGGCTTTCAATTTGTTGGAAAGTTTCTGTTCTCACCAACCTCTATAAAAAGCAATCATTCTTGGTCACTTGTAAATATGCCTAGTACGCGTATCAGGCTTCCTATTTTAAACATCTAAGACTAGTTTGTATGATTTGAAATTTCAAAAGGCAAAATGGCCTAGCACCCAAATCACAGGTAAGTGGGCACATGGCATTTTTCCCTAAATCCTTCAAACTGAAATTTGAGGAGGAAACACAAAGTTAGTGAGCGTGTGACAAAGCGGGTATTGTTTAAAGATAAAGAGGCTTTTGTCTAAATACCATGGTCTCAATTTCCCAGATTCTAGAGAAAAAGAAAAAAAAAAAGTAAGTATTCTAAGTATTCTATTTAATTTTGTTTACTTGAAATTCTTATGTTTTAGTTTTTCCAAACCTGTCTCTTCTAAAATGGGCAGAAGAAAAGAGAGGCTAATATAGATGATAGACTGATGGACTTGGATAAATAATTAATGGCCTGGAGTAATTAGCTGGAAGATGTTTAATCATTAATTTGTCTGGGTCATCAGAAGCATTTGAGCTTACCCATAAAATATTCCACTAATCATGAGTGTGTATATTTTGTCAAGATGGAAATTAATATGAGATGAGAATTAGCACTTTGAAAAATTAAAATATGGGACAAGTCTGTTTGGTCTACTCTTTGTTAAAGATAAATGAAATTTTGCTTTCCTTTATTGTACCTAATAAGAAAAAAAAAGGTACATAAATTCTATCTGTACATATAACCAAGAAGTCAAACTTTTTGGTTAGAGAGGCAAAGTAGTTGGCAAGTTTGTCTTTCTTTAGGGACTTATTTAGGGGGTAGGAGAGCAAAAACAAACACACTTCATTATTAAAGTATCTGGTGAACAATTAGGCTTCTTTCAGAGGATTTAAGGGGAAAGGGTCCTTTAACATAATGCAATTTATGGCTGTGTTCTTCAACGTGGTGTTTTCCAATACAATTTTATTACAGGCTCTAAATTATACTTCCACAGGAAAGGTCTGTCTTTAAACTTTTAGGTCAGAATTGTTCAGCTCTTTTCACACTGAATCAATCAGGTTTAAAGCTGGCAAAATCCTTGGCAGCCTTGTAAATCTTTCAAAAGATGTTATCCAATTACCCTTCATGGGCCACAGGATTCTACAGCGTGACTATTTCCTTCTCTATGAGGAATTAAGTGCTCATGAGAGGTTAGAAACCAATGGAGTTGAAAAGCAAGGTTCTGCATTTTTCCTCCAGTTCACATGGTAGAGATATAGGCAGCTACTAAGATATCCTGAGATCTGCCACAGACATTCTGACCTAAACAGTGGCCCTCCTGGCATCACTAAAGTTTTAATTGCTTTAAATCAGGAAGAAAAATAAAAAACAAAAAACAAAAACAAAAAAACACATTAACACCAGAATGGTTCTTGTTACAAAACCTTATTTTTGGAGCTGTATTAAGGATTTACCAGAAGAACATGTTCCACATGGAAAGCATAAGAGATCACTATTACTCTTAGTTACTTTTGCAAGAAAAACATTTTTAGGTACAGTCAGTAAATACACAAGGGATTGAAAAAGAAAATAACAAAGAGGATAAATGTACTTCTTTAGTCTGTGTTGATCTAAAAAATGTGCTTATTTTCCATTTAAAAAACACATATTAATCTCTGTTAGTTCTTCCTCTTCTAGGTTCCCAATATAGAATACTAATAAAAGGCTAAGGAGACATTCAATTTATATAAAAGCCTATTTCATGCCACTTGGTTTCAAGGGAGAAAATAATCATGGGCAGAATCATTTGAAAATAATTTTTCAAGGAAAAATGTGAACATGTAGCTAGATTCCTTCACAGAAGTTAGGAAGCACAGCTTTCCTTTGTCATGTAAAAAGTGGAGTGGAGGTTATGGGATTCCAGCTGCACCTTTGACCTCGAGGCTTCTTGAGTCACTCACTTGTCATGACCTTTGACCTTTGGCAAATCATGACCCTATCTGTTTCGCTTGATTTTTACTGCCTACAACAAAAGGCCTTTTCCCCTCTGGAACACATAAGCAGAAGTCATATAAATGTTTGCAAATAGTTTGTCCGCCAACCATCAGGCAAAGAGAGAATAAGTATAAAAAAAAAATTACAAAGCATGGAGGAAAATGCTCTAACATATAAAGTTTCCTCCAGTGGTGTAGATTGATTTCAATGACTACAGTGTAAACACCTGGATTCATGTTCCCTCTTAAAAACCTTTACTTTCTTTGATTTAAAATATAATGTAGTAAGAGGTGGAAAGATTGGTGATTTAATAAATTATACTTCTTGTACTTTGCACTCTAGTCACTAAAAATTGCAGACATCATCTCACAGCTGTGTGTTATCAATACCTCCTTTTACTCACTTTCTAGATTGTTTCCATTTCCAAAGAAATGCAATTCCTTTTATCAAGATTGTCAGTGAAAGGTGAATATGTGCAAACTTTGGGAATAAAATGTAGTGTTGGAGCCAACTCAAGTACAGAAGAGGAAACCAGGCTTGCAAAAGCATACATAGAAGCTCTCCGGGTAGAATATTCAACCACTTAACACATACAATTCTAAGTCCCAAACTTTATTTAGTCTTTATGATAATAGCAACTATTCAGAATCTATTTAATACACACTTCTGATTGGTAACACATGATTCGAGTTTTCACAAGTTTTCCTTTCTAATACTGAAGTTTGTTTGCTTGCTTGTTTTAAGCAAGTAATAAGGAGAAAAAAGCTTGAAGATATACATTAATTAAAGTGTCTAGAAGTTTCGACACAACAAAGAATGATGTATACATTTTCACCAAGACGAGAATGAATGAAATCTCTTGGATCATAATACTTTAGGATTTGTCTACTTATGGGATGTTTTGTGGTTATTTTTACTGCCCAGCCAGCATGGAGATTCTTATTTTTTTCTTTTTGCACCAAGACAGAAGTATTTTAATATTTGCTTTGGGAATAGTTTTATTTTTAGCTATTTCCACTTACTTTTTGCATTCATTCACAATCCACTGTTTTGTTTTTTCCTGGCAGTTTCTCTTTCTCTGAGGCTCAAAACACGTGTTTGATTCTTCGAAAACAGTGAAAATTGGCACCTTAATGAAGTCAGTTTAGGTGAGCCAATACACCTGGTTCAATCAGAATTTAAAAGGAAAATTAAGAGCTTGCCAAATAAATGCTCATTTAGTTAAAGCCTTTGCAACAAAGGCTTTCAATATTTGTAATTCATTTTAAAGAGAGTTGAAAACAAAATCTCTTCTAAAATTCTTACATAGATCTGTTTAAAGCAGTGTATCTGCAGCCTATAGTTTTTATGGGGGCTACACAGAAAAAGATTAGACAAAAAGATGCCCAGAGGATTAAAATATTACCCTTCCTGAGTTAGAGGTAGGGTCATTTGAATGGGCTGATAACTGTTGAAAAAAATACTTAACAGTGGCCAGCCTGTGACATCCTATGCTGCCTGAATGTACTTTTTCCTCATTTTCAGATCTATCACCACAATACCAAATACTTCCTAGAGCAGTCAAAATTCTTTCCCCTCAGATCTCAGCTAAGGGTCCTATGGTTTCCAATTAAAACTCTCAGGATTTAGTTTTCATTACCTTTCCACTAGAATATTTATGACTTCCTGTAGAGCTAGGCTTCAATAGCTTTTAACCATATGGAAATTTGGGGGAATTTGTTGCCTTGCTTTCTTACCTGAAAATGTTTACAGGTCTGAAAGTTGAGTTGATAGAAAATAGATTCCTTAATTTCATGAAAATCTGTAACACACGTCATCGGAATGAAATAACTAAACAACGAATATTATCCATGTTTTAATTTTCTCCCCTATGTTAAGCCATTTGAATGAATAATGTCACTGACTTTCTCCATCCTCCTGAGGGATGGATGCAGTTTTTATAGTCATGATAAAAAAAAATTAATACTACTATATAAGACAGTAAACAAATTTTACTTTAGGCTTCACATGGCTAATAGTGACAGTAATTTCTTTATGACCCCTTTGATGTCAACCTGTATCTACTATTAGCTTTCTCCAGAGCAAGATACTTTTGAAATGCAAAAGATCACTCTCACTGTCCTCCCTTCCTCAACCCACCCTAACTCTCCACCCAGAGTCCTGCATAAAATAGTTCAGTGGCTATCCATTTAGATGGAGCAGGGTTTCTCAACTATGGGATAATTCTTTGTGGGGGTGGGGAGAGGACTGTCTTTTTTTATTTTAGGAGACTTAGCCTAATCTCTACCCTCTAGATGCCAGGAATATTATCCCCAAGTGATGACAACCAAAAACACCTTGAGATATTGCTAAATGTTTCCAGGAGGGGGAAATTGCCCTCAGTGATAAACCAGTGAGATGGAATGAAATCCTGAAGAAGGATTTAAGGTGTTTTCCTACCTATTAAAGCCTGTAATAGTCAGGGTTCTCCGGAGAAACTGAACCAATAGGATTTGCATATATAGAGAGAAAGAGATTTGTTATAAGGAGTTGGCTTCCATGATTATGAAGGCTAGCAAGTCCAAATCTGCAGTGTAGACAGGTAAACTGGAGACCCAGGAGAATCAATGGTGCAAATGAAATCTGCTGGAGAATTCATATCCCTCAATGATCCCTTTCCATTATCCCCACGCTTCAGCCACACAGACTTTATTTAATTTCCTTGAACATATGCTCTTTCTCATCAGAGGATCTTTGCACATGATATTCCCCAGTCCTGGAATACCTCTTCCCACTACACCCTGCCATTAGGCAACTAACTCCCTCTTTCAGTTCAACCTCAATTGCACCTCTTGCAATTATAAATTCTTCCCAACCTTCCTGAGTAGATGAAGTCTCCCCATTATTTGCTGTCGTAGCACTTATGCATCTTCCTCAAGACATTTATCACATTAAAGTCTTTGAGGGTTTTAAACGTTTGCCTTGCTCTATATCCCCAATACCTAACATACAGTAGGTATTCATCAAATATTTGTTGACTGACCAAATAAACGGATTCGCATTCACTCAAAATATGGTATCCTTTTTCTGACAATTACTGGCTTACTGAATGATGTTGTAATGGTCTGAATCACAAGCTTCTATGCATGAATATCAGAAAGTCATAAAACCTAAAGTATAATAATAATAATAATAAAAAAAAAAATAAAGATAATAAAAAAAAAAAAAAAAAAAACAGAAAGTCAATATAGCAATACAGCATGCTTATTTGACAAACATTCATTGTCAGCTGCCTATGGGCTATTAGAAAAACTACAGATGCCTTAGACTCCACTGCCACTGTTTCTTATTGCAACTCCTTGAAAACTATAAAATGCATCACTTTATTTATTGTAGCATAAAATGTGTAATGAGCATTCATAAATGTGCATTACATATCTTGGAATTTAATGATTTGGGGAAAAGTCGTGTGAAAGGAAAATACATCTTGGGGCCCTAAAATCACTAAGCTAAAGGGAAAAGTCAAGCTGGGAACTGCTTAGGGTAAACCTGCCTCCCATTCTATGCAAAGTCACCCCTCTGCTCACTGAGGTAAATGCGTATTTGGTTGCCTCCTTTGGAGAGGCTAATCAGAAACTCAGAATGCAACCATTTGTCTCTTATCTACCTATGACCTGGAAGCCCCCTCCGCACTTCAAGTTGTCCTACCTTTGCTTTGAGTTGTCGCAGCCTTTCTGAACAGAGCCAATGTTCATTTTATACAAGTTGATTGATGTCTCATGTCTCCCTAAAATGTATAAAACTAAGCTGTTTCTGACCACCTTGGGCATGTGTCGTCGGGACCTCCTGAGGCAGGTCATGGGCATATGTCCTTAACTTTGGCAAAATAAACTTCTTAATTACTAAGACCAATCTCAGATTTTGGGGGTTCACAGTAGGTATGCCAGTTACCCATTTATTGCCCCTGTGCTCCAAATTCACCCTTCATTGCCCTGCTTTGGAACACTGGAGATGGAACCCTAAAAGATTTATTTTTGCTAATCAGCATCATGTTAATCTTTGTTGGTGAAAGACATCAGAGGAGGGACAGTGCCAGAGGAAGAGACTTCTCTTGATTTGGTTGCTTCCTGTCTTCTTGTTCTAGAGTGTAGCAGTTGGAGGTGTGTGTCCGAGAGGTGACGTGGCACGTGCCCTCCAGCCAGTTTTGCTTGGACCCCAGTGGAGAGCTTTCTGAATGCCAGTTCCTACCCAGATTTCCCAGCTCACCAGTCCCAGCTAGCTGGCCATGGACCAGATTTGACCTGAAGCAATCCAACTTCTCTGCCATCCAGTAGGTCCAGCCACAATGAATTTAGTCTCCAATGAAGTCTGAATCTTAGTGCTGGAGAGGAACCTCCTTCTCCAAGTGTATTTCTTCATTTGGGACTTTCAGAGAATTCAAGGGAATTCCCTGAATTCTCTTTTATACCCTCTGAGTGGTACTCACCTGCTACCAGTAAGTAATTCTTTCTATTAAATATTCCCTGATAAATTACTGGTGTTGATTCTGTTTCCTTTTTGGACTCTGTCTCGTACAGTAAATCAATGAGTAAGAAGTCTGAATACATAGGACATTTACTCAGTCTTAATTCAAGGATATTCTGCTTCACTAGGCTAAAAAAAATGTTAGCAAGCAGAGCTTCTTAAAGACCTAATGTAATCATCAGACTCCAAGGAATAGATTTTTACTGCTGGATGGAGCCCAAGAGGCCACCAGCCTTTCCAGTTGAACCATCCTGGTCACCCAGAGGTGAAGTGGCTTTGTTTATGGAGTGGCTGTGTGGGACATGCTGGGAGGCAGCTTCTCCTTGAGATTCCCCTGGCTGCTGCTGAGGACCCTCTCCAGGAGCTGCACCAGATGATGCACTGACGTTTTTATGAGGACCCATGGGAGAAAGAAATTTCTCTCAAGCCTGAGAACTGGGAATAGTCACGCTTCTTCTGAATGACTCTTTGGGATTTAGCTCATGGACACTGTGAAACATGTAACTGCTTGGTTCCTATTTAGAACAGTGGCCAGAAAGGTCAAGAGCAAAACCGTGGCTGTCACCTGGTAAGCAGGCAGTGCCCCACAGCAATGACGCTTTACATTCCTGCTCCTCTGGCTTAACCTCAGTTGTTTTCCACCCTGCTTTTTCCCTTGCCTTGATTGCCTCATGTATTTATTATGGTTATCCTATTATATACATCAGACACTTTAAAACATCCATTTAAGAGTGAGTTGGCTATAAACAAAATATCAAAGTACAAATCTATTCTCCTCAAGCTAACATCATTGTTCTTTTTATTACTGTTTCCTTACAGCAAGAATTCAAATACTTATATCTTCCTGAGAATAAGTGCACCTCAGAGATCCAAGAGCAATTTGTTCAGATATTTCAAAATTTCCTTTACCTCTTGCTTACCTAATTAATATGTTTAATAAATGTCCAATTTCATATCCAAATCACAAAAATTGTTAGCCTGGGCTTTATCAACTTTTTAGTATTTTTTCAATGCAAAGATATCCAAATTGATCACGTTTGACTATTACAAGGCTGGCCACAGGCTCAGAAAGAATAAACTTCTATTTTTTATTATTTCTTTATCAAATTATAGTGTCAAAATGTGGTTTCTTTCAAAGACAGTCATTTAGCAATACTTCACAAATTGTGGGGGAAAAAAATTTGTGTCCTTTCTCTTATTTTTGTGCTCTTATTGTTTTTTCTTTGCTGAATAAGCAGCTTTCTTTCTTGTGTCTCTAGGATGGTGAGAGATGACTATTCAAAACCTTATTTACACCTAGACTCCCTCATGTTTCTGTGCTTCCATGGCCAGACTTCCACAGCTATCATTTATCATGGGCAGTGACTCATACCTTGTAGGGGCAAAATAAATATTTGCTGAATAAATCCTCAGAGCTGCTACCAAAAATGGGAAATCTTGGAAACAAAAAAGCAATCACAGAAAATAAAGTAACTGCAGCTGTGGAAACAGAGAAACTATATGATATTCTTGCTTTTCTCTTCATAATTCCTCCAAAGAGAGGCAGATTTTGTTTCTCTGTACTGAAGCTGAAAAACAACGTAGCTTTGTCTTCGTCTGATTTCAAAGAATTCCAAACAATGTTTTTGTTGTTTTCCTTTACTTCAGAGAAAACGTGACACTTTGCCGTTGGTAGATATTCATTCTTTTTGTTAAGTATCTATGTGAGAACTTGTCAATGTTTTTATGCAGATAGCCCTGGTAACCTTGGATCATACTCCAGAAAGCCTTTGGTGAAGAAAAGTCAGGCAAATGGACCTACAGACTAGTCTAATGGGAGCAATTCGGAGAAATGGGCGATGGGAACAAATGACAGGAACAGATAAAAAAAAAAAGATGTGTAAATGAACCAAAAAGGAGTCAGTGCCTCTGCTCTCCTATTGCTGTAACCAGCACATTACTAGACATAGCCTTCTCTGGGTCTCTTATTTAACCCTGAATATGGTTCATAGATAAATAGGCCAGTGTCCTTTTAACCATCAGATTTTCCATTTATTTCAGAAAATATAAGATCAATTTTCCATGCGATTCAATTGGGTTACTGGGTTAGTGCCCTTCATGCCTTCAAACATATTCTTGTACCTATTTGTATTACCCAAGTCTTTGATCTTCCATAATAAAGCCTGTGTTTCTCTTAGGGTCCTTCTGGGATGACTAGCTCAACCAAATCAAGGAGGAATGAACCCTTATCTCTGAACACCCTAAGTTCCTCATGCAAGTGAGCTAACAGAAATCAAAACAGACAAAGGAATTGCAAAAGACACATTTTAAATACCATATCCTATCAGTTGATATTTTAATAAAATGGGCGACTAGATTTTCAGACTTAGACTGGTCTTACAAGTAATTTGTTTTTGAAATTACTAACGGGAAAATACGTTGACATTTTCCAAGTTTATCAATCCCGTGAAAAGTTTTGATGAGCACTTTTAAGACATTTTAACAAAAATAACCTTTTCCTGTAGTATGTAAGCCTTTGGTTAAGGAAAGCAAGCATGTTGTAAGTGTAAGTTCTCCTGGCATTGTGGTGTAAGTATGACCAGGAAGATAAAAGGCAGTGGTGTAGCAAAACAGGGCTATTCAGATATGTGTACAGACAGGATCCCCGAGAGCCAAGGGATGCTGTGTTGTGATATGCTGCAGTTACATCTTCTCTTGTCCTGTGTGGTCAGCTAGCTTCTGATAAGATGTGGGATCTCTGAGGAATTAAGTCAGGACCTCAATCTAACCACTAGAGAGCCTGTCGGCATTAGCAGTGACATTGGCCCTGCAGTATGCAATAGCTGAGCTTCCCCTTGACAACCACAAAAGTTCCTCAAAGGCTGTCTGCAGGATAATGTGAGCAAGTAAAGAGGAAGAGAAGCATGGCATGCACAGTACTTAGTAATGGAAATACGACAATTTCTGTTGCTATTTTTGACTGGTGCAAAATTACAGTGGGGATAAGGCAGTCTAGAAAAGGCTATGGCTTTAGTGTGCTTAGTTTGGGGGTGAAAGTAGAGATAAGGGTTGGTACAGTTAAAAATAAATGATTCTGTTGCCATGGCTTCCCTCTTTATAAATTCTTTTCAACATGAATTGCTGTTGTTGTGTTTAATTTTAGATTCATGCAGATTTTCAACAAATAAGAATTCCTATACGTCTGAGAAGTGGTTTTTTAAAGCTGTAGGAAAAGGTTTTTGGCAGTCTGGTTTAAACATTTCTAAGCAAACTAACATGCAGGGTTCTGGCATTTAGACAACTACCAAAGGAAAGTGAATAAAGAGAATGAGAACTTAAAGAACATATAAGGCTACATTTATTGTTCTGATTAAAACATAAATTCATATTATTGTAACATTTAAGGGCATGCTGAGTATTAAATACGGCCTCAGAACCATAGGAATACAGGTGTTCCTCCTATGGAGTAAGTCTCTTGACAATGTACCCGTGAAAGATTTCAGGTATCAAACATTAATTTAGATAAATATGTGTTTATTAATATCAAAGGCTCTAATTGTGTTTTCAAAATCTGTCATATTACTTCAAATACAATTCCATTTTCTTGACTAGGGAATCAGAATTACTTATAATTTATACCCACTCTAAAACACCTATGTTTCATTTTTTAAAAAATTAATAATGGATACTTCAAATTTGGAAAACATAAATGAGAAGGAAGAGTTGACTTTACCAAATAAATTATTTTTCCTTATGCATTCCTTATAGTATCATTTAAATAATGAACTCCCCTACCACAATTAAAATAGGACTTGATTTTTAAAAAGAAAGAAAATCAAATTACCTGTACAGAAATGCATTATAATGCAGTTATAATGTAAACAGCAATAATACAGTTGCAGTAGTAAAGGATGAAATTCATTACAACTGAAAGGAAATGAGTGAACTATATTTGTCTTTATAAACTTATTTTCTAATTTCATTACTCTGATTTATTATAGTACTTATTTTGTTAATTTTACATTTTGTCTTTTAGTCATACTAGTTCCATTTTTGCTAAATTTTTTTAATCTGAAAATTTAGAAAATAAAAAGTAATCCTTGTGGTATTTTAGTTCAATTTAAGTTGAAACAGAAGCTGACAATATTTCTCTTGATTTATCCTAAATTTAAATTAACGCATACTGGTTTGGGGTTTGGTGAGGGGAGATGTGTCTGGTGTGCTTTGGAGGAGGGCAATGGACTTGATTATTAAAATATTTCAACTAATTGCATAGTCATTGCACAAGTTGATGTCATAATTGTATCAGTCTCCACTTCTGCTTGTAAGTGTAAGGAGATTTCCTCATTTTTTTACTATTTCCATAATATAATCATCATGCAAAAAATGTGAAAATTCAGGTGTGAAATTTTCATGAATAGATCAGAGCTGCTCGGACCAGACTTTATCCTGCGTCTGTTCTTTCCAGAAATATGTCTGGGAGGTAGTATGGCCAAGGACATACTACTTCAGTTTTTCTAAGCTTTGCTTGTGGCTGATTTGGAAGAACAGCTGATCAGTTTTTTCCTGATGGCAGCTTGCCTCTGTCCTGAAGCTAAAAATCCCAAGGGCCTTTGGATTAAAGTGCAACCACAGTGGTACTATGGCTATTAAATCATTTAGCTTCGCTATGAAAGCATAAGGTACATACCATTGGCTATGACAGACTAGTGTTGACTGGTCTTCATACCCAGAACAACTAGAAAAGCTTAACAAAATACTTTTCAAGAATCTGCTTGAGGCTAGGCGTGTGGCTTATGCCTGTAATCCCAACACTTTGGGAGGCCGAGGCAGAAGGATCACTTGAGGCCAGAAGTTTGAGACCAGCCTGGGCAACACAAGGAGACCTTGTTTTTACAAAAAAAAAAAAAAAAATTAATAAGCCAGGCATGGTCCCAGCTACTCAGGAGACTGAGGTGAGAAGATAGCCCGTGCCTGGGAGGTTGAGGCTAACAGTGAGCCGCGAGCACACCAGTGACTCTATCTTTGGCAACAGAGCAAGACCATGTCTAAAAAAAAAAAAAATAGAACTTGCCTGAAAGTTTTAGAGAGCTAGCAGAGCAGCCCCGACCTAAAGGAGTCAAGATCCCAAAGATCAGAGAAATTCATTGAGATGAGTCTCCTATTTTATGCCACTTTTCTCCCTAAGCAATCCCAGAGTTTCCTGCAGTCTCACCAAACTGGAGAGCTAAAACTTGGAGTCCAACCCCCAAGGAACCATAATATTGGAGAGAAGATAAGCACAGAGAAGTGAACTGAGCAATTTGAAAGGAGACCCAGTGAGAAAGTGGATGACTGAGACAGATGGTGATGTAATAGATATAATGAAGTTATGAGGCAGACTTTCCAATAACTCGAGAACATACTTGGCAAAATGAGGAATTGCATTTGAAAATTGAAATCTATTCAAAGAAGAAGAAATCTCTAGATCTAAAAATTAAAATAAACTAAAATAAACATACAATAGACCGCCATAATGACAGGTTAGACACAACTGAAGAAAAGACAATGATCTGGAAAACAAGTCACTACAAAAAATATCCAGATTAAAACAGAGGGAGAACAAAGCTAGAATATAGAGAAAAAAGACTTCAGAGAACGTGGGACAAGATGCCAAGGTCTAATATATGTGTGATTAGAGTCCCAAAGGAGAGAAAGAACAAAAGTGAAACGAACAACATTTATGAAGATAATAGCCAGGATCTCTTCAAAACTAATAAAAGTTATGAACCCACAGATTCAAAAAGCAATATGAACCCAAAGTAGAGTAAATACAATGAAAACCATGCCTAGGTAAATTAGTAAAATCTACTGAAAACAAAAGAAAAGAGGTAACCTTCAAAGCTGCTACAGAAAAATTACAAGCTTTTACTTTCAAGGGGCAAAATACTTTTCATAGTAAATTTCTCAATAGAAATAAATAAATCCAGAAAACAACGAAATTGTGTCTTTCAAGAAAAGAGAAACAGCCAATTTAGAAATCTATGCCAAGATATAATAGTCTTCTAAAATGAGATAAATACTTTTCTATGCAAACTGAAACTATAACAAATTTTTGCCAACATATCTGCATAAAAGAAATATTAAAATGTTATTCCAAGCAAAAGGAAAATTGTAACAAAGCACAGAAATGCAAGAAAGAATGAAAAAAGAAATTTTAAATATGTGGGTAAATCTAAATAAATATTGACTGAAAAGAAATATAATTTCGCCTTATGTGGTAGAAATATTTATAGAAGTAAA
The DNA here is from genome assembly GCF_028885625.2 of Pongo pygmaeus. Lineage (NCBI taxonomy): Eukaryota > Metazoa > Chordata > Mammalia > Primates > Hominidae > Pongo > Pongo pygmaeus. The sequence goes on from NC_072387.2 coordinate 100,964,866, forward strand.
ATGCATGATTATAATAATCCAAAAAGTGAGAATGACAGTAACTGGTGTTAAAGGTTCTAAGATCTCCATAAGGTATAAGAGGTGATAAAGATACAATTTATATTAGAGTCTTATAGGTTAAGGACACATACAGTGACTTCTAATACGGTTATGTAACTAATGTCTACCTACAAAGTTAAAGAAAGGAAAGTAGAGTGATAACATATTTTATGAAATACAATAAATACAAAAAAGCTTGCATAAAAAAGACATATCACAGGCAGAACAAGTAGAAAAGAGTAAGACGATAGACTTAATGTCACATATATCAGTGATTATATCACATACACATGGCTTAGTAGAATTGTAAAGTAGTGCAATGTCTTGGGAAAATTTTTTCACAGTTTCTTATGTGAAATTAAATATACATCCATTCTCTGACCCTGAAATTCCACCCCACTGAATTTTTCCTAAGAAAAATAAGAATGTATGTACATATAAATGATTATGGAATCTTTATTCATTATATATGAAGACTGGAAACAACTCAACTGTATATCACCAAAAAAAAAAAAAAGAACCAGTCATACAATATAACACTACTCAGCAATAAAAAAATTACTTATAAATGGTAAGCATGTATCATGTAAAATAAAGGAAACCATACACACAAAAATTTACATGCTGTATGATTCATTTATATGAAGTACATATCCAGTCTATGGAGTTAGAGCTCAGAAAAATGGTTGTCTATGGGAGTAGAGATTGCCTGGAATATGACCCAGGGAACTTTCTGGAAAGATGGGAATATTCTATATTTTGATTGAGTGGTTTGTACAAGTATATACTTTTTAAAAGTTATCATATTATAGATAAGATATATGTATAGGTCTCACTGTATGAAAATTTCACTTTAGTAAAAAAAATTAAAAGCAAGCAAAAAACGAAAGTATACCCACAAAGATAAATGGACTCAATATTCTAATTTTTGAAAATTATCAAACTGTATGAAACAATCCAAAATAAATGCTGCTTATAAGACACAATTATAAAGATACATAAAGGAACAAAATAAGGTTGAAAGTAAAAGAATGGAAAAAAGATATTCCATGCAAATACTAATCCAATGAAAACTAATGTGTATAAATTAATACCAGACAATATACAGTGTAAGGAAAGAAGCATTGCTAGGAATAGTCTTTCACATTCCTCCACAAAGAAGATTAAAACAAAACTCTAGGCCGGGTGCAGTGACTCACACCTGTAATCCTAGCACTTTGGGAGGCCTAGGTGGGCAGATCACCTGAGGTCTGGAGTTCAAGACCAGCCTGGTCAACATGGAGAAACCTTGTCTCTACTAAAAACACAAAAATTAGCTGAGCGCAGTGGCACATACCTGTAATCTCAGCTACTCTGGAGACTGAGGCAGGAGAATCGCTTGAAGCCGGGAGGCAGAGGTTGCAGTGAGTCGAGATCACGCCAGCCTGGGCGACAGAGCGAGACTCTGCCTCAAAAAAAATAAAAAAAAAACTCTACGCATCTAATAACATACCTTCAAAATATATACAGCAAAAAATGCAAGACTATACACAGAAGTTGAATTATCACAATGGGAGATATATATATATCTCCTTTTACATATATATATATCTCTCTACACACATATATATGTATATATACGTGTGTGTGTGTACATATATATATATATATATATATTTTTTTTTTTTTTTTTTTTTTTTTTTTTTTGAGATGGAGTCACTCTGTCTCCCAGGCTGGAATGCAGTGGCATGATCTTGGCTCACTGCAACCTCCGCCTCCTGGGTTCAAGCAATTCTCCTGCCTCAGCCTTCTGAGTAGCTGGGATTACAGGCATGCACCACCATGCCCAGCTAATTTTTGTATTTTTCATAGAGATTGGGTTTTACCATATTGGCCAGGCTGATGTTGAACTCTTGACCTCGTGATTCACCCGCCTTGGCCTCCCACCTTAGCCTCCCCGCCCGCCTTGGCCTCCCACCGCACCAGGCCCATAATAGGAGGTATTAGCATTCCCATCTTAGTAACAGAAAGAAAAATCAGACCAAAAAAGTCTATAAGATTATAAAAGATTTGGATGCTTGTAACTAATCTGACCTAATTGACCAAATATAAAACAATGCACCAACAACTGCAGAATGTACATTCTTTATCAAGTGATATGGTTTGGCCATGTGTCCCCATGCAAGTCTCATCAGGGGAGGGGCCTGGTGGGAGGTGATTGGATCATGGGGTGGATTTCCCCCTTGCTTTCTCATGATAGTGAGTGGGTTCTCATGAGATCTGATGGTTTAAAAGTGCAGCACCTTCCCATTCTCTCTCTCTCTCTCTCCCTGTCTCTCTCTCTCTCCTGCCACCATGGTAAGATGTGCCTTGCTTCCCCTTCACCTTCCGCCATGATTTTAAGTTTCCTGAGGCTTCCCCAGCCATGCAGAACTGAGTCAATTAAACCTCTTTTTTTAAACAAATTACCCGGTCTCAGGTAGTTCTTTATAGCAGTGTGAAAATTGACTAATATATCAAGGAAATGTTGAGTATTTATCAAAAACTGACCATATACAAGTCTATAAAGTAAGCTGCAACAAATGTCAAAGGATTTTAATCAGAGAGAATATCTTCACTGACTATAAAAAACTAGAAATTAATAACAGCAAAATCACAATAAAATCACCTTATGTCTAGAAATTAAGTAATATTCCCAAAAAAATGAAATTAGAATTTTATATAAGAGTGGTGGGAGTCTAAATTGGTATCATTACTTTTGAAAACTGGCAGTATCTAATTAAATGGAAATCATATATGTCTATGGATGTAGTAATTCCGCTCGTAAGAATACACCCAACAGAAATATTTATGTTCACCAAAACACATATACGAAGATGTTTATGGCCACACTATTTGAAATAGCCTGAAACTGGTTAATATTTCTCTCAAATCATCATCAAGACATCAGAATGAATAATAATGACATATTCATAATATTTATTCAATGTATTAACACATGAAAATTGACTACAGACATATGTAATGAGGTGGGTAATTATTAATTTTGAGTGAATATGACACAATGTACATATTTTGTCATCCTGTATATAACAACTTTATCTCCATAAATTGTATAGATGGATATCAGGATAGTAATTACCTTTGGGCAGATAGGAAATTGTTAATGACTATAAGAGGGCAAAAAGGAAGGTACTAAGCTGCCAGTGATGTTCTATTTCCTAACCCTAGGTTATAGTTAGCCAATGTGTTCATTTTGTGAAAACTGATCAAGCTTTACACCTAATTTATGCAGCTTTCTGTACGTATTTATTAGTTAAACTACAGAATCGACTTAAAAGCTTGAGACAAATTCTTTGAGATACCTTCACTCATGGTGAATGGTCCCTTCTTTGATGACTTGATTCACCATTTTGAAAAGAAAAATCAAAGGTAATTTTGAGGCCATGTGATGAATAAAGTAGGTTATTAAGCCAGGGAAGAAGGAGGGATTGTCTGACCAAACAGGACACACGGCTGTAACATAATGGGAATGATGCTGTTATGAGACTGAGAAAATGATCTTAATAATAACATGTCATAGGAGGATTTCCAAAAATTTTAAACAATGGAAAACTGGGAGGAATAAGAATGACTATTTGAATTTCAGCACTTGTTTGTATGAAATCATACTATTTGTTCGCATAGGTGTGTAAGCATTTATTAAATAGTGCTTTCCTACTATATTTTTACTACCTCAGCACTCTGGTGAAGTAAGCATTATAATTACTTTGTGAAGGCAGGCATTATTATCCTGCCATTTTTATTTAATTTTTTGAAAGAGAAAGATAGAGGATAGGAGAATCTAGACGGTGATTTATCTACCAAGGTTACACACAGTGGGAATATGCTAGAGGCAGAATTTGTCCAAGGTCTTTCAATTCCTGCCCACTTTCCATTCCTGTGCATCCTGGAGAGTAACAAGAGAATCTGTATCTATTTTTCTTCTTCGAGCTGTTTCCTTATCTGCACTACCCTTTTATACAACAAAGCATGTCGAGCTTCTGATTTTATTTGAAAAATACATGATTTTTGTACTTGTAGAGCAGAAATTTCAGTGTTACAAAATCTAACAATTTTGTATCTAGGTTTGTGTCATTTGCACAATAAGGACAATGAGAAAAAAACAAAATCAATAAAACAACACATCTTTATGATCACTTCCAATATTTTATAAAATCAAGATTTTTGTTTTGGGGTGAATTTATCTGATTCCATTGTTTTGTTAATGCATATTATGCAGCTATTAAAACTCAGAGTTCCTCTGTTCAAGTTTGCTATTATGTTTACTAGTGTTTGAATGCTATCCCAAGCAACTCCTGAGGAACTGCTCTGTCCTCAGAGAATTATCTTGGAGCATAGAATTATAGCTTGTCTTCCTGTACATGCATTTTATAGAGTAAGTGGCCAAGAGATATATTTAGAATGCATTAATAACTGAATCATTAGTGACGTGAGGCACTCTGATTTGGGGAGAGGCTTAGAGCATCCTGTAACTCACAATTATACCTCAGACAGAAGATATTTTCTCTGCCCTTTGTGGCAACTTATGCAATTGTTGTGTTAGGCAATGTGAGATACAGTCCTGCTACTACACATTCAGATACATGCGGGTGATTCTCATTTTTAGTGTTAATTTGAGCTTTGTAACTTTTTGATGTTTCCAGTTTATTTTTTATTATGAAGAGTACACACAGCCTTATGGAAGACAACAGCTAGTAGATATAACCAGAGCCAAATTAAACTTCTGTTGATCTATTTCAGAAAATAATGTTACCTTGGATTTCCTCTGATAGGTAGAAGACAATTATTATTCTTTGTCCATCTGTCTTGTCCCGTGTTTGCAGTTGAATGTAAGACAAAGAAGGTATATATATTTATATGCAAAGAGTGCATGACTAAACATATTCTACATAATTTAGAAATTTCTTATATTTCCAACATTTTGTTTTTCTCTAATTTCAGTCTTTCCATCTCAACAGGAAAGTGATGGCCAATTTGAAGAGTTGTAAACATAGTATTTACAAAGCTATCTGGTAGCTAAAAGTGGAACTAATGTATGAAACCAAAAACGCTCTTACCATACAACCCCGCAATCATATACTCTTGAGCATTTATCCCAGAAAAATAGAAACATGCAATCATGAAGAACCCTGTAAGAGAATGTTCACAGAAGCTGCATTCCTAGAAAACAGACCAAGGTGGAGAATAGACATGGGAACAGAGAGTCAGGGGCAAATGGAGAAACCTGTCCATTTCTGCCATATGCAAATACTTTGTTCTTCCATTTCTCAGAGCAAAATTTTTCTTTTAATAGTAGTATTTATTTTTCTGAAATTTTCACATTTTTTTCAGTTGTCTGTGTAGGCTTCTGCCTGATTGGTCCTATGGTCAGTATTATTCTATTTGTTGTAAAGATGTATTTGTAGTTTTTGATCAGTAAACAAACACTATGTAAACTGGATATATTTTATTTCTTAAATTTAATTAAAAGCATGGTACTGTGGTAAGTCCTGCTAGAGATACACTTAGCAGTAGAGAGAGGGAGATTTCCCTGACCTCAAAGTTATTCTTAATCCTGTGCAGGAGACAGAAATGCTTACAAAAGGACACCAGTGCATGGTACAAAGTGAAAGGAAGAGAGTACTGTGTCTTTAACCAGATGTAAAATTCCAGGTTGAAATATTGACCTGACGATGCGTATAGCTTTAAAATTCCATCAGAGTTGAGCAAATGTTGGAAGGGGATGGTGAAATGAGAGATGTGATACTTCTGAATCTCATCCCAAGAATGTAGTTAATGGAGTCCTGAGATGGCTTTGCATTTCTGATGCAAATGAGGTTTTCTTCCACTTTCCATCATTTTCCTTCAGAAATGCAAGATGGTATTTTTGCAGTCACCTATTTCCCTCTTGCTTTCTCATGTTGCAACTATCTGAACTACATCAATCTTTCAGCCTTAAATCCTGACCAAATCTTCTACTCTTTCCCTGCCATATCACAGCAACTGAAGAGAAACAAACTTACAATTTGAGTATTGTTTTTAACAAAGTCGAAAAGATTATGTACATCATCTATCAATTTTGAAATTCAGGCCACATAGGACATCAATGTGACATGAAAGCACGCTTTTTCATTTAAATTACATTTTTTTGTACAGAAGGAAAGATACAACTGAGATTGTTCTGAATAAAATAAATATACTATAACCAACTTTGCAGTATTTCCATCTGTGAAAATGAAAATAGATCTGCATAGTCTTTGAAATATTTATTTAGTTTTTTTTCTTCAAAACTGTTTTTTCCTTGCATTTGATTGCCACCAGCAAATATAAAAAGTGATAACTTTTTCTAAGGTCTGGAACTAAACAACTCTTATTAAGTAGCAAGAATCTCACAGTCATTGTTCTTTGTATTCACTCTGCACAATGACTTTTAATTTGCCTCTCTGTTATGTTAAAACAAAAGAAAAAAATCTGACTTATAAGTGGCATAATTTGCTCAGCTTTACAAAAATTGTTTCATTTAAATAATTTACAAAACAAAGATGTCCAAAACAGTTCAAACTGTACTTATCTTCAAAACAGATTTGCATTGAAATCTAATCTTAAAAAAAAATCCTATCTAAACAGTACATATATTTTGAGTCTATTCGTCTTTAACAAAAGACAGTGAATTTTTTATCAGCTTATCTCCAAAGAACAACACTACTACTCTGCATTATAAAATCATGTTTATCTTGAATGTTTGTACATATATTTCATCTCATTTTATCCTAACTCAGTGGTAGTGGAAATCTGTCTTGCAGATGAAGAATTAAGACAAATGATTTTGTCTGAAGTGACATCTGTACAAGGAGCTATGCACGAACCTAAAACCCAAACATCTAGCCCAGCTCTCTCACAGTGGCCACACTGCTGAAGTAGCCAACATACCACGTGCAGTAAAGAGTTGAAAGCTTTTGTCTCCCTTCTGTAATTCCACAGCTGCTGGTCACTGCTGTTCTGAGCATGGTTGCTTCGGGGATGCTTTACAATTAGAAACAGAGGAAGTAACTAGAAAGGGGTGTGGCTTATTCATTTTCTGGAGAAGGAGGAAATGGAGAGGATTCCTCCTATTGGTATGCTAAATTTTTCACTACCGGAAGTCAAACTTTTTATTACAAAATGACAATTTTCTAAAGGAAATGAATAACTCTTTTCATTCTGCATATTGACAAAAACTCATGGGGGAAAAAAGATAACTCAGGGTAGTGTTAGTGTGCTTCAGATGCTGGATACATTAGGACAAAGATACAGAGAAGAGAAACGCAAGTGAGAGACAGAAAGCCAGTGGCCAATGAGGAGGCCCCAGGGATGGGCTTAAAGAAAATGGGGAACTTACAAAGATTTGCCACAAAGGCTAGAAAATACTTAGAGATGAAGTCATTGCAGAAGTCTGCAAGCCCTCTGAAACCCAACAGAAGCAGCAGCAAGAAGGGTAAGGCTGAGACAAGACCTGTTTGTTATTAACTTGGAAATGAGGAAGAATAGGGAGATTTATGTCTACTACCAAAGAGCAGTATCTGCAAACTCGTCCACTAAAATGTTTAATGAATTCTTCTGTAACAGTCCATTGTACTCAATTGTTCCCTTTTTGTTACAAATCCCAAAGAAGTAACCTCAATCTGCTATCCTTTGAGAAACTGCTGATTCTTGGTGACCTCTGAAATGAAGAAGCCACAGACATATTTCAAGGAAGGGAAGCAGAAAGTAACATCAAGTCCAGTGTTTTTAGAACTGGATGACTTTGGGGATAACTCGGTTGCAAACTCCAGGCTCCTTTGTCTCTTTAGTCTCAAACTAGGAAGAAAAACCTGTTCTCCCTGACTGCATTCCTTTTCAGAAATTTCCCTGTCTCATACCCAGATGGTGCCCTTTGAACTTAAAAGCTAAAGAACTTTGTTCCCCACTGTAAATCGTCCCCACGGCCATGTTGCTTTTAGCTGCCAAGCTGGGAGAATTGGCAGTTCTACCGGACAATTAGCACTTTGAAATATTATACCACCACATATGTAACAGGTTAGCACAGTGCCTGGACCCAGAGAGCACTCTGCAAATGTCAGTGCTTCCTTTCCTGTGGGCACAGGAGTAAGCAAGATCTACTTACCCTCCTACCACTGACACACAGGAAAAGGAAAGTAGGAAAGTTGGTGTTTGGTGTCCTAAAAGGGAATAGATACAAAAGTAAAAATACATACTAAAAAAAGATGTTACCGGACCCTTATTTTAAAACTTACTTTTAGCTGTATAGATCATTAAGCAAAACCTGAAAAAATCAGAGAGAAAAATAAACAACAAGAAATGAAATATTAATATTGAAATGCCTGAGGGCAATCACCTTTATCTCTGGTTGGTAAAACAACCTCCACTCTAAAAGCTCACAGCCCACAGCATTACAGAAAAACCGAAGACCTATAAGTGGACTGTCTCTATTAACAATTAGTGATGGTTTTAAGTTTTTTACTAGCACTTTAGTACAACCCAAAATGTTATCACCTAGAAGAAAGAAGCAATAGCAGGCCTGTTATTTATACAATCTGTGAAAATAAGCACTAACCCACTCCTCTAGTCCCTGAATAAAATCAGACATATGGTGGGTATTAAAAAGCAAATGTAGTCTATCACGATTTCCTAAATTTTTGTTTGTCTTTTCATGAAAACTCTCACTTAAAGGTCATTTCTGTCTTTCAGTTTTCCTTTAAGAGATAAATTCTCTAAAATACTCTTCACCCTTTCAAAAATCCTTAAACCCAGAAGAACATGGCTCCTAAAAGTATTCAGATTAACTTACGAGTAATAGGGCAATTTAGCTAGCCAAGAAATAAGTGGAGACTTTCTAGCTATTCCAATAATTGTTTCCTGACCAGAAAAGGGAATAACCTATAGCTTTGCCCTGAGTTAATAAATTAAGACAAATCTAAGCCAATGTTTAAGTGAGACATCCATAATGTAGACTGCTAAACAGAAAAATAACAAAGAATTTAGTTGAGATTTCCAAGTTTGTTTAAAAGTATACTAAATCAGGAATCAGAAGATGAGTATGAATGAGTCTTAGATCTGTGAACTTGAAGTGTGTCTTTCTGTTTTTCAATTTTCTCATCGATAACATAGGATAATAGAAATTATGAGCTTCTGTTTTTATGTGAGAAAGAATTTTGTAACTCTAATTGGATCTACATTATTATTCTATCAGATGGCATTCATTTAACAAATATATTTTCAGTGCTCATTCCCCCAAAAAAGATTTTATTCATTTGAAAGTTTATCATTATATATATCCAAAATCTGTGGTGTTTTTGGAAGGAATAAGAAGGGTTAAATCTCAGGTATTACAAAGCCCCCTTTATTCCTCTGACCTTGCAACCCTTAGTTCCGGAAGCAATGCCTAGCCTCTCCTCAAAGACTGCTTGATCTCACTTGGGGAAGGGGAAAAGATGCTTCTAAATTTAGTCTAAGTGGATTTAACATATGGCATCATACCTTCCTGGGTCAAGAGGTCCCAGGGTTTCTGGAAAACTGGAAAACAGATTTTACTGGGTGGTGGAAATTGGAGAGGGTAGACCATTCAGCTACTTGAAGAAAAACAGTGACTTGAGGATTTATTTTTCCAAGCTAAATTTCGAAAAGAAAGCTATGCCCTGATGCTAAAAGACATCTTGATTTAGGCTTTTGAGATATTTCCCTGATGGCTCTAAGATATATTAAATTATTTGGCATCTGGTCCATGGGGATTCTGCTCCAATGGAGTTAAGTCAGGCTTCGACCTGCCAAATTATCCTTATTGGATTTGAGGATAAAAATAAATAGAAACATAAGGAGGTTAGAATAGAGGTTTTCTTTTAAAAAGCCAAATGGTCAAAATCTATGAAAAGGCAAAAGAGGAAATAATAAGGAAAAAATAGTAAAATCCAATAAGATTTTTAAATTAGTAACAATTTTTAATGAAGAATGTTACTCAAATCTGAACATTTTCTTAATAAAAAAGTCATCCCATTACTTTTAAGCGAGCATGGCTGGCACTGTATTAGCAAAAGATAGCGATGTGTATTTCTGTGAACCATAAATAGCCATGAATGAGAAACAGCTATGATCTTCCATATTTCCTTATTGCTTAAGTAAGCTATAAAGATTCAAAAGACACAGAACCTGCTTTTATGTCTGTCATGGGATATCCATAATTACTAACTTTCCTGTGTAAGTTTTTTTTAAATTTTTTTTTCCCTAGTTGCACCAAAGGCATAAAAAGAGGCCAGGAAACTAACAGTTAGAGACAGAGATGGAAAGGTGTAAAATCCAAAAAGAAGGTGCATATTTGGGTCTGTGCATTGAAAACAGCTGCAGTGGCTGCCGTTCTAAACTATGTGAATAGTGCCATCTAATGCATTACTTAAAATCAGCAAGTATTTTGGGAACTTAACATTGGGAAACAAGAGAAACTGAAAATAACCACCTAGTTAGAAATGCCATCATCAAGATTTTACTTCAAATTAAATTGAATGAAGTATTTAAATGAATCATGGTTCTTGTGTCTTATTATTTTTTAGCACAACTGAATTTATTTACAGAATACCTGCCACACTATCTTTTCTCATTTTTAAATAATAGATTTTTTTTAACCAGTACTGTGTAGGAAATAGTATTTAAATTCAGAAATTTGCTAATTTAGGATTATTTTGTAGCTTGGAGAAAATAAGTAATCAAAGTCTAGACCTAGAAAATATCCAACAATTTAACTTTACTTAACATTGGGTGTGATTAAAATGGTAGATGTTCTGTTAGAAGCTATCAGTCCTGTATTCACCATGGCCATTTTCATTGCTTCAAGACTAGAAAAATTTTGAAAACCTGTTTATAATCAATGAGGTAGAAGAAGCATATCTCACACATACAAACACGCAGACACACATACATAATAACAAGACTATCATAACTTCCTCTAGTCTTCATATAAGGAATATTTGGGAAAGAAATAGTTAAAAATGTATGAAACACTTCTTATATTGGGATTTTGTTAGATGGCTTTACTAAAACTTCAAATGAGTCTGGCACAAACATTTATATAAAATCTATAAGCAAGCTGAAGTAGTCCTGTATTCTTTTGGTTTCACTGCCAGGAAATAGCTGATGGTTATCTTGATGCAACAATTCCCACCCCGGAGAAACTGAAAATTCTATTTATGAAGAAAGGATGCATAGTGGGTCAAAGGAGAGATGGTGCAGTAAACGTGATAAGTTTGGAGAAAGAGTACTGCTACAAACTTCCCCAGCTTTGGCTGAGATCAATACTTCATGTTAGCTGAAGATACATGAAGGTCAAGGATTTAGAGGCAGTTGTCTACATCGACAGTGGTAGAATGTTCAGAAAATGCTTGTATTTCTGCATTCATTAATTCATTCAGTTTGCTGAGCTGAGACCTGTGAGAGATGCAGAGATCAATGAGATGGTGTTTCTATGTTTCAAAACTTTCACAGCTGTAGGAGAAAGAAGATATCTTCACAAACACAACACATATAACAGAATTTGAGAAGGGTACGGAGCTTAGCAGAACACATGTCCATAATTATTTTTTGAATATTTGAATGTGTAGATAATTGTTTGGATAAATGAATACATGAATATATGATGCAGTGCCATAAAAGAGGTCATGGGGGTTCAGAGAAAAGACAAATTACTTCTAATTTTGGTGAGATGGGAAGTGGAAAACGGATACAGGAGATTAAGATAAAATATAAGGTAGAGTTAGTGTTTGTGCAACATTGAATAATTGGTAATACTAGCTCAGATGAGGATGAGAGTAAGGAAGGTTAGTGTAGACAGAAGAAATAAGAAAGGCTTAGAGACAGGAATTTATTTGAAATAATTTTATTTCTGTTTGCCTGAGCGACAGATGATATTTTTAAAAGAGGAAAACCACAACTACACACCATTTACAAAAATTAAAATAGATCAATGACCTAAATACAAAAGCTGACAGCTATAAAACACATAGAAGAAAATGTAGGAGCAAATCTTCAAAACATTGGATTTGGCAATGGATTCTTAGATATGACAACATAAGCATAAACAACAAATAGATAAATTGGACTACAGCAAAATTAAAGACTTTTGTGCATCAAAGGACATTAATAAGAAAGTGAAAAGAACCTACAGAAGGCAGGGAAATATTTGTAAATAATATATCTGACAAAAGTCTGGTATCTAGAATATACAAATCGCTTGGAGCTCGATAACAAAAAAAAAAAAAAAAAAAAAAAAAAAAGCCCAAATGTTAAAAGGGGAAAGGAGTTAAATAAATATCTCTCCAAGGTACATGAAAAGATGCTCAAGATCATTAGCCATTAAAGAAATGCAAATTAAAGCCAAAATGACATGCCACTTCATACCCACAAAAATGGCTATAAAAATAAATATATGTTGGCAAGAATGTGGAGAAACTGGCACCCTTGTACATTGCTGGAGGGAATGTAAAACCTTTGAGTTGTTGTTAAAAAAGTAGCTTGGTGGTTTCTCAAAAAAGTAAACATAAAATTGCCCTATGACCCAGCAATCCCATACCGACTTATATATGCAAAAGATACAAAACAAGTACTCAAACACATGTACATGCATGTGCATACCAGCTCTATTCACAATAGCCAAAAAGTGGAAATGACCTAAATGTCGATTAATGGATGAATGTTTAAACAAAATGTGGCATATCTATGTAGTGGAATATTGTTTGGCCATAAAAAGAAATGAAGTTACTGATACATCAATAAAACTGGAAACATTATGCCCTGCATCAAAAAGTCAGACTAAGGTCAATAATTTGACCTGCATAATGAATTATACAGTCAAAACTGTATAATTTCATCTATATGAAATATTTAGAATAGATAAATCCATAGAGAGAGAAAGGATATTGGTGATTGTCAGTGGCTGGGGAGGAGTAAATGGGGAGTGATAAAGTTTGGATGTCTGTCCCTTCCAAATCTCATGTGGAAGTGTAATCCACAGTGTTGGAGATGGGGCCTGGCGGGAGGTGTTTGGGTCATGGGGGCTTATCCCTCATGAATGCCTTAGCAACATCCCGCTGGTGATGAGTGAGTTCTCGCTCTGAGTTCATGCGACATCTGGTTATTTAGAAGAGTCTGGGCCCTCCTGCTTCTCTCTCTTGCTCCTGCTCTCAACTTGTGATGTGCCTGATCCCCCTTCACCTTCCACCATGAGTGAAAGCTTCCTGAGGCCTCACCAGAAGGAGATGCCGGCACCATGCTTCTTACACAGCCTGCGGAACCATGAGCCAATTAAACCTCTTTTCTTTATAAATTACCCAGCCTCAGGTATTTCTTCATAGCAAAGCAAAAACAGGCTAACACAGGGAGTAACTGCTCAGTAAGTATGGTTTTCCTTTCGAGGTGATGAAAATGTTTTGCAACTAGAGAGAGGTGGTTGAACAACATGTGACTGTACCAAAGGCCACTGAATTGTTAACTTTGAACTGGTAAGTTTTATGTTATGTGAATTGCACCTTGATTAAAAAACTAAAGAAGAAGGAAAAATTTTAAATCGAAGGTAAGTTGGATAACTTTTTATTCACTGCCAATAAAACGAACATGAAAGGGAGAGTCACTCACTATAGGTTGTTGGTTAAAAGAGTGACATGATCACCTCTGTGCTGGGGGAGGTTTGAAGCAGCTGCAATGTGTGGCAGAGACTGGATGAAGTGACAGGGAGCAAAGCTACCTTTTCACAATTTAAAAACTAGTTCTGCAGAGGTCTATAAAGGTCCAAACTGCTGGTGGCTGCAACAGGCATGGAAAGGCTAGACTGAATGTCGGAAGTTAAGAAAGTCATGTGACATACTCAAACCAATCCAACTTATCTATCTACAGTGGGGGTATAATTTGCAGAGAATGACGCATTATTTTTTCATATAGTTGAATAATATTGCCTAAATTGACAGAAAAATGCAAGTGGAATGGCTCTCACTGGAAAGCTGTGTAGAGGGTTATTCCATTCATTCATGTGCATGAGGCATATGATAGAGCAATCACAATTGTAATCATATTTTACTATGCACCTCTGAAAGTTTCCATCATTATACTCATGGTGAAGAACAAAGGTATTCTCTGAGCAAATATTTGTTGAATATACACAATGTGCACAATGATAGACACAGTTCAAAGAGGCACAATGATAGACACAGCTCAAAGAGGGGGAAAAGTTGGGCTTACAGTCTAGTGGAAGATAAGTCAACAGGAAATAATAATGTAATTGAAGGGGAAGGATGAGGGTAAGTTCAGTAAACACCAGATATGGGAAAAGACAGCTGAACCATCTGGGATATGAGCAGAGGCAGGTGGTAGGCAGGGGAACGGGAGTGGGAAATGGGTTTGGGCTCTGGGAAGTCTTCTGCAGAGGAAGTCACAGCTGAGACCTAGAGGACAAGGCCTATTAAACAGAGTAGGGCAGGGTTGGGAGCAGAGGAACCTCCGTGATTTCTGTTCAGGTACCTGAGTTAGCAAGAAAAGTGTTTCTGTAGCAGGAGCCTGCTACCAATGGAGAAAGAAGCAAGTGTCTTTACCTAAAAAACTGGCAGGCAGGTTTTATCCTGCAGGTGGCAGAACTTATATTTATGTCAGCTAGAAATGACAGTATGCCATTTGGGGGCCTTATAGCTGCCTGGACTTGGGCTGTCATCAAAGGTAACTAGACTGGGTGCCTGATGCTGGGGAGCCCTCACCTGTAACTGTCCCATAAAAACTCCTCCTGATTTACACTTGACTCACATTCACATCCCAAACTCTTTAGTTCTAATTACATAAGGATTTTTATAAGGTTCCTTTCAATGGTTCTATCTAATTTGGTTTCTATCTTTTCACTATATTGGATTGTTTTTAATGTTTATATTAATGAATAATATTTTTGCATATTTATTTTTTCCTCTTATGTTTTACTTTTAAATGAGGAATAGGAAGCAGAATGATGTTGAATATGATGAACAGCTTTCAGTTCACACAAATTAATCATTTTCTGCCTAAAGGTTGTTTTTTTCTCCACCAAGTCCCCACACAGTATAGTAATCCTATTAGAAAAAAAAATGTTATTTTGAAAAATTTCTAAATGGCTTCTTTTAGTAAAAGACTCAAATAACTCTTTATTTCTAGGGAAGACTTTATGCCAAGTCTCTGATAACTTTTCCAGTCAGTTTCCAATGAACTCTCCATTTCACTGTGGGCTATGAAATTGGATTTTCTAGTTTTAACTATATATTTCCTTCCCTACTTAACATATAAAATAAGTTGGTGGAAATCACCATATCCTAGTTACGCTCTACATATGGGTTATGGATGATTTGTCTGCTATTATTTTGATATGTATGGCTTTTCAGAGAAGGTGTAGGAAGATTCAGATTCAGGTGGCCACCAATAGCCTACGAGAACCTACACATTCTTAAAAATATGATACAACTTGAATTCTAAGTTCTAAAACTGAATTGAGTGGGGAATGTTTTAAGAATTATGAATTTCTTTACGATGTTTTCAAGTATAGAAACATTAAACTAAAGTATTTATTTCAAAACTACTGTAAGTTCTATGTTGACCGTGGTGGTGGCTACAAATCATCACCGTAGCATAGATTTTTAAGATTATTGACCAGCTGCTATAATGGGTTAACTTAGAAATAAGCAGCCATTTTTACTTTTTGAGTAGAAATTTTATTTTTTGTATGTACCTCCTAAAGGTGAGAACTTACCCCAACCACGATAAAAATTGAAGAAAATATATTTCTGATGGTTTGAAAAGTAACTCTCACCAACTTTGTTTTTCTCAATACCTTTGCTTTCCCTAGCCTATCCTCTTCTTCATTCTCTTTCTGTCTTAATTCTGTA
This sequence comes from Pongo pygmaeus, assembly GCF_028885625.2. NCBI lineage: Eukaryota > Metazoa > Chordata > Mammalia > Primates > Hominidae > Pongo > Pongo pygmaeus. The sequence continues at coordinate 100,980,837 of NC_072387.2, forward strand.
AAAGACCCTTACTTCCTCCCTCTCAATCATTATACCTCTCTCTTATAGATATTGGAAATCCTAGCTGGGGAATTGTTCATTCCCATGGAGTGTAATCACATTTTTTTTTAGATTTGAAAGTTGTTCTCAGTCATAAAATGATTAATAAGGCCTGCCATATTAAGAATTCATGGCTATGATCAAATTTTACATGTTTGGAATCAAAAACATAAATGTAAAATAGCAGACAGTGACTTCTCTACCCATCATCTGTAAGGAAATCACTTCCATTACACAAACATTCTCACTAAAAAAAAACTTACATTCTAAATAATTACTTAGTTACATTTCTGTTAGTTGTTTGGATATTCTTTTAATATTTTCTGCTTTTGACTAAAGCTGTTGGTGGGGAAATAACCTTATTCTTCTCGTTTCATTTTAGACAGTGCTAAATAGAGTTCATGCGACTTGGCTATAGACTTAAGAGCGATACTTACAAAGAACAACAATAGACTTCGTCACATTTCAGCATTACAAAAGGTAGGGAGGAAAATAAGGGAAGGTTCAATTCTTCCTGCTTTTATTCATCAGGCTGATTCTTTCTTTGTGATAACTGTTCTTGTAGCTCCTTTTTTGCCTCCCCATTTGGTCAATTCTTTCCCCAAAATTTTGTCTATGCAATAACAATTACAGCCCAAAAGCTGTCAGCCCATCGTCATCTTCCTGCAGGGTTCTTCCAGCTCTGCTCTATTTGGGGGAAAGAGAAGATAGTTCTGTTTCCTACTGAGTCATTTCTATTCTGCACCTCTTTGGTAACCCCATCAGAGACTTCTACCCCTTGGCTGGCAATCACCTCCACCCATTCACACCCCCAAAAATAATTAAATCAAGGTTGTGTATAATATTTTTTACTGGAGAACTGAAAAAAACACTTAAACTACTGAACATTCTATCCTCAAAATTCTTTTCATCCTCCCCATCTCGAGAGGCTGTTTCCTGAGTGTCCCCTCTACTTGGGCAAACTCCTGCCTTATTGCAAGGCCTCATCTGTCCTTCTCACTTCCAGGCAGCTCCCCGCTGTCTACTTTCTTTTTATTTTGTTTAAAGCCAATTTACCAATCTTCTGTTTTGCTGTCTCCTTCCAAATCCTATACGCATTAACTCCCAAGGTTAGACTGTTAACGTATTTTCTTAAACAAAAGACTCCAGAGAAAAATTATGCCACCTCCTTAGGGGCAAAAGCAGTTATGTTATTTGTAGTTTTAACTAGCATTTTTTTTCTCTCTGTTACTTTATGTTATTCAACAACTAATGTAGTCCTTTACATCAGGGTCATCATAACCAAAGACTCAATGAATACCCTTAAGCTTTAGAAGTGCTTTTGCAAGAGAAGAGATTTATAACAACCTAACTCGGGGTTATAGGAGATACAACAGTGATAAAAGAATTAAAATACTCATTTTCTGTTGCAATGTAATTCAGGGATTTTAAAAAGGCAACACTTCTCTTTTTCCATTTCCAAGGTGGAGAGGTGCAGAAGCTTTAAGCGGACTGTGACTAAGTCATTAATGGAACAGTACACTAAATAAATTAAATAAGCAAATGGCTTGTAAAAGTACAAGGCAATCATGGTTATGATTAGAGAAGCTTAGGTGCAGAACACCCAGAGAGAGCGCTGACGGAAGTATTAAAGACTCCATATGTGGCCCACCTGGCTGGGGAAAAAAAATCTGGAGAAACAGTCAAATGAATAAATCAGAAAAGTAGATCAAAAAGAAACTTTGAGAGTAAGATCAATGTAATTAAATTAAAAGACAAGAAAAAAACCTTTTATATAACATGACCAAGATTTTGAGGGAGCCAGCTATGTAAGATGGCAATAGTTTTTTTTAAAATACCCATTTGTATCAAGAGTCTATGTATTTCCTATGTATAATTAATTCGTGTATTTATAAGTTGTCTTAAAGTGTAGCAGTCAATCAGTATGGATTCAAGGTGGCAAGCAACAGAAATCAACTCAACTTTAAGCAAAAAAAAAATAAAATTTACTAAAAGATATCCAATATCTCAAAGACTTGATTTGAGAGGAGGGAGCTGCAGAATGAGTTTCAGAAATGGGTACTACCCAGGGAGAGGAGGTGGCTAAAGACTTACCACTGAAAAGTGTGATTCAGATGCTCTCTTAGGAGCACTCCCAATGGGCACTCAAGTCTCCTCCGATGCTTCCACCACCACTCTGGAAAATTTCTCACCAGTCACTTTTCTTCTTGAGATTTAAAGTTCAAAGTCTCAGACAAGAACATTTCATGGGATGAGCCTATGTCACATGACTGGTTCTAAAGAGAGAAACAACCACGTCTCTTACCACAGCTCATAGACTGTGCGTGTGTGTGTTGGGGGCCTGGGGCGCATTCCTCAAATACAGAAGCCCCTTCTCCTTGCTCCCACCACCAAGTAAGACTCATCAAATAGCTTCCATGAAAACGGAATATTTGACAGTGCATTCAATTTAATTTAGTTGGATTGATGAATGGAAATAGCTAGAATTCAGTTTTCCTGTTTGATCTTCCATCACAAAACGAAGATGTAGGGTGATGGCTGGGGGAGGAGAACATTGAGGTGGAGAGGGCTAATGGTAAAGGCACTATAGTCCAAGATTTAAATCTCAGTTACAACATTTACTATCTTTGAACTTGGGTAAATCTATTACAGCTTCATATTGGTGATGTCAAAAACAAAAATAAAAATGCTGTTCACCTCATAGATTCATTCTGAGGATGAAATGAAAAAATGCATATCACTCCCTTAATGTGTTGCCTGGAATATGGGCAAGTGCTCGTAAAGTGTCAGCAACTATTACCACTTAGACTATGCAGCCCCATTTTCCTCCCACCATGGTACCAAAACATGCATTACCAGGACAGCTACTTGGAATAAATGCCTAAATTTTTATATTCCTCTTTCTTCCAGAGCTGAGGAGAATCTTGACACCAGGCTTCTGTGTCCAGTGATCTTGACTGCTTTTTGGAGTTTGTCTAGTTACCCTTCTTTATCTTAAGACTCCATCTCCTCAACATATTATCTTGTGAATAAAAGAAATTCTGCCTTCACCTGTATTCTTGAGTTCCATATTTGGTTTAAAAGAAACACACCCCAACAGCCCTTTCTAAGACTAGTGCTTTGTTTTATCTTGTAAGCCATTTTGCCACCAATCTCTAGCATCCTAGTGACTGGATCCTGCTACGATGACATCAGCTCAGAAGCCAGATGGACTTGGCTTTGAGTCAACCTCTACTACTCATAAGTTGTGTGACCTTAGACAAGTTAGTTAACCTCTCCAGGAATCATTGGCATCATCTGTATAATAAGGATGCTAATGAATCTGGCACGTTAAAAATGCCTTTGATTGTTATCTCAATAAGTGCACTTAACTATGAGTAGTCCGAAGCTTCTGTCAGGGTACTGTAATGGAAAAGGCTCTATGGCATGCTCTGATCAGAGGTTACAATAAGCTAATGGAAGATATAACAGTTAGTGACTCTGTAAGAAACTAAGATTAAGATCACTCCATTCAGGCACTTTACAAAATTATTGTAAGACCAATGGAGAGAAAGCCCTCTTCCAACCTCAGCCAGCACCAAGTGGATCATAATGAGAGATATAACAGCATGATGACAGGAAAAAGGACAACATCACAGTCAAACCCACACAGGATTGAAGCCAAGGCTCTCCCAGGCTTTGGGATGTGTCCTCTCCAAAGAGATGGTCTCAAACCTGGCTAGACAATGGAATCATTTGAAGACTTTTTCAAAAACATCAATCTCCAAGCCCCATCATCAGAAGTCTAATGTGGAACTGCATTAACAGGGAAAATAAATATAATTTAAAATATAATTTTATATTAGAAAGGAAGAGAGAGAAGGAAACATTATCCAGGGAAGTTACTGATCGAGATCATCTAGATCATTTGCCCACTTCCTAGAAATACTCTGTAATCCATGCAGAAAGATAAAAACCCTAAACAAGTTCTTATGGGTTCTATTGTTGATGTGTTTCCAATAGCTCAAAAGCTTCACAGTTAAGAAACTCTTACTAGAGTTTAATCTAAATCCCTTCTATTGAAAGATAAGTCCCATTATTCCAGCTCAGAGCCTGTTTAGCTCAGAAGAAATAAGACTTGCCAACAACACTCAGATGTTGCCCCTCTCTTGAAGTGTCACCCAAGTTTACATAAGGTGAGTTCCTTTCATGCTTAATGAAATCGAGTCACCATTTCTGCCAGGCTGTCCTACGAATCAGCTCACAAGCCACTCAAAGCAGCATCCATCTTCTCTCCTAAGCCAGATGCTGTCGTGAGAGCAAGCATCTCTGTTCCAAGGGCCGTCAGGTGGATGGGATGGCAGGACCCCACATTTTGGTTTCCACTCAGAGTAACCATTACACTAACCACATGCTCCTGATGGTAGCCTGACTTTATTAAACTTTTCTGCCAAGCCTGTGAAATGAGAAATGAGTCTTTGGCAATCTCCAGTCTGACTCAGTGTGCGTTTAAGCCAAAGCATGAAATATAATAGCCACTGTTACTGAGCATCTAATATATGCCAAAAATGTCATAACAATTCAAGGAGAAAATGTATGTACACAGCCTACTGCCAAGCACATAGTAATCTCTATAAATAGTGACTACTATAAGCGTTATTGCTAATCCCAAAAGTGGCCTTGAAAGGGTGCCATGATTATCTTCATTTTACAAGGAGGAAATCAAGGTTCAGACAGCTTCCATAACTTGCCCAAGGTCATACACTTTGTAAATGGCAGAGCAGCCATTAAACTCGGGGCAACGTTTTAACAACGCAGCCTTGCCCAGGATTTAGAGAATAAGTGCAGTTGCAACCATTTGTGGTAGTTTCCCACGACTGGGAAGGAGAATGAATGGAGAGATCAGTGAATGACTTCCTTTTCTTTTGCATAGGATCAAAGTCGCTTAAAATTAATCCTGCAGTAGACTATTGGTTTTGGGTGTGTGTGTGTGTAAGAAATACATATGAAATGTGATTCACTGGCTTAATGGTAATAGTATAGAGGGGCAGGTGCTGAACTGAATTGAACTGAATTGTAGCCATAGCACAAATTGATCACATTCTCTTTGAATATCAATATCATTCATTTCAATTCTCAAAGTATTTTTTTAAGGCTGTATTATGTGTTTGATAGTGTGTGCATGTTCCTTAGAGGACTGAAAAAATATATGGCAAAGTACCAGCACTTAGAAATCTTTGGTATGGTATAGTAAATACTTACTGTGAAACAAAGAGCCAAAGAATATAAGAAACTGTACAATAAAATGCTAAATTAAACATAAAATTAAATACCCAAGTATATACTACATGATTTCAGGATGAACGACCTGAAGGGAATAGAAAGAGCTGGACAGTTATCAAGGAAGCTTTCATGAAGGAAGAGTTGACTAGAGACAGGCATTGAGGGATTTGAAGCAAAATGGAGAAAAGGGTGTGAATTTCATTTTCTTCATTCTGGGTATCTTAGGTATCAGCCTGAACAAAGCACTTAAGCCAAGAATTCGTTTATTCATTCATTAACCAAGCAAATATAATAGGTGTTAGATTTCTGGTAGGGAGAGAAATAAGCATGATGTGTACAATGACAACAAAGAAGCTTACTTGGTAGAACAGAGAGTCTGATAGGAGTTGTTAGGAAACAGACACAGAGAGCAAATGTCTGGACACCCTGAGAGACAGAAGTCAGTGGCTCATGAGAAACTGTTCTAAAGTTTTGAAGAAGAGAAAGATACAAGAAAAGTGGTATTAGAGACAAATTAATCCAGAAGTGTACTCAGGATCATTGGTGGCAGGTCAGTACACACACGCACACACATATATAATCTGCTTACTTGAAAAACTGGTTTGGCCATGCTAAATCTTCAAGAAAACCAGTATTTAAACATGGCAATGAATACACTCACAGGGAAAAACGGTCCATAATCCCTGACTCTGGTTTTCAGTTGATATCAGATAGCCCCAGTCTAGCCCCTTTCTATGAAATTTTTTGTAATCCCATCATCAAACATAACATAGGTTGGGTTTTCCATTACCATTAAAAAGAAAATACCAAGAAGTTTTTCATCTGCACCCAGAAATCCCTGTGGTTAAAGAGGGGATTTTTTTTTCTCTTGGAGACATAAGGCAACAGGCCAAGAAAGGAAAATCCTTTCAATGAAACAAAGAAAAGTCAAACAGCTTGTTGTGCTTCACTGCTAAGAAAAAAAAAAAAAAAGAAAAAAAAAAAGGAGAGATCAAATCTTATTTTCCTACTGTCAGACCAAAGGTCTCAGTCTTTAAGCAGTCTATGACACTCAAGCTAATTAGAATAAATCTGTCCTAAATTGCAATTGGTTTCATTACATGATCAAAAAAAGAAAAAAAAAAATCAGAAAAACTCTCTGGGGGAAAATGTGAAAATTGCCAAAGAATGGCTTTAATTTTAGATTATCAGGAAGAATTTCACACAGCAGCAAACATAATTCCACTAAAGCTGCATGAAAATACTATCTACCTAAACAACTATAAATCTTTTCTTGCAAAATAACAGTAAATGCTGTAGTTCTAATGAATAAAAATGAAGTTTAAATCTATATCCAGTACCAGTATTAGCTTGGCTGCTAACAGAGTAGGTCTAAATCTTAGTTTATGGCCTTATTGCTCAACTCCAGAGCCTGTGGATTTGTTTTTCCCATTATGAGTGCATCAAATATGAAAGCAACCTTCCCAACCATCAATCACTTAAAGAAATGGAGATGTTTTAGCAGGGTGCAGTGGCTCATGCCTGTAACCCAGCGACGGGGGAGGCTGAGGGCAGGAGTTCAAGACCAGCCTGGGCAACATAGCAAGATCCTGTATCTACAAAAGAAAAAATAAAGCAAAGGAGATGTCTTACTCTTAACCAAAACGCTGCCTATTGGCACACTAGATGTTTCAGCCTAGTAGAGGCGGGTTGGCTGAGACTTCAGAATGTGGCTGTAGCATCTAAGACCATATTGTTCTTTCCTGATGCTCCGTAGATATCGATAGGGACAGTGCCAGACATGAGAGTGTAATTAGGAAAAAAAAGTTCAGAAACTCTAGACAGAAAAATTCATTGTAGCCAATCTAACAACTACAGTGATTTCAGTAGTTTGGTTCCACAATGTCTGGAGAAATACAAATTATGACTCTGAATAACCCCTAGCCAACTTTCACTAGCCATCCCTAGCTTGTTATACAGCTGCTCCTACAATTGCTCTTGTAAGAAGGTGACATCGAAGGCAACTATGGGTTGACAAACTAAAGAACTGGCTTTTGCCCTTTGCGACGTTGATAGCAATTGTGGGTAGAAAGGAATTTAGATGATCAGACATTAGCATACCACATGCTTTTTCTAGTGCTGATACACTGGCTGTCTCTTTGCTCTCTGAATGGTGACTGCAAGCTGATCACAAAATCTGATCTTTCTCTTACACAGTATAGACAGTGCTGAGCATGTCCCCTCCCATGGTTCCAGGTTTTAGGTTTATTTACACTTAGGTGTGGCCATATCACTATGCTTTTGGCAAAACAATGTAGGCAGAAGTGATGGATGTCTTTTTAGTTTTATAATGAAATAAGACTGTGCCTTAAAACCATGAACATATCTGTTCCATGCTCTCTTTCTTTTTTCTTCTTGCTGCAACCCAGACAAGGCAGCAGTTCAGCATTGTGATTGCCCCAGAGGATGCCTGTATTAGTCCATTTTTACTCTGCTATAAAGTAATATCCAAGACTGGGTAAAGGAAAGAGGTTTCATTGACTCAGTTTCACATAGCTGAGGAGGCCTCAGGAAACTTACAATCATAGCAGAAGGGGAAGTAGGCACCAACCTATTCACAAGGCGGCAGGAGAGAAAGCATGAAGGAGGAACTGTCAGACACTTATAAAACCATCAGATCTTATGAGAGCTCACTATCACGAGAATAGCAGGAGGGGAACCGCCCCCCATGATCCAATCACCTCCCTCCCTGAAAATGTGGGGCTTACAATTCAAGATGAGATTTGGATGGGGACACAGAGCCAAACAATATCAATGCTGGAACATGAAATTAGCAGAAATCTAGACACCAAATTAACTTCAAGGAATAGAGTCAACCTACTGACCTTCAACTATCCTCTGAGCAAGGAACCATCTTCTATATTCTTTAAGACTGTCTCTTGAAGTTTAGTTTTATCCCAAATAATATGCCGTATACAGCCTAGATATTCACATTTGTCAGTTAGTTAATTAACTTTATACTAATTTATTAATTAAAAACAGCTTTGAATATTCAATACCTTGCCATTCTGGACCAAAAATAAGCAAATTTCATTTGTACCTGTTAAACAAACTTACGTGAACTGTGCTTTCCCAGTGATATATTTTCCTTGAGGCTGTTCCCTTCATCTGAATGACATCCTTGAACATCTGCAGTTGTTCCAAGTTATCATAATTATAAGTTTTGAGAAGAGAGAGTATATGACAAAGCAATTTCTTATTTCAGTTGGAATTATAAGTGAGCTAGAATAGAACAGAATTTTAAAAATAATAATAAGGAGGTCCTTGCCCTTTGAAATATTAAAATGCTTTCAAAAACTACAATCGTTTTTTAAAGGGAGATACTGGCCAGAGAACAGACAGATGACAAGATGAGACAGAATACACACACATATACACACACACACACATATACACACACATATATATACACACACATACACACACATATATACACAGATACACATACACATATACACACACATGCACATATATGCACACATAAGCACACATACACATATATACACACACATATATATGCACATATATACACACACAAATTATATATATACACACATACATGTATGTATATATTTATAGGTTAAGGCAGCATCTCAGATCAAGAAAAAAGATTAGGGGTTAATGATGCTGGAATAACTAGTTCTCCATTTGGAAAAAGCAGCAAAAACCAATCTCTACCTCATTTTATATAGCAAAATTATTTCCAGACCAAAAAATGGCTTACATGAAATAAATACATGAAAAAAATACATGAAAGAAATACATGAAAAAATATATGAAATAAATATCAGAGCAGTTATCACAGGAAAGTGATGAAAATTTGGAAAATGTATACAAAAGATATTCATGTCTTTAAGACACCTAAAAGTCAATGCACACATTGACATACATAGCAATAAATGTATACAAACATATATACAAGATATCCATGTCTTTAAGACACCTAAAGTTCTTACAAGTTATTTAGAAAAAGAGGTACCAATAGAAACATGAACAAAGGATTAGAATAATCACATCACAGCATAATCAGTTAAAATCGACAGTGGGCATATAAAGATTTCAGCTTCAGCAGCAATTCAAAATTTCAACTCAAAACGAAAATGAGAGGTTATATGTCAACTATCAGATTGGTAAGAAAACACATTGCACTAGAAGGGCAACTTGCAGATTGGAAAAGTGAATGCAAATTAAGGCTTATGGAACTCCCTTCCCACTGGGACCACCTATGCCACGACAGCAGCATGTCTTCTACAGACCTACAGAATCTCTAAGTCTCCCCTGTGTTCTAAACCTTGGGGCTTAGATGTACCTTTAGTTCACACCTATAGTTACCTATTATTTTTGCTATTCCTACCTGGGATTCTAGGTCCTTCCTGTTGCTCATAACTTCAAATATGATTAGGCACATAAGATGTTAGAGAAATATTGCCCACTGTCAAATAATGACTTCCTTTCTGCTAGAATTAAATCACAACTCCATAAACCAGGTTTCTTGGCTAATTGGGAAAAGAAGGCTTAAGGAGTCGGGATGCAGTTGGGATGAATTGCAGGCCCACAGGAGAATATCATTGGTAATTAGGTCACCTCTGCTTAAGTATCCTTCTCCTTACTTTATCCCCTCTTCGGATCATCTGCCTGCAAGACAGACCTTCCTTCTTTTCACAACGCCTTTCACATAAGACTGCATTTGTACCATTTGCCATTTTCTCAGGATAAGCAAATCAATCAAACTCATCCCTATTAATGAGGCAGTGGGTGTATCTATTAACTCTATTCTTACTCTAAACAGGTGGTTCTAATGGTGGCACTTGCTGGCCCCACCGCATGGGTGCTCGGCCCTGGAAGCAGATTCAATCACCTGAGGATGACACCAAAGCCAATTTCTTTCTTTCTTTCTTTTTTCTTTTCTTTTCTTTTTTTTTTTTTTTGGAGACAGAGTCTTGCTCTGTCGCCCAGGCTGGAGTGCAGTGGCGCGATCTCTGCTCACTGCAAGCTCCGCCTCCCGGGTTCACACCATTCTCCTGCCTCAGCCTCCTGAGTAGCTGGGACTACAGGAGCCCACCACCACGCCTGGCTAATTTTTTTTATTATTATTTTTAGTAGAGACGGGGTTTCACCGTGTTAGCCAGGATGGTCTCAATCTCCTGACCTCATGATCCGCCCGCCTCAGCCTCCCAAAGTGCTGAGGTTACAGGCGTGAGCCACCGCGCCCGGCCACCAAATCCAATTCCTAACCAGCAAAACCTATTAATTCAGAATACCTGGCACTGGGGCTTGGGCACTCTTTGTTGTTCGTTTGGTTTGGTTTAAATGCTTCGAAGGTGATTCTAATGTTAATGTGCAGCAAAGTTGGCAAATCAATCCCTAGGGCAGTGGCTCTCAAAATGTGGTCTCCAAGTCAGCAGCATCGGGATCACCTGGGAACTTGTTAGAAATGCAGATTCTCAGGGTCCACCCCAAGCCTACTGAATCAGGATTCCAAGGGTGAGGCCCAGGACTGCTTTAGCAATGCCTCCAGGATATTCTGACCGAATGCTCAAGTTTGAGAACCACTGCAAGAGGACAGTCATTCCACGATATTTTGTGAGTCTTTCCTGTGCCCAGGCACTCTGTCTATAAAGAAAAATTGGAAGTGAGCTTCTAATTTGGTATGGTATCATCGGGAAAGAATAACAACGTACTATAATAGTCCGGAAGAAGAAAGGATTAAGTCTTACTGTGGGAAGGCTTTCCACACAGCCCTTTCAGCAGCCTCTCAAATTATTACGCGGCTTTAGGATTTGACGGTGACCATGGACAAGGCAACGTCAGGTGGGCTTTTACAGACTATAGACTGGCGATCTTAAACCCCAAATGTCCCGTTTACTTTCCATCTTCTGATGACAAGGCTCTGATGAGAGTTACACAGCGTGAGCCCAAGAACAGGAGGTGTTATGGCAAGCGGCATTGCCTTCTGTTCCGAAGCCACTGATCAACTTCACCCCACCCCATCCCCAGCGTCTTTCCAAAGTGGCTCAGTCAAGTTTTGCCGAAATTAAAGGCTCTGGCTTCACTCCCTGAAGCACAGCATTGAGCTGGCGGCCAGGGCCAAACCTAAGCTAGAGTCCAACGGAGCCGCCCAGTCACCCCACCCACTCATAGCCCCCTCCCGGGAATCCCCGGTGTGCGCTGTCCCTCGCCAGCCCCGGGCGCCTTGACAGGGGAGCCCAGCTCCTCCGGCACAACCCGGAAGGAAGGGTAAAGGGCCAGCAAGAAGGGAGAAGAAGCGAAAGGGCCGATCTTCTGTTGTTTTCCACGTCCGGTGGACGGCGCCTCTCCCTGGGCGTTTGCCCCGGTGCCCGCGGGCCTGGGCGCGCCTCTATGGCCGCAGCCGGGCGCGTCCTCCGCGAGCGCGCAGTGCCCAGCCCCGAGGGGACGCGGGGACCGCCCTCCGCCCAGGAACGGACAATCTGCGTTCACAACTGAGTCTGGGGCCTCCCAGACTCCCGCGGGGAAACGGCGAGCCCGGCACTGGTGGTCCCCGCTGGCCGGATCCCACCCAGGTCAGCGCAATCTTGTGCGCCGGGAGCCGCGGGCCCAAGTGAAAGGGACTCGCTGCCCAGGAAGGAGGGCGGGGCGCAGGGGTGCAGGCACCTCTCGGCTTCCTTTCCCCTTTATTTCTTATCCCATTCCCTCTCCTCTTCCTTCTCCGCTTCGATCCTTCCATCCTTCCCACTATTCTCGATCTTCCTGTAGCTCTCCTCCCAGATACTCACTGAAACAGTGGGAGGAGGAGCCACCGCCCTGCTGCCCTTTTGACTTTGCACATTCCTGATGGTCCCTTCCAAGCTGGGTTGGAAAAGAAAAAGTAAAGGATCGGGCTTCTAGAAAGAGTCATATCCCATTCACTCCCACACATGCACACCTGGAAACAGTAGTCCAAGAGAAACATCAACCCTGGGCGAAATTATCAAGTGATTACATCATTGCCCTTCTGTGATCGCGCACACACACCGCCAAGCAGGCATGCGCACATCCATGTGTTCACCCTCTGCGGGACCCAGCCGCTCCCCACAGATGGCATTTTATATGCTATGTCTTTCTTTTTTTTTTTAATATACATATATATTTATTATACTTTAAGTTCTAGGGTACATGTGCACAACGTGCAGGTTTGTTACATATGTATACACGTGCTATGTTGGTGTGTTGCACCCATTAACTCGTCGTTTACATTACGTATATCTCCTAATGCTATCCCTCCCCCGAGAAATAAACAATGAGAACATATGTGCTATGTCTTTCTGCATCAAATGGATACTCTCCTGTCTCATTTTCTCCAGGGCCTGCCAGGTGACTGGGATATATCCGCTCCACCTCCACTTAGCCTAAGCCTGCACTTGTCTCTCCCTCTTCTCCCACCAAATCTCCCCCCTTACCCTGTCCCTCAGTGGATATGTTCATTAAAACCAAGTAAAAGGAGTCCACAAACTTCTCACCCAAGGTAGTTATTTCATACTAAAAATTCTCTTCTCTTTAGGTCTGAGTGTGCTAATAACCATAGAGCCTCCAGATACACTCTATGATCCCACTATTTCTCCCGAGGACCCTTTGACTTTGAGATCTTGCTGGCAGGGGGCACCTGTGTGTTGAAAGGGATCAGACTAGACCCTGGAGTAATAGAAGTTAAACTTCTATATCGGTAACTTAAAAACATGTCTCAGCTTATCAGGTATTGCCCAGCACACAGCATATGGTACCCCTGAAAGGGTACTTAGCAGATATCTTTTGTAGGAAGGAGGGGTTCTAGAGCAAGGTAGAGAGCAATGGTATTCCGTCCTGACTGCACATAATATTCACCAGGGAGCCATGTAGGTATGTGTGTGTGTGTATGTGTGTGTGTTTGTGTGTGTACGTGAGCGTGCATGCAAGTGTACACACAGCACCAGGGATAGGACCTGGATATATATTAATCATTGAAAAATATAAAAACCATTCTTATGCTCTGGGATGAAGCCTGGACATAATTTGGGGAGTTTTGTTTTGCTTTTTTTTTATTCCTTGGGTGATTCTAAGATACCGTTATGATTAAGAAGTGCTGCTAAAAGCCTTCTCAAAACACAGTTCCAAGACCAGCAGTATCATCATAACCTGGAAGCTGGTGAGAAACGCAGATCCTCAGGTCACACCGCAGACAGACTGAATGAGGAACTCTGGAGGTGAGGCCCAGTAATCTGTGTTTCAATAAGCCCTCCAGATGATTCTGATGCACACCGAAGTCTGACAAACCAATGAGGGTTGTCTGGTCTACACCATGCTATATCATCCACAGAACTAAAATAATATGCATATTTTAAAAGAACTATATATAAGCAGCAAACAGATAAGGCTATGCCCACAGAGCCTAAAATATTTACTAGATGGCCCCTTACAGAAAAAAAGATTCCATTCTAGACTAGAGGGTCATATGGTGGGGGACCCTGTTATCCTACCAGACAATGGCAGTATGAGAGTACTGAGAAGTTTTGTGAATTAGTAAGAGACAGGAGAATGTAGGGAAAGAGAATAGGAAGGTGTCAAGAGTAGAGAGAGGGAAAGATATTTTTTCTTATTCATATTAAACCAGGCACTTGCTTAAGGGATTTGCTAAAATCACTGGAGGTCAAAGCAAGATTGCCCTCTTTTTTGTAGATGTGCATTATTTATAAGCATCAAGCAAACAAGTATGGAGGATCTGTCTTTAATATGGCATGTATAAGCCACAGCAGTCTTCCAGGTAGAAGCTGAAGTAGGCTAGTTCCATTTTTAGTCCACTTCCCTCAGCCCTACCTCTACCCAAAGCTGTTTGTGTGTAGGTTTGCTTTCCCTAGGAGCCCTTCAGTGCCTCGAAGACAGAAAATAGAAGCTTTATTTTTGTGGTACGTTGAGCCTGAAGCGGAGTGATAGGCACAGAGTAGGTGCTTACATATGTACATTTCAATCAATGTTTGTTTAAAAATTCCCATGCATGGTTCTCTGTAGGAAATAGTGCCAACTCTTCACGTATGTGCTAGGTTAGATATTTGGGGAAACTACACCAACTGTCAGATAAGGAGGAGGCTAAAAATTATGTAATAAAGGCTATGAGGCATCCAAAATAGCGAACATTATATTTTACTAATTGTTAAAAGAAATAATGCCCATCTTTGATACAACAGGGCAACCATTCATAAACTGGGATAAATCTTTATCCACTCAAAATAAAGTTGGAAAAGCTTATTGCTGGTTAATGTCAGTGTTATTTGTTCACCTAATAATGGGTCACCTCCCTGCTCATCATTCTTAGTAAGGTATGTAAACTAAATGCATACATGTGGATTTCCATTTTAAAAACTAGACTTATAGCATCCATTTTGATTGAATGATACTATTTCCAGGCCTGGATCCCAGCCATTACTAATACTACTTGGCTGTGGTGGGGCTAAAATGAATTCTATTAAAAGAGAAAATCCTAAGTAACAGATATGTTCACAAGTTGCTCTCCATTTAGCACTCAACCTGTTTAAAAATATGTGATTCTTTTAATCCAGAATTAATGCAAAATTACAGCATTTCAGTACTGTATTGTGTGCTTTAATAAACAAAAATTTTTGCCAAAAACCTCATATTGTAATTTTTGGAAAAGGCAATCATTTGGGGCTTGGGTAGTCTCTCTCTGACAATGAAAAAAAAATGTTATTGATTCACAAACAAATATTTGTTTCCTCAAACTTATTCCTACCTCATGTTTCAAGGCTACTTCAAGTCATTCAGACACCTCACTTGCCATTAAATTAAGAACAGATGTAGCAACACCAGCGTAATCTACTAGAGTGAAACCTTGTGTACTAGTCAACTTGAGCTGCCATAACTAAATACCATAGACTGGGTGGTTTAAACAATAGAAGTTATTGTCTCACAGGTCTGCGGGCTGAATGTCCAAGATCAGGGTACTGGCATGGGCTGGTGCTGGGGAGGTCCACCTTCCTGGTTTGTGGAGGGTGACCTCCTCACTGTGTCCTCACAGATGAGAGGGACAGAGAGAAAGTCTAGGTCTTTTTTTTTTTTTTTTTTTTTTTGAGACGGAGTTTTGTTATTGTTACCCAGGCTGGAGTGCAGTGGCGCCATCTTGGCTCACTGCAACCTCCGCCTTCCAGGTTCAAGTGATTCTCACGCCTTAGCCTTCCAAGCAGCTGGGATTACAGGTGCCCACCACCAGGCCAAGCTAATTTTTTGCATTTTTAGTGGAGATGGGGTTTCACCATGTTGGCCAGGCTGGTCTCACAATCCTGACCTCAGATGATCCACCCGCCTCAGCCTTCCAAAGTGCTGGAATTACAGGCATGAGCCACTGTGCCCCTAGGTCTCTTCTTATAAGAATACTAATCCAATCTAATCAGGGCTCCACCCTTATGACCTCATTCAACCTTCATTATTTTTGTGAAGGCTCTACCTCCAAATATAGTCACACTGTGGGGCCAGAGCTTCAACATACAAGTATGGCGGGGTGGGCACAATTCAGTCCACAGCACCTTGGTTTTTAAAGATGTAAAAATTCAACCTCGTTCAAGTATAGAGTACCTAGTTAAATCCAGCGGAAAGCAACTAGACTATGAAGTCTCATTTACACACATGATTGTAAAAACACAAAGTTGATTTGAGTCTTTAGCACAGTAATAAAAAAAATTACCAAATACCGGTATCCCTTTATGAAAATAATATGAATGTATGAAAGTATAGTTGAGGCTACCTAGGAGGTTGAGATGCTTGCAAATGCTAAAACATAGCATGTTTAAAATGCCACTAAAGTGTAAAAGTTCACCAACAAAGATAGCAAAGACCACAATTTTATTGAAGTCCCACAAAACAAATATAATATAAAATTATTGCTCTAAATAATTTGATCAAATGCTTTTGATTAAATACTTTTCTTTTTCTTTGACAGAGTCTTGCTCTGTTGCCCAGGCTGGAGTGCAGTGGTGTGATCTCGGCTCACGGCAACCTCCGCCTCCAGGGTTCAAGCGATTCTCCTGCCTCAGCCTCCTGAGTAGCTGGAATCATAGGCATGCACCCCCATGCCTGGCTAATTTTTTGTATATTTAGTAGAGACAGAGTGTCACCATGTTGGCCAGGCTGATCTCAAACTCCTGGCCTCAGGTGATCCACCTGCCTCAGCCTCCCAAAGTGTTGGGACTACAAATGTGAGCCACCACACTCTGTCTGATCGGATTCTTTTGATCAAATGCTTTTACCTATGCTAATCATGGTGTTTTGCTGCATGTTTGCACCCCATTTTCCCAAGGAAGAGGCAAATTACAAAAAAATAAAATTAAAAATATGGCAGAAAGCAAGACGTACCTTTAAAAAAATATAGAATATGCCTCGAGGTCAATACAGATCCAGGCCTCTATTTCAAACTCTCTTATCAGTCACCATCTACTCCTAGGTATCTGTAGCCACTAGTATCACATTAACATTCCTATAGATATTAGTTTGATGAATGTTTTTAAAGGCCATGGTTGCCCCCTGCGGGTGCATATTACTAAGATAAGGGTCTTCATAGCTGGGACACATAGCCAACTACTCCCATAATCAGGTCTACTTAGCATGTTGGGCCTTCCCTGGTTGCCTCTTGATGGTCCTGTCAACACCTACCCAGTTCCCATACTGGACTGGCTCCTTAGTACATATAGTTTAGCTGAACAGTAACAAAATTTTAGGTTGAAAGATTTCCTTGCTTTGGCCCTCCTTCTCAAAATCAACCCCAAAGGACCAGATTAAATCTATCCCTATTCAAGAAAATCAGCTATTAAAGCAGACAAGGCAGATTGATTGCATGTCCGACTTTGTGTTTCTGGAAAAATATCCAACATCCTTACAATATATTCCCCTTCAATGGAGCTAGCTTAAATTCCTTTCTCTTTTCTACAACCAAATAACTCCCAAGGCAATAAACGATTCAAGATGGAATCATGGTCAACAGGCTGGACTACCTCAGAAAAGTCTAGAAGAAAGTATTATAAGAAAATGTATAGATATCTAAGTTTATCAGAACAGAAACCAGTCAAGAAATAGAACCTTTATGAGATAATTACACAGGGCAAAAAAAGTGGTCAAGTGTGGAATTAGAGCGGCAACCCACGCAGTAGCAGGGAGATACTACCACCTATGCGTTTGGAGAAACAGAAGGAGAAGATAGGGCTAATAGAACACAAGAGTTAGGGCTGCCCATGAGGATGTGGGATTATAGAGGGTGATGCTGCCTAGCAAAGCTAAAAGCACAGTTGATAAAACTATAATTAGAAATCCATCCAAAACAGGAAGGTTAGGGGTGAGAAAAATTCCCTGGCTTCTACTCTCTTGCTCTCCTTCTATCTCCTGCCTCTTTTTCCCACTGGCCAAACCCAGCCGGAAGCTGATTGGATAAGAAGCTAGAGAAATGCAGGTGGCAGGAGTCAATATTATACCATACAGGGCAAAAGGAGGGAAATGGATCAGAGAGCAAATAAGTTGCCCAGTAATCCACCAGTCTCTGATACTGGTTACTAGATCTGCATCAGTAAGCCTGGTAGGTCAAGACTACTCAAACATGGTCTGCTTTAGTGAGGATTGATTCATAATCAATGATTCAATTGATTGGTCCTGAAGTAGAGAATATCAGTGATGCACATGAACTCAGTAGTGGTTGACTCGACTGGATTCATATGCAGACATAAAGTAATCAGAAACCAACTGAAAATGTTTTTCCATAGTAGAAGAAACAAAATATGGTTCCCACCTTCAATTAACCCTCTGGTTGTAGCAAAATGATGTAAGTGACACCGTGCTTCAGAGTGGAGAGGAAGGAATAAAAAGTGAGCTAACGTTTATTGAGCTCCTATTATATTCCCTAGGCTAGCCATGTCGGTGGGCCATCTATTTACCCATACTGAGTATGGGTACTGAGGGCTTTATCAACACTGCTTCATTTAGTCATATAAAACCTTGTGTTAGTAGACAATTCTCCATGAGTCTCTGATAATTGTAAACATGTTATGAGCAAAGTCACTCACAGCTTTAGTTCCAGAGTATCTTCGTATAGCAAACAGCCTTGAAAGATAAAATGGTGTCTCCTTCCAGAGCAGAGGGCAGGGGTTGTGTTTGGTTGGTTTTTGTTGTTGCTGCTTTTTTTTTTTTCTTCTTTTCTACGGCCCAATATAATGAAGATAATATCTTAGTCTGGGACAAAGGTCAGGCAGCTTTGCTTGCACACCATAATAAAAGATGTGGATTCTTTAAGCCTGGAATTCCTGAGCTATGTGACAAACCCACTTAGGACACAGCATCCACCTAGGCTGCTCACCGTTACAGAGCAGACTTGGGTGGCAAGGGAACTAGCATGAATGTGAAGCTCGGGCTGCTCCATATGCCATGAGTCCTCAGTCTTTGGGCCAGGGATCTTCTGGTTTTTGCCAGCATCCATGAAACTGAAGTAGGCTAACTTGTTAGCTTGCAAATAAGATAAAATCTCAGACCCTTCACGTTTCTTGACACTAGCATCATGGCACCAGGGCAAAGCAAGAGGCACCTTGGGTGCACAATGTAAGGAGGAATTCACTCAAGATCCTGCAAGGGCCTTCTCTATGGGCTCTTCTCTTCCCTCCCTCTAGTCCTGGCCTTTCTTGACTCCTTGGGTACTAAGTATTATATTACTCATTTTATAGATGAATATTGTAGACAAAGTTTTAGTCCAAGATCTGTCTCCATCCAAATCACATTTTACCGTGTGTACATGTTCATGCATAGCGTATTCACAGGTATGGAGGACCTGAAGTGGTGATGGCACCAGAGATTATTAAAGAAAAACAGAATTGTCTGATAGGAAAAATACACCAAGCTTTTGGACAGTTTAGTAGAAATTGGACAGCATCATCTCTGATACCATTTTGACTTTGGAGTTCTGGATGCACAGCTCACCTTGCATCACAAACAAATCATAGTGTACTGGGCTGTGCTGAACTGCAACATTCATGTATTACCTGGCCTTCACACAGAAGACAGCAGAACTTGCTTTGGAGTTTTCTACACTGAAGAGATATCCAAGAGATATAGAAAATTTGTTGCTATGAAAGAATAACTCAGTTTGAACTAAAATGCTTTGCAGACCATGAAGGAAAGTGGCAGGGCTGTAAACACTGATGGACCTTGTCAACAGTGGTTTCAGACATTATATCCAACCACTGTGGCAGAGGAGTCACTTTTTTTTTTTTTTTTTTTTGTATTTAGTGTCAGATGCAAGCACAAGAAAAAAAACATTACTGGAGGCTTAATTGAAAGCTAATAATAAATTTTATGGAATATAAAAGGAAAGGGGATGTCAGGGAGAGTTAAAATGATATTTTCATTCAGATCACTTGAAGTTAAAAAATTCTTGCTTAAATGAGGTGCTTAACTCCTTATTAGAAAGGTTAACTTGGGAGCATTTAGATGAAAAACCAGAATTCCATTAATAGACATTAACGATGGAATCTGAAGTTGTTCCATTTGATAATATAGACGGATGGGAGTAATGAGGGCAGACAAGGTCAAATTTATACATTAAAGTGAACGCTATATCTTGGAAAATTAAAAGACATAAGACTTTAAGTCAAGTCTAGAGCTCTTAAAATCCCAGCATTTGAATGGTGAAAATTATCCTACATTTAATTTTGATTGGATGACATATCAGGCACAAAGAAGGCAAGTTCCATATGCAATGAATACAATCATTCACATATACATATAAATATATGTGTGTATGTGTCTTTGTATACAGAGATACATACATGTAGCACTACCTAATATTCTATAAAGAAAGCTGCTTCCTTTGTCTGTTCTGGGACCCAGTGCCTTTACTGAGATCTCCAGGGAAAATCCTTTCAGGCCTATTGCATCTGTTGCAATCCAAAGGTATCTATAAAATTACCTAGAGGGGTCCTTCCACTTAGAGTTTTCTGAACCTATAAAAGGCTTCATGGAGGAGGACTGAACTAATATGATAAAAGACTTATATTCTGTTTTACTAATCAGTTAATGTATGTACTGACACTGAATTAGTTAATTCAGTTATACAACCTGCAGTTACTTAACATCTCTTAGCTTCAGTTTCTCCTGAGGAGTGTAATGGAAAAACACATACCTTAATGTTAATGTGAATTTAATGAAATAATGCAAGCAGAGTGCTTGGCATGCACCTAGCTTTTTAAAGCGTTAGCTATTATTTTTTATCATGCACATTATAGAAAATATACTTTCTCCTCACAGAGGATTGGTGAAAACCCTTAGCCATGTACAATGCTAAGAATCTGAGCTATAGTTCTCTTTGGGTCTCTGGGGTTTACATACCATCTTCTAAGTCCCTCACAATGTTCTTATTCTGCCCTTCAGGGTGGGGGTGGGGGTCAAGTGCCTCCCAGCATCAGGGCTGAGAAGTCTCAGATGTTATCTGCAATATCTCAAAAGTTCACATTTCAATATCCGAGTCTTTGTATACCATGGTAAATGATCTTCAAACTCTCCTCCAAAGTGCTCTTCTGAATGCCTGCCAAGGATTACTCATGTCCCAGAAAGTGACTTCTCTCTCAGTGTGTGCATGCCGTAGCTTCTTGTTCCTCTGGGAGGGCTCTGAGCCTGACACCCCTCAGCGCTGCCAGATCTGTGTCGTTTGCTCTGTGTTGTGGTAGGGATGGAGGGAACCTGACTCCATAACACTTCTGGTCGGAGGAGTCACCTCTGAGTTTGGTCATCACCATAAAGAATCCCCCATTGTTTGGCAAGTAAGATATGATGCCACCTGCTTAGCCCCATTGAACATCAACCCACCTGGTTACAGCAGCCACAAGACCTCACTTTGTATGAACTGCATTCCTCACATGTTGTGTACTGCAGAACAGAAACACACTCTAGAAGGGTTTTTATTACACATACAGTGGCACCTCCATCCCACTTTCCCCTTAAAAACAGCAAATATTTATATAACACTTTTGCTCTAAGTGTTATATAATGCAAGCTACTATATTATATTTATATAATACCAGCTATTGTTCTAAGCACTTTACATGTAATAATTCACTCAGTCCTCAACAGCAACACCATGAGATGGAAACCAGTATTATCTCCATTTTACAGGTTAGGAATGTTAGGCACAGAGGGGTTGAATAGATTGCCCATAGACATGGCTAATAAGATGCTGAGCACGGCTTCTAGTGCTCTGCTCTCTTTCAAATGGCATGATAAACCCATGTTTATGTAACCATTATAAATACTTCTTAATATTGAGCATTCTCTGACTCTGAAATTGTAATCATTGACATATATACATTTATATCCACAAGAAAAGAAGAACTAAAAATTGTACAAGAAACATTTTGGACACATTAGTGATAACTAACTGGAAATAAAGTCACTTGTCCTCTCGGAACCTCCCTAAAGCAAAAATAAATATAAGATGCAAAAGATTACAAAACCAGACCTGCAGTCCATTTTATGCTTTTTCTTTGCATGAGTAGAAAATGCAGGATAAATACCTATTTCATGAAATGCTCTTAGGAGAATTATGAGTATCTTTAGAAATAGCTGCAACATAAGTCAGCTCTGAATGTCTTGAGTAATACTGCCATCTAATGCCCAATGGAGAAATCCAAATTTATTTTAGACTGAATGTGTCCTGGTGCTGTCCTCCAACATTACTAACAGAAATGGCAGCACAAATTGTATTATCAGCTAGGATCCTATAACTGTATCAATCATTGTGAGATAAACTTTAGAAAGTAACAAGAGACTGTGGCTCTTTAGCATTACAGTCCAGCTTTAGGCACCTTAGTTTCACGGTATGGTGGCATAGTCATTACAAAAACTGATTTCATTATAACCCCCCACAAGGTATAAGACCAACATCACAAAATACTGTCAGTAAAACCCTACTGAAATAATCAATATTTATTTTGCTTTCTATTTAAATCTCTTTAGATATTTTTTCCTCTCTTGCTTCTTCTTGAGAAGTGTATTGATAAAACATGTTTTTCCTTGGCCTGGAGAAATATACCAAATAAAAATGCAGAAGCTAAACAAAGTCTAAAGTGTGACAATAAGACCAGGTACTGTATGCATAAAGAAAAGTATAATCTATGCTAGGCACGATTCACTCATGTCTGTAATCCCAGCTGCTTAGAAGGCTAAGGAGTGAGGATCACTTGAGCCCAGGAGTTTGAGGCTGCAGTTAGCTATGACAACACCATTGCACTCCAGCCTGGGCAATAGAGTGAGACTCCATCTTTAAAAAAAAAAAAAAAGAAAGAAAAGAAAAAAAAGAGTATGGTTTATTTTCACTTTTACTTACATATATCAATGTAAATGTGTACATTGTTCTACTTTTATCTCTCTTGGATTATTTCTCGATAGTTGATTGATAATTATTTGCTGGTAACAAGAAGATTGGATGACCCTGGGATCCTTTTAGCTTGGACATAAAAGATGAAAAGAAAACTTATTCATGGTAATTTACATATTGTTAAGTTAAAGAACCTTTACTCTTCCTGAAAAGTTCCCATAGGTTTTACATGTTTATTTAATCTTTACTTAAATTTAAAACATTCTATAAATTATTACATTTTTATAATCTACATGTTAACTAATAGTCTCCTCTTAACGTGACTTCCAAAAATTACGTATTCAGCTGTGTGTGGTGGCTCACGCTTATAATCCCAGCACTTTGGGAAGCCAAGGCAGGTGGATCACCTGGGGTCAGGAGCTCGAGACCAGCCTGGTCAACATGATGAAACCCTGACTCTACTAAAAATACAAAAACTATCCAGGCATGGTGGCAGGCACCTGTAATCCCAGCTACTCGGGAGGCTGAGGCATGAGAATCATTTGAACCTAGGAGGTGGATGTTGCAACGAGCCAAGATGGCACCACTGCACTCCAGCCTGGGGTATACAGCGAGACTCTGTCTCCAAAAAAAAAAAAAAAGAAGAAAAAACAAAACAAAACTGATATATTCATTCTTGTCAATATGATTGAGCAAGTTTTAGATAACTAGTGCTATAATAACCACATACATATTACACCTAGAAGAATCCAATTCATGGCGTAAAGCTCATTTGATCCTTCAACTTCCCCAACTTCCCCAAAGTAAGAATGCTTTGATTAGTATAACTAAACCATGAGTAGACCCCATTGGTTAATCAGTTTCACAAGGATAGTTCTCACATCATGAGTGGGCCTGAGACATGGCTCCATCCCATATGGCATACGGAAAGACAACTTGAGCAGTGTGCAAAACAAAATTTCAGGGCCAGAAAAGAGGATCCCTAAGTAAGAGATGAACTTGCCATGATTTATCCACCGAGCATCCTCCCTTCCCCATTGCCCTTAGATCTGCTTGCTTTGTCGCTCTTCTAAGGCTGACAAAATTAAATTAAAAAGTAGGATGACTGTTTATAAAGGGCAGAAAACCATCCAGGGATAGATCTGTCCCTACATATTGACCAATTCCATCTTATGACATTTATGCATGTATTTAGACAAAATAGGAAAAGATAGTATTTATGCAATTTCAAGCCAGTTTCTAAGAAAGAGTTGAATTATTATTAAAAGTGATTCTGAAAACTGATAAAATACTGTCAAATTTGAAATGAATAGCTATTTTCAGAATAGCAAGTGATTTGAGTCCATTCAGCCTCTACTGTTCAAATCAGTTTGTTGCTGGCACAGCTGAAACCATTTGCTGGGGTATTTGGAATTGAATACAAAGAAAAAGAAATAGCTTGACCTGACATTAATTAATATAATGTTGTTAGGAGCAATTTAGCTTGCTAGATGCAAAACCAAAATTCTTTAAGATTTAACCTTCTGGTATGAAGTACTTCTAAGCAATTTTCAGCAACTCCATGTGGAATTCTTAAAATGCAGAAGTAACATTATTATAATAATGGCTATGAACTAGGGACAGAAAAGAGGCAGACATTCATCCTGACACAGATAAATAATGGGCAAAGTAAATTATTAGCTGGATACTTGTTATACATGAACTAAACCATCTCAATTATATTTATACACAAAGCATAATGTTCTGGAATCCATTTAAATGAACACAACAGTAGTTACTAGGGAAAAATGATTTTGATTGTATCATTAAATTTAAAGCATTCACTTTAGGCACTGAACACAGCCCTCAAGTGGGCCTTTTATCACAAGTTTAATGTGAAGAGTGCAAGAAAAAATTTGCCAGCTAATGTTTTTAGCATCTAAAGCTCTCTCCATTTCTTGATAAGAATATCTAAAATACTCAGGAAAAAAGTCAGCATTGCATTTCTAATTCAGCCTCAAAAATAATGTGGAAATATTGAAAAAAAAGAATAAAATGGCGGGGGGGTGGGGGGAACCACTTACCGATTGTCTGCCTGTTCAGGATAGTAAATGTCATCGGTCATAAGGGACTGTGAAGCCTCATCACTCTTTAGATTTCACGAAAGACAGAAACTAACTTGAAAAGTTAGCAGAGATAACTTGAAAAGTTCTGCTACCCTGAATCATTTACCACAAATTGAAATATACATTGGGGTTTTATGTTGAGTAATGATTGACCATGTTTTGAGAAAACTGCCTCTTATTTTGTTTTCCTGATTTTCTGTCAAAAAAAAAAAACCAGAAATATCCATCCAATAATTAAAGTTGACCATTTTGTATAATGATTTTCAATCTTTGTAATAGTAGTAGTAATTGTTGTTGTTACATATCCCTTTGAGAATTTGAAGATCTCTCCAGAAAAATCCACGTACGTTCCCTTCAGTTCTGCATGTTTCAGAAGATGCACAGAAGTTTTATTCAATTTAAGAAGGTGATAATGTAGGTAGGAATAAGATAAGCAGGATAAAAAAGGAATGTGATAATGTATAACATGATGATGAAGAGCAATTCTAGAACCAGGTTTGGATGGTTCAGGGTCATTGTGCACAGCTCCACACAGAGGGAGGATAAAGAGAATGGTATCCTAGCTCTGATGGGGTTCAAATCCACCCCCACCATTCATAAACTCCATGAACTTGGTCAAGTTCTTAGTCTCGGTTTCTTCACCTGTAACCCTGTATCACCATTTTGAGTATTAGAAAAAGTAATGCCTGTAAAACGTTTTTAAATAAGAGGCATGGCACATAGTAAACACATAGAAAGATAAGTTGCTATCATTGTGTCCAAGTTGGAGCTAGTATAATATCATAGAATGACATGCAAGTTATTATTCTAATCCTTCATCATCGACTCCTTGAATATGTTTTCTACCTGGTTGTACCATGAACATATTCTCTATTCCCATGCTTTGGAATGTCCTCTTCTTACCCTTTTCACACTGATAAGCTCCTACCCAGCATTTCATTCCCAACTCAATTATCACCTCCACTGGGATGGTTTCCTCAATTCCCTTGGACAGAGCTTGCTGTTCCTTTTCTATACTCATAGCATGTATTATCTGTATTATTTAACTCACCACCTTATACTGAAGTTTTAAATCCACCTTTTTACACTCTTAGATTGTAACATTTTTACTTCTATTCCGAAGTCTTAGCACATGACTGGCAAAAAGCTAAATATTTAATAATAGATGGGTGGAATGAAAGAAAGAAGAAAGAGAAGGATGGAGTAACAGAGGGAGAAAGGAAAGAAGGAAGGCTGGTTGTATTGCCAATCTCCATCGAAATGGAATAAAAGTGAACCCATTTTTTTCCCCCACAATTGAAACTCCCTGGAGTTCTCTCTCTCTAGGTTTATGTGAGGGTTTTTCTGGTTTGTTGTTTTTTTTTTTTTTTTTTCAGTGCTTTCACTATCTCCCACTTTAAACCCATAGTCCTATCTGACTTTTTTGCTCAATCCCTTGAAAGGCAATCCATTAGAACGCCATCTTATCTTTCTTTTTTTGAGACAGAGTCTGCTCTGTTGCCCAGGCTGGAGTACAATAGTGCGATCTCGGCTCACTGCAACCTCCACCTCCCAGGTTCAAACAATTCTCCTGCCTTAGCCTCCTGAGTAGCTGGGATTGCAGGCATGCGCTAACACACCTGGCTAATTTTTGTATTTTTAGTAGAGAAGAGATTTTGCCATGTTGGCCAGGCTAGTCTTGAACTCCTGACCTCAAGTGATCCTCCCACCTCAGCCTCCTAAAGTGCTAGTATTACAGGCATGAGCCACTGCACCTGGCTAACCATTTTATCTTTCTTCATGGAATATCTTGATCTGTCAACCTCTTATTCCTCTTATACTAATAGTTTAGAACTTGTGCCTAAAGCATTTTTAAAACCTTCCTTACTGCTCTCTCATGTCCAGTCTCCCCCTACTAAAAATTAATTTTCCCCGAGAAAAACTAATTATGTCATTTCTTGCTAGAATACCTTTAAGAGTTCCCTGTTGCCTGACACTCAGTGTGCTCCAAAGTCTGGTGCCAGCCAACCTTTTCAGAATTCTCTCACTCAATCCCTTCTCCTTTATCCAATGAAGTAGGCACATTTCTCTTACTCCATACTTTAGATCTCTTCCTCTACACCATACCTTTGCTCATGGTTACTCTCTTCTTCTCCAATGCCCTTCCTTTTTTCTTTTTAGCTCATGTAAATCTTTAATTAATAGTGTTTTATTTATCTAAGACCTCAGACCAATGACTTTCAGCCCATGGAGTACTAGAGATCATTTTAGTGCTAAAAAAATTAAATGTTGAAGATTTCCAGGTCTGTCATGAACTGTGAAGGGGCTGAGATTTTAACTACTTGCAAGCTAATAAGTTAGCCTGTTACTGTTTCATTAATGCTGGCAGAGGCAGGAGAATCCTAGACCAAAGACAAAGGACTTTTGCATCCTGGTAATGAAATAAGCAGCAAGCACATCAGGATATTGAGGCCTATAGCCCTTGTACCCCATACTACCAGAGCAATATTACAGGCCCAGATAGGTCTTTCACATCCACTGAGTTTGCTCACATATCAGAAACCCAGGGCCTAGGTCTCAACATTATTTTTTTTTTCTAAATTTAATTATTAATTGATACATAATATTTCAGACATTTATATGGTTCACGTGATATTTTGTTATATGATAGAATATGTAATGGACAAGTCATGGTATTTGAGGTATCCATCACCTCAAGTATTTATTTCTATATGTTGGGAACAATTCAAGTCGTCTCTTCTAACTACTTTCAAATATAAAATACATTGTTGTTAATGGAATCAGCCATATCTTTTCTTATCTTTTTTTGTTGTTGTTGTTTTTGTTTTGTTTTGTTTTGTTTGTTTCGTCACCCAGGCTGGAGTGCAGTGGCACGATCTCGGCTCACTGCAACCTCCGCCTCCCAGGTTCAAGCAATTCTCCTGCTTTAGCCTCCTGAGTAGATGGGATTACAGGCGTGTGCCACCACACCTGGCTAATTTTTGTATTTTTAGTAGAGATGGGGTTTCACCATGTTGGCCAGGCTGGTCTCAAACTCCTGACCTCATGATCCACCCTCCTCAGCCTCCTAAAGTGTTGGGATTACAGGTGTGAGCCACTGCGCCCAGCCGATTCTATGTCTTTGCTACTATGTATAGTGGCGCAATAAACATGAGAGCATAGGTATTTCTTTGATATGCTGATTTATTTTCCTTTGGATAAAGACCCAGTGGTGGGATTGCTGGATCATATGGCACATCATCTCAGCATTATTTTTTAATTTTTTTTTTTTGAGAAAGCATTGCTCTGTTGCCCAGGCTGGAGTACAGTGGCACAATCATGGCTCACTGCAGCCTCAACCTCTCGGGCTCAAGCAGTCCTCCCACCTTAGCCTCCTGAGTAGCTGGGACTATAGGTGCAGGCCACCATGCCTGGCTAATTTGTGCGTGTTTTTTGTAGAGGTGGGGTTTTACCATGTTGCCCAGGTTAGTCCTGAACTTCCGGGCTCAAGTGATTTGCCCACTTTGGCCTCCCAAAGTCCTGGGATTATAAGCCTGTGCCACCGTACCTAGCCTTCAGCATTATTTTTGAGCAAGCAGCAAACATTGTAGCAAATAATAGTCAGTCCTCTTCTCTCCAAGTAGCACACATTTACAGGGAAGTCAGACTATGATCCCTTTACCTACTAGTTGCCTGTATTACTAGCTACAGAAATGGGTTCACCAGTAGTGGGATACGCCTTGCAGTGTGTGGGGACATTCAGGGCTCATGCTTAAAAATATTAACAGTTTGCCACTCTTAACAACATTGAGTGACAAACATCATGACAAACAAGTAGACATTCATACACTTGTATTTTATTAGTCATAAAAGTACACACCTTTTTGAAAAGTAATTATATAGGTAATTTGTGAAGCATGAGTCAATCTACAGAAAATGCAACTCTCATTTCTATCATCCTTGGAGGTCTGTAATATACACAGGTTGGAAACCACTACTTTTCATTATAAAGCTCTTTGAGGTCTCAGACTGCATTTTGATGTATTTTTATTTCCCATGACCTAGCATAGGGTTTGGTTTATTCTAACTATTTAACAGATACTTGTTAAAGAAAAAAAATGAAGATAAATAGAATTTGCCAATAAATTTGAGTTGAAATCTATGGAGATACATTTCATAAACAGATCAATGAAGGTGGCTGACTTTGAAAACAATACGAGACAAAGAGTAACTGTACATCAATCCAGGATGTGGGGAAGCAGGTTTCGGCATGAGTTTGATTTCATTTTTCTTTGGTGTGTTGTAGAATTCTGTCAAAGTTCTGTGGAGTAACATTCAATAGCCAAAAATAGATGCTTCTGGCAGGTAATGATATAGGAAAGTCACCATGACAGAGTTCAAATAGTAGCAGAATATTGATCAGGAGACCTAGATTCTAGTTTGAGTTCTTCCCCTAACAAGTTGTATGATATTTGACGTATATCTCCTGTCCTCATCTCAGTCTCCTCACCTGCAGTGGACAGGGACAAGGCTTAGTTCTGTAAGGGATGTTGTTGGTGCCTCACCATGGTAGACAACAAACAATGGCCACACATTTTTAGTTTTTTAGTTCTTCCCATCAGGTGGAATCTATTTCTCCATTCCTTGGCACTGAACTGGCCTTGTGACTTCCTTTGACCAACAGAATGTGGCGGAAGTAACCTTGTGCATGCCCCAAGCCTGGACCTCAAGAAGCCTTGCAGCTTGCACTCTTATACTGAGAACCCTCCCACCACACAAGCAAGCCTGAACTAGCTTTCTGAATCAGGGGTCAGCAAACTTTTTCTGTAAAGAGTCAGATGGTAAATATATTAGCTTTGGTGTCTGTACAGTCTCTGCCTAACTCTTTCATTTTACTGATAAAGCAGATACAGGCAATATATAAAAGAATGTACTACAATAAAGATTTATTTACAAAAACAAGCAAAAAAACTGGATTTGGTCCATGGGTCACAGTTTCAGATCCATATGATAGAAGATAAGAAACTATGTGAAGAGAGGCCTCAGCCGTGCCAACTGCCCCAGTCATCCCAGCTAAGGCCGCAGACATGCGGGCAAGCCCAGCTTGATCAGCCGAAACCACCAGAGACCTACAGGATGGTCCAGTTGCCCCATCACATGAACAACCTGAAGAAATCTGAAATGAACTCAGTCACTGCAGTTTTAAGCCTCTAGGTGGTTTGCTACACTGCCAAACTTCATACACACATTCCAATCTTCTTTTCCAGTCTAAAATACCTGTTCTCCAGCTGCTGTAAGGTTACTGAGGGCCCAGAGCCGCTCCTACTTCATAGAACTGCCTTACCTTAGAGATTACACTCTGCCCCCAAGGCAGTCAACAATAAATGCCTGACAGGGAGGTACAACAGGTCAAACCCCTACTGCAAAATGGGTGCAATTCAGGTGTTGTGGGTTCTTTCTGGGGAGCCGGAGTGAGTTTCTGAGTTTCCCTCTGAAATCTTGCTTTGTTCGGGAGCTTTTTCCCTGCCCTGCCTTGCTTCCCTGTCTTCCTTCCTCCTGCATGTACTCTTCCAACAGACCATTTGCACAAAAATCACTAAGCCAAGTTCTGGATAGCTCCTAAAATTTCTTTGGTATCCATCATAATTATAATCAGGCCACAACTTGGGACAAAAGACTGAGATGCAAATGTGAAGGGCAACGTAATAAACCAAAAAAATAAAATTAAACCCACCTTAAGACACAGCAGAAGAAGAGTGTGATCTTCTATGCCCCAAATGCCTTGTCTGCACCTAGAAATGCTAGTAGGGGAAGGAAAATTGAAAGTAGAATTTCGTGGAATAAAATTAAAATCCTGGTAATCTGTCTTCACTTAATATCATTTTCTTAAAATTACCAAAATTATCAAATTTTTGAAATACATGTTTATTATATTGTCCGAAAAACGTCCCTGTTATAGTTGGTGAATTTGTCCCCTCCAAATCTCATGTTGAAATTTGATGCACGGTGTTGGAGGTGAGGCCTGGTGGGAGGTGTGTGGATGGATCCCTTATGTGTGACTTGGTGCCATTCTTAAAGGATTAAGTGAGTTCTCACTAGAAGTTCCGACAAGAGCTGGCTCTTAAAAAGAGTCTATCACCATTCTCTCCTTTCTCTTGCTTCTGTTTCACCATGTAATGCCTACTTCTGCTCCTCCGTGAATGGAACCTTCCTGAGGCCCTCCCCCAAAAGCTGATGTGGGTGTCATGCTTCTTGTACAGCCTGCAGAACCATGAGCTCAGTAAATATCTTTTCTTTATTAATTACCCAGCCTCGGGTATTCCTTTATAGCAACACAAAATGGACTAAGACAAATCCTATTCTATTGGACACTGTGCCTACATCACACTAATAGATAATGTTAGTTCCTAATCTTGTCTTCCTTTTGTCCTTTATTTCCTCACTGAGAAAAAACACAAGTTGTTCCAACACATCGTGCGAAAATTGAGACTACTAATGAATTCATGCACATAAATTACATTGAAATCACCAAATCACCAGTAATTTGTAAATACAATATACCTATCATCATTATTATTCAAACAGCATTCTGAGTATTCTGAATCAAAAAAAAGGAAAGAAATATTGCCATCAGCGAGTTCCCTGTAAACTGGGAATTGGGTAGCTGGAAAAAGGAGAGATCTGAAGGAAATCCGAAGAAAAAGTAATGACAGCAGCAGGGTTCTCCTTCAAGGTAAGAGAAATAAAGAATTGTCAGAGAGGAAACATTAATAACTACACAGCAAAGTACGTGAAAAGAATCTCTAAAAGATGTGAGATAGAAACAGAAAGACAGCCTATATCTAGAGGCTAGAAGGGAAATTTAAGAAAAAGAAAATGCATTTGTTGGAATAACATGAACATGCTTCCTCCATGTGAGTATGTCTTCTAGGGATGAAAACACTCAGGAAAAGAGTGTAGCGAAAAATAAAATCAGGAATACCTTGACGGATACACACCGGAATTTATACATTCTTAAATATGTGTTAGTTTTAAAACATAAAAATTTAAACGAATGTTTTCATTTTTGATTTCCATCATTTCAATTAGTTTATATTTTTTTCTAAGTGAGAATTACTATCCAAACTAAGATGGTTCTGTCGTACTTGCTTTCTTAATAGAAAAAAAAAAAAGAAGAGGAAAGAAAGGAGGAAGAGAACGTTTCAATATACAGACTTCTTTGAAATGCTGAGCACTTCATCCAGACTTTCTATATCTTAGTTTCCTCACTTGTATGTAAATAAAAAGATCAGGATATGTTTAAAATTCAATAATTCTTAGGGAAAAACATGAGGCTTTATTGCATGAATACTAACTGGAGGAAACATTCTAAATGGCATTTTTAAGTCAAATTGCTGTTTGTAACCTTAGAATATAACTTAGAAGAGCAATACTTTCTGCATTGCTTCAAATCTAAAAGTATTCAAAAAAAAAGCTAATTTGGTACAGCTGGGAAGAGCTCTAAGGATGTATGTTAATCTAATGACTGTTTAGTATAGGAAATTATAGCTTAAATAATTTATATGAATTTGGATATTCATTAAGGTTTAACAGCATTTGAGAAAGAGTAATTTTAAGATCAGGAACTAAAAATAGTGGCATTTGCTTTCACAGAAACCACAAGTAAATGGCAAAGCATATAATTAATGTACACATTACTTCATTTTAGGGTTTATGCAAACCAAGAGTTACAGAAACTATAAGACATTTTGAGTTCAATGCATGTGGTTATTTTCAGGGAATTAAAAAATTTATAAGATTGAAAAAGGAATCAACTAGATAACTTTAAAATAAAAATTAGCAGGAAGGCTTAGGGAAGCATTTTTGTGGATAAACTTGACTTCGTCATAATCAAGAGAAGGGTGTAAAAGAGAGAGTGGGGAGAAAGATGGCAAAGGATAATTAGGAAGCAACATCCCAAAGCAGGTGAAATCCATGAGAATTCTTCTCTCACATGGAAAGGGATTCCCCTGAAAATGCACAGAAGCAATTTTTCCTCAGAAGGGGAAGAGGCAAAAGCAAATGTAATTAACTACTAGTTGCCAAGATATTTGCTGCTTTTTCATGGGCTTCAATTCGTTCTTGTCTCCTTCTAAACCACTCCTTCTGGGCCACTGGTATGAGGAAGTGCTTCCTGAACTCTCGTGGTTCAAATCTCTCTCCCTGTGCCCCAAGTCTCATTTCAATTTTGATGACCGCCCTCCGGGTACTGGTACTCCATGGATCTGATTGGGTTCCATGATTGACTTCTGATTTGAATTCTCTAAATTACCATGAATATTACCATCTGAAATGTTCCCTATTTTTTACTCTTCTGACAAAATCCACCCCTACCTCCATGGCTGTAACCATTCAGTCGTTACAAAATATTTGGATTGGCTAATCAAGATATTTGATATATGCCACAATCTAGATTGTTGTCATATAAAACACACGTTTCATACCTTTGGTCTTCAATGTGAAGAATTTCACATTGCTTATTATTTAGGCACCAATACATTACAGAATATATAATTTTTAAAATTATGTGTAATGCTATATTATTAAAATATACAAATATAACTTATGTATATTAATAACAGTGTTACAGACTTTTAATAAATCATCATGTTAATATCACAACTAAGGTTTTGTTAATAACTGAAAAGTATTTTATTCTGGTCAAGTATACATAATACAAAATACCATCTGAACTATTTTAAAGTGTACAGTTTTGTGGCATTAGCATATTCACATTGTTCTGCAACATAGCAACCATTCATCTCCAGAACGTTTTCATCTTCCCAAACTGAAACCACTAAACAATAACTTTTCATTCTCCCTCCTCCCAGCTATTGAAAACTACCATTCTCTTTTCTATCTCTATGAATTTGACTACTCTAGTTACCTCATATAAGTTGGCTCATACAATATTCGTCCATTTATGACTCATTTATGACAGCTAGCATAATGTCTTCAAAGTTCATTCATGTTTTAGTAAGTGTCAGAATTCCCATGTGTCAGAATTCCCTTCCCTTTTAAGGCTGAATAGCATTCCATTGTGTGTGAGTGTGTGTGTGTGTGTATAAAAATTACATATACACACACACCACATTTTGTTTATTCTTTTAACCATTGATAAACACGTGAGTTGTTTCTTGACTATTATGAACAATGCTGCTATGAATGTGGATGTACAAATATTTGTTAAAGTTTCTGCCTTCAATTCTGAATGGTCATAGTTTCTGTTTCATTGTTTATATTTAAAGTCTACAACATTATATTATGGGATACAGAGACACTGAAAAGGTTACTGCAGTGAAACAAATTAACATATCTATAACCTCACACAGTTACATATTGTGTGTATGTGTGTGTTGGTGGCAATAGCAGCTAAAATCTACTAATTTAGCATGAATCTCACATACAGTACAAATTTACTGCCCATGGTCTTCGTGTTACAACATTGGATCTCTAGACTACAGAGAACTCAATCGTGAAAAAACAAATAAGCCAGTTAAAAAATGGGAAAAAGACCTGACTAGATATTTCTACAAAGAATACATAAAAATGGCCAACAGGTATGAGAAAATGTGCTTCACATTAATAAAAGGGAAACACAAATCAAAACCACTGTGAGATACCACCTCACCTCCCATTAGGATGGCTGATAACAAAAAGACAAAAGATATCAAATGTCAGCAAGGATGTGAAGAAAAGGGAACTCCTGTCCACTGTTGATGAGAATTTAGGTTGCTACAGCCATTATGGAAAACAGTATGGAGATTTCTAAAGAAATTAGAAATAGAACTACTATATGACCCAGCAATCCATCTTCTGGGTGTATACCCCAAGGCAATAAAGTCACTAGCACATGAACATATCTGCATACTCATGTTCATTGCAGCAGTAGCCACAATAGCCAAGATATGTAAATGATCTCTGTATCTGTCAACAAATGAATGGATAAAGAAACTGTGGTACAGACATACAATGGAATATTATTCAGCCCTAAAAAAGAACAAGATCTTGCCATTTGCCACATGCATGAGGCTGAAGGACATTATGCAGACAGATGACAAATATTTCGTGATCTCACTTATATGTAGAATCTAAAACAAAAATTCAAATAGAAAGAACAAAACAGTGGTTACCGGGGGTGGGAGGGAGAGAGGGAGGAAATGAGGAGATGTACGTTAGAGGATACAAAACTAAGTATTTTAAAAATTACTCTAGTGCCTGGTTAAGTATCCTGCTCCTAGCTACTCAATAAACTTCTGCTAAATGCAAAATAGCATTCCCAATCTCCCATGATTATTTTGTTGTCAAATATTAACACTTGTCATTTTAATAAAAGGATAGGAATTACTTTTCTAATTAATAAAATGAATCCCTATTTTCATTTGGGAGTCTTCATTGAAATTTGTTACAAAATAGTTGGAAGGAAATGTACAATGAAAGGTTATTTTAAGAAAGGTTATAAGAATAATTGCTTCTTAATTAACAATGCTCTTTACTAATTTAGTTGTAATTGATGCCCTTATGAAAGTGAAGTTTCTGTAGCATCTAGATTCTTCCTTAAGGCATCTAGTAACCATTTAAAGGTGGACTAATATACAATGAAGTTTAACCAATAAATTGGTTTGCACTATTATTGGTAAGTATGTGCTGCTAGTGTACACTTTAAAATAAAATGAATATAGTTTAATAAGATGCTATTATCTTTCTAATTTTACTAGCAATTTTAAAAAGAAAATGAAATCCTTGGCCTGAAAAAGCAAAGGTCATTTAACTTTCCTTGCATTGTTTGTAATCTTTTAAAAAATTCTAATGAAAAATAACATTAATATATAAGTTCATAAAGATTCCCTCCACTTTAGTCTCTTTACCTTATTGAATATACTCTCATTACTGATGCTAATTATGAAAATAAACCACACATGACCTCCAAGTCACATTTTTCCTTTTTCTTTTTTCTTTTTTTCTGAGACAGAGCCTTGCTCTGTCACACAGGCTGGAGTGCATTGTTACAATCTCAGCTCACTGCAACCTCCGCCTCCCAGGTTCAAGCGTTTCTGGTACCTCAGCCACCCAAATAGCTGGGTTACAGGCATGCACCACCACGCCTGGCTAATTTTTTTGCAATTTTAGTAGAGACGGGGTTTCTCTGTGTTGGCCAAGCTGATCTCGAACTCCTGACCTCAAGTGATCTGCCTGCCTCGGCCTCCCAAAGTGCTGCGATTACAGGCATGAGCCAACACCCCTGGCCTAAATAACTTCTTAAAAATAATATGTAATTATAACTTCAAATGTTATAAATGTAGAAGAAACCTATTAGAATCCCTGATTTTTCAGTGGCAAAAGTAACATCTCTCTCCTATTTTTACAAAGAAAAAAAAAGCTGATACCTATACATATATAGGTATAGTGTAATATGATATGTACACAGAATACAATAAAAGTAATAACATATACCTATATCACACGTGTCTATTAAACAGCAATGATCATTCATTCTATTACCACATGTTGAATGCCTATAATATACCTGGCACTCTACTGGAGAAAATGACTTGACATCTAAGGTTAAAGTAAAGATCTGACATAACAAAGTCTATTTTACATGAACATGGTTGCTTTTAAACACCCTCTGGTAAAGAAAAATAATCCTAACATTTTGTATATGAAGGGTATTGTAGACCAACTATGGGTTTTGACTCCAGAATGACCTGGTTTCAAATAACTGTTGAATCACTTACTAGATATGTGATTTATGTAAGTTACTTATGTGATTTATGTAAGTTACTTTAAGTTCTTTCAAAAAAGAACTTACATAAGTTCTTTCATCTATGAAATGGAGACAATAATATAGATTTTTAGGGGGTGGTTGTTGCATGATAATCATACACACACACACATATAGCTTAACACCATACCTAACGCACCCTTCCAAAGGTAGTTCTTATTGAATCTCATTGCTGTGATTCGGGAAATATCATATACAATGACATTGTATTAGTTTTCTATTGCTTCACTAACAAATTATCACAAATATAGCCACTTTAACAGAAGTTTATTATTATTTTATGGTTTTATAGATCATTAGTACAACACAAGTTTCACCAGACTAAAATCAAACGAACTGCACTTCTTTCTGCAGACTCTAGGAAGGAAAAAAACCTGTTTTCTTACCTTTTCCATATTCTAGGGGCCACCCACATTTCTTGGTTTGTGGCCTCTTTAATCTATTTTCAAAGCCAGCGACAATGGGTTGAGTCCTCTCATCACATCTCTCTGGCCGCCAGAAAACAAGAAAAGGGTTTTTTTGCTTTTAAAGACTCATGTGATTGCATTGGGCCCACAAAGATAACTTAGGATAATCTCCCCCATCTCCAGGTCTGGAAACAATCACATCTGCTAAGTCCCTTTTGCCCTGCATGGTAACACATTCACAGGTTTCAAAGATTAGAGCATGCACATATTTAGACAGCTCTATTCTACCTACTAAAGGCACCATGGGATCAACTGGAAGGGTCCTGTATTGTGGCAACAAGTGGCAGGATCTCAGATGTAGCTATTGCTGCTGCTGGCATTGGACTTCCCTAGAAACATGTAACTTAATGCTGAAGAAACTTTCCATTCTTCCTCTACCCACGTGAAATCGTGTTAGTGTAAATGCTATTAAGTTAGAAGCAATCATCACGCTCTATGACTGTCTTAAGAGAGCAGTGTGAAGTCAGAATTAAAAATAAGCCCATTTATGCTGAAATCCTTGGGCTCTCTGACACTACTTTCATGTCCCTAATCAATATAACCCATGGCTGCAACCACCTGGGGCTTTACTGTTTAACTATTTTACACTCTCTGTGAATATTCTTCTCCACAGTGTATGTTCTTCTCAACAGTCTTAGCAAGACAGCATGACTGGTTAGGCAGCTTCATCTGGATCAAGCAAATGAATTATTCTAAATGGATCTACCTAAGTAGTTTGATCCTGCCACTACCTCATATGTTCTGTCTAATGAACAAAGATGTAATAAACAATTTAAGTAAATCATTTGGCCACTATATTTAATTCCTTTCATCTTGTAAAGAAAATAACATATTTGCCATTTTAAAAAGCAATGAAATAGAGTAGAAATTTTGTTTTACCTAGTTTTAAAATCAAGGAATTTAATGCAACTTCATTAAAGCCGATGAATATTTTTGGTACATCTACGAAGTTAGGCACCAGGGCCTCAGTAGATGGACCACATTTGTTCATTGCACTCAAAGACGCTAAACTATAATGGAGGTAAAAACCCATAGATTCTACCATCTTAACCCCTCATTGAAGCAATAAGGAACTGAATTCCAAAAGATTTAAATGCAACTCATTCCACCTTTGATGCATAATCCACCTTCATATCCCCCAAAGTAAAATTCATTAGCAAGATTGGGCTTCTGAGATTAGGGAGGTCAAGGCATTCAGCAGAACACTCACTCTAATTATCTTCGTAATCCAAGAGAGAAAAGTGGTGCAAAAGATACGAAGCACATTAATAATGTTAGAGAAGCAATAATAGAAATAGCTAGAGCTCCCTTGTCAGACACATCAGGGCTTTCATTCCAGTCCAGTATGTTAGCTTGTGATCTTCACCAAACTGCTTGAACTTTCTAAGCCTCAGATACCTCATTTGCAAAGCATGGAGACATCATAGCGTGGAATATAAAAATGCAGACTTCTGGCTTCAGAATCACATGGGTTTGAATGTGATTCTGCCATCTTCAAGCTGGGCGATGTTGAGCTCATTCACCTCCTTTAATATTACTCTCACTAATATTGGAATAATACCTGCCTCAAAGGTATTATTAACTCCTTGTTACAAGGTGTAGACGGGGTACATAGAGCACTTAGGGCAGTGTCTGAGTAACAGCAAGAAGTCAGTAAATAGTAACAAGTGTCACTGCAAATTAATTTGATGATGCTTTATGAAGATTAATAATAAATACAAACCAATTCCCTCATACATGACAATTGTTATGGTCTGACGTTTGTGTCTTCTCAAAACTCATATGTTGAAATCCTCACTGCCAAGGTGATGGTATTAAGAAGAAGCGGAGCCTTTGGGAGGTGATTAAGTCATGATTTGGTTTACTGCCCTTGTTATACCAGCCTGAATGAACTATTAAAGCAATGTTGTGACTATCTACATTCTAATAGTAATTGTATATTTTCAAAGTCTCTTTAACCACGGACCCTATCCTCATGCCCCAGCAACTGAACGGTTAATTTTTCCTCATTTCACAAAGTAGAAATTTGACTTTGGTAAGGTCCAAATGGTTCAGGATCAAATATTAAAGTAGGAATGAAGAAAGAATTCAAACTCAGTGACCCCTGGCTGTCCATTCACTGCTTTAACTGTTAAATTACATCACCTCGGCAGTTTAACAGTACACTAGGAACATTTTCAAGGAAGAATATTTATATACACAACTCTTGGCACCATAAATATTTGTCTGAATTTATCCTGCTCCAGGCCAATCAACTCCTTATGAAACTTGTGATTTAAAAGGCTTGGATTTTTATTCATGCAATGTTAATATAATGGAAAACAATTCAGTATCTCCAGCAGGAATGATTTTACAGGCATTAAGCAGGTGGCAGACTACATAAACTTTAACTTTCTTGACATTTTTAAACAACTAATACAGTTTTAAAGCATGTACCTTTTTGTGTCATTTAAATAGGAAAATTATTAATGATAAACAAAGTTTGTAAGAGACATAAATTTGAAGCATTTTGTTTACATTGAGTTAAGGATATATAAACTTTGATAAATGTTAATGGAAGTTACCAACACACATTCCTTTCGTAGCAATGGAAGACCTCTCTATAATTCCCAATAACCCTTTTAACTTGTGAAAAATGAATAAGGAACTGGAGTGCATAGAACACTAAAGTATAATAAGAGCAGAAATAAGTGAGCTTACTCCAGTTTATTCCCGAGTTACATACTAAGAAATAATTCCAAACAAGTGCATTTCATGAAGCTTATCTTTCATGGCACTTTTCTTCTGACCTAGCCCAAAGAGAATGCCCTCATTTTTTACTACTCATTCCCCCATAACAATTCCCTGGCTTCCTTCCTTACCTGCTGTGCTTTTGTAATGCTGTATTGAATTAGAACTATAATTAGTCAGCATCTACTCATTTAGTCCACGAGTAAGTATTTAGCACCAGGTACTATTTGTGATAATAAACAAGGCAGCTTTCCCTTTTCTCCAAAAGCTTATAGTCCAGTGGGGAGAACACAAATTAAGCAGAAGTTTTCAAAACAGTGTGATAGTATCTAAGGCACGTAGTGTAAAAAGGGCTAAGGCTTAGGTAAATAGAGTGTTCCAGAAATGCATGGAGATAATGTAGCTAAATAACTTCAAGGACTCAGATGCTAGACCAAGAGGGCCTATTGAGCAAGGCACTGTGTTGGGACATTGTAAAATATAAATTCAACCCCTGCTGCCCAGAAAATTCACTGTAATTGGGAAGATAGAGGCCAAAGCTTTCTCCCCTTTTTTCCGCAACCAAACTTCCTCCTAGACATCTTCACTTGGATGTCCCACCAGAGCTAAAACTTATTAGGCTCAATGCTCATTTGTTTTCTCCTCCAGTCCCCAGACCAGATCCTCACCTCCAACATTCTCTGTCTTAGCAACTGCCCCAACCCATTCAGTTACTAAATTAGAATGAGAAGGAGCATTCCGTGGGTCCCTTCCTACTTCACCTCTCACTTCGAAAGCATAGGACAATGTTTGGGAGGGTGAGTAATAACAAGATGGGAATAGTTTACAAAGGTTTCATGTGACAAGCTGAAAACTGTAGGCATTATCCTATAGACAATTGTGCCATTCAGTCACTGCTAGCATTGCCTTGTCATATAGCTAAATGAAAGAATATATTTATAAGGCACTCTGTGAATTTTCATTAGTGATAAGTAGGCTCTGATTAATTTTAATGTCTGGCTAGGAAACAGGGAGAAAATTTGTTAAATCATAAAATGCATTCTCAAGTCAAACATTAATGGGAAGGGATCTTTATTTAAATTTAAAAATTCCATGTATGCATGTGAATATATACATATAAATAGCATATTCTAAAGCCAAATATTAATGGCTACAAAACTTTTTACAAGGAGCATACCAGATAATTCGTATCAAATAGTATCTCTTGAAACTAATTTTCTCTGTGGGCCACATAGACACAAGTTAAACATCCCTCGTCTGAAAATCTGAAATCCAAAATGTTCCAAAATCCAAAGCTATTTTCGGTAAAACACAGTATCACAAGTGGAAAATTTCATACCTGACGTTATGTGATGGATTGCAGTCAAAATTTTGTTTCATGCACAAAATTATTACAAATCTTGTGTAAACTTATCTTCAGGCTATGTGTATAAATGTGTATGAAACACAAATAAATTTTGTGTTTAGACTTGGGTCCCATCCCCAAGATTTCTCATTATGTATATGTGCATATTCTAAAATACCCCCAAAAACCTGAAATCTCAAACACTTCTGGTCCCAAGCATTTGGCATAAGGGATACTCAACCTGTAAATGTTTATAAGCAATGTTTTTGCATTGAATAGACCTCCACTGACATCATGCCTGTG
Source organism: Pongo pygmaeus (assembly GCF_028885625.2). Taxonomy (NCBI): domain Eukaryota; kingdom Metazoa; phylum Chordata; class Mammalia; order Primates; family Hominidae; genus Pongo; species Pongo pygmaeus. Next base: position 101,022,274 of record NC_072387.2, read on the forward strand.
ATATTTTTCTACTATGTGACCTTGGGCACGTCATTTAACCTCTCTGAGTCTCAATATCCTCACTTATAAAATGCATATAAACCCAACTTTTCAGGTTTTTATGTGAGCATTAAATAATATAATTGAAGCATAAATATATGGTAATAATTCAACAAATTATAACTACAACTATACTCACTTCAAAGAGAAGCCATGGAGAAAGACGGCATTTTGCTTAGGAAGAGGTCATTTTAAAGCATCAGCTGGCTTTTTGAGGGAGCAGCATTTAGTGGCTATATGACATATTCTAACAAGATGGTGGAAAATAATAAACTAAAAATTATCCAGATGCAAACACCTAGAAACGCTGGATAAAATCCACCTAAATCCGTAGTTGAAAGTCCAAGAACAGAAAGTACTCAGGAGTCAGAAACAAAAGAGAGTTGAAAAACTAAAGCAGTATGCGAATATACTGGCAGCTATCCTTGCCGTGGATGATAGATGTGGACAGCTTCCATAAACTTACAGCCTGGGTTTAAATACCATGAGTGACAAGAAATGAGGCCTTGGGCCCAAACAGAAGGAGGAAGTTAGAACTAAAACCTCTACCGAAATCTGGGACCTCAAAATATTTCACTATCAATGACAAGTAGACTAAGGCAAAAATATACTCCATACAAAATAACAAGGAAGCTATGTCTCTGCCATGGGCTTAGGTAGGAAAAAAAAGAGAATCTCCCCTGAGTATCAAAAACCATTGACCAGCACCTTGCATGGATTTGCAGTTCAGAATTCTCCTACTAGCTTGTTTAGGAACTCCCAAGCCAAGACATTAGCAACAATAGCAAAATGATTCTGAGCGTTGATAGCTTGTAGGGTATCTGGTAGAAGCAAAAGCAAATCTGCATTGAAGGGCCACGACTTCCACCTAAGCTCACTACATACCTACAAGTACACTAAAATTGCAATGCTAAAGATATGTTTAAAGTTACTTTTAAATATTCCACTATGAGCAATGATTAGCAGGGACAGCCAAAAGGATTAGAATCCCACAAACTTTATATTATAAAAGAATCTGATAAACTCTTTGGAAATGAGCATGTTTAAAATTATTGAACGAGAAATCAACATCTAAAAAGAACAAGACACAATGGAAAAAGACTGGCTAGCTTTGAGAAAGAACAATTCAAACTTGTAAAAGTAAAAAATATAATCATAGAAATTAAATCTTAATAGGCAGATGACAGAGGAGATAAAACAAAATATAAGGCACAATTGACAAATTGAAAGATAAGGAAAACACCTAAAATGTATCAAAGAGGGATAAGGAATTAGGAAAATAAAAGACAATTTAAGCATCAAAGAAAACAAGATGAGATGTTCAAATATACAGCTATTTGGAGTTCTGGATAGTGATAACAGAGGGAATGTAGAAATATTACTCAAAAATATAATGGCTGTGAATGTTACTAATTGATAATGTATTCAGGCTGTCATTCATGAGTCAAAAAGCAAAAGATCCTCTCAAGATTAATAGATGGGTGGGTAGATAATAGATGGATGATAGATAAATAGATACATAGGTAGACATGTATCTAGATAGATAGATAGATAGATAGATAGATAGACAAATAATATTGAAACTGTATAGTTACAGTCATAGAGAAGGTGTTTAAAGCAACCAGAAAAAAAAAGGACAGATTATTTACAAGGGATCAACAATAGACTGACAACAAACTTCTGAACAATAAAAGACAGAAGACATTACATTCAAAAGTGAGGAGAAAGTAAACTGTTAACTTAGATTTCTCTATTTCTGTAAGGCAAATATCTCTGTCTACTATTGGAAAAAGTGAACTGTATATTACATTTATTTCTTTGGAGAAACTTTCAATACGGACTATAATCTTATCTGACTACATTACATACATCCTTCTAAAAGGCAAAATAACTGAATAAAAATACAAAACAAGATCCCTTGCAACCCTATGATTCAGCAGTTTGGGGATTTAAAATCCAATACTTCATCTTTGAAGATGCTAATTTCGAAAGTGAGTGTTATTCTTCCAGGTTCCGTGTCCCTCAAAACAAACAAAAACTACGAACAAACAACGAATATGAAGTCTCTCCTAGAGACATTTAATTTAATTTGCCCTTAAAATATGACATAAAACCAGCAGTATACAGTAGTCATCACTAAGTTTTTTGTCGCATAATTTTAATTGGTTTGAAAATCAGCGGCCACCAGATCTTGCTCTATTTACAACATTAAAAAGTTGGAATTCGTGGATTTCTTACATTTGACCACCAAAAGATATGCCAGCTCTGAGTTATTAGTCTGTGCTGCCCTATTTAAAAAACAAAAGCAGAAAAGCCAATTAATACACCTTATTATTAAAAATTGTGAGGTTTTGACACTGAAAGGTATTTTTATCTTCCAGCTTGGTGAAATATTCCTAGCGGAATTAATATGAAGTGGAGAGCCAGCTGGGAAAAATGGAGGCTTTGAAGTGGCTGTGCCTGGGAGGGACTCTCAGCGTCAAGGGGCTACAGAGCTCTGATATCCCATGGGTGCCTGAAAGAAGCTTTTTCTCTGTTTATGAGTTTTCAATCAGTTAGATACTTTCTGTCTTCACTAATAATTTTCATATTACAAATGTCATTACAGAGGTTTACATTTTTTTCCAAACCAAACAACTGGGTAAATTTCAATATAAACTCTTTCCAGTCTATGCATGTGTGAGTATTTTAAACATTCTACATACCTTTAAAAGATACTTGGACTGCCTGATAAATAAGGTTAGCAATTTTAATGACTGCAGTTGAATATGTCTCTTACAAGAATAGAGATAACATTAATTCTTTCATATTGATTAAATCTTTAGCAATTTCCTAACTGTATTCAAAAATATATACTCTATGCCCAATAAAATCTGCAGATTAAGAAATAAGATACGTTTATATTGCGTAACTTCCTATTATTTTTCTTCATAAACTACAATGATATCTTTAATTTTATTTTTTTCAAGACATCAAAACAAGAAAGAAAAAAAAATTTAAAGAATGAAAATAGACCGGGCCTTCACATCCAGGTTAAACACATATCTTTGTTCAGAACTACAAACAAATACATAAAACAGCCAAAAATCATCCTACTCACAAGCACCTTCAGGCTATTACAAGAATTGAAAGGCAGCCAAAGATTTGTTCTCTGACAAGTACTCAAGTACTCTAATACTAACATGAAATGGTATGACAGTTACCCTCACAGGATGATGACTTTTGCTTCATAAACCATCTTAAACACTGAATTATTAAACTGAAACTTGTTTTTTTTTGTTGTTTTTTGTTTGTTTGTTTTTGTTTTTGTTTTTTTTTTTGAGACGGAGTCTCGCTCTGTAGCCCGGGCTGGAGTGCAGTGGCGCGATCTCGGCTCACTGCAAGCTCCGCCTCCCGGGTTCACGCCATTCTCCTGCCTCAGCCTCCTGAGTAGCTGGGACTACAGGCGCCGCGCCTGGCGAAACTTGGTTTTTAAATGATGAAATTAAAGTCACATGTTCATATTCCAGAAAAAGGTGAGTGGAAATAAGTCTGAATTGTGTAAGATCATTGGGTATGCAGCCGTGATTTCAGGGGAAGCAGCATAGACGTTTTTCAGCTTGTGTTTAAGCTTGGAGTGAATTCCATGGCCTCCCTAGGCCTGTGTTGTCTTTGTTATCACTGCATAGCGATCTCTGCATATAAGGAACAAGGAACAATAATAATAGCTAATGCTTACTAAATAGTGAATATAAACCAGCCTTGTTTTAATCATTTTACATATACCACCTCATTTAGTGCTCATAAAAACCCTGAGGTAGGCACTCTACCTCATGTACAGTTCCATTTGACAGATAAGAAAGGCAGAGCAGGGTTAATTTACTTGCCTGAAAATCACTGTTAGCAAGAGATGGGCGACTTGAATACAGGTACATTTATACATGCACACACAGAACCTGTGTGTGCACACGTGTGTGTGTGCGTGTATGTGTGTGTGTGCGAGTCTGTGTGTAAACACAATAACATAAAACCATTCTAATTATTTTCAAGTACACAATTCAGTGACATTAAGTGCATTCACAACATTGTACAACCACGACCCCTATCAATTTCCACAACTTTTTCATCATCCCAAACAGAAACTCACTACCTTTTAAGATGAATTCTCTTTTCTCCCTCCCTCAGTCCCACAGCCTGTCTTTTAAACTACTACTTTCTTCTTTTGAGTAAATGAAGTAAAACTGAATTTCTGTAACAAAAACTGAGAAAGAAACAAACTAAAAATCATTTTGTCATACCAAATCCTTAGTAATGGAAAGTCTGAGGATGTATTTTAGGCAGAATAAAGATAATACCAGGGAGAAGGTCTGAGTATGAGAAGGGATCATAAGCAGAGATATCATTAATTTTTTTATTAAATCTCAGCAATGATTGAATAAAGTAGTAGCATTTAATTTCTGTCTTTAAAGATTAGCAGAATTAAAATATCAGGTACCACTGTATGTAAATTAGAAAGGAAGTATGATCAAAGTTAAAGCATTTTAAGGTTCTTGTAATTTTCAGGATGAAGGTAAATGTTTTGATACTTCTAGAAGAATAGACGTGGAACACATAGCTGCTAAACAAGTTGAGGAGAAAAAAGTAAAAGGAAAAAAAAGACACAAAAAATGAAAGAAATATACACACACACAACACAACAAAAAATACTTGACATAGCTATATTGATACATAGAGTAAAATATATATCATGAAATACCTACATTAGAGAAGTAGAAATGCTCAACATTAATAAGTTTAGTGTGCAACCCAGAAATTTAGAAAAAGAACAGAAAATCAAAAACAAAGGAAATAAGAGGAAAGAAATATTTAAAATAAAATCATAACAATGAGAAGCAAAAACATATAATAGAGAGAATCGACAAAGCCAAAAATTAAGCCTTTGGACAGATTAATAATACAGAAAGACTTCTGGCTAGATCAACTGAAAGACAAATAGAAGACACAAAATAAAAAATATTTGTAATAAAAAAGAGACATTACAACACATGCTACAGAGATTTAAAAAGGTGACAAGTTTTTAGGCTCAACAGTAATGTCAAATATCTTGAAAATGTCGACAAAATAGATAAGTCCTTTAAAAACACAAATTCCTAACTTTACTCAAAGAGCAAGTAAAAGTTTAATAGTCTTAGAGCCATTAAAGAAATTAAATCAGCAGTTTAAAATCTTCTCCAAAAGAGAACACCAGGTCCAAATGGCTTTGTAGCAGGTAATTCCAATCCTACACAAGTTTTCAGAGAATAGAAGAAAGCGATAGTCTCCTCAATACATTTTGAATGTAGTTCTCAAGCTTGAGATGGAACACTCAAGCTGTGATACCAAGGAAAAACAAGGAAAACATTACTTATCAATCTTACTTATGAGCATAAATTCAACAAGTTGAGCACAGCATTGTTTAAAAGTGTATATATGTCATGACCCAGCTGGAATTATTTCAGAAACGTAGGATTGAATTAATAATAATAAAGTATTAAAATTAGTTACTACTCTAAAAGAATAAAAAAGGAAAATTATGTTATTACCTCAATGGATACAAAAAAAGGGGGGTGGTGAAATTCAGCATCACTCATAAAAAATCCAAGCAAGGAGACTAGCAAGAAAATGACAAGAAAGAAATTTCCTAACCTGAAAAAGAACATGTATAAAAATAGCATTAAAACAAATGCCACACTTAATGGCAAAACATTAAGACTATTTGCTTTAAGATAAAGCAGCTTAATGACAAAGATATTCATTATTATCGCTTCTATGGCAAAAAAGTAAAACAAAGTAAAATTGTCTCCATACTTTGTATCATACATAGACATTAACTTTAAATGTATTCACTAAAACTTAGTTGTTAAAGACCGTTTATCTTCATGACTTCAGAATTGGGAAAGATTTCTTAAGACCCTGAAAGTTCCAACTATAAAGAAAAATATTAATAAACAGTTCATTAAAACTTCAAACTTTTGCTCATCAAAAGATACTATAAAAGCAATAAAGTAAGAGCCATAGAGTAGAAAAATATTAGCTACATGCATAACTGCCCAAGGATTAGTGTTCATATATATAAAGAACTTCTACATGTTAATATGAAAAATAAAATCCACTAAAAACATGGACAAAAGACCTCTTCTGAAGTTTCAAACACCATGGAAGGAATCACATTTTATTGTGTAATCATGACACCTGGTCTCCTCACTACTTAAAATCTAAATAAGATTAATTCAAACACCCAATTGCATGGATTGTGGAAATTCAAAATGTTCCCTAATTATATTCAAATTCCTGGGAATGGAGAAGGTGGAGGTATGCCTTAAATTCTCATAATCTCTGATGATATGATTTTCTTCCTCAGGTTGAATTTTTTACCCCTGCCCTGTGTCTCATGCCTATTTTTATATGTTCATCCTGGGGTCATCCCAAATATGGAGCAAAGGTCCCTCTTCTAACCCATCTCCCAAAAGCTACAACGAAATCAAGCCTATTAACTATAACAAAACTTCTACTGGAGATTTGGGGGTCCCAAGGAGGTTCCAGCATATTCCCCCAAGAAATTTTCACTGACAGATTTATGCCATGTAGCACTCCAGCCTTTAACCTTTCTGGCATCTCTGACACCCACCTCACTTCCAACACTACTTCTCTGGTCCTACCCTCTCTTCTCCACCTGACTCACAGAAGCAGAACTGTTCCTTCTTTACTTTCATTCCTGCCAATACCCATTCCCTCAGGGTCTCCCTGTCCTAGTGAATGTTGCATAAACAAAACAGTACTGCCCAGAAAGGAGTTCAGGAGGCAGCTGTTAAGATAACATGTTTTCACCCTGCTGCATTTTAAAGAAACAGAACTATGCCAGGATTTGTAGTAAGTAATGATTCTTGTAAAGGTATCTCATACATTGAGAATTTTGAGAGCACTCACATCTGTTGAAAATTGATTTGAAAATTAAGTTTTATTAGACTGCACGTCTGCATGCTTAACTTTTGACCATAATCTGACAAATTATCATTTGTCCAGACATACGTTTTTAATGTGTTTAATGTCCTATCTAATTCTTCTATAACTTTCAATCAACCAATCCGCCTATCAGCATATCATATAACAAAGGTGGTTTATTTTAGATTAGAAATCTGCTTTACTTTTCAACAGAGTTTAACACTCTTTGTTTTATGCAAATTTTATCAATAATATTATTTCTATTAAAGAACATCTACATTTTAGGTTCAGCTGATTACTAGAATATTTTACAAGTAATTTTTAAAGTTGATTTCTTAAAATAAAACGTACTCCATGGAGATATATCTTAAATCCATCTCCTTCATCCCCACCGCAAGCAATTATCATGAATATGACATCTAGCTTGGGTGCCACCAACTGTTCTTCTCCAAATAACAGCTAGTTAGGATCGGAAGCGGTGACCAAAGTGGTTCCCTAGTCATGACTGTGATTGACAAGTTTCCTAAACCACTTCTTCTTCAGGTAATAATGTTTCTCGGTTTTGTGACTTTTTTTATCTCACGTGGGGTTGAAAATTATTCTCAAAATTAATTGACATTTCATTGATAAAAAGAAGAGCCAACTACCAAATTTTTAATAACAATTAAAAAGCATTAACATTATTAACACATGGAACAAAGCTTAACACACTCTTTTGTTCCTTCAGTATCCCTCTTCTTCTCTAAATATTATCACTTTCTTGTCTTAGGTTTCCATATTTAAGAATTGACAGCTAGCAAAACTCACACATAAGTGTTTCTTTCCACAGTTCTCTAGGACTTCTCAAGCAGTTTTCACTACACCATAATGACGTTTACAAATTGTGACATGGAAACTTGGTTGGCAGTTCAAAGGAAAATTGATTTTTTTACTATGAGATTTTAAAACTTCACTTTATGAGGAGACTTTAACACCATCCATGTAGAGGGACGAAATCGCTATAGCCTAACAAGGTCCATAACAGTTACTTCTGACAAAACAAAAACAAGACCTCCTTGTCACCTTGTTTCACAGCTGCCAGGGTAATCATAAACACAAACTACTCGGGGTTTAGTTTAGAGGAACAAGACGGCTAACCTAAAATAGTAATTAAAAATTAAGCCTCCAGCAATCCATTTTGAAAATTTCAGGTCTTCTAAATTCTAGTCAGGCAGGAAATATGTTAAGAAGTTATGACCCTGGTAGAAATCAGGATTTCCTTTCTTGATGGAAAAGTAGATGAAAATAGAAAAACTGAATCTTAAAGTGAAAAAAGCGAATCTCTCTTTTTCAAGTATTTTAGCCTTAGTTGTCTTTTTTTCTCAGCAGGTATCTTATCTAAGAATACAAAAGAAGGAGACTTGGAAACTACATATGAATACAGTCAAGACAATAGTTTGCCTCTTTCAGGATCTGAAAATGGCCCCTGACATTGGATGCAGTGATCATGCAAAGAATACATATATATTTTTATTTTATATGAAACACACATATATTTATATCTTATATTAAAATAACTATATTTACAATTGTTACTAATTTTTTCATCTTAAAAATAGCCATGGATTTAGAAATGAATCCTATGATTTGCAACTAAATACTTTCGGTTTTCCAAAAGTATAATTGTTCTGAAAAGGCTAGCTACTGTATAATTTCAGCTACATGGCATTCTGGAAAAGGCAAAAGTATGAAGACAGTAAGATGAGCAGTAGTTGGCAGGGGCTGGGAGGAGGGAGAAGGAGAGACACATATGTCCATAGGTGAAGCACAGAGAATATTTAAGGTGATACTGTATGATACTTTAATGGTTACTATATGGCATTATGCATTTGTCAAAACCCATAGAACGTACAACACCAAGAGTGAACCCTAATGGAGATTATAGACTTTGGGTGATAAAGAAATATAAATGTATGTTCATCGATTGTAACAAATGTACCATCTGGTGAGGGTCCTTGATGGTGGGGGAGGCTGTGCATTGGCAGGGGCAGGGAGTAAATGTGAACTCTGCACTTTCTGCTCAATTTTGCTGGGAATCTAAAAGTGCTCTAAAAAATAGAAAAGTATAGTTGGCAACTGAGATAACAACACGGTAAGAGATGGCAGTTACTGCTCTACCAAACCTCACATTAAGGAATCAAAAGTAATAGCAATAAATATTTTAAGAGGAACTATATATGACACTTCAGGAATAAAGTTTAGCCTCAAACGGAAATTCTTGTACAAAAACTTCATAACCATTTGATTGCATGCAAAACAAAATCATTATAAAGGGGTACACATCTACACATATTCTGTTGTAAGACTAGAGGTTGCAAAAGAAGTGGGGCTTGTTCAGTGTGTTCAAGTTGCGAACAGATCCATGCTTTAGCGACAAGACTTCCTCAACTGAAAATAGAACTTTTGAGTTCAAGTTTGATCTATTCCTTTTTTCAATGATGCTGAGTCGTTTCCTCTCTTTAGTCTTTTTCTGAAAAGCCAAAACTTTGAGGGGCTCAAAGAAATGGAATTTCAGGTTGTCTGAGCCTGTAAGAATGTGCATGCTGTTCCAACACTCATCTGCATTTAGAAAAGAATATCATCCCTGTTTGATTCATTCTTGTGGAATGAGCTCATAATCTGGATTCAGTTTTTTTTTTTTCAACTTTTGCACCCATTTTTAAGGTTATTTTCATGACACCCTCTTTACGTAGCCATTTTAGGAATTACCGTCTCTATTGTAAGGACCAAAAAGGAGAGTGTTAGCAACAAGATCATCTGACTGGCCACCTAATGCCAAAGGATTATGTGGAGAATTAAAATTGGTGGCCAAACTTATTTTGAGTCCATGTGTATAAAAACATGGTAGCTCTTTCTTAGGTAGTCAACTAAAATTTCCATACATCCTCTCCACGATATTTCCTCAAAGAAATGCTCTGATACACAGGAATTTTTTGCTACTGAATCTGTGCTGTCTTCCTTAGTCTTCTGTACCCCAAAATCTCTAAATAAGTTACTTTAAAGAAAAGAAAAAACTCAGAAAACAGATATTTCACATTGTATATTTATACCTCTAAGTTTTCTTGTGTATGTAATGGACTTTCAAGTCAATATAGAATGGAGATAAATTTAGAAGACTTCTTATTTCTAAAGAGATAATTACAGAAAGAGAATAAGCCGAGCATCTCCTAATTTTCTCTGGGATTCAGAGATAGTCGGTGTATACCTATGAATATTTTCAGAGATGTTTAATTGGACTAAAGTTCTGAAAAACTTGGATGCCTAAAAGGCCAAGACTAGAGAAATGCCATAAAGTGAATGAAGAATTTGATTGAACACAAAAAGAATTTGTATCTCATATGACGGTAAATCTAATTTATAAGTGAGAAGTACTCAACAATGGCAGGTCCAAGTTCAGCCGAATCTCCTTTCTTCAAGATTTCTAGCTATTGCACATAGGCAGAAGAATGCTGCCTGTGAAACATTACTCAGTGAAAAAACGACACATATCCTTAATAGAAACAGCACTTTGAAAATTATGTAATTTTCATAAGAGCTTCATAAATATCTCATCCTGTGATTTACAAAAACACGAAAGATCTAATATCCTCTAGCCCAGCAGAAAGCAAGCTGACCTAAAGTTTACTATATAACATTAAATGTACATACAATTTCCTTTCTCTATTTTTGGTTGTCCAAGCTTTAAACAAGCTCCAAAGCCACTCAGTTCTACAAAAGACAATGCCTAAAATAAAAGCTTGTATGTTTCCATTTATTCAAATCTTTTCAGAAAATAAAAATAGTAGAAACAAATTATGTTTATCTGAGGACAGCAACGCTGACAAGAGCAGGAGGGTAGATTGATGATCAAGATTCTCTTCCTATCGCCTACAATTATGATGGATGGTGGAGCTAAACCACAAGTCAAAGAGATATAATGCACTTTTCAGTATTTTTAAAAGTTATTCATCCCACTCTTTAAATTCCGAAAATGACAGAACATTTATTCTTTCATGAGATTATATTCACTGTGAAAATTTTCAAAGAAAAATAGTACTTTGTTGCCATTGAAATATTACTAGATATATGTCAGTTTCCCCACTTCCCATTTTCATGGGACTTAGCTTATGTGCCACCCAGATTCCTGACTGTCCTGAACTCTACTTTTTAGTGGAGCCAGAAAAGACATGCAAAGAATAGATTCTAGGTCCCATTGTAAAACAAAAACAAAACAGGATAATTCACCTCGTTTCAAATCCCAGAAGTGGATCTCCCTTGCCAGAGGAGTTGAAAGGTTGCCCCAAAGGGTGTGATGAAATAGAGGTTTGTCCCCCTGACCCCATTTCTATGACATCAGCTCTGCTTTTGTTTTACTCATTGGGCTTCCATGTTTTTGCTTAAGGAATGGGCTCAGCGGCATCCAGATTTTAAAACCACTCTCTAAGAGAATTTGATCACTGCATTTAAGCACATTTGGTCTGATGCTTTATTTTTATATCTATTTCTACTGAGGAAAACAACAGTTGCTAGGTTGGCAATAGAAGTCAGGGGACTAAGTGAAAGAGTATGAATGATCTATAATTTGCTAAATAGCTCAAAGTATTTCATAAAGAAACTACAAAAATAGCAGGTGTAGACTGGGGAAAGCCTAGACATCATTATAAAAAAGAAATATCCTCATCATCACTTTTGTAAGCCTGTCTTCTAGTTCCCCTTCTATTCACACAGGTCTTGATACCCACTATTTTGTATTTTCCCTTCTCATGTCAACATTACACCCTTATACCAGTAGCTTACCTTATTTCAATCTGTTAGTATGTTGCTCTCTGCGTTGGGAAAGCCTTCTTTTTAAGGCATTGTCCTCTGTTAATTAAAGGCATGGGAGCATAATTTTCAGACCTAGAAGAAATAAAATTCCTCTGAATTAAACTTTTAAGGAATATTAACTTCGATACACTTTGCAAAGACTCTCAAAGTATAAAATATATCCGTTTATTTTTTAACAAATATTTGTTGTGATTTCACTGAGATCCACATAGTCGTTTTGAAGAACACTCCAAGGAAACTTAACATCTCAGGGTGGAAGTATGACTAGTGCAGGTGTGGCTTTCAGCCTTATAAACCCAGAATCTCAATTTCATCAGTTTACCCAGAAGCAGAGAGGCTTTATAAATGTAGAGCAAAGATCACAGGATTCTGAGTCCAAGACATAGGTTTGAGTTCCTGCTGCACAGCTTATTAGCTGTTTATGTTCTTAAGCAAGTGACTTAATCCCCTAAGAAAAAAAAATGTTGAGAAATAACGCTTGTCTTGCAGGATCTTTGTGAAGATTAGATGAAATGGTGCATACAAAAGGGTTTTATATACTGTCCTAGGTTAAACATGTGTTGGTTAGATTTGCCTCTAGCTTGAGAGAGACTCCCTAAAGAAAAGGACTTCTACGTGCCAGTAGGCACCAGCAGGGATTCCCTGCGGGCAACCTTTGAAGGCTGATAAGCATCTCTAACAGCTGCATAAGAGAATACAGGGACCAGCTAGAGGGCAAGGGTCATGCCCTTTGCCCTTCTGCTCTCAGCTCAAAGGACATCTGCCAAAGATCCCCTGCAGGGAAATTTAACTCTAGGGAGAGAGGCCCAGCAAACATTTTAAGAGATCATTACATGTTCTCTTATAGACCTATCCCTTCGTACACATAGTGTCTTGCCTGTATCTTCCATCACCTGCTGAACTTAACATCCTATATTACTCAGTAAAAGCCTCCACATTTTTCCAAGTCCATCTAGATTCTTCAGAATTCTTCAGGTTTCTCTCTCTTCAGCGTCTGCAAAGAACCCATTCTTGGCAACCTCCAACTCCTCTCCCCTAACAGAGCTTTTTTAAAGCAGGAATCATGGGTTGTTCATCTCTGATCGATAAAGGTTATTCTACTCTGCAGTTTCTCTGAGACAACTGCTAAGGATACTCTCCTTTGCACCTGGAGTTCTCGAATGTAGTCCTGTCCATAGCTAAACTGTATCGGAATCACCTGAGATATTTTTTAAATTAAAGATACCTTGATCTTTGCAATTTTGTTTCAATAGTTTTAAATTAAGGCCCTAGGGACTATATCAAAAGTTTCTAAAGTGGAAACAATTTTAAAACTCCCCAGGTAATTCTGATGCAGTTTATCCATGGACTGGCATTTGGACCCACTGAATTCAATTGCTGTAATTATCTTGATGAGGTTTAAATATTAAAACAACAACTTGGTGTTATTAAAGTGTTTACAAATGCCTTCTTAGTATGGGTGAATTTTATTATTTTTTCTTTAGTGTATGATTTCCGCAGTTAGCTATCTTTCATATTATATATTGAATATTCGTTATGAATTTCATTAAGAGTTCCTGTTTCTGACTTTGGTTTCAAATTGTCTAGTGCTTCTTTCAAATTGTCTAGTGCTTCTTACTACAGATTCCAAATGCCTATTATGGTTGTGAGAGTTGTATACCTTCCACTTACAAAATTGACCTAGAAATTCATTATCAGAATAACTGCATAAATGCTAGACAAGAAGCATGAATCTATTTCTTTCAGAAAAGAACCTCTTACATCTACTGACTGCTTCTCTGCTGAAATTCTGGCATTGGCATCTTTATAGAAGAATAAATAAATGGTTAAATGTAAGCAATAAGCGATCTCGCGACCATAAGGAAACGAACGAACGAAAACTCAGGAAGTTATTATGACACTCAAAGCTGATTTCCTCAATCACATTGGTTTTGAAAACAGACAAAATATGGGGTATAACATTTAGAAAAGTGACTTTTTCAAACAAACCTGCCATATGCCATACACCCAAAAATTGTTGACCCTTTATAATACTTTTTATAGTATTGGTTTTCATTGGTGACTTTAGACATTTTTCATTGTTACTTCTATAGAATCAGGGATCTTTTCTGAAACTAAAAGAAAATGTCTTGAAAAATAAAATATAACAAATTGTGTTGATAACAGATTTGAATTTTGAAAACAGCTAGGATATACATGGCTTCAAGTCTGATGAAAAGTTGGGGAAAAGAAAAAATACGATTATATGGTAAAAATAATGTTTGGTCTAATTTTAATTTAGTTTTGAAGCCAATTGCCAAAGTTTATTTCTAAAAAGTTTTAGAAAATGATACTACCAATTGAGCAAGAATAAAGCTTCCCATTTTGTAATCTGATGTTGATAATATTTATTCAGATGTTTATGTGCTAGAAGGTATGTTTATGTCCTAGAAGGTGAGTAAAGTCAATCATGTTTCATAAACCTTGAGATAAATTATTAGTTTAATATTGGGCTTTTTAGCTACTTTAAACATTTATATAATTTCAAAATTAAACATGTCTTTTAAAAAAAGAAAAGAAACAGCTTTCCCAATTTGCATAAGGATAGCCAGAGCAACAGATGGCCACTGTCTGTTTTTCTCCCAGTCCTCTTCTCTACTTAGATTTTTTGTAGTGTTCAAAGCGGTTCTTCATTTGAGAGCAAGAACTTAGAAAAAGGAATATTCAAGGTGCTAACTAAAAGAACTACTTTCATGGAAAGCAGAAAGTTCATGGCATGATAAAAATAAGCTCCTTAAGAGGCTCAGGAAACAGCATTGCATTTGAGGTGTATTATTGTTGGATGTACAAAGTGTGCATGAGATGTGAATAGTGGAAACATGAAGGTGGGGAGGAACCAAGACCCTATCCAACTTTGGGCAAAACTGAAAAGTAGACTAAAGCTTGTGTGTGAAGCTCGTCTTTTCCCTGTTTAATGATCACATCCCATCTCCCAGTGACCCTCATTAAAATATTCGCTAATAATTCTTAAGGAATACAAAGGAATCAACCCCAGCAAATAAGGCAATAAGTGAGCTGGGGATAAAAATGTTTCCCCTCAGTATGGGAATAACTTCACTATTGCCCCTTAAAGGCAGCCTTGAGATTGTTATTTTATTCTCTCTTGTTAGATATTACCCTAGAAGTGTATTTATGCCTTCCTGTGAGGTTCTTAAGGAGAAAACAGTGTTCCGAATTCAGGGAGAGAAAGCTGTGATGTCAAATCTGTGGCCCTTTCTGACTTGGGAAGATGCTACTGTACAGAGAGGCCTTAACTCTCACTATCCAGGTTCACACCAGGTGGTGGCCACCGATTCTGCCTCACTGTGGTGTTTACTTACCCTGTTCCAGACACCCAAGATGTTTTCCCTGCACTGCCACGTGAGTGGCATGGCAAGATTGTTTATTAAACGTAGGCAGGGCACGATGGCTTACACCTGTAATCCTAATGCTTTGGGAGGCCAAGAGGGGAGGATCACTTGAGCCTAGCAGTTCGAGACCAACCTGGGCAATACGGCAAAACCCCATCTCTACAAAAAAATACATAAATTAGCTGGGTGTGGTCGTGTGCACCTGTGGTCCCAGCTACTTGGGAGGATGAGGTGGGAGGATCACCTGGGCCTGGGGAGGTTGAGGCTTCAGTAAGCCATGATCAAGCCACCAAACTCCAGCCTGGGTAACAGAGTGAGACCCTGTCTCAAAAAAAAAAAAAAAAAAAGTGACACCATTGTTAAAGAAACAGTTATTTAGGCCGGGCGCAGTGGCTCACGCCTGTAATCCCAGCACTTTGGGAGACTGAGGCGGGCGGATCATGAGGTCAGGAGATCGAGACCTTCCTGGCTAACTCAGTGAAACCCCGTCTCTACTAAAAATACAAAAAATTAGCCAGGCGTGGTGGTGGGCGCTTGTAGTCCCAGCTACTCGGGAGGCTGAGGCAGGAGAATGGCGTGAACCCGGGAGACAGAGCTTGCAGTGAACCGAGATCGTGCCACTGCACTATAGCCTGGGCGACAAAGCGAGACTCTGTCTCCAAGAAACAATTGTTTAATGATGTTTGTTAAAGCACAGTATGAAAGACTTTATTCAGGACAATTGCAATAGGTATAGAGACCACTGCAATAGTCTCGTAGTGGGAGATCAGGCTCAACTCCAAATACAGCATGGACAGGTGGCAATTTACATCCAAGGAGCAAAGTAGGGGGTCAAAGGATGGAAAATTACTAAGAGGAAACATCAGAGGTAAGGGGGATTCTGGCTAAACCAACCTAACAGGATTCTTGCTGAATGCCGGCCACGGTAACGAGATGCCACCTGGGGGATGGTGAAGGATGAAGAATCCGATCAGATATCTGGTGTGAGCAGATATTGAGCTAAACTGCCTTGCTAAACCAGGATGTTATAAGGAAGTAAGAGATGGGCTGAGGAGAAATTTCAGAAGCCTGACTGAAGTTTGGCCAAGCAAAGGATCTTTGTGACCACATGGCAGTGGCATCCAAATTAAATCAAAACTAGAAAAAAGAATTCTTTAACCTTGACCTTGAATGACTGAGCCAGTTTTCTGGGTTTTTTTTTTCTGTGTTAGTTTGTAGCAGAAACCAGAACTAAATCTGTTTGCTGAATAACCATAATTGTGTCTTGGCATTATTATCACAGGAGGAACACAACGAAAGGAAGGAGGTCATTCTTGCAATAACAAAGCCATTCTACTTCAAAATGGAAAGGGATGATCCTCACTTGGGGAATGTCACATTGCATTTGAGATGTATTTTTATTGGACACACAAAGTATGTATAAGATGCAAATAATGGAGAAATAGAGGTGAAAGGGAACCAAGATCCGTGAAAGCCCTCATCTGCTAATAGGATTCCTGATCCCTGCTTTTCTCTAACCAACACTCAGTCGGAGCTTGGTTCAGTATCTGTTATATTTCCCTAAGTAATCTGCTTTTTTTCCTACCTATAAAATAGGAAACATAATAAAGTTTGCAATCTAAAATAAATATAGTTACAAACTTCAAGATCTGACTTGAGACTTGAGTAATGCCACTCTGAAGGTTACCCAAGTTTTATCTTCCTATCCCTCCCCAAGGCTGGTGTAATTTAGGAAATCAGAATTTACAAGTATGTTTTATACATATTCATATTTTCATGATGCAAATGTATACTGTAGACCCCATTAATAAAACCATATATTTAGTCCTACCCATCTTTCCAAAATTATTTCATCTGTCATCTTTTGATAGAAATTACTAAAAGCAATATTGCCACTGAAGGAAAGAATTCAAATTTATTCTTCAGAGCTAAATAGAAATAAAATGAATTCATGTGACTTTCAACTTGATAAAGTAATAAAATGACAAAATTTCATTACTTTTTGGTCCAAAGACATATTTTAGTGTGACATAATCATACATATTCATGTAATAATAATGGCACCAATAATAACAATAAACATTCTGTCTTTGCATGCGGAGAGGAGTCTCCTAACTAAGCATGCTAGAAGCTCCAAGAAAATAATTATGAGGTCAAAGAAAGTATGCTTTGGCACTATCCTAGTTCCTCTTCAGGCAATCTTTCCCAGTTCCTGGAGCACAGTCTTCTGTTTTCCATTCTCCACTCCCTCAGCTCCTTCAGTGTGTACTATTCTCATAGATACTAAGTTTCCAGAAGGCAGCAGCTCCTTGACTCCTTTCCCGTTCCCTGATTTTCCCAACATTTTCAACCCACTGATTGCAGAATGCACACCACCTCCTAGCTCCAATATACCACACCTTCAGGTTTAGCAATATAGTAATCCATTCCTTGCTAAGATGAGTTTGAAAAGATACGTTTAAGCCATCCAACTTTCCACATTCTGTGGGGCTTAGTTTTGTCACTCTCTCCATTATGCATCTCAAAGGGTTTTCTTTCTGCCAACCTGAAACTCCCCATTTGTGCTGTGAATCGTCTTTGTGACTTTAACCCAGTGTCCTTCAGTACTCACCATGGGCGTTCAGCATTGTTTCTCAAATCAGTTTACACTGTCACAAGGGTGCCTCTTTCTGAAAATGGGGGACCTGATCCCTGCCTTCCTTTAACTTCAAAACTATAACCCAGTTTGCAAAACTAGGTTTCTTTCTATCTTGGTTTATATTATGAGAGTTGTGTTCTAGTTACTCATTCAAGTACGCAGGAATTAGCAGTTATTTATGCTTAGTTGCTATAACCAAGAAGCATTTAGTGTTTTGGCTCTTTGGTTAAGGAATATGGTTAATATGGGATCATATTATTTAGTCAATTTAGCTAAAATAGAAAGGCAGTTGATTAGCCCACCAAAAATTCATACTTTCTAAGTAAAACCAATCATCAAACCTCAAGTTCATTTCTCTGATTTTCCAAAGCATATTAGAATGATCTATATTTTCATTAGCAATTCTGGCTAGTGGCCCATGGCTTCAACCTTTGGAAATTTTATTTTCACAAACAGCATCATCCACATCACAGCTTAGACCCTATATCAGGGCAGGCTTCTTAAGAAACAGTAAAGAGTCTAAAATTTTTAATCTGCTTTTAAGCTAGCAAGTTGAGCAAGCTTCTGCCAGTTCCATGGATGCTGGCAGAAGATAAGAGACTCCTGGGTCAGAAACAAAGCACAGTTTATTACTTGCAGAAAGAGCATTGGTCAGAGTGCCAATTTTCTTGTGCTGACCCCTACATTCCAATTCCCATAAGACAATGTAAAAAAGGTCTGGTGACACCTGCATGTGGAGTCAATGGCATTACAGCAGAGATACCCTGAGCTTAGGAAATCCCAGTGTTTTATAACATACAGTAACACGTCCTTGGTGAACATAGCTCCGACTTCTGAGGCTGTTTGCCACACAAAAATCCCTTAAAAGAGAGCCCTGAACAAAGGTGAGTTAGTCCCTCTGCTCACAAGATGTGCAGAAAAGGAAGAAATCCATGGAGAACTGTCTCCCAATGATATTTCCTCTTCATTTCTATACTGTCTTGTCTTTTGGTAAATTTTCTCTTGAGTACACCACTTCATCAGCCACAGTACTTAATCTGAACACAGGCTGGGACCAAATTAAATGTCAGTGCCTCCTAACTGGGACCTGTATCAATTAAGGAAACAGGAGGCAGTTCTTCCAACACAATTTCTTAGGTAACTGGCAGGGCTTAGATTTCCAGTTCAGTTCAAATAATTAAATCTACTCCTTGTTTCTGAAGAGACTGCCTCGGAGTATCAGTCCAACCTGCCTGTTTTTCCATGTCACTACAATGGCTGCAGGAATGGGATTAGAAACAATATTCTGAGGTACTGACGGGGTATTTTGCATGAGAAGTGCAGGAGCTTGGCCCTCCCTGATGTTTCCAACAGACTCCCAGGTAAAGTTTTAGGGAGTAGAAATCAAATCATAGTCAAAATCATGTGGCAGAAGATGACAGACCAACAGTTAGTTAACTATTTCGAGGTGTTTACAAAACTTTCAGAGAGCCTTATCAGAGTATTTTCCGTTGTGAAAAAAGTTCCAGTGTTGATTCTGAAAGTCAGTGATCACTAATGTCCCTCATTCTCTTGTACTTCTCAGGGTCTACAGTGTTTCCCTCCAGGTCATTGCTCACATTTCACCTCCCTGCAAAAAAGCATGTCCTAGTCCAGTAGCTATAGCTTTACATTTTTTTCTTATCTCCTCCTAGTTGCATCCAGACGACTCATCATGAAGAGCCAGCCACAGGAATGATAAAGGCATTTTACTAAATCTTTCAAAGACCCATTATATTCTCCGTTTTGTCTTATGTGGGCCATTTTGTGGGAATTCATGACTAATGTACTTAGCCAAGTGGTCATTAGCCATATGATCTCGGATCACGTCAATGAAAGAATAGAATCCATGTGGCTGAACTAAATAAAGTTTGAATCTCCTAGGTCAGGCTGCCATCCCATGAAGGCATAAACCACACTAAAATGTGGATGTCATTAAGGAAAAAGAAAGAAGAATCGTGCCCAGGCACGGTTGGAACAGAATCCCAAATTTTTCAAATTAGGTCTGTATAACTTCCCAATCCAGTGCTTTTTGCCTTGATCATAACCCAAGAAGTAGCCTAAAGGCAATAATCTCTTTCTGAGAATAGTGCATTCAATGAGCAAACTGCTTCACAAAGGTGTATGGATCAGAAGAAAGTGAGAGAGGTAGAGTCAAAATGTTTCTGAGTCAACTTTTGAGGGGGTCATTGCAGTGCGCCAAATACCAGATGCCTGTGAAAAGCACAGAGTATGAAAGGCTATCGAATATTTTGACTATCAGTCCACTGCCTGTGGCTTTTGTGTTAGAAGGCTCACAACTGTCAGACTAAAAATTGTCTGAAAAGCCAAAACATGACTCGTTCGATTAGTTCAAGGGCCACAATGTTGTGACCAGAGTCAGCTGATCAGACGGCAACAACTCCATACCCTGGCAAGTATCAACAGCAATCAGGCCACCTTTATGGCCCCCAAAGGAGCCATATGCCTGATAGACTCCCAGGAGTAAGCAGAGGTCATAGCCCATGCAAAGTGACCTCCCCTTCAACTTTTGGGGAAAGTCACAAATCTTTCACGCAGTGGTAGCTCTGCATTCAAAGTATAAAGTCTTTTAATTTGTGCCCAGTCTATGATGGTCAATGTGTTATGAGTTCTGATACACTGAAGGATCCAGCTATTAGTGTTGTCACCCAGGGCAGTGCAGGCTGGATCAGCAGCTTCACAGCAGTCAATTTCATCATAAAACAGACCATAAGCATCTGCATAAGTGATTCAGATGGCCTCCCTTTCCCAGAGACTATAATAGGCAAAATTGCCACTTATGTGGACTGTCATGAGTCAAAGCATTTTGGACAACTTTCAGAGATGCCCATTGATTCAAGCTATTCAAAGGATATGGATTTGCAGAATAGCTGATATAAAGGATCAAGTAGAATGGCCAACTGAGACATACTGTCCTAATATCCCAAAGTTCAGTAAGGTGCTGGGCCTCCTTTGGTGGTGAGGCCTGAGAGATGGTCCTTTTTTTCTTTTCTATCGTTGGAGGGATTGAGTGTTGTGCATCCATCCATAGTCCCCAGAAATTTTACCTTCACACACTCACAGCACTTTGCACTTAGGAAGGACTCAATAAACATGTGTTGAATTTTAAGATCATTTTGGAGAGTAAACCCCAAGTAGTAGCTCTGAATTAATTACTCATTCTACTATCCTATTGCCATTTACATTCATTCACCTATGTCATTTACACTCATGCCATTTACATTTACATGCCATTCACAGATGGCATTCTTAACAACTTGGGTGTCTAATATAAACAGAATGTGAGCCCAAAGGCAAAACAGAGTTAAAAGTCAGTATCCTACAGCGGGGCAAGTAATGGTAAGTGTTGGAATGTGCATTCCAAAGTTGAAAAGAAGTAAAATTTTGAAAGCATTTCTCAGAATAAGAATGAGGTCAGCATCCCAGGTACTAAAATGTTTGTTCCCAGATCAGCACTAGTCATCTCAATTAGCCACACAATCCAGAATAGACAAATACGTAGATACAGAAAGCATATTAGTGGTTTCCACGATCTAGGGGAAGGAGGGAGGGAAGGAGTGACTGCTGAATGGACACGGAGTTTCCTGGAACTAGATAATGATGATGTTTGCACAACATTGTAAATGTACTTAATGCCACCAAATTGTATACTTAAAAGTGGTTAAAATAGTAATTTTTATGTTATATATATATTTTACCAAAATAATAAGAATTGTTAAAAAGATTAGTCATACAATTGAGAATGAATTTTTAAGTTGGGAACTCTGAACCCATCCAAGTAATAATGCTGGCGGGAAGAGTGATAAATGGTAAAGTGAGGAGGTATAAATCTAAAAGTATCTACAAGAAAAGATGAATAGATACATATATTAAATACAATCTAATTTCTGTTTGACCTTTATGTATTACCTTGCAACCAAAAGTTTACTATATTTAAAAATATTCCAATGTATGTAGTTTAGTAGAAATGGCCCACAAAACTCGCAGCTTATAATTCAATTAACCATCAGGTTAAGACATGTAATCTCACTCTTCCCTTATCTTTTACATTTCAGTTTACAGTGGTAAGGAATAATAATCTTATTTGTGAAATATAGAATTTACATAGCTACATTCATTGTCTTGAATTCTAAACCCACGTTATGGCATTCGGGGGTTTATTCTTAGTTTTGCCTCCAATACTATAGAGTTATAGCTCAGGGGCATGGTGAGTAATGAATTTAAATGATTTCTTCTGATACATAGTTTCACCACTAAATATTTATCCCTGTTGGATGCTCCAACATTGCTTTTTAAGAGTGAAACTCAATGAAATTATATAACTGGTGACTGCGCTGAGCACCCTGTGGCTGTTCTATAAATATTAATAGAATCAAAATGCAAACATAGAGACCAAGAATGCCTAGAAGAAGTCCTTGCTGAATAAGAATCACCTCTTTCAGTGCTGTAACACAGAAAACATTAAAGTCTAAAGAAGTCTTCTTTTTATTCAGTTCTATCAAAATATCTTAACTCAGGAAAGCATCTAGGGATATTTTAATTTCTGAGACCATCTGTCTCTTTGAATGAGCTTCATTTAAATGAATGAATTTTCACTGATGCTATAAAAATTGGTCAGCAGCAACTGATTACTTGGTCAACCAGCTTCTTCCTCCTCTCAGTTTCTAGAACAATTTTTATGCTTAAATGATTTATTACTTGTTAGAGTCATTCTATCTTAGGGTTTTCCTCTGTTGGACTGTGAGATCCCTGAAGGCAAGGATTATATCTTACTTATATTTGTAGTCCTAGGATCTAAACAAAGAGTTAATTAGCTAAATAGATATTTCTTAATAAAGATGGGCCACAAATATGTGAAACTTTTCATCAGCAAGTTTGCCCTGTACACAGTAGTTGGTTATAGTCTCTTAATCTGATAAAAAGAAAAAAATGAGAATGTTCCCTACAGGTTTAGTGGGAAGGAGGCTCCTACTTTAGCTCCTATAGGGTCCCAGGGTAATAAGGAGAAAGTAGATTAGGGGAATTTGGCATATTTTGCTTTATAGGTAAATTGGTTGTAATATCTTCTCCAACATCCATTCTGCTCCACTATGTTCCTTTACCATAACAACAGTCACCCATAATGAACGATAGAAGGTTTTGGTTGAGATAGATTGACACTCCTATCCTGTCTTTTTAACACCTTCCACAATGAAAGAACATCAGACCATTCATATTCCAGAGGGTTCTTATCATTCCAGACTCCTTGCTCTACCACCCCCCACCAACAAACTAAGTGCAATATTATGCTCTCAGTATCCCATGTTTCCCAAAGTAATAGGTAAGTTGGATTAAACAAGAGTAGTTTCTGATCATGAGTGTTATGAAATCCAATTAATAAGAGAAAATGCAAGCTGGCTTGGAAGATATTGTAAAGAATTTAGTTGAAACACAAATCCAAGAAAGTTACCACAAAAACCACAGTTACTCAGTACTTTTTTTCAGATACCTAGTCAGAACAGAAAGAAATAAAACAATGATAAGAATAATATCATGATAACCTTTGTGGAGGGCTTACTAGGTCCAAGTTACTATGATAAATATCTTACATATATTAATACATGTGATTTTCACCTCATCCTCGTTAGGTGGCTAATATTATTATTATCCCCATTTATGTTTGAGGAAACTGAGGCAGAAAGTAATTAAATACCTTGTTCAAAGTTTATCCAGGCAGCAAGTGGTAGAGTCCAGATTGAAGCTGAGTTAGCCCTCACTCTTATGCTGGAGACAGCTTCTCCTGGAGCTGTGTCAAAGCTGTGTGCCTTTCATCACATTTTCATCCTATTCTCTGGAAATATTACGACTTCATATGGCTTCATATTAATAAAATAAATAAAGGTTCAGTTATGTAAAATGCAGAAAAATTTTCTACAAACCTGGAACTGAAAAACATTCTTATCTCTCTCTATCTCAGTCACTTTCTTCCTGAAAAAGGCTGAGAAACCTAGTAGCTAAAAAATAGTGATGTCACTCACAAGAAACTGCTCCTTGCCCTGTTCCCGTCTCCAATTTTGGGCCTCAACCAGTTGGAAACCGGCATCAATGTGCATAATGATGACCTCAGGGTGATAATTTTGAAATGACTTTCCTCAGTAATGTTAGATTTATCTGATGATTTTAATACCCTTCATTTTGAAATGCTATTATGCTGAGTGCATGCAGGGGACAGTACACTTAGTCATAAGTGATGGATGAATTCATTATCTTCAGCCAATTTTAATGGGTCATCTAGAAAGGAAATCACCAGTCAGTTTTGGCTACTGAGCATACTACCTCAAGTACCTTACTAAGCCAAATATAAAAATAGGGGGCTTTTCATTTTCCTGTCAGACAACACAGGTCACCTATCACAAGCTTGAGAGGCATTAAGGTTTATTTCTCTTTAGCCCGAAAAAAAATGGATAGAGTTGAAGTTTTTATCTTTTTCCATTGTGAGCTAAATATTTCAGACTGTGTGGCCAACAAAGAAGGAAAGTGCTTCACAGGAATTCAGAATGAGAAGGTTTCTTTTCTGAGAAATAGTGGTTGGCATTAATGTATTCCCTGGGTGACATTATGAATCGAATGGCCCTGTTGAATTGTAGGCCTTCAGCCCCATCATTAAGAGCTGGAAGTAAACACATTGGTGTGGAATATAAGTAGGTATGTCTGTGGGTATCACACTCTTCTATCCTCAGGTACTAGAAACCAAAAGTATCTGATACACACAAAAGAACTGCTATTCATATCTCAACCAATTTTTTCTGTTCTTGGTTGGGAATTCTTGACTTTTAATCTTTTAAAGTATCATTTTTCATTTGACCTATCAACTTGGACTTTTCTCTACGACCTGATTCTAAGCATCTGTAGCTGTTGAGTACAGTAATGGCAAAACAGGTATAAACTTCAGGATCTATGTTTGCTACTAGCTAAGACTCCCCTGCTGTTAGTTCCTAGTCATATAAAACTGACTTCACATCATTTTAATGCATTTATAAATTGAATAATTATTTTGCATTGTCTTGAAAATGAACAGATTAGCAAATTTTGTTAGCAAATTGTTGAATTGTACAAGGAGGATTTTTAGGACGATTAAGAATCAAGGAGAAAAGCATGTTATAAATATTCTAATGCCAATATGTTACACCAAAATAACCTCAAAAACACATTGAGACTATACTGGGATTCTTGGGTGGAATTCAAATAGAAATAACTGCCCAAATGCTCAGAAAATAGTAGCTGATCTATCTGATTGCTATTTGATGTAGCTCATCATTTTAACATCCTTAATTAGAAATAATTATTTTGTTTATCTTGTATGGTGGTTATTAGTTGTGTTTAATAGCAAATTAACAAATAAAACATCTAATTTACAGTCCCACCAACAGTGTAAAAGTGTTCCTATTTCTCCACATCCTCTCCGGCACCTGTTGTTTCCTGACTTTTTAATGATCGCCATTCTAACTGGTGTGAGATGGTATCTCATTGTGGTTTTGATTTGCATCTCTCTGATGGCCAGTGATAATGAGCATTTTTTCATGTGTCTTTTGGCTACATAAATGTCTTCTTTTGAGAAGTGTCTGTTCATATCCTTCACCCACTTTTTGATGGGGTTGTTTGTTTTTTTCTTGTAAATTTGTTTGAGTTCTTTGTAGATTCTGGATATTAGCCCTTTGTCAGATGAGTAGATTGCAAAAATTTTCTCCCATTGTGTAGGTTGCCTGTTCACTCTGATGGTAGTTTCTTTTGCTGTGCAGAAGCTCTTTAGTTTAATTAGATCCCATTTGTCAATTTTGGCTTTTGTTGCCATTGCTTTTGGTGTTTTAGACATGAAGTCCTTGCCCATGCCTATATCCTGAATGGTATTGCCTAGGTTTTCTTCCAGGGTTTTTATGGTTTTAGGTCTAACATTTAAATCTTTAATCCATCGTGAATTTGATTTTTGTATAAGGTTTAAGGAAGGGGTCCAGTTTCAGCTTTCTACATATGGCTGGCCAGTTTTCCCAGTACCATTTATTAAATAGGGAATCCATTCCCTATTTCTTGTTTTTGTCAGGTTTGCCAAAGATCAGATAGTTGTAGATGTGTGGCATTATTTCTGAGGGCTCTGTTCTGTTCCACTGGTCTATATCTCTGTTTTGGT
Source organism: Pongo pygmaeus (assembly GCF_028885625.2). NCBI lineage: Eukaryota > Metazoa > Chordata > Mammalia > Primates > Hominidae > Pongo > Pongo pygmaeus. The sequence continues at coordinate 101,048,348 of NC_072387.2, forward strand.
ACCAGTACCAGCTGTTTTGGTTACTGTAGGCTTGTAGTATAGTTTGAAGTCAGGTAGGGTGATGCCTCCAGCTTTGTTCTTTTGGCTTAGGATTGGCTTGGCCATGTGGGCTCTTTTTTGGTTCCATATGAACTTTAAAGTAGTTTTTTCCAATTCTGTGAAGAAAGTCATTGGTAGCTTGAAGTCAGTGTGGCGATTTCTCAGAGATCTAGAACTAGAAATACCATTTGACCCAGCCATCCCATTACTGGGTATATACCCAAAGGAGTATAAATCATGCTGCTATAAAGACACATGCACATGTATGTTTATTGTGGCACTATTCACAATAGCAAAGACTTGGAACCAACCCAAATGTCCAACAATGATAGACTGAAGTAAGAAAATGTGGCACATATACACTATGGAATACTATGCAGCCATAAAATATGATGAATTCATGCCCTTTGTAGGGACATGGATGAAGCTGGAAACCATCATTCTCAGCAAACTATCGCAAAGACAAAAAACCAGACACCGCATGTTCTCACTCATAGGTGGGAACTGAACAATGAGGGGACACAGGAAGGGGAACATCACACCCCTGGGGCCTGTTGTGGGGTGGGGGGAGGGGGGAGGGATAGCAGTAGGAGATATACCTAATGTAAATGATGAGTTAATGGGTGCAGCACACCAACATGGCACATGAATACATATGTAACAAACCTGCACGTTGTGCACATGTACCCTAAAACTTAAAGTATAATAAAAGTAAAAAATAAATAAATAAATAAAACATCTTAGATGAAACCTCAATAAATCAAATATAAAGGCAGAGCTGCTCTTTAGAAGGGGGAAGTTTGGGGAAGCTTAGAGTCAGCCTCAATCTGGACTCTACCACCTGCTGCCTGGATAAATTTTGAACAAGATATTTCATTACTTTCTGCCTCAGTTTCCTCAAACATAAATGAGGATAATAATAATATTAGCCACCTAGTGAGGATGAGGTGAAAATTACATGTATTAATATATGTAAGATATTTATTCTAGTACCTGGGACCTAGTAAGCTCTCCACAAAAATTATTCATGATGTTATTCTTATTATCATTATTTTATTTCTTTCTGTTCTGACTAGGTATCTGCCAGAAAAAAAAAAAAGTACGGAGTCATTGTGGTTTACGTGGTTACTTTCTTGGATTTGTGTTTCAACTACATGCTTTAGGATATCTTCCAAGTAGCCCACCCCCTCTCATCTCCCTGCTACCCACTGAGAGTCTCTCAGGGAATTCTATGGGACTCTAGGACTCCATAAAGTTCGTCTGAAATCAGTGACCTGCTGCAACAATCCAGACATAACTGAAGGAATTGTCCTTCCTCAATGATTCCTGTTAAAGAAACTCTTTTAAGAGTATTTGCCTGCAAATGAATGTATACTTCACTAACACATTTTCTGTGTTTAACTACATCTGACCTGGAGCTTCTTTGAGGCTTTCAGCTTCTAGTTTTTAAATCTTGCTTTTTAAGACAATTTTAGAAAGTCATCAGATTTGTTCTAAAATAAAAAAAAACTAGTCATATAATCAGAACTTGAAAGTTATGACTATTATTTCAGAAAGTATATTTCTTACTGCTGTTTAGTTCTACAGCTAACTACATTTATTAGAGGTCCTGTTTTAAGAAATAATTTTCTTTAAAAATTAACTGGAGTAAACACAAATTTCATTAGATTTGAATTTGGTCATAACCTGAACAATAACTACATAAGTATTAACCTATTCCTTTCATTAAGGTTAATTATTTAAGATTCCTTAAGACTCTGTGTGACATTTCCTGGGTACAATGCTCAAGGAATTCCCTGTGGTTGCTTTAACTATAATCAGGCAAATTATTACCAAGTAAGGAGTGGTGATTGTTGCATTCTTTTCTCAGATAAAGTTAATGAAGGTAATGTAAACAGAGAGTGGTTCATTTTCTGCTCATTTGGAAAACATACTACTTATCAAAACGCCACGCCTAGGTAAAGAATGAAATTGATGGTACTAAAATGCTTTGAAAATTGTGAAAAGCTATAGAAATTATGAATTAAAACAAGCCTTCTCCCCTTTCCTCCATGAATTGAAACTGCCATCCAAAATCAATGGTTTCCTTAGGAATGCTCACCCATATGAAAGCTCAAGTAAAGGCACATGTCCTTTTTTTCAAACTTATACTTATCTAGAAGTATTGAAATATACCTCAGACTTTACTTCTAAAATGGATAGAATATTGTCCATAATAAAAAAAGAAAAGCCTTGCCATGTTATAACTTACTAAAATAAATTTTAACAGAAGTTACCAAGGATTTTAAACAGATGTAAGTTAGTTCTACCATACCCTATGTTTATGAATATGGCCAAAAAAATGTTAGAGAAGGTTTTAAGCAGTAGCAGATAACACAAGTCCATCTGCTTATGTCATCTGCTACTCTTTATGTGACACGGTAAAGATTATAAAAGGAAAATCAAATTCACATAGCATTTATCTAAGAGGATTCTATAATTGAATTCTAAAGGGATTTTTTTGTTTCTTCTCTCTCTTTTTTTCTTTTAACCCTACTTACTAATTAAAACAGTAATCTGATATTTTGAATATGTCCTCCTTTGTTTAAAACAAGGTTCTTGTTATTCACTAACCCAATTTGACATGTTCAAATTAGCTTTTTATTTTTATTTTGTTAATTTCTTAGCCTAATCTCCCTAGGCGGAAGCACACAAGAACACAACTGTTTGAATTAGTCTTCTGTTTTTAGTGATTTTTAAGCTGTGTGTTAATATTCAGTAGTATACACATGATTAGCAGTATAAAGCCAGAGTTCTCATTGCTCCAACATAGATCCTTATCACCTCATTTTTCATCATTGCAATATCCTCCTATTAGCCCAGTCTACCCCTACAAACTCTTATCTCTCCCCTCCACCCAAAACTTCCTTGTTAGGGGTCATGACCACTAAGAGGAGCACAACATTCTCCTCCCTGTCCCCACACCAAATCCACCCTCAAGGAGGTCTGAGTACACATCAGACTCATTGGGCAACAATACTAGGAGATGGAGTATTAAGCACATCAGGCTGGAGGAGCTTGGAGCTAGCTTAGAATGCTTATCACCCATATGGGTAATGAAGTGAGACTGGACCACCTACCTGATAGGAAGGGCCAGGGCCTCCCATCTATTGGGAGCCACAGGGTGACTCTAGTGAAAGTAAGTATGAAATAGATAGTCTTATCAGCTTCAGGCTTTTGGGTGTGCTTTTCTTTTGGTTGTTCTTCCTTTTCTTTTGTCATTCTTTCTCCTCCCCTTCCTTTTTCTTCTATTCTTTCATTCATTCATCTAACAAATAGCCACTGCGTGAATACCAGTGCTGTGTCAGGTACAAATATCAGGTGGCAAACAAGATACTCACGGTCCTTTCTCTCATGGAGCATTCATTCCCTGCTCAAGGAAAACAGATATTAAACAAATAATTACAACTATGATGGGGGTTTAAAAAGGAAAATAAAAATGTGATAGAAGAAATAATAAGGGCCCTGATATAGTCTGCAGAAAGAAAAGACCACTTTGAAGAATTGACATCTAAGCTAAAATCTGCAGGAAAGGGAATCAGCCATATGATATGAGGGGAAGGGGCGCTGAGGAACAGAAGATGGAATGATGCAAGCAGAGGAAGCTGCTAGAAATCCCAAAAGAGAGAGAAAAAGGAAAGAGCGAGAAAGAGAGTAAGGTTGATGGAGGCCAGGAACTGAAAATGAATTCAACCTATCAAGAACAATGAGTGAGGAAGGGCCAGTAAGAGGGGGAAGTGTCCGATACAGAGCAGAAAATAACTAATAGGGCAAGATCCTGAAAGAGGGGAAAGGATAGTGTCCAAAGCAAAAATAAGAGTGCAGCTACATCCAAGAAAGAACCACCTCTGCCAGTATGACAGGAGGGAAGGAAGAAAGGAAGATTTGTAGGTTTGGTAGTGGAAGGTGTAAAAGCACCTCTCTTGGGACTTTGTTTATATGGAATCGGGGTGAAGTCATTTGGTGAGAGTGAAAGGGTGGAGATTTAAAATAACTGTTGTGATGCACACCAGCATGAGCCAATTGGGAAATATATTAAGAATGCAAGGAAACAATGAGAGCCCAGGGGAAGTAATGACTGTAAATTTATAATGGTACCAATCTTGGTTATGTAATTTTCTACAGCAAGTCTTATCAGGCAGACTAGTGGCACAGAGTGGGTAGAAGTTAGATTATCCAGGGATGACGACTTGGCAGAATGATGTGATGAAAAGAAAAGAGGCCGGAACAATTGGCAGGAAAGTTGCTGAAATGATCATCAAGATAATTTACAACCAAAACCAAGGAGAGAAAACTAGAAGGGGTGATGACTAAGGACCCAACGTAATTGAATAAGCAGACAATTATTGTTCCTTTGAAGCTCACATTCTACCGGAGGAGCCATAAAAGAAACATAGATAAAATGGTGAAGAGCGTGATGAATACCACAGAGAAAATTAAACCATGGTGAAGGGATACAGAAGGACAGGGTGCCTACTTTCTATTGAGAGGTCAGGATCTCTGGGAGACTCCATTTAAGTTAAAATCTGAATGACAAGAAATATTCTTCTTTGAAACATGAAGGGAAAAACAATTTGGAAAGATGACAGAGCAAAAGTGCATATGCACTAAGATGGGAATGAGCTTAGAATGGAGAGAAGGCCCACGGCACGAGGGGGAGCAAACACGGAGAAGAGTGATTAAGAATAACATGCGGCCAGGCTCGGTGGCTCACGCCTGTAATCCCAGCACTTTGGGAGGCGAGGCAGGGGATCACTTGAGGTCAAGAGATCGAGAACAGCCTAGCTGACATGGTGAAACCCCATCACTACTAAAAATACAAAAATTGGCCGAACGTGGTGGCGGGTGCCTGTAATCCCAGCTACTCGGGACGCTGAGGCAGAAGAATCGCTTGAACCCAGGAAGCAGAGGTTGCAGTGAGCCGAGATTGCACCATTGCACTCCAGCCTGGGAGACCAGCAAGACTCCGTCTCAAAAAAATAAATAAATAAATAAAATAAAATAAACAAGAATGACATCCAAGTGACACAGGCCATATTGTGTACAGCCTAATAGAAAAATACATGGAGTTTGCTCCTTTTTTTTTTTCATGTCAGAAGATTAAAATGGAGGAGTGATCTACTTCGTGCTTTCAAAGTCAATTCTGGCTGCTTTGTGTAGACTGTGAACAGTAGGCCTCAGGGATATCAGGTTGCTGGTAATCATTCCAGTGATCCAGGGAAGAGACGAAGCTAGAGTAGTCTAAAGAGCGACAATGACAAGGTGAGAGCTGGAATATGTTTTCATGACTTGGAGGTGGGGAATAAGAAAAAGAGAACAAGATAAGCTTGGGACTAAGGCAATGAGGGTCAAGTGAAGTCATTTTCAGAGGTGAGAAGACAAAGATGGAGCAGATTTAGGGGCAGCGATAATAAATTCTGTTCTGGAAATACTAAGTTTGGGTTCTTTGTTAGGTCTCTAAAAGGATATCAGTCATGCAGTAGGATAAACAAGTTGAAATTCTTGTCAGGACTGCAGATAGAAATGTGGAAATAATATAGGCAATGGAAATGTTAGAGGAGGTTGTCAGGAGTCGCCAGAGCTCAATTATTTCAGCATGAGAGTGTCAATGACCTGAAAGTCCAGGTTCCGGATTATCCATTCACTTACACAGGCTATGGAGGTGGTGTGCTCAGGGGGAGAACCAGGCTTTTGGTAAGGCCAAGAAACTACAGAGGCTTAGGAAGGACAAAATTCTTGGAGAGTTCAGGAGCAAGTTAGGAAGAAAAAAATGAGAGTTTTCTGGAAAGCAGATTGTAGAAATATGGAGAAGCTTACATTTTGACCAGAGTGGGAAGGGACCTGGAATACATGGAGTGGTGGTTGGAGTTTTTACACTTCCTAAATTCTTGGAGAATTTAACTGTAGCTTGGAAGGCTGTGATAAGTGTATCATTTTCCTTATGCTCTGTGGCAGTGTTGGCAAACTATATTTGCAGGCCAAATCCTATCCACGGCCTGTTTTTGTAAATAAAGTTTTATTGGAATACAACCACGCTCCTTCATTTACATAATGTCTATGACTGCTTTCACACTACAAGGGCCAAGTTGAATAGTTGTGACAAAGATTGTATGGCCCACAAAACTGGAAGTGTTTATTATCTGCTACTTCATAGAAAAAGTTTGCTGATTTCCAATCTATGGATCTGTAAGGTAGGTGCCATGATTAGAGAAATCAAATATGAACCTCGTGGTTTGAGACACAGAGTAGGTGGCTCCTGTGGTCTTTAAATAAAAGTTTTTGAACCTTTAGAGGATGATTATGCACGCTCTCACATAACATAGACATATAACGTGATCACATATTAAATAGTTTGAGAGCACTTGTTTTCAAGTAATGCTTGATGTTCCTCAGCACCTGTAGAGGAAGAAAATACTCAGGTTATTCCTTGGAGCGAGACTCCCCAACCATTGTTCTCAACAATCATTGCATGGAAGCTCAGTTGCCATGATCATCAATTCATTCCTCTTGGAGCTTGGTAGAAAATGTTAGCCTTCTGTGTCTTGGTCAACAAGAAAATCTCACAGCAAATTTCCCTGGCATCCAATGCATTTCAGCTGTTTTAACTCACAGACACAAAGTAATTGCCCAAAAGAAAAACACCCTGCCCATGTGACTGAGCTGGTATGAGGTTTCAACACTAATGTGGGAGGATCTAAAAAGCTAAAGTTTAAGTGTAGGTTTAGATTGGGGTCATACACTCAAAAATTACAAACACTGGACAGGACTATAGATTTACAACATGAAAGAGATGTTAGATGATAGGGTTGAGTGGGGATTCTGGTGCACCGAAGAACGCTTACCCTATCTAAACAGAGGGATTGCTACTCAAATCTAGTTTTGTGACCATGCAAGAATAAAAATCTGTTTGCATAAACTCATTATTCAAGAATGGTCATAAAATTATATTTTAATGTTAAATTTCTGGATTTTTTAAGTACATTCGTTGCCAAACAAACCCTATTTTGGATTGCCAAACAAAACCTTTCAACTCTAGCCCATAACTGCTCATTGTTACCCCATTTCTAGAAGAAAGAAGTAAAAGAAGCTCCTTTGCTTGTTCTTGTGCAGAAATGAAATCTGATTCTCAAAAGCAATCTGTTGCACGCATGTGTAGTTATGTTTTTAGCTCACTGGGAAACTACAAAGGGGTTAGGATCGCAAATCCCAGTCCAGTGTTAAAATTCCTTTTCACAGCTTTCTTCCTGGGCTGCTGAACTCCACTAGACATTAGTTCTGCCTCTATACTGATAGTCTGAGAAAGAAAATGCCAGCTGGTGTCCAGCATTCTCAAATCCTTGGAGCTCCACTGCTGCCACATTTTCAAAAGAAATGTAGAGAAAAAAGACCAAATTCTTCAGCATGATATTCAAGTTCCTCCATAATCTGATTTCAATAAACCTTTCCAACATATCCTCAGTTCTTCGGTATTCCATTCAGTTAGGATGCCTACCATGCCCAAAATATGTTATGCATTATAATTTCTATATCAGCCCCTTTTTACCTATCTGAATCAAGTACTTTATGTCATTTTGTGACCTCTTCCACTGTGTTGTCCATTTCCTCTTGTTTTATACTTACTGATAATGTTGTTTTTAATTTTTTCCTGAGTAATATTTGATTTCTTCATCTAGCATGTTAGTCTGTGTCCTCCAAGATAAAATGTCAAGACAAGATTAAGCATGTGAGGATTTTTGTTGGGGAAAATGTGCCTGCTCAGGAAAATAAGGAGCAAGCCAGGGGAGGCTGGAAGAACTATTCACATACAGTGCAAGTCTGATCCCGAAGGAAGAAGAGTGGGAAGGAAGCTTGGGTGGAATCATCCTAGACTGCGATGCAGTCAGAGGAAGGTCTGGTAATATACATGGAGAGTCCTTAATCCAAATTGGGCTATCTTAGGAGTCTCATGTCTTCTGGGAATAAGCTGTTTTAGTATCTCAGCTGTACTCAGTTATCGGCTGAGAACAGTCACTAGGAAATGTAGAGAATTTAACTGTAGCTTGGAAGGCTGTGATAAGTGTATCATTTTCCTTATGCACAGTGCAAATGTGGCAGTGATGGCCTTCAAAGCACAACAGCAGAGGTCCTTGGTCAGTAATTTGGTTTGGCTTTGTGTCCCCACCCAAATCTTACCTCAAGTTGTAATCCCCATAATCCCCATGTGTCAAGGGTGGGACTAGATGGAGATAATAGGATCATGGAGGCAGTATCCTCCATGCTGTTCTCGTGATAGTGAGATGGTTTTATAAGCATCTGGCATTTCCCCTGTTTGCATTCACTCTGTCCTGCTGCCCTGCGAAGAAGATGCCTGCTTTTCCTTTGCTTTCCACCATGATTGTAAGTTTCCTGAGGCCTCCCCAGGAATGTGGAACTGTGAGTCAATTAAACATCTTTCCTTTATATATTACCTAGTCTCGGGTATTTCTTCATAGCAGTAGGAGAATGGACTAACACAGTCAGTCATACTCAATACCCCCAGAGTTGGAGAACTGAGCGGCACATTCTCATAACTGCCATTAAGGAGGAATAACCTCCTTACAGATGGAAATCGTGTCTAATATTCTTTTTTTCTTCCATAGCAAACTGCAAAGTGCCATATTCAAGGACATACATACATAAATGCACACATACATAGCTACAAATAAATAGATCACAAGGTAATAAATAAGCATTTAGTTTTACTTTCAACTTGCTCTTTTTTTAATATGCTCTTTTTTAAAAAATAGAGAAATTATACAATTGTGGCTATGTTGCCTCTACTAAGAAAGCTACTTTACTCATCTTATTTCACTTCATTTTCCTAAATTCCTGCATTTCTTTATTTGTATTTGAGAAATCCATAAACAAAACACACAAATTACCACTATAGAGCCAAAAAGCTGCCCTAATGGCTTGAAACAGTAATCTCATATCTCTAACATGCAATGGACCATTATATACTCTCAAGGAGTCGTAGAGTAGAAACAAAAAGGAGACTAGAGCTTATCTGAGATATTTCACTAAAGTACATACCATCGTTTGAACATGCATAATATTGTAAGTGTTCCTTATTTTTGTATATTTTGTGTCCCTTACTTTTTGCTTAATCTACTTGCAGAGGTCATGACAGTATCACTTAGATTCTTACTGCATACTTCCCACACTTTCATTAAACTAATTATCTCAAAATATAATTAGCTAATTACTGAGAAAGGTAGATCATGATAGTGAGTGGAATGTAAGATAAGCATTAATGAACAACAGGATCCAAATATTCTAGTCAGGGAGAAGACATTCAGAGTTGGCAGAGAGACAAGGAATATTCAATAACCTTTTGATCAGTTGCACTTGAATCAGAACTAACAATGCTACCCTGTGTTACTGCAACCGGGTAGGAATCCAAGTCCTCAGTTTTTTAAATCCTAACAAAACTCCTTTACATTTCAGTGATACTGAATGATGTACTAAAGCATCCTAGTGCAGACCGGTTGCAGTTTGTCAACTGGACTTTTCAGTCTTTCTCATTTATTTATTTATTTTGCTTTTTTAGACAGTATTATGTGAAAAAGATTTGTTGTCATTTGTAGCCAGTGTCAAAGCAACATAATTTATTATAATTAAGTTCAACATGTTTCTGAAGGGCCAACATTCCAAACTGTAAATTGTTCACAATGTGGTAAGGGTATATTTGTTTAAAATGAAAAAGATCAGGTTGAAAATCAATTTTTAATTAACTGGATCTGGATCAGAGAACTTTTCAAATGAAAATACAATATGGCATCTAATCAGATAGGTTATTTACCCAGAATAATTGAATCCATGCTACAGCAAAGTCCTTAAAATGTGGCTTTGCTGCAATATATTTTAGTTCTCTGAGTGTGTTCAACTGTCTAGAGCATGGAACTAATGTAACATGTAGCATGGATAAAATCCCTGCATGAATCATCAGTCTCATCTGGAGAAAAGCCATGCCAAGAGCAAGACCAGCCATGACATCTCGCTTTTCTGTAATAATTGGATTGGTATTTGGAGTAGCATAACCTCAAAACTCTCCACACAATGTATTTATCATACAACTTTGGAGCAATTCACTTGCCTAAATTCCCCATTAGAGTGTGGGCTCCTTTTGAGGAGAGATTTATCCCCTGACTAATACCTAATAGGCCCTCAGTAAATGTTCATGATTTAATCTGTAAACAGTGCAGAACACTAAGACTAATTTAGTTCAATATGTTATTTATTTATGCTGTACAAGGCATAGAGCTGGCTACAAATAAAAGGGAAACCATGGATATCGTCTGGGAATGTATAATCTTCTTGGAAAATAAGACAGGCACCCATGAAACATTTACAACCAAATAAGGTGGTTTGTAAACTTCATGTTTTAATGAGTGATACTAACAGTGAATGCTGGCAGAATTCAGAGAAAGAAGAAATCTGTGTTGGTAGAGTGACAGGCAAGCATAAACACCATCATTAGAAAGGCAAAGGAGAAAAGAGGGCATCCACTGGGTGGAATAAGGTAAGTCTGACACATTCACAGGACAGATGGGAAATGGAGCTGTCTGGAGTGGATGATTCACAATGAGGAGTAAAGACAGCAAAGGTGGAGGGGTAAGGCTGGAAATAAATGAGAAAATCCTTGAAGCCATTGTGAGAACTATGAATAGTGTAATGGAGAAAAACACTGAGCTAAATCAGGAGATCTTGTTCTAGGCCTTCCTTTGGCCCTGTTTGCTGCTCTAACAAGTGCACTGCATTGACTTCAGTTTCCTCATACATGAATCGAGACAGACCCAAGGACTCAAAGTTCTAGGCAAGATAGAGTCCTGAGCAGAGAAGGTACGAGCAAGGAAATGCCATGAGGAGTGAAAGGTTTGGGTAAGACCATTCTGATGCACAGAAATGGCCTGGGTAATGGCCAAGGAAGTGTTTGCAACAGCAAACCAGTTACCAGAAGACGAAGTTTTAATGTAAGGAGCAAGCAGAAGAAATGGCAATGTAAGAAATATTTGAAGGCATCATTCATCAGACTCAATGACTTGTAGAAGGACTGACTTAAAAATAATGGCATTGCTCTGGCGCAGTGGCTCACACCTGTAATCCCAGCACTCTGGGAGGCTGAGGAGGGTGGATTACGAGGTTAGGAGATTGAGACCATCCTGGCTAACACGGTGAAACCCCGTCTCTACTAAAAATTAAAAAAAAAAAAAAATAGCCGGGCGTGGTGGCGGGTGTCTGTAGTCCCAGCTACTCAGGAAGCTGAGGCACTAGAATGGCATGAACCCGGGAGGGCAAGCTTGCAGTGAGCCAAGATCGCGCCACTGCACTCCAGCCTGGGCAACAGAGCAAGACTCCATCTCAAAAACAACAACAACAACAACAACACAAATAATGGCATTGCTTTGAACCTAGGAGACTAAATATTAGAGTCTAATTAGAAAAAACATATATTAAGGGCAAAGCCAGTGTGAAATGGTTTGCTCACAAAGCAAACCACACAAGTTTGCTTTGGCTCTATCCACCCTAAATACCTTTCCTCCACTGTAAGAACCACCCTTTAGTTTCAGCCTTAGGTTCCACAGCAAGAACCTCTGGAGTGTGAACTTTCTGAGGATCCTTAATAGCCACTCCTATTTCCCCATGGCTCATGTGTGGGTTTCCAACACACCACCTCCTCCTGTGTTTTTCACATCTGGGCTTTCTTCCAGATCTGTTCAGCTTCCCATAACCAGTTGCTCTTTTGAGGCTTTTCTGCTATTTTAGATCTCCATTCTCAAGTGAATGAAATCTGACTGAAAATGAATGCTTTCTCAAGAAAATTACTATGGTTTTGTTGCAGGATGGGTAAGCCCAAATTGGGGCTTAGCCAGGGAGGGTTTTTGGCTTTACCCTGGAACTAATTCAAGGGCAAGCCAGTGGTGTTAGAGAGCACTGTTTCACTGAATGGTACTGCCCCTTGTAGAGCAGGGCTAACTCAGAGGCAGTGTGCCCAGAGTTGGCCACATATGGGCTCTTGGTAACCGCATTTATAGTCAGGTAAATCCACTTTCAATTGCATGCAAATTAAGGGGTAGGTCAATACAAATTGAGGAGTGGATTATTTAGAACTTTCTAGAAAAGGGGTGGTAACGCCAAGGTTGTTGCCATGAAAAGGGGCGGTAACTCCAGGTCATTGCCATGACACTTGTAAACTGTCATGGTGCTGATGGGAGTGTCTTATGCTAATGAGCAATGAGCACCTTGGGATCTCTTTTTTCATCATCTGCTGGTTCCTGACAGTTTCTTCATTTCATCCTGTCTAGACCAGATCCTGTTTTGGTCAGCAGAATTCTGACCGTAAAACAAGTGCTGCTGGTCTCCTACCTCCTTTTGATAAGTAAGTAGGAATACTGGGTACTTGATCATCACAATAATCTTTGAGATATTGTATTATGCTTCTCTTGCTGCATGGTAAATTACCACAATTGTAGTGACTTGAAGCCATGGCCATTTATTAGCTCACAGTTCTGTGGGTCAGAAGTCTGTGACTGAGTTCTCTATTCAGGTTCTTACAAGACTGAAATTGAGATGTTGGCCAAATGGAGTTGTTATCTGGAAGCTTTGGGGAAAATTCCACTTCTAAGCTATTCAGGGTAATGGAAGAATTCAGCTACTTGTGGCGGTGAGATTGATGTCCACGTTTCCTTGATGGTTGTCAGCCGAGGGTTTTCTAGCTCTTAGAGGCCACCCAGGGCCATTGTGTGGTCCTTGAGGCCACACACATTTTTGTCAATCGGGCTGGTATGCAGTGATGGGATCATAGTTCACCACCGCCTTAAATTCCTGGGCTCAAGTGATCCTCCTGCCTCAGCCTCACAAGTAGCTGGGGCCACAGGCATGTGCCACTGCACCCAGCTAATTTTTAATTTTTTTTGTAGAGACAGGATCTTCCCATGTTGTCCAGGCTGGTCTCAAACTCCTGGGCTCAAGGAATCCGCCTACTCAGCCTCCTGAAGTACTAGGATTATAGGCATGAGCCACCACACCTGGCCAATCTTCCTTTTTAAGGGTCCACTGTGCCATAGAACATAATATAATTAGAGACTGAAATCTTCATATTCACAAATCCAGGGGCTATACAGGCTATATGCACCAGAGGGCAGAGAACATTGAGGGCCATCTCAGAATTTTGCCTAGCACTGGCATATGATGGATGAGACCCAAAGCTGTCTTAGACATTTTCAGATATTTCATTCAAAGGCTGGTATTTCCATGATGTTTATTAATGAGTAATTTAATTTAGTATTTAAGAGCATGAGATCTGGGGTCTGCCTCCACAGAGGCATTCTGCCTCTGCCACTCATCTGATATGTGGTCCTAATCAAGATCCTTATAGCCTTCTCAAATTTGGTTTCTCACATCATCAAGATATGGAGATAAATAATACTTGGTTTATATATATGTCATAAAGATGAAATGAAATAATTAATGTAAAGCTTTAACACAAATTCCTGGTTCTCAGATGGTCAACTGGCTCATAAATGGTGGCCTTTTTTTTTTTTTCTTTTTCTAAATGAGACTCGGAGATATTACTTTTTCCAAAACTGCACAGCCACTAAGTGGAGGACCTGTGGATCAATTCCTAAATCTCTCTGACTTCAGAACCTACCCTTAGGCTGCCAGGCTACTCGAGGTTTCTTCATAGCCTCCTGCAATAATTCAGAAACATTACATATTTATTGATTCATCAATTAACATAGAAGGCGTCAAAAAGAGCTTTGATGTACTCCCAGCTTCAAATCTATCAGTTTTTCTGCATCTGACTTTTATACCCTTACAGTTCCTCCTTACACATGGGGTGAACTACCTGGGGCAACCACTTCACCTGTATAGGTTCACAGCTCTTCTCACCAAATAAAGGAGCACTCCTGGAATTATCCTCTCTTTTCTGCACCTTTAATCATTCCCACACTTGAGGATCACTTCCTTTAGCATACACACACACTGATATAGCTCCTACCTTAAAAGCAAAAGCCTCCCTGTCCCTATGTCTGCTTCAGAAATTTAAAACTTCTACTTCTTATCTGTCTCAATAAACAGCAGCTCCATTTTTCCAGTTGCCTTTACCAAAAACCTGGAGTTATCTTTAATGCCTCCCTTTCCCTCATACTCCACATTTATCAGCAAATTCTGACAGCTCCAACTCAAATATAAACCAAATCTGACTATGCCCGCTACCGCCATCACCACCACCTCAGTACAAGGACCTCCCATAGCCAGTGAAATCCAAAGTTATTGTCAGGTTTTACAAGGTTCTTCATTATCTGACACCAGGTTCCTCTCCAGCCATATCTCCAACCACACTCTGCTGCTCTTGTTCATGCACTCCAGCCTCACGCCTGTTCCTGGAAAACACCAAGCAATCTTCTGCTTCCATGCCCCTCACATTAACTGCCTTTCCACAAACACACACACAGATACCCTTCCCCTCATCCACTTCATTCAGATTCTGCCTCAATTGTATCTCCTTGGAAAGGCCTTCGTCACTTTTATTTATTTATTTATTTATTTATTTATTTATTTATTTATTTTTGGTAGGATCTCATGCTGTTACCCAGGCTGGAGTGCAATAGCACAATCCTAGCTCAAAGCACCCTCCAACTCCTGGGCTCAAGTGATCCTTCCACTTCAGCCTCCAGAGTAGCTGGGATTATAGGAATGCACTACCAGACCTGGCTTTTTTTTTTCTTTTTTTAATGTTTTGTAGAGATGAGGTCTTGCTATGTTGCCCAGCCTGGTTTCAAACTCCTGAGCTGAGAAGATCCTTTTGCCTCAGCCTCCCAAAGTGCTGATATTACAGGCATGAGCCACCCTGCCTGGCCCCCTCTTTCTTTTTTCCTTCTTTCTTATTACTAAGTATTACTAGCGTCCCTGCATATTTTTAATTCAATGTGCTATAATTAAGTACCATCATCTTTTATTTCAAATTATCATGAGCTGGTCTCAAACTCTTGGGTTCAGGCAATCCTCCCGCCTCAGCCTCCCAAAGTGCTGGAACAACAGGCATGAGCTGCCACGCCTGGCCTCCATCATTCTTTATCACATGTACTTACCTAAGTTATATATGTTACATACTTATTTGTTTATTAATATTTGTAGCTTTTTTTTTACCAATTCTTTATTTTGTATTCACTTGCTTACTTATGTATTTATTTGTTGACTTGCCTGTCTTTGCCCCACTAAAATGGAAGCTCCATGGAGGCAGGGGAAGTTTCTGCCTTGCTCACTGCTCTATTGTTTGAGTCTAGAATACACAAGTGCTTGACACTTCATAAATATCCCAACATATTTGTAAAGTAAAAATGTAAATGTTTTCCTTTCATCCTGAAATCATTCCATCTACCCTCATCCACAGGTGTGGATTAAGATGCAGCAGGCTTTGTGCTAGCTCCTGGGCTTATAAGAATAAATAAAATACACATGGTTCCTGTTCTTTTGAACTAGTAAAAGACATAGACAAAGAAATAAGCAATGTAAGTCTAATATTGTGCTATAATAGGGGAAGGGTGGTGTGACTTAGGAACACAGAAATGTGGCATCTCTCTGAAGATGAAAGAATTGTTCCTGCAAGAATTGGCAGGTAAGTTGAGATCTGAAGGAAGAGCAAAGGTTAAGGGAATGGGATTGGTAGGGGTGATGATAGAGATTATTTTTCTATTTGTACATAGAGAGTACAAAAATTCAAACACACTGGTTTTGAAGGTACTCAAATTTTACCTAAAAATTAATCCATAAATCATTGATCTGACCAAGAAAAGTATATGTAATTTTACTTGAAACCTTCATTTTATACTTCAATAAAAGATGCTGTGATGTTTTGGGGGTTTTTGAAGGTCAACTTACAAATAAGCTTTTTTTTTTTTCACTTTGAATAGGATAATGTTGTATGCTACTAAATCCATTTAATTCAATAGGAAGTTACTAAGCACATAGCATGTGGATAAAGGTAGTCAGGATGCCATCTCCCCAGGAATGTATAATTTTGTAGAGATGGTGAGACCTATTAGCAGATAATTAAAATACAAAACAATAAATGAAAAGGTGTACTTTAGGAGTGGTTCAAAATGCTATGAAAGTGAAGAAGCCCAAGATAAGAGATTATTGATTGCCTCGTTGAGTTTACCACATATGCAAATAGAGAAAAATCTCATTACTAAAGGCTTCAGGAAGTTAAAAGAATTTTTTAAATCCCTAGAAGTCACTGGAGACTCAAGGCAAAATATATTCTTCAGAGGAGAGGTCAGGAATGTAAAAAAGAGAATTAGGAAAAAGATGATACAAGTAGCTTTTTCTCTTTCTACTGAGATCAAAGTTGGAATTTCAATAACGAGTTAAAAAAGCAAATGTGTTATCTTGTTTATATTTTAAGCTAAAGTGAAAAGTAGTTCATTAATCTTCACCTATAACTATCAAAGATAAAGTGTTAGGTTATATGGACATTCTCATGTAAGAACCCTAGCGCTGGCTCTGTTGTTTATATATAATTTTCCACCAAAATGTACACAAAATAATCCAAAAGTGTAAGTGAACAACTTTTATGATATATTTTTTACTGTTGACTAGCATGTTTTAAGAACTCAATTCCCCTATTATCTTTCCTTATCCCACAGTAATGTATAAATTAGAAGCCTATCCATATTTAGTAAAATGGGACTTTCAGTGTATGGTATATAATTCCTCAGAAGATTCTTAGCAGGACAATTTTCTTCATTTCCAAGAAGAGTTATATGAAAATTGTAATATCAGATTTTGGGTTGATTCCTTATAACATAGTGCCATCTAGAGATTAAAGCTGATGTTGCTACAAGCTACATTAAACACAACCAGCTTCTAAAGTATAACATTATATTTTATAGCTAATAGGTTTAGCAGGGTAGGTTAAGTTTTCATTAGAGTACATCTACATAGAGTATATTTTCAATAAATTAATGACTACTTACACAAACGGATTTGCATTGGCATCTGATATTTGTATTGTGTGGCTTCTCATGTGGGTAGGTGGTATGCCTGTGCTGATATATCTAGAAGTTTAACTGAGGAAAGTTATATTGAAGTACAAGAATATTAATTAGATTAATTTTTGTAAGAAGGCATAATTGAACTTCTACAAAGAAGAAAGATGGTTTTCATTATAAATATGAAATATTCATTAACCACCCACTATGGGTAAATAATGCATTGTACCTACTAGGTGTATTTGTTTCCTGAGGCTGTCATAACAAATTACTGAAAACCTGGTGGCTTAAAATAGCAGAAATTTACTCTCTCACAGTTCTGAAGGCCAGAAGTTCAAAAGCAAAGTTTTGGCACACTGCAGTCTCTCTGGAGGCTCTGGGGGAGAATACTTCTTCCTTGTTTCTTGCAGCTTCTGGTGGCTTCTGGCAATCCTTGTCTTCCTTGGCTTGTAGCCACATCATTTCCATCTCTGTCTCTCTTTTCTCCTCACCTCTGTGTTGGGCTGTGGCTGCATGGCTGCAATCTCTGCTTCTATCTTCACATTTCCTCCTCTCTCTGTGTGTCTCTCCTGTCTATGCATCTCCTCTTTGTATGTCTTATAAGGATCATTTATTGTGCTTCTATTTATTGTCTATCATTCAATTTGGTGCCTGTCTAAATAATCCAGGATATCTTCATTTTTAAGACCCTTAACTTAATTACATCTACAAAGACCCTTTCTCAAAATATAGTAACATTCACATGTTCCAGGGATTTGATGTGGACATATCTTTTGTGGAGGGGGGCCACCATTCAACCCACTACACCATGTTTTTTGAGACAGGGTCTCACTCTGTCACCCAGGCTGGATGGAGTGCAGTGGTAGAAACACGGCTCACTGCAGCCTTGACCTCCCAGGCTCAATCAATCAATCCCCCGACCTCAGCCTCCCGAGTAGCTGGGACTACATGCCACCATGTCTAGCTAATGTTTTAAGTTTTTGTAGAGATGCGGTCTCCTTATGTTGCCCAGGCAGGTCTCGAACTCTAGGGCTCAACCAATCTTCCCGCTTTGGTCTCCCAAAGTGCTGGGATTATAGGCGTGAACCACTGCACCCAGCCTACACTATGTTTTTAAAAAGAAAGAAAAATATTTGGAAAAATAAATGGTTTCTACTTCAATAAGTTTACAGCATAACTGGAAATAAGGCTTATATATAGATAACAACTACCTAGATCAGGGTTTCTTAACTGGCACTATTGATTGACACTTGGGGCCAGATAATTCTTTGTTATGGGGTGCTGTCCCCATATTTCCTAACGTTTTGCAGTATCCTTGGCCTCTATTTGTTATATGCCAATAGCACACCCCTTCTCAGTTCTGACTATTAAAAATGTCTCCAGAAATTGCTAAACATCTCCTGGGGAGCAAAGTCCACCCCAGTTAAGAACAAGTGATCTAGATTATTATAAGTAAATGTAATAAGATAAAAGTTCAGAGGAGAAAGCAATCAAAATGGACTGGGATAGTTAAAGAAGGTTTCATGGAAAAAAAATGAGAAATGAACTAGTTATTAAATGAAAAAATAGCACTTGAAATTGGGGAGGGGGTAGTGGAAAGCATTACCAGCCTCTAAGGTCCTCTTGCTGAGAAGCATTGTGAGCTTGTCAAGACCAATAATCATACGCCTTAACTTCATGCATCAAGTTCCCAGCACAGCCCCTGGCACAGAGTAACTCTTAAAAATGTCTTCTAAGTGAGCCAATCAATGATGTTACTGTATTAACCCGTTTTCACACTACTATACAGAAATACCCAAGACTGGGTAATTTATAAAGAAAAGTGGTTTAATTGACTCACAGTTCCACATTTCTGGGGAGGTCTTAGGAAACTTACAGTCATGGCAGAAGGGGAAGCAGGCACATGTTACATGGCAGCAGGTGAGAAAGAAGAGAGAGCATGAAGAGGGAAGAGCCCCACACTTATCAAGCAACCAGATCTCCTGAGACTTGCTCACTATCACTAGAACAGCTTGGGAGAAATTGTCCCCCAAATCCAACCACCTCCCTCCCTTGACCTGCGGGAATTACAATTCAAGATGCGATTTGGGTGGGGACACAGAGCCAAATCATATGTTAGATTAGTAGATTGGAGTCTGAGTGTGGAAAATCTTAAAGAAAATCGAAAGGAATCTGAAAGCTATTCTATTAATTATGAGGAATTCTGGATGGATTTTGAGTAGAAAGATGAACTGAATAAAGCAAGCAGTGGCATACAGAAAATATTGGAGAGGCCAGAAACACGATCAAGAAAGATCAGCCGAGAAATTATTAAAATCGTCTTGCTGTGAAGTAATGAGTTCTAGTACCAAGATGATAACAGTGGGAATTAAAATGAGGTATCAATGACAGGCAAAAATAACTGTGAGTTTCTCCTTACTGGATTTGGAGAAGATGAGAAAAAGGCATAAAGCAAACCTCTTAAGTCAGAATGACAACAAGGATAGTTTGTTAGTTTGAGAAAATAAGGAAGTCCAGAGAGAAATAAAAATCTTGAGCATGAGGTGAGGGTACACATACACATCACTGAGATGAAGGACAGATTATTTTTAGGTTAATTTTAGGGTCATCTTTCAACAAAAGTGATAGTAGTTGAGAATGGAACTAAATCGTAAGATAATTTGTTATCAAATTTAGGAATTACTTGCTAGATATTATTCCCATGAAAATTCATAAGACCCTTTGGATCACTAAAAGAGGTCATTTTGCAAAGATTTCTGAAGCCATTAGTCTAAATTCAAAGTCGTTGATTTTATTTCTATTCAACAACTTTCATCTTAGACAGAAAGGGGTGGGGGGCAGTTCCAGATTACTGCATTATTTATACTCTGACAAGCCAGACACTGTTTCCTCTCGGTGCAATGATTTTCACGACAAAATGAACTCCAAATCAACAGTTATTTTAACATGGCAAACAAGTTTGAGAAAAAAGTTTATTGTAAAAACAAAACAAAACAAAAAAACGAGAGAGACTCTAATTTTCAAAACTGATTAAACTAGATTTTTCTCATTGTTGCCATAGTTTATGCAAACTGATAATAATCAGTTGCATAACTGATTTTTTCATGACTTGAAAAAATAACTGTAAAATTATTTTAGTTAATTTTGCCTTCTTTCTCTTCATTTTCTATTTGGAAATATTTAAGTTGTTGCCCTTTAGAAGCATTTTAATATTGTAAGTTACAAGTTACCATATATTTTTTGAGATTGCAACATTGTATACTTAATTAAGAATACAATTTCATTTCAAAAACTCATCACTAAGCTAGGAATGAGTAAATGAAGAACAGAGGCAACTCAATCTCCAATATGCCTTAAAGGAAAAGGGAATTTTATTTTATTGTAAAGATAATTACCTAATTATCTTATTAACTGTGTAGGAGCAGGGTTTTTTGTTTGTTTGTTTTTTGAGATGGAGTCTTTCTCTGTCACCCAGGCTGGAGTGCAATGGCATAATCATGTCTCACTGCAACCTTGCTCTCCCAGGTTCAAGAGATTCTTCCACCTTAGCCTCCCAAGTAGCTGGGACTACAGGTACGTGCCACCACGCCCGGCTGATTTTTGTATTTTTAGTAGAGATGGGGGTTTCACCATATTGTCCAAGCTGGTCTTAAAGTCCTGACCTCAAGTGATCTGCCTGCCTTGGCCTCCCAAAGTGCTAGGATTACAAACGTGAGCCACCGAGCCGTTTTTAAATCATAACTTAGAGATCCTTTTATAACAGTTTGATAGGTAAAGGCAATCCTCTATCTAGCCTAAACATTAATTTTACATAAATTAGTGGGGAGAATGCCTGCACCTTTAAGACCTTTGGATGAATAATTTGATGAATAATGTTTCCTAAATTTGTGAAGTACACAGCCTGCACAAATTGTATGCAGTGACCATAGGCACATTGCTGAAATTCACACAGAAGTAATTGTGATGGTTAATGTTATGTACCGATTCAACTGGGCTACAGGGTGCCCAGATATTTGATTTAAAAACCCCCATGTTTCAGGGTTAAGGTTAACATTTGAATCAGTAGACTCGGTAAGACAGATTGTCCTCTCCAGTGTGGATGGGCTCCTCCAATCCGCCGAAGGCCTGGATGGAAGAAAAGGCTGAGCAGGAAAGAATTCACTCTCCCTGCCTGACAGTCTTCGAGCTGGGACATCAGAGATCACTTGACTTTGGACTCAGACTGGAACTTTCACCGTCAACTCTCCTAGTTGTCAGGCCTTTGGATTGCAGATCTTGGGACAAATCAGCCTCCACAATTGCATGGACCAGTACCTAATAATAAATAAATTAATAAACAACACATTGATTCTGTTTCTCTGAAGAACCCTGACTAACATGCTAATATATTAGATCATGCTTTTAAAAAAAATACATTTTAGAAAATGTGGCATTTTCTGAGTCCATGCATTTATAAACCATAATATAATGGGGATTTTCTATGTAATCAAATATGATTAATATCTAGACAAGAAGGGAAATTCTAAAGAAATTAGTAGAGTTTATGTGGAAAGGTATCAATTAAGAAACACACAAAAATTGGATTCTGATTATTAGTCTTTCTAATTGTCAAAGTACAATATGATATAGAAGCATGAACTTTCAATCTTATTATCTTCAAAAATTGAGAGCATTATATGGAACAAGTTTAAAAAATCTTTGTCTAGTATAGACTTAAAATCTCAGACACATAATGCAGACACGGGTGTATCTAAAAACACAACGTGTATCACTGTGTATTTAACTTTTAATTTTCTTTAAAATTTTTCATTAGTTATTAAAATTTTCAACCAAATTATTGAGTTCTAACAATTTTGCCTTTTGTGTGATAATATCTAAGAGACTGATTTTCTTTTCCTTTCTTAATATAATAATTTTAATTAAAGTAAGCACCATAAGGGAGCCTGACTCCTTAAGGTCAGTGTGAAACAGCCACAACAATAAACAGATATTGTGGTTACTTAGAGATTTTATGATTTTCTCTGTTTTAGAAAATTGTGCAGGGAATTTGCAAGGCCCCTAAATACTTCTGAATATGTCATGGATTTCAGGAGTAAAGCAAGTTTCCGGAAACTTACTTTGCTTGTGGCAGAAGAAATCAGAATTAATTCCCCCACATCATATAGTCCCAAGGAGAATTGTATTCCCTTGGCTACATGAACTAGTATTTCCTAAGTGTGGATCACAGAACTGAGCCCAAGGTAATTTACACTTAATGTATGTTGAATATTAACACAGATATATCTTTTAAGTGATTTTAAGATTCTCACATGTAATAAAAATATAAAATGATCAATCGCAATTTTATGTATGCCTTAAAACATTTTTTGTTTGTTTTGGGTTTTCATTTTTGGTCTTTGTGGTCTTTGTTTTCTTTTGTTTTTATTATTTTGGCCTTAGGTAGACATTGTTGAAGGATACCTCTAAGTACCCAGATGGACAGGAGGAATTGCAGAGCCTCAGGCTGGAGGATAACTCTCAAAACAAGCAAGACACAGGTGAGCCAGAAGGTGGAACTGGATAAAACTTATAAATAAGATCTGTGCATTTCTGAGAGGTTGAAATTTAATAAAAGATAGTATAATAGAGCAGTTCAGAATACAAACTTAGAAGGGAATGCTTTTACACTGTTGGTGGGAAGGAACCTTGGTACAACCTTTATTGAAAACAGCATGGGATTTCTCAAAGAGCTGAAAATAGAACTACTATTCCACCCAGCAATCCCACTATAGGATAGCTACCCAAAGGAAAAAAATATCATTATATCAAAAGATATCTGCACTTGTATGTTTACCACAGCACTATTCACAATAACAAAGATATGGAATCAACCTAAGAGTCCATCAACAGAGGGTTAGATAAAGAAAATGTGGTCTAATTATACCATGGAATACTACTTAGTCATAAAAAAGAAAGAAATCACCTCTTCTGCAGCAACATGGAAGAAATTGGAGGCCGTTACCCAAAGCAAAATAACACAGAAACAAAAAGTCAAATACATGTTCTGACTTATAAGTGGGAGCTAAACAATGAGTACATATGGACAGGCAGAGTGGAACACTAGACACTGGAGACTACCAAGGGGAGGAGGGTGGGAGGGTGGGAGCAGGGTGAGGGTGGAAAAATTACCTATTGGGTACGATGTTCGGTATTCCGGTGGCAGTTACCCTAAAAGCCCAGACTTCACCACTATGCAATACATGCATATAAGAAATAAGAAATCTGCACTGGGGCGGGCACGGTGGCTCACATCTGTAATCCCAGCACTTTGGGAGGCCCAGGCAGGTGGATTACCTGAGATCAGGAGTTTGAGACTAGCCTGACCAACATGGTGAAATCCCGTCTCTACTAAAACAACAACAACAACAACAACAAAATTAGCCAGGTGTGGTGGTGGGAGTCTGTAATCCCAGCTACTAAGGAGGCTGAGGCAGGAGAATCACTTGAACCCAGGAGGCAGAGGCTGCAGTGAGCTGAGAGTGCACCACTGCACTCCAGCCTGGGTGACAGAGCAAGACTCCATCTCAAAAAATAAAAAGAAAAAGAAATCTGCACTTGTACTCTCTCCAAATCTATAAATCTATTTTTAAAATTTTTATAAAGAACAGAGAGTCAGACATGTAAAATTCCAGTTTCAACCACCTACAAATCATGTACTCTGGGTAATTTACTTACATTTTTAAGCCTCCATTTATTTATCTGTAAAGTGACTATAGTTGAGCAACAGAGACAGGTAAGCTTCTATACCACTGGTAGAACCCCAGTCTGGAGCATGTTGCCAGCTCACAGGAAGCCAGGCCCCATTCACAAAATATGCCAAAGGGGCAAAATTTGTGTCATTTTATGGACTGGAGATTATTATTGCTGTGGACAACTTTCTACAGCTCTGACTTTCCTCCATCTCAGCTAGCAAAGGTGCCCTGTGATTTTCAGTGCCACTGACGTGTCCTTTTGTCATGAATGTAAGGAGAAAGAAGGAGCTGCATTGTGGAGTGCACTGGATTTTTTGAGAAAATTTGCTAATCACTAGGGATAATATTGCTGTGATGCATAGTCCCTTTATTCATTGTGGGTTTAACTTAATGCACGAACATTGTACATTTCATCATCATTTTTTCAGTTTGTTACTATTGTTGTACTGGAGTTGGTGTATGTGAAGACAGCATTATCAAAAAAGAGAAAAACTTATATCACTTCCTTACTTCTTTAATATCCTCTTCATTTTGGGATGACTTATTTTCCCTCCATACCTTTTGCTAAAATCACGTTTAGTTGAAAGCGAGAAAGCAAAGACTATTCTTTGTTTTTCCTTTCTGGTGTCAAAAGCAAAAATTAAAATCAAGGAAGACACCAATACCATTAAAGGTCTGTTATTTAATCCATTAAAATTGTTTGTGTCAATTGAATATTCAAAAATTATTTTCTATTTATGACATTTATCATTTTTTATCCTTATAGAACTAAATAGTTACACTAACCTATAAATATAAACACAAAAAGTTAAATCAGCTAACTCTCTCATCCAAAATCTTTTTTAAGTACTAAAATTCACTCAACAGAAGACAATGATAAGAAATTCATTTATGTAAGACAAGGTTATTTATCCTACACAACAGTAAACCTGTTGATAGCTCTCTAAGGTTTGTAGCATCTTAAACTTCAATGTACACAATGAGAACTTTTAATTTCTTTCCATTCTTTGGTATGAATTTAATGTTCATTTAGCTGTGAAACACGTGCACCTTGTGTGTTGAAATCCACTTCATCTCTTATAGCAAGCCTGTCCAACCTCCGGCCCATTGGCCACATGTGGCCCAAGATGTCTTTGCATGTAGCTCAAAACAAATTCATAAACTTTCTCAAAAAGTTATGAGGGTTTTTTTTTGAGATTTTTTAAAGCTCATCAGCTATCGTTAGTGTTGGTGTATTTTATGTGTGGCCCAAGACAATTATTTTTCCAAAGTCGCCCAGGGAAGCCCAAAGATTGGACACCCCTCTCTTAGAGAGTTTTTCTCTTTCTCACTAAGCAGTGTGCATTCTGACTACAGAGGCTCTTTTAAATATTTAGTCCCAGTTACTTAAGATTAATTTAAATATTCTGGAACCGTTTCCCTCAAGCGAAGACGTTTTCTATTATGCACAAAAACCTACCTTAGAGCAGAAGTTACAAATTCAAACGCTACAGGAACAAACGTTTTGCTCATATAGCCCCTAAAGTAATTTCGGAAAAACTATGCGTCCCTCACATATTTTTAAGTCATCTAAAATTTTTCATTATGCGTTTAAATAATTGCAATGCATTTGTTTTTCAGCATATTGTAAATAAAACTTTTTTTTCTTTTTTGAGTCCCGAGTCTTGCTCTGCCTCCCAGGCTGAGTGCAGTGGCTAGATCTCGGCTCACTGCAAGCTCCGCCTCCGAGGTTCACGCCATTCTTCTGCCTCAGCCTCCCGAGTAGCTGAGACTACAGGCGCCCACCACCACGCCCACCTAATTTTTTGTATTTTTAGTAGAGACGGGGTTTCACCGTTTTAGCCAGGATGGTCTCGATCTCCTGACCCCGTGATCTGCCGGCCTCGGCCTCCCAAAGTGCTGGGATTACAGGCGTGAGCCATCGCGCCTGGCCATAAATAAAACATTTTTAACAAAGCAGTTAAATCATGGTTTTAAATTTATCAAGTGGAAGCTAAACACTTTAATGATGTTATTTACCATCACCATTATAAAGAAAAGCTCATCTTTAACATTTAGAAATTTTAAACATTTTCTTCTTTTCCTTTAAGTTGTATTTCCATGCCTTTTCTCCGTTGAACTTTATTTGTATGTAGTGTATTTTGCTTGAAAATTAAAAATCACAAAGTATTTTAATGATTATGCATCAGGCTTTTCTATAACTAATACATGTATATAAATTTTAATATATTCTATATTTTATAAACAATTGATTAAAACAACATAAATACCATACAAATCGTAATGAACATAAAACAAAATTTTACTGTGAATGCATCTCTTGCATGACATAGATGGGATTAGGTTTCCTTTTTTCAATTATTCCATATTTCATCTGGCCAGACTGATAAAGGGGTCAGTATCAATTCTGTTGCAATTTTTCATTTTAATTAATGTAAGCTCTGAGAAACCTTATATAAACAAGTTTTGTTATTGTAGTGTCACTAAATTTTTAAAACTTTTATGAGCTATCTGTCAAAATCACATAACCATCTATCTTTAAAAGTTACTTTTTTATATGCTATCAGCTGTCTACTTTATTAAGTTCTCTTCCAAACTTGTTGAAAGCAAAGAATTGGAAACCACCTAAAGCGTAAAAGAATTTTGTGAGCCGGGCGCGGTGGCTCAAGCCTGTAATCCCAGCATTTTGGGAGGCCGAGGCGGGCGGATCACACGGTGGAGACCAGCCTGGCCAACATGGCGAAACCCCGTCTCCACTAAAAATACAAAAATTAGCTGGGTGTGGTAGCGGGCGCCTGTAATTCCAGCTATTAGAGAGGCTGCAGAAGGAGAATCGATTGAATCCAGGAGGCGGAGATTGTAGAGAGCCGAGATCTTGCCGTGCGGCACTCCAGCGTGGGCGACAGAGCAAGACTGTCTCAAAAAAAAAATAGAATTTTATTTGTGTCCTATCATTCCCTTACTCAATTTCTAGGAACGAAATAAAAAAGTCTTTGCCAACACTTATCAAATGATTATTAAATAGTTCTGTTGTTCTTTCACCTGGAAATATTTAGTTTAGCCCAAAAGACTCAGAAGAGTTGAGAAAATAAAAATATTGTTAATTTTGCAAATATAATGTTAATTGAACATACAATGTTTTAAGTAAAAGTTTTATATTATTATACTTTTAAAATATATTTTCATCATAACTTAGACCTGCAGATTTAGCTCACATGATTTACAGAAAATACCTATCATATCTAATTGATAGAACCATCCTCACTGTCAAATGAATCAACAAAATTAGACTTATATTCTTACAAAAACAAAAAGTCACAACACCATTTTCAATTCAAATATATATAATAGGAGTTTCAGGGAATTATATAAATAAAAAACACTGACCAAGACGGATACTTAGTTTGTAATAATGCAATCCAAGGTGTGTAGCTAAAATTTTAAGTTATATATAGACTGAGAAGGATAATACACAGTGTAGTGGTCCTCTGGTGTGCAGATTTGAGGAACAATTAAAAATAATAATTGAGTATCAAAGTTATAGCAAAAGCCATTAATTTCATTGGACGTTATAATAATTTTTTTTCCTGTTTATTTATAAAAGAGAAAGGTGTATATTGCTAAATCATACCTGGATAGCAATCTGAAATAAGAAGAAAATTAAGATTGACAAAAGATAACTCTTTACAATTAAATTTTAAAAACTAAATAAATAAGTAGGTTTTTATTGGTTCAATGTCTCTTATACTCTTTAGTTGTATGAATAGAGAGACTTTCCCTCAATAGAATCATATGTTTGTTCAAAATAAGTTTAATTAGTTAGCAAATGAGTAAAATAAACATTGTTCTCATAACCTTATTAAAGAATTTATCTGAATTTAAAGCATCAAATAGGGACCTCCTTTCTTATGCCTGGCTTCTCCAAGAACCCAAAAATGGAATACAGGAAGGACAAGCAGCTCCCGAGTTCTGTGGTGCTCTGATTAATCATTACAAGAGGCTTGTATAAAATAAATTGTATGCCCCAAAGCCCTACTCCACAAATAGATTTGGGATGGGAGACGACACACCTTGTTTTCTATAGTGGAAGAAGGGTTGTCATGAACTAAGGCAGGTTCTCCATCAGACTAATTTAGGAAAGAATACCAGAACTTGATAATCCAAAAACCGATTTCCTTAAAACCATTCAATCTGACTATTCTTCTCATGTGCTCTCAGTCTCAAGGCAACTGGTAAAAATGATGACTGGAGCCAGTTACAAGTGAAGATGCATGCACTGCATGAGGGGTGGGGCCAGTGGTGAACCCGAGGGTGCCAAGGGCCAGGTCTAAAAGGCTGCATTGGGAATAGAGAAAGTGTTGGCTTATCTTCAGATTTTAAGAAAATCTAGAAATCCCAATTTTTATTTCAAATAAGCTAACTTTAAACTGTTGACTCAAAAACTTTGAAAAAAATTCTATGTGCACGCAACAGAACACTTACTGCTACTTTTTGCTTTCTGCCATTGATAGTTTTCTTGTTGTTGCTCTTATTGTTGCTTTTTGCTTAAAATAAACACATTTTATTTCAAAGTATAAAAATATAATGATAACTCTATCAGAATTTTATATCATTTCTTATATATAAATATTGCAGATGTTTGAGGTCAACTATAAATGAAATTAATGAAAATTCAGAATAAATCTTGGTAGCTGTCATCTAGAAAATTCATTCATTCAGCAGTCATTGCTGAGTATCTTATTTGCAGGGACATACTAGGCACCTTCAAAATTCAAATTAAAAAATACATGAATCTTTAATACAGAAGATAAAGTTTAAAAATAAATAGCAATAAAGTTGATGTGCCTTATGAATTAGAAAGGTATTTTGAAAGGAGGAATATGGACTCAAAGAGAAATATATGATTATTCCAACTAGAGTGTAGTATTCATTAATAGTTTCTTTTTAAAAAAAGTATCTTCTGCTTTAAAAAATTGACGTATTTGAATCTCTAACAGTGTTAGATTATGAGTACTAAATATTTCTGCACAGTATTTAGACAAAGAAAACCAACAGAAAGAAAAAAACAACTGCTACCAGTCTTGAAAACACTAGCATTTTTCTGACATATTGTATGTTATAGAAATAAACTTTTTATATCCAATAGAAATTTGACATATCCTATACTCTAAAATATGAATACTATTTTATAAGTGTACCCTTTCATAAAAATCATGCTAATAAAAGACAATGGCAGGATATATAAAATTTCCATTGCCTTTCAAGTTGCAGGCATTCGGAAATATTAAGTAACATCAAACTGAGGGAAAGGGAAATAATAATGAGCTCCCAATTCTGCAAGGAGAAACAAAAAAAAAGTTGACTGCTTTTATCCTTTTATTTATCCAGGCTATATACAACAGTGCTGAGGAGCACAGGGTTGATCATCAGACAGACTTTGCTAATCAGCCTGGGTTTTAATCTAGGCTCTAATTCTTAACAGTGGAGCCAGCTTATCAAAGGGTTAGGTTTCAAAGTCAGTGAATAAGATGAAAATAAGGTACACAAATTGAGCCACATTGGAAAACAACTCACTATCTCTTAATAAATCATAATTGCCAATTTTTTTCCTGCTTTGTTTCTTCCATTGAGTACCAGATAAGCTAGTTAGTGTATGTTTAAAAAATAAATAAACTCTAGTTTTTCACTCAGTGTTGATAGTGGAAAGGCGAGTGGAATCATCTGTATTATTTAATTTGTCATTTTGCTTATCACATCTTCCTCCTTACAAGTATTACTGAATTCATGTAAGATTACTGACTATGCGTATGTAATCCAACACCATGGTAAAGCCAGACAAGCTTCCTTAACAGTAAAATAATGAAAATAACAACTCTTTCACAGAGATATTGAGAGGATTAAATGAGACAATATATATAAAATATTTAAGAGTGTGCCTGTCACATAGTAGTCACTTAATAAATTATAGTTATCATTAATTTAACTCAGCACATAATTTTTCTTACAAATAAATATTAATGATAACAACAAAGTATTACCCTTCAAGTTTGAAGGAAGGGTCAAAGATCTGCTCCTGCCCCAAAACATGCACAAGGCTATTTTCATAAGGGGAATGATATGGTCAGGGTTATATTTTAGAAGGATGAACTGATATAGTCTCTATTTGCCTCTCCAAATCCATTTTCTTTTCCACCCTGCTTTGTGCCCTGGAAGGCTGACCTTTGTAGACTGCATCAACCGGTCTCCCTGGCTTCCAGTTTTGGTTTGTCCAATAAAAGACAACCACAGGAGACTGAAGAGAGAGAGGAAGGTGAAGTCAGTGTTTTTGTCCCCATTTCCCTCCAGGCCATGGTTCAGCAATGGCTGTGCTGAACCATGGTCTCTATCAAAGACTACAGCTCTTGTCACCTGGCCCCCTATAGCTAGAACTTTCTCTTTCCTGCTTGTTGTAGGTGCTTGGTACCCTGTCCTCAGGTAACTGCTTCCCTTTGTTGCATGAAGATTGATTGTAGAAGACTGGAAGTAGAGTGAATGGTTACAAAGTACTTGCAGGTAGGAAATAATTAGGAGCTGACCAAAGTAGTGGATGATGAATCAGAGAAAACAAGACAGAAATAAGATACATTTCGAAAATATCTAATATAGGAGAGAAAAGCAACTATAACTAATTGGATGAAAGAGCAAGGGATAAAATAAACGTAAGAGGATGTCCACGTATTTTACTTCAGCAAATGAATAAAGACTGATGCCATTCGCAGAGACAGCAAA
This sequence comes from Pongo pygmaeus, assembly GCF_028885625.2. NCBI lineage: Eukaryota > Metazoa > Chordata > Mammalia > Primates > Hominidae > Pongo > Pongo pygmaeus. Next base: position 101,078,940 of record NC_072387.2, read on the forward strand.
GTAACATCTGATTTGCTCCCCCAACAACTCCTGGTTTTTATTATCACACTTTTCAAAATTGAACATTTGCTTCTTTGAGATACCTTTTGTATTTATCCAGTATTTGCTGGACAGCATAATTATTTGAGATTTGTCTGCATTGAGGCATGTATTCCTTTTTAGTGCTGAGTAGTATTTTATAGTGTAAACCACAGTTGTTTATACATTCACTGGTTGATGGACATTGGAGTTGTTTCCTGGCTTTGACTGTTACAAATAAGACTACTATGAACATTAATGTACAAGTCATTGAGGCTTGCATTTTTCTTACAGAAATATCTAGAATTTAAATGGCTTGGTTATATACAGATATATCTATAACTGTTTAAGAAACTGCCAAAATGGTTTTCCAAAGTGGTTTCACCATTTTACATCCCATAAGCAATGTGGAACATTTGCAGTTTCTCCATCTTTTTACCAACACTTGATAAGGTCATTCCTTTTAATTTTAGGTATTATAATGGGTTTGCAGAAGTAGTACATTGTATATTTATATTTTATTTTCCTAACGAATAATGATGTTGAGCATCTAGTAATGTGCTTATCTGTTCATGTCCTTTGCCCACTTTTTCATGGGATCACGTTTTTTCTTGTTGAGTTGTTTGAGTTTCTTGTCAACCTTGGATATAAGTCCTTTGTTCAATGCACAGTTTGAAAATATTTTCTCCCATTCTGTAGGTTGTCTGTTTACTCTGTTGATTACCTCTTTTGCTCTGCAGAAGCCTTTTAGTTTAGTTCACTCCCACTTTTCTATTTTTGGTTTTGTTGCATTTGCTTTTGAGGTCTTAGTCTTAAATTTTTTGCTTAGTCCAACGTCTTAAGAACTTTTCTTAGGATTTCTTTCAGGGTTTTTATAGTTTCATGTCTTACACTTAAGTCTTTAATCCATTTTGAGTTAATTTTTGTATATGGTGAGAAATATGGATCCAGTTTTATTCTTCTGCATATGCCAATTTTCACAGGGTGTCCTTTCCCCATTGTGTTGTTTTTTTTTTTTTTGGCTTTGTCAAAGACCATTTTATTGTAGGTTCTCTATTTTGTTCCACTTACCTATATGTCTACTTTTGTGTCAGTGCTGTGCTGTTTTGGTTACAATAGTCTTGTAGCATAATTTGAAATCAGGTAATGTGATGCCTCCACCTTTGTTATTTTTGCTTAGGATTGTTTTGACTATCTGGGCTCTTTTTTGGCTCCATATGAATTTTAGGATTTTTTTTTCTAATTCTGTGGAAAGTGATATTGGTAATTTGATAGGAATTGCACTGAGTCTTACATTGCTTTAGAATATGTGACCATTTTAATGACATTGATTCTTTCAATCCATGAGCATGAGATGTTTTTCCATTTGTGTTATCTACTATTTTTTTATTGGTGTTCTGCAATTCTCCTTGTAGAGATCTTTTACCTCTTTGGTTAGCTGTACTCCAAAGTATTTTATTTAATTTTTTGTGGCTACTATAAATGAGACTGAGTTCTTGATTTGCTGCTGAGATTGAACGTTATTGGTGTATAGAAATGCTACTGATTTTTGTACATTAAGTTTGTAACCTGAAACTTGACCGAAGTCATTTATCAAGTCTAGGAGTCATTTGGAGGGGTCTTTAGTGTTTTCCAGGTATAAGATCATGACATCAGTGAACAGAGATAATTTGACTTCCTCTTTTCCAATGTGAATGTTTTTTGTTTTGTTTTTGTTTTTGTTTTTGTTTTTTTATTTCTTTCCCTTGCCCGGTTGCTCTGGTTAGGATTTCCAGTACAATGTTGAATATTATTTGAATCTTCTGTCTTTTTCTTGGTTAGTCTAGCTAGCAGTCTATTGATTTTGTTATCTTTTCAAAGAAACAACTTTTTATTTCATTGATCCTTTGTATTTTTTTGTCTCAATATCAGTCCTGCTCTGATCTTTTTTATTTCTTTTCTTCTTTGTCTAACTCCTTGAAGTATGACATTAGGTTGTTAACTTAAATTTTTTCTATCTTTTTTATATAGGTATTTTGCTATAAACTTTCCTCTTAGCACTGTTTTTGCTATATCTTAGAGATTTTGCTATGTTGTGTCTCTATTTTTATTCATTTCAAAAATTTTTTTGATTTCTGCTTTAATTTCATCATTTACCTGAAGATCATTCGGGAGCAAGTTGTTTGGTCTCCAAGTGTTTCTATAGCTTTCAGAGTTTCTGGTGGTATTGATTTCTAATTTTATTCCACTGTAGTCTAAAAAGATATGCAACATGATTTCAGGTTTTTTAAAAACTTATTGAGATTTGCTTTATGGCCAAACATATGGTTTATTTTCAAGAATGTTCCATGCCCAGATGAGAAAAATGTATACTCTGCAATTGTTGGGTGGAATATTCTGTAAATGTCTATTAGGTCCTTTTGGTCTGGCAACCAGTTTTAGTCCAGAGTTTCTTTGTTGATTTTCTGCCTCAGCGATCTGCCTAGTGCTCTCAGTGGTGTTTTGAAGGCTTCAGTATTATTGTACTGCTCTCTATCTCTTTACTTAGGTCTAGGAGGATTTGTTTTATGAATCTGGGTGGACTGCTGTTGGGTACATATAAATTTATAATAGTTATATCTTCATGTTGAATTGAACCTTTTATCATTATATAATAATCTTATCTTTTTAACTTTTGTTGATTTAAGGTCTGTTCAATGTGATATAAGTATAGCTACTCCTGCTTGTTTTTGTTTTATGTTTGTCTGGTATATCTTTTTCACCCCTTTATTTTGAGTCTGTGTATGTATTTACCTGTTAGGTGGGTCTCTTGTCGGCAGCAAATGGTTGAATCTTGTTTTGTTTTGTTTTATCCAGTTTTCCAGTCTATACCTATTAACTGGGGTATTTCGGCCATTTATGTTCAAGGCTAATATTGATATGTGAGGTTTTGTTCCTGTCATAATGTGGTTACCTAGTTGCTTTGTAATCTTGATTGTGTAATTTCTTTGTAGGATGTGACCTTTGTACTTATGTGTGCTTTTATAATTCTGAGTACATCCTTTCCCTTCATTTTTATGTTTAGAATTCATTTGAGCATTTCTTGGAGAGCCAGTGTATTGGTAATAAATTCCCTTAGCATTTGCTTATCTGAGAAAGAGTTCATTTCTCCCTCATTGATGAAGCTTAGTTTAGCAGGATATGAAATTCTTGGCTGGCATTGTTTTCTTCAAGGAGGCTGACAATAGGACCCCAGTCCTTTCTGGCTTGTAAGGTTTCTGCTGAGAAGTCAACTGTCAGTCTAATGGGATTTCCTTTATAGGTGATTTGATGCTTCTCTCCAGCTGCTTTTAGGATGTATTCCTTCATGTCAATTTTGGATAGCCTCATGAATATATGCTTTGATGAGCCTTGTCTTGCAGAGGTTATTCCAAATGCTCTTTGAAGTTCCTGTATCTGGATATCTAATTATCTATCTAGAACTGGGAAGTTTTCTTGAATCATTCTGTCAAATACATCTTCCAAATTTTCTCTGTTTTACTTCTTCTCTCTAGGAATGCTTATGTTATAGTTTTGGTCACTTTACATAATCCCATATTTCTTGAAGGCTTTGTTCATTTTTAAAATTCATTTCTTTTTATTTTTGTCTGACTGGGTTAATTCAAATAATGGGTCTTCAAACTCTAAAATTCTTTCCTACACTTGGTCTACTCTGTTGTTAAATTTTCTACTATATTTTATAATTCCTTCAATAAATTTTTCATTTCCAGAAGTCCTGTTTTTTATATATCTATCTCTTTAGTAAATTTTTCATTCCTATCCTGTTTTCATAATTTCTTTGTTTTGATTTTCAACTTTGTCTTGGATACCACTGAGCTTCCTTATAATCCATATTTTGAATTATTTATCTGTCATTTCAGAGTTTTCATTTTGCTTAAGATCCATTGCTAGAGATCTAGTGTGATTCTTTGGGGTGTCTAAACACTCTGTCTTATTTTTTTAAATTTTAGATTCAGGGATACATGTGCTTGTTTGTTACATGGATAGTACATGCTTAATAGTGGAGATTGAGCTTCTAGTGCACCCATCACCCAAATATTAAACATGTACCCCAGAGGTAATTTTTCAACCCTGACTCCTCTCTCACCCTCTCTCCTTTCAAAGTTCACAGGACACACTGTCTTTTTGTACTGCTAGAGTTTTTACAATGATTCCTTCTTATTTGAAGAAGCTGTCACTTCTTATATTTGAATTTGCTTTCATTTGGGTTGGATTTTTAAATTTGTATTATCCTCTCCCTTGAGGGTATAACTGTAATGTATGTTGTGTGTCATCATTTGGCTTCAAGACTGGGCACTTTCAGGGGACCAAGGCTCCCTATGAGTTCCTTGGTTGCAGATGATTTTGTATAAGTGGTTTTCTCAAATTCTGGTTGTTGTAACAATGTATGGAGTGTATAAGCCAACTAACTGTCTTCTACAGGGCTGCGGATGTCCCAGCAAGCTTATCTAGTTCCTTAGCACTATGCCCTTGTGTCAGCAGGTTTTTCATTTGGTTGTGCATTTCAGTTTCCAGCCCAGTACGTGGCACTTACAAGTAAGCGCTGACTCTTCCTCAGATACCCCAATAATGAATGAAATCACTTGTCTTGACAGGGGTTGTGGGGATACCTCCTGGTGGGATGCTCTGACATCTTTGTAGGGGGTGTGCAAGGGGGGCTGCATCAGTTTCTCATCCTGCCAGGCAGAAACATGATCCACTTCCCTATCAGACCCCATCCCAGGACTTGCAATCTTCAGTTCACATAAGTACTGTCTTTTACTTCCAGGCCACAGTGCAACTGAGGTCTGTGAAAAATGCCCGTCCCACAACTACCACCAAAATGGCTTCAGGGTGGAACCTCTTTCCTCAGCCCCGAACAGACAGCCCTCAGCTGGTCTGCATGCCACTGCAGGAACACTGCCATTCTGCATAGAAAGGGAGAGATGAATCCTTCCCTTTGTGCAAACCTGGGCCAGTGGGCTCACTTTCAGTGGGGATACATCACCCTGCATGGCACTGGAAGGACTTATTCCAAGTCCATCCATGCCAGCTCCCAGTAGGAGAGGTCACAGTTGTGTCCATAACAGTGGACAGGGGAAGCAGGAGAAGACTTCCTCTCCATGTTAATTCCTGGCCAATGGTGCTGCTTGCTGCTGAGGCAGAACAATCCTTCCCCGCTTTAGAGATTAGCACCACACCCATGTCTCCACTGGGAGGGGTCCAGTCACTGTTTGGTCACAAGCAGGAGGGCTCTCATGCAGGGAAGAGCAAACAATCTGGTTTCCTTTGTTTCAGGAGGTCTTTCAGTGGACTGCAATTCCCCTTCCCCTAGGAGAAGCCCATGCTGAAAGCTAGATCTCCGGGGATTCCACAGCTCCCCAGGGTTCTGCCAGCCCCTTGTGGCTGCCACTGTCAGAGTGGGTTCTGAGAAATGTTTGTGGGGGATCTAGTGATGCAGAGAAACCCGAGCTGAGATTTCCTTGGCAGGATAGTGGTCCACAATGTTTACACAGCAATATGGCACTCGTCACCTCACCTTGTATTTGAAGGAAGAGCCAGCAAACTTGTGCAAGATGGCTTCCCTGTGCTCTGCTTTCCAGAAGTTCACAAACTGACACTCACAGCAGTGCCTGGTCTCACAGGGACAGAGGGGTTCTCTGACAATTCAGCAGTCAGCAGTTTACCGCTGGGATGTGGGAATAAACATACACCCCCATCTACCCTTTCCATGGGACTCCAATTTCCTCAGGGATTAATCTTTGCCAGACTCTTGCTGCTTTGTTTTTCTGCACCTCAGCTTCCTCCTGCGAGTTCCCTGACGGGTTCCAACCCTCTTCCCTCAGCACTCCACTCAGGCCATGATCATTCTCCCGTAACTTTGGACCTTCTTTCTGACAACTGGTATACAATGTCTCTAGTAAGTCACAGTTTAGGAGACCGGAAAGTCCAATTTCCAAGCAGATTCAGTGTCTGGTGAGGGCCGTCTTCCTGGCTCATAAAAGATGTCTTCTAGCTGTTTCCTCATATTGTACAGAGCCATATGCCTTCTTTAGTGAAGTGTCTGTTCAAATCTCTTGCCCATAAAATCGGGGCTTTTTTGTTTGTTTTCCAACTGAATTTTGAGAGTTCATTAAATATTCTGGATCCATATCTTTATTAGATATACGATTTGCAAATATTTTCTTCCAGTTTGAGGCTTATCTTTTCATTCTTTTACCATGTTTTTTGAAGTGGAGAAGATCTTAATCTTGGTGAAGTCCAATTTATCACATTTTTGTTTTATGAATCGTGCTTTGATATCACAGCTAAAAACTCTCTCCATCAAGAGTACGATAATTTCCTCCTGTGCTTCCTTCTAAAAGTTTTATAGTTTTAGAACTTATATTTAGGTAAATGATAAATCTTGAGTCAAATTTTGAAATTGTATGAGGTAAGATTAAACTTAACTTTCTTATTTTTTACCTATGGAATATCCATTTGTTTCAGTATTAATTTTTGAAAAGACTATCCTTTCTAAACTTTTTCAAGAATCAGTTGATAATATGTGTGAGTGTATTTCTGGATGCTATTCTGTATTATGATTCAATTTGTCTATCTTTACTCCAATACTACACTGTCTTGATTACTATCATTTTTAAGTCTTGAAGACAGGTAATTTCAGCCATCCAACTTGGTTCTTTTTCGAAGAGTTTGGTTCCTACATTTTCCTATAAATTTAAGAATCAGGTTGACAACTTCTACAAAAAAGCCTCCAGGACTTCAACTGGGAAAATGTTGAATCTATAGAACAATTTAGGGAGAACTGATATATTAATAATACTTGAGTTTTCCAATCCATTAATATGGCATATGTCTTCATTTATTAAATATTTTAAAATAATCTCAATAATGTTTTGTAGTTTTCAGTGTACAGATCTTGCACACCTTTTTCAGATTTATCTTTAAACATAAACAACTTGTATTGCGATTATAAATATAATTTTTTTAATTTTAATTTCCAAGTCTCCATTACTAATATATTTTGGGAGACAATTCTCCATGAATATTTTTATGGTCCAGGCCGTCTGAAGAAAGGGTGCTACAAGATGTTTGCATAACTGCCTAAAAAGCTAAAGATAGTGTTTCTTCTCTTCAGTTATCTTCAATGTTCTGAAAGAGCCTGTGTGTAGATGGCATTTCCTCTCTAAATGTTTTGAAGGATTTACCAGTGAAGCTCTATGGTCCTGGAACTATATTTACAGAAAGGCTGGTAACTAAAAGTTCAATTCTATAGTGAAGGCAGGGCTACTTGTGTATCAATTTATTTTTGAGTGAACTTTGGTAATTTTTACCTTTCTAGGAACTTACTCACTTTATCTGTTTTGTTGAGTCCATTGGCTTAAAGTTGTTCATAATATTTCCTTATAACTTTTTTAATAACTTTGAAATATCACATAAAAGAACGTTATAAACCCTCTCATTCTTGAGGTTTTCTCATAGTGTTTTCTCTGTTTTTTTTCCAACCTTACTTTTTCATGGTCCATGAATTAACTCTCAGCCTTATGTAAAACTATGACTCCACTGCTAAAGTGTACATTGTAATCCTAGGTGGCTTTATCTTCCTCAGCTTGACAAATATTCATTTCTTCTTTCAAAATTTATTATTATTTTATTATATTGGAAAGGGGTCCCAATGTTTTTAAACCTTTAAATCCATTAAATAAACACTAAGTCAGGATTTTTCTTATATGGACACGTAAGTTTTAGAAAGTAATTATATCTCTACATAAACTGTGAACCCTGCTCAAAAAATTAGCAAATGCTTACAGGCTGAGAACCTAAATATCAAAATATAAAGAAAATGGAGCCTCTAAAAAATCTTTTATTACGCTGGGTTTTTATAAGCATTCCTTTTTATAAGCAAACTGAATTTGTGTGCACCCAGCACTAGGGTTCATTCTAAGAGAAAATTGAAAAAAATGCCTCATCACCCACTTGCCTCAAGGACACAATTAACTAAAATGAAAATATGTTGACGTTTGCCTAACCATTTTAGTTTTAACCCAATACTTAACATTACATATGCATACAGGGTACTAATAGAATAATTGTGATTTTTCAATCATCAGCATGAAAACAGTAGACTAAAACATAGGCATATTATGCAAATAGAGAAGAAGTAACAAAGAAAAATGTCTTGACTCAAATTTGCAAACTTCTGTAAATTTCTGTGGGCCTAAAGATTGAGAGATTGTTTAGTACTACTACTGAATTTCAGAATAATTTTGCATTATACTGAAACTCTAGACTTCTCTTGATTTTTCTGAAGCTTTTGTTTAGATTTCCAACTCCTACTGTTTCAGTAGCTATCTGGAGATTATTCTATTAAGAATCAGATATTGGGAAGTCACATTTGTTTTAAATACATATTTTCTTCTGTATGGTTTTCAGAGTGATTTTCTTCTGTGCCTGGAGGGGAGTGAAAATCCGTCATTTCTCTAACAGGAAGCCAGAGAAATACCCAGCTTAGATATATGGTCATGTGCAGTTTCCTGTTACATTCCAGGAATTGTTCTTGGGTGTAAACAGTCATCTTCCAGGGGGCAGGTCATGGCTGCATCTGCTTTGTCTATCACTCTATATTTGTAGAATATATGAAATATCCGGCTAAGAGCTGTTAATTCTGATATAGAACAAAGTCTCCATTTATTGAACGTGTCAAACTTTTGCCAAGCTCAGTTTAGTAAGCACAACTTTTAGGCAAACAGAATGTCATTATTGATTGGATTCCATGCATCATTTCCCCCAAAATAAAGCATCCTTGAATTGATTGATTTTACCATGTTGAAAAGCATGTTTTAATGGGGAATTTCCACAAAATTGTGTTAAGCTTTCCAGTATCTGCAAACTATAAACAAAATAAATAAGACCTGTCTATAAAAATGTCTACAACATAATCAGAATACAAGAATATTTGATTTGAGAAATATTGAAAAATAAAACACAATCTTCTGAATAATACATGTTATATTAGTTATGAGTTAGGATTTTACTTCATAGAGACATAGAATCCTATACTCAATGACTAGATAGAAATGTGGATATGACATGAAGGATTAATCCCTAAGTTGATTAAAGGTATAAACTCTGTTACATAGCCAAACACTTGGCTGTGTAAATGTAAATTAAATGAAGTTATTATCTTAATTCCTCAGACTCACCAGCTACATTTCAAGTGCTTAACAGTCACATATGGTTAGTGGCTATCATATTATACAGTCTAGATATAGAACATTTCCATCATCACAGAAAGTTCTATTGGACAGCAATGGTATTCAGAATATAACACACAAAGAAATATTTTTAAAGCTAAGATTGTTGTTCTTAGAAAAAAAGGAATGAGCATATGAAATGAGCATACAATGTGAAATTTTTTAAGCTGTTTCTATATAGTTTCAAAAAATGGTTTCAGTGTCTCACTCAATTTTTAACTAAATTGATAAGATGCTTTAAATATCATTACATAGTGCAGAAGGGCAAATACAAATGTTCTGAGACATTAAACATAATTTGGGGGATACTTAAGGAAAAGAATAACAAATTAGTTACTCAGGAGAACAGTATTTTCAGAATGAAAAGTGAAATCACAATAAACTGCAAAATTTTAAAAAACTGACAGCTATCACAAACATCAAACATTCAAAAAATATTTTTATTGACTGTGTAGTATACCTTTATATGTTCCATATTTTGCCTCATCATATGACAATGGTTCTATGTAACTTTATAGAGAAAGAATAGAGCGACAATTCAATCTTCCTTCTAGGATGGTCAATTGAATTTTTTAAAAACGAAGTTAGGATGCACAAAAACATGACTTCATACAGACATGTGCTTTTTTTACTACCCATAGGTTTGTGCCCTATAAAAACACATTCTGATCAATTCTCCATTGGATAATTCCCCCAAAAATGAAAAAAATATATGATACACTGATCATTGTATATGCTACATTATCAAATATTCCCAATAAGGGAGATTTTCCATTTTGATTAGGTATTGGATTAGATGTTGATGAGAACCAATTCTCTGCCTATAATTTTACATGTCTGACAAATAGAAAAATCTTCCATAGATCAGCTTCTAGATCTGAACACTTCAGCACTCATTTTTTTTTGTTATTTAGTTTTTATTTCATAATCCTAAATTTAACTCTGCAATCCAGCTAGGCATGGAAGGGAACAAGGAAAACAGGGAGCCCAAAGGGAACTGCAGAGACAGCACAAAGATTCTAGGATACTGCAAGCAAATGGGGTGGAGGACTGTTCTCCTGAACTACAGAAGGAATGGTCTGGTGGTTAAGATAAAATACAGGTCAAATTTATTCGAGTTGTCCACTGTCAGCGATGGTGATCTTCTTGCTGGTCTTGCCATTCCTGGACCCAAAGTGCACCATGGCCTCCACAATATTCATGCCTTCTTTCACCTTGCCAGAGGCCACACGCTTGCCATCCAACCACTCAGTCTTGGCAGTGCAGATGACAAACTGGGAACCATTTGTGTTGGGCCCAGCATTTGCCATGGACAAGATGCCAGGACCTGTATGCTTTAGGATGAAGTTCTCGTCATCAAATTTCTCCCCGTAGATGGACTTGCCACCAATGCCATTATGCATGAGAAGTCACCACCCTGACACATAAACCCTGGATTAATTCTGTGAAAGCAGGAACCCTTATAACCAAATTCTTTCTCTCCAGTGCTCACAGCATGAAAGTTTTCTGCTGTCTTTGGAAACTTGTCCGCAAACAGCTCGAAGGAGACGCGGCCCAAGGGCTCGCTGCTGACGGCAATGTCGAAGAACACAGTGGGGTTGACCATGGCTGATAGTACAGGGCTCACAGCGGCGGCGGCATCTGCAAAGGCTTCAGCCCTTATTTGTTGCCACTTCCCATGCAGGTCCAGTGGCAAGTTTCACAGGAAAAGCTCATTTAATTTTAAAATGTCTGGTCCTACATCTTCATTTCATGACACTATGTAAGTCACCAGTGGGTACCAAGTAGTGATACTCCTGTTAACAATTCCTGTCATGGGATAACTAGCAACAACTGAACTACACATAGAAGTGAGTCTGTGAAATACAAAAATATGTCCACCACACCAAAATACATGTATTCAACATTTGACTTCCCTTTAGCTGGTCCGCAAATGCCCGTGACCATTCTCCTGCTATCCAGCACCATGAGAAAGCATGATAACAGTAAGTATGGATGTGTGATAGTAATCCAACTAAGCACAAGTAAAATATCTTAATTTTGCAAATATTATGAAAACATACGTCCATGCAACACAATGCTGGGATCCCTCCCAAGGCCCTGTAAGGGACCCCTGCAACTGAGAAGCTGAGAAGCTAGACTCCATTGGTAAATCTAGCTCTGATAAAAGATGCATTCCTTACCAGCACCAAGAACTGAGGAATAGAGTTTGAAATATAAGGATTCCAATTAAATATGAGATAGCTTTCCTGTCAGTGTTGCTGAATGTTGACATTATGACTGAATAGATAAAGACTTACAAGTTCAATATTCTAGAAGCTGTTTACCTTTCAGTTCTTTTGCCCTTGTTTAAAATGCAGAACCTGCTCAACTTGTGATAAGGTTAAATCCTGATAAATGTATCAAAAGTTGAACATATCCTAAGTCAAAAATGCATTTAAGGCTGGGCACGGTGGCTCGCTCCTGTAATCCCAGCACTTTGGGAAGCCGAGGCGGGTGGATCACCTGAGCTCAGGAGTTCAAGACCAGCCTGGTCAAAATGGTGAAACCCCGTCTCTACCAAAAATACAAAAAATTAGCCAGACCTGGTAGAGGGTGCCTGTAATCCCAGCTACTCTGGAGGCTGAGGCAGGAGAATCGCTTGAACCCAGGAGGCGGAGGTTGCAGTGAGCCAAGATCGCACCACTGCACTCCAGCCTGGGTGACAGAGTGAGACTCCATCTCAAAAAAAAAAAAAAAATGCATTTAATACACCTAACCTACCAAACATCATACCTTAGCCCAGCCTACCTTAAACGTGCTCAGAACACTTACATTAGCCTAGAGCTGGGCAACATGGGACAATGTAGCATATTGGTTGTTTAACCTTGGGATCCCGTGGCAGATTGACAGCTGTTGTTGCCCAGCATCACAAGAGTATTGCACCACATACTGCTGGCATAGGAAAACATCAATACTCAAAATACTGTTTCCACGTAATGCGTATCACTTTTCTACCATCTTAAAGTTGAAAAAAATCATAACTTGAACCATAAGTTGGGGACTGTCACACAATAAGTGGTAGCTTCTAAAATTTTCATGATTCAACATCTACATTTCTATAACATAAGGTAACTGGAAAACAAGTCACAATTATATATGTCTACCTTAAATAATTTACGCTATCAGAGAAGCATAGCCATTCATGAATGAAGCATATTTTGAAGAGGTTAAAAAGGAAACTAAAGGTAACACTAGGCACTCACTTTATTTATCTTCAATTATTAGTCATGCTTTATCAAATTCCTGTTCTAGCCTTTGCCAAGAACAGAACAGTTTTTCCTCCTCTCTCTGTTGTCAGGTCACAAACAAAACTCTGCTATTATGTGACTACAAAAACATTTGGTTTTTCCCTTCTAAAAAGAGATAGGCTACATTTTCTCATTTTATTTGTCTTTCCCAGTTCTATTTATTACAAAAACAAAAACAAAACACAAAACAGCTGCCCCAGAAGGATGGAGATACCGAAAACCAGAGATCTCCTCAACAGTCCCTTCTCTCCAGCCTGCCTATACTGGACAAAAAATAAACACTACAGTCGGACACCGTGGCTCACGCCTGTAATCCCAGCACTTTGGGAGGTCAAGGTGGGCAGATCACGAGGTCAGGAGTTTGAAAACAGCCTGACCAACATGCTGAAACCACATCTCTACTAAAAATACAAAAACTAGCTGGGTGTGGTGGTGTGCGCCTGTAATCCCAGCTACTAGGGAGGCTGAGACAGGAGAATCACTTGAACCCAGGAGGCGGAGGTTGCAGTGAGCCGAGATTGCACCACTGCACTCCAGCCTGGGCAACAGAGCGAGACTCTGTCTCAATAAATAAATAAATAAATAGATAGATAAATAAATAAATAAATAAACAAACACCACAGAAAATCAGCAACTGTTTTTGCCTCTGTTGAGTTTTCTCTCCAGCAATTGCTGGTCTATATTTATTTCACATACAGAGTATTCTCACTCTAAACTGTATTCCTCTGCCCTCAAATCACCAAATTAATAACATCCTCATTCATTCATTTCTATGGAAACCATCACACAGTGGAATAGACATATCTACTCCTTGGTAAACTCAACTTGTAAAAGATCATATAGTTTAAATTTTGTGTGTATATAAAAACAAAATTTTAAACAGATGCATTTGATCAGAGCACATTAAATGTTCTAAAAAGTGACATGAAATGGTTTCGTCACAATTGGAAAAAAATGACTAGCTAAAACTGAATTTTTACAAAGCGTGATGTGTAAAGTTGGTTTCGAAATCACCAAATATTTTCTCAGTAATCATAAGCATTGCTAATGGAGTCTACAAAAGTAACTAGACGTTTCTATTATAGAAGACTATAATCTAGTTGTAGAAAAGGACAATAAAGATATTTTAGGTAATAATAGCATTCACCTAATAATAAACACAAAAATATATAGGAAAATCCAGAAAAGACATGATTATTATGTGAATATATGCACACTTTAAATAAACCTGAGGAAAAGATTCAAGTTACTGTTTTGGGAGAAGGTATGAAATGAACACACAGAAAGAGGCAGAAAAGCAGAAGACATTTGAAAAGAGAGACGATCCACTTTATTTCTAGTCCAAAGCTAGCATGGGGAAATGTCAGGAGAAAAAATTAAAATAAAATAAAAAATAAATGTGGTGAAGCACAATATGAAGGTGGGGCTTGAAATAAGTATTTGATTCTATAGATAATGTAAATCCACTAGAGAAAAACCTTATAGATTAACGAAACAATGCATATAATAATTTAAGAAAAGAAATCTGGTAGTGCTATCAACATCCAATCAATTATAAAGGAAAGATTGACCTACTCCTGGCAATTGGAATACATTTCTGTTCATGTCTTCTGCCCACAAATTTAATACCTTTTCTGTCTTAACTAAGCACTGTAACTTTTGCAGTTTAAGATGCAACAAAAAATCTAGCATACATTTCGTCTTTTCTTCTTTATGGTATCATAGGTAGATTAGTTTTTACCATAGGTCTTAGGCAAAGAAATTCAGTCTATTATTAGAATCCCATATGTTGACACATTCTTGAGTTCAGGAAAAAGGTTATCTAGCCATAAGGAAATATTTTTATACTTATGATTAATCATATGAAATAGCATTTTATTGAAAAATGTTATGTCTCTATACATTGATGAGATTGATGTATGGTATTCTTTAGCATGGAATATTGGTCATTTTATTGATGATATAATTTACTGAATGTATTCTCTGGGTCTAGAACTGTGCCAATTATTTTCTATCCATCTATATGTCACTTCATGCTTATAGCAACTCTTTGTTTTACAGGAAGTGAAATTTGAGCCTATAGGTGGCCACTTTCCCTAGGCTACACAGTCAGTAAGTGGCAGAGAAAGAATGTGAACCCAGTCTGTCTCATTCAGAAGCTGGCACTCTGACCACAATGCTGTGCTATCATACAGGATAAATCAAGAAATTTCTGATCTTTCTATTTATTCTAGAACTGATTTTATATAATAAAAAATAGTTTATCTAAATGGTGAAAGAATTCTAGAGAGAATCTAGTGGATCTAGCTGTGTTTGCATGGTATACACTATTCATATATAAACTTGATTTACATTAATTAATTCAATTCTATCTATGGAGCACTTAGTATGTTCTATGTGCCCAGTGCTAGGGCTAAAAAACAAATATGATCTAGTCCTTTCTCTAAATAGCTCACATTCTGGTGCGGGAAATAAGAATATAAACAAGTACATTAAAATATCTGAAATTTAAAATTTCCTAGAGATTCTCAACAGCAGATTTTAACTTACACAGGACAGAATTGGCAGACTTTAAGATACATCAATTGAGATTATCCAATCTAAGAAGCAGAAATTAAAAAGAATTTTTTAAAAAGATGAATAGAGCATCAGAGAACTGTTAGACACCATCAAGCACTGCAAACACATTCATAATGAAAGTTCCAGAAGGAGAAGAGAGAGATAAAGGGGAAGAAAGAATATTTGAAGAAACAATCACTGAAAACATCCCAGACTTAATGAAAAATGTTAACCTCCTAATAGAAGTACCTCCACAAATTCACAGTAGAATAAATTCAGAGATCCACATCTAGACACATCATAATCAAACTGTCAAAAAAACAAAGAAGCAACTCATCATGTACAAAGAATCTTCAAGAAGATTAACAGATGAGTTCCCATCAGAAATCATGAAGCCAGGAGACCATGGAATTATATAAAGCAGTCTCCCATTATTCACAGGGGATATATTCGAAGACCACCAGTGGATGCCTGAAACTGCAGATAATACCAAACTCTCTTGCTGTTAATTGGAATACGTTTCTGTTCATGTCTTCTACTCACAAATTTAATACCTTTTCTGTCTTAACTAAGCACTGTAACTTTTGCAGTTTGAGATGCAACAACAAAACTAGCATAAATTTCTTTTCTTCTTTACAATATCATAGGTAGATTAGTTTTTAACCGTAGATCTTAGCAACCTCAGCACACAATTTTTCTTCTTTTCATATCAGGTCAAGGACTTTCAGCTTTTGACTTAAAGAAAGCACTTTATGGTTCTATTTAGCATATCTAAATTGCCAGCATCATAACCCTTCTGCTTTAGGAACATTTTAAGTTAAATGAGGGTTATTTAAACACAAGTACTGCGTTATTGCTACAGTTGATCTGATAACTGAGACTGCGACTAAGTGACTAATGAACAGGTACTGTGTACATCATGGATACTTTCCAAAAAAAAGGATGATTTGTGTACTGGGTGGGATGGAGCAGGATGGTGCAAGATTTCATCATTCTATTCAGAATGGTGTGCAATTAAAAACCTATGAATTGTTTATTTCTGCAATTTTCCATTTAATATTTCCAGACTGCAGTTAACCATAGGTAACTGAAACTGTGGAAAGTGAAACCATGGATAAGAGAAGGCTATTGTATTCAAAATGCTAAAAGAAAAGACTGTCAGTGAAGAAGAATGTTATGTTCAGCACAATTAACATTCAAAAGACAAAGGGTAAATTAAGGAATTCTCAGATAAGCAAAAACTTTAAAAACTGGTCTCTAACAGACCAACCCCATAAGAAATACAAAAACAAGTTTTTCAGGCTGAAATGAAAGGATATTAGACTAGCTCTAATTCACATGAAGAAAGAATACCAATAACACTAATACATAGGTAAACATAAAAGACAATATACATGTATTTGTGTTTATTTTATGCAGTTTAGTCTTTCAAAAAACTCCCTCCAGAGAACATCAACACAAATGAAACATTTTTGTTTCATTTCTTTCTAATTTGGTCTTGAGGTACCTGTCTTGAGAATAGCCACAAACTCTAGCCCTACCTTGATGGAGATCCCAAGGATTTGGTTATAGAAGTTGAGTGTGCCTTTCCCAGATACTTCTTTATCCTGACAGACTGCCTACTGTCTAGCCCATGACCAGGTGTCCTCACAGGACACTTCTTTATACTGGCAGGAACCATGTGGCTCCTGTCTGACCTGTATAATATTTGTGCCAAGATAGCCAATCTCTAGAAAAATAACTATGACTGGGAGAAAATTTGCATCCAAGTGTGTCAGTCAGGAAAGACACAGAGAAGACACACAACAAAATACATGAAATAACAGAAGTCGTTTATTACTTACAGGTCCAAGAGAGAAGGGGGTTACTAATCAAGGCTGATGGGAAGATCTCAGGGGAATTGTGCTCAACCAGAAGATGGAGAGGCAGAGAGAGGTAGATCTGTAGGCTGAATCCATTTGAGTATACGGCTAACTATATAAGGTCTAAGTATAGACCTGAATCCATTTTGAGTATAGGGTTAACTGTCTCATACTAGAAACAGGATTTAGTCACCCTTGATGCAGGCTGAGGCCTTTATTGAGGTGCAGGGTACCCAAGCAGATTTCCCATGAGGAATTCTAATTGATGGAATTAGACATAAGACCCATGAGGCCACACTGTGACTTAGAAGTGATCACTGTGGCACATCTGCATATTCCATGAGAGGTATGAGTGTCAGTGTGATGAGTCCAGTAGGTTGGATCTCTCTGTTTCATAGGGAAGTGGTTAACAGGAGGTGGTTATATAGGGCAGATATCTAGATCGACCACATTGAGGAACTGGCAGGAGGCAGAGAGTTGAAAACTGCATCAAGGGTGACTAAATCCTGTTTCTAGTAGAAGACCGTTAACCCTATACTCAAAATGGATTCAGAGCCAACATAAAATTGCAAGTACTCACTACACCTGTGTCCACTGCAATGGACAATGTCTTAATTGGTTCAGGCTGCCATAATAAAACACTATAAATTGGGTGGCTTAAACAACAGGAATATATTTTCTCACACTTCTGGAGGCTAGAAGTGTTAGATCAAGGTGCCTGCTGATTTGGTTCCTTCCTGGCTTGCAAATGGCCACCTTCTTACTATATCCTTCCATGTCAGAGAGTGAGAGAAAGAAACAACTCTCTGCTGTCTCTTCTTATGAAAACACTGATCCTATAGGATGAAGGCTTCAGTCTTATGACCTCCTTTCATCTTAATTATTTCCTTAGAGGCCCAATTTCCAAATATAGTCACACCGGGGGTTGGATCTTCAACATATAGACTTTGGAAAGACACAAATATTCAGTCAATAAAGACAACATCCTCTATTGGTTTCCTCTCATCTGTTTCACATCCCTGGTTCCTCACTCCCATTTCCTAAGATCACTTTCCAAATAAACTATCTGTATACAAGTGGATCAAGTTCTGTTTTCATGAGAACACAGGCTAAGGCAAGAATTGCTTCCAGAAATTTCCATGGCAGCATTGTTTGCAATAGCAAAAAAAAAAAAGGAAATAACCTAAATGGCAACTGACACAAGAATGAAAAAATAAATTGTGGTATATATGTAATGAAATTAAGTTCTGGGGTTAAAATGGCATAAACATGTCAAAGAATACATACAGTATAATCCCATTTATATAGAATTCAAAAACAGATGAAACTCAACAATATGTTGTTTTTTGTTTAGGGTATAGGTTCACATGTAGAAAGACTATAAAGAAATCAAGGAAATGATAAACACATCATTCAGTGGTTACCCCCAGAAATGAAGAAAGAGGGCTTCAGAGTTATTGGTAATGCATTTCTGAAGCTGAATACTAGATATATGGGTGTTGGTTTTACTGTTTTTTATCATACACACATATGTCTTTACATCATACATATATTACATTTATAGTTATATATGAATATGGTTACATATATTTGCCTGGGCAACAGAATGAGACCCTGTCTTGAAAAAAAAAAAAAAAAAAAACCAATATGTTGTTCAATCTTAGGAATTCATGGTCCTGAATAACTAGGCTAATTAATTAAGAGAGACGATAGCAATTTTCCACTTACTATTTTTGCATGCATTTAGCCTTCCTGAAATATGGTTGAAATTTAATTTATATAAAATTATAAATAAGAAATAAATTTATACTATTAAATTTAAATAAAATTAAATCACATATATATAACATACATCACATGTATACATATATCATATTTACAGTTAAATTACATAGTATTTAGCTATATATTGAATTGCATAGCAATTAACTATGTAATTTATTAGGCATTTTAATTAAGACAGTTAATTTAAAAAAAACAAAATATTAGCTTGAAGTATGAAAAGTGGGCTTTTAAAACACAACCTTTGTTAAATGATGCATTCATTTAACTTAAAAAAAATGAAACAGCAAAGTTCTTTTCACCAACAACATTTTCCAATTCAACTAGAAGAAATCCTAGGAGGAGAAAAAATATTTCTTTCCTAGGCAGTATACATTTTGAAATCTACCAATGGGAAAACATCTGTCAAGAATGAATTTCAGAAGAAAATTAATTTTATAATTTACCACCTAGATAGCTGCCAAACTTCAGTGACTAAAGCTCTAAACCAAGTGGCAGCAGATCTAACATTCTTTTCTCCTTCCTCTTCACATTCCAGCTCTGTGACTGGATGCAAGCCAAGATCCTAGATGACTCAATTTTTCACTCTATCAGATGAAGACAATACTTGCCATCTCCCAAATAAAGGTTATGAGGTCTAATCTGTCCGTAATGCATTTGGAGATCCTTGCAATAAAGATTAAAACCATATATAAAATTTATTATATTTTATAGGTGTGAGTTTTCAAGATCAGTTATCTTGAAACTGTTTATTCCCTAAGAATTGGGCCTGCAGTTTAATATCCTATGACACCAAATACATGGTTCAATCTTAGTTAGGGATCCACAGTCTTCAATAACTAGGCTTCCATTGGTATAGTTAATTAAGAGAGATGATAGCAATTCTCCACTTACTATTTTTGCCTGCATTTATCCTTCCTGAAATATTGTTGAAATTTAAAACATGGAAGCTGGTTACTACTTACTCCTAGACACCATCCTAGAAGTAGCACAAGATGGGTCATATGGCTGATTTAAAATCTAGAATATAAATGTGACATAAAATGTAGGATTAATATTTCAAAAAATGCACCTGTCCTAGCCAAGGATGCTTCTCTCCTTAGTTAAAAATGATATCATTAACATTACAGTTTACTGATTAAATGCCATTTACATATTAGTATTTTCCTATTAGCATTAGGAAGAAAATACCTTTTAACAAGTCACATCTGCCTCTTCTCTAAACTCATTAACAATTCCTATTCACCATATTGTAAAGACATTTACTTTCAAGATTTCAGGCTTTAATAGGCCAGGCATGGTGGCTCACATCTGTAATCCCAGCATTTTGGGAGGCCGAGATGGGAGGGTTGTGTGAGGCCAGGAATTTCAGCAATATAGGGAGGCCCCCATCTCTACAAAAAATTAAATACCATTTAAAAATTAACCAGGCATGGTGGCATATGCCTGGGGTCTCAGCTCCCTGGGGGAGGATAAGGTGGAAGGATCGCTTGAGCCTGGGAGGTCTAGGCTGCGCTGAGCCATGATCACACCACTGCACCAGCTTGGGCAATTAAGGGTTTAAAAAATAGCTTCACGACTCAAGTCACTGCAGCTTCGGAGTTGTTTTAGCTTTTAGATACATGGAAGTATCTGAGCCTTTCCCATCCTGTGTGCAATTTAACAGAATCCCTGAGTGTATTTACCAATATTACTTTTCTCTTCACCCAAATTCTCCTACTCATTTTTTAAATTCACTTATTTTCACTTATTATTATTCATTCAACAAACATTTATTAAATGCCTACCTACTATGTGCTGAAGCTTTGCTGAGCGAAAAGATGCAAATAAAACATTATCCCTGCCTTCAAAGAAATTCATTGTATAGTAGGGAAGACATAGAAGGAAATATGTGTTTCTAATTCAATATTTTTTAAATCAACAATTCAAAAAAAAATTAAATGAGTTTTGTAGCATCCATGGTTTTGTAGTGTGATCATGTCACACCCCTGACAGTTTAACCTCTCCGTGGGTTCCATAGGTTTTAGGATAAACTTGGAATTTGTACACATACCCTGCCATAAATGTCCCTAGTTCACCACTACCAGGACAGCTCTTTCCTGCAGTAGAGTGACTTCTCACAGCCCGAGCTGCGCCATTTCTTTCTTTCTCGTCCTTTGCCTATGCTGTGCCCTCTACTTGGCATGCCTGCTGCTAGTGCTTGCTCTTTTGCTAGATTATTCTTATTCTTAGGAGTTTTCTCTGGAAAGCTTCCTCTGACTCCTTTAGCTTTGTCTATGCACCTCTCCTCTTAGCTTCCATGGAATTACATGCATATCATTATTATAGCATTTATCTTTCCCTTTAAGTTATTTCTCCTGGTAGAATATTCAGTCCTTGAAAGCAACACTATCTTATTTATCTTTGAACCTATTACCTATCACAGTGCTTTCCTTCATGATATCTACTCAATAAACTCCATTGACCTAATGCTTCACAGAATAAATGAATACACTTTTACATAAAGGTAAGTCTGACAGAAGAAGCTATCATAAGGAACTATAAGAGCACATAGAGAAGCTCACAGCTCAAAATGGGTATGAATTTAGGGGGCAGTCAAAGGTTTGAAAGCTCCCCTGCAGAGGTGGTGTTTTCTGTGCCAGTTTGGAAAAGTGGCTAGGAATAAGCCAGGCACAGTGATAGAGGAAGGAATGCTTGCTGATATGAACTAGTGTCCTCATGCTGAAGAAACAGCATGTACAATGGCACAGAGTGGGTGTAGCAAAGTCTTTTTCAGAAATTGACCAAGAAAGAAATAACTATGTAGTCATAGTCAAAAGGAGAATACGAGGTAGCTACATTTTCCGTTTGTTCATTCTTAGTCTTACGTTATAACTGAGCAACTGGGTTCTCCACCGCCCCTTCATTCTGTCCCTCCTTCCCATCTCTCCTGGCCTGCCTGTCTGCTTCCCTATCGTTCTCTCCTCCCATCCCCATCTTCCTTTGCTTATTTTCTTCCTCCTTTCTCTTAAAGCAACAGCTGATTACAAGTGTTTGATCTTGGTTAGGCGCAGTGGCTCACGCCTGTAATCCCAGCACTTTGGGAGGCTGAGGTGGGTGGATCATCTGAGGTCAGGAGTTCAAGACCAGCCTGGCCAACATGGCGAAACCCCATCTCTACTAAAAATACAAAAATTAGCCGGGTGTGGTGGTGCACGCCTGTAATCCCAGCTTCTAGGGAGGCTGAGGCAGGAGAATCGGTTGAACCCGGGCGGCAGAGGTTACAGCAAGCCGAGATCATGCCAGTGCACTCCAGCCTGGGCAACAGAGTGAGACTCCATCTCAAAATAATAATAATAATAATAATAATAGTAATAATAATACAAGTGTTTGATCTCTCACAACTCAGAACTTTTTGGAACTTATACATGCTGACCTACTCTATTTTACAGAAAAGGCACATGTTGATCAAAACAGACACAACACCTGTAACTTCTTACAGCAGTTACAGCAAAAAATAGGACCCAGTCTCCTAACTTCTAATGTAATACTTTCAGACTCTCTACGATCAAGTTGGTACAAGCTTATTCTTCCAGAATTAAAACAATCTATTTAAACTCAAGGAAATAGTTTTAAAAGGCTGCTTCCTTTAAGACATGACAACAGTTTTTCTCAATAGGGACTGTGAGATCAACTTCCTGGAGATAGCAATTATGTGAATGTGGAACATACATTGTTTGAGAATGTATATGAAGAGTATGAATATTTCCTTCTTGTTAAAATATATTTTTATATCAAAGTGCCATGTATGTAACAGAGTGAGGAATTATTATATTAATGTCTGGCTGGCATAGGCCTTCGTCTTAGGAACCCTGTGTTAGATGGAGTGGCTCTGTTTGTGTGAATTGAGGGGTAAGAAAGCATGGTAAGAGGAGCCAACAAGATGTTTGAGAAACTGCCTCATTCCTGACGAAACCTCAGGTCTTCAGCAAAATTATCAGACAGTTGGAATGTTTGGCGCGGAGTGATCTTTAGTGGAAACTGACAAATGACAGGTCTGTTTGCATATGTTGGTTTAAATTAGAAGTGAGAAGGCACCTATTGGAGCAGCCACTATGAATACCCGATGAATACCCACTCCTCATTCTTCTTTATTAACAGAAACTCATTTGTTCAGGGTGAAATTGTACCCAGGTACACAGTTCTCATCAATGAGACACAAGTGATGGACTGATAGGAATTTGGGTTTCCTAATGTAGGTGACTCCTCAACTCCTCCTTTTCCCGTTTTCCTGCCAGTAGTATGATCAGGCTATTACCGGTGCAGCAGCCACCTGGCAAGCAGGAGGATAATGAAGATAGAAGACCAGAAAGATGAAAAGAGTCTGAGTCAACGATGACCCTGTGGAGCTAGACTGGGAAAAATACTCCGCTATTTGACTGAGCCATTGCTGTTGCATTTCTGTTACATGCTGCTAAAGCGGGTCCTAACTGATCAATATACCCAAACATAGGAGAGGGAAGAGACGGACCGTGAAGAAGTAAGCTGGAAGATAATTTGCAGAAATCACGGCGAGGGTGTTGAATTTTTCACAGACCATGAATTGGGAAGTTCAAAGAAACTATACTCCAATTCTGAGGAAAATGGAGGTTCCATTGTGTGTCTTTGCAGCATCGTGTAACAAGCATTTCTGTTTAAAATGGATCTATGTTTGTCCCAGATCTATGTTTGTCTGGCAGAGCCTATAGGTCTTAGGAGGTAGGAATGGCACAAGTCTGTTTATGTGAAAGTCTAAGAAGCCTCTGGCGAACTCATTCTTAAGGGGAAAAAAAGATAGTTCTGTAGAAGATTGTTTCAAGTATAATGGACTTGTTGTCAAAGGGAAAACATGATGCGTAGGATTTTTATATTTGATTGCTCTCTGGCCAAATGCCTGAGGTCTCCTGCCTGAGTTCAAGGACAAGGAGGCTGCAAAAAGAAAGAGTGAAGCTAAAATGGACATTTTCTAAATACCCTCCCTAGGATGGTTAGCACCCAAAATATCAAAATTCTTGATACTAGTTTGATAGGCATAATTATGCTGAAGACAATCACTGCAGTGGTGGCAAAAAGATTGCTAAAAGTGACAGGCATTGCAATGACAATTTCAGTGCCCTCAGTGTAGTCACTAGCATCTTGGTGCAGAGCTTTGCATGTGCCCTATATATAACATGAGTATCGACACAATTTATGGTAGTCATAATTCTATAGATGTCTCCTGTCCCAAGATTCCCCAAAGCAAGTTATTCAAACATGAATCTAGGCACTGTGCTAAAGGGACTCTGCAGATGTGATTAAGGTTACTATCAGCTGACTTCAAGGTAGGGTGGGCCCAAGGTAATCACATGAAATCTTAAAAGTCAAGGAGGAAAGTAGAAAAGTAAGGCAGGAGAGATGAGCAGGAGGGATCAGAGAAAATGAAAGTGTGAGAAGGACCTGACCTGCCATTTCTGGCTTTAACAATGAAGTTGGCCATGAGCTAGGGAATGTGGGTGGTCTCTAGAAGCTGAGAATGACCCCACTGTCAGCTAGCAAGGAAAAATAATCCCAGTTTAACAACCACCCAGAACTGAATATTGCCAATAACCTGAAACCAGTTTAAAACAAATTCTTCCTCAGAGGTTCCAGTAGACAATGCAGCCCTCCCAACACCTTGATTTTAGCCCGGCAAGATCCATGTTGGACTTTTGATCTATCAAACTGTGAGATAATAAATTTTATGTTAAGCTGCTAAGTTTTGGTAATTTGTTACAACAGCACAGGAAACTAATACAATATTTTGCCTTTTTGTAATTATTTCTCTGTACAGTCATCTGCCACATAATGACATTTTGGTCAGTAACTGATCACACATATGACAGTGGTTCTGTAAGACTGTAATACCAGATTTCTACTGTACCTTTTCTGTGCTTAGATATGTTTAGGTACACAAATATGTATCTTTGTGTCACAACTGCCTACAGTATTTAGTACAGACACATGCTGTACAGGTTTTTAGCCTAGGAGCAATGGGCTCTACCATATAGCCTAGGTATATAGTAGGCTATACTATCTAGGTTTGTATAACTACAATCTATGATGTTTGCACAATGATAAAATCACCTAATGATGCATTTCCTAGAATGTGTCCCCATCATGAAGTGATGTACGACTGTATGTTTGTCTCCCCTGCTAAAAAACTCCCATCCTTTAAGGCAAGGATAACGTGATCCAGTTATTTACTTGTTTGTCTATTTTTACTCCTCCTAACCAAGGCTTCCCCTCTATTTTTTCTTTTTTGATATAAAATTTCCACTGTCTTTCCCTTAAAGTATTCATAGTTTGTTTTTAAATATCTTTTCAAGAACAATGGTTGTATTTGATTATTGCTAAGGTCTTATTGCACAAGGGAAAATAAAGTCTACCTTCATTTGCATCTCAAAAAATAAGAGTTACACTTAAAATAGGCGTGTATATGTTGCGCTGATTCTGCTTACATTGGTTACAAGGTAAAATGTATGTATATTGGTACATACATTGGTTGCTCCTTACCTTCATGTTCACTGGCAGAGTTGCAGAGATAGTGTTATGCCTCTTTCATCCCTCAGTGATTTAAAGTTGTACTTATATCTTTTCATTACCATTCGAATTTTATTGCTCCTACATTTATTTGTATTTAATTCATGTGCCCAGTAGAAAATATATTTTAAAATAATTTTGTTTTGAAAAAAGGAGAAAATGATATTTTAAGAATCACAAAAGTGAAAACTCATTTCTATTTTAAAGGATTTTTTAAAAGGTAAAATTCTGAGTCTTATGCAGATAAAAAATGAACATATGTGGAAATTTTTATGTAACTCATTATTGATGAGGGAGCTGGTAAGATGTTAAAATGTGTTCAGATAATCCAAAGAATAATCACAATTATAGATCAGAAATATTGAAATGAACTTGCAAATAAAGGCAAAATTGCTTCTTCCATAGTACAGAGAAAAAAAATCTCTTTAACGTCACCTAATAGAACATGTTTGCATGTCTATAAACAAGAATTATTTTGCATTGCTATCAGTTATCTACAACAAAGGTATTGTAACATAGATCAATGGCAATAAAAAGTGTAGAGTCTCGTGGCTCACGCCTGTAATCCCTGCACTTTGGGAGGCTGAGGCCGGCAGATCTCTTGACCCCAGGAGTTGAAGACCAGCCTGGACTATATGGCAAAACCCTGTCTCTACAAAAATAAATAAATAAATAAATAAATAAATAAATAAATAAAAATACAAAGCTCAGGAGGGCATGATGGTGCAAGCCTATAGTCCCAGCTACCCAGTACTATAGGAAACTACAAACCTCTATTGTTAGATTTGTCATCTATTATTCTGCACAAAAGCATTCTATGGATTCCATTGCTACAATCATGTTTTGCAAATTGGGATATATAAAATAGTGGGGGAATTCTCTGTTTCAGTGGAAATTTATGCATATTTAGAGCACACTCTTCCTGATACTTCTGATTCTATGGGGACTCTGCACTTTTTTTTTTTTTTTTCCAGACAGAGTCTCACGCTGTAACCCAGGCTGGAGTGAAGTGGCGTGATCGTGGCTCACTGTGGCCTTGACCTCCCCTGGACTCAGTCAATCCTCCCACCTCAGCTTCCCGAATCAGGCACATGCCACCATGCCCAGCTAATTTTTGCATTTTTTTGTAGAGACAGAGTTTTGCCATGTTGCTCAGGCTGATTTCAAACTCCAGTGCTCAAGCAATCCACCCTCCTCAGCCTCCCAAAGTGCTGGGATTACAGGCATGAGCCACTGTACCCTGACACAAATTTCTTAAATGTGGGAGGAATTAGTGCTTAGGTCTGTAAGACTGTCTAATTATACTGCTCAGTGTTAGAAATCACACTTGCATCTCACACCAAAGCAGATCTTCCAACCTGGTCTCTATCAGTAACATTGATTTAATATTTGCTGTTTTATTTATCAAAGTGTTCAGAGCCATGGGCAAGAAAGAAGGTGCTAACTTAGGAACTCCTCAGATTAAGCATAAGCATTCAAGATAATGCTACATTTTTAAAATGTAATATTTGCTATGCTTTGAATGTCCCCTCCAAATCTCATGTTGGAATTTAATTGCCATTGTGAGGATATTAAGAGGTGGATGTTTAAGAGATGATTACATCACAAGGGCTTTGCTCTCAAGAATGGATTAATACCATTATCATAGGAGTGGGCTTCTGATAAAAGGATGAGTTTAGCCTGATTTCCTTCTTCTCTGTCTCCTGTGCTCTTGCCCTCTCTCACCATATGATGCTTTTCTCTATATTACAACATAGCACAAAGGCCACCAGATGAGGCACTATGTTCTTGGATTTACCAGCCCCCAGAACCATAAACCAAATAAACTTCTTTCATTATCCAGTCTGTGGTAATCTATTATGACAACAGAAAACAAACTGGAGACAATATTGCTTTGCTATTTTTAAAATTTACCATGTTAAAAATAGTTTTCTACATTTTCATCTCAAATAGTAAGTTCTCAAGGTGGAGCATAATATATTCTATTGTTTGTTTCCTTTTCTGTCCACCATGAGAACACTTTTTACATTATTTTAAATTTATATTTCAATCAGTAAAATTTGCAAGATTAATGTTTTGTAATACAATCTAATTTTAAATTAAGGAACTTATATTACAATTATCTGAGGGACCTCAAACAAATCACTTAGGCTCTCTAAAGCTTAGGGCTGTAAATATTTCAACAAGATAATCTCTTTGTTTCCTTTATCTCTTACATCATTTTACTGTGATTGATATGGTGGACTGGTTTGCAAACATATTAATCATGGATAATTTTGGCAGAAGACCACTATAGACTGGTACTTACAACATTCATTTCTACATGCAAAGCAAAATGTAAGTTTCCTCAATTAATGGAAATTTAATGAGTTTCACCATTAAATATCAGTTACTTAATGTCAATTTTAAATTACCTATCTTAAAGAGCACTTATTAATACCTGATATCAGATACTGTGTTATTATATTATAAATACTAGTATCATAAATGTGAATGGTCCAATGACAATATGACTAACCAGTTGGGTCCATTATTACCTGCTAAATTGAACATTGAGAACTCTTACTAAATCATCAATGATTTGAGATTCACACCTATATATTAATCAATTACACAACTCACTGTTATTATCAGGATTATTCAATAACTTTAAAATGCTTAGAATTCTGAGGTTAGCACTGCACTGCTGGTTTGTAAGTCTCTGTTATTTGGGATGTAGAATTTACATTTCTTTCGATTCTACATTTTAATATTTAGGAAAGAAATTTTCAAAGATGAGATATCTGCTTACAGCATTAACTATCTTACATATTTAGTATGTAGTATTTCCTATACTAATTATCCAACAAAATGCTTATATTTAATCATTGCCATAAAAACATAACTAGTGTTTTATGATACATACACACTTTCTATCTCTGTCTTACACACACACACAAACACACACTTTTTCAGTTTCATTATCACAGTCTTTTACATGTAATTTGTTAGCTTGTAAGGTGGGTAGAGAAGAGAAGGGAGGAAAAAGATATGTTTTGTGGAGTTTAAAATATTTTTTTCTTTCCTGAATAAATGCATTCATCCTTCATGAACCTTTTAAAAATGATTTAGATAAAGAAACATGATTTCCAAATAACTACTGTCATAATCGTATCCACTCCCTTGAGAAAACTGAACTATGGCCAACCAATTTTCAGATGCTTCAGCCTGAGTTCTAACACTACCTTCCCTAAAATAGTCAGACCATAAGTCATACAAATACATGTAGTTTGAAGCCTTCCCTGTTGGTTCTACATCTCCAGGATAATAAAAGTGAGTTCAAAGTAAAGCTAGTGAAATTATCATTTACAAAAGCAAAAACTTACCAAGCATAAAATGGTAGTAGGCAAGAATAAGGGCAATGTATGAGTTATTGCTAAAATAAGTCAAGGACCATTCCTGTCTGTTCTTATAGCCGTATCATTCTCCTGCTTCTTCCACTACACCTTTCTCTTTACTCTGACAGTGCATTTTACTGACAACATGTAAAAATTAAACTAGATTTAATTTTTGCCCTGAAGTTCCTTCTTGTATTGCCCTTTACTGGCTGAAAAGACCATTCTGATCCCTCCATTTTTCTTCTAAATTATATTTGAAAATGAAAATGTGCTCCTTATTTTATTTATCTTTGCTTGTATTTTATAATAGGCAGAAAAAATAAGCCAGGTGGTAGCTTCAATACTCTGCCTGGAAATCTCCTTAACTAGATCATCAGTTTTCCACAACGCTGCAAACAGCAGTGTTGACAACTTTCCACCATTATATAACAAGGGTCTTTTCCCTTTCACTTTCTGTAGAAATTTCCTTGCTTTTCTTGAAACATTGACAAACAGCCTCCTTGATACCTGTCAGACTTCCATCCACAGCACTATCCCCAAAACAATGCCCCATCATTTAGGTTTCTTTTTGTTTGGCTTTGTCGTTTTTATATCACACCCCACTCCTAATGCCAAATTTTGTTCCAGTTATCTATTGCTACCTAGTAAATTACCTGTGAATAGTCACATATCTATGGCTCAAGAATTCAGAGACTGTACCGTTTAGACAGTTTTTTGTTTATTTGTTTGCTTAAACAACAGAAATTTATTTTCTCACAGTTCTGGAGGCTAAAAGTCCAGTAACAAGGCACTGGCAGGGTGGATTCCTCTGAGGCCTCTCTTCTTGGCTTGCAGATGGCTGCCTTCTTGCTGCCTCTTCACATGGCCATCCCTCTGTACACTTGCACCACTGGTGTCTCTTCTCATAAGGACACCATTCATATTGGATATATACTGAATCATTTTGTTTTGTTTTTTCTCCACAATGCTTGTGATCTCAGCTGAAAATGTTTGAATAGCAAAGAATATACAAACAGCTCAAAGCTAGAATCATCTAGAGGCTTCTTCATGCACATGTCTGGTGCCTAGGCAGGGATGACTTGAAGGCTGGGGTGCAGCCGGGACTTTAACAAAAGTGCTTTGTGTAGACTCTCCATGTGATTTGGGCTTCTTCAAGCATGGACCCTGGGTGAATCTGGATGTCTTAGGTGGTAGGCTAAAATGCCAAGAGCAGGTGCTCCAGCCCCATAGCAGAAGCTGCATGACCTTTTATGACCTAGTCTTGGAAATTACATACCATCACTTCCACTAATCTCTATTTGCCAACACAGTTACAGCTCACCCAGATTTAAGAGAAAGGGACATAGACACCACCTTTCAATAGAAGAATATCAAATAACCTGTGGCCATACTTTAAAACCCCCATAGTCAGGTACTCAAACTAACCAATAAAGGTCTAATAGTAAAGCTAGAAAATGTTCCTCAAAAAGAGAATAAGTTCTTGCTGGAAGTAGCAGCTTTTCTCCAAGAACACAGTCAAGGCCTCTCCAAGAACACAGGAGGCTTCTTCCAGGGTCTTAAATAGCCTCAATTCAGCACCCTAATTAACCACAGATCAGACACAATGCATCCCTGATCCACCACCAAGTGGCAGAGCTGGTAGGACCTCCTGGAGAGTTTTGTTAGCTGTGGTACTCCCTCAAAGCTGACAGCTTTATGAATTATACTTGGTTCTTGATTAATTTTAAAAGAACAAATTTCACATCTGATACCGTATAGTCACTTTCTATCTGAAAGAAAGATATCTGAAAAAATATCTGAAAGTCACTTATTCTGAAAGAAATAGAACCATTATTCATTTCAGAAAAAAATTGTTGTGAAAACAACCACTATCTCAATATTCTTGCCAACTGAGAACATGTTAGTTGATGAAACATCTAGAATTTCGAGGTTGATATGTCAAATAATATAGTTAGGTCTGGCTATCAAGCTACTTCACTCTTCAAACTGTATTATTTATTCTATTTTTCTTACTGGCATAGTCGCCTTTTGTAGGAGTGAAAAAGAATTTCTATTTTACTTGTTAGTCAACATTTTATGGAAACTGGTTAAATCCTTTTTTAAAAACTGCATATTCAATATCTCAAACAAGCATTAAACCAGTAATTCTTGCTTTGAATTTGTGATTGTCAAGACAACATTTAACTCAAAATCACAGAAGTAGTTTTAAATAAGAATCCCACATGAAAATACAATGATCATTTAAATCAGAGGTTGGCAACGTTTTTTCTGTAAAGGGCCAGGTAGTGAATATTTTAGGCTTTGTAGGTCATAAGGTCTCTTCTGTCCGTACTATTCAACTCTGTCACAGCAGCACAACAGCAGCCATCAGAGACAATAGAAATGGCCGTGGCTGTGTTCCAGTGAAGCTATTTTTACAAAACAGGTGGTGGCTGGATTTAGCCCCTGGGCTTTAGTTTATGGAGCCCTGATTTAAATCGAAGTGTGTTTCTAGGACCATCAACATCAGGCTCACTTGCGAACTCGTCAGAAATACAAATTCTTAGATCCCACCCCATATGTGCTGAATCAGCAACTAAGGGGTAAAGCCACAATCTGTGTTTTAACAAGCCCTCTATGTAATTCCAAAGTGAGTTAAACTATTAGTGTATATTATGCAGATTTTCATCAATATATGATAACTTTGCTTACACAATATTGATTATGAACTATTAAAAAGAGTGATGGTTTCCAATTCTGTAAGAACTAGATAGCATTTTTACAGCATTATTAGGCAAATCGAGCCAGAACACTGTATTTGTAAATAATGGGCCCTTACAGACTTTAGCTTATTCTTCTTTGTGTACTCTATTCCAAGCAGCACATAGTAGGTGCTCAAGAAAGACTTTTTTTTTCTTTTTCTTTCTTTTTTTTTTGAGATGGAGTCTCACACTCTGTCGCCCAGGCTGGAGTGCAGTGGTGTGATCTCGGCTCACTGCAACCTCTGCCTCCCAGGTTCAAGCAATTCTCCTGCCTCAACCTCCTGAGTAGCTGGGATTACAGGTGTGCGTCACCACGCCTGGCCAATTTTTTTGTATTTTTAGTAGAGACAGGGTTTCACCATATTGGCCAGGCTGATCCCGAACTTCTGACACTGTGATTCACCCGCCTTGGCCTCCCAAAGTGCTGGGATTACAGGCGTGGGCCACTGTGCCCAGCCAGAAAAAAGACTTTTTAAATAAACAAATTTAAAATAAGAAAAGATGAAAAAGGATGTATTCACTGATTTTTCCCTAGAAGTATGGATTGACAAGGAAACTCATTAACCAGGCTATTACAATTCTTTGGCTGTCTAAATATTGAATGAATGAATAAAAGAAGGGGTCAAGAAAATAATCTGATATTTTTGTGGACCATAAAATAATATTCTATATGCCTAAATAATTTATAAGTAGCAGAAATAGAAATATGCATAATATTAAGCACTGAAAGAGGCTTATGGAAAGATTTGCATTTTTCCTTCCAGTTTGAAAATTCTCATTATTCTCTATCTACAAAAAGTGAAAACAAAGTACTTGAAAAGGAAGAAAGATTTCCAAAATGTTAGAGCAATTATGAGACAAAGTTACTAAGGGAAAATAATGTGAACAGTTCCTCAAAAAGTTTCTGCTTTCCGCAAGCCCACTCTCAACTCCCACCCCCAAACTGTCCCCTGGCTTAAACCCTTAAAGATGACCGGTGAAAACAAGGCTGGACTTAGACCAGATTTGGTAAAACTGCATTCTCTAGAAGAGGGCATAAACGTCAATTCCAGAATGTTTCCAGAAATCATGGTCTTTAGACGTCTTAGTTTCATATAGGAGCTCCTTGAAGTGCTCGAAAATTTACCTGTTTTTTTTGTTTGTTTGTTTGAGACATCTCGCTCTGTCGCCGAGGCTGGAGAGCAGTGGCGCGATCTCGGCTCACTGCAACCTCCGCCTCCCGAGTTCAAGCAATTCTCCTGCCTCAGCCTCCCGAGTAGCTGGGACTACAGGCACCCGCCACACCCGTCTAACTTTTTGTATTTTAGTAGAGACGGGGTTTCACCGTGTTGCCCAGGCTGGTGGCGAACTCCTGAGCTCAGACAATCCGCCCGCCTCAGCCTCCCAGAGTGCCGGGATTACAGGCGTGAGCCACTGCGCCCAGCCCACATAGTGATTACTTTTTAGCGTCGTGATGGGCACATGGTAGAAATTTATCAACATTTGTTTAATGAGTGTGTGAACTCACTAGACACCCACACATACATGCATATCCATCAGTGTTTCCACATATATAGTAAACCAGACATTGTAATAAAAATACTTTTATTGATCTATGTGCCTATGTATCTATCTTTGGAATTTTTCACAATAGCCAGTCTTTACAATACTACCCAGGAATCAAAAGGCCCGAACGAACTAGTTTTGATCTGCTTTTCTGAAACAGTGCAGGAGGCAGGCAAAAATCATCCATGAGCTGGGACTTTAAATTGATTTTTAAAGTAGATTCCTGATTTAAGCGATTCAGAGAGTAACTAGTACAGTCATCTCATTTTATAAATAGTATTTTATGTTTAATCATTTTATATCTAATAAACAACAGAGTTGATCTCCCATGAGTGTTTTTCACTGCGATTTGCAACCTATCAGCAGATCATGAAATCAGTTCAGTGGGTTTTGACCAGCATGTGTGTTTGCATGCGTATAAAATAGAAAAGATGAAGCTCCAGAGTGAAAAAGAGCTATTAAGAGGATTACTTTATGAAACTTTTATTTCAATTTTACATGTGTATGTGATCATATGTAAAAAAAAAAAAAAAATTATCTTGTGAGTTGCAACCCAAAAAAGTTTGAAATCCATTGATTCAATAGTGCCGGATTATGGCTTGACTCCTAATTCTCTCATTTAGATTCTTCTCAACTCATCTTTAATATTAACCATAGAATAAAATATGTTAACTCTACAGTGGAATTAACCCTATCAGTTGGAGTAAATTTCAGCAGTACTGAGAGATTCATTAATAAAAACTGCACAACGTGGTGTTCCACTGTAGCTTTTCTGAATATCAGCATTTAGTTTTAGTTAATTTAATGGGGGATTATTTTTTTCTACAACAAGTGATATGGACAGGAGACAGGGAAATACTGGGCAGAAGAGGGCTGTTCCCCGGGAAAGGCCCCACCCTCAGGCCTGGATACCCACAGCTCTTGATGGCAACAGGCATTCCCGTTTTTGTGCCCGAAAGTTGCCTTTTGGCCCACCACAACCTCCCCCTGCACCCCGCCGCATCCTGTACTCGTATAAACCCCAAACCCCTAGCTCCAGGAGGAGAGGAGCAGGCAAAGAGAAGAGCAGAAGAGCGGCAGAGAAGGAGAGAAGAGAAGAAATATCGGGAGAAATTTAGCTGGGGATGGTCAGAGAATCAGCTGTCGGATGGCCAAACTCCAGGGGAAGATCATTTTCCTACGCCATCCCCTTTGCAGCTCCCCATTCATCCCGCTGAGAGCCACCTCCGCCACCCAGTAAAACCCCCACATTCACCATTCTTCAAGTCCATGTGTGACCTGATTCTTCTTGGATGCTACACAAGAATTCAGGATACAGAAACCTGTCACACTGGCCCTCTGCTCGTGCAAAAAGGCAGAGGGTCCACTGAGCTGCTTAACACTTAGGGCATCCAAGGACAGCAAGGCTAAAAGAGCGCACTGTAACACACGCCCACTTGGGATCCTGCACCTGTCCGTCTACGTACTCCCCCTCCTATATGGGGTTTGAGCAGCGGCAGCAACCGAACAGATGAACCACACCCTTGTCACACATCCTGAGAGGTGGGTCAGGGAACTATCGCATTTCACAAGGAAACTTTGATCCTTGGAACAATGAACAAAATTGTGTTGGAGTCTAAGCAAGGTAACTGATGGATATATAAAAGTTTCAATTTTCTGAATTGGAGAATTAGTAGAAATAGTGTCCATTCAGATGTCAGAAAAGCAGTTAAAAACTAGTTGATATAAGTAAATACACATGGATAATATTGATGACATATTATAAATGCCTAGAAAGAATAGGTATAATCAATTAGGTTTTCTTGCTATCTAGTTATACTATTTAATTTAAACTATAAACATTGTATGCATGCAAGAGTTAAAGATCAGAATGAACATAAAAGTGGTTGTCAATTATCTGGAGATTTATAAATACTGAATATAATTGTTTAGAATCAAATGGATAATTATTTATTTATTTATTTATTTATTTATTAAATTATCTGACTATTTGGATTAGATAGAAATAGCTTCAAATGTTAGCTATTGCTACAGTTTGTACCTTCCAAATCTCATGTAGAAATGTTATCCCCAGTGTTGGAAGTGGGGCCAAATGGGAGACGTTTGGGTAATGGGGGCAAAGCCCTCATGAATGTCTTGGTGCTGTTCTCATGGTAATGAGTGTGGTCTCGATTCCCAGGAGAGCTAATTCCCAGGAGAGCTAGTTGTTGAAAAGAGCCTAGCACCTCTCCCCTCTTTTTTGCTTCCCCTCTTGCTATATGTTCTCTACATATGCCTGATCCCCTTCACCTCCCACCATGAGTGGAAGGAGACTGAAGCCCTCACCAGAAGCAGATGCTGGTGCCGAGCTTCTTGTACAATGTGCAGAAGCATGAGCCAAATCAACATCTTTTCTTTACAAATTACCCAGCCTCAGGTATTCCTTTATAGAAACACTAAATAAATGAAAATGACGATACAAGGCAAATTGGATTTCAAATTATTTCAAGGAATTGGCTATTAAATAATGTTAACTATTACTAATTTCCATAATATAATCTAATTGAATTCAATTAGCATTTTTTTACAAAATTAACTGTGTGTATGTATAGTGTTAGAGGATTTTTAGAATATAATTTCATAAATAAAATATATTTTAGTTATTATAAATGCATGCTATTTGCTTTTATTAACAGAATTCACAGTGATGACTACTGTACATAAATAATACAACATTAAGAATCTGTTATTTTGCCCACAAAATGTGTTGTCGGATGGCTGCCCCTTAAAATATTAATGTTGTGGGATGTAGGATAACTAAGGATTTAAAGAGCTTAACCATCGTTGATCTATATTTTTAAAATTATACCACTGATAATACTTTAGATGTCCTGTTGAAAATGAAGTGGAAATATTCCAGAATTGCTATAATTTTTCATATTCTCCAAGCAGGGAACACATTAAGGCTTTCATCTTTGTGTCAGCACAGGGTGCCATTTAGCAAAGTCAAATGAAACTTTTTAATGTAAATTATGGAATAGAAACATTCACTTATTAACTGAGTATCTGTGAACAAAAGATGTATTTGTTACAACTGATAAGGAATCTTATGTCTATGGGTGAAAAAGGTTATGTTTTAATACCTTTGCAACCATCAGTACAATGTTTGTTTAAGATAAGAGCTGTTACATTAACTACACTTATTACAGGCAATAGTAAATAATTTTCAAATGAGAAACAAATAGTGAAAAGCAAAAGTGAAGTAAATAAAGTGAAAATAAAGTTAAAAAGTGAAGTTTTCATTAATTTTTTTATTGTCTTTTAAAATATCATCTTATTGCTGGTTCTCCAAGAGAAATAATAATTAAATAAAATCTTTTGCTAATTTCCTTACAATATTACTTATTAGTTGATCTATTGGTCTATCTATTCTTCTTTTTTTTTTTTTTTTGAGACGGAGTCTCGCTCTGTCGCCCAGGTTGGAATGCAGTGGCGCAATCTCGGCTCACTGCAAGCTCCACCTCCCAGGTTCACGCCATCCTCCTGCCTCAGCTTCTTGAGTAGCTGGGACTACAGGCGTCCGCCACCATGCCCGGCTAATTTTTTGTATTTGTAATAGAGACGGGGTTTCATCGTGTTAGCCAGGATGGTTTCGATCTCCTGACCTCGTGATCCGCCTGCCTCGGCCTCCCAAAGTGCTGGGATTACAGGCATGAGCCACCGCGCCTGGCCTGGTCTATCTATTCTTTAATCAGTGTTTTTCCAATACTATATAAAACTCATAGATGACACATAAAGTTTTTCCAAGGGTGTATTTTTAGAAATCTAAAAATAATATTTAAAAAGCAATAAAATAGGCTTCATAAGTAGAATACTACATGCTAATTATTATCAAATTTGAGTTATTTAATATAGGAATATTCATTTTGGTCTAAAGTTTTATTTCATCAAAATAATTTTGGCAGGCAGAGTTAAATTTTTTAAATAGGTTTAAGATATAAATGTGTTTTTTAAACTTGTTATTTGGAAATAATTTCAAATGTACAAAAAAACAAAAAGGAAAATAGTACAAAAAATGCCATATATTCCTTTATATACTAACATTTTATTCTATTTGTTTTCTAATTGGATGTATATGTGTGTTTTATTAAACATTTGAGGGTAAGTAATATACTTCGTGACTCTTCCTCCTAAGCATCTCAGCTTATGTTGCTTACACATAGGGATAGCCTTACTTAACCACAGTACAATAACTTAATACAATCATTAACTTCAGCAATTAACACTTTGATATGGTTTGGCTGTGTCCCCACCCAAATCTCATCTTGAATTGTAACTCCCATAATTCCCACGTGTTGTGGGAGGGACCAGGTGGGAGATAATTGAATCATGGTGACAGTTTCCCCATGCTGTTCTCCTGGTAGTGAATAAGTCTCATGAGATCTGATGGTTCTATAAGGGGAAGCCCCTTTTGCTTGGTTCTCATTCTCTCTTTGCCTGCCACCATGTAAGACATGGCTTTCACCTTCTGCCATGACTGTGAGGCCTTCCCAGCCACATGGAACTGTAAGTCCATTAAGCCTCTTTTCATTTATAAATTACTCAGTGTTGGGTATGTCTTTATCAGCAGTGTAAAACAGACTAATACACCCTTATTTAGTCAACCACCATGCTTCCAGTTTTCTCACATGACCCAATAATATCCATTATATTACTTTTCTCCGTTAGTACAGGATCCAGTCTAGATTCAGAAATTGTTTTTAATTGTTAAGCCTCATTAGCCTTCTTTAATCTGAAACATTTCTTTAGCCATCCTTTTTCTTTGATGACACTGGCACTTATAAATAATAAAGTCTTATATTCTAAAAGAATATTCCTCATTTCATGTTTGCCTGATACTCCTTCATGATTAGATTCAGGTTATGCATCCCCAGGTGGGGATACTGCATTGATGATGTTATTACCTCTCAGGTGGCATTCAATGTTCATCTGCCCCTTACTAATGAAGTTAATTTGGGTCTCTAGCCAAGGTGTTTTCTGATTTCTTCACTGTGCAATTACTAATCTTTCCCCTGAATCTAGGATGAAGTCTAGGAAGAGACTCTTCAAGACCATGAAGATAATCCTGATTGTATAAATGTAATATTCACTGATGATTCTTTCCTCAGCAGATCTTTACTATGATGGCTGCAAAAGCCTGATTTTTCAACTCCAGCATTTCCTCAACATTTATCAGTCAATCCTGAGCATGCTACTGTGATCAGTAGCCTCCCCTCTCCTGAGTTCCTTCCTTGTTTTATGTATCCATTTATGTATCTTTGTTTTATGTATCCATTATGTATCCATTCATCTATCAAATGATTATCAGGGTGCAGGAAGACATTTCATTGCGGTTTTTGTGGTTTATAATTCATCCCTGGACTTCATTATTTTGCTGCTCCAATTTCCCAGATTTGACCAGTAGCAGCCCCCTCAAGCTGGATCCTATGTCCCCGTAACATAGTCATCTCTCAGTATCCCTGGGGGATTTGTTCCAGGACCCCTGAGGACACCAAACTCATGGATGCTTAAGTCCTTGATACTACAAAATGGTGTAGTATTTGCATATAACCTGTGCACATCCTCCTGTCTACTCTAAATCAGGGGTCCCCAACTCCCATACCATGGACCAGAACTGGTCTGTGGCCTGTTAGGAACATGACTGCACAGCAGGAGGTGAGCCGCAGACCAGTCGGTGAAGCTGAGCTCCACCTCCTATTAGATCTGCAGCAGCATTAGATTCTCAGAGTGTGAACCCAACTGTGAACTGCAAGGGATCTAGGTTGCATGTTCCTTATGCGAAGCTAATGCTTGATGATCTGTCAACTGTCCCCCATCACCCCCAGATGGGACCATCCAGTTTCAGGAAAACAAGCTCTGGGCTACCACTGATTCTACATTACAGTGAATATGTAATAATAATAGAAATAAAGTGCACAATAAATGTAATGCGCTTGAATCTTTCTGAAAATACATCACCCCCACCCCCCACCAATCCTGGTCTGTGGAAAAATTGTCTTCCACAAAACTGGTCCCTGGTGCCAAAAAGGTTGGGGACCACTGCTCTAAATCACTTCTAGATTACTTATAATACCTAATACAATGTAAATGCTAGGTAAGTAGTTGTTATATTGTATTGTTTAGGGTATAATAACAAGAAAAAAGCCTGTACATGTTCAATACAGATGCAACCATCCTTTTTTAAAATATATTTTCAATCCTCATTGGCTGAATTTGTGGATAGGGAACCTGCAGATATGGACAGAAGACTGTACTTCTTTTTGGCTTTTGTCTGTTTGTTTTTAGTTCTTCCTTACCTTCTGGCACAATAAGATTTTCATTCCGGGTTCATCTTATACTTACTCTGTCTTCTGCTAGAGATCAGCCATTTCTCCAAAGAGCCCTGGTTTCTTGTGGAACAGTATTAGACACCAATATCTGAGTGTTGGGTGTGCTCTCTAAACGTATTTGTAATAACTGATGAAAACTAGCTACTTTATGTCAAACAGTTGAATTCATTCTTTGACTAAATGAGATCTGGCTGAAGTGTGTAAGCAACACCTAGTTCTAGTTTATCTCATATATACTAAGATTTTATACAATAGTAAAAATATTATGGAGCTTTTCTGAACCCCCAAAAAACTTTTAAAAATATGCTATACTTACACCATGATGGTACTCTTTAGTGGTACATAGAGGCCATCAGATATTTGAAGACATTTCTTTACATAGTTAAGATCAATTTAGCAAACCATTTTTTGAAAGAATAGGAGATTGGTATAACTCTTTTGGTGAGGGAAAAATTATTTCACAGATGATGCCTCAATTTCCTATAAGGGTCCAATATCTCAAAAGAACCCGAAACTCCACATCCAAGACTGGGCAACAGGGTGAGACCCCACCTCAAAAAAAAAAAAAAAAAAACAAATATCAGCTGGGTGTGGCAGTGCAAGCCTGTAGTTCTGGCTACTCTGTAGGCTGAGGTGTGGGGATTGCTTGAGCCTGGGAGGTTGAGGCTGTGGTGAGCCATGATGGCACCACTGCACTCCAGCCGGGCAAGAGATTCAGACCCTGTCTCAAACAAAACAAAACAAACCCCACATCCACATGTCTACATATATCTACCTGAGTCTAACTTTTTAATGTTTTATCAAGGCATGACATCAAATGTAAGAATTTGTGATATCCTCTCCAATGTGAGCTATTTAGCAGTAAGCCTTCATTACAGGTTGTTTCTCTTTCTTGGGGACACTCTCTCTGGGTACAATCATGGCTCACTGCAGCCTCAGCCACCTGGGCTCAAGCCATCCTCCCATCTCAGCCTCCGGAATAGTTGAGACTACAGGCACTCACCACCACATGCCTGGGTACTTTTTTTTTTTTTTTTTTTAAGTAGAGATGAGGTCTTGCTATGCTGCCCAGGCTGGTCTCAAACTCCTAAGCTCAAGAGATCCTGTTGCCTTGGCTTTCCAAATTGCTGGGACTATAGGCATGGCCACCACACCTGGCCTAAATCAATTCTTTATTAAGCACTTAAGCTACTGAGTGGTATCATCAAAATAATAATCATAATGATAACAGCTAATATCTAAATAGTGCTTACTATATTCCAAGAACTCTTCTAATGTGTATCCTCAGCCAAATTTCAAGATTATCTGCAGAAACTACATATTTCAATATTTAAAATATGTATACATATATCAAGTGTAGGTATACATTCAGGAGAGTTTTACCTCCATAATTCTATTTCACTGATGAAATAACCTAGGCCCAAAATAGGAAGTGAAATAATCAAAACAAGTTTCTAAGAGCCCCATAAAGTGCACTAGTTTCTGCTTATGGGAGTGACCCAACCCAGAGGGAAATTAAGTGGGTTTTCTGCTGTGATCTCATTAGTATTTGGGGAAAACCTCCAGCTTGCAAACTACTGAATAAAATGCATATTTCTGCCTAGAACTTTTATCTAATGAATAGCTTATCTATTGAAACACATTACTTTCTAATACCATCCCATAACAAACATCCCACATTAGAAAGTATAAACCAATTATAAGCCAAAGATGGAAATCAGAGACATGAAATGGCTGGGGTTCTGTTTCTTTTTCTTTTTTTTTTTTTTTTTTTTTTGAGATGGAGTCTTGCTCTTGCCCAGGCTGGAGTGCAGTGGTGCAACCTCAGCTCGCTGCAACCTCTGCCTCCAGGGTTCAAGCTATTCTCCTGCCTCAGCCTCCCGAGTAGGTGGGATTGTAGGCACCCAACCATGCTCAGCTAATTTTTTTTTTGTATTTTTAGTAGAGACAGGGTTTCGCCATGTTGGCCAGGCTGGTCTTGAACTCCTGACCTCAAGTGATCTGCCCACCTCGGCCTCCCAAAGTGCTGGGATTACAGGCACTATTTCTTATTTTAGAGTACATGAGCCTGCTAGGTAAAGAAAGACCACCATTTCCTTTAGCTTTGTCCTCTTTGTCATCACTCTCCTGCATGATAAATTTTCCTTCATGAGACTGTAGTATAAACACCCAATTAGAAAAAAAGTCCTTTAGAATATCCATTTGTTCACTCATCCATTGATTCATTTTTTTTGAGTCAGGGTGTATTAGTCCATTCTTACACTCCTATAAATAAATACCTGAGACTGGGTGATTTATAAAGAAAAGAGGTGTAATTGGCTCACCGTTGCACAGGCTGTAAAGAAAGCATGGCAGCTTCTGCTTCTGGGGAGGCCTTGGCAAATTTACAATCATGGTGGAAGGCAAAGAGGAAGCAGGCACATTTTAAATAGCCAGAGCAGGAAAAGGGGGGAAGGGGAGATGCTACACACTTTTAAACAACCAGATCTCACGATAACTCACTATCATGAGAGCAGCACCAAGGGGATGGTTCTAAGCCATTCATGACAACTCCACCCCCATAATCCAATCACCTCCCACCAGGTCCCACCTCCAACACTGAGGATTACAATTTGACATGAGATTTGGTGGAGACATAGCTCCAAACCATATCATGGGATCTTGCTCTGTCACTCAGGCTGGAGTTCAGTGGTGTGATTATAGTTTGCTGCAGCCCTGACCTCCTGGGCTCAAGCAATTGACCTGCCTCAGCCTCCCAAACAGCTATGACTACAAGTACATGCCACCACACCCAGCTAATTTTGTAAACTTTTTTTTGTAGAGACAGGGTCTCACAATGTTGCCCAAGCTGGTCTCAAACTCCTGGCCTCAAGCAATCCTCCTGTCTTGGCCTCCCAAAGTTCTGGGATTACATGCATGAGCTGCCTCACCCAGCCTCAACTCTTTTATTCAACACCTACTGTGTGTCATGCATTATTTCAAACATGGGAATACAGTGAGTTCCTGTCTTTATAGATCTAATATCCCAGTGCAATTGTAAAGACAATCAGCAAAAAAAAAAAAAAAAAAAAGAAATTTAATGCCTGGTTTTTCAAAAGTGCATTAAGAAAAATTAAGCAGTATACATATAATTATTTCTCTTATGAGTTTAATGTAAAACTGAGTTGCAACAGGAAAGACAGCAGTGAAGCCATGCCACTACTCTGCCTGCAAAGTAAAGGTGGTACATGGTTTTATGTCTCAGCCTCCCTCTCTGTAGTCTAATTTTAAATTATCATTTGCTGTGAGAAAGGAAACTTTTTGTATGTTTTATGGTTTCATTTGAATTGCAGGAGACCTGTGATATCACTTTTGAGAAAATTCTTTTTTTTTTTTTTTTTAATTTGAGACAGGCTCTTGTTCTGTGGCCCAGGCTGGAGTTCAGCTCACTGCAACCTCTGTGTCCTGGGCTCAGGTGATCCTCCCACCTCAGCCTTCCGAGTAGCTGGGACTACAGGCATGCACCACCATGCCCAGCTAATTTTTCTTTTTAGTAGAGATGGAGTTCTCCATGTTGCCCAGGCTGGTCTCAAACTCCTGGGCTCAAGCAAGGTGCCCACCTCCACTTCCTAAAGTGTTGGGATTACAGGTGTGAGCAATTGTGCCCAGCTGAGAAAATTCTTATTAATCAAATCTTTACTAAGGAGGAAGGTTAACCTATTCTGTTGTTATTTCCTATCAATGCCTGGCATACCCAGAGAGCTTTCCAGGAGAAGTTAACTGCATTTCCATGAGTATAAATACATATCTTTTCTTTTAAATGAGTCTCAGTAGTCAGCGAGTAGATTTTCACTGTCATAAAGTATTGTCTTTAGAGAGATAAAAATGCTACTGTCAGAAGACTTGTTCTCTCCTGTTGGGTGTTGCAGACAGATTTTGTTAATTATAGAACTGTCCTTTTTTTTTTTTTTTTTTTTGCTTTTATGAGACTGCACTAAACTGTTTTAGATTTGCTCTTACAATTAGTTTATGTTACAATAAGTTCACTGGACTCTTGTGACTCATCTTAATACTATACTTAATCCCAGATTTGAGATTTATTAGAGTCTCAGAGACCTGAAATCAGCCAAGTCCCTCCCTCTGCCCAGACTCTCACACAGGGAGAATACTAAGGATAGGCCTGAAGTTGGATGGTTTGGATTTTCACAAAGAAAG
Source organism: Pongo pygmaeus (assembly GCF_028885625.2). NCBI lineage: Eukaryota > Metazoa > Chordata > Mammalia > Primates > Hominidae > Pongo > Pongo pygmaeus. The sequence continues at coordinate 101,122,503 of NC_072387.2, forward strand.
ATCTTTTGTTCTCCTCCCAGGAACTAAATGAAACATGTCATTAGGCCAACTCTTGCAGCCAATGTCAAGGAGTCAAGCAGAGGCCGCTTAGCTGACAAATAGGCAAGTTTTTGAAGGAAAGACATTTTTTTTAGAAAACTGCCCCTCTTACATATACTCTTAGATCATGATCATCTTAATTTTACCTGTGTTTCCTATAATAATTTCATTTTTTCTCCTTGACTAATTCATTTATAGAAATGTAGTGATGACACACTACTTCAACTGTATTAATTATCCAACACACTTATTTCTAAATCCATCTGTCTTTTTTCCCCCATAATCATTTATGCCCACTTCTAGGTTATACCCAAGGTTCTGAGGATTAGCAGTTATGCGTGACAGTGGATATGAAACTGATCCAATAGTCCCGCAGTTTTTTTATAAACATAAATATTGACTCATATGATCTTAAAACTTGAAGCTTAACATTTGTTTTATCTAATTTCTTCCTCAGTAAACCAACCTTCAAGGCCTCTTTTAAAAAAATTATCAAAGAACTGAAACTCACGAGATCACCACATCAGATGCCGACCCCTCAATCATCATGATTGCTTCCTTGCCCTTCAACAGTTCCTGTTTTCTTACACATTGTCACATTTCTTCCCTGCTATATAAGCCCCTAGTTTTAGTCCATCAGGGAGATGGATTTGAGACTGAGCTCCCAACTCCCCAGCTGCAGCGCCCAGTTTAAAGCCTTCTTCCTTGTCTGTACTGTATTGTGTCAGTGATGGGCTTTCCGTGCAATGAGCAGCAGTACCTAGACCAAATCCCTAGTGTTTCAGTAACAGATATGTAAATGGTCCCAGCCACACCTTCTGAGACTCACCATTATGGGCAGCAGTCCAATGCTAACACAGTGCACTAGGTCTGATAGATCAGGGCCTGCTTTTGCTTCTGTTTTTCTGATTTCCAGTTTTGCCTACAGCTCAGTGCCCCATAGAACTGAAGTGCTTCCAAGCCCTTACCAATTCCTGTCCTAGAATCTGGAGTCCTTTCCCTAAATTTCTTTCCCTAAACTGGTGTTTGGATCTTTGCTGCCCATCGAATAGTAACACATTTAGAAAAACATTCAGAGAACTCAGGCGAATCTGGAAAATTTTATGATCACAGCATCATACTTCTAAAATTAGCCTCATCACCCATATATGTTTGGTTTCTAATAATTTTATATTATTGGACTTTATAAAATTATAAAATCAAAACATCTAATACATTTTTTACATTATTCACCAAATTCCTACTGAAATATTGTTTTTATACTCAAAGTGTTTTTCAAAAGATGTAATTAGAAAAGAAAGCTGTAATGATATCTGATATGGTTTGGCTCTGTTTCCCCACTCAAATTTCATCTCAAATTTTAATCCCTATGTGTTAGTAGAGGGGTCTGGTGAGAGGTGATTGAATCACGGAGACAGACTTCCCCCTTGCTGATTTAATGATAGTGAGTGAGTTCTCATGAGATCTGGTTGTTTGAAAGTGTGTGGCACTTCCCTCTTCACTCTCCCTCTCTCCTGAAACTATGTGAAGAAGGTCCTTGCTTCCTCTTCGCCTTCTGCCATGACTGTAAGTTTCCTGAGGCCTCACAGTCAGGTTTTCTGTTAAGCCTGCAGAACTATGAGTCAACTAAACCTCTTTTTTTTCATAAATTACCCAGTCTTAGGTAGTTCTTCATAGTAGTGTGAAAATGTGTTAATACAGAAAATTGGTTGGAGTGGGGGCACTGCTATAAACATACTAGAAAATGTGGAAGCAACTTTGGAACTGGGAAACAGGTAGAGATTGGAACAGTTTGGAGGGCTCAGAGAAAGAAAGGAAGATGTGCAAAAGTTTGGAACTGCTCAGAAACTTATTGAATGGTTTAGACCAAAATGCTGATAGTAATATGGACAATGAAGTCTATACTGAGGTGGTCTCAGATGGAGATGAAGAACTTATTGGGAACTGGAGTAAAGGTCACTATTGCTACACTTTACCAAAGAGACTGGTGGCATTGTGCCCCTGCTCTAGGGATCAGTGAAAGTTTGAACTTGAGAGAGATGATTTAGGTAGGGTATCTGGAAAAAGAAATTTCTAAGCAGAAAGGTGTTCAAGATGTGGCCTGGCTGCTCCTAAGAGCATATAGAAACATGTGTTCACAAAGAGATTGTCTGAAATTGGAACTTATGTTTAAAAGGGAAGCAAAGCATAAAAGTTTAGAAAAATTGAAGCCTGACCATGTTGCAGGAAAGAAAAAAACATTTTCTGGGGAGACATTCAAGCCTGCTGCATACATTTGCATAAGTAAAGAGAAGCCAAATGTTAATAGTCAAGACAATGGGGAAAATGTCTCCAGGGCATGTCAGAGACCTTCGTGACAGCCCCTACCATCACAAGCCTGGAGGCCTAGACGGGAAAAATGGTTTCAGGGGACACACCCAAGGCTCTGCTGCTCTGTGCAGCCTCAGGGCATGGCACCCTGCATACTAGCCACACCCGCTCCAACCATGGCTAAAAGGGGCCAAGGTATAGCTCAGGCCATTGCCTCAGAGGGTGCGAGCCTGGGCGGTTTCCATATGGCGTTGGGCCTGTGGGTGCACTGAAGGCAAGAGTTGAGGTTTTGGAGCTTCCACCTAGATTTCAGAGGATGTATGGGAACAAATGGATGTCCAGTCAGAAGTCTGCTGAAGAGGTGGAGCCCTTATGGAGAACCTGTACTAGGGAAGTGGGGAAAGAAAATTTGGGGTTGAAGCCCCCACATAGAGTCCTCTCTGGGGCACTGCCTAGTAGAGCTGTGAGAAGAAGCCCCTGTTCTCCAGATCCCAAAACAGTAGATCCACGGACAGTTTACATCATGCACCTGGAAAAGCCACAGGCACCCAATGCCAGACCATTAAAGCAGCCATGGGATCTGTACCCTGCCAAGCAAGAGGGGTGGAGCTGCCAAGGGCTTGGAAACCCACCCCTTGCATCAGTGTGCCCTGAATGTGAGACATGGAGTCAAAGGAGATCATTTTGGAGCTTTAAGATTTAATGACTACCCTCCTGGGTTTTGGACTTTCATGGAGTCTGCAGCCCCTTGGTTTTGGCTAATTTCTCCCATTTGGATGGAAATACCCAATTCCTGTACCCACATCATATCTTGGAAGCAACTAAATTGGTTTTAATTTTACAGGCTCATAGAAAGGATTTGCCTGGTCTGAGATGAGATTTTGGACTTGGATTTTTGAGTTAATGCTGAAATGAGTAAAGACTTCTGGGGACTGGTGGGAAGGCATGATTGGTTTTGAAATATGAGAAGGACATGAAATTTGGGAGGAGCCAGGGGCGGAATGATGAGGTCTGGCTCTGTGTCCCTACCCAAATCCCATCTCGAATTGTAATCTCTATATATCAGGGGAGGGCCTGGTGGAAGGTGATTGAATCATGGGGGTGGACTCCCCCCTTGCTGTTCTCATGATAGTTAGTGAGTTCTCATGAGATTTAGTTGTTTGAAATTGTGTGGCACTTCCCCCTTTACTCTCCCTCTTTCCTGAAACCATGTGAAGAAGGTCCTCGCTTCCTCTTTGCCTTCTGGCATGATTGTAAGTTTCCTGAGGCCTCCCAGTCATGCTTCCTGTTAAGCCTGCAGAACTGTGAGTCAACTAAACCTCTTTTCTTCATCAATTACCCAGTCTCAGGTAGTTCTTTATAGCAGTGTGAAAATGGACTAATAGAACATGTGAAAAATATAAACAATGTTTCAACTTTTTATATACTTATTGGGATAATGGTTCCACTAGCTCAAGTTAAATCAATGGGGTATTTATATTCAAAATAGAAGAAAAGAACCAACCACTTTGAAATCTCATTGTCTTAAAGACAGTAAGATAGAAATGTTGCTCTGTAAAGAGCATTAACAAATATTAAAATGTCTTTAAGAAATATTGTTTTTCCAGGAAATAATACAAGTAACAAAAATGAAAGTATGTACAGTTGTTTGACATGATGGAGAGTCTAGATTTTTTATAATTGAGAACATAAAGACATTTCACCAAGTAAAGAAACTACCATATTATCTATTCATGTTGTAATACATTATTTCAAGGTTCTTATTTTCAACATGAGTTAGAAGAGTCCCAGAAGTCTACAACAAAAAGAATAAATGAAGAAAGAATATTGTTGGATAGTACTATCAAGGCAGGCAAATTTATAGTATTTTCTATTAATACCACAATATTAAAATAATTATGCCTTTTATCAAATTTTAGAGTTTAAGCATTAGCCATGTATTTTAATCATCTTTATACTAAAAATACTCATAAGTTATTTCTTTATGTGTTCTTCAAATAACAATGAAGGACATTTAACAATTCCTGATACTGAGACATGACAGAAATTTTTCCTGTGGATACTTAAGAGGAAATAACAACATAAAAAGCATGCATTTGAAAACATCCTTACAGCAAATACAGCTATTTCTTTTAACATCCCTCAATGTAATGAAATGGTTACATAGTAAAAAAAAAAAATGTTCCATAAAAGAGATCCTTTGGAAATTAGTGGGTTTAGAAAACAATATAGTCCACATATGAATTTTTGTTGGTGTTGTTGAATCCATGGATATATTTCAGAGCAGGGTTTTTTTTTTTTCGGAAATCAGACACTGAAGAGAATTGAAGGTGAGGGGATTGGAGAGTGAATAGAACATCACCATAGAGAAATGCACATAAGCACAGTATTTTGCATAGGTATTTCCAAAAGTTCCACAATGCACAAACATAAACTGCAGCTTTTCAAACTGCAGGTCCAAGCCTATCAGAAATTGATGAAATCACTCTGATGGGCTGGAATGGGCAGTTTACAAAGCAAAATGATTCTGGTAAGGTTTTGGCAGTAGCAATACGGTTTTGGAATCTCCTTTAATTTCTCCATGAAAATAGACAGGCAAGCAAGAATCGCAAATCCAGAAACATCTACAAGAAAACTTTAGAAATCTATAATGCAAGTGTGAGCATATGGGGACAGACCATAAAGAGCTATGAGACACAGAGGGAATTACCATCTGACTGGCAGGAAGTGGAGAGAAGGGAACTGGCTTGACAGTCCTAAGAATAATGAACAATCTAATTGCCATAGAGTACTCACTGGAAATTGCAGCAGGCCACTTTGAGAACAGAAGCCAAAACCACAAAGGGTTTCTACAGGACTCAATTCATGAATAAATACATAGTGTTAAAGTATGATGTGGTCTAATGGTGCCCAAGGACTCTGAATCCTATAGAGTACTAAACTAATATACCATACTGATTTTAGAGACAAATTCACCTGCTGAGGATTAGAATTCAATGGGAATAGAATCCAAATTGAGCAGAGAGAGAAACAGGAATGACATAGGAAAAAGAAGGTTCTGATAAAAATTGAGGGGAAGAACAAAGGATGCCTATCTCAAAAAGCATGAGATACGATCTTTATCATTGTCTCAACCAAAGAGGGAGCTCTAGAGCCAAGAAGCCCAAAAAAACTGTCTTGACCTACTCCCTCCTTGAAAGAACAAAATTACCTTCCTACAGTCCAGGAAAACTTGCCAGAAAAACAGGTCCCCAGAAAAAAAAATATATATATATATGATTATATATATATATATAAAATCATATATATAATTTATACATATACCTAATATTTTGATAGATGATAAAAGAAAAAATAAAATAATAGTTATGAAAGGATAACATATGTCAGAATTATAAAAACTTACTAATGAGGTGATTGGGGAAAAAAATGAAGATTTAGAAAGAGAAAAGAAAAAGAATTTGAAAAGAGAACACAGGAAAGAAATAAAATTAAAACAAATATATTTTGATAAATAAAGATTAAACTAGATGGAACACAAAAGAGAACAAACACAACAGATAATGCCTTGAGAAAAATTGAATAAGAGAAAGAGGAATGTTTTTAAAAGTTAAAAAGATAAAAAAGATGAAAGGAATTTGAAAGAAGGTGATGGAACAGGCGCAATGAATATCCAAAATACATATAATGCATTAATTAGAACAAATAATACAAACCATAATCTTAGAAAACTTTTTTGAAAAATTTAACAAAATTGTATTTTGTTAATTAAACAAAATTTTCCTGAAATAAAAGACCCTTTGAAATTAATATTGAAAGGTTGCCTATCACACCTAGGAAAACTGATCCAGAATGGACTAAGGCAGTCATATCCTAGTGAAGCTACTGGGCTTGAAAGAACAGAAACAGAAAAATTTTCAGCCTTTGAGGCAAAAAATGTTAAAAAGACCAAGTAGTTTATAAGGAAAGAAAATCAGATTGCTACCAGACTTTTGCACAGCAATATTTTATGCCAAAACACAATAATGTATTTTAAATCCTCAAAGAAAAAAAATGAAAGTCACAGCTTTTATTTGTAGCCAAACTGATTTTCAAGTATAAAAGTGTCAGACAAATTAATACAAATATGCAAGAATTCAGAGAAAATTCTTGTACCTTTCATAAGTAATGATCCAGAGAACAAACTTCAGATATCTTAAAAGAATGGAGAGACATCAAAATTTTAAAAAACAAAATAAATAAACTAATGGTGACATTAAATATATATTTACCCAACTATGACTAATTGATATTTACAAGACAGATAGCATAATATGTAATGGCAATATGCTTTTCCAGTATAGATGCAACACTAAGGTGAGAGTGGGAGTACATAAGAAAAATAGAACATATGCTCTGTGCCTTATAGTTCAGATGAATAAAACAGAATAAAGAAGAAAATAAAACATCAGGATAATCATACATAGTAACACTAAATATTATTTTGCAAAAGTTTTGTTTTTATTATATATAAATCTGTATTGGGTCAATATGTAAAAATTATTGCTTGTGGGTTGTGGTTAAAATAATTTGAGAACCACCGTACTTGAGGACCTTGGACCTGAGACTTAAGAAGCCTTTTGTAGAATATCTGCAATGCATATATTTTGGTAAATTTTCACAAAGTAGTTTTTCCTTCAGCTAAAATATTGATAATTTTGTAAGGGCAGCAATACCAAGGATATTGATTCTAAAAATTATCTAGAGTTCTACCATATTTCATCAACTCTAAGAGACATATTTTTTCACATTTTAACATCTCTGAAATCAGAATATTTTACATTTACAGTGCCTTACAATTTACAGTGTCTTACAATTAGTTTCAGCACTTTCTTTTCTTCCTACATTACATAAATAATTACATTGTGATTCTCAGCCAATGGCATCTTTGATATAGAGACATTTTTGATATGGAGATATCTACTATTTTCCTGTTATCTGCACAATGGTTCATCACATGTTTTACCTATGAAGGAGTCGCTGTCTTGTGGTCAAAGTAAAAAATCTTGACTAGTACAATAGAAATCAATGTCACCTTGATCCCAAGGTAGTAAAAATTATAAATAGTTACTATTTGGAATAAAAAAAATGCTTCCTAGTTATGTAACACTATAGATACAAGAAAATATTTTATCACTTACACTGTATTTTTTAAATCTATCTCCCAAAATTTAAAAGCTCAATAGCTGAGATAGAAACATTTATAAATATGATTTATTGACTGTTTTATAAATGTTGGTCTTATAGAAATCAGATTACAAGCAAAGTAGAAATTTGAATAAAATTGAAAACAAACCTATGGTATTAATATCATTTATATCACTGGTGCTCAGTGACATTATATAAATTATTTCTGTGATGATAATAAACACAAAGAAACTTGATGACATTTTAAAACATTGAATATGTTAATACAAATAAGTATAACTGAGGGTACAATTACAACTATCATAGTTTTTTATACGATAATGTCATACTTTGTCAGTCATTGTATGAGTCTGGGCCCAATCAGGAGACAAAAATCATACAGTAATTTAAGCAGGAGATGTTTAAAATGAAGAATTTTCAGTTGTGAGAGGAGAGCAGCTATAAAGATGTAATGAGAACACTGAAGTGTACCCTAAAGTTGAGGGAGCAGACTAAAGAAGGACGAACTTGGAAAGAGGGTCATCTTCTCAAGGCTAAGGTTCAGACGTAATTGGAGAAAATATTATTGTAGCCCACTGGAGGGCAGAGAAGTTTACTGTATCACCAGAGGCTAGAAAAGCATGAAATAATCCTCAAGGGTGCAAGGGAGTCACAGCTAGCAGGATGTGCAATGTGTGTAGGAGAGCTGCTGCAGGTTAGAAGCCGGGAGCATGCAGTGTCAACAGTGAGAGTCCTGCAGGAAGCGGGTCACCTGGCCCAGGCCAAAGATACAACGTAGTTCCAGGAACTACACACACCGGTCGCATGGTCCAGCAGAGGAGCACTGCATGTCTTCCCACCACTGACTAACCAGGCAGCAGAAGCAAGAATGAAAATACACACAGGAACCAGGAAAAGTTAACTTCTTCCTGCAATTTCCCTCCCACGCCCCCTGGCTAAATGTACCACATGCTCTCAAAAAGAAAAAAAAAACCATCAACGGTTCAATACAGACCCTGAGAACAGGTATTCAAGGGTGAATTTGGAGTTGAGAGGCGATAAATCAATGACTGGCACAGCAAGCAATCAAACGTATCTTTTAAGTATCCGCTTTAAGAAACGCCTTGTAAACCCTGGGTTAGGTACTAAGAAAAACATTATAATTGGGAAGCTGTAAGGTATAGCAGGAAGAGAGGAATAGATGGGAGAGAAATGGGTGTAAAGAATTATACTCGGGCTGGGAACAGTGGCTCCTGCCTGTAATTCAGCACTTTGGGAGCCCAAGGCAGAAGGATCACTTGAGACAGGGAGGTCAAGGCTGCAGTAAGCTGTGATTGTGTGCCCCTGCCCTCCAGCCTGGGTGACACAGCAACTCCATCTCAAATAAACAAACTAAAGAATTAACTAACAGACTTACCAAGAGTCCCAAAGGTAGTGAATATCAGACGATTGCATTTTAAATTCTTAGAAATTCATGACTAGCACTATTGTGTCCGGAATTTGTGGGTTCTCGGTCTCACTGACTTCAAGAATGAAGCCGCGGACCCTCGCAGTGAGTGTTACAGCTCTTAAGGTGGCGCGTCTGGAGTTTGTTCCTTCTGATGTTCGAATGTGCTCGGAGTTTCTTCCTTCTGGTGGGTTCGCGGTCTCGCTGGCTCAAGAGTGAAGCTACAGACCTTTGCGGTGAGTGTTACAGCTCTTAAGGCGGCGCCTCTGGAGTTGTTCCTTCCTCCCGGTGGGCTCGTGGTCTCGCTGGCTTCAGGAGTGAAACTGCAGACCTTCGCGGTGAGTGTTACAGCTCATAAAAGCAGCGTGGACCCAAAGAGGGAGCAATAGCAAGATTTACTGCAAAGAGCGAAAGAACAAAGCTTCCACAATGTGGAAGGGGACCCCAGCGGGTTGCCACTGCTGGCTCGGGCAGCCTGCTTTTATTCTCTTATCTGGCCCCATCCACATCCTGCGGATTGGTAGAGCCGAGTGGTCTGTTTTGACAGGGCGCTGATTGGTGCGTTTACAATCCCCGAGCTGGATACAAAGGTTCTCCACGTCCCCACCAGATTAGCTAGATACACAGTGTCCACACAAAGGTTCTACAAGGCCCCGCCAGAGTAGCTAGATACAGAGTGTCAATTGCTGCATTCACAAACCCTGAGCTAGACACAGGGTGCTGATTGGTGTGTTTACAAACCTTGAGCTAGATACAGAGTGCCCATTGGTGTAGTTACAATCCCTGAGCTAGATATAAAGGCTCTCCACGTCCCCACCAGACTCAGGAGCCCAGCTGGCTTCACCCAGTGGATCCCGCACCCGGGCTGCAGGTGGAGCTGCCTGCCAGTCCCGCACCGTGCGCCCGCACTCCTCAGACCTTGGGTGGTCGATGGAACTGGGCGCTGTGGAGCAGGGGGCGGCGCTCATCAGGGAGGCTCGGGCGGCAGGGGAGCCCATGGAGCGGGTGGGAGGCTCAGGCATGGCGGGCTGCAGGTCCCGAGCCCTGCCCTGCCGGAAGGCAGCTAAGGCCCAGTGAGAAATCGAGCACAGTGCCGGTGGGCTGGCACTGCTGGGGGACTCAGTACACCCTCCGCAGCCACTGGCCTGGGTGCTAAGCCCCTCATTGCCTGGGGCGGCCGGCAGGGCTGGCCGGCTGCTCCGAGTGCGGGGCCCGCCAAGCCCACGCCCACCTAGAACTCCAGCTGGCCCGCAAGCGCTGCACGCAGCCCCAGTTCCCGCTCCGGCCTCTCCCTCCACACCTCCCTGCAAGCTGAGGGAGTGGGCTCTGGCCTTGGCCAGCCCAGAAAGGGGCTCCCACAGTGCAGTGGTGGGCTGAAGGGCTCCTCAAGTGCTGCCAAAGTGGGAGCCCAGGCAGAGGAGGCACCAAGAGCGAGCGAGGGCTGTGAGGACTGCCAGCATGCTGTCACCTCTCACTATGGTACTTAACCTGGCATTGAAGTTAGACTACAGCTGTCTCAGGGTCCCATGACTTGAAAACATGTTGCAAATTGCAAGTGACTCTATCAGCAAACAATTAAGAGTATAATCTATGAGTCTAGCATCTTTGTAAATCGCAGAGCCAGTAGCTACTTCCTTCTTCTGCAATTGTGCTTGAGAATCTCCATCTTCTTCCTGCACTGCACCGCCCCGCCCCCCCCCCCCCGCCCCCAACACACACACACACAAACTTCCAGGGCACAAAAGTGTTGTCTATCATGGAAACTTCCTGGGTCTATCTGTGAACATCTTTAAACCTTATAAAAATAACCCTTGGCTAACTTTTTAAATTTAAAATATTGTTTTAAGTTTTTTAAAGTTTAAAATAAACCTTTTTAAGCTAAAAGAGTTAATATACATCAATTTTACGAAGAATTGACAGAGAATACAAGAGCAAAATTTGACAATTCACAAATAATTCTGTTTGCTATGTATTGGTATGCCTGCTATTTTTCCCGAGTCAATGAGTTCTTTCCTTGTTTAAATAATTTTTAATGTCATATAATTAATTTCAGACAGTCCAGATAGCCTTTCAAACTTATGTACAGCAGAACAAACTTTAGTTCTGCTCACAACACACTGCTCTAAGTATTAAAATATGTCTAAGGGCTGAACGTAAGAGAATTATGACCAAAAAAAAAAAAAAAAAAACCAATTCTTGAGAAAAGATATTTTCTCAAGAAACTATCACCATCAACTGTGAGTTTGTTGATGTTTTTAAAATCTTCCCTTGGGTATTTATAGTACAATTTAATTTTAATTGTCAAGGCACTCATTTTGCCGTTGGGAGTGTGATGTATTTCCCGTGCTTTTCTTCTCTGTGGTTCCCTGTGTAGCCATTTCACTATTACTGAATACCACCACCAGAGGGTAGGCAGGATAAGGGCAAATCAGTGAAACCAAAAATTGCTACTTGAAAGCGGCTGTGGCAAAAATTTCAGAAAGTAGCTGAGACGACTCACTATTAATTAGAGTCTCTGCTAGTCCAGTGGACAACAGCAGAAATAATTTACAAATGTATGGTCTTCAGAATCTTCCTTTCAATGAATGAGCATGATCATGACAGTGAAGAGAAAGGAACGAAGAGCCTATTTTTCTGCTGCTTCTTTTTCCTTCTGCATGATGTTTCTTTCAAATCTGCATAAATCATACATCTCAAACTTGATGCAATTTACAATAACAGCAAACTCTAATAAAGCAAGTTTTCTCAATTATTTGAAATCAAATGGCTTTTTTAAATCCTGGGAATCTAAATACGGGAAGCATTTCATATGAGATTTTCTTGGAAGGATTTTTTTTTAATAAGCATTTTGTTTTGTTTTGTTTTGTTTTGTTTTGTTTTAAATCCCGCTGGTTAACACTTGAAGAATAATTTCCTGTGGTGTCTCTGTAAAGCTGCAAATGCCACGTCAGTGAGAGCCAGACTGTAATATGGACCGTGTGGTACGGGTAATAATTGATGAAACGAAAATGGCCCTTTCAGAGAATATTATATATAAAAAAGCCCACACATTTAATAGGACTAAGATCATTACCACTGAGCAAGAGAAAAAACTCCACCTGTACGAACTAGAAACAAGTGAAGTTTGAAAATAAAAACTTAGTAAGAGTAGTCGAAGGACACAAGTAGGTCCTTGGGAAAAAAAAAAAAAAAAAAAAAGAGCTATTCAGTCATCCTCTCCTTTGGTTTCTGCAGATGCTTCTCAACCCTTCCTGACACGGAGGGATTTTGCCTCACTCCTATCTGCAGATCCACGTAGATTTTCAGGTAAATACAATGTTAAGATATTTGTTATTGATGGATGATAGCTCCTTTTTAAGTCATTTGTTAAATTTTTGCAAACTGTTACCATGGCAAATTTCAATTTTGTTGAAATGGCAAGTAAAATATTCTCTCATAATCAAATATGTAGGGTTTTACAGGAAACTTTTTTCCATTTTCAGATAAACCCAAATATTTGCAACTGACACAAAATAACAACAAATAACTCAATATAGTCCCTCAACTACTTACATTGTATAAAATTTTCTAATGCATCTCTGATTTTAAAGCTGGTTTTAGTACCATATCCTATGTCTGATGTAAACCACATTTGGGGACTAAAATATCTTTTTTCAATCATTTAAGTTCTCTAAACTTCAGAATCACTATTAATTCTGAATAGATTAGTTCTGATCATTCTGGGCAAACAAACTTTTCAATTATAATTTATTTTCATTAGCATTGCTTAAGGAGTTTAAGCAATATTGTTAAAGGTGAAAACCATTAGGAATATAATTCCTGAACATACAGATGTAAGAATTTTAAAAAGTAAGTTAGACATGCTTTCTTGATGTATAATACAGTTCTCACTTTTGTTTGTGTGTGCCCACTACTTAAGAGTCTGTAAATTTTTTAAAAAAGTATTTTAAAGCATATCTATTGTGGATCATGGTGAGAGAAGTGGATGCAGATATAAATGGTTATATTACTTTGGATCATGAAGAAAATGCAGTTTTAAAAGGCTTTTTTTTTGTGCAACCCTATTCAGAAGAAAACATTTAGGTTGGGTTTATATGCACAACATGCTTCACCCTTTTCTTGACTATTAAAACCACTAATTAGCAGCTGTTCAATTCCTTAAAATAGTCAACCTGTGCATGCTGTAGCTAAGGACAGAATGCACAAGTAAAAGAAAACAAGTAGTAAAACTATTGTTTCCCTTTTAAAAGATAATTGTTCAATAGGATCTTATGTCTTGATTCATTGTCACAATGTGAGCCTGGATCCTACTAAGAAACAGTAAATTCCCAAATACTTGTCAAGCATAAACATGTTTTCTTTATACTATTACAAATGTTAGTACAAAACAAAACTGAATAGCTGGAGTAACATTTATTGGCTGATTATATATAAATTAATAAATAACATTTATTCCATAGTTCCCATCGTTATTTTCAAAATTCTATAGTAAAATAATAAATTCATGTTGAATTTTAGATTTACACAAAATAGGAAGAAATGGTTGAATTAGTTAAATAACCTCCTCATAGCTAGTAATTAATAACTATTTTAAAATTAAGTATTATTTGCCAAATTCAAGGGCTATTACATTTTCAGAAATAACAGCATTTAATTATGTGTGCCAGAAATAACAATTAAGATATATTTATAACAGAATACATTCTATTGATTTCAACTTGGTCATATAAAATATTTCGTTTGTCATTTTCTTGTAAGTTCTACGTTTCTTGGAGTCACTTATTTTTGTTAGCTTGGAAATTAGGATCAAAATACTGTATACCTAAAATATGTTGAAACTTGAAATTAAAAGTATTTGATAGGACAACGAAATTCACCATCTTTTGCATAAAGTGTCTTTTTCACATGTAGTAAATAAGTCACCATGTTACAAATGATTTAAAAATATTTCCATAGTATAATTTGAAATAATAAGGAAATAAAAGTTGTTTGTTGTTTAAAATGTAAAACTTGCATATATTTTCATTTCTTAAATCACAAAACATCAAAAACAATTCACAGAATAGAGGGAATGTTACTTCAAGAAACTGTTAAATTAGAAAATGTATAATAGTCATAAAATGAAAGCAAAATAATTCTAGAATTAACAAAAATATTTTCAAGAAAATCTGTAGTCAACTGTTAATTGTATCCTATTAAAGTTCTTACAAAATAAAGACAAAATGACTCTGGGTTGTGTTATAATACATATGGTATAGCATATATTCCAGGAATTTACCCTTCACACTAAGCAATTAAGTTCAAAGACCTGATTAAGAGAAACAAGAAAATGTTTTCCTTTCGTTTTCAGGTCTACTACTTAGTTTTTCTTTATTTAGCCAATATAAACCAATATAAATTAACATAAACAGAATCATACATATTCCCTGGCTTTCCTTTTCTTTGGGGAATGTAAGCTTTAAAGGAAGTGCACATCAAGCTTCTTCTTTATACCAACTGCAGCCATTAAGCAGCATTTCAAGATATATATAAATCTACACATGCCTGTGTTGTTTTGAAAAGTTGAATTTAAACATCCATACACAGCTGGTGGGAGTGTAAACTGCTAAAACCAATGTGGGAAATGATTTGACTTTACTTGGTAAAGTTTAATATATCCATACTATATGACCATCCGTGTGTATAATACTATAGGCTGGAGAAATTCTTCCACCTGAGCAGAAGAGGCATGTCCAACCTCATAGCGATGTTGCTCACAGTAGCAAAAAATATATAAATAAGTCAAAAGTCCAATAACACTGGATAAGGTAAGTAAACCGTGGCACATTTGTACACTGGAATGCTTTATGGAATGGAAAATCAATGAACTATAGTTATAGGTATCAGTGAAAAAGAATCTTAAAAATAAATGTTAAATGAAAAGCCAAGTAACAGAGGAATATAATATAATTCCATTGATTTCAATTTCCAAAACAGGCAAATGAAACAACAGATTGCTTAGGAAGACACCCAATGCGCTAAAATTATAAAGAAAAGTGAGGCAAGGATTAGCGCCAAATTCAGAATACAGGCAACTCTTGGGTACTATGGGAGTGGACATAAGGTGGGAGGGTGTGCACTCAGCTGACTTCCAAGGTGCCTGTACTGTCTTGTCTCTCAAGGTGGATGGCAGGCACACAAGATTTCAGTTTTTTGGTTTTCATTTTTTATAATGTTACTGGGTTTTCTTGATATGTACCATATTTCACAACATAACAAAGATAATAACGAAATCAAGTTAAGTTACAAAACTATTAGCAAATTGCTGGTAATTTCTCATTAATTTCAAAACAATCTGTTGGCTAACTTTTTGTCTTCTCTCAACCAATAAACAATCAAATGTTCAATAAAAGTGTGTGTGTTAAAGTTCAAAGCAAACCAAGAGACATATCAATCCTAACATACAAAGAACTAAATCCAAATGTTTCAGAGGCAAATTACAATACAGATAAGAGTTTGGGGGGGCAGTAGTTCTTAACAAATTTGCAGTGGATCTTAGTCAAGAAAAGACAGGAAGAGTTTGAAGGATATACATTGAGGATACATGTCAGACTGGTGGGGTAGAGTTTGACAAAGCCACCCCGCTCAGTTGTATTAGGCCCTTCAAAAGGGTGCAATTCTCTTCCTCTCCTTCTCCTTCACCTCCAGCAACCCTCAACTTTCGACTCATAAGGTGGTCTGAAGGACACCCTTATATATGTTTACATTTACATTTTGTTATTTCAAATTGAAGAACCCAATCATCACATTCATTCACACACCGGCAACAAGCATTGATAGACAGCCTATGTGCCAGGTGCCTTTCCAAATAAAGCACTGAACAAAACAAACTAAAACCTAAAATTCAAGAAATTCAAAAACATCTAAATAAATTACAAGTCACTTATCTAACAATATTAACACCATTGGTTAGTCTGTTAATGGAAAAACACATCTATGTATTTTAAGTTAAAACACGTAATGTTTACAAATACACATAGACACCCATATTTCATTCACCAATCTTTTGATATAGAATCAAATCCTTTTCTTTAAATATGAACCCATTGATTGGAATTCTACATCAGCTTTCTTACCTAGGTCATTCACATAATGCATTGTGTACAATTTCCAGGTTCAGTTCCTTTCAAGCGGAACAAGAACTTAAGCCTAGCTCAAAGTTACAATTAAAGACGCTATAACCAGCTGAGAACTGACTTTTGGGTTTTCATAATTTTTTTCTCCACTGTCAGTCTCCCACAACTAGTTTAACAGTAATTTTATCGCTTGCTTTTCAGAGAACATTCAAAAATATTCTGTTTAGCTTCCCTATAAATATCTATTTTCTTTTCAAACTTATCTTGCATCATTTATATAATTTTTAATTAAATTATATCGTTAAACTAACAACTAAAATGGACATAAACAGGTTTGGGAAGTAATATGATTTAAGGTTGTAACCCTAACATTGTTGATAAGTATATAACTCAACTACTGGGATCAAAAATGCGCTGACTAACCTATCAGAGAGGAGTCCACTATTCCTAAACACTCAGTGTCTTTGGCATCAGTCAGCCTATTTTACGAAAGAAATGGAAAGGTTCTGTTAACCCAGTATCAGTTAAGAAGAGGCAGGTTATGAGAAAGAACAAGTACTATCAAAACAATAGCAACAACAATAAAGTGTTGTGGGCCAGGAAACATGCATTCTGGAGAACACTGTGGAAAGAAGATTCTGCATGGAAGATATTAACCTCCACAATTAAGTTGATATGCTGTTTGGGGGACTTAAATTCTGTCCTAAAACCTAGTTGCTTTTGGTGTGTGAACCGCTTTAATAGGTGCAAAGTCCTCAGCACATTAAAGTTAGCAAGAAGAATGGCACTGTTTCCTTGGGTCCCAAGGAAGAGTGAATGGCTTTGATTAGCTACTGCAAGAAAATTAGTGTCAGAAACCTATTGGCATTGCCTTATTAAAAACTGTACATTGAAGAATGAAAACCCACATTGTCCTAAACCAAACTCTATAAACCAGAACATAGCCAAAAGCTAAGTTTCAAGTTTCACAATAGTCTTGTAGAGTCAGCAGTGCTGATGCTCTTTTGTGCAGACATGTGGACCCCAAACAAAGGTTCATACTTGACACAGGAGTTGCTCCAGGTGGCACCAACCAGGGAACACACAACAAAAGGGGGCCTGAGTGGGCCCAGAGGAGCAGAAGGGGAAGGGCTCTTGGCTCACCGGTTCTGAGACAAACACTCTCTCCTTGTAATGGGCTGGGCAGCAGCAGGACACTCCCTGGCAAGCTGTAAGCCAGAGCTGGGGGTGACACCCCTGAGCATGCTAGGGCTATGATTTCTCTGAAAAGAAATCTATTTGAAACCGGTTAAACAATAAAATTGTGAAATGCAAAAATAAAATAATAGAAATGAATATGCTGTTGATCATGGAACAAAAAGGGGTTTAAACTGCAGGGGTCCACTTACATGCAGATTTTTTTTTCAATAAAAGTTACACCAGTGTGTCTGCCTCTCCTACCTCTCCTTCTCCCTCTTCCATCTCCTCCTCAGCCTAGTCAATGTGAAGACTAGGAAGATAAAGACCTTTATGATGACCCATTTCCATTTAATATGGCAAATACATTTTCTCTTCCTTTCGATTTTCTTAATAACATTTTTTTCTCTAGCTTACTTTACCGTAAGAATACAGTATATAATACATATAGCGTACAAATTATGTGTTCATGGACTCTTCAAGTTACCTTTAAGGACTCTGGGGAGTCAGGTTCTTCAGGGATTTTCACGTCTGTGGGGCTCTGCATCCTTAACTCCCATTTGTTCAAGGACCAACAGTATCGTAATAAATTTTAAAATAAAGCCATATAAAAGTAAAACAAGCAAGGCTGGTACACACACACACACACACACACACACACACACACACACACACGCCCCTTTTCCTGGTCAGGATCAGGTAGAAGGGAGAGGGCCTGGGAGCTTCCCATGGCCAAGGGCACAGGTGCAACTCTGGCCAAGGAGGTGCCCAGCTGTGCCTAGCGAGGTCCAGCACTGTTCTCTAAGAGAACTTGGCCCAGAAGCGAAGCTTGCCTCTGTGCCTGGGACCATGGATTCTCCTAACCATCCGGGCCTGCAAGCCCCACCTCTCAGAATCTTCAAGTCTTGTTCAGCCAGCTCATCCCTTGGGGCTGAAGACTGGTGGACTCTGGTTGTGTCCGAATACAGTGCTGGACCCGGACGCACACCACACGCAAGCTGCACAGGTTTCCAGCTCTCCTCTCACCCTGGCCACCCCACTGAAGCTTTTTTCACTGACCTGCTTTGAGTTGTTGAAATACTCTTTGATTTCTCCCGAAGTACTTGAACCCAGATTTTTTAAAAGAAGCTTTATAGCTTCCTTTTACTATTTCTTCCCTTCAGGTCCTTTTCTACCCACCTGGTGTAGGCATGTGCACATATTCACACATCTCACCTTGGCAGGCTGTTTCCCTGTAGATCCTCCAATGATGGTCTCTACAGTTTACCTTAATTTTGCTATTTTTTTTTCAGGAGGTTGCAATGCAATGGTATTTTCCATAGATGTAAAGAGATGAATGTTACTTATGGACTGTGTATGAACCTGCACCTAGGATCATGTCCCAGGAGACTTGGAATTTCTGCTGTCTTTCTCAGACTGCTGTGAGCTGGCTATAACTGGCCAATTGAACTCCAGCTTAAAATGAAAACTTCCCAGTAACACACCTGCCACCAGATGTGTAGAACAAACTACCTATGTTTGATTGATTCAATGCTTTCCTCCCGTAAACTTTTAAAAGTGTTGAATGGCATAGAGTTCTGCTTTCCTTAGAAACAAATTTTAAGGCTGGGTGTGGTGGCTCACACCTGTAATCCCTGCACTTTGGGAGGCCAAGGCAGGCAGATATCCTGAGGTCAGGAGTTTGAGACCAGCTGAGGCAGGAGAATTGCTTGAACGCAGGAGGTAGAGGTTGTAGTGAGCCAAGACCACGCCACTGCACTCCAGCCTCGGCGACAGATTGAGACTCTGAAAAAAAGAAAGAAAGAAAGAGAGAGAGAGAGAGAAAGAAAGAAAGAGGAAGGAAGGAAAGAAAGAAAGAAAGAAAGAACGAATGAATGAACGAACGAAAGAAAGAAAGAAAGAAAAGAAAGGAAGGAAGGAAGGGAAGGAAGAGAAAAAGGAGGAGGGAGGGAAGGAAAGAAGGAAGGGAAAGGAAAGAAAGAGAAAAAGAAAGCAAGAAAGAACGAAGGAAGGAAAGAAAAGAAAGAGAAAGAAAGAAAGAAACTTTAAAATTATTGAGTTTTAAGAGTTTCACATTCACTGGAATAACTAGAGACATGCTTGTGTTATTAAAATCAAGGTTTGGGGAAAAAAGAATCAAGGTTTGGAGTCACTAGAGTGAACAGTCCTAGGCATTTTGATTTCACACTCCAATCTTTTATTCATTTACATTTTTAATTTTTATCAAACAAATAAAATTA
Source organism: Pongo pygmaeus (assembly GCF_028885625.2). NCBI lineage: Eukaryota > Metazoa > Chordata > Mammalia > Primates > Hominidae > Pongo > Pongo pygmaeus. Next base: position 101,141,996 of record NC_072387.2, read on the forward strand.
AAATTAAAAATGTTCAGATTTTTAAATTTTTATTTTAATTTTATTCATTTGGTAAAAACAAATGCCATTCACCAGTCATCAACATTATTGTCCTTTCTTGAAAGGTCTTTTAACCCCACAGAAATAAGCTGGCTATAACCTCACAATAAAATCTAAAACACTAAGTCATTAGACACCGAAATTTACAAAAGAACTCACTGGTGTTATGCTTATTTTTTTTTTTTTTTACTATTTTTGCCATAACCAATGTAAACATTGGTATGGAATGGCACCAGTGTGATGGCAGGTGTTTGTGAGCCACACTCTCCTAAATCACTTTGATGGCTGAATATGTAAAGCAAGAGCACTTTGGGGTGCACACTTCCATCCTTGCTCTCATCTGCCAGCCAACCTCACTGAGGGAAAGCTCCCTTTCCCTCTTTCCTAGATATTGGCATATATGCTAACCATGAAGATGAAAAAGCTTAACAATTAGGCTACCTTCAGAGGTCTCTTCTTAAGTCTGCCTTCTAGAGGATGTATGCTTAAGAGGAAAAGCATATTTATGGGAAATTGCTGTTAGGGTATTGTGGCTGCACCTCTTTCCATAATGGCAAGTTCTGGTTTGGGATAAGAAGAGTGTGCAGCAGGGTGGCACGCCACTTGAGAAGTGCAAGTGGAAAGAAAAAGGTCTTATCTCTGGGATATTTCAACAACATGCCATGTGTTCAGGGGAGAAAGGTGACTAGATATCTAGTAATATTGTAACCCACTCCTATAGTACAGATGTAGATCATAAATGATTCTTTTTCAGATTTCTTTATGCATGTTGACTTCATGAGCTGAATATTAAAATTAGTACAGTATAATGGAATTGGACAGACCTGACTCAGTCACTTGAACCTGTTGAGACTTTGTATAAAATTCTGTCACTTCTCTGAGCCTCTGTTTCATCTTCTGTGAATCAGTGATAGTAACCTCTATTTTACTAAGTCACTGTGAGAATTAAAACTGCTGTTATATGAAAGGATATTTTCTTGACATGAATATATTAGAGGAAATAGCTATATATATTTGCCTAATTAACTAGACATGAGAATGAGTGTATTAGACCGTTTTCATGCTACTGATAAAGACATACCAGAGACTGGGCAATTTGTAAACAAAAGGAGGTTTAATAGACTCACAGCTCCACATGGTCAGGACAGCCTCGCAATTATGGCAGAAGGCAGAAGACACGTCTCACATGGCGGCAGACAAGAGACAATGAGAGCCAAGCAAAGGGGAAACCATCACATCTCATGAGACTTATTCACTAACAAGAGAACAGTATGGGGGAAACTGCCCCAATGATTCAATTATCTCCCGTCAGGTCCCTCCCACAACATGTGAGAATTGTGGGAGCTACAATTCAAGACAAGATTTGGGTGGGGACACAGCCAAGCCATATCAATGTGTTATAAACATTAGGATGGATGAAGCAAGATACTTATTACCTGCACATGATATGATTGTATATCTGAATTGAAAGTATATAGAAGTCTTAGGAAACAGCTTTCTTATCCTGGCCTTAATGCAAGAATTGGGTTTCACATTTTTCCTTGGCCAGAGACCATGAACAGTTACAGGCCAGTAGAAGAGGAACTCTCAGAGACGCAGGTAAATATGTGCATCCACAGATTCTAAAAGAGTTGAGTAAATTACAGTAGTTCCCGACTTCCCTTTACAGTTTAGGGGGAAAAAAATAAGGGAGGATGGCTCCTGGCTGTCTCTTTTACACCAGAATAATTGTTCCAGGGGCCATGACCCAATAGCTTTCCTCTGGCTTCCCCTGGCCGCTGTGCACTGGGATCACTTGGGAAAGGACCCATTTTCAGGTTTGTCGGAGACAACACTGCTCATTAAGGACTATCAGCGTTTTCTGGGGTCTTAATGATATAAAGGTAAAGGTGGTGGCAAGAAGAACATGTGGGACATAACGGCAGCAACAACAACCACATCCTTTGCTAAAGAAGCAGCAACATGTAGTGGATAGGAGTGCAGACTCTTCAGCCACACTGCCTGAGTGTGAATCTCAGCTCCACCACTTCTCAACGGTATAACCTCAGGAAAGTTAATTAATCTCTCTGTTTCCTTGTCTATAAAATATGGACTGTAACAATACTAAGACCTGCTTCATATCATTTTTTTGAGAATTAAATGAGGTAATAGTTGCAAAGCACCTACAAAAATGTAAGCGCTATGTGAATATTTGATAAATAATTTTTCTTAAAGAGTTATTCTTCTAAGAAAGCTATGCAATGATTGAGTGAATGAAATGCTTAAGCGTCTCTTATCTAATTGCCAAGGTCATTTTTGTTTTGTTTTGGTATTCGCATTAGCTTTTTTATTCCTAAGAGAACTATAAAAAAATCATAAGTATCCTTTAAACTATGAGAAAGCTTAGCCTAACCTCCATCCAGTCTGGTTTTTCTACTGATTTCTCAAGTTCCTCATCTCAGAATAGAAATCATTGATATGTGTTATATTTGTTATAATTATTTTACATATGAATGATGTAATTAATAATCTTTATCAATAGTGCCCACAGCCAACAGAGGATGGATGCGGTTCCACAGAGATGCCTCTTCATTTAATTTCATTCTGTTCAAGTTCATACTGAACAGATAATTACCTTTTGGTCCTCTCCCTCCTCCTCACTTGTACCTAGGTCACATAGTTGTCTATCTATCAATAGTAGCTATACTCATTCTTTTTTTTTTTTTTTTTTTTGAGACAGAGTCTCACTCTGTCACCCAGGCTGGAGTGCAGTGTCACCTCCCGGGTTCAAGCGATTCTTTTGCCTCAGCCTCCAGAGTAGCTAAGATTACAGGCGCCCACCACCATGCCCAGCTAATTTTTTTTTTTTTTTTTGTATTTTTAGTAGAGACAGGGTTTCACCATGTTGACCAGGCTGGTCTCCAACTCCTGACCTCAGGTGATGTAGCTGCCTCGGCCTTCCAAAATGCTGGGATTACAGGCGTGAGCCACTGCTCCCAGCCACTATGCTCATTCTTAAAGCATAAGCCTGATCCTGCCTCTTCCTCCATGAGCAACCAAAGCTGTACAAAGCCCCCTGCATATTTCTGTTTTGTAGATTGCAGAACAAGGGTTAATCAAACTTTGCCAAGAGTCTACCTGTTTGGATGATCCCCATGGGCCTATATCCAGTTTTTCCCCCATAGGATTCCCTATAAATAAGAAAGATAAAACAAGTTATATACTGTTCCAAGAGAACTGTTAGCTCCCTTCTCTCTACTATTTGTTGGAATAAGTATCAATCAAAAGAAAATAAAAAAGGAAAACTTCAACATAGGATACATGGAGCCTCCAAAACTTTTTTTTGCCCGTTAAAGATTTTTTTTAAGTTTTCATTATCTTAATTTCAAAAAAAATAGTCAGTTTCAACACAAAACAAGAAAATGGACATGTTTAAGAATAAATACAGTCCTTAACATGAAATACATTTAGGCTTTTAAAATAACTGCATTGTTTTTATTTTCCTCATTTCATCATGGGTTAGGAAACACTGTATCATCTGTTCAGAGACCAATGTGGGAGACACTGCTGTGGACCATGTTATTGATAACACAATTTAAACACAGACAGCCTCACATCTCCTGAACACTCCCATCTTCATCCGTTCTGCCAGAGATACAGCAAGTCTTACAAAGTGACCTCTATTTAAAAAAAACAGTACAAGGAATCAGTATGCTGTTTTAAAGACCCAAATTAGTCTAACTCTTTAGAAGACATCAGACATTGCCAACAAACTTACTAAATGCTATGGTAATTACTGTTTTATTGCATGCTTGAAAATAGGTCTCATAAAATTGTAACATGTAAATTAACAAACAAGCAAAATAGTATGTATTCATACACAAACAAATACAAAATGGCTAACTTGCATTCTTATTGTGTTAATTTTACATATTTTAAATACATTGACATATTAGCAAAACACATTTGTGTGCATTTTATTCTGAAATCTCTGATGCAGGACCAAGGCCTATTCCTCAAGTACAGGTTCATTGATTAGAATTGTTTCAATTAGCTCATATCATATCTTTCACATACACACCATACTTCTTTTTCCTTTTTTTTTGAGACAGCGTCTCATGCTGTCACCCAGGCTGCAGTGCAGTGGTACAGTCTCCGCTCACTGCAGCCTCAACTTTCCAAGCTCAATTGATCCTCCCACCTCAGCCTCCTGAGGTGCTGGGACCATATGCACATGCAGCCACGCCCAGCTAATTTTTGTAGAGACAATATCTCCCTATGTTGCCCAGGCTGGTCTCAAACTCCTGGGCTCAAGCAGATGGCCTGACTCAGCTTTCCAAATTTCTGGAACTATACGCATGAGCCACCTTGCCCGGCCTACACACCGTACTTCTAATGTGTCTCCTGAGATTTCTAATATTGGCTTCCTTAAAAGTGAAAAAATAAAAATAAAACTCTAGCAAAATAATATGAGAATCTTTATGGGTTTTTGTTTTATTTTCCTCAAAGTCTTCTATAGTTTTTACACACACCTAATTTAACAGCATTTAAAAAAATCGCATTGTCTTTAGAGAGTCTTTCTAAAACATTCAACTCAATTTTCCTAGAAAAAAAAATTTTCTTCCAACTCTTATTGCATCAGTTTATGTAACATTTAATGCAATTACATAATTCCAATAACAACTAAATTAAACCGGTTTGAGAGCAAACATAACTGACATTTGGCAAGACCCCAACTCTGATTGCAGGGAGCGGAAAGCTAATGCATACTGGAAGGAAGCCTACTAATTCTAGTGTATACTCTGTGGCCTTGGGTCCGGATGTTTTGCGGAGGAAAAAGAGGAGTATGATTAATCTAGTAAGTATAAGAAAACATGTTTAAGCTAACTATTTTCTCATTTAATTTAATTAACTATTAGAAAAGTTAATCATGAAAACAATAGAAACATTTTAGCCTCGTCCTTCCTAAATGACACAGAGAAAGTTATAACAATGATATTCTTTACAAACCACATAATTTTTTAAAAACAAAGGTATATCTGAAACATCTTGGCTTAAACAAGAGATACTACAGGTCTAGGGCAGCAATATTAGAGCTGCCCTACTCCTTACTCAAATATGCAAGCTAATCATAGGCAAACCATAAATTAAACTAACATTGTGTCTTCTGTCCCCCACACCCCCAATTCCTCTTTGGAAAATCATTATTTGTATTCTCTTTCTCTCTTACGACTTCTTTTAATTCCATAATAAATATTTTAGAGCTGTTTCCTGGCTGGTCAAGTGCCCTTAATTCGTGACCTCCAAAATTCTTCCTTCTCAAAGTTCTCCCACATCAAAACTTAACTATTTGCTGTTGTAGTTCTTCAGATTCTGTTTTATGCTTGGTTAAAGTAGTTAAAAAGCTAAATTAACATGAATATTTCAATGGGGTTAATACCATGAATGTGTAACATATGCTCATGAGTTACTGTGTTACCCTACCAACAGATGAATTTTTGTAGGAATCTTAAGGAGATAATCTCTCACCCAGAAAAAGCTGTGATTAATAGTAGGGATTTTAACAGATGCTCTGGAAGACTTAGGAGTTACAAGAGAATTTTCGATGACTGTACTTTTTAGCTCTCTTTAAAAATTAATACCACAGAAGCCAACTAATCATTCTAATGATTAAGGCTCTTAAAGTTTTTGCATCAAAGACATAAAACTATCTTTACCAAAGAAGCAGGGTAAATTTACAAGTTGCATCCAGAAGTCAAAAATATCTTTATTTTGATCCAGAAAGTTAGTCTCTGCATGCACGCACATGTATGTGTGCTCCTGTGTGTGGATGTATATTTTTGGCATGCTTGTTAAAGTATAAGTTTCCGATGGAAAAGGAGCATGCTATATATAATTTCCAGAGGAGTACTGATCTCATTTTAGGTCCGCGAAAGAGGTTATTCTTAATAGAATGGCTGGAGTCACACCCTGATTAATAGGCATCTGGGTAACCATAACCCACAAGCCACTGGCACCATGTTTCCCTCAAAAGTTAGAATTTGTCTGAAATCCTTCCTTTCTCCACTCCCTACCCCAAACTCCAAAAATCAGAGGTAGGAAACCTTCAGTCCTAGGTCATGCCCATTTAGAGCAAGCACAGTTAGATCTTTGTTATGTTGGAGATAATGTCTACGTTAATGGAGAATGTACATATCTTATCCCATGTATTCAGTAATTTGCAAGCATTCCTGAAGCTTTCTGTTTTCTTCCTTTAGCTTTCAAGTTTTGAGCTGCATTTTTAATCTAAGAAAAAAATGATTCTACAAATTTTGACTGAGACAGTATCACGTTTATGGTATGTCATCATTAACTCTTTAAAGTGGATTGTTTTCAAAAGTTTTTTTCCATTGTTTAATTATTTTTAGAATTGCCTCCAGCTTCTTACTTTTCCAATGTAAAAATATTTTTCATTTGTCCTTGTCCATCAGAAACTTAGAATTTAACAAGCATGCCAAAAATATGCATATGTGTATATACAGACTTTCTGGATCAAAATAAAATCAAGGGGTTTTTTTTTTTGGTAGTTTTAAATATAATACTTGAATCCATCCTGCTTCTTTGGTAGATAGTTTTGTGGTATGTCATCCATGCAAGGAATTAAAAGTCAGTCCTAGTAATTAGACACCTACCAAAGTGTGCTTCTGAGTTATGTTACTTCCTAAGTTTTGAAGCCTTAGAGAAAGATTATACATTTCCCTCAGTGTAAACCACTAAAGGGAATAATAAAATTGGTGTTTTCTAAAGCCTCTTTTAAAATGTATTGACACTGTGGTTGATGGCCTGCTCACTAATGGTTTGTAAGCAAGGTTTGCAAAGATAGCTGATTATATACACAGTTCATTTTAGAAGACTATTAAAGGCTTTTGATTGGTAAAAGTGGTATGTTTCTAAAAATACTTAATTAGGGGTCTATCAATACAAAAAGACAGTTAAAAGCCTTGTTAATTCAGACTTCTGCATCCTATCAGGGTTGTTCTTGTCTCTGATTGTTTCCTTGAATAAATACATTAACCCTTGGAAAATCAGAGGATCCAATAGAAATAACATACTGCGTAATTATGACAATTAACTGACATGTTTCCATTTTTCCATAGCTCGTTTAAGTAATAATAAATTAACATCTACCAGAAAAAGATTACAATCTTAGACATAGTAGAGATTTTTCTTTCATGCACATACATACACCACTTAAAATGAATTAACTTTAAGAAGATTTAACTTAAATAACATTCAGAATTTTTGTTCTGTTTTTTTATCCTTTATGCCCTTATTTGGCAAAGAGAGGAGCTGATGTGAAGGGTAATAGGAAGACTAGAGTAGAATTGACTTTGAGTAAAATAAAGTTGTGATTATGGAAAAGAGGAGTCAATAAACCAGAATCTTTAGGTTGTGAAGAATCTAAAAAAGATGACTCCCTTATATTCTAGTTGAGAGAGGCAGCAAGTAAACAATAGATAAAAATATGAAATTAAATGGAATATTTTAAGATAAGTGCTTAAAAATTGTAGAACAAGGAGAAGGTTGGGGACATTTGCAGTTTTAAATGTATTCTACAAAGAACATGGGAAAACGGGACTTGGCTGCAATTATTGGGGTAGAGGTGGGGTGGGGGGGGTTAGATAGAGACAGGTCCTGGTAAAAGAACCTCAAGAGATTTTTGGATGAGACCACTATGCTGTTAAATAAATAAGTAAAGAAATTAGTGTTCTCTGCTTTGGTCCTGCTTTCCTTTCACTCATCCATGGACAAATGCTGACATCTCTCTTAACCTCAGTTCTCTCTACAAACAATACTGAAATGATAGAAAATCAGTGAAGATCCATTTTTGGTACTTTTTTTTTTAATGTATAGACACATACAAAGAACCCCCGTATCCAGCATCATCTCACTGCAAGGTATTGTGCTGGCTGTTTTTCCTATATAATACTTACACACATGTACATCGTATGGACATTTCTCTTTGAAAACAAGCTGTTTATGTTATACATTTCTGTATCTTACTGAAATATTATTTGTTGAATTACATAAGATGTAAATGAATTCATTCATTCATTCATTATTGAATATTGGATTTAGCCAAAGGAAAAAAGAAAACAAAAAACATGTCCCATCATGCTCCAAAGGAAGACAACACCATATTCAATATAGAGCAAGTGTATCAGTTTAGAGGTGATTTTAAATTTTGTTATTTACTCTCGTAAATCTCAAACCAGGGAGAAAAGACTTTGTAAAAGAATAAGTTTCTCTTCTCCTTTGTGCTAATTGCGTAACTAGGTGCAAATGTATTTTGCTTCAAAAACACATAATTTGTTCAGTTCTGCATCTGCTGAATGTGTGTGTATGTGTGGTTGGGTATGTAGACATGAGGCTATATGGAGAGATCTCTAGTACTTTGACGGTAGAATGGACATGCTTATGGTGAAAATATTGCTATAGCATCTTTGATTACAATTTATTAATAGAAAATGGAATATTGCGAAACTGATTCAATATATATATGATTTAGCATCTATTCAACAATAAAAAGCTACATGTTGTAATCTTACAATATATTTTAACTTTCCATTATTATTAATAATAATAACTAATATTTATTGAGTCTTTGTATATACCTTTATGACACTCAGCCACTTACATATATTTTCTTCTTTAATTCTTAGAAATAATCAATGAAATACATATTAATAGTCTTCTGCTTTTATTTTATTTTATTTATTTGTTTATTTTTTTGCTTTCCGAGACGGAGTCTTGCTCTGTCACCCAGGCTGGAGTGTAATGGCGCAATCTGGGCTCACTGCAACCTCCGCCTCCCGGGTTCAAGAAATTCTCCTGCCTCAGCCTCCTGAGTAGCTGGGATTACAGGTGTGTGCCACCACACCTGGCTAAGTTTTTTGTATTTTTAATGGATATGGGGTTTCACCACGTTGGCCAGGCTGGTCTCGAACTCCTAACCTCGTGATCCACCCGCCTCGGCCTCCCAAAGTGCTGGGATTACAGGCGTGAGCCACCACGCCCAGCCTGTTATGCTTTTCAAAAATGAGGAAATTGAGAAATAGAAGGTTGTCCAGGATTATAGTAAGTAAAAGATCTAAAATTCCCACACTGATCTCTATGGCTGTAAATTTTATTCTTCAAACATTGGGCTATGTTGTGCCTTCCCTGCTTTCACAAAGAGCTATGGAAATGCCAGATATTTTATGAACCAGATATTTTAAGATGCGCCAAAGACTTCAGGAGAAACAGAAATAGATTACTTAATTTATGTTATATTCTCAATTTTCTATTATCTAGAAATGGCAGTGAGGAAATTCCTTGTCTTTTACTAGTAATCAGAACAATCGCAACTTTGCTGTTCTTTGGATATCTGTTGGAACTGAAGAAAGTTAGATTTTTTGAAATGAGTACATTTTTATTATTTTTTCTAAAGGTTTACTGAAGGAGGGTTTGATGCCTTGGAAATGTAAAGACTTAATTTTTCTGTAATATATTCATATGACAAATTTCGAATGACTAAGAATCCCATATAAAAGTAGTAATACCCTTCTACCTAGCTTGGCAGTTTTTAGATTTAGAAAACCACAAGATATTTCTGAAAAATGAAAATAAAAATGAAAAAAGTATACAGAGTGTTTTGAATCTCTAAGTCTCTAACTCTAGCTTAGCTGACGTTATTCGAATGTCATCTAAAATATATCAAATGTAATAGTGTCTACCTGTAAAGTACTGCTAAAATGTATCATTTAATCTTGTCTGAGACAAGTAATAGAAGCTGGAGGGGATCCAGCCTCTAGGGTCAAAGAAGGAATAGAACAAATAGAAGGGAGTTTTATGAAAGGTGGCCCCTGACATCTCAGCTTAGAGTCCAGTCACTCTTAGTTTCTTATAACACCTTTAGTCTCAACTTCACTTACCTGCTATTCCTTACAGATTTAGGACTGCCAGTGGTTAGTATACTCCCTGAAAAGGAAATATTCAAGAAACTCCTAGGTGGAACAGAATTTTACCTCTATATCGGTTTTTACCAGACACTGTTATGATTACTGGTGCTTTGCATTGACTTTTTTCATGCTGTTGTCCTCACCTGATTTCCACTGTTCTACAGGGGAGGGCAGGCCTTTTAGCAGGCGGGCAAGGTTGGGGGACTCTTCTCATCCTAACATCACCTTTGCATTCCCCATGACCCCAATTTGATGAACTAGATATAATTCACAGATAATGATTATTGATTTCTGTTTTCATGCATGCATATAATATGTGCTTATCACTACCCGTGTGTCAGCTTCTTCAATTAGATAATGCACTTAGCTTCACAAACACATACACGTGAATGAAAGGTTATATTAACACATCATTCAGTTGGTCAATGATTACAGTATAATCTGCTACAATTTTGTAAGACTATTCAGTGTTCTAGTCAACATAGTTGACTAGAAATGCTCATTTCTATCCCATATCTACTCGGTCTTTTTTAAATTAGAAAAAAATTTTTACATAATTTATTTTTTATTGGCTCAGATATACACATTTTTTGGCTACAGGTGATAATTTGATACATTCATATTAGGCCAATTTGGGATATCCATCACCTTAAATATTTATATTTTCTTTACTCTAGGAGTGTTTGAATTATTCCCCTGTATCTATTTTTGAAAGTACACGATTAATATTTTGTTTTGTTTTGTTTTGTTTTAAGATGAGGTCTTGCTTTGTTACCCAGGCTGGTCTCGAACTCCTGGCTTTAAGCCATTCTACCACCTCGGTTTCTCAAAGTGCTGAGATTACAGGCGTAAACCACCACACCTTGCCTTAGAATCCACTGATGTTAATTATAGTCACCCTACTCATCTATTGAACACCAGGTCTACCAGGTCTTAGTTCTGCAAAGTGTACATTTGTACCCATTAATGAACCTCTATTCATCCCCTCTTTTTTCTACCCTTCCTAGCTTCTGGTAAGCACCAATCTACTCTCTATCTTCATGAGATTCATTTTTTTTTTTTTTTGAGAAGGAGTTTAGCTCTTGTTGCCCAGGCTGGAGTGCAATGGCGCGACCTTGGCTCACCGCAACCTCCGCCTCCTGGGTTCAAGCGATTCTCCTGCCTCAGCCTCCCGAGTAGCTGGGATTACAGGCATGTGCCACCACGCCCGGCCAGTTTTGTATTTTTAATAGAGACGGCCAATTTTGTATTTTTAATAGAGATGTTGGTCAGGCTGGTCTGGAACTCCTGACCTCAGGTGATCCACCCGCCTTGGCCACCCAAAGTGCTGAGATTACAGGCATGAGCCACTGCACCTAGCCAGAGATTCACTTTTTTAGCTCCCACATATGTGTGAGAAGACGCAATGTTTGTCTATTGTACTTGGCTTGTTTCACTTAACATAATGACCTCCAGTTCCATCTGTGTTGCTGCAAATGACAAGATTTTAATCTTATTTAGGGTTGAATAATATTCCATTGTGTATATTTACAACATTTTCTTAATCTGTTTATCCATTGATGGACACTTTGTTTAATTTCATATTTTGGCTATTGTGAACAGTGCTTGTATTAGTCCATTTTCACATTGCTATAAAGATACTGCCTGAGACCAGGTAATTTATAAACAAAAGAAGTTTAATTGACTCACATTTCCACATGGCTGTCGAGGCCTCAGGAAACTTCAATTATGGCAGAAGGCGAAGGGGAAGCAAGGCACCTTCTTCACAAGCTGACAGGAGAGAGAGAGCAGAAGGGAAACTGACACTTTTAAACCATCAGATCTCATAAGAACTCACTCACTATCACAAGAACAGCATGGGGAAAACTACCTCTATTATCCAATCACCTCCCACCAGCTTTCTTCCTTGACATGTGGGGATTACAATTCGAGATGAAATTTGGGTGGGTACACAGAGCCAAACCATATCAGTGCTATAATAAATATGGGAATGCAAATCTCTTTGATATGTTGATTTCTTTTCTTTTCTTTTTTTAGACAGGGTCTCACTCTGTCTCCCAGGCTAGAGTGCAGTGGCATGAAAATGGTTCACTGCAGCCTCATCCTCTTGGGCTCAATTGATCCTCCTGCCTCAGCCTCCTGAGTAGCTAGGACTACAAGTGCATGCCACCACACCTAATTTTTGTATTTTGGGTAGGGATGGGGGTTTGCCATGTTGCCCAGGCTGGTCTTGAACTCGTGGGCTCATGCAATTCACCTGCCTCAGCCTCCCAAAGTGCTAGGATTGCAGGAATGAGCCACTGTGCCCAGCCTAATTTCCACCAACAGTGTATTTACATTTCCACCAACAGTGTATGAGGACTCCCCTTTCTCCACATCCTCACCAGCATCTGTTATTCCCTGACTTTCTGATAAAAGCCACTCTAATTGTGGTGAGATAATATCTCATTGTGGTTTTTATTTGCATTTCTATGATTAGTGATGTTGAGCATGTTTTGTATACCTGGGGGCCATTTCTTTGTCTTCTTTTGAGAAATGTCTATTCAAATCTTTTGCCTATTTTTTAATCAGATTATTTGATTTTTTGCTATTGAGTTGTTTGAGCACCTTATGTATTCTGGTCATTAATCCCTTGTCAGATGGATAGTTTGTAAATATTTTCTCTTTTCTGTGGGTTGTCACTTTTTTCATTGTTTCCTTTTCTGTGCGAAGCTTTTTAGCTTAATGTATTCCCATTTATCTATTTTTGGCTTTGTAGTTTGTGCTTTTCAAGGTCTTAACACAAAAATTCTGTGTGCAGCCCAATGTCCTGTAGCATTTTTCCAATGTTTTCTTCTAGTAGTTTCGTAGTTTCATAGTTTCAGGTCTTAGATTTAAGTCTTTAATCCATTGTGATTTCATGTTGGTATATGGTGAGAGATAGGGGTCTAGTTTAATTCTACTGCATATGATTATTGTTTGCCTGGCACCATTTATTGAAGAGAATCTTCTTTCCTCACTGAGTGTTCTTGGTGCCTTTGTCAAAAAATGAGTTGGCTATAATGTATGGACTTATATCTGGGTCCCGTATTATGTTCCATTGGTCTATGTGTCTGTTTTCATGCCAGCTATTTTTTTTACACCTGATAGTTTGGTTACCATAGCTTTGTAGTTTATTCTGAAGTCAGGTAGTGTGATGCCTCCAGCTTTGTTCTTTTTGCTCTGAATTGCTTTGGCTGTCAGAGGTCTTAGGTGGTTCTATTTACGTTTTCGGATTTTTTTTTCTATTTCTGTGAAGAATGTCATCAGTATTCTGATACAAATTGCATTGAATCTGTAAATTGCTTTGGGTACCACTGTCATTTTAACAATATTAATGATTCTACCAATCAATGAGTATAAAGTATCCTTTTTTTGTTTCTTCTTCAATTTTTTTCATCAGTGTTTCATAGTTTTCCTTGTTAAGATCTTTCACATTTTTGGTTAAATTGCTTCCTAATATTTTATGTTCTTTGTAGCTATTGTAAATGGGGTTGCTTTCTTGATTCCTTTTACAGATTGATTACTGTTACTGTATTCAAAGACTGCTGATTTTTGTATGCTGATTTTTTTTTTTTTTTTTTTGAGACAGTCTCACTCTATTGCTGAGCCTGGAGTGCAGTGGTGCAATCTCAGCTTGATGCAACCTCTGCCTCCTGCATTCAAGAGATTCTCTTGTCTCAGCCTCCCAAGTAGCTGAGACTACAGGCACGTGCCACCACGCCCCTCTAATTTTTCTATTTTTAGTGGAGACAGGGTTTCACCATGTTGGCCAGAATGGTCTCAAACTCCTGGCCTCAAGTGATCTGCCTGCCTCAGCCTCCCAAAGTGCTGAGATTACAGATGTGAGCCACTGCACCCAGCCTTGATTGTATATACTGCAACTTTACTAAATTTATTTGTCAGTCCTAACCAATTTTTTGGTGAAGTCTCTAGGTTTCACTAAATACAAGATCAGGTCACTGCATTCAAAGCATATTGGACTTCTTCCTTTACAATTTGGTTGTTGTTTCTTTCTCTTGCTTAATTGCTTTAGGCAGGACTTCCAGTATTATGTTGAATAAAACTGGTGAAAGTGCATCCTTGTCTTGGTCCAGATCTTAGAGGAAAGGCTTTCAATTTTTCTCCATCCAGTATTATGTTGCCTACATGTTTGTCATATATAGCCTTTATTATTTTGAAGTATGTTCTGTCTATACAAAGTTTGTTAACAGTTTTTATTACAAAAGGATGATGAATTTTATTGAATGCCTTTTCTTCTTCTATCAAAATGATCATATGGTTTTTGTTCTCTGTTCTGTTAATGTGATGTATCACATTTACAGATTTGATTATAGTGAATTATCCTTGCATTCATTGGATGCATCCCATTTAATCATGTAAATGGTCTTTTTAATGTGTTGAATTTGGTTTGCCACAATTTTATTGAGAATTTTTGCATCTATGTTTATTAGGGATATTGGCCTGTAGTATTATGTTTTTTTGTGTCCTTGGGGTTTTTTTTGTGTGTTTTTTATATATATATGTGTGTATATATGTATATATATGTTTGTATATATGTATATATATGTGTGTGTGTGTTATATACATACACACATATATATGTGTGTGTGTGATATATATATATGTATATAACAGAGTAATGCTGGCCTCATAGAATATATTTGGAAGTATTCTCTCCTGTTAAATTTTTTTTGATGAGTTTGAGGAGAATTGCTATTATATCTTTTTTAAATATTTGGTAGAATTCAGTAGTGATGTCATCACATACTAGGCTTTCCTTTCGTGGGAGACTTTTTATTATCACTTTGATCTCATTACTGGTTTGTTAAATTTTTCTGTTTCTTCAGGTTTTAACCTTGATAGGTTTTATGTGTTTAAGAATCTATCCAAGTCTTCTAGGTCTTTTAATCTGTTGGCATATGATTGTTTGTAGTGGTCTCATAATTCTTTATATTTTTGTGGTCTCAGTTGTCATTTCTCCTTTTTGTGTCTTATTCCAATTATTTTTGTTTATTTATTTCTCTCTTTTCTTTTTTAGTCTAGCTAAAAGTTTATGGATTTTATCTTTTCAAAAAACCAACTTTTTATTTCATTAATTTGTGTTTTTATCTCAATTTTATTTATTTCTGCTCTGATCTTCATTATTTCTTTCATTCAATTTTGGGGCTTGGTTTGTTCTTGTTTTTCTAATTCCTTGAGGTACATCATTAGGTCATTTATTTGAAGACTTTCAACTTTTTTAATGTAGGCATTTATTGCTATAAACTTCCATCACAGTACTGCTTTTGCTGTATCCCATTGATTTTGGTATGTTATATTTTCATTTTTGTTGGTTCCAAAAAATTTTTAAATTTTCTTCTTAATTTCTTCATTGACCCATTGGTCATCTGGGAGCATGTTGTTTAATTTCTGTGTGTTTGTGTAGTTTCCAAGATTACTTTTGTTATTGATAGCTAGTTTTACTTCTTTGCAGTTAAAAAAAAAAGCTACTTGATATCATTTCTACTTTTTAAAATTTAATGAGACTTGTTTTGTGGCCTAAAATATGTTCCACTCTGGATAATGTTTCATGTGCTTATGGAAAGAATGTGTATTCTACAGCAGTTCGGACAAATGTTCTATGAATATCTAGTTTGTCTAGTGTGAGGTTTTAACTCTGATGTTTCTTTGTTGATTTTCTGTCTAGGTACTCTGTCCATTACTGAGAGTGGGATGTTGAACTCCACTATGACTGTATTGCAGTCTATATCTCCCTTTAGGTCTATTAATGCTTGTTTTATATACTTGGGAGCTCCAGTGTTGGGTACATACACATTTATAATTGTTATACCTTTTTACTGTATTGACCCTTTTATCATTACACAGTGAACGTCTTCTTCTCTTTTTACAATCTTTGACTTATAGTCTATTTTATCTGATACAAACAGAGCTACTCTTGATCTTTTTCGTTTCCACTTGCCTGGAAAAACTTTTTCCGTCATTTCTCTATGTGTTAGTCTATGTGTTTCTCTATAGGTAAGGTAGGTTTCTTGTAGGCAGCATATAGTTGGCTCCGTTTCTTTATCCATTCAGCTACTCTATGCCTTTTAGTTGGAGAACTGAGTCTATTCACATTCAGTGTAATAAATAAGGACTTGCTACTGCCATTTCATTGCTTATTTTCTGATTGTTTTGTAATTCCTCTCTTCCTTCTTTTCTTGCTGTCTTCCTTTATGGTTAAGTGATTCCCTGTAGTAGCACTGTTTAATTCATTGCTTTTTATTTTTAGTGTATCTATTAGAGGTTCTTGCATTGTGGTTACCATGAGGCTTACAAAAACATCTTATAGATAAAACAAGTTATTTTAAAGAGATGACAACTTACATTACACACACACCACGAAACAAACAAACAAACAAAAGCTTAAACAGAAAACTCTACACTTTAACTTCATCCTTGTCACTTTTTGACTTTCACTTGTCTCAATTTGCATATTTTATAATGCCTATCTCTCTTAACTTGTTTCTGTAGCTATTATTGTTTTTGATAGATTTGTCTTTTAGGTCTAATATTAGAGTTCTGAGTCTATTGCACACAACTATAGTATTGGAATATTCTGAGGTTGTCTCTGTACTTAATTTTACCGGTGGGTTTTAAACCTTCAAAATTATTTTTGGGCATTAGTATTTGTTTTCCTTTTAGATTGTACAACTCCCTGTAGCATTTCTTGTAATATTGCTCTAGTGGTAATGAATTATTGTAGCTTTTGTTTGTCTGGGGAAGACTTTATCTCTCCTTCATAGTTGAAAAATAGATTTGCTAGAGAAAGTATTCTTGGCTGGCAGGATTTTTTTTTCTTTCAGGGCATTGAAAGTGTCATTCTTCCTGGCCTGTGTGGTTTCCCTTAAGAAGTCTACTGCCAGATGAATTGGAATTCCTTTCTATGTTATTTGCTTCTATTATCTTGCTGATTTTAGGATGATTTCTTTGCCTTTGACGTTTGAGTGTTTGATTATTACATGCCTTGGGGTAGTCTTATTTGGGTCAAACCTGTTTGGTGTACTCTGAACTTCCTGTACCTGGATATTTATATCTTTTCCTAAGTTTTGGAATGTTTTCTGTTATTATTATTTTTAAATTAAGCTTTCTACCCCTTGCTCTTGCTCAACTCTCTCTTGAACACCAACAATTATTTGGTGTTTTGAGGTAATTTTCTTTATCTTATAAGCAATCTACATTCCTTTTCATTCTATTTTCTTCTCTTCTGATTGTATAATTTCAAATAGCCTTCATTTAAGTTCACTTATTCTTTCCTCTGCTTGATCCACTCTGCTGTTGAGAACTTCCAATGTGTTCTTCAGTTCAGCAAATGTACTTCTCAGTTCCAAGATATCTGGGTTTTGTAATTATTATTATTTCAACCTGTTGGTTAAATTTCTCTAACACATTTCTGAATTGTTTTTCTACATTATCTTGGATATCACTAAGTCTTTCATACTGCTATAAATTTTTTATACTGCTATAATTCTTGGGGAGAGAGCTCACATATTGCTCTCTTGTTAGGGTCAGTCACTGGCTCCTTGCTTTGTCCATTTGGGAAGGTCATAGTTCCCTATTTGCTATCATTTCTTATGTCTTTGCATTGAAAAATTATTTATTTCAGTCTTCTCGTCTGTCTTGTTTTGATTTTTTAACAAATAAATAGGGTCTTGCTCTATCATTCAGGCAGGAGTTCAGTGGTACAATCATGGTTCACTGCAGACTCAGCTTCCTGGGCTCAAGTGATCCTTCCACCCCAGCCTCAAGAAGAGCTGATACTACAGGCACATGCCACTACACCTGGCTAATTTTCATTTTTTGTAGAGGCAGGGTCTCATTATGTTGCCCAAGCTGATCTTGAACTCCTGGGTTCAAGTGATCCTCCTGCTTTGGCCTCTTAAAGTGCTGGGATTACAGGCATGAGCCACTGTGCCCAGCCTTGTTTTGTTTTTTCATTGAATGTGTTTGCTTAGAGATTCTTCATAATTTACCTATTGAGTTTCTTATGTTTTCCCACACTAAGTCACTACCTCCTTTTTGGTGCTAAATGGTGCCCAAAGCCCAGGTTTGCCTCAGCTCTAGCAAGTAATCAGAACACTGCCCATTCAGAGTGGGAAAGGTCCCAGAGGGGATATCTGTGTAGTGTTGAAAGACTTGCTAGGGGTTTGTGCCCAGGGGACCTGTGGAACATACCCACTTCAGCATGGTGCTGCCGAACAGCCATTCTAATTTGGCCTCTCCTTTGGCTGAGCTACATAACAGAGTTTCCAGGGGTGGAGATGCTAGTCTAGCTTCCACCCTTTGCCACTGGCTGTCCTTAGAGATATATCTCTCTTCAGGCAATCATGATGCTTCCTGTGGTTTGAGGCATGGACAGGTCTCCTGTCAAAGAAAAGAGGGTGGGGAAGCTGCTTGTCCACCTCAATTTCACTTTTTCTAGTGTAGAAAACATGAGTCAAGGACAAGTTTTTGCACACTGGTGCCAGTCAGCTTGGGATAAAGAGTGTTGCATATGTGAAAATCTGATTCTCTCACAGTCTGGTTGGAGAGTTGTTGTTGTTGTTGTTGTTGTTGTTGGTTGTTTGCTTGTTTTTACTTTTTTTTTTGTGACCCCAGGAACTGACTCACCTTCATATTTGAGTTCTGGGATATTCCTGGTGACAATCTCAGTGCTGTATATTTGTTTTTGGTTTTCCATGGGGGAAAGCAAAGCTGGCTTGTGTCTACACCACCATTTTTGAAGCTGGAAGTTTCCTGTTTTAGTTTTTATGTCAGGGATATGTGATACAATATATAGTGCCCTAGAAATTTAATGAATCAACCTATATCTAGCCCACACAGCTGAAACCCCCCATTGACCTACCTGTGAAGTAGTCACTCTGATATTAGAATAACTCAAATGACACATGGATAATGGAGGAAGGCAGCGTCTAATGCTCTTTAAGACAGAAAACTTTCTGCTCAGGGCCAGAGATGCTTTGGAAATCACTGAGCCTTCCCAGATAAAATGCGTTTTCTTAAGACCCATTCATGATACCAGTAATTTGTTCAGAGCTTCATCTTTGTTTCTGTTCCTCTGATTCGGAGTGTTTATATCCTGTTTATATCTTTCTGCTTCCCTGCCATTTTGATTATACCCCTTACCCCCAGCCATTATTAATATTTTATTCCTTGGTCTCAACTCACTCCTGATTTTGTAACTCAAAAGTCTGACAATCTTAACAGATTCTCATATCAGTATCCCAATCATCTCTTTATTCTGGTATTTTCTGATCTCTGGCATCCTACTGGTTCTTACCAAGGCTTCAAAGCTTCAAAGCTTACCAAGGCTTACCAAGCTTTGTATAATACTACATGAGTGTAAATTAAACCCAAATGTGTCTCCCATTTCAGATAAGATTATAAGACATATTTATTAAATATGTCTCTAAGGATACATTCATAGAATGGTAATTACACTCATAATTCTTTAGATAGGATTTTCATACTCATTAATTATTTCAACAAACAATTTTTGAGTACACACTTTGTGGCAATTATTTTAAGTGAACATGTATTAGACTTTTAAATAGTCTAATCTTTTTTACCAATATTAGGCACTAATCTTTCTTGAACACTGATTATTAAAATAACCAACTGCTACAGCTAATGTTCAATGAGGATCTAAACAATGTATATTAAAACATCCAGCTCACCTGGATAATGTAAGATGTCAGTCATCTCTTAACCATGTAATATTGCAAAAGAGAATTCCCTTGGCTAATGTTAGAGATTAGTCTTTTCTTAAATATTTGGTATCATAAAAGCCACCTCTTCTGACTGCTGGGCATTAGTAAGTAGTTTCTTAAATATTAACTGTGATGATCTGTCCATTCTGCTAATGACTCCTTAATTGCAAACAACACATAAAAGCCAGCAACAGCAAATATGTAAGAATTTAACTACATTGTCCTTGTGTGTATCTCATTAATCCCCGCCCTTCTGTTTACCTTGGGTTCTTACACTGATTTCTTCCTGCTTGCTGTTATTGCTGTTAATACTATTTTGAAATTGAGAAGTAACACACACAGAAAAAAAGGCATAAAGTACACCAATTATAACTGTGTAATGGTGACTTTCGTTTACATCTATGTAACCACTTAGAGCAAAATATAGAATATTTCCAGCACCCATCTTCCTAGGCTATTTTCTATACCCCATTCCCATCCTTTGAGCTCCATCTTCCTCCTTGTTTCAATATCCTGCTTGGGTTTTTATGACTCATAAGCTTCAGTTTTCCTCATCCTTTCCTATCTTGACTTGGCTTTAAATACTTTATTGGATAAATTTTACTTACGGCTCTTAATAACAGCTACCATGACATCCCAGCCAGAGAAGGAGAACAATTTGCTCTAAATATCTTGCAAGCAAGTGTTAACACTGGGCACATGTAAGCATGTATGGCTAAATCAAATATTTGCTTTTTAATTTATACCCACATAATTTTGGAAAATTCTTATAAACAAATATGTCAGACATAGCTGGTCTTCCTACTAACACAATGCCATTATGCATATATTCTCAGAGAACAAAGAAAATCATTCACATTCTCAAGGATGGTTTCTGTGACTTGGGTGGGTACTGATTTCTCTCTGGACAATTGCAGTACAGAGCTCCCACTTATTCTCCATAATGTTAATTGGTCCTTACAGTTTTATCATTTCAGACATGATTTGTCATTATTGTTCAAATTCAGTCTTGGTTTTACCTGGTCAAAACTTTGTAATATATTTATTTGTTTTGAACATGAGTATGTGAAAAATAAGCTGGTATATTAAAATTTACTGCCTGCATAGGGGAAAGGCTTAATTAACTGGTATTTAGGGGAACTGAGGTGCACTAGTTTGCAGAATTTATCAAATGTGTATTTCCTTCACTGTAGTCTCATGTAAATAATACTTCTGAGTTTTTATAATTTTATCAGTTTATTTATTCTTTGCACACTTTTAGAAATACAGCAATTGAACCTTCATAAATATTCCATCTGAACACATTGCTATCCAACTTTTAAAGTGCCCCCAGAAAGGCAAATTATTAAAGATATAAATAACCAATCACAATTTACACAAAATAAAAATAAATTTTCATCATCTTGATATACATAAAAATTATTAGGCTTGATGGTTAAGATGAATATTGGTACTTAAGTATAGTTTTGTGAAATAGTATGACAACTGTCAAATGTGTGTTATTTTGAGCAATCTTAAAGAGCAAATTATACAATCAATATCTTAAGTTGTTTCTAGAACTATTATCTAGCAGAATAAAGCCAGATGATAGGCTGAATCAACTTGTTTCTTCTGGGAAAACTGAAGTTAAATCCTACATTTGAAAGCAAGAATATTAAAACAAACAAGCAAACAAACAAACAAGAAAAACCTAAGAAGAGTTTAGCAAATTGAATGAAATTAACTAAAAGCAGTAATATTTGGCAATTTCTCTGCCCTGGACACTTCTTCTTGTTGTCTTTTATTATTTAAAAAAAATTTGTGGATTATCCAGGTGATCTCTACATAGCCCTTTTTCACTGCTAAGTGATTGAGAACAAATTCAATTTATCATGTCTAAACATGTCCGCTCCAGAGAATTTTTTTCAAACATAACACAGTCCCTGTGAGGAATAATTTTTCCACGATTAAGTATATTTGTTAGTTAAATTAAACTTCAACCCCAAATAGCAAAGATATAACAGCACTCTAATTACCAATGTGTCTTCCCAAACAAGGTTACTACAGTTTAAGGCATTAAGTTTTCAGAATTATTTCTGAAGGTTTTCTTTCTCTCTTTTTTTTAAACTTTATGCCCATAACTCCTTTATGAAGGAGTTGCAATATCCTGGGCCAGTTTCTCATTGCTTCCTTATGTGTTAATTAATAACATATATATGCAATAGAGATAAAAACAGGCACAAACACTTATCAAGATTAATCAGCTAATAGTAATGATTAATCAAACATTTTTATTTCATTCAAGAACTAAGTACCAGAGCTTGTCAGTCGTGATTCATATAAGTATGACCAGGGAATTTTTTGAAAAGGATTTTGGCCCCACTTCTTACCACCTAAATTAGAATATCTGCAAGTAAGGGTCACACATTTGCATGTTTCAAAGGCTCTTGGTTGATTGTAAAGTACAGCTGGGCTGGGAACCACTGAGTTAAGAACAAGAAATTGAAAATAAGCCATTTCCAATTTTGATGTTTCATTCTTCTGGTGAAAACAAATGAAAAACTAGTGAAACACTTTACCACGATGTACCATAACAGTATACTGCCTTTAAATGTTTAAATTCAAAATGTATTAGTTTTATAAAAGCCATACCACTTTACATATACTGACAGACATCAATGCATAGCAAACTTCCTTAAGGGTAGAGACTGTATCCTCTTTATTGTGACAAATAATACCTATTCTGTCTATTTTTCTTAATTAAATAATAATTATCCCCATCTGGTTCTACAGAGTACCACAGAAACAATTTCAAAGATATAAAGAGAGAGTAATTTTTTCAAATTGCTTCTTTATTCAAAACCACATACGTTCATTTTTCCCTCTATAATTTATAATTTCTTAATTCCAAAACCTTAAGTCTATCAGGTTAAATGATTATGGTCTTTGTGTTCACTATAAATTTATTGTCATTAGTAGCACCTTGGAATGCCATTTGTAGTGAATAGTTCATATATTCATGTTATGCAGGATTATCTACTACCATAAACAAAATGCAGATGTTCTAAATTCTAAATTAAGGACGTAAAATAACCTGCCATCAGAATAATAGTTGGATTAGACATTGGAACAAGTAACAAAAAAAAGGTTGAAGACACGAAACCTTCACCTTATTTGTGAAAGATTTGTGGTAATCCATAACATTCTGGAGTTCCTGAACTTTTCATGGACATGGGTTCTGTCTTATCCCTCCTTATATCTTTGACCAGTGCAACCATAGCAGACACATAATACATAATTGCTAAAGTGGACCGAATAGTTTTGATGGAAAACATAATTAATATGGGAGGACTAGACTGTGTCTTTTCAGAGATTTATAGATATATATTGTAAAAAATCCCAAATTTCATCATTGAATGTGTGTCATTGATTACTGTTTGCTACATTACAAAAGAGTCCAAAATGTTCTGGGTTTATAACCAGTTCATTTTCTGAACTCAACGTGGTGTTTAAATTTGTATTCCTTTTCCATAAAATACAAATGCTGTGGGAAAATAATACATAATTATAGGCATCTATGTTAAAAATGCCAATTCGCAAAAATATGAAATATACTTAATTGCTTAGCAAATTTTTAGACCCTTTGAATTACTATTTAAATTACATATAAATACAGGTTTAAAATAACACTAGAAGTTGTCTTTAACTTAGATTCTTGCATCATTCCCATGTTTTCACATCTGTAATGTGAATGTGATTATTGTTGTATTAGTTTCTTAAACCCTATAATTATGCTAAAACATAACATTGTAACTGAATTTATCTTTCAAAAGTTCAACACATTTAACTCAGTTGGTACTGACATAGTTAAACAATAAAAGGTAGGAAATAAAATCCTCAATATTATTTACAGGGTCAATAACTTTTCAGATCTTCTTAATTCATAACATCCATAAGACCAAAACACATGGGTAAAAAGTAAAAAATACAGATATTCTCTATTACTTTCTATATATCATGTAAATTGAGGGCTATATAGAACTGCTCTGACGTTGAACTGAGCTTTTCATTTTATCTAAAACGTTCTGAATGTTCTGGATTGTGTAAAACAGTACTGTGTTTTAGCTGACTTGAGAAGGCTGTGTGTCTCACTTTGGCATTTCAGATTGCTTTATTTTTACATTCCTTGGTTGCAGAAGGCATTTGTTAGCAGTTCACATATTTTTGTGATCTTCAAAATCATAACCACAAAAGTCTTCCCTTTAGTTATCAAGTATACCCAAGTGTGGCCCCTAAAATCGGGGAAGATAGGTTTCTCACTAGTAGTGACTTCCAAAAAACATCAAGTTGGCTAAGCTTCAAATTCATTTGGGATTAAAAAGTTTTCAATTATTCTAATTACACTTAAGATAATTTATTAATTTTGAAAGGAAGTATGAGCGAAACCCTTAAAAATAAAATGCAACCTACTAATTCTGAAAGTTTCTGGAATTTCCAAGTCAGTAGGTTTACATGAATTTGCGTCTTCCAAAATCCTGATTACCATAAAAAATGTCTATACATTAAGAATTATTTCTTATACTGTAGTCACAGAAAATAGTTGCTTGTATGTCAGATTTCCACAGAAATGTTGTTAGATATCTAAAAACAGCTTTTTAAAGCTAGTAGTATTTCAATGTTGATTTTAATTGGAAGGAAACTAAGAGATGAATAACTCCTGCTAAGAAACCTGTATATAGGTGGGATTTCCCATGATTCAGAGAGTGTGATGAACAGTCTTACTCACAACATCCCCCCGCCTCAACCATTCTAATTTAAAACAGAAGATAAAGTTTTAAAGAAAAAGGCATTGACATATTAGTCAATGCCGACCAAAAGTAACGTAAAATTAGACTTGTAATAAAATTAGCAGTGTTTTCCTCTTTGAAAGGTTCATAAATGACTATATTACAGAAATATTAGATATTGTAAAATTTCATATTTGGCCATTTATTTTGATTTACACAGCAAGGAATGTCTAGAAACTAGACCCTTAATAAAAAAAAGAGTAGCAAAAGCAAAACTTTAATCCACTATTTTTTATGTCATCACTAGTTTGACAATTGGATTTAAGCAAAGCATGATAAAATGAGTCAAAAAGACAGTAAATGACAATACTGTCAAGGTTTGAATGTCAAAAATTTTAACATTGGGGCATTAAAGACATCCTCTGGTAATGTGTGTTTTACAGTTGACTTGTACAATCACGAACCAGTGATATGTGCTTTGCAGTAGCTACTTACTAGATTTAAACCAATTTAAAATTGCTGTATTTCTCGTAAATGTTATGAATCCTCACTTTTAACAATTGTTTCTGAGAATTCCGGAATTTCCTGAACCACAATGTGAAGAACGAGGTGCTCCTGATTGGGCTTCTTTTCTCAGCTTTGTGGTTGTTTATGAGGTTTTCTGAGCTATGCTATTTCTACTGGAGAACCCAGAGTTCTTACTAAATGCAGCTGGGCATGAGAGGGGAGGCTCAGGTACTGCAGCTGTGAAACCTCTGCTCGGGCATGCGTTTTGGTTTACACGCGGCCAGGTTAAGGAAACACATTGCCACGAAGTGTGCATTCACAAGAGTGTCGGGTGTAATGTATTTATTTCTGGGTCTCAAACGATCTTTGCAGCGAGTAATTCTGTTTCGATGTTAAAGTCACTGGATTTTACTTCTCTGGTTCCGGTTGGCATGGAGCAGGCCCCTAATTACCTCGGAAACCCACCAAGGGCCGGTAAAGTAATAAACTGTGATCGCATCGCGTACACGTCGAGTCCCAGGGAGAGCAGGGCTCCCAGGAAGCCCCGGGAAGCGTTCGCTTCCAGGAGGGTGTGCGGCGCGCGGGGGTCTGCACGCGCGCAGAGCTTGTTAACGGAGGGCGTGCCGGAGGCGTGGCGCGAGGTGTTCGGGCGAGGCGCTCCGCGAGGCAGGCGGCTGTGGGCGGGCCACGGGGGAGCGCGGCCCGGGGAAGGCTGCGCGGCGCCGCCAGCGGCTCCCGGCTCCCGCTCTCCCGGCCGCCAAGAACGAGCCGCCGTGGGCGGGGCCTGCGGTGATTGGCGGGCGGGCGGGGAGGTCGGAAGTACTTTGTTTTTTATGCTAATGAGGGAGTGGGGCTTGTCCGTATTTACGTTGAGGCGGGAGCCGCCGCCCTTCATTCACCCACATGGTCCTTCGAGGTGCCGCCGCCGCCGCCCGACCTGCGCCTTCGCGCCACTTCGCGCCCTCGGGCGAGGCCGAGGGGGTGGGGACGACTCCCGCAGCGCCGCCGGGGCTCGCGCTCCTCCGCGAAGCTCTCCTCGCGGGGCGGGCGGGCCGGCCGGCCGCACCCCCGGCCTGGGGCCTCCGGTCGTAGTAAAGCGCAGGCGGGCGGGGAGGCGGGAGCACGAGCCCGAGGCCGGCCAAGCGAAGATGGTGGCGGCTACTCCTCCTGGTGAGTCGGCCCGCCCCTCCGGCGACGGAGGGAAACCTGTTGTGTGCGGCCCGGGTCTGGCGGGCGGGGCGGAGCGGCCCGGGGCGGACTGGCCCGGGGCAGCGTGGCGGCGGCGGCGTGGCCGGGGCGGGTCTCGGCCGTTGGCCGCCCCGGCGTGTGGCAGCCGCATCTGGCTGCCCCCTCGCCTCGCCCGCGGGCTGGCCGAGGGCAGGGGAGGGCAGGGCAGGGCCGGGGCGGGAGGGTGGGAGGGGGCGGCGTGCGCGTGGCGGCCGCGCCCGGGACCCGCGCGGACCCTGCCTGGGCCGATCCGAAGGCGGGTGGGCAGACGGCGAACACAATGGCCCCTCGGAGAGAGGACGTGCGAGGCCCGTGCCTTCTCTGGGGCCCGGGGCGCGCGCGGGGCGTGGGGTCTCTGGGTAGGAAAGTTTCTCCCGAGGGCGAGAGTTAAAGCGCCTCCAGAACAAAGCGGCGGCGGCGGCGGCACATGGGGCAGGCCGCGGGCCGGGAGGGGGCGCGCCCACGAGGTACCTGCGCGCCAGCGGGCGGCGTGGCGTGGGCGGGAGCCCGCGGTTCCCCAAACTTTGTACGCGCGAGGGTGGGCAGAGGGGCGCCGAGATCGGCGCGGCCTGGGCGCCACCCCCACTCCGCGTGGGCTTTGTTAGCCCGCGTGGGCAGCCTCGGGGCGGGGCCCGCAACTTCCCCGCCGTGGCCCTCGGAGGAGGCCGCAGCCGGCCTCGGCTGCGGCGTGGAGCCGCCTGCGCCCGGCCGCTTGCTGGGAGTGTGGCGCGGGAGGGCCGGCCCGGCTCGGCGGGAGCGGCGTCCCCGCCGCCATGTTCCTGCGGGGCGGGCTGCACGGGGGTGAGGGCGGGGGACATGGCGGCGACTGCGCGCCGCCGCCGATTGTTCCCGTCTTAGGCCTCGGGCCGCGTGCGACGGGCACCGCGGCCGCGGAGCCCCCGCCCCTCTGGGCCGGGCTCGGGGGGGCTGGGGGACACAAAGGAGGGGCGGCGCGCCCGCGTCCCCGCCGCACTCGGGCCTCGGCGCCGCCGGTCGCCGCGCGGCTGCCGCCGGGAAACGGGTTGGGGGGGGGTGCCGCGTCCGGCGGGGCCTGACTCTGACCCGCCGCCCCCTGGCGGCTACGCGGAGAATAGCAGGGCCGCGCTCCCCCTTGTGAGACATGTGCTGCCGGCCCGGGCTCCATGAGCGTGGCGGGCACTTTGCAGTCTCGGGTGTTCTTGCCCGGTCTTCTGTTCCTAAACTGCAGCAAAGGGAGAAGAAACTGAAAAAGGCAGGCTCGTCGTTGCAATATCACCAAAAGAGAAAATTAACGGCATGCCATCAGGACCACAGCAGTTGGAGAAACAACTCTTTATCCCGGCTTGCAGCCACGAGGTCTTGATTGGGGGAGGGGTGGTGAAGAATAGTCTGGGCTGGTTTTTTTCTTTTCCTTTTACTGGAGCTGTACAGTGGAGTCGGTGATTGCTGCTGATCATAATCAAGTATTTTAGGAGCTTATTTAGCCATGTATCTGATAGCTAAGGATTTTTCAACTTTATTCTCTTACGCATTTTTCAACTATACATTATTGGGCTTTTAAATCCTGCTAGTATTGCTCGACTCTTACTCTCACAAATGGATGGAATTAATTGCTGTTAGGAGGTTGGAAAATAGCAAATATAGATTTGGACGGTGGTAGTAATTTTGAGCAAATAATGTTTTATCTTTTTTTCCTTATTTTCCCCTACTCCAGTCATACACGTGGACCTAACTGCACCAGTAGCTTTTCTGAGGATACTTGCTGAAAAGGAAGTTTTCTGGAATGGGTAAGTGTATTCTGATTTTCTTGAACTTTTTTAAAAACAAATTTTTCTTGCTATTAAAGTTGAATAAATAGGATTGGTTTCTTAGAGAGTAAAAGTGTTTCTTACTTTAGAAAATGTACCTTTTCTAAAAAACTAACTCATTAAGTACGGATTTGCTAATTTTAAGGTAGTAAAATTACAGTGTAAATATTCCTGTACATCTTTGGAAACTGGCTTATGCAGTTTACGAAATATAATTTTAGACCCTCTTTTAAGTTGGGTGATAAAGTAGATATAACCTGAGATGATAGATTTAAACAGGATATTTACGTTCTGCTACAATTGACTGATAACACTTGAAATGTAGTCTGAACAGTAATTTTGTTAATCATTTCATCAAGTATTTGCTAAGTGGAAGCCAGAAGAGGAGGAAAATGTTTTGCCACGTGGGATGTGAAGATTTCCTCTAAAAGGTACACATGGACTAAATTGCCCTTAAATGTTCCAAAATTAGTTCTTATTTATTTGCAGTCTCATTTTGTTTTGTTTTTTTTCTCTATGTATCAATCCATTTGGGAGAGGCCAGCCATTGGAAGAGCCACCACTTCCAGTGCTAGTTGGATGGTTGGTTATGACTGCCTTCTGTAAAGAATTCTTAAGGCATAAATACATGTCTAAATGGACCTCATATCTTTGAGATAATTAAACTAATTTTCTCTTCCCCATTAGGGATTATGCTGAATTTGTATGGTTTATAGTTGTTAGAGTTTGAGGTGTTAATTCTAATTATCTATTTCAAATTTAGCAGGAAAAAAGAGAACATCACCTTGTAAAACTGAAGATTGTGACCAGTCAGAATAATGTCAAAGTGCTTACAGTGCAGGTAGTGATACGTGCATCTACTGCAGTGAAGGCACTTGTAGCATTATGGTGACAGCTGCCTCGGGAAGCCAAGTTGGGCTTTAAAGTGCAGGGCCTGCTGATGTTGAGTGCTTTTTGTTCTAAGGTGCATCTAGTGCAGATAGTGAAGTAGATTAGCATCTACTGCCCTAAGTGCTCCTTCTGGCATAAGAAGTTATGTATTCATCCAATAATTCAAGCCAAGCAAGTATATAGGTGTTTTAATAGTTTTTGTTTGCAGTCCTCTGTTAGTTTTGCATAGTTGCACTACAAGAAGAATGTAGTTGTGCAAATCTATGCAAAACTGATGGTGGCCTGCTATTTCCTTCAAATGAATGATTTTTACTAATTCTGTGTACTTTTATTGTGTCGATGTAGAATCTGCCTGGTGTATCTGATGTGACAGCTTCTGTAGCACTAAAGTGCTTATAGTGCAGGTAGTGTTTAGTTATCTACTGCATTATGAGCACTTAAAGTACTGCTAGCTGTAGAACTCCAGCTTCGGCCTGTCGCCCAATCAAACTGTCCTGTTACTGAACACTGTTCTATGGTTAGTTTTGCAGGTTTGCATCCAGCTGTGTGATATTCTGCTGTGCAAATCCATGCAAAACTGACTGTGGTAGTGAAAAGTCTGTAGAAAAGTAAGGGAAACTCAAACCCCTTTCTACACAGGTTGGGATCGGTTGCAATGCTGTGTTTCTGTATGGTATTGCACTTGTCCCGGCCTGTTGAGTTTGGTGGGGATTGTGACCAGAAGATTTTGAAAATTAAATATTACTGAAGATTTCGACTTCCACTGTTAAATGTACAAGATACATGAAATATTAAAGAAAATATGTAACTTTTTGTTTAAATACATCTTGTCTTGTTTTCATTCAAAAACATTTCACTTTTGGGGTTGCGTGTCAGATTTGGCCGTATAAATTCTGACTATATTTTTTGTTGTTAGATTTATTTGGCTGTTAAGTATTGTGATGTGACTAAACATACCGTATACCTGATGATCATCTGTAAAGTTAGAATATACCTTTTTGCTTTCTTTGGAGTTAGTGTTATTCCAGGATATTTTACTTAATCTAAAAGTTAATTTATGTTGCTCATATATTACTCAAGTATTTAAATTTAGAGAGAATGCCGCTCTGTTTAAAGCAATGTGTAAAGATGGGTTTTTTTAAGCATGGAATTTAGGGTGGGGGTACAATTTGTTTCTATTAAGCAAGTACTAGTTTACCAATACATGAGTAACTGAAGTGTAACTGTTGAATGCTTGTATACTAGTTTTTCTTTCTGATTGTCGGTGATTTATAAGCTATAAATGACCAAGGTCCTCAGACTGCTTTTAGCATCTGCAACTTAAAAAAAAGGGAGTTAGAAAAAGAACAAATGCTAAATAGAGTAACAGTTAAATGTATGTGTACACTCTTCCCAAATGCCAAGAGTGCAGCGGTGGGGTGAGATTCAGATATTCATTTATTTCTAAGTCTGCAGTTAACATTTATGTTCCCTACTCCCCATGTAAGCCAGACTTTGGCAACAGTGGTAGTTGATTCCATGCTTATTTGACTTAAAGTCACTGAAGTGGAAACTAAGAAGTGGCAGTTAGTGTTTTATCCAACATTTCTGCCTTCTCTCTTTTCTTCATGTGTTTTTGTCTCTAGCCTGTGTGTATATTTGTAGAATAATGTGGGATACCTGAATAATAGATTTAAAAGGACCAAGTGGTAAAATTGGACCCAAGCCGAAGTACAGGCAAACTTGATGTTTGAAAAATAAGTTTTGAGAAATGTCATTGTATTTTGGAGTAAAAGAGGCTGTCTTAGTAATAAGAAATAAACTTCCATAACACTAGGTTAGACCACCCAATAAATCTAGAAATCAGCTTTTAAAAATATTGTGTGAAGTCTAACAAAAGTTTTCACCTCTAATGTGTTCTTTAAGAAATTTAAGGAACTTTAATCTTGGATTCCTGAATAGAAAGGTGAGCATTCCATCATTCTGGAGTTGATGAAAAGATAAATTTTCAGGATGTGAAATGAACAGTGATTTATAAAATGGAAATCAAATTGTACATAAGCAGAGTTCTTAAGCTTTTTGAATTGAAGGAGACCTAATAATTGTGTCTTTTTGATTATTTAGTGACAAACATGGCTTTAAAACTATGCTTAAAAAGTTCCGGCCGGATGCAGTGGTTCACACCTATAATCCTAGCACTTGGGGAGGCTGAGGCAGATGGATTACCTGAGGTCAGGAGTTCGAGACCAACCTGGCCGACATGGTGAAACGCCGTCTCTACTAAAAATACAAAAAATTAGCCAGGTGCAGTGGCGTGTGCCTGTAATCCCAGCTACTCTGGAGGCTGAGGCAGGAGAATCACCTGAACCTGGGAGATGGAGGTTTCAGTGAGCTGAGATCCTGCCACTGCATTCCAGCCTGGGCGCAAGACCAAGACTTCAACGCGAAAAAAAAAAAGTTTCAAAATACAGCATGGTCTGGTAGTTCGCAAAATGGTGTGCTGTGGTTATAAGTGAGGAAAGTATTTTGTTTTACATTTGTCAGAATATATCATTTTATTTTAAAGCTTTTGGTGAGATATACTAGCAGTTTTTTAAAAAAATGGAACAGTGTGATAGGAAGCCTGCTGGATGATTCCTTAAATATTCTAAAATGTAAGTCAAATATGTTTTAATAACAAAGACTTAAATGGCTTTTCTCCCTAGAGACTGAAACTGTAGTTTCATTGTGTTCAGAACTTAATTGGGCTTGAACTGAGATTTAAATCTAATAAACAAGTTAATAAGTGTGTTCTGTTTTGTTGTGGGTTTGGTAGTGATCTGTGGTTCTATAGGGTTTAATAGGAATTGCTTTTGATTTGTTTCTGGCTTTAGAATGTGAGGCAAATTTTACATTCTTGGTTCTATTAAGATTTTCTTAGGCATGCTAACATGCCAACAAAAAGCCATGTAAGTATTGTATAAAAAGATTCACATTGTTAATTTAGCCATTTTGAAATTCATATGAGTGAACAAGTTGATAATGGCCTCATCTCTGACCTGAGAAGAAACAGCTTTGACCTTTGTTCTTAAAATGCTTTAACCTTGAAGTTGCTTGAGACTTAAGAGGTCATGTTGCTTTAGGTTTAATAAATAGCCTTAACTATTTGGAGGGGAAAAAAATGGGTCAACATTTTTTTTTTTTTTTTGGCGTTTGCATGTACAACTTTCTATTTTTAGCATATATTTGGAAAGAAAGCACTTAACATTTTAGGAATTCTTTTTAAAGCTGCTTGCAAAGTATTGGTGATTTTACTGAAAACTTTTGAAATCTTCATTTTACAGGCAGACCTGTCTAACTACAAGCCAGACTTGGGTTTTCTCCTGTAGTTTGAAGACACACTGACTCCTGACAAAATGCAACCTGCAGCTTCCTGGAGAACAACTCAGTGTCATGTTAAAGTTTATTATGTAATTAATGATACACTGTTTAATTGACAGTTCTGCATAGTTTGCCTAACTTTAGAGAATTAAGAGCCTCTCAACTGAGCAGTAAAGGTAAGGAGAGCTCAATCTACACAGAGCCAGTTTTTGGTGTTTGATGGAAATAAGATCATCATGCCCACTTGAGACTTCAGATATTCTTTAGCTTAGTGGTTGTATGAGTTACATTCTTACTAAAGTCGAAATTAATGTAGTTTCTGCCTTCATACATTTCATATGTGGTATTAGTTTTAAAGGGTCATTAGGAAAATGCACATATTCTGTGAATTTTAAGACCCATAGAAAAGTTGTTGAAGAATGCTTAATTTTCTTTATCCAGTAATGTAAACACAGAGACACAGCATTGAGATGTGCCTAGTTCTGTATTTACAGTTTGGTCTGGCTGTTTGAGTTCTAGTGCCTTTTATGTTAATAAATAAAATACTGCATTTTAAAGGTGTTAAGAAAATGTCCAGAATGAGCATATTGAAATAAAAACTTCAAGGTTATTATTGCAGTTTTTATGGCGTTTTTGTTTTGTCACTACAGATGGTCTAAAGGTTACTTATTAATTAATTGGGGAAGTGGAGACAAAGTTTATCTGGATTCTCTTATTTAACTTTCATTACCTGTGAAATATGTATTTGTATTCTTACTTTACATATGAGATCAGAAGTTCATTTTCAAGCAGAATGGAAAGGTGGTAAATGGACTCTGAATTAAAATGTCAGTATTTTAAAAGGTTATCCTCTGCCTAGTATTTTTATGGAATCTGACAAGTTCTCAGATCACACTTGAGTTTCCTTAAATCTTGATAAGTCAGAAGCATCTTCATTTTGTTTATATTATACACATGTTAGTAAGGTGGGAGTTCTTTTGTTTTTTTTGTGTTTTTTGGCCAGTTGATAACATGAAAGTTTAAGAGAGGAGGCCCAAAGTATATAAAAAGTCTTAAACTTCTGCTTCTAATGAATGTCCAATATTTGTGGGCTCCTGGGTTGAGTATTTATTAATGGGTCTGTACTAACTAAAACATTAAATAAGAATGGTATGTTCTGACCAGCCCTTAAAGTTCAGCCATTTCTAAAAGTTCAAAAAATCATTGTAAATATTTTTTAAATGAGGTACGAGATTGTACCTGCCTATGGCCAGTAACACAAGAAACCTAGGCTCATGCAGAGTTTTAGCATAGTTGACCCTCAGTATCAGTGGAGGGATTGGTAGGACCCTCAGTGCATACCAAATTCTTCAGATGCTCAAGTCCCTTATATAAAGCGGTGCGGTGTTTGCATGTAAATCTATACACGTCTTCGTGTATGCTTTAAGCTATCTATATATTGCTTGAATAATCTGATAAAATACCCTACACATTATTCATGTAGATTCAGTATAGTATGTGTGTGGCAAATTCAGGTTTGGCTTTTGGGGACTTCGTGAAATGTTTTTTCCTGAGTATTTTCAGTTTGTGGTTGGATGCAGGAACCACAGATACACAGGGCTGACTTAAGTAAGTGCCAACATAAATGCGTTAGTCACTGATGGGATGAGTATTTAACAGGGTATAGAGGTAAATAACAAAGACCTGAGTTTGGTAGTAAGTTCCCCAAAATGAAATGTTAGTATACTCGTAAGTGATTAGTAATTAGATCTCAGGTTGAATATACATCCTTAATTACTGTATGTTTACTTTTAAGACGTAGATTTGTGAGTATATTAGTAGAGGTGAGCATGTACTAATTGTTCACACGTTTGTCTATAAAAGCATATATACTGTGAAGGTTTTAGTACATTTAATGTTGACTTCAACTTACATAGACTGAAAAAGATTGAAAAAAAGCTTCGACGACATCAGTTCTGCACTTGTTGAGATGTACTGATCCAGATTGAATACCACACTATTCAGCTGGTTGGGGTAACTGGATGAGACTAGTGAGTGTTCCAAAAGTAGATGAAAACTGGGGTCCTGTAAGGTGGTGCTAGGAATTCTAAAGTGATTACGCATCTACCAAGAAAAGGTTCTTAACCAGTTGTCTTAAAATTATTAAGACGTAAGGACCTGGAATCTTAATCTAGCTGCATTATATTAGAGTCTTTGGGGCAGGATGCTGCACAGACAAGTATTTTGAGAAATACCTGTTGATTTTGCTGTATATACTTAAGAATATATCTACTACCCTGAATTGTTGGAAATACTGAGCCATAAGAATGCAGAACATCAAAACACCTTAGAATTTATATGCAGGTAAGAGACCAATAAACTATTTTTATGGTTCATGCAGTCATTACTCAGTTTTATAGCTGACTGACAAAATATGTGCCCCAACCCCACATTTATTTCTAAATCCATAGGCTTTTCCTTACTCTTCAATTTCAGTAACTTCCCTTTTTCTTCTCCAGTGATACTTTGTTTTGGTAACAGCACCTAACAGGCCAGGTGTGTAGTTGTCTTTGTACTATACCTGTATTTTCTTGGTTGGTTACTGTCACAGTGGCCACCATCATTCTGAACAAGTCAGGTGCACAAGGTACAAGCCATGTCTTTAGACATTGGTTATCTTCAGCATTTAGATTCTCCTCTAAGGCTTTCATCTAAACCTCCCTTGGTTCTGTGTTTAAAACTTAGTCCACAATTTTCTAGTCTTACCCTCAGAATAATTGTCAAAATTGTACTTCCTCATATTCTTAAGATTGCATCTAAATTTCAAGTTAGAAAAGATGTTTACACCATATTCTGAGTGTCTTATGTTTATAACCTATGATTCTGCCCTTGGCTGTACTTAGCGAATACTCTTTAAAATAGGAATCGTGATTGAGACCCCAGCTCATTTACTGGTGTCTTAATACAACTGCCTTTCCACTTGAGTGTTTTGGCTCCCCCAGTTCCCATCATTTATCCTCTCCAGGCAGACTTCCACTTCAGACTGCATTTGCTCTTCCCTTAGTTTGGGAACTCCCCACTCCAGATACCTATGACTTAGTCTTGTTAACTTGTAGTCCTTGTACACAGATGTCAGACTGGCTGTGCCTTAAACTGCATACTCTGTTCCTGTTCTCTGCATCATCCTGAATTAGTGGCATCACCTGGGATACTGGAAGTGCAGGTCCTTGCCACCCCTTTCCAAACCTGAATTGGGAGCCTCATTTTTTAATCCCCCCAACTAATCTCTAAGATATAAGGCCTCCAAGGGCAAAGATTTGAAGATGTGTGGTTCATGGATGCTTATTCAACATATAAAATGGTACCTGGTGTGTAGAAGGCACCAATAGACTAAACAGGTAAGTGGAAATGCCCATGGATGAATGTTACTTCTAGAATGAGACAGGGTCTGAAAGAGAAAAGCAAGACAAGACTAGTGGGGCAAAGTGCATTATTGACGGTGTAAAAAGTCATTAGAGCAAAATTGGTGGAGCAAGAAAACAGTAAAAAGGATTTGCTGTGTGCAGTAATCCCAGCAAAAATGAAGGAAAGCCTAGAAGTGAGGGATCAAGAAAAAAAAAAAACTGATAGATGCTCAATTTGTGTGGATATGTAATGTTCATCTGTTGGAAGTAAATGTAAAACCCAGCTTCTAAATCTCAGCAACTGACAGCAGCAATAGGGTGAATGTGAGAGCACTCAACAAAGTAACAAAAGTGCTGAGAAGTTGTGCTTAGTGACAGATTAGTTTTCAACATTGATGTTGCGTGGATGTGAGAAGGCTCTGCCGATAATTATCGTCCGGTTTTTTTTTTTTTTTCGGTTTGTTCTCTGTATTACCTTGAAATTTAGGCTATCAAGTACCAGAAAACTATAGTTTTCTAACTCAGGTTTACTCCCTGCAGAAGGTTCAGGAGTACAAGAAGCCCTGCACTGAATCGTGGTGCCTCGATTAAATTTTGAGTTGTCGCTTTGGCTTCCTGAGACAAAACGTGTTAAACCAGTTACTTCGAGTGTGTGACATGAGAAGATGGATGATGGTAAAGAAGTTGAGAAAGGCACCTCAGATTAATTTTACGAAACAAATGTAAACTAAAACTTGAATTCTTTTTGAGTCATGTAATACTTGGCTAATTGGTTGAGAAGCTTAAAGAACTATTTAAAAAGTCTTACAGTGTAATGTTTAGGACGGAGAATTCTGGGTTCAAGTACCAGTTTCCTCCATTA
This sequence comes from Pongo pygmaeus, assembly GCF_028885625.2. Taxonomy (NCBI): domain Eukaryota; kingdom Metazoa; phylum Chordata; class Mammalia; order Primates; family Hominidae; genus Pongo; species Pongo pygmaeus. Next base: position 101,178,523 of record NC_072387.2, read on the forward strand.
ATAGCTTAGGCAACTTAAGTGTGTTGTCTTTCCCCAAAAATTGTAAGCTTAGGTAGGCTTTCCCATCTTGGTCAAAAAGGTAGCTATCATGTTCACATCCAGCTGGAAAATAAACCTTTCCTCAACCTTCAAAGTGAATTTTAAGCTCCACTCTGCCCACCTGAACTCTGAGGAACAAGATTACGTTCAGGCTTGAGCCTTGTGTACCATGTCTGTTGACAGTACCACTGAAAGTCTGTTCCCTCCCTGAGGCACACAGGATACCTAGGCAGGTTGGTGGCATGGATAACTGAAAGATGAGAATACAATATTAACATTTGGGGGCACATATATTTTAGTGAGGGTAGAGATGGAAGAGGGGAAGGGAGAGGATTTTCATTAAGTTGATAACTTGAGCTCAAGTCCTAGGGGCAGACATTGTCAGGTCTCTGCTCTTCAACCGCACTTGGCAGGGCTGATGCAGCTGCTGCTTCTAGGTCTTGCTTAAAATATTACTTCCTCAAAGCCTTTTCTGACTGCCCTCCCCTATTCAGTTAATCTCTGCCATGTTTTATTCAAAGTACTTAACTACAAGTTGTAGTTTTGTGTATTTGGGTATTTTGTTATTTTGAATTCGTTACATTACTGCTTTTAACAAATTGCCACAAATTTTTGTTGTTGTTTGAGACAGTCTTGCTCTGTCACCCAGGCTGGAGTTCAGTGACCCAATCTCAGCTCACTGCAACCTCTGCCTCCTGGGTTCAAGCGATTCTCCTGCCTCAGCCTCCCCGGTAGCTGGGATTACAGATATGCACCACCACGCCTGGCTAATTTTTGTATTTTTAGTAGAGATGGGGTTTCACCATGTTGGCCAGGCTGGTCTCAAACTCCTGACCTTGTGATCTGCCCACCTCGGGCTCCCAAAGGCCACAAACCTTTAATGGCTTGAAATCTTACAGTTCTGTAGGTCAGGAGTTTTGACACAGGTCCCAGTAGGTTACAATTAAGGTGTCAGCAGGGCTGTATTAGTCCCTGGAGTCTTTAGAGGAGGCAAGGTTTTTGGTTTTTTTTTTTGTCTTTTCAAGCTTCTGAAGACTGTGCCTTTGGCTCACGGTCTCTTACTCCATCTTCAGATCTAGCAGCAGCAGGTAGCGTCTGCATCACACTGGACCTCTCTTACCTCCCTCTTTCACTTTTAAGGAACCCTGTGATTAATATTGAGCCCATCCAAATATTTAGAAATAATTAAGGTCAGCTGATTGGCAGTCTTAATTCCCCTTTACTTGTAACATTTCACATTTGCAGGTTCTAGGATTAGGACTTGGATATTGTTGGAGGTCATTCTGCCTGTCTTAGGGAATTGTGTTGATTTTGGACATGGTTATAGTTCCAGGCATACATAACTGCTTAGTTGTTTTTCAGACAGCGTAAGTGAAATGAATGAGTTAAGGAAAATACTTAATCCAGTAAGAAAAAATAGAACATACTCGGGTTGTCTCAGTGTTTCCTACGGTATTTAACTGCCAGTTTTTGAAGGTTTTAAAGAAAAGATTTTCTCAGACAAGAAGAGCTTATAATATACTTCTTGCAAACATTCTAGAAAATGTAGGTCCTTATCAGTTAACCTTCAGAATGGGGAAACCACAAAATAAGTGAAATTTTGTTAACCAATATAAGTAAACATTAAAGAATTGCTTTTAGAAATGACATAATGTAAAGAGACCATCAGGGTCTAAAACCTCAAAATTAGCCAGAACTGGAAAATGAGCTTTTAAATACAGGTAAAAAGTAAATAAGCAATTTATCCTCTACTTTGTTAGAGTACAGAAATAGTATTTCAAAGCAACCACTAGCAGAATAAAAGACTATACTTAACTTTGAAATCACCAGGAAAAAGGCTAGGAAAACAGCCCACAAAGCAAAAGACAAAAAGGAGGAGACAGAAATAAGAACATTTTTAATTAAAATTAAGCACAGAAAAATTTTAAGTAGTTTGTATTTCAAGTCAGTTTTACTTAAATTTTATAACGTGCAACCCTGGTTATTTTTAGTGATTGGAAATGTAGACAACTGTTGGTTTGCCCACGGTCAATGGGAAGTCCTGGCCCTTGATACTCTGGCCCGGCAGTAAGAGCTTCTATTAAACCTCTGCTCCTTGAACAAGGAACAAATCTTACTTTGTATTCCCCAAAATGACTGCAAAGTAGGAATTCAATAGATAGCTGTTGAATGGATTGGAGATTTCTCCTAAACATCATGTTACAATTCACCTGTTCTTTGATGTACTGTAGTAGACATTTCCATGCCATTCTTAAATTTCTCAGTCTCCTGATGCCAAATTTTGTTTAGAGGTAGAGGCTGAGGATTATGCTTGCTTTGGTGGAGAGTATAAAGACAATAGTGTGTGTATAGCAGGGAATGAGGCAGTGGATATAAAGAAAAGAAAAGGTTATCTGCACATTCATATGTAATATGTAACGGTGACAATGAATGACTGACTGGGATGGGATAGTGGTTCTGGTCAGCTCCAGGAACTTTATTAGTGGATCATAGTGTGATAAAAGTTCAGAACAGATCTCAAATTAGGTTTTGTTTGTTTTTGTCTTTATAATTTAGGAAATTAGAAATGAGTCCTACCTCAGGACCACAATCTGTCTTTTTCACTTTTGGGCTGTTACATTCTTCACCAGATCACTCTTTGGGAAGTAAGCTGCAGAGTGAACTGATGGATGTCTATGAAAATAGATTGCATGACCCTGTAACAAAGCATGTGTGTCCTCAAGAAGATTGCCGGTGATTTTCAGATGAGTCTCATGTCTGCACAATGAGAATTCATAAAATGAAGTGTTAACCAATACTCAGAAATTGAGTTCAGAGGGGGAAATAACTGCTGCAGTACTGTGTGTGCTTGATACACATTATGACATGTAGGTAATGAGAAGAGTCTTGTTACTGCATCTAGTTTAGCATACATAAATACAGTAATTAGGTTGCTTTTTTAAAAAAGCAGTTTTGTCACAGAACGATCCTTAGTATGAGGAATCTAATATTTAATATTTTTTCCACCCCAAAATGGAATGTACAGTTTAGTACCAAGTGAAACCAGTCTTGGTTGATTGATATTACTATCAGAATAAATTCTTGGTTTTCTTGTTTATATAGGAGTTGAGATATCTCACTGCTGTAAAGTACTGTGCCTTCTTAAAATGATGATGGAATATTGGAATATCAAAGACCCTAAACACATTTTATTCATTTTAAAGACATGTAATCCTGCTGATATTTAAAGTCTAATATTTTAATCATAGGTCTGTCTCCAAAAGGATGTCATCTAAAAGTAATTTTCATATTTTGTATAGGGTTATTACTTTGTATTGATTTGGTTTATAAAAAAATTAGGGACAACAATCCATTTAGCAGTCATGTAATTCAATTTTAAGTTATAGGTTTCTTAAAACATATCTGATTCTGGATAATGATAGGATCTAAGATATGGAAGTAGCGATGAGCCTTAAAATGAAAAAAGACTACCAATAAAGTGTTAAAGTTTGATAATTCAATGAGGTTACATTGTAGCAATTAAGCAGGCATGTTATATAATGCCTATTGTTGAGAGTGAGTTAGCCATGACCTTTGCCCACTTTTTAAAAAATACAGTGCTAAGCACAGAGCACATGCTACAAAGATGCTGAAGAAAATTATGAGATTAATGATTGGTTTTTACACATTAACCATGTTGTAACAGTCTAAGTGCTACTGACTTTGTTCTGTCTTAGACTCATCAAATAATTGGACCAAGTTTGAGGAAATCAATTTCTACTAAATAGTTAACCATAAGGTATATTTGTATTAGCAAACAAAATGCTTTCAAAATGTTCCACTTTTGAAACTGTTTGAGTCTTTTATGTTGACTCAATGACTTTGTTTACAAAGGGAAACTGAAGTGGAGTTAAGCAATTATCTGGCAAATTTGATCACTGTACATGATCATAGGGAATACAACGAATAATATTTTAGAAAAGTTGTTTAATGACATCACAGCTTCACTCTTCATAGATCTTTAGTAGTTTTGGGGTTTTTATTTTTTGAGGAATTGTTGGAATTGCAATAATGCATGTTTGTTTGCTTCCATTTTTTTCCCCTCCCCCCATATTTGTATCTCTCAATAATATGTACATGGTTAAGAATTTAGTAATTATTAACCCTATCTATTCTTACAACACTTTAAGAATTTGTAGACCTATCTAGGTAGTCAGAATACATTTTGAGTTTCAGTTGGATGTTTTACATTCATATGGAAAACTCAGGGGCAAAAGTAATTATTTTAAATAATGGCATACTTTGAAACAGTTGCTCAAGGCCAAGTTATTTTCTAGCAGATTTATTAAGTTACTGCCCCCTAAACTTAACTGCCTATTTATTGGTCTATATTCATAACAGTGTCTCTTATTTCCTAGTCACTTCAAATTAAAAGGAATTTGTAAGGTACTTATCTTGAAGCCATATTAGTTTGAGCATTAAATAAAGGTCTTTCAAATATTTTTTAATCTCATGAATCAATGCCCAAAGAACAGAGTAAGGATGTGTATGTAGCAATATATTTTTAAATATTACCTGAAGATTTTCCCCAGATACCTCCCTTTACCTCATGTCCTTTCTTCCATTTTTTCAGTTCTTATTCAGTCTCATAAAAGGAAGAAAAACAAGGAATTTGCTTGGCTTTTGGATTTCAACTATATCCCTTACTGGAAAATGAAAAACATGTGCATAAACAATACAGTAAATTTAAATGATTGCATAAGGATCTCTATATGCCTGAAAGTCATGCTGGAAAAGTCCTCCAGTTTGAACAAGAGACAACATAGCAGTGACATTCATGGCCTGATGTCCAAAGACCAGCATAGAAAAAAAAAAAGCCGTTACCCCTGCCCTGAATATGTGGGCTGAAATTCATTGTAACTATGTGTACAAGAGATTAGAGACAGAAGGCAATAAGAAAGCACTGGAAGTGCTTGGTCCAGAATCATTTAATAGTGTATGGATTAGAAAAGGAGGTGGTAGTTAGATGGGATTAAGAAACCGTGTTTGTTGCTAACAAGAACCCTAAATTCTGCCACAATACAGCGAGAGGAGACCGTGGTTTGATCCCTATTGACAGTAATAGTGGATACTGCTAAGAAAAACCCAGCCAATTATGCCACTGCCTCCTCTGAATCTCTGCTGTCCCTACTGGTTTAGTTCCTTAGCAGAAACAAAGTAGTAATAGACAAATAAATCTGCCCTGCTGCAGAACTGCATTAGAGAACATGAAGGTAATTTTATTGGGTAGAAACTTGGAGAATGGTTTTTTTATAACCTTAAAAAATCTTATTGAGTGGCCTGAGTAATTTTGTTATGATTTACTCAGCCCTCCATCCTTCCTGTAGGACTTGTGAATGTCCTTGTTAACTATTTAAAGATGATAATGGTAGCTAACAATTTTGTCAAGCATTGAGTATTCATTTAATCCTAACTCCAGTCTGAGGTAATTGCTATGATAATTATTCCCCTTTTACAGGTAAGGAAACTGAGGCTGAGAGATGTAGCAGACCAAGTTCACAAAGCTGATAAAACAGAGGAACCAGGATTTAAATCTAGGTAGTTTGGCTCTAGCACAAGTTCTCTTAACTGCTGTATTGCCTTTCAGTCCAGCTTATACATTTTGATAACTATGCTAACAAAATCCAAGGAAATAGCAACAAAATATTAACATTAGTTATCACTGAACAGAAAAATTTGGAGTTTTAGTATTTTGAGTTTATACCTTTCCCAAATGTTATAGAATAATCACATTCCTGTTATGATCAGAAAAAAATACTTTAAAATGAGCATAATTTTTATGAAAACTAGGGAGAGAATTACATAAAATACTCTCACAAGAACGACTGGGAGAAATACATGCAAAAAGGTCTGTTGCAGTGTTACCGGTGTAGTGAAATTTTCAGTCATTTTTTCTTCTGTACTTTATTTTTTGGTATTTGATTTTAAACCTGTAGGTTTTTTTCCTTGAGCAGAGAGATATACAGCACAAATCCAAGGTTAGGCATTGTCTGGGTGCACTGTAAAGCCTGGTCAGTTTGTCTAGAATGCGTTGCCTAAGAAGGGGCTGAAATGAGGGGTGTGATCATGGAGATTTAAAATGGTGCACAATGGTGTTTAACACAGCGCACTTCCTGCTTCCACCACTCAGATCTGCTCGTATCCTGCATTCATTCAGAGTTCCCTTCAAGTTGTGGCTGGCCACAATCTCGGCAAGCGCTAAGAAGGTTACTGGAAAATATTATGTTCCCATTACTGCAGCTAATCCTACCTCCGTCATTGACATTCAACATTTCCTCCTTCTGCCATGTTTTTGAAATCTCTAGATCTCCCTATCGCTCAGCTAGCATCTCAGCTGATCTTGGTTGCTTGCTTGATGGAATCATCCAGGCCCTCATCCCTGAGAGACCCCTTACTTGCCATACCCTACTTGGCCTGCAGTTGCTATGATTGCCCATTTGTCCTGATCAGTGGGCATAAAGGCACAAAGTAACAGCGTTGTGAATCCCCTGCACTCAATATATTCTCTTCACTCTCCTCGTTGTACACCAGCTACCATAGCTCGTGGTGATCAGAATTACATTCAGCATTACAATAACTTTCTTTTTTTGGCCAATTTGTTCCCAGCATTAAGGAGCCAAAAGTTACTAGGTGGTAATTGTAGCATCAAGTTCATGTAACCCTTGTGTCCTGATAGAAGCATTTCTTATCCCACCCCACTTCCAGACCAGGACCTCAAATATGGCTGACATAAAGTTTCAAAGTCAAAAAGCGCAAATTCTGCAAATGGGTCACAGGGAGTAATGGTTTGAGGGGTCAGTCCTACTTTCACCCTTTGATCAAATCTTGCTTTCACCTCATGTTCTGAGGATTTCTTGGTGAAATCCTACTTTCACCTCATGTTCTGAGCAATGTGTATTCTAGTTTCAGAGTTACAGCACCATATATTGGCCATTGATTTCACACACATGCTTCATGTTGGAGTATCCCAACCTATCAAGGGTCGTCCCTTGAGCTGGAACTTATCTGGGCCTTAAACAGGTTATTATGTTTATTATTATTATTATTACCATCATGATTAGATTTCTCAGTGAGGTGTAGTATTTAAGACCATTGGACAATGTATCAGTGGTCCTAACTTCTTTGCTGTAAAGTCTCTTGGTTTGAGTGATAGATGAGGTATGATGCTGAATCTGATGTTCTGTAAGACTTGACATGGTGAAACTGTGGGCAGAGACAGCAAACTCCTATCTAAGGAAGGTGTCTGCTTAAGGACATATTGTTGCTCTGTTAAGAGTTAAAGTCTGAGTCAAGGCAGTCAGCTTGTCTCCCAAGTGGTCGGCTAGTCTCTTGGTATATTAAAGGGGACCAATACACCTCCTGGAGGCAGTCTGCCTACATCTAGACTATTATGTGAGAGAAATACACACTTACTTATTGTTTGAATCGCTGTTATTTATTACAGTGTATAGCAAACTAATGCAGACATTATTACGTGAAATGAGGTGCTGCTATAACATAAATTTACAATATGAGGTAATAACTGATTGATTGGAAAGTAGTTAGTAAAGAAACAGATGTGGCAAGTTTGACAATGATTGTCAGATAAGAATTAGTCACTTTGCAAGCAGAAGTGAAAGGGAATATAGTTAAAATGGAGGCTTTCTTATATATAGTATAAATTCTTATTTTTCTAATTTGACAGTATTAGGGGGCTTTCAGGTTTGGCAAAGCCAACTTTTTCTGTTTCTCCCAAACCACAGGAGATGACATTGTCCCTCAGGCAAGAGCCTCCTATATATGTTCCCAGCCAGAAAGTGGGAGCCAGCCGTACAACAATAGACTGAGGGCATTCCATTCTCACCTAAGTCTTCTTTTTTTAGGTGGCCTTGAGGTAGCCACTCTAAATTAAGGGAGAGCTGGGTATACTGAACATAACAACCAGAAAATAGAGTCTGAAAGCTTAAGAACTGTAACAACATGTGATTTTTGACTGAAACCTCTTTAACATGGACATGACTGGAAACAAGGCGACAAGGAGCCTACTAAATTTGGGGGAACATTGTTTGCCAAGGAAATCACAAACATGGTGCCTGACCCAGCAATCTCCAACTGGAAACTGTACCAGCAGAAAGCATACTGCAAAAGCCATGTAGTCACCAACAGGGTAACTCCCAACCACTCACTTCAGATGTGTGCCAGTTACCATCTTATGCCTCCCCACTCTAATAAATTCATCTTTTATGGCCTGCACTGCAGAAATGGAGGTTACCCTTTAAATATTTTTCTCCTGCCAGTTGGTACAGTGTTAAACTCTGTCAATAGAAGGTGCTGGAAAGAGATTGCAGAAGGAAAGGGTTTTCTTTCCAGCTTTGGTGTGCTCAACTGGCAGGCTCTTGTAGCACGTGTGGCTTCTCCATTGCTTGGTTCCTACGGAGTATGGCAATCAGCAGTACTGAGAGGCAGCAGCTTCCTCAGGCAGGTTCATAGTGATGTTCCTATAGCAAGACACCACCTCATGAACAGCTGTTTTTAGCACCCTAGAGGGTGGATTTCTGGTAAATTTCACTGAGTCAACCCTGCAGTGGCTTCTCTGACTTTCAGTGAGCCACGGTGTCTCCACTGAGGTCTACATTTCAGTCCCTGGGGGGCTTTTTCCTTGGAGTTCTATCTCAGCCCTAAGGATAGTGACTGCTCCTTATATAAACAATTCCTATTATTTAGTTCTCTTTTATTCTTATTAGCCAAATCCTCGTGATTACAAATCCCTGTTAGTAATTTATAGTAAACTTTCCTTGTTCAAATTACTTTGTGGTTTCTCTTCTGATTAGACCCAGATTGATATAAGGTGATACCACAGTAGAAAATGGATAATGGGCAAAAATGACTCACAAGGGGTAAACCCAGTGGCCATGGGGGTGGGGCACAGTAGATAAAGGAGTTCCTTCCAGAGATCAGAACCAGAGCCTAACCAAGGAATTTACTTTATTCTTGGGAAGGAAGCCTTTTGAATTCCTGCCAAACAATGTCATAGTGATTACTATGTTTCCTAGTCTTTCTTTCCAGAATTGTAGTGTTTATTCCATTTCTTTATCCTACTCCACCATTTTGTGTTGAGATATATGGGATTGTAAGTAACTTGTATATTAGATAATAAATTACTAATTTCTGAAGAGCCAGTTTTAGATCAGGTGGAGAGAAATAAAGATCTCAGATTTTGATCTTGGAACAATAACTGGATAAGCTTTAACTGCATTTTTAGGAGAGAACCTGCTGTGTTCTTTGTATGGGAAGATGGCGCATGTGGATCCTTGGGGGCTCAAGGCCAAAGGCAGAGACTTCTAGTCTTTCTCTAATATACTTTCCCTGTTTTCGTTTAATAATAAAGCTCCTCAAGTTCTTGCTGAGTGCTTGTCCAGCAAGACAATATAGTTTCCAAGTTTTCTGTGTGGGTATGTAAGGCTGGGTTCTTGACAATGCAATGTAAGGGGAACTGATACATGCAACATCCCAGTCTTGCTCCCTGCTCTCTTTTTTCTCCTTTCCTTAGTTTTGGGTAGACACAGTGCTGGTGAGCCAGTTTTTAATATGTAGTCAAGAGGAAGCTCTTGAGGGGTTCAAGGAGCCCCACATAGAAAACCTCGGTTCCTTACTGTACCCTTGGGAAGCAGAGTCTCCCGCTTGCCCTGAATCCCCTGCCTTCCTCTGGACTGATATGTGAGAGAATAAAATTCTTTTTTTTTTTTTCCTTCGAGCTATTGTATTCTTGGTCTTTTTGTTATATCAGCTTAACCTGTTCCCTAACTAAAACAGTCTTCTTTCTCATATTCCTTTCAAATTAAATATTTTATTTATGACATGCAACTTTTACAGGATTTCTTTCCCTTGAGCCTCCTCCTCCCATTTTTTTGCAGAGAGAAGAGTTTGCAGAAATCTTTGGCTTCATCTCATTACTCTTTACTGTCATTGCCTGCAGGCAGAGCCCATAATGTAAATGTAAAATTGTATTCAGCATAAGTTCCCTTGAGTATGTAATTATAATGCATTCCAGGGTGCGCCTAAATAAGAAGACTCTGCTTCTCCATCCTAAGATTGCTTTTGGTGTCAATTACATGGTAAGATATAGACAGAGGCAATAGCAGTAGTAACTAACACTAAATGAGGCAGAGTACAGGATAAAACATTATCCATTTTCATTGCTGATGATCTGGGGAGGATTCAGATAATACAGAGGCCCTAAGGGTGGAATGGGAAAATTCTAATATAATTTGGAGGTGTGCAAAATATTTCATAATGAAATAGCATTTTTGTTCATCTTCAAAAGCACGGTGACTTAGTTCTGTTTTATACTGAACACGGACAATTTACAAAACATCAGTATTTTCTGTTATATCACAAGTACTGAACAAAGTGTCAGATACTAGTTTTGGTTATCATATAACCACTAACAACTAACTGTATAACACATATAAAAGTCCTTTATATAAATATGCTAAAACCGTTTTTAATATAAACATCTATATACTAAAATTTTAAAATATGCATGCAAAAGCAGTGATTATAAAAGTGATTGTTGATCAACTATTTTATTGACAATTAAAAAATATGTATTTCAAAACTATTATATGAAGCAAAGGTTGAAAATAGATTATCTTAATTGTATTTTAAAACACATATCACAAGATGTGGAGAAATTTGGATTTAGAACCTTTATATAGGAGAAAGTAGTTTGTGAATCATTTAGAAAAAGTATTTGAACAACTAAAAGTAAATACCTTTAAATTCTAAAATAAATACATTTAATTGCTGACATTAACTTAATGCCTTTTGTAAACATATTTTAGAAAAATAAAGGGTTATAATTAATACTAGAATTGGGAATCAAATTAAGGAAAAAATTAGAAATAAAGCATATTTTAAATGTTTAATTAATTTAAACCACTTCGACAATTTTTGCCATATCCATTTAATACCTAAAATAATCATTTTATTATATTTCATTTCATTTTTACTTAAATACATTTGATTTTTTAGAAAATAGCGTCATGGCTTTACTTGACATAAATACTTTACTCAACACATATCATTTTCTTTAAATAGAAAGGACAGACACATTTATATACATTCAAATAAATACCTACTTAAGTAAAAATGTTCTTAGATGTGCTATCTATAAAATCATCTCACGTGGCCCACATACCACACTTTGATTCATGATTGAGATGGCATTGCAGTATATAAAATCTGCTAGTATTCAGGGCATCAGTAAATTTAAAATCTATACTTAAAGTCTCATTGCAGCAAAAGTGTGTTCATGCCCTACTCAGTCCATCAGCCAGTGCTAACAATAAGTATGTAATAGATAAGTCTCTTTTTCATCATTTTCAGATACTAACACTCTAGAACAAACCAATACAACTCATACTGTGTACAGAAGTATGCTGTTATTAATAAGGTTAACTTCACTCCCTAAATAAATGCTCAGAAATCACATTTATCATAGTTAAAGAGATAAAGGCAAATGGTAAGGGCTACCAATAAACTCCATTGCTAAAATTTAATATGTTCAGTAGCAATTATGTTATTAAAATACTTTTTTATGCCCAACTTTTCAGGAATGTTGTATTTGCCCAACACAATTTAATAATATACTTTACAATTATCTTTGTGAGAAAATAATTATCAGCATGGTCTTTAACACATTTTTTAGGTTTTTGTGATTATGTTTGTGCTTTTCAGGTATTTGCAAATTGCCAGTTTGCAGACAAGAATTCTCAAAAATCCAAATCCATTTGTTGGTCAGTAAGTACAACAATAAGAATGCCAGCTTATTCCACAAAATATAGTTTACCATTTTCTTTGACTATTACACATCTTAGGGAAGTGATTTGGATTTAGAGAGAAAATATTGAGGATAGGGTTTTTCTATCATACAATGTCTTGGATTACCATCTGCTTACAAACATGATTATGGACCCAAATGCTGAGAGGAATCGAGCTTCAAACTCATAGAATTCTTGGAGTTTTGCCCAGATCAAATGTGCTTGATGAGTTTGGACACTATACATGCTTTTAACATACGAAAGCTGAATGATAAAACCTCAGTACTCCGTAAATCTGAATACTTTGTGAACCCACGGGAGTTGTTCAGGGTACAGTATGACTTCTATTGGACAAGTCTGTGCCCAAAAACTCCTCTATGTTCTGTCAACCCATGCTTTCCCAATGCGCTGAAAGGGATCTGTTTGGCCACGCTTGGAGATGTATTCATTTTCTACTGCTAGGTAATGGATGACTACAAATTGAGCAACATGTAACAACATCCATTTAACTCAGTTCTGTGGGTCAGAAGTCCGGGCAAATTAAGGCTGGATTCTGCTCAGGTTAATATCAGGGTGTCAGCCAGCTGCGTTTTCACGTGGAGTTGAGGGTTCTTTTCCTAATTCGTTGTTGTCACTGGGATAATTTAGGTCTTTGCAGTTGTGGGATCAAAATCCCTGTTTCCCTGCTGGCTATCAGCTGGGACCAGCTCTAAGCTCCTAGACACTAACTACTCTCACTTCCTTACTAAGAGGTCCCTTCTGTCTCAGCAACTAAAATGCCCTTTGAATCTCTCCAACTTCCCCTTTGAATTTCTCCAACTTCCCCTGCTATGACCAGCCAGGGGTTTTAAAGGGTCGTTTGATGAGGTCTCAACCTCCAAGAGGATCTCTCCATCTCAGGGTTAATGGTATCATTTAACCTAACCTAATCATGTAAAAAACATCAAATTTAAAGTTCTGAGGATTATGTAGTGTGAGTACACTTGGGACAGGGAATACTGGGGGACATCTTAGAGTCCTGCCTATGATAGAGACCTGTTATTTTCACTTTCAGCTTTTCACATTTCTTTGGTTCTGTCTTCACATTCAACCTTTCATTTTTCTACATTTTTTTCCCCAAAGGAAACTCAGAAGAACTCCAATTGTCACAAAATTAGTCTACATGTAAGAGTGTAAAGGAATACGCATCTGCATAAAAGATGTGTGTTTCTGAGCCTGCAAACATGTTTCAAGGTGATACCAAATAAACTTTGATGCTATTCATCTGGCTCATTGCATATATGGCTTCAACAAAACCATCACTTTATGAAGAAGCATTTTTGTGACATGAGAGTAGCTGACTATAGTTATAATAATGAGGATATTATGAATTAAATGAAATTTCTTCCTAATAACAGACCTGCTGTGTAAGCAAGTAACAGGTTTATTTCAATGCTAATATTTATTTATTTGTAGATGTTCTTTCTACAAATTAAATTTTTTGGGTTCTATGAGAGTAGTATACAAATAGTGAAAAACTGAAATAATCATTGGTGATTCACTTGTGTCCACCTATCCTGAAATGCCTTAATTCCCCTTCCTTACCTTAGTGCCAATTGGATTCTTATAGTAACTAACTCTGAGCCAAAAGCTTTGATTTATCAAAGCATAGATGAAAAAAAATACTTATCAAGAACATAAATAAGGACTTTGGAGGAGCTCACTAAACACCCAAAAATTTATTACCGAATTCCAAATGGCTAATTTTAAACCAGGATAAAGACCAATGAGTGAAAATAAGATATGCAGTGACATAGTGTATTTTAGTGGGAAGAATAATAAAAAGAACTCTGGATAAGCTATTTTATTAACTTATCTGAATCTCAGTTGTTTTTCACTATAAGAGCAGGGTCATGTCCCAACTTCATTGAGTTGTGAGAATTATTTATTAAATGTGTGTAGTTTGTAATGTGTTCAGTAAATACCTGTCTTGTCTGAAAGTGAATAAATTAATACATTCTTAACTTACTTCAATAGGGGAGAAGCTACATTTTAAAAGGAAAGAGGACATGACATAGACTTAGTTTGATTTGTAAAAATTTATAGATTCAGCTACAAATACACAAAAACTGCAACAGAGATAGGATAGCTAAAATAATACTGGAATACTTAAATAACACTAGAGTAACTTTGTGGTTTTGAAACAGAGGGCATTTAACCATGGACTTAGTTTAGGTAGTGGAATAGTTGAGAGAAGTCAAATGGGATGGTATGTCAACCGAGACATTAGCAACAGCGGAGGGTGGGGCACCATCTCCCTACAATGGAGTAAGAAAGGGAGAATAGAGTGTTCCTGAAACCCAGGTGATAGGGTCATGAAGGAAATGCAGCTACTGGCCAGAGATTCTACCCAAGGCAGAGGGAGGAGTACCCTCACTCCTTGCTTCCAACAAAAGGTAGATGACATAGGAGCCTGATGAAGAGCCCACCAAATTTAGAAGAGCGAAAAGGCAATGAGCATTTCTGAGGGCAAACAGGCCATGAACCAGCATTTTAACTGGTGGAACTAAGAGAAGACTAATGGACCAGCAATTCAGATTTTAGGTAATACTGTATTGATTAATTTCTTTCACTTGTCTTAAGTCCATTCTCAGAGCTTCAGAACCACCACCAACAAAAAGAGAGCTGTCAAAGATGGAGACTTATTCCCTAAACTCCTCTCTAACAAGGCTGTAGTGGGGTAGAGGGTGGCGGGGAGTTTGGAGAAGTATAACTGGTGGCCCAAGGTTGGCAGGCTGAGGAACAGTGATCAGAAATATGGGCCTTGCTGTTCCTGGCCACAGGGTGGTGGTATAAGGTATGAAACCACTATTGTCTTAATTTCACTTTTTTCGAATACTGGTTAATTTTGCCTGTCTTCATCACTGCATGTTTGGTATTTTGGAATGTAGAAGAGTATGTTTTCCAAAGGTGATCACAATAATCTATATCCCATCCTTGGTGCTCTTATTATGGTGCAGTGTTGACACTTGTCCATCAGTAGGTGTACAGGTCTATATTTTCTCTTTGAATCTGGGTAGGTCAGTGGCCATGGAAAAAGTGACACTGTGTGACTTTTGAGATAAAAGGGATGAGGCTTCTGCTTGATTCTCTTAAGGTGGAACCAAGCCACCATGCGCTGAGGAAGCTAAGTATCCACATGAAGAACCTGTGTGCTAGGATTCTGGTCATGACCGCAGCAGAGGTCCTACTGAGAGTCAGCATCAACTAACTGTCAATAACTGAGTCTTCAGATGATGCCAGCCATCAGCTTTCAAGGTGTTTCAGCTAACTCCAACAGGAGCACAGATAACATGTCCCCACCAAACCCTGCCCAAATTGCACATTTATGAACAGAATAAATGTCATTGATTTAAGTCACCAGTTTTGGAGTAGCCTGTGACTCAACAATAGATAACCAGAACACAGGGTGGTTCAACTTACAATTTAGTCAACCTTTGCCACACATGACAAGTCACATACTCATCAGAATAAGAAAAACGTGCTTCTCTAGAGTTCCTGGACATACAATTTTACAGAGTAGCTGGATTTGATTTTGTGTCGCTGGCCTCTGGGGAAGTGTAAGCACATTTTCAGTTATAAGTGGGATAATGGTATTTACTATATTAGGCAGAGGAAATGTGGGAATTGTTTGTGCGTGTCTAAAATGATGCTAAAACTGGATCTTTCCTGTCTCCATTCTGACAGAGCGATCAGTGATCAATATCAGGATATCTAAATGACAGCAGATGATCCCAACTTCATATTCATGCATTCAACATGGAGTACCTATTACATGACACTTGTTAGTCCATGTGCTGAGGATGGAGCAATAAACAAACCTGTTTAAGTTTTCTGCCCTCATGAAGCTGACATATGCAGAATTAGAAAGAAAAGGGCCCTACTGAGTAAAATTGGTTAAGTGATTTTACTGGACAGAGTTGTTACTATGTATATTGGCCAGGAGAGGCCAGGTAACAAATGGTACAGAAGTGGGACATGTGTAGGATGTCATGGATCTTGTCCAATAAAAGCCAAGAAACCTCAGCAGAAAAAAATGCAGATAGCAGCCAGGTGCAGTGGTTTACACCTGGGATCCAGTGCATTGGGAGGCTAAGGCAGGAGGATTGCTTGAGGCTAGGAGTTCAAGGCCTGCCTGGGCAACACAGCAAGTACCTCTTTCTACAGAAAAAGAAAAAGAATGAAGATGAACACATATAGGCCTAAAGTTATTGAAACAATGGCAGAAGACAATGTGGAATAGACATCTGCCTGTACAGGGCACTGTAGGAGACAGTCTGTCATGGACTCTTAGAAGAGAAAAAGGGTGAAGGCAGAGAGCCCAAGGACACACCCTCTTTCCTCCCACTTTCCCTCACCTCAGCTTCCCTATGGCATACCTCCAGAGAGAGAGACTCCAAGCTTAGGATTAAAGAACTTTTGATGATAAATCAAGTTTGAAATTGTGTTTAATATTTTATACTGGACATTCCAATTTTTAAGTCGAAACTGTGTTTACCATTAACTGAAGAACTTTTTATTTTCTGAGTAACCACAAAAATCATGGGCCTGCCCAAGTATCCTTTCAGGATAAGGGAAGAAAACCTAAACTGATTACATTTAAACCAGGGTACAAGATGCAACTTAATCTTCACTGTGATCACAGTCCTTATGTTGTGCTTGCTTTAGGAGGCCAAGGCAGGCGGATCACTAGATCAGGAGATCGAGACCATCCTGGCTAACACGGTGAAACCCCGTCTCTACTAAAAATACAAAAAAATTAGCCGGGCGTGGTGGCAGGCGCCCGTAGTCCCAGCTATTCGGGAGGCTGAGGCAGGAGAATGGCATGAACCCAGAAGGTGGAGCTTGCAGTGAGCCGAGATTGCACCACTGCACTCCAGCCTGGGAGACAAAGCGAGACTCTGTCTCAAAAAAAAAAAAAAAAAAAAAAAGGATGTGTTGTGTTTTTCCTAGGTAGACTGTGGATACATCTGTACTTTTCCTACTTGATTTCTGGTAAGAGAACTCCATTTAAATGTGGGGAATGAGTGAGACAGACAAAGATCATCCCAATCATCTCTGGTCATGAGAGTGGATATCTGACCAGTCTGCATGAGAGTGATGGGTAGTGGCATAAGCATTTGACACAAGAATTCACGAGACTCTGCTTCCACAACTGTTGGGGAAGTGTTAGGTCTTTCAGTTGAGGTTCCTGAGCTGTGGGTGGTCGTGTTTTCCACAATGTGGAGAGGGCAGAGGAGTTTACATGTAGAAAAAAGCAGATTCCATTTGACCCAGCCATCCCATTACTGGGTATATACCCAAAGGACTATACATCATGCTGCTATAAAGACACATGCACATGTATGTTTATTATGGCATTATTCACAATAGCAAAGACTTGGAACCAACCCAAATGTCCAACAATGATAGACTGGATTAAGAAAATGTGGCACATATACACCATGGAATACTATGCAGCCATAAAAAATGATGAGTTCATGTCCTTTGTAGGGACATGGATGAAATTGGAAATCATCATTCTCAGTAAACTATTGCAAGAACAAAAAACCAAACACCGCATATTCTCACTCATAGATGGGAATTGAACAATGAGAACACATGGACACAGGAAGGGGAACATCACACTTCGGGGACTGTTGTGGGGTGGGGGGAGGGGGGAGGGATAGCATTGGGAGATATACCTAATGCTAGATGACGAGTTAGTGGGTGCAGCACACCAACATGGCACATGTATACATATGTAACTAACCTGCACATTGCGCACATGTACCATAAAACCTAAAGTGTAATAATAATTAAAAAAAAAATTAAAAAAAAAAAAAAGAAAAAAGCAGAGTCAAGCAGACCAATAGTGAGCCTCAACATGGACAAAACCAGGAGCAGACTGCACTATTAATATGTTTTCATCCTATTGTAAGTTGGAAAAATAACAATAACTAAAATTAATTTAAATTTAAAATATGCAAATATTATAATTTGATTATGCTTAAGTACATACACATGACTTAACTGAATTCAACTAAACTATTTTAATAAAATTTAATGACTGTTTATAGAATGATAATTTAAAATAAGGTACTTAGAAAGACAGTATAACAATTTTTTTTGTTATAGTTTCTATTAGGTTTTTTTTTAAGAAAAGAGGTTAAATTGGCCACGGTTTTGCAGGCTTTACAGAAATCATGGCACCAACATCTGCTCCACTTCTGGGGAGGCCTCAGGAAGCTTACATCACAGTGGAAGGCAAAGGGGGAAACTATTAGCAGAAAGTTTTGATATTTATATCAATATAAGAGGATGTTCAATTTGTTTGAGATATATGGCAAATCTCCTTGAGATACCAAAATGGTAAACATGTACTCTATCATTTCGGAATGGTTGATAATTTTACTTAGCTAAATATAAAATTGTCAACTTTCAGAACAAATATTATTTTTGAATACGATCTATGCTTCTGGTTTGTGAATATTAGTGTTCAATGAATAATTATACTCCGTATAGTAAATGCTTTTACTATTGGCTCTAGAATATTGATTCCTCCATAAGAAATATCTTAAATTCCTTCTTAGTGATTAAATTAGTATGACTCATGTTACTCATGTACTAAAGCATAATATTTTAGAAAATTGGTATACTCCTAACTATCAATTTTTACTATACAGAGGACTTTGCAATAAAGAAGTAGTGACAAATAGCAAACTTCTGAGGGCCACATTTATTCTTCTAATATCAATAATAGTATCTCTTCAGAATCATCTTCTCGAATTTTGGTTTAAATATTATGTTTTCAAATTTACATCATGCCACTACAAGAAATCGCTGCTTGAAAACTTGCTTTTGCATTTGTATTAAGAATTTTGTAATACATTGTCTTTCCTGCAACTTAATATACTACTTGAGGCAAGTACTGAGAAAAGAAAAGGAAAGAGAGGAAGGAAGGAAGAGAAGGGGGAAGGATAAGAGACAGGGATGAAGAAAGGGAGAGAGGTAAAGAAGTGAAAGAAGGAGAAAGAAAAGAGAGAACATTGTCTTTGAGGAAGTATTAGCCTTCCTCCTTTATGAAAATGAACCAATGCCTATTTACTTGCCTGTCTCCTCAGTGGGTCTGGGAATTCTTTGACGGCAGGGAGTGTATCTTTTTCACTTGCATTTTTCTGATGTGGAGCATAGAAGCTTTCCATGGTAGATGTTCAAGAACATTTGGTAAATAAACGAATGAACAAGTCATGTTTCTTTTTTTGCCCTGGCAAAAAGGTTGACACTTTGCCTTCCTCTTCCTTCTGGGACACTGATTTTCCATTTGGACTTTTTCAACCTATTGGTTATATTTAATATGGTGGAAATTACACAGGCGCTGAAGCCAGATTGCCTGTGTTGAGATCCTGACTCCATTTAAAGATAATCATTCAGTATTATTTTTGTCATTTTACCATTGCTCAACATTCCTTCTAGAATAGTCAAACTCTTGTACTCGTTATCCAACAGGCAAATCAAATTTCTGTTTTTCTACTCTCATTTTGTTCCCATTTCTTGGAATGTCTTTCTGTTTCTCTTGTATTTATCCAAGTTATATATTATATATATTCATATTATATGATATATATATATATACACTTCAGAGCCCTCACAGGCCTCTCCCCTCTAGTGCAAAACTTCCCTGCTACATCAAGGGTTCTTCGAACTGCTTGGCACTAATTATAAAGTTTAACACCTGCACTTTTTCTGTAATTTTCATTTGGGTGCTATAGGTGTCAGTGTTGTCTCTACAACTAGTCTGTAATTTTCATTAGGGTAGAAATCAAATCTCTACTCCTCTGTATGACACAAGAAGCCTGGGCTCTCTATTCCACCTGTAAAGTCTACTTCAATACTTTATTGTTTTTCCATTTGAAATTGTATTGATGGGTAACTTGTTATATGTTGCAAAACTTTCACAAGTATTGGTTACCTATCAGCTAATTTTTTTTTTGTAAGAATAATTGTTACTGCAAAATGACACCATAAGTTAAAAATTTTAAAACAAGATGTTTCAAATGACACATTTAAAATATATTAAATCAGAAGACCATTTTTGAGATGGCATCCAGTTTTAAACATACTAAGTACTTTTGAATATAGACTGTTAGCAACAAGCTGATAGTTCCAAGAAACTTTCTGAAGGAAGATTTATTTTTCATATAATTCAAGCCAGAATTAGAAAACCTAAAATGTTAAATTTCCCAGAAACTTGATTTGAGTCCACAAAGGAAAACATAAGGTTGTACAGTATTATTAAAACTGCAAAAATCTCTTTAAATGTTAAAATTATTTGGTTTGCCTAAAGGTATGTAAATTTCAAAATAAAGATTGCATAAGTTTTCATGCCTTTCTCTTGGATAGGCTTGTGAACCCAGGCTACCTCTTCTTGCAAACCTTATCTAATGCCATCATGTTTCATTTTGATATTCTCTAAGCACAGCAACTGGGACATTTCTTTCAGATGTCACCACATCTATAAAGTTCATTTTCTTAGCAAAAAATAAGAGTAGTGTTTGGCAGTAGTTCATATCTGGTCGCTCTTGGAGAATTTCAGGTTTCTCTTTGGCCATAGCTACTACAGATAAGAGTAATGGCCTACCCTTCTTTGTAGAAAATTCCCCAGAACTATGGTGACATTCTTGTTAGGCTTGTCAAATACCATGAAAGACAAACTGGGATGACGTGAATTCTATTGCAGGGACTCTGCCCGAAGGTTTAACATTTGAAGGTTTAGGTTTGCTAAGTTTGTTGTTTTCCCTCTATCTTTCAGCCCCTGTTAGAAAGCATGTATCTCCTTATTCTTCAGACAAAGCTACCCAAAAAATTTTCCACCAAGACAGTCAAGGGATTCTGCATCTCTCATGGGAGCCAAGAGGGCCCATTAGGCCTCAGGTGCCACATGGAGTGGCCATGAGTCCTAAATGAAGCACCAGCTAGAATTTGGGAGAACTGATAACAGTCATAATTGTCATTAGCAACACTAACTGTATTAGAAAGGGCCTTGGAGAGCCATATCCCATAGACATGGATCCATTTTTTTAAATCACAAAAAAGTTCTCAAACTTATAAGTATTTATTTAAAAATATGCATAATCTGCTTTATTTCCTGTTGTATAAAATATCAAATGTTGTTATTTTCTGATTTCTGCTAATTAAAATTTTAAAATAGCATAACTATATGTTACTCAATATTTGTTAGAAATTTTTTGATTTTTGTACAGT
Source organism: Pongo pygmaeus (assembly GCF_028885625.2). Classification (NCBI taxonomy): domain Eukaryota; kingdom Metazoa; phylum Chordata; class Mammalia; order Primates; family Hominidae; genus Pongo; species Pongo pygmaeus. Next base: position 101,199,684 of record NC_072387.2, read on the forward strand.
TTTTAATGTACTTATCAGTATTCTTTTATCATGAAATATTTCCATCTATTTTCCAAACAGAACTTACTAAAATGCAAGCTAATATATTTTTTCCTCAATGGGGAAATCACATTGCTTTAAAATATAGATAATACATATTGTCTACATGTTATTCAACATTTTTTCCTTCACAGAATTGTGTTTCTTACAGATATTTATTTCTTGTTCTGTGAGTCAATTAGCTGGGTATTGCCACTTTTGAACAGTTGGTGGCTCCAATGCTTTGCAACTGTCTTGTAAGTGTGATACCAAAAATAAGTAGCTCTCTTTTAACTGTTCATTGCAGAAGTTGATAACGACAAAATACATTTGAGTAAGTATACTGTATTTTATCAGAAATTAAAAGTTTTATCAGATATAAATTGAGAAGGAAAGTTTTAATACTAACATATGCTTCAGACTAGGTAATATGAATACATATTACAGCCCTCACTGTGTGCGCTTAAAAGATCTAAAGTGTTCCAATAGAAATATAATGTGAGCCACATACATAATTTTAAATTTTCTAGTAGCCACAGTAAAAAATAAAAAGGAATGGGTGATTAATATTAATAATTTATTTAATACAATATGCCTCAAATATTATTTCAATGACATAGTGTAAAAATTACTGATGAGATGTTTTATATGCTTTTCTTTTGTTGGTCTTAAGTCTTCAACACCCAATGTGAATTTAATACTTACAGCATGTGTCCATTGGACTTGAAGTGCTCAATAGCTGCTGCAGCTAGTGGCTACAATACTGGCGAGCTCAGATCTAAAGTAGCAAGGGGCAACCCTTCTATTCACATTAGATGGGTCCTATTAATATTTGATGGAGAGTAATTTTTATAAGTGAAATTCTGTAAAGAAACTCTTTTTGTACCAATTTTGGTTCTAAACTTGAAGTTCTTTTCCCATAGAAAATCATCCAGAAGGCTTGCTTCTCAATTTTGATGACATAGGAATGAAACATGTGGCTTAGCTAGCAGCATATTAGTATTGCAGTATTAGCTTTTCGAGAGCTTTGCATTACTAAAGAATTCTTAGATCTCTGTAGAGTCGTTTTTGTCTTAATATTTTAGACATATCATACAATTTATCCCATGCTTGACTTCCATTTCTGGTTCTTTCCATTCACATTTCCAGAATTTAACTTACCATATTCTTTTATTTATGAATTACGAAGTGTACTAGCATTAGTGATTACCCTTTACTGGCTGCTGTTATCATCTAGATTGTAAAGAACATGGCTTCTGGCAGACTATCTGGGTTTGAATCCTGGCTCCACCATTGACAAGCCGTGTGACCTTGGACCACTTACATACTTGTGCATCGTTTAACATCTGAAAAATGTAGAAAATATAATATTTGATTCCTGGGTTTTAGTGAAGATAAACCAAATGTATTAATGCCAAATATCTAGTACATGATGAACACAGTAAACACCAACCTGCACATGTGTAGATTCTGTAATAGGTACTATTGTCCTCCTATCAATTTTGTCATATTTAATAAAATGACTTGACACCAGGCCTTTATTTTTATTGCAGAGTGAGTCATTTCATTGAAAGTTGTTTCTTATTTACATAGTTAACTTAATAAAATGGAGTCTAGGTTGTCTTTCCTCAGAGTAGAGGGGAGAATCTTCTGAATATTTCACTAAGAAAGTGCTGAAAAGCACAGGAACTAAGATGCGTGGCTCTGAACAGCTTTCTGGAAAATGTTGTTTTAGACCAAATACATGATTTCCTCTAAAGCTGTTCATTCGTTATTATAAAGTATCTATTCTGTTGCTAAGAAAGGCAAAAAATGAACCTTTTTATAGTGTAGCTGGTCTGTACATCTATACGACATATTTATCGGGTAATGGTTGTGATATGGTTGTGGTACTGGAATGTCAGAGAAAACGAAGCATTTAAAAAGTTTAAGCACAGCAAAGTAGTTTTGAGTCTTGGAGCATAATCTCCAGTTGCTGCTTAATCTCATCAAAATCGAACACGTTTTTGAAGCTAGTTAAGAATGTTTATTACTTTCTCAATTGTAAACCAGCTTTCACATTAAGAAAATTTAGAACATCTGGAAAAACAAGTAATCTGTACCATCTGCCAAACTCTAATTTAGGAACAATGATCTGGGGAGGAAAAAATGAAAACCAATAAGTTGGTAACAATTCCAAAAACAACTACTAGAAGAATATGTGTGTAATCATCAGAATCTGGGATTTTCAACTGATAAGCATTTACCCTCTGTGGCCACAGATGTTAGATATACTATGAACGGTAAAAATGTGGAATAAGTTAGGGACAAGAAACATATTATGAAGTATATCGGGTACACTAACTTAGGATACAATTGTAAATATATACCATATTCATGTTTTAATTCTCCATTTCATTAAAATATTAACGAATAGATTATATATCTCTACATCCAACAATGTGGAGGCACCTGAGATCTTTTAACTTTCTTGTGACATATTTGCATCTCATTTGTATTTAGCCATCACATTCTTTGAAGTGGCCATTTTCATGTTGTAGCTCACAGAAGTCTTTGCAGAATGAATGGCCTATGAAGTTGAAGCCTGAATTAGGCTGAAGGTAGTAAGAAAGAGAAAGTATAAATCTCAGAAAACTTTGGGAGGGAGAATTGACGACAATGATTGACTACATATATTAAAAGAGAAATGAGTATCAGATATATTGTGGTGAAAAGTGTGAAAACCAAGACATTTGGATAAGATGGTTTTTTTTTTTTTTAAATGATGACAGCATTGCTATTTGGAGAGTAAAAGTCTGATGGATTCAGCTGTTGAAGAGGCTTCTAGGGAAGTGAAGCAGGCAGGCAGGTAAAAATGAACATATTGTAAGCAGAAACAGAGCCAAGGCACTGTTTGAAAACATACTTTTTATTTTATTTTATTTTTTTTTGTGAGCCCTAACTACCGGCTATGGACTCCCCACAATAGAACTTCATGGCTGTGAGGACAGATAAATTCTGCGAATACATTGAAAGTTTGTTTGATCAATGTTTTCTGCTTGTAATTAAAATCTTATGGTAAGAAACAAAGTTTTAATTTTCAAAATAATTTATGTATAGATGTTTTTACTGTGCAGGCACTACCACAGTTTTGCCTTGAGTTTTACAGATTAACCAGAAAAAGAAATGAGAGTAAAAATGTTAAAATGATTTTTCTTTGATGAAACTTTGACATATTAAATATAATATTTTATCCAAGGTCTTAATAATTGTTGTGAGAATCAGAAATATAAAATGAAAAGTTTCATGGCCCAAGTCAACTTTCTCCATATTTCAGTGAAAATTAACCAAAAATTAAAAAATAATCTGCTCAGCTTTTCTTTAAGGGAGAGAGGAGAAGTGGGGAAGAGAGAGAAGTGGCGGGTTGAGGGGGGGTGGGGGAGAGGAGGGGAGGGAGAGAGAGGGAAGGAAGAGAGACAGGAAGGGAAAGGAGAGAAAGAGAGAGAGAGAGAGAGAGGGAGAGTGTGTATGTCTTTCTCTCTTCAATGATTCCTAGATGAGAGGAGTTCCAGTTTCCATTACGTGTTACTGGACTTTAAAACAAAACAATGATTTGTAAACTTTCTGATTGTCTGAGAACAAATAGTTGTATTCTAAACCAAACACATTCTCTCTTGTGCTAAATTCCTTGATGATACACAAATGAACTCTTCATTGATTCTGTATACAAGGACTTTAGCAGAGGTAATAAATCAAGACACATGAAATGTAATAGCCAATAATGAGGTGATAAATGCCATACAAGAGAAGTGATATGAGAATTGAGGAGAAGATCATGGCTTTCATATAGGACAAGCTGGTTTAATGAACATAATTTGAGACATGTTTAGGGACTGGGAATAAAGGTCTAGGAATGAATGGCTTAGGCAAAGGCACAAAGATGAGAAGAAGACATGATTCAGTTTGGCTTGAATGAAGTTCATATAAAAGGGAACAGTGGAAAACAATTCTAAAGAGCTAGGTTTGGACTCAGCTCAAGAAGGGCCTGGAATGGTAGGTTGAGTAATGGACAATGGTGTGTCACTGGGCAGAGTGAAAGTGGTTAGGGGCACAGGAAAATCTCCCCCTCCCTCCTCACCCCCCACCGGCTCTTAAAGAAGAGCTGAGAAGATTATAATTTTCGTTAGTTTTCACTGAAATGTGGAGAAAGTCAACTTGGTCCATGGAACTTTTTATTTTACATTTCTGATTCTCACGGATAAAATATTATATTTAATAATGTTAAAGTTTCATCAAGAAAAATCACTTAAACATTTTTACTCTCATTTATTTTTCTGGTTAATCTGTAAACCCAGATCTGTGTTCTAGATCTGGTTCTGCCACTCGCTGGCTTTGTGATCTCAGGCAAGTCATTTAACCTACTTGAGTCTTGATTTCTTTCATATGTAACAGGGATTATAATTGTACCTACAAGCTGTAATGTGGATCAAATGAAAAAATGAGTGTTAAAACACTTACCACAGACTCTGGTATATATAGTAAGTGGTAAAACAAAATGCTATTACTAACAGATAGAATAAAATAGTCTTAACTTTTACATTATGCGCAATTGTCTTAATTCCTAAATTACCCAAATCAGGAGGCAAAACCACCCCTATCATTCTCCTGCAGAGCTAGACTTATTTTCTATTTTATACCTAAGGTTGTCTGTCTTATTTTGATTTATATATAGTTTTGGGACTGTCTTTATATACTTGTAGAATATGAAGACTAAAAAATTAATTATATATGATATTTTAAAAATCTACCTAAATAAATGAGAATAAGTGCCTTAATTCATTTTGAGCAATTAAAATTTGTCTGCTTATTGTTTTTCAAGAGCCCTTGTTTAAAATCAATAACTATCTCTCTTATTAAAGTTTGTAGAATTTCACAGCTGCAAGAGATATAACAGACCATTTAGCCCAGTCTCTCTAGGGAAACTGGAAGCTCTGAGAGCTTGGCGAATGGCTCAATATTACAAAGTACTGAAAATGGAGGAAAATTTTGATTATATCCAAGGGTTGATAATTTTCCCTCCCCATCATTATTTTTTTTTTGAAGATTTTTTTAGTCATGTGGTAATAAAGTGCAAGGGACAATATTTTATTTTACTTACAGCACTGTCCAAATTAACATACAAACAGCACACAAATGTCAATAACACTTATCCTTTGGTCTCTTTGGCCCTTCTAGAATAATTGTTGATATGCACTATTTATATTTCCACCACTGGCTGTCTAGACTGACTTAGTTCTACCTCCTCTCTGTCACCTACCTCACTGACTCCTAGGCAGCCAAGTTGCTGGAGGAGGGGGAAATTCTGGGGCTGAGTGAATAGGAGCAAGGGACATGAGCAGTGGAGGAAACCATAGGCAAGAAAGGCAGAGAGGGGAGTTCACATCGTTTAATAATCTGAAGGGCCTGGTGGGCTTCCACTTAACTACTACTGCCCACTGACTTCAGCTCCTGAAATCGAATTAAGGCATACTAATTAATTTGGATATACGGGTTCGTCTTTTTTTTTTTTTTTTTAATACTTTAAGTTTTAGGGCACATGTGCACAATGTACAGGTTAGTTACATATGTATACATGTGCCATGCTGGTGTGCTGCACCCATTAACTCACCATTTAGCATTAGGTATATCTCCCAATGCTATCCCTCCCCCCTTCCCCCACCCCACAACAGTCCCCAGAGTGTGATGTTCCCCTTCCTGTGTCCATGTGTTCTCATTGTTCAATTCCCATCTATGAGTGAGAATATGCGGTGTTTGATTTTTTGTCCTTGCGATAGTTTACTGAGAATGATGATTTCCAATTTCATCCATGTCCCTACAAAGGACATGAACTCATCATTTTTTATGGCTGCATAGTATTCCATGGTGTATATGTGCCACATTTTCTTAATCCAGTCTATCATTGTTGGACGTTTGGGTTGGTTCCAAGTCTTTGCTATTGTGAATAGTGCCGCAGTAAACATACATGTGCATGTGTCTTTATAGCAGCATGATTTATAGTCCTTTGGGTATATACCCAGTAATGGGATGGCTGGGTCAAATGGTATTTCTAGTTCTAGATCCCTGAGGAATTGCCACACTGACTTCCACAATGGTTGAACTAGTTTACATTCCCACCAACAGTGTAAAAGTGTTCCTATTTCTCCACATCCTCTCCAGCACCTGTTGTTTCCTGACTTTTTAATGATTGCCATTCTAATTGGTGTGAGATGGTATCTCATTGTGGTTTTGATTTGCACTTCTCTGATGGCCAGTGATGGTGAGCATTTTTTCATGTGTCTTTTGGCTGCATAAATGTCTTCTTTTGAGAAGTGTCTGTTCATATCCTTCGCCCACTTGTTGATGGGGTTGTTTGTTTTTTTCTTGTAAATTTGTTTGAGTTCATTGTAGATTCTGGATATTAGCCCTTTCTCAGATGAGTAAGTTGCGAAAATTTTCTCCCATTTTGTAGGTTGCCTGTTCACTCTGATGGTAGTTTCTTTAGCTGTGCAGAAGCTCTTTAGTTTAATTAGATCCCATTTGTCAATTTTGGCTTTTGTTGCCATTGGTTTTGGTATTTTAGACATGAAGTCCTTGCCCATGCCTATGTCCTGAATGGTGTTGCCTAGGTTTTCTTCTAGGGTTTTTATGGTTTTAGGTCTAACGTGTAAGTCTTTAATCCATCTTGAATTGATTTTTGTATAAGGTGTAAGGAAGGGATCCAGTTTCAGCTTTCTACATATGGCTAGCCAGTTTTCCCAGCACCATTTATTAAATAGGGAATCCTTTCCCCATTGCTTATTTTTCTCAGGTTTGTCAAAGATCAGATAGTTGTAGATATGCGGTGTTATTTCTGAGGGCTCTGTTCTGTTCCATTGATCTATATCTCTGTTTTGGTACCAGTACCATGCTGTTTTGGTTACTGTAGCCTTGTAGTATAGTTTGAAGTCAGTGGCGTGATGCCTCCAGGTTTCTTCTTTTGGCTTAGGATTGACTTGGCGATGCGGGCTCTTCTTCGGTTCCATATGAACTTTAAAGTAGTTTTTTCCAATTCTGTGAAGAAAATCATTGGTAGCTTGATGGGGATGGCATTGAATCTATAAATTACCTTGGGAAGTATGGCTATTTTCATGATATTGATTCTTCCTACCCATGAGCATGGAATGTTCTTCCATTTGTTTGTATCCTGTTTTATTTCATTCAGCAGTGGTTTATAGTTCTCCTTGAAGAGGTCCTTCACGTCCCTTGTAAGTTGGATTCCTAAGTATTTTATTCTCTTTGAAGCAATTGTGAATGGTAGTTCACTCATAATTTGGCTCTCTGTTTGTCTGTTATTGGTGTATAAGAATGCTTGTGATTTTTGTACATTGATTTTGTATCCTGAGACTTTGCTGAAGTTGCTTATCAGCTTAAGGAGATTTTGGGCTGAGACAATGGGGTTTTCTAGATATACAATCATGTCATCTGCAAACAGGGACAATTTGATTTCCTCTTTTCCTAATTGAATACCCTTTATTTCCTTCTCCTGCCTGATTGCCCTGGCCAGAACTTCCAACACTATGTTGAATAGGAGTGGTGAGAGAGGGCATCCCTGTCTTGTGCCAGTTTTCAAAGGGAATGCTTCCAGTTTTTGCCCATTCAGTATGATATTGGCTGTGGGTTTGTCATTGATAGCTCTTATTATTTTGAGATACGTCCCATCAATACCTAATTTCTTGAGAGTTTTTAGCATGAAGTGTTGTTGAATTTTGTCAAAGGCCTTTTCTGCATCTATTGAGATAATCATGTGGTTTTTGTCTTTGGTTCTGTTTATATGCTGGATTACATTTATTGATTTGTGTATATTGAAAAGGGTTCATCTTTAACAGAAATATACTAATCTGCACAATGAGCAGTCATAAGCTCCCACTAAAATCTCTTGTGATGGGGACGGAAGGCAAATGCTAGCCTTCTTCTTAGTGCATTTTTCTGCCACTCATCTTTGTATATGCTGCCTTTTCTTCCTATAGTATTGGGAAATGTGGATTTTTTTAACAGACAGTGTAGAATTTTATTTGCATAAAACGTCCATTTTCAGATTTTAACTGTAAATTTGGAAAACAATTGAAAGTATAAAAAAAGAAATAAACTAGAAATAACCAATTAGCAATTTTAGTATATTTTAATCACCCCTTTTTTCTATGCAGTTTATTGTGCAGCAGCTATTATACTTCATGTACACTTCTTTTTCTTTTCTTTTCCATTTTTTTTTTTGAGATGGAGTCAGCTACATTGAGAAGTCCTCCCACCTCATCCTCCTGACTAGCTGGGACTGTATATGTTTCTAATCTTAGTTTTCTCATCTGACAGCCCTCAAGTTTTTAGAAACTTCAAAATATAATTTTTATTGACTACATTCCTTTCCATCATATTGAGGATGTGGTATGTGGACTGTTTTTATAAGTGCTGTGAGTGAAAACATGAGTCTATACTTTCCCAACCCTATGATTTTCAACATTCCCCCTTATATAAATGACTTATTTTAAGGAGATATATGTTCTTAATTTAAAAATTTCTATCTAACTGCATTTTGAAATATCAAGAAGAACACAGGTTAAGCAATCACACAAGAAACACAGCTTACTTCTCAGGCTTCATGCTTTGTGAAGGTGTTGTGGCCTTTCTTTGAATATTCTGATTAGGACATCTGTAACCCTTTGTGGTCCGTATTTGTTTTTGTGCCTTTCTAGTTTTCAGAATTGTACCTTTTTTTGAGGGCAGGGACTATATTTGATCCAGCTCTGCATCCCTAATTCTGTGCTTGGAATAGAGCCTGGCATGTATATAAGTGCTTTGATGTTTCAAAGTATCATTGAAGTGATTCAGGGCATACTGAGAGTTGATACAGAAGTCAGTGGGGTTTGCTCTGAATGAATGGTTTAGGTAATGCTTCTTGGATTCTGAGGAAACATTCACTATATTAAATGTGTGAGCAGAGGTGATATTGGGGAGAGCTAGTATGATTGTTTTCCCAAATTTTCTGCATGTAACATCTCCAAAGTGAGAATAAGGACAAGAGAATGCAAGGAATGTGTTTTGAATTCTGAAGTTTGTAATATATATTACACCTTTTTTCTGAGAGAGGAATATGCTAATTAGTGAAAGCCAAGGCACAGTTTAAAAACATATGTTGCTTTGTAGACAAAGTTTCTTGCTAGGCTTGGTGGCTCATGCCTGTAATCCCAGCACTTTGGGAGGCTGAGGTGGGAACATTACTTGAGTTCAGTAGTTCAAGACCAGCCTGGGCAACATAGGGAGACCTAGTCTCTACTAAAAAAAAAAAAAAAAAAAAAAAAGTTATCTGGTGTAGTGGTGCAGGCCTGTAGTCCCAGCAACTTGGGAGGCTGAGGGAGAAGGATCACCTGAGCCTGCGAGATGAAGGCTGCTGTGAGCTGAGATCATGCCACTGCACTCTAGCCTGGGTGACAGAGCAAGACTCTGTCTCAGAAAAAAAGAAAGTTTCTTAAAGTATCATTGTGTCTATTTACATTGATATGGATTTAAGAAAATAAAGCAGGCTGGTAGAATATGTGTATTGTAGATATTTCTCTGCAGAATATTTACGCTTTATTCTTCGTAAAGAGCAATAGAGATCATTCTATGTTTAATTTCCATGGGTAGTGTGCCATGGGCCAGGTAATCAATATTTTGATTTGCATAATACATAACAATGCTCAATAAATATTGGTCAGAATGAATGCAGTGATTTATATTTAGAAGTGAATAATGAATACAGATATGGTTTTAATTTTTAAATTGTACTTTTATCAACGTAATTATTTCTTTAGCTTGTTCGTCCAGTTTTGTTGCATTAACAATAATTCAGTGGCTATTAGACTAGTAGAAAATATAACTTTAATAGTTTAAGCCTGGTTATCTGCTCTCACATTCCTGAAAATCAAATATAAGACATGGTATCATTGTTACATTATCATCAGTCAACTTTCGTAGTTGTACTCAAGTGGAACGAATAGGAGTATAAGTATCCATCCCCATTAGTGTACTTCCTAACAAGGTTGTCTACATCTGAGTGTCCTATATGCATTTGTGAGCTTTTCAAGATGCTGTCCCTGGCCTTTCTTTCAAGCACTAATTTAGAAAACATTTACTGAGTTCCTGGTATGCGCTAGATCCTGTGCAGAATCTGGAGCAGCTTAAGATTTTCTTAAAGAAACAAACCTATAATGGCATGTTTACCTAAATAATGACATATAATTAATCAGTACATAGTAACTGGCACAATAACATGTGATAGGAACCCAGAGGTGGAAGAGAATAGTGTGGAGTTGCATGGCTGGAAAATTCCTTGTGATGAGTAAGCAACTTGAGTGGAGCTTTCAACGAAAGAGAGGTGGAGAGCAAAAAGGAAGTATTCCAGGCTTAAGTGATGCTTCAAGTTGAAATGAGCAAGGTACATTTTAGGGAAGATAAGTGGTGGATTTTTCTGCCTCCAGAAGAAACAGAGAGTTTATGTAGGAAGAAGAGTGAATTTAGATAAAAGTAAAGGGAACTCAATACATTTAAATGTTGAGCTTTCATGAGAATTTTATGAGAATAGCTGTGGATCCCAAACCAAGAATCTGATTTTGGATAAGACCCAGGAATCTGCATTCTAATACTCCAAGTGAATATGTTACTGGCATTCCCTGAACTATATTTGAAGAAATACAGAGGTAGATGCTAGACTCTGGTTTGCCACCAATATACATTACACTAATATATACATATGTATATAATATATATTATATATAATAAACTAGAAACAACCAATTAGCATTTTTAGCATATTTATAATATACTAAATATATTATGTAGCATATATATATTAATGTAAAAGCCTGATGCAAATGGACTGACATGGGCCTAGGAGGGAGAATGATTTAGACCAGAAAGACAGTGTAGTTGATGACCCCACTCTGGGGACTAGTGCAATCCACTGGTAATTTAAAGAGAAAGGGTGGGGAAGTTGGAATGAAGAAGATGAAAATGAGAGATAAGTGGATAACTTGATAAGTCATGTAATTTATATTACATAGAGGTAATAAAGGAGAAAGAATGCGAACATTCTGGTTTAGCACGGATGATTTTATTAACAAAAAGAACAAACCTCAGGCTCTTGTATTTGTCAATAAGTTTAACAATGGATAAAGGAGAGTGTGAACCGGGGAGAAGATAATAACATCCCTTTGTTAAAAATAGAGTTTGAGATGATGGTAGAATACCCAAATTAAAAAGCAGATGGGGTAGATAAGAGGCCAGACCTAGAGAGAAACGTCTCTGGATATTTAGCACAGATGCTAGAGGTGAAGGCATAAGCCCTCAGTATTCATTTTCTAGGGCTGCCAGACCCACAAACTTGGGGGCTTAACACAGAATTGTATTCTTTCAAGTTTCCAGAAATATCCATAGGTCTGAAATCAAAATGTCGGCAGAGTTGGTTCCTCCTGGAGGCTCTGAGGGAAGAGCTGTCTCATTCCTCTTTTTTAAAAAATTTTATTTTAAGTTCTGGGATTACATGTGCATGATGTGCGGATTTGTTACACAGGCAAACATGTGCCATGGTGGTTTACTGCACCTATCAACCCATCACCCAGTTATCCTCAGCAAACTAACGCAGGGACAGAAAACCAAATACCACATCAGGCTTATTCCTCTCTTAACGTCAGGTGGTTGTCAGCAATCCTTGGCATTTTTTGGGTTGCAGCTGAATCACTCTAATCTTTGCCTCCATCTCATATCTCCTCTTATAAGGACACCAGTCATTGGATTTAAATCTGGGATGATTTCATCTTAAGATCCTTAATTAATTACACCTGCAAAGATCCCAGTTCCAAATAAAGTAACATTCTGATATTCAAAATGCATGGGTGGACATGAATTTTGAGGGGAAACTATTCAACCCAGGACACCTTCCTAGGAAGAATAAGTAGAAAAGCAAGGCCTAGGGCATAAGGCTTGGGAAATTTGGAGGCAGGGGAAAGGTGGAAAATAGGCAAAAGAATAGACAAAGAAATGTTGGAGAGCTAGGAGAAGACCAAGGACAGTGAGTTTTCAGGAAAGCTGAAGGGGACAGAAACTTTATGAGAGTGTTTAGCAATGTCAGACTCAGCAGATATATGAAAAAAGTTGGCCTTGTGGTTTTGGACTAATCTGATGTACAGAGATCAGGAAAGCAGTTAGATCATTTGGAAATATTGGCAGGAAAAGGAAAGTGAGGAAAAACTAGGATGCTATATAGGAAAGAGAGCCCAGACGAAATGATACATATTTTCCTAAGATAAGAAGGGCCTAAATACATTATCCAGAAGCAGAAAGATGGCAGTGATGTACAGTCTCCTCTGGCATATCCAGAGAGAGTATTGTTCTCTCTTCTCTCAAAATTTGGATCAAGAAGAGAATTCAAAATTGGTCAGAGCAAAGGGTTTCTCCTTTCTGCTTGAGAGCATGAACTGCTTGTACCTTTTCATATGCAAATGTAAAGAATTAGGCTGAATATTAATTAAATTGGAAAGACAATTGTAAAGTAATATTACATCTAGGGAGAGTTAATAAGTGTGGTACATGGTCCTTATTTATAAATAGCAAAGATTAAACATATGATAAAAGGGATTCTTACATGGAACAATTAAAGATCAATTATGACAATGGTACACAGCAGCGAAAGCCTCTGGAAGAACTTCCTACTCATTAATCAAAGATAATTATCAATTATAAGGCTTAATTATTAGGAGAGTGTCTACATTTTGCATCTTAAAAAGCTGATGATAATTAGTTTCCAGATCCTGCTCTAAGTGCTCATTATGTTCAGAGAAGAGTGACTCTTTTACCTTTAAAAATGACTTTTAGCTCATGACCTTGAGCAACTTAAAATCTCCTGTACCTACGTTGAGTTGAGATGCTGCTCATTTGTTCCATTACTCAAAAAAGTAGTTTGATAGGTGCATAACTGCTATATGACATGAAAGAACCATATTACAAATATGGGGAGGGCAAGAGGTTTTACTTTTGAATTGTTATTGAGTTTAGAGGAGAGGGCTTATTACCTTAAATACCTCTAGGATGTAACTAATAGAGCACAAATTAATGGCAGGTATTTTTTTTCAAGTGGGGAAGAAGAATAATGTCTAGTTATTGACTGGTCACATAATCCAAGAATTGTATAAAATACTTCACATATATTATCTCAGTTAACCCGATCAACATTATAACATAGACGTTGTATTTTCCCCTCATTTTACATAGTAAGTAAAGGGAATATCAGAGTGGTTTTAACAACCACCAAAGCGACACAGATAATTAATGCCCATTCTGGAGAATATTTGATAACTAGCATTAAAAGTAATTTTATCTGACTATATTAATATTTAAGATATTATAATGTCAAAGTTGCAGGAAATCAATTAGGAAAATAATTCTTTAACTCTTGATTCAATAATTCTTTTAGTAGTAACATTAACATTTTAAAACATCTACCTCAAATTTTTAATCATAAAAAGTAATGACAAGAAGTGAAACAGACATTAAAGATTTACTGAAAGTCAAATCTAGAAGATGCAGTGATCCGCAAATAGCTTGAGAAATTACAACCTGGTTTTGAAGATGTTTATTGATACTATTCTATCAGATAGTGAATTTTCCACCTTGAAAGTAATATAATAATTTGGGGATTAAGTGAAGTTAAAAAGTGGACTGCTGCTTAAAAAAGAATCAAATATTTTAACAAAGATAACATAGGACACATGAGATTATCAACCTTATAGCAGCCAAATTCATTCAATAAAGTTATGCAATGACTACAGAGGGTAGAGGTGGATATTTGCTGGCTCACTTGACCTCAGAAGGCTTATTATCTGGCAGATAAACTCTTGTGGCCCCTTAGTTCTCAGGTTAAACAGCCAGCAACATTAGGTATACAATCTTATAAAGGTTAGAGACTTTTTCCCTAGTTTAATTTCTGGGAAACATTCACCTAAGCAAGATTATGTATTTCATGTAGTTAACAACTGGATTTATTGGTTAATATAATTATTTTTCCTTAAGTTGTTGATATAATTAATGATACAATGAAATTCTGGATGTGAATTTCACTATTTGGAAACCAAAAATAGTTGGTGCAAAACCAACATTTGAAAGTGAGAGAAATGTATAGTATATTCATTTCCATTATGTTGTAATTATACATACAATTTACACATGCAATGTATATTGCAACTTTGAGGGACACGGTTTTCACATTCTTACATTATAGACTAGAAGAAAATTATTTGAAGACATTTGGTTTCATAAAATCATTGACTGTTGCTGGTTTCTTTTCCTAGTGTTCTTTCTAGTACTTTACATTCTCTTTTTGAAAGCAACTATTATTTTTATTTCTCCATAAGTTCTCTGAAAGAAATGAAATGTCTTTCATTAGAAATTGCAAATATAAAACATGTAAAATTAAAGATAGTACAAAATACTTTTGAAATTTTCACACAGGAACAGTATTTATTTAAGGCTTTTTGTGAAATAGTTAACATTGTCTTTGCCTTGAAGCACACTCACTATGAGATAATGACATAAGTACATCTAAAATATTTAAAAATCATTGATAAACGTACTGATGATTATAAGGTGAGGATTTTCAAATTGAAAATATAGGTTAGTGGTATACAGACACACATGTGTGTGTATATACACATTAGTGGTATACTGACACGTGTGTGTGTGTGTGATTTTTGAAAGTGCTGATCAAAGATTCCCACTGACTGTCATGTTAATTTCAGTTTGGTGTCTGGTTTTGAGTATTTTATTTGCGGTGTATTCTCTCCTTTAGGCAGCCTTCCCTTCTCTCCTCACCTCGCCTTGCCTCGCCTCACCTCGCCTCTCCTCTCTTCTTTTTTCGTTTCTTTTGAGACAGGGTCTCACACTGTTACCCAGGCTGGAATGCAGTGGTGCGAACATGGCTCACTGCAGCCTCAACCTCCTGGGCTCAAGCGATCCTCCTACTTCAGCCTCCCAAGTTGCTGGGGCTTACAGGCATGTGCCATTATGCCTGGCCATTTTTTTTTGGAATTTTTGTAGAGACAGGGTTTCCCTATGTTGCCCAGGCTGGTCTCAAATTCCTGGGCTCAAGTGATCCTCCTGCCTCAGCCTCCCAAAGTGCTGAGATTACGGGCGAGAGCTACTGTGCCCGGTGGTGATTTTTATTTATTTATTTATTTTTAACAGAACCATTACTATCTTCACTAGAGGAGATTTCAGGGGAGTATTACTCAATTTACTCCTGGTTACTTGGTGGCAGAAATTCATTACTGGGGCAGCTCGGGCTGACCTCCAACTTGGTTCTCTTTATTGTGCAACCAACGGCTTAGAGCCTACATCGGAGGGAGAGAGAAGGTAGGGCAAGACAAAAGTCAGCAGTTTTTTTGAAATAATGAAGTGGAAGTTATTTGTATTAAGGATATTCTTTCTCTGACAACCTGCTTTTCACCCAGTTGATGAAAGAGGGATCCCCCTTTGTAAATTATACGAGATGATCAAACACACAAGACTGGACAGATGAGATTTACGGCAGTTTGTTAGTCACACATACTCACAGCCCAGGGGAGAAGGCTACCACATGCCATGCAGGGCCATACAGGGCAGGAGGGGCTTCATTTGGGAGCAGAGTGAACCTGCAGGAGTTGTGGGAGGCAAGCTTTGTAGTAACAAGAAGATGGTGTGTTGCAGGGAGGACCCCTTGGTTCCCACAGGAGGATGTGATTATCTTGTTGGAATAATTGCTCTGAAGGGAGGTGAAAGCCATTAGGTTGAAGACGGGGTGGGATGGAGCTGGTCCAGCTAAGGGAGGTAGCCAGCAAGCAAGCCTTTCCTTCTGGGTGGGGAGCGTATCTGGCCAGAGCAGGAGAACTCATGGCTAGGGACCTGTGAGGCTCAAAGATGTCAAGGCAGTTTGTGGGATTTTAGTGCTTGCAAAACAGTTCTCCTAGTTAAAAGCTTAGTGGAGGTAGGAAGTAGGAGCAGGTAGTACCTTGGCCAGCTGCACGTCAGTGAGGTACTATCAGGCCATCGTTGAAGCCAATGCAGGGCTCTTGGCCACTATAACCAAGGTGTTCAGCCGGTTGTCCACATGGATAGCTGTAAGTACCAGAGTTTATATTTATACGATAGGTTGAGTTCAAGAGGCCACAAACCAGGTGTCTGGCTTGTCAGGCAGGCGAGGGTAGTGACTAAAGGGGTACAGAAATTATGAAGCCTGGTTTGCATTTGGGCTCTTATCAGGATTTCTGGAAGGTTATTTAATCACTTTGTACTTCAGTTTTCTCAGTAGTATAATAGTAACTGTCTCATGGAATGGTTGAAATGTTAAATGAGATAATATCTGTAAGTGCTTAATAAATCTTAGCTCTTGTCATTGACTGGGTATAAAATTACCCAAATCAGCTCCTGAGGGTAAACTAATTAGTGGCCAATCTTAGCCTAAAAGAATAGTCAGGGTTGAAGACTCTGTGATATCATTAAATCACCTAAACCACACTGGAGGTTTTTTTTTTTTTTTTTTTTTTTTTTTGTGGGATGGAGTCTCACTCTGTCCCCCAGGCTGGAGTGCTGTGGCGTGATCTGGGCTCACTGCAATCTCTGCCTCCTGGGTTCAAGCGATTCTCCTGCCTCAGCCTCTTGAGTAGCTGGGATTACAGGCATGGGCCACCACACCCAGCTAATTTTCACATTTTTAGTAGAGATGGAGTTTCACCATGTTGGCCAGATGGTCTCGATCTCCTGACCTCGTGATCCACCTGCGTCAGCCTCCCAAAGTGCTGGGATTACAGGCGTGAACCATCGCACCCAGCCGAGGTTTTTTATTTCTCTTTACAAGGTCCTAAGTTGACAAACTATAAACATATAAACAGTTACATAGAAAGTATCAGGGAAGTTTTGGATTTAGAATATTACTAAGGTGTATTTTAAATAATGACCATTTAAAGATTCTCCTATCCAAGGGTATTAGTATTTCGAAAGCAAAGCACAATGCCTATTACATAAAAGACATTCAATACTTTTTAAAAATACATTTTGTAAAATAAGGCATTATAACTATCAAATTATGGAAAGTTTTCCCTAGCTTCATTTGTAATGTTTACCAGTAAATTGAATAAAAGGCTAGTTATGGTACAATTTGCAGAGGTTGCTCTAGAATGTTCTTCTTATAAAAGGGATCGTGGCATTGTATTCTGGGTGGAACTAGAAAACTTGTCTTGAAGCTTGGTAGCTTCAGTAGCAGGCATACTGTTGCCTTGCGTGGTGGGCGTAGGGATACTAATAGGACAGGATGTCCTTCCAGGCCATATGCTGGCTCATCCCCTTTGCTAGCAGTTATGGATAAGAGGTAGAAGGAAAATATATTTATTTTTTGTTAATGGAGATATTTTATACAGACTAACTATATTCTCATTAGTTCCTATGGCATTTCTATAAATGACCTCCCACCTGTTTTGTTAACTTATAAAATCACTGAGAAAACTTGCTTGCATGTCTCTTTAAACTCCTGTTAAGCCTAGAATAGTGGTTAAAAAAATTGTATGTGTTCAACCAATATGTATTAGTCGATTAGCTTTTACTGAACCATCAATACTCAGTTGTGTTTATGATTTTTATCCTTGCAAGACACACTGTTTTAGAGATTCCAGTTAATGGGTTAGATGGTAATTTAAGGATGTTTTTGCTGCTAAGAGTCTATGATGATCAAATCTATCAAAGAGAGATCTTGGTAACAATAAAGATGTTTTAGAAAAACTTGGGAATTTATTAGCCTTATATAGGGATACACATAATTCTAGTAGAATACAGTTATATAGATAGAAATTATGCATATTTACTAGTAAAAAATCTGCTAAATGAATAAACAGCCCTTGGTGTTGCTGCCCAAAGGCCTTTGGTGAAACCTGATGGGTTTTCGTGTACCACAGAATAGTCAATAGTCAAGGAGAGCCTCTGGAGAAGAGCATGCGGTCTGGATTTGGAAGCCTCAGTTTGATTTCTGGCTTTGTCACTTACCTTAGGCATTCAGTAAGTCACTTCACCTCTCTGTTCCTGTTTCCTCATCTGTGAAACAATGATAATAGTAGTAACTACTTTATAAGGTTGTTATAAAGATTACTTGAGTGAATTCATTTCCATAAAATACTTAGAATATTATCTGGCCCATAAGCACTATATACATTCTCATGGTTTTTCTTGTTTCTTTTCATAGATATAGCTGGCTTCCAGGCAATCTTTCCATGCTTGGTGGTTAGAGAAGAAGAGATTCATGAAGAGCACTGCCCTTTGAAACAAAATCTCATATTCAGAAAACTGATGCCAAACACCAAGTAGCATGATTTCACTCTGAAGCAGTGTCTCAGCCATTGCCCTGGAATGGTTTTAAAGCAAGTGATACACTGCTGAAAGTGCTGCCTTTGATATTAATTGTTCATTAAAAGTCTTCAGTAAGACATAAAGTTTTTCACTACTATCTCTTGATAAGGGTTCAAATTTGAGATGAAATTCCTTAAAGTGGTTAAAGCATTCATTGTCCCCTCTGCCTGATGCTTTTAACTAGTTTATTTTACAGAAGGAGTACTCTTTTCAAGTGGCTGTAGATTGAGACACTCTTACAGGCTTAGTTGTTGAGTCAATCACATTTACAAAATGCACCTGCCCTTTGGTTTATGGTGTATAATGCATTCCTCTTATAAACTGTAAATTGATTAAATCCCTTTGCCATTTTAAAATTGCTTAAAGTATTTATTTTTCTATATTCCTTGTGAGGAACTCCCCTGAGCACTCTTAACTTAGTTGCTCTCTGAAAAATATTTTAAAGAAATTTCAGAAGTGGTAAAGCTCAGAGAGGCTCCACAGATACAAAGTGCTGAAGTAAAATATGATGCTAAATGGTGATAAGAGACTTAAAACTAGATTTCATTGTGATAAGAATGGGATAAAGTTTGATTGTAATTCTTATACCTTCTTTCGGAAAATCATGTTATAGAAAAATGTTCCTAAGCAGTAAAACAAAGCAATTTAAAAAAATAACTTCTCATGTGCACTTTTTAAAAATCTAAGTGTTATGAAGTCTCTCAATTGAGATCTTTAACCGTAAATAGGTTTTGCCTTTTGTATTATGTCCAGATTCTATTTAATGCAATTAGAATACAAATTCCTATGTATTGAGGACCTTGATTACATAGATATTTCTTAGTTCCAGTTGGTGTTTCTCATCTCTTGTCTTCTCTGATCGTATTTATACATCCTCTGTTTTTATCAGATGATTCTTCCCCAGAAAGGACTGGGAGAGCGAGGCCCGGGTTTCGTTTTATTTATTTGCATCGATGTTGCTCCGAGTCTTCAGCCCTGGACCGAGTGTGACAGCATCTCAGCGGGTGCGGAGCGGGACAGCGCGCCGGGGGCGTGGCGGGGGCGTGGCCTGTCCGCGGGGCGGGGAGTGCGGGGCGGGGCTTCCGCAGAGCGCAGCGAGCGGGCACATCCCAGGTTAGCGGCTGCGATCCGAGCTGGGCAGCGGCGGCAGCTGCCGCAGTGGTGGCCAGAGCGGATGCTTGCGGGCTCCCTGCGGCTCCACTAGTTTTCTTCGCCCCGCCCAGCCGCCCACTCGTCTCGGCTGGGGAAGAAGACCAGACGGTGCTCAGCTGGAAAACTCTGGTGTCTCAGCTCAGAGCTTCCTCCGGGAAGAGCTAAGTGCTCCCAGGTGAAGCCGGTGCCCGCGGGCGGTCCGTACACCCCGCAGCCGGCTCGCACCGCTCGAGAGCCTCGGCTGCTGTGTCTTCCACGCCTGCAGCTCAGCCAGGGAGCGCAGGGCGAGTGGGGTCCACTGGGGGGTAAAGGGGACCAGGACGGCGAGGATGGAGTCACAGACCTGGCCTGTGGGCTTTCGCTGCCTCCTCCTCTTGGCCCTGGTTGGGTCCGCCCGCAGCGAGGGCGTGCAGACCTGCGAAGAAGTTCGGAAACTTTTCCAGTGGCGGCTGCTGGGAGCTGTCAGGGGGCTGCCGGATTCGCCGCGGGCAGGTAAGGGACAATGAGGGGGTCGCTGGACGGGGGGCGTCCGAGCCCGGCCTTCGCTCCCCCAGGCTCCCTTGGTGGCACTCGTGGGAAGATGACCTTTCGGGCCCTGCAGCCGCGCAGGGTGAATCCCGGGGAGGCCTCCGGGGATGCTTGGTGCGGATAGCCTGAGTGCAGCGCAGCGCAGCTCTGGGGACCCCCAACCACGCCTGCGACGAAGCCCCGTTCTGGGCATCTGCTTCCCGCCCGGCTCCCTTCTCCTTGGAGGATGAGTTGGAAGGAACCAGGAAAGCAGACATCAGGGCGTGGGGGACACGCAGTCTAACTGCGTTTCTCTTCGGAGTAGGAATTTCCCTAGTGCCCCACCGGGGATTTTGGTTTGCTGCTTTCTCATAAGGTGGAGGGAATTGAATTGATCGCCCCAAGTTTGGTACTAAAAATCACAAACCTGCGATATACCCCTTTGCTGGATAATGGGGCACAGACAAGGGCAGCCGGTCTCCTCTGTAATTAGGACTTGGACCCTGTGCACCCAGAGACGTGACCCTTAGCTGCCCCTCTGTGCCCTCGCATCAAGCCCTGCTTGGAGGAAACCCAACCACCCAGTGTGTCTCCCAGCACCAAGGTAGTTTTTAGCCTGCAAAGTGTTAGGGCAACAGGCGATCAAACCGAACGTACTGGGGAGTCACTTGACATGGATGAGATGTACCAGCGTTCCAAAGGGAAAGATACAGTTTGTGTGGCCAGCGTGGATCTTGCTTCCTGTGAGCGCCTTTTGCCTGTGCTTTCGAACCCTGCTCCCCGTGTCCACCGCACCAATTTGCTTCTGCTGGTGGGAGTTCCAGTGTAGGTTCTGTCTGGAAGAATAGGTCATAGCTGTCAAACGCAATAGCAGGTGTCTAGAGCTAAGTAAGATCTCACTAGAGCCTTGCATCCCTTTAGCTGTGACTATGAAGCCAACACAGACGAATCCGTGAGGTTATTGTTTGAACAAAGAACTTGCGGAGGACGCTTAAGTCTAAAATCCCTAATTTCCAGGGTTGGGGGACTTGCTTGTAGCACTGAGGAGGTGTGAGCTATAGCCGCTTTTCTTGATTGCTTTGCTCAATTTTAAGTCATCCCAGAAAGAAAATCTAGGCATTCGGGAATATTGACTCCATTTGAGTTTACATGACCAGTCTTAAACCTACTTATTTATTTGTATACCTGTTTGGTACTAGGTACTTTTTCTGTATTACTTGAAACAAAGTCGACATTCTCAGTTTAGGGCGATTCTTCTATCCCCAAACAAAACATTGCCTTATAGATCTGTATTTTTCTTAGTGCATTCTTTTCATTAGGAAATAAATCTCACTTTATTGGCTGCTGATAAAACTAAAGTGAGTTTGTGCGTGTGGGTGGTGAGAGTGTTATGATGTGAGATCTTCACCTGAATTATTAGATTTTTAGTCCCCGAATACTGTAACTTTGCCTGCTATGTTCACCGAATGTTGATGGCCAGCCCCTTCTCCCCAGTAAGGCCCTGATTTCACTCCACTCTGGTATCTCAGTATTTCTGGTATCTGCTGAATGCAACACATTGATTGGGTGTTCATCTCTTTTGAAGATGAACTTTCCAGAGTATCAGTCACTGAGACGGTGTCTTACCAGGATGTCAGGGAAAACTAAAACTCTGTCTTAAGGAGAGGGAAATGACTGTAATTATTTGCATTTGATACACATGACCCACAAAAAAGTGCCATGACGACAAGGAATCTTTCTTTTCTGAGTCACTCTGGATTGTTTCCCCATTGCTAGCAGATTTTTTAAATCTGTGGCTGAAGGTGATGGAGGAATCACGGGAGCACTCACAGAAGAGGCTTAGAGACATCAGTGGTATTGGTGAAAAGAAATGCTAAGTTCCTTTAATATTTTCACGAAGAAAAAGTCACACAAAAGTACTATGCTGATTTAGATCCACCCCCCAAAAAAGGCATTCATATAGGAATTTGATATAATTCTGAAGTTTTGTGTCTGTATTGTTGGTCATTCTTTTACAAATAATTCAGCAAAATATTAAACTGTTTTTTAAACACCGATTCCTCTCATCTCTCTAAAAAAAAAACCCCTCAATCCCAAATTGAGTAGAACAAACATACCACATGGTTAATAAATAGTTTTCTTTCTTTTTGTATTTATATATGATCTACAACATTTAACATGATTGAATATGGTAATTGACTGTCATATTTTCTAAGATTATCCTCAATCTCAAGAGAGAACATAATTTAGTCATTTCTACATGAGAATACAAATAGTAATATCTTTTAACAAATCTGTTCATTTAGCACATACCCTTTCACTGACTAAAACAAACACATTTAATTTGATATTTTTTTTTTGGAAGTACATATTTTTGCTGCTTTCTTGCATTTCTTGTTCACAGTGGTTAATCCTTGAGATGTCTAGCCAAAATGCAGTTTGTATAATATAAGCAGGTAGAATAAGTTTTTAGTTTCTTCCTACCTTTGTGACTTTTACTTCTTCTGATAAAAATGTTATCCAAATTGAAATTATTAAAATTGTGACAGCAGTGATTTAAACTGTTTCTCAGATTCCCCCACCTTTGTTCTCTACCCTGCTCCAATTCTTTTAAGCCTATTGAACTCCTAAGGATGTTTGGATGAGAAATGTAAAAAAGGAGAGAAGGTGTAAATGTGATTAGAATTACAGATTTCCCTGTGTTCCGATTTTATTTTCTAAGTAGTAGTCAAGGTGCCCTTCGCTCTTGTTTATTTTATTCAGAAAAGAACTGTTACTCAAAGTGTCTTTTAAAGGTCTTTTCATTTTTATTTTATTTATTGGGGATGGGGATAATGCTTTTCTATTAAAATTCTCTTTGCACATGCATTGTGCATTGTTCACACATGCAGTATTTCCTCTTTTAGAGGATAGTTCAGAAAGGGGAAGTTCATAAAAAATAATACATTTAGATAATTTATATACCAACTATTTTTTGAAATATGCATGTTTGTTGATATAGAAATCTATAGCAAGTATACTCTTGATATCAAGTAGTCTGTGAAAGTAAATTTTCCTTGGTAGATTTTGGCTGTAAATAGAATAATAAAAATAAACTCGACATGGCTAAGTGAAATTTTAATACTAAAAGACACTGTAAGCAGTGCTCTGAAGTTGTTGTTGTTGTTTTGACTGCTTTCATTATAATCAAATATTATTATTGCTCTAAGGACAGTGTAGTTTCATTCTCACACCTAAGAAAAATGATCTGCTTGGTAACCTTGGAGTTTGGAATTACTGGATAGACATTTGGCTTTCAAAACTTGGTTCTACCACTTGTAGTTCTGCTTCATAGATAAATTATCATCTTGAACCTCTGTTTTCTCATTTAGAAATAGGAATATTCTTAAAAAGTGTTTGCATAGATAAAATGAAATAATGTAAAATGTCTCAAATCCAGGCACATAGTAAGTGCTGAAAATATGTTCTTGTTGTCATTATAATTTTTTTGTTTACTGTCTTGATTTTAACTTGATTTTTAAGGATGACATTTTAATTTTAGATCTTCATATATCAAAGATGTTTTTACAATAATGAGTTGGTTTCAAGTGAGAAATGATTATTTTTAAATTTGGGAAATGTATTTTTATCTAAAGTGATATCTGTTACATTATGGTGAATATTTTGTTTATTTTTGTGAACTAATAAACCTCTATGAAACAAGGCTGCGCTGCTGCTAGCTGCAACGCCCATAACCACTACCTCCACTGCCACACCACCATTCTTCTGTCTGTAGGGAGGTAAAATAGTGCTTCTAAGGTGGTTTACAGATTCACACAATTAGAATGTTTGTGGCCATAGTCACTCATGGACAGTAATCTGAAATTGGGACTCTATTTCTCATGAAACCAATTTTGCTGTTTGAACAATGTGTTTATGGGGATCAAATTTCTAAAGCCAGAATTGGGACCCGTCGTCTGACACTGGGGCAGATGATTAACATCAGGATTGCCCTGGGTCGAAGCCCACCAGCCAAGAACCACTGGAAACAAGACTGTAGTAAAATTAGATTCCTTTTGTTTGTTGCAGCGAGGGAAATTGCACACCAAAGGGATTCCGGAGAGTTTGGTAGTAGGTAGTTGGGAGGGCTTTTTATAGGATTTGGGCTTGTGGTGGGCTATTATAAGGAAGGTTTAATGAAGTGGGGCAATTCAGGAATTGGCTATTTTGGTAACTTTTATCTAGGTATTAGAAAGATTAAGGTAGGGGTAGTTGTCATAAATAAAGAAGCAGTAGTAGCTAGTGTTGGTTCAAAGAGGGGAATGTTTAGTTATTTTTGTGGTTGCAGAGTGCCTTTGTCCTCATCCTTTTATACCACAGGTCCCAAGTGGTCTTGCCTCATCATTGTTTTCTAATTCTGTGCATGTTATTTATCTTGAATTGTGAGTATCAAGGCCCAGTTCCACTGCCAGGACAGTTTGTCACCTTTTCCCTTGGGAAGTCCAGTCTGTGCTTTGATGTCTAAGAGAATCATGTGTTTCATTTTTCCCTAGGCCTTTAGTGCATCTTAATGGTGGAGAAGTGAGTTTGATTTTCTACTTTAGGGTCATAGAATCCAATGGCTCATCAGGTGCTGAATTATACTGATCACACATATTCCCTCATGGGGCCAATTATAAATATTGCTGTCAACTATAAATCTAGTGCATCAGCTACAAATATTATATATGTCCGCATTCTCTCTCCATCCCATAATTTAAGTTCCATTTTGCCGAGTGTCCAACATCCTATAGTTGTATAATTGGTTTAGGAGGGGTACAACTTGAGGAACTTAAGAATAATATTTTCCACTTATCACCTCCCCCCCCCAATTCCTATTATTTTTCTTTGTTTCCAGCCTGTTAAGGCTTTCTGGAAGATGGGTATTTTTGGTGTGTACATGTATGTGTGTGTGTATAATCCACTTTCACATTGTCCTTATATTTGATAAGAACACTTTCTAAATCTACAACATTTCTTTTATAGTTACCTGGTAAGACCAAGAACAACATTCTAGCTAGGTGTCTCAACTAAACAGACGTGATTTATAGATGAATGGTCTCTTGGTATAACTGTTCAGCCGACAAACAACAGATCTGATTTGTTAAAATGTAGTCATGAGAGACTTCAAACATATGTCTGTTGAAATAGATTCTCTGTGAATGTGGTATCTGATCTACTTGGTTAAGTAACAATAGCAATTAATTTTAATAGATAATAGCCATTTTCCATATCTACCTTTCTTTTATAAAGTCCTGACCTTCAACAAGAAGAAAAGGCAGCACTGATTGTGCTCTCAATTCTTGAACTTTTCAGTTTTAGTAAATCTTCCATTTCACTAATGAGATTGCCCAAGTTAGCCTAAAATGATTATTCATTCCTCTATGAATCACAACAAACAGCACAGCCTTTGATTAGCTGCATCAGGTCCACATATGGCTACTATGTAAGTTGAATGTGCAGTGTACTTTTATAGAAAGAAAAGAAGATGTTATACTTCTATGTTTTTATGGAAGAATGTATGTTTTCTTAAAAATTTATAAAACTGAAAAGTACAAATAAAGTAAAATAATTTTACCATCCAGAAATAACCACCAAAATGCCTTTGCATTGTCTTTTTAGCATGCTCATCAGCCCCATGCTAAGCATGACTATTTTTTGAAAGAACATAGAATAATTTCCTTTTTGAAAAACATGCCTTTTCCAATTATGAATGTACTTTATTTCCCATTTCCCATGCTGTTAAATATCTTTCTAAGCCTGATTTTTTAAAGTGGCTGTATAGTATTGCATTAAATCTCTGTAGCATAAATTAAATTCACCTTTGTCGTTAGAACTGTAAGTTTCCAGTATTCTCTACCATAAAGTCACATGGCTGAGGACATCAAAGGCACATGTGCCAAACTCCTACACAACTCATGGCTTTGTACATGATTTACATTACTATACGTTAGAGTTTTTCAACCTGAGTGCCATTAACATTGGGGGATTGGCAGTTCTTTGTTGTGGGGTGCTGTCCTGTGTATTGTAGAATGTTCAGAAGCATCTCTCACCTCCATCCACTAGATACCAATAGCATTACCACTCTCCACCAAGTTGTGATGACCAAAAATGACTCCTGACTTTGCCAACTGTCCCATGGGAGACAAACTTGTCCTCGTTGAAAACCACAGGTGTGAACTCTTCAACCTGTGGGTCCTTCACACACACAGACTGTGTATTTGGCTTGTTTGCATGTCTTAGCTTAAATGTCAGCTCTTCACAAAGGCCTTTCTCAAGTTCACGAAACTAGGTTACACCACTTATTATTGTGGAATCCTTTTTGTTTCCTGTGTGGCACTTTTCACAGCGCCACGTTCCTTTTCTTTGTTTAACTCTGGGTCTTTCGCCACTAGGTTGTGTACATGATGGAGACAGAGAACATACCTGCCAGGGCCATGTTCCTGGGCATGTGACCTGTACAGTCAAGCAGGATCCTACACTCTGATGAACCGTGTGGTTGGTTTAATGTTCTCTTGTCACCCTATTGAAATTTTTTGTTGTTCAGACAGGGTCTCACTCTGTCACCCAGGCTGGAGTGCAGTGGTATAATTACAGCTCACTGCAGCCTTGACCTCCTTAGGTTCAGGTAGTTCTCCCACCTTAGCCTTCTGAGTAGCTGGGCCCGTAGGTGCATGCCACCATACCCGGCTAATTTTTGTATTTTTTGTAGAGATGGGGTTTTGCCACCTTGCGCAGGCTGGTCTTGAACTCCTGGGCTCAAACAGTCTGCATACCTTGGTGTCCCAAAATGCTGGGATTACAGGTGTGAGCCACCATGCCTGGCCCTAATTGAAATATGAACAAAAGGCCCTGCATTTTCTTTTTGCATTGGGCTCTGCAAATTATATAGCCAGTCCTAATGTGTACCTTATTGACTGTGGAGTATCTGGTGCGTAGAACAGGGCTTGGCAGAGAATAAGAGTTTAAATAATTGTTGAATAATTTAATAAAGCTTTAAGGAGCATTTTGATACATCTTTTGAACTCTGATTCTTAAACTCTAGACATAGGCCTGTGGATACTGAGTATCTCAGATTCTGCTTCTGTGTACAATATTTTTTGTTTTGTGATGTTATATAAATGGGTTAAAGATGGACCCCCATGTTTTCCTTACTTCTTCACAGCAGGCTAGGACCATTAGCCCAAAGCCAAAAGGTACCCAACTCTGATTTTTATACATCCAGTTGCTTTCAATATAGCTCAAATAAATATATTTTTAGCCATTTAAAGCCTACCTGCTTTGCATACCTGATAAAATTTAACTGAACATCTGCTAACCGTAGATAAAGTAAACTCTGGGACACTAAAACACCCCAAGCCATTGATACCCTTCAAAGCTCTCTGACCCAGACACTTCCTAATTTCTAGTAAGTGATATCACCTAGACATGCAAGTACCCTCTCCAATTTCCCCTTCTCCTAGGAGTTCTCTTGTCATCTTCTCCTTCTGGGTGGTAGCCAGGCACCATTGTCTCTGGAAGGTCTCCTGTTGTGAGGGACTTCGCCTCTTGGCAACCTGTCAAAGCACCACCCAAATAAAGCTTCTTTTGTACTACCGCCCTCTTGTGGTCCTGTATTTGATTAGCCTTGACATCCTGAAACTCACCACGTATGGGTCAATACTTATTTCTAATGGAAGGTAGGGACTCATAGTAGCAATACTGATTTTAAATGTATTTCTTTCTTTTTACTAGACTATAGGCTATTTGAGAGCAGGATCTGTGATTGATTTCCCTTTTGGTTCTGTGATTAGGCCAACATTTATAAATAAATAGTGATTTGTAGAATTGAATCTTATTTTTGTAGTTACCTAATAGGTTATTTATTGTGTTTAATTATTTTTTATGCTTAATATTAGTAGAATGAGAAATATAGAGGTGAAGTTCCTTAAAATGTATGTGGGCTCATTTGTGTTGAATGAATTGTTTTTGTGGGGTTAATTTTTGCTTACATAACTGCCACAAATTTTATAAAGTGACCAAACCTTTTAAATTTAAAGGACTTTTTATCTGCTATTTAACATTTTTGAAATGGAGTAAATGAGTTGTCAGACAAAGGTTTAGAAAGGAGTATTCTCAAATGTCCTGTAAGGAAAAGAAAATTATTTAACATCTAAAGGATTCATTTGCACAGCTGTTATCATCATGTAGCAGGGTGACTGATCTGCCTTAGAGCATTGATCTGTTGTTGAGAGAATGGAGAAAAATAAAGGTGAGCAGTTATAATTTGCATTTGGCTCTGGAATGGTTGGCTTGTGCATTATATGATTTTTTTTTGCAAAATAGTATTTTTCTATGAGGAAATTAACAGTAAAGAACTAGAAAATAATTCAGCTTTTCTGTTTTTCACCCTTGTTAATCCCATGTCGGGAGTAAAGTATACATCACTCATCTGTGGAACTATTCCTGAGCTGATCATTGTTTGTTAAAGGACAAGGACTTGGAGTTCATTCTCCATTTTAGACCAACCAGAGGGACCACAGTTTTCAGAATAAGGAAACAAATAATTGCTATTAAATCAGAAAACATGATATACTGTAGCAGGTATAATCTGTCTCTGAAATATTTCCAACAATTCCAATTTTAGAAATATTTATCTAA
The DNA here is from genome assembly GCF_028885625.2 of Pongo pygmaeus. NCBI lineage: Eukaryota > Metazoa > Chordata > Mammalia > Primates > Hominidae > Pongo > Pongo pygmaeus. The sequence goes on from NC_072387.2 coordinate 101,228,469, forward strand.
TCTTTTTAAAAAAATTATTTTAAATCGACAGATAAAATTGGGTGTATTTACCATATACAACATGATGGTTTGAAGCACAGTACAGATGCATTGTGGAATGGTTAAATCTAGCTAATTAAACTATGCGTTACCTCACCTAGTTACCAATTTTGTTGTGGTAAGAACATTTAACATTCGCTCTCTTAGCATTTTTCAAGAATACAATATATCATATTAACTGTAGTCACCATGCTGTGTAATAGGTCACTTGAATTTATTCTTTTCATCTATCTGTAAATATGTGTCCCTTGATCAACATCTTTCCAACTCTTCCTCCTCCCCAACAGCCCCAGCTCCTGGTAATCACCATTCTCCTCTCTCTTTCTATGAGATCAACCTTTTTAGATTCTACATGAATGAGATCATGTGGTATGTGTCTTTTTGTGCCTGGTTTATTTCACTTAATATAATATCCTCCAGGTTCATCCATGTTGTTGCAAATGACAGCATTTCCTTATTTTTTATGGCTGAATAGTACTCTATCATATCCACATTTTCTTTGTCCATTCATCTGCTGATGGATAGCTAGGTTTGACTAGTCTTTAAGAACTCTTTTCAATGGTATCATAGAAAATTATAATTTTTCCTATATGAATTGTGGCTGGTTATTTGTTTAGGATATTTTACGAGAGCTGCTAGGAAATTTTAAGTAGAAAGACTATTTAAGTCAATGCTAATGAAACAAACCTGCATAATTAGATATGGTCCAGCTATTAACTTAAATATGTTTCAAATGTAGTTATATTTAAAAGCTAGTAAATATTGTTTCATAACTTAAATTGTTTATTACTCTTATTAGGATAATGGGTTTAAATTACTAGTTTTTCTCTCCTCTGTGCTATAATAACCAAATCTATTTTGGTTATTATAATTCCTTATAGGCAGAATAATTAAATAATCTTTGCAGCTATTTTGTGAGTCTTTTGCTTTTCCTTGTTTTACAGTTTCAAGAGAATTTAGTTCATGATTTCTTCAATATTTGCCTTGGGAGAAGATAAAATCTGAGAAGAGATTTGGGTAAAAAGCACACCAAGAGTGTGTCTTCATTGATTAAATGAGCTTAAAAATTATTTCTGGATGTCCTTGTTCATTACACATATATTCTTTAAATGGAAGATTGTCAATATAAAATTACTTGTGCAGATTTATTTGCTCTTTGAATAACTCTCTTATTCGGTAAGGTTATACCGAGTTACATTTGGTTCATTTTCTTTTGATCATTCAGATGTCTGTGTTTAATGAGCTAAAACTTAAGTAGGTCAATAAAATGAAGAGATTAACAGCCTGTTCTCACCAGGCTTGGAATTCATTTTACTCTAGGGGGAAAAAAGTCATTTTTTAAAAAGGTATTTGATCAACTTAAAAGGTAAAGGGAATAAGAGAAACATGGCAAAACTAAAAAAGCTGAGAAATCAATGAGTTCTTCAGGGTACTATTTGTTAGGTGAAGCTATGTGGATCTGTGTTTGTATAGCTAAGAGTTTTCATTACAAGAGCTGAACCAAATTTTACTTCTTCCTTTGATAAGTTCAGAAGCACACAAAAAACTTCAGGTTTTAAAATATTTCCTATTCAATTCATCTTTGGAAATATCTTGCATAAGGAAAACTAGTAGTTATGACAAACCATGAAAATGTCATGGAATAAATAAATGGGAAAAGCAGACTTGTCGCCTTATTTGTTGCATATTATGATCACATTTTTTCTTTTCTTTTCTTTTCTTTTTTTTGTCGGGGGATGAGGAAGATGCCTGTGTTATTTGTTTTTTCTCCCAACTTTCATATTAGATTCAGGGGGAACATGTGCAGGTTTGTTACTTGGGTTAATTGTGTTATCCTGAGATTTAGGATATGAATGATCCCATCACCCGGTTACTTAGCATAATTCCCAACAGATGGTTTGTCAACCCTTGTCCATCTCCCTCCCTCCCATCTCTAGTAGTTCCCAGTGTCTGTGTTTCCCATCTTTATGTGCATGAGAGCACAGTGTTTAGCTCCCACTTGTAAGTGAGAACATGTGGTATTTGGTTTTCCATTCCTGTGTTAATTTGCTTAGGATAATGGCCTGTGGTCACATATTTTAGTGAATAATGTGAATAACGATGAATTTGTAGTTTTGAAATAGGTTAGTCTTCACTCCATCACTTACTACCTATGTGACCTTTAGCAAATGACCCGACCTCTCAGAAAGTATTTTTCTTTATTCACAGGCTTGTCCCTTTTCCCTTTCCCCTTTCAGTGGTTTTTGAGAAGCATGTGGTATGGGGAAGGCGGTTTGTAAACGGTAATAGTCTCTACAAATGTGACATAATTGATTCTATTACAAAATGTTCTTAGATACCTTTAAATAATTACTTGTGCTTGGTCAGGGAGCAGACAGAGAAATCATAGTAGAATCGTTTCCCTTCTTTTCTTTTCTTTTTTTTTTCTTTTTTTTTTTTTTTGAGACCGAGTCTGTCTCTGTCACCCAGGCTGGAGTGCAGTGGCACGATCTCGGCTCACTGCAAGCTCCGCCTGCCAGGTTCGCGCCATTCTCCTGCCTCAGCCTCCCGAGTAGCTGGGACCACAGGTGTCCACCACCACGCCCAGCTAATTTTTTTGTATTTTTAGTAGAGACAGGGTTTCACTGTGTTACCCAGGATGGTCTTGATCTCCTGACCTCGTGATTTGCACGCCTCGGCCTCCCAAAGTGCTGGGATTACAGGCGTGAGCCACTACACCCGGCCTTCCTTCATCTTAATGAAATACCAAAGTTTCAAATATTTGCCTCCCATCACTCACTCTCAAGGTATTAATCCTGTACTCTTAGGAACATAGTCCATGTTTTCATTATTTAATATACAAAATATTTTATTATTTGTAGTTCATTCATATGGTAAAATCAAATTTGTTTATTCATGTACAAGGTTTAAGAACTAAAGACTGGGCTTTTTCACATCCCAGCACTTTGGGAGGCTGAGGTGGGCGGATCACAAGGTCAAGAGATCGAGACCATCCTGGCCAACATGGTGAAACCCCGTCTCTACTAAAAATACAAAAATTAGCTGGGCATGGTGGCACACGCCTGTGATCCCAGCTACTTGGGAAGCCGAGGCAGGAGAATCGCTTGAACCTGGGAGGCAGAGGTTGCAGTGACCCAAGATCGTGCCACTGCACTCCAGCCTGGCGACAGAGCGAGACTCCGTCTCAAAAAAACAAACAAACAAACAAGAAAACACTGGACTTTTGTAAAATAATGCTATTTGAATTAATTCAATTAAGATAAAGAGGGAGGTACTTTCCCTGGAAATATAAGATGGTTTTAAGGCTGAATTAATGTGAGTACGGATAGATTCTCTAATGTCTGATTGGCTTCATCAAGTGAGTAGGAGTTACTTCTCTACTTTATTGTGTTCTTGCGTGTTGTAGTGCTGAGGGTCTTGGCAAGTCCCCTATATTGGGGATAAGAACTTATCTTCCATATGAAAAGCACAAGGGTGGAGTGTGCTGGCAAATCTCTGTCTGCCCCTTCAGAAGGCCTCTCCACCCTACCCTTTGTTCCTGGGCCCTATCAGTGGGCATTCTTGGCTCTGGCAGTTAATGGGAGGCAGTAGCTACAGAAGGACTGGGCAGGTGGAGTAGGGCAGACATGGGTCTCACCTTTATGGAGTCACTACAGGTTGGTTATGACCCTTTACATAAAACCACAGCTCCTGTCGAGTGTCCTCACAAGTCTCTGAATCCTTATAACTACTTTCTCTCTTTGCTCCCTAAGGGACAGTATCAGTGACCTCACCACGGTTATTAGCTAGGGAATATTGCGTGATCCTTACAGCTTTCCTATATCCTGCTCTTTATAAAAATTTTATTAAATCTAATTTTAGGGTGCCAGTCTATTTTCTCCCAGGATTCTGTATGATAACACTTTATATACTTTAAATACATAAAGCCACAGCTTTCAGAAGATAATTTGATTTGTATTTAAAATGTATAGAGACATAAATCTGTTCTAGAATTACTTTATAAAAGTTTTTAAAAGTTCTAGTCAATAATTTCTTTACTCACATTCAGTTGCTTCATAATCATGCTTCTGTTAAATGTTCCTTTCCCTCCCTTCCCCACCCTTTCCTCTCACCCCTTTTGTGAAGAGCATTGGCGGCAGCTAGCTCTTTAGGCTTCAGTTGAAAATATGATTGAATGGATAACACCCCTTGATGATATGATAGCTTAATCCCCACCTACCGTATCAGTTCAATCACCAAATTCTCCTAGACTCTGTTTCACAAATGCCTTTGTGAATTTTCTGCCTATCACCATTGCTACCACCTTGTTTTAACCCAGTGCCTTTTTGTGGCTGAATTGCTCAATCAGCCTATATCTGTTCTTAGCCCTTGCTAGTCCATTTGCCAATAGATTCCCAACTGAGCTCCCAATAAAATTCAAATCTTGTCTTTATTTCTTGTTCACTGCCTTTCTTAAAAATAAAAGAACATGATTGTATTTGAATACATAACTTCTGTACAATAAAATAAAATGAATTACCACAGTGAAATGGAGCCCTGTGACATTTCATCTGTAATGCACAGCAATGAAAAGGTTAGCATCCTTAATCATAAATGAACCCTCATAAATTGGTAACAAATACACAAATATACCATGTGAAATGAAAAAAGAACATAAAGAGGAAACTCAAATAATGTAAATGACTACTATGGATATGTGAAGATTAGTGAACTTAACAGAGGAAAAATAATTTCTCAGGAATATGACGTTATCAAAGATTAGAAATACAAGTATCTAATATTCCTGTGACTATAGTAAATAGAGCATTCTCATCTACAAACACTGAAAAAGAAGACTGATAAAGACTGTCTCTGCCTTCTGGAGAATTCAGCAGTATGAATCAAAGTTTAAATGCTGTATACCCTTTGCTCAACTTACAGGAAAGTATTCCAAGAAAGTAATTGGACAAAATTCAAACTGATTTATATATAAGCATGTTCATTGTAGCTAATGTAAACATCTATGAAATGATAAATTATGGATAATTATATGGACATTAAATGAATAAAGGTAAAGCTGTATAAATAACCAAATTAGAGGCTTAGCTTGGTGGCTCATGCCTGTAATCCTAGCACTTTGGGAGGCCAAGGCAGGAGGATTCCTTGAGCTCAGAAGTTCAAGACCAGGCTGGGCAAATAGGGAGACTCCATCTCTACAAAATATTAAAAAATCAACCAGGTGTAGTGTTGTACACCTGTGGTCCTACCTAATCAGGTAGCTGAGGTGGGAGGATAGCCTGAGCCCACGAGGTCAAGGCTGCAGTAAACTATGATCATGCCACTGCACTTCAGCCTGGGTGACAGAGACTCTGTCTTAAACAAAACAAAACAAAAAACCAAAATGAACAAGTGACTTAAGACATCATTAAAAGGAAAAAGCAAATATGGCCCCACTTAAAAAAAAAAACTACTTACATATCAATTTATGTATTAACAAATCCCAAACAATGTGGACAGAATGCCATTAGTAGTAATAGCATTGGAGAATAGAATTCGTTGGAGAAAAAGCAGTGAAGAAGTAAAAATATATACTTTACAAATTTCTATGTTTGAATTCTTAAAAAAGATAATTTAAAAATTGAATCAGATTTTAATTGTTACCCTGTGATTAGTATTTATAAATGTCATTCACACTTACAGGAGCACTGAGATGAAGCCCTTGCCATCCCATCGCCTTGAGCTTCTCTGTGTGATAACACTTTCCAGGCTCCTGGGATTGAGTCCAATAGCAGCAAAACAATAGTCACTCTCACTGTTCTTTATCCTGATCATCTTGGCTCTGATGTAGCTTATCAGACCCTTGGCAATCTGGCCCCTTCTTCTTTAGCTTCGTGTGCTCTTTTTCCCCATTTGAAAGAGTCCGTTTTTGCTCCTGAGCTACCATAAATAAAATTATTCCTCAAAAATCATCCCTGGAAACACTGAGATAATCTAAACTAACTTCAGAGCCAGGAATTATTTCTAAAGTCATCTTTGAATCAGAGTACCTAATTATGGCCATATCTTTAAGAACAAAGAAACATCATTTCTCTCTTGGACTGTCATGATAGTGTATTGGTTTTATTTGCAGCTTTATCTTCATTGGAAGCCATTTCCCCTACTGCCTCAATGGTCTAGTTTCCCCTACTGCCTCAGTGATATAGTTTGGCTGTGTCCCCACTCAAATCTCATTTTGCATTCTAGTTCCCATAATCCCCACGTGTTGTGGGAGGGACCCAGTGGGAGGCAATTGAATCATGGGGGCAGTTACCCCAGTGCTGTTCTTGTGATAGTGAGTTCTCACGAGATCCAATGGTTTTATAAGGGGCTTTTTCCCCTTTGTTCAGCATTTACTCTGTCCTACCACCTTGTGAAGAAAGTGCCTGCTTCTCCTTTGCCTTCCGCAATGATTGTAAGTTTCCTGAGGCCTCTCCAGCTATGCAGAACTGAGTCAATTAAACCTCTTTCTGTTATAAATTACCCAGTCTTGGGCAGTTGTTTATAGCAGTATGAAAATTGACTAATACAGTGATGTTTCCATATGGAAAACCTGATGCCATTGCCTCTCTAAACAGTTCACACTTTAAGATTTCAGTGACAGCAGGCCAGTGAATTGGAGTACATTGAGGCATCTCAAGGGACAATGAAGACAAAGGAGAGGGAAGGATGCAGATGGGCTAAAGCAATGACAATTGGGACTAGAGTGCTTACAAATCTCTCCGTTTGGCTTTTGCATAGTTTTTTCTGCTGCAGAGTGATTTGCTTCACATAACAGAAAATATGACTGCTATAACGCTTCCACCAAAAGGGAGAAACTGACCATACTCTCTTGGTCATGAGTTTAAAAATTTCAAGGAGGATGTCACCTTATAAAGTATGGCCATTTTCCAACTAACTATGAGTTGGAGGGTGGAGGAGAAGGTCTTAGAAAAGTTGTGCAAGTCATATACATAAATCCACAGGGGTTTGATACACATCTTAAGACACCCTTCATGGTTCTCTAGTGCTCTGACAAAAGCTCAAACTTCCATGTCTTGCGTTTACATTTCTCAGGGATATAATTCCTGCCTTCTTTTCCAGTCCTTGTCTCCTGTGGCCTATCCACTGTTTCCTACCTTGCCTCCCTGTTGCTGGAGATAACCCGCCATGGGCCTTGAGCATCCCTGTGTGTTTTGACTGGGCATGCTAACAATTGAAGGCTCTGACTTCCCTCTTCTTGGGCCATGTGTCAGTGTTGTGTTTGCAGTGAGCAACTTTGAGGGATGGTCTCCTCCAGAATGAAGAGAAGGATTGCTTAGGCTTGCTGTAAAAGTGGTGAATCCCCAACAAGTTCAGTGTTCTTCACCTGTAACACAATCCTCTACATGTGCAGGCAACTGTCTAGACCCTTGTGGAGCAGGGTGCTAATGTGATGTTCATGCTGTTTGCTGTGAGTCTCCTGTTTTATGCCAGCATCTGTGAAGCAGCAAGTAGGGGTAATGTGCAGACCCTTCACAGCTCCCAACAACTTTCCCCAGTCCACAGCCACACATAGACCTGGTGTTTCACTTCACCCATTCCCCAGTGCTTTTGGTTTCCCCAATGAGCCATACCTTTTTATACATCTTGCCTATTGTTGCCTCTCTATGGAATACAATTTCCTTCCTTCTCTTCCCCCATTCTTGTCTGACCAATCTGAGTTCAAATTTGTTTTGCTACTTATCAGCTTTGTGAATTTAGAGAAATTTAACTATATTAAACAAAAGTTTTCATTTATAAAATAGGAATATTTTTCTACCTTGTAAAAGTCTTTTTGTGGGGGTGGGGGGGTGTGGGCTTCTAAGGAGACTATAAACTATCTATTTAACCAAATATTAAAGATGTTGCTCAATCTTCTCTGATCCCTTTTCATGTCTCTCCAAGAAGGTGATATCATTTCTTCCTCTGTGCTCCCACAAAACTTAGTGCATCTTTTATAGCATTTTATCACATTAATTTTTTTACAAATGTGTTTCCCACTAATCTGTGCCCTGGAGGGAAAATTGCATTTTATCATTTTTGGTATCCTTAATAACTATCACAGTGTCTTGTACAGAATGGGTGCTTAATAAGTATTTGATGAATTTATTTGATTTATTAATCAAAGAACAGGAAATTGCCCTGCAGTGTAGGAGGAGAGGAAGACCGCATATCCTGAGAAGTACCTTGAGGAGGGAGGCAGGAGTCCATGTACAGTATAGGGCTGCCCATTCCCACCCAAAATGTAGAAACATGTAAATTTATGAGTCCTTCAGATGCCATTTTTAAGAACCCTCATTATGTTGACCTCAAAAAGAATAACTAGCAAAACGCAAACTGTGTGCTGCTGCATTTTACTTCTATTAACTGTTTAACAGTGTTTTAGGAAAAAGGGTCTCACTAGCTTGGGAGAAATGCTGCATCCTAAACATCCTTCTTAAAGAGTCACAATACATATTAGCATTTTAAATCTCTGAGAAGTACTATACTTGAGAGAATCCATTTCTTTTATTATTATTATTATTATTATTGTACTTTAAGTTCTAGGGTACATGTGCACAATGTGCAGGTTACGAATGTATACATGTGTCATGTTGGTTTGCTGCATCCATCAACTCGTCCTTTACATTACGCATTTCTCCTAATGTTATCCCTCCCCCAGCCTCCCACCGCCTGACAGGCCCTGGTGTGTGATGTTCCCTGCCCAAGTGATCTCATTGTTCAGTTCCCACTTATGAGTGAGTACATATGGTGTTTGGTTTTCTGTCCTTGTGATAGTTTGCTGAGAATGATGGTTTCCAGCTTCATCCATGTCCCTGCAAAGGACGTGAACTCATCCTTTTTTATGGCTGCATAGTATTCCATGGTCTATATGTGCCACATTTTCTTAATCCGGTCTATCATTGATGGACATTTGGGTTGGTTCCAAGTCTTTGCTATTGTGAATAATGCTGCAATCATCAAGAAAACCAGTTTATTTTCATAGAGAAAATGTTTTTTGACTTAGCCCACCTTTTACCATTCCCTTGAAACATTTTTTACTTTTATGTCTTTTACTTAACTCCAATTACAGAGGCACTTCTTGAAAAAGTGGATGGAACAGACTGGGGTGGATGGAGCAGAGGTGGGTATTTAGAAGGCAGAATTGTTAGAACCTTTGAGGGTGAAATAAGAGTCTAGTATGATTCCCAGTTTTTAAATAGCTTTCAGGGAATATAAGGCACTCTGTAGGGAGGAAGGTACGACACTGGGCATGTCAATATTGAGGCTACTGTGTCATACCAAGGTCGTGATGTGTAGTAGATAGTTAAACATATGGGTCCAAATATCATTTGAGAGAGTGGCAGCAAAAAAAGATTTAGAGATCATTGGGTGTGTAGGTGAATTTCTAGAAGTAGAAAATAATCCAGGGACAGAACTGAGAGATGGAACTCGAGATAACACAAATACAGTAGCCCATGCTGTCAGCCCACAAAACAAAGATTCTCTAAAGACAAGGAGTTTATTCTGAACTCTGCAGAAGCTTTGCAGGCAGAATATGTGTGCTGTAACCATGGGTGCATTTGAGAAGGTTGAGGTAAGGGAAAGATTTTAACAGCAAAAGGAGGAGTACACTAAGTTGTTTTGAAACAGAACACTGGATACAGGGACTTCTAGCGGGAGTTGACCAGTTTACTACTGGAGACAATGTGTCAGGTAAATGTTCCTGTGCATCCAGTTAGCTGTCCTTGGGACTGATGTAGCAAGCAACAGTTAGGAGTCCATAACGAAAGTTCTTGTTATAAGCATATATGCCCACAAGCCCTTCAGGTAGTCTTTATAGTAGTTCTTATCACAGGCATGTGTACACAAAGGCCCTCCTTAGAAACTCCTGGCTTTATTTATTTTGTTAGGGTGTGACGCAACTGACTTTATTTTTATTCTGATACTTTTCACACATCTTATGTGTGGTTTTACTTTCTGAGGTTTCAGTTACCCATGATCAACTGTGGTCCAAAAATATGAAAGGGAAAGTTCCAGACAAAAACATTTATACGTTTTAAATTGCTTGCTGTTGAGTAGTATGATCTCTCTTACCTTGCAACTCCATCCTGCCTGGGCCATGAATCGTCCCTTTGTGCAGTGTATCTACACTGTCTGTACTGCCTGCCCATCAGTCATTTAGTAGTCACTGAGTTGTTAGCAGATTTAAAACATGTCATATATAGAGGGTTTAGTACTATGAATGGTTTTAGGCAGCCACTAGGAGTGTTAAAGGAATAGGAGGCAGAAGATAATCCAGCGATATTCTAGAAGTCAAGAAGAAGAAAGGGTTTTGAGAACTGGGGAGTAAATTGAGTCAGAGTCCACAAAGACATCAGTGGTGTTTAGAAATGGACAAATGTCTCTCGGATTTGGCAGGTAAGAGTTCTCCACTTATCTGGGTATATGCATTTACCAAGGAGTGCTGGGATCAGAATTTAGATTGTAGAATTGACACAGCATGAAATGGAAACAGCGAATTCAGACTACCCTTTCAAGAAGCTTGATTCTGCAGGAAAGAAAAGGCTAGAGTATAGATTGTGCTTCTTGTGTGTGTTTGTTTTGCATAGTACACACTTCACAAATATGTCTGTAGGTAACAAAGTGATGGGGTGAGTGTGGAAGGAAAGGTGAACGGGTGAGGCAACAGTCACAGGCAGACTTTCTGGCTATGTGAAGGGTTTTGGACTTTATTCCAAGAGCAGTAGAAAGCCCTGGAAGATCTTTTAGCAGAAGTGCCATGATCAAATTTGCATTTTAAAAAAGACCTTTCTGTTCTGTAGGGTATCCCTTTAATACTTCCTTTCCAGGTGTGAGATTAGAGTGGTTGTAGTACCAACAGGAAGAAGTGGATTCCAAACTTATTTGAGGTAGAATCAGTATGATTATGATTATTTTCTTCTGCTTGTCTTGTAACAGGAACCTGTTAAGATATTTCTGATGCATCTTTTCAGTTGTACATACAGCTAAAATCCATCATGAAAGACAAAAAGTGCATACTGACCTTGCATTCATGATAATTTGAATGACCTTAATTATATCGTGTGTTTTGTATAGCTATTCATATGATGTATACTTCTCATTACCTGGTTAATATATTCTTATGCTGTAGGACCCTTTTATTAGTATGCAAGTTACAAAACTTCAAGAATAGCTAATAATTTGAGCCAGAAGGAATCAAGCAATTCAACGTCTTATTAGTTTCCAGTTAGCTATAGCTTTCTATTTTATGTGTGTATTTATATTCTAGCTCTTTTGATATTAGTTTAAATGAATGTACAGAGATTCATATAATCTGAAAATAATAATAGTGAGACAATGAATATGAGCACAAGCATAAAAATAATCCCCAAACTAAGAGTAGTAAAAATAATATGGAATTAGGTATAAGGTTAGGACACAAAATACATGTACATTTCATTTTAGCAGAATAACGCCTCAACACTTTCTCCTAGGCTGAAAATTTTGGCTCTGGGTTTACTATTAGCTATTACAAAGAATAATCCAGTCAACAACGTGATTCGCAGCCATTATTAGAAAGAGAAAGGAACAAGAAAATTTTCATGGATTCTTCTAAAATAGATTATGTAATGATACTAGTAATAAGCCAGTAGGTTAATTTTCTTTAACTGAGAGAAGACTCTCTGTGGAATATTTGGATTGTGGTCATCCTGGCCAGGGAGAGACAAACTGCAGAGGCAACTATTTCTATGCAGTGAGAAACAAAATTGTGCCTGGTAATAAGGCATATTAGATTGAAATTGAGATATGTTGTTAGAATAGAAAAAATGATCAGATCAAAACTTTTAAACATGTGAATTGATCCTCCTGATGGCCATTACCTATGGAATGCTTTTAGCAGGATGTACCTAGTTGGTTGCTGCTTATGGTAAACAAACCTGGAATTTTTGGATTTATGAGTCGTGGACCACATGAAGTTGTTACTGTTAGTTATGTCACAGTTAGACTACAGAAGATGTTTCATGACCAAATGGCCTTTCTTGTTTAATGAACAGGTGAGTGGTTCAATTTGGGCCTGGGTTTATCCCAAAGTAGCAAGGAAGGATCCTGGGGAGCTGCAGGGATGGCCTCAGACTTCTTGCATTTCCTGTGTCTCATGATCCTGGTATCCTAAGGATTATGAGTAAACTCTGATACTGGGTAAGATCTCTGATTCTGTGCATCAGATTTGGCAATCCAACCCTTTTTGTTATCTCAGCCTAGTGAGCTTTGTTTCTAGCCTAGTGAGCTTTCATACTTGTGGGTTTCCTTTGTTATTCCTTTAGTAAATTTTATTTTTGCCATGTAAATTATAAAATAACCATTCTCCATAGTGAAGGATGGATGTCTGTCTTATATTTTATGAGAATATAGCTGTAATCCTCATAGTTCCTGGATCACACACTTCTTCTGTACCCTTGCTTTTCAAAATTAGGAAACCAAGAAAGAGTCTCCGTTTTGGGGACTCCTGGCTTTCAGCATGTCAAGCTGTTTATTCTTTTTTTATTTTATTTCTTACGCTCAGAGCCAGCAGCTTAACTACCATTACTTTTTTCTTTCTGCAATTATTTTTCGATTTACCTTCAGATGTTTTGTGAAATAACCTTATCAATGTATGCATTTAATAAAATCTATTTCCTCTCTGATATGGTTTGGCTCTGTGTCCCCACCCAAATCTCATCTAGAATTTTAATCCCTATGTGTAAAGGGAGGAACCCGCTGGGAGGTGATTGGATGGTGGGGGCGGTTCCCCCATGCTATAGAGATAGTGAGTGAGTTCTCATGAGAGCTGATTGTTTTATAAGGAGCTCTTCACTCTTGTCTCTCCGGTTGCCTTGTGTAGAAGTTTCCTGCTTCCCCTTCTGCCGTGATTGTAAGTTTCTTGAGACCTCCCCAGCCATGTGGAACTGTGAGTCAATTAAACTTCTTTCCTTTATAAATTATCTAGTCTTGGGTAGTATCTTTACAGCAGTGTGAAAATGGACTAACACACTCCCCCTCAAAATAATGTGTGAATAAATTTATGTTGGCATCTTTTGGTGTCTTAAAATGGAGAATTTGTGATCTTGGAAATCAACTCATGAGCTACTCTATGAGGCATAATTATGCTATCAGGAGCATATTTCTACCAATCATTACAAATTAACATCGTCTTCCGTAGTCACCAGGAGGTGAACTGATAAACACTTCCAAGGATTTTAGCATCATTCACCTTTTCCTCTTAGCTTCTGTTCACAGAATCTGTTAGCTTATTTCCTTGTGTAGCCTGGGGTAGAAACTTCTCTAAAGGTTATAAAGAACTCCTCACAGTTATTTTGGAATGTGATGGTCTCTTTTAACAATTGTATACTGTGCTGACATGCCTCTTCAAAAATTGTATTCTAGTTATAAAAGAGCACATTTTTATAATTAGGATAATAATTGTATCCTAATTATTATTACGAAGGGAATAATAATACTTACCAATGTGGAACTCAGAAGACTAATATTTTAACTTTTTTTTCCTTCCTCATCCTCCAAATTATGATAAAAGTGAATAAAGGAATGAAACAAAAAAAGTAAATCCTTGTTGAACACTGCAATAGAATATTGACGAACACCAAAATGCTTGACAAATGTCTGTGTGATAAAGTTCATGGAAGAAAATAATGAGAGAAAAACTAATAAGCTTACAGTTGGCTGTAGCTTGTAAAAGAAAACTTGCTCCAGAAATAAGGACTGTCACCCTCAGTACAGTTTTACTGACACCTTTTGGCTCAGAATTATAGAAGCCTGTAGAGAGGGTGGGCCATAAGACAATAAGAGTGGAAAGTATTGACTGTATTGATGTCTTTTAAAGTGCCCCATATATTGGAATTTACAAAGTATATGTACTCTAACAAGGCTGACATGCTATGTAAAGCAGCTCTCCTGCTAAAATTGCCCACAATGAAGTCAGGAGTACTAGCTGGAGAAGGAAGCATCACCCTGAAGCCAACAGAAACACAGTAATGAAAATGGGATGGAACCTTGAAACGTCCAGCACCTTTCTGATGATGATCCTTCCCTATACCACTGGGACTCCTGAGTTTCGCAGCACGAAAGAAGCATTACAAAAAACAAAAACTTAATATCCCTTTCTAGGCCTAGAAGTTGACAATAGAAACCTACAAATTCTGACAAACTCAATCTCAACTCCAAATACTTTGTAAGACAGATAGCTTTGGTAAGGTGCATATAAAAATAGAAAAATAATTGGATTTGTAAAAAGCAAACTCAGTATTTTACTCTTAAAGAAGTCGCCTTAGTCTGCTTTCTGTTGCTGTAACTGAATACCTGAGACTAGGTAATTTATAAAGAAAAGACATTTAGGCTGGGCGTGGTGGCTCATGCCTGTAATCCCAGTGCATTGGGAGGCCGAGGTGGGTGGATCACCTGAGGTCAGGTGGTCGAGACCAGCCTGGCCAACATGGTGAAACCTCGTCTCTACTAAAAATACAAAAGTTAGCCAGGCATGGTAGTAGGTGCCTGTAATCCCAGCTACTCTGGAGGCTGAGGCAGGAGAATTGCTTGAACCCAGAAGGCAGAGTTTGCAGTGAGCCCAGATCACGCCATTGCATTCCAGCCTGGGCGACAGAGCAAGACTCTGTTAAAAGAAAAAAGAAAAAAAAAGACATTTCTTACAGTGCTGGAGGCTGGGAAGTCAGCTTGAGGGGCTGCATCTGGTGAGGGCCTTCCTGCTGGTGGGGACTCTGCAGAGTCCTGAGATGCTGCAGGTCATCACATAACAAGAGGATTCATGAGAGAGAGCCAACATGGTTTTTATAACAGACCTACTCTCATGATAGCCCATTAATTAATTGACACCTTAATCTATGAATGCATTAATTTATTCATGAGGGGAGAGCTCTCATGACCTAGTCACCTCTTAAAGGCCTCATGTCTTAATATTCTTACCTTGCAGATTAAGTTTCAACATGACTTTCAGAGGGGACATTCAAACTATAGCAGAAAAGCACAGCAAAAAAGTACCTCCTTAACTTGAATTCACACCTTATGTTGGATTCATAAAGACAAAACTGTACAATCTTGAAAAATAATCTGGGAACAAGAAATAATTCTTGGTAAAAATCATGGATTTCTTGATACAGTGAAGTCTGTGAAAGGTAGGCTAAATATAAAAGCTATTCTCAGAAATATAGAAGAAACATTGCTGAATCAGACTTGAAATGGTATAGTGTACTGGTTAAGTGCATGAGTTTTGGAGCCACACTGCCAGGGTTCATGTCTCAGCTTTTTAGTAGACATTTGTATTATTGCTTTGTGGCTATTTTTATTATTGAAATGGTATATATTTTGGTAAAATCTTTGAATTTAAAGGATTAAAAAATCATTTTTGCTTATAGTCTAAGGAAAATAGGTTATTAAATGGCCAAAAGCCAGGTTGATATTGGACTTCTCCACAATGCTGTAAACTGGGAGATACAGACTTTGGAAGGGAAATATACATAAGACAGTAGGCATTCTTGGATATACATAGGCTTAAGAAGCCTACTATATGTAGAGAGCAGGATGGTGGTTACCAGTGGAGGGGTGTGTGGGGTGTGAATGTGGAAAGAGAGAATGTTGGTCAAAGGCTACAATGTTTCAGTTAGGAGGAATAAGTTCTAGGAATCTATTGCACAGCATGGGGACTATAATGTATTGTATATTTCAAAATTGGGAAAAGAGTGGATTTTAAATATTCTCACCTCAAAAAATGATAAGTATGTGAGGTTAGAGATATGTTAATTAACCTGATTTAATTATTCCACAATGTATACAGGTACGTGAATGTTTCATACTCACATTGTAGCCCATAAATATATATAATTACTATTTTTCAATTAGAGATAAAAATAAAAGTCTATTATATGCATACAATTTAATTTTTAAACTTAAAAGTTTCCAATTCAACTGAGAAATAGTTACAATTAAAATATTCGTTCACAATGCATAGTTGGAATAAAGTGACCAGTGACAGAAGAAAAACAGGTCATTTTAGTTATTTTGGGAAACAAAGAAGATTCCTGATCTCAAGTTTATGTAATTGTTTTGAATAATGATTCTAAATCATAAATCTGATGTTAAATTTCTGGAGGTAATCAGGAAGTGGAACTCTTGCACTGTAGTGGATCAGGATAGGACCTCATAGTAACTGATAGGTTTTATCCAGAGCAGGTTTCTGAGGATTTACGGGATCCTGGGGACACATGGTGGCAAGTACATCAATTTCATCATGACATTCCTTGACCTTCTTAGGACAAGAATGACTTTTTTTTTGGTGGTGGTGGGGCGGGGTTGGTGGTTGAAGACTGGCAGAATCCAGTACTGCTTTTTTTTTTTTTTTTTTTTTTTTTTGAGATGAAGTCTTGCTCTTGTCTCCCAGTCTGGAGTGCAATGGCGCGATCTTGGCTCACTGAAACCTCCGCCTCCCAGGTTCAAGCAATTCTCCTACCTCAGCCTCCCGAGTAGCTGGGATTACAGGCACGTACCACCACACCCAGCTAATTTTTTGTATTTTTAAATAGAGATGGGGTTTCACCATGTTGGCCAGGCTGGTCTCAAACTCCTGACCTCAGGTGATCCACCCGCCTCGGCCTCCCAAAGTGCTGGGATTACACGCATGAGCCACCATGCCTGGCCAAATCCAGTGCTTTCTAAAGACACTAAGAATGTGGTTACCCTTGCTGGATATCATAGCCATGACTAGCATCCCAAGGGCTTAGGAAATACTGGGCCCAGTGTGAAGGCTGGCAATCTGGTATGGGTTGGGAGAAGAAATTGACCGCATTGCTGGAACTGAAAGAGAGAGCAGGAACATAATCTACTTGCTGGAATTCAGGTAAGAGAGTAAGTCAGGACAAGCAAAGGTACTAATTAAAAATGTTGAACCAATACAGAATTAATTTTGGGGACTTAGTTAAACCCTTGACTAGGATTCAATTAATACTAGAATCTGGGGTGTAATGAAGGCTGCAGGTAGAAATACGGTAGCTCAGTTGAATCAAGGGAAGATATCTAAGTAGACTGTTAATTTTTAAATGAACAGTTTATTTTTCATTTAAAATGGAAGATTTATGTTTGTATAAGAAAAGCAAATATCATTTCTAGACAGCCTGCTATATACCAGGTACTTGCTAGTATTTAATGTATTTAGATATAATAGCAGAACTTTTCTCTAAGAAATGTAACCAATTTCAAAGTGCTTTTCACCTTGTTTCTTTGTTTTGAATTTCAGTCTTTAGGTTAGCATGGTTTCAGAGGTGGTCTCCTATTTCATAATTTACCTATTTCCTGGGTGAACTAGAATAGTGTGTGATATGGTTAGGTTTTGTGCCCCTACCCAAATCTCATCTTGAATTGTAATCTCCAAGTGTTTAGGAAGAGACCTGGTGGGAAGTGATTGGATCATGGGAGCAGTTTCCCCCATGCTCTTCTCATGATAGTGAGTGAATTCTCATGAGGTCTGATGGTTTTATAAGGGGCTTTTCCCCCTTCACTATTCACTGTTCTCTCTCTCATCTGCCACCATTTAAGGTGTGCCGCTTTCCCTTCTGCCATGATTGTAAGTTTCCTGAGACCTCCCCAGCCATGTGGAACTGTGAGTCAATTAAACTTCTTTTCTTTATAAATTACCCAGTCTTGGGTATGTCTTTATAGCAGTGTGAAAATTGATGAATACAATAAATTGATACCATGGAGAGTGGGGCACTGCTATAAAGATACCTGAAAATGTGGAAGCAACTTTGGAACTAGGTAACGGGCAGAGGTTGGAACAGTTTGGAGGGCTCAGAAGAAGACAGGAAGATGTGGGAAAATTTGGAGCTTCCTGGAGACTTGTTGAATGGTTTTGATCAAAATGCTGATGGTGGTGTGAACAAGGAAGTCTAGGCTAAGGTGGTCTTAGATGGAGATGAGGGACTTATTGGGAACTGAAGCAAAGGTCACTTTTGCTATGCTTTAGCATTTTGCCCCTGCCGTAGAGATCTGTGGAACTTTGAACTTGAAAGAGATGATCTGAAATTGGAACTTATCTTTAAAAGGGAAACAGAGCATAAAATGCTGGAAAATTTGCAGCCTAACAATGTGGTAGAAAAGAAAAACTAATTTTCTGGGGAGAAATTCAAGCCAGCTGCAGAAATTTGCATAAGTAATGAGGAGCCAAATGTTAACTACCAAGACAATGGGGAAAATGTCTCTACGGCATGTCAGAGACCTTCACGGTAGCTCCTCCCGTCACAGGCCTGGAGTCCTACAAGGGAAAATTGGTTTAGTGGGTAGGGCCCAGGGCTCTGCTGCTGTGTGTAGCCTCAGGACTTGGTGCCCTGTGTCCCAGCTGCTCCAGCTCCAGCCATGGCATATTAGGGTTCTCTAGAGGGAAATAATAGGAGAGATGTATATATAAAAGGGAGTTTATTAAACAGTATTGACTCACACAATCACAAGGTGAAGTCCCACAATAGGCTGTCTGCAAGCTGAGGAGCCAGGAAGCCAGTTTGAGTCCCAAAACCTAAAAGTAGGGAAGCCAACAGTGCAGCCTTCAGTGTGTGGCCAAAGCCTCAGAGCCCCTAGCAAATCACTGGTGTAGGTTCAAGAGTCCAAAAGCTGAATAGCTTGGAGTTTAATGTTTGAGGGCAGGAAGGATCCATCATGGGAGAAAGATGGAGGCCAGAAGACTTAGCCTGTCTAGTCCTTCCACATTCCTCTGCCTGCTTTTATCCTAGCTATGCTGGCAGCTGATTAGATGCTGCCCACCAAGATTGAGGGTGGGCCTGTCTCTCCTAGTCCACTGATTCAAATGTTAATCTCCTTTGGCAGTACCCTCACAGACACCCCCAGGAACAATATTTTGCATCCTTCAATCCAGTCAAGTTGACACTAAATATTAACCATCACATGTGCCTAAAAGGGGCCAATGTACAACTCAGGCTGTTGCTTCAGAGGGTGCAAGTCCCAAGCCTTGGCAGCATCCATGTGGTATTGGACCTGTGGGTGGGAAGTCAGTGGGAACCTTGGCCTAGACTTCAGGAGGTGTATGGAAATGCCTGGATGTCCAGGCAGAAGTTTGCAGCAGAAATGGAGCCCTCGTGGAGAACCTCTGCTAGGAGAGTGCAGAAGGAAAATGTGGGCTTGGAGCCCCCACACAGAGTCCCCATTGGGGCACTGCCTAGTGCAGCTGTGAGAAGAGGGCCACAGTCTTCTAGACCCTGGAGTGGTAGATCCACTGACAGCTTGCACCATGAGCCTGAAGAAGTCACAGACACTCAATGCCAGCCTGTGAAAGCAGCCAGGAGGGGTGCTGCACCCTGCGAAGCCACAGGGACAGAGCTGTCCAAGACCATGGGATCCCACCTCTTGCATCAGTGTGACCTTGATGTGAGACATGGAGTCAAATGAGATCTTTTTGGGGTTTTTAAGTTTTAATGACTTCCCTGCCTGGTTTCATACTTGCATGGGGCCAGTAGCCTCTTTGTTTTGGCTAATTTCTCCCATTTGGAATGAGAACATTTACCCAATGCCTGTACTCCCATTGTGTCTTGGAAGTAACTAACTTGTTTTTGATTTTACAGGCTTATAGATAAAAGGGACTTGCCTTTTCTCAGATGAGACTTGGACTTTTGAATTAATGCTGAAATGAGTTAAGACTTTGGGGGACTGTTGGGAGGCATGTTTGGTTTTGAAATGTGAGGACATGAGATTTGAGGGGCCAGGGGTGGAATTATATGGTTTGGCTGTGTCTCCACCTAAAATTTCATCTTGAATTGATATCCCCAGGTGTTGATGGAGAGACTTGAGGGGAAGTGATTAGGTTATGGGGGCTGTTTCCCCCATGTTGTTCTCGTGATAGTGAGTGAATTCTCACAAGATATGATGTTTTTTTAAATGGTAGTTTTTCCTGAGCTGACACACAGAGTCTCTCTTGCCTGATGCCATGTAAGACGTGCCTCTTCCCCTTCTGCCATGATTGTAAGTTTCCTGAGGCCTTCCCAGCCATGTGGAAATGTGAGTCAATTATACCTCTCATCTGTACAGATTACCCAGTATTGAGTATGTCTTTATAATAGTGTGAAAATGGACTAATACAATGTGTTTATTTGCTATCATATTGTTGCAGTTTCTTCGCTCCCATAGTTCAGTGAGTGTTACAGCTCTTTCACTCCCGCAGTTTGGTGAGTTGTGAGTTCTTGTCTCACGACCAGGAGGAATGAGGTATGCAGTCACTGGAGAGTGAGTAAGGCAGGGTAGAATTTTTTTGAGTGACAGAAAGAAAGCCCTCAGCAGCAAGAGGAGACACAAAAGTGGGTTGCTGGCTGCGAGGTTGAGTCTGGGGTATTTATGGTCTTAGAATAGGGAAATGCATGCTGATTGGTTTATGGGTAGGCTTGGAAAAAAGCATCATTGAGAATGAGGTATGATAGTGTAAAGAACCAATCAGGAGCTGAGGCTTGGTCTTGGACCTTGGCCCAGGACCAATCAGGGGCTGAGTACACCAAACGAAGATGGAAGTTCTCCAGTCTGTGGACTCTATTCCAGACTGGTAGGTTGGTGTTCAGGCTTCAGGCTGTCTTTGGCTTGAAGGTTGAGTTTCACTGGGGACCTGTCCCTGTCTACCTAGGAATTTGTCTGCCTCCTATTGCTATCACTATTTAATTATTTGATGAGAACTTCCTGTATTCTTTTTTTAAATCTTGAAATTCAAGAAATTTGAAAGGAATTTTTTTTTGTTGTTGTTAATGTGAAGTTTTAAGTAATTCTAAGGGAACAAGCGCTTATTTGAACATAAAGATTTTCTAGGGACATTTTTCGTATAGCATACCACTTTCAAATTTGTTTTAGGAAAAGAATCTTGTTTTACTTGTAGTATATTTAAAATCTATCTAGTTTATGAGCATCTGGGTTTTGTTTTGTTTTCTTTTCTTTTTGAGAGAGAGTCTCACTCTGTTGCCCAGGTTAGAGTGCAGTGGCATGATCTTGGCTCACTGCAACCTCTGCCTCCTGGGTTCAAGCAATTCTCATGCCTCAGCCTCCCAAGTAGCTGGGATTACAGGCATCCACCACTGCACCTGGCTAATTTTTATATTTTTAGTAGAGATGGGGTTTCACCATGTTGGCCAGGCTGGTCTCAAACTTCTGGCCTCAAGTGATTCACCTGACTTGGCCTCCCAAAGTACTGGGATTACAGGTGTGAACAACTGTGCCTGGCATGAACATCTGTTTTAATAAAAAAAATTTAGTTACTCTTCAAGGCAACTCATAGACTAATACAGATGACTGGATTTTTTTCATGCTTTTTTTGTTTGTCTTTAACAAACACCAGTTAGTTGCTGCATAAAGGAGAAATATTACATGGTCTATGTCCCCAAGAAGGTGACAGTTTAGAGGACAGAAGGAGATATAAAACAAAATTATAAAAAGTTCTGCAGGATATGATACTGATTGGAAGAGGTTTGAATGGAGATCCAAGTAGAGATTGGTTAATTCTAACATAGGCCCTCAGAAAAGAATGACCTGAATATGGAAAGATGATAGAATGTTTAGTAGAAGGATTGGAAGAAGAGAGATGTCAAGGGTATTCTCACCTGGGGGAGAAATAGTATAAAGTTATGGAAGTGATGGAACAACACTGTGATCAGAGGATTCCAGGTGAGTTGGTGGCACTAGAGTTGATGGTGTGAGACAGAGAAAAGGTCAGTGGCTCTCAATATTCATTATGCAAAACAAACACTCATGGTAACTTTTAGAAATAAAGATATCCAAGACATCCTGATACAACTTGTTTGGGAATCTTCATTTTCGTCGAAGCAGTTTGCCTTCTCCTCTTCCATGGTTATGATGCAAGTATCCATAGACCACTTTTAAAATTTTAGAAACACTATTGTGAGGAGCAAGGATACATGGAAGAGCTTTAAGCTGGGATAGCACAGTCATATTTCTGTGTTAGATTATACACTCTGGCAGCAGTA
Source organism: Pongo pygmaeus (assembly GCF_028885625.2). Lineage (NCBI taxonomy): Eukaryota > Metazoa > Chordata > Mammalia > Primates > Hominidae > Pongo > Pongo pygmaeus. The sequence goes on from NC_072387.2 coordinate 101,250,530, forward strand.
TAAAAGATAAAAGAGTGCAAGAGTCAAGAAACTATGTTTTTAGGGAACAGGCCAAAATGCTGCAACAGAGACCATAATATACAGTGGCTTAAATAACATTTTTCTTTTTCTTTTTGATACCTTCAAGAGTTGAACAGCCCAGGGCTACCATGGAGACTGTACCATACTGGATATGTGGCTTCTAAGGTTCCTCTAGAAACTCATAAGGAAAAAAGAGGATGGTGGGAACAGGAGAAATTTTAGCACAAATATTTTTAAGGAGATGCCATGAGATTTATATCTCTTTGACCTGACTATAGTCAGATGGGCATACCTCGGGTCCAGGATTAGCCACACTGATAGCCAACTGTGCGCTTGGGAAGACAGATCCTAGTTGGCTTAAACCAGTCAACATACCTCATGTTTTGGCCATAGTGCTTATTTAGGTATGGACTCTTAAGCCAATAAAGTCAATAAATTATGAAGAAAAGTTTCCTGGGACTTCCGAGAAAAGTTTTTCTTCTTCTGTAAAGACTGGATTAAGGATACTTTCTCTTCTTCTGAGTGGTGTGGACTGAATCACAGCAGCCATTGTGCTACTTGAGGCAGAGTTTTTGAGGGTACTCACCATAAAGAAACTCAGGATGAAGCAAAATCTGTGAGTGGAGAGGCAGAGAGGAAGAAGCCTTCTGTAAAACTGTTTAAGCAGCTATGTCAAGGGTAACTAACATTATACTCTATACTTTTAGTTTTCTAGACCGATGAAATCCCGTATGATTTTTTGCTAATTTGGGTTAGATTTTTGTTTATTTTTATTTGCAAGCATCTGGGCAACACAATTTCCATTAATGTGTGTGTTAAACATGGTGGCAGTGGGGGTTCCCTATTATAGAGCTGGTGATATGCCAAGTAATAGAATGGATTGATTGATTGAGACAGGGTCTCGCTGTGTTACATAGGCGGGAGTGCAGGGTCGTGATCACAGCTTACTGCAGCCTTGACCTCCTGGTCTCAAGAAATCCTCTCACCTCAGTCTTCTAAGTAGCTGGGACCACAGGTGCATGCTACCATGCCTGGCTAATTTTTCTATTTTTTATAGAGATGGGATTTTGTTTGCCATGCTGCCCAGGTTGGTCTCAAACTCCTGGGCTCAAGCAATCCTCTTGCCTAGGCCTCCCAAATTGCTGGGATTACAGGTATGAGCCACTGTGCCCAGCCTACAGTTTATTTTCAATACATCATTTATTTCTGGGCACACAAAAGCCCTGGTGATTGAGATGGGACAGTTTTGAGTGTCAGTCATGATTCTGTACTCAAAACCACTCTGCCTCCCCACCCATGATTTCTACATCTGGTTTATTTGACTGGATTTTCCACTCTTGTGTATTTCAGGGTTCCTAGATCTTTCTGTATAATGTGTCGATCAACCTGTCTTCTCCTACTGCCTTCTTACTAGTATATTAGCTATTCATTGGGTCTCAGAAAATAATTAAAACAGAAAATGTAGAGAGCTCAGATGGGTTTCCTTCCATTTCTCTACTCCATTTGCTGTATTTTGTCTCCATGGTGAAATAGAATAGGCACTTCTCTCCTAATTATATATAAAACACTCTGACCACAAACAGACTATACTCTGTGTTACAATTATAAATTCCCAGGTGAAAAAATCCAATTGGTTCTGTCTGAGTCATATGTTCACCTTCAGGTCAACAAACTAATCAGAGGTGTGGGTTCACATTACACACATATGGCTGGCAAGTGCTTCTCCCATGGACAGGGATGTTGAGAGAGCTGTTCTCAGAGAAAATGGGGTTATTATGAGGTGGGCTGATGCCAAAGGAAGTATCTATTGTAGCTTGATAAATAATTTTGGTCTGAGCTACATTTATCATTGAAGGTTTCTTTCCACCTCACCTCTAACTTCATTACCAGCAGGGTCTTTAGTGTGTATAGATCAGTTGAAGCAAATCGATCCTTGAAAAGCAAGAGGCAATGGTTAATTTCATGTGCCAGATAGTTCAGAATATCTTCTTCAGCCCGGATTGCAGGAGCTGTGCCATGTGGGTATGGTTTCATTTAGAGAAATAATGTGGGTTGTTGGTTATTGAGATATTCTTTCTGGTGAGTTGGCAAAAAAGATATAGAATAATTTGAGTTCTCTTTTAAAACTTAGGGGATGAGACTGCAGTTAATTTTCTCATCCCTCATGTAGCTAGATATGCTGCTTCCGCTGCTGCTGCTGCTGCTGCTGCTGCTGCCGCTGTGTGTGTGTGTGTGTGTGTGTGTGTGTGTGTGTATGTTTAGGCCTTTTGTCTCCTAAGCTGGTTAACCTGTAGCAGAATGTTACTTGTTGACTCCAAATTCATGACTTGAAGTTTGAGAAGATATTCTGTTTAGCATACCTTGGCTTGAATTAATGAATGCAGAAAATATTCTTTCATATTAGATATGCTTGTGATTGGTTATAAAAGTTAAAACTTAAGTATGTGGTTTTGTATGAACATTAATCAACCATTGCTGGAAAAACTGTACTCAATCTGTTGAAGGATCAGTGATACCATTTATATATATGAGGGACAGTATTAACTCTTCTCTCTGTGAATATTATGTTGACCTTATTTGTCTGAATTTGTCGGTTGCCAAATGTTACTTATTTTTATTGAATCCAGAACAATACAAACTCATAATAGCTAAATACTTCATACTTTTCTGAATTTTTTCATTTAAATGAATCATATCAACATATACTTTTATAGGACAGTGCCTGTATTTTGTGAGGTAAAAAACACAAATCTATAAACTACAGGAGTACATTGTTAAGGAAAAATATTTGTGAAAATATAAATACAATAGCCACAAATGCTATTTCAAATGGTTTACTGAACCAGTTTTTTTATGTCCTCAGCAATGTGTTCTTTTTATATATATTTAAAATGATCTCATTCATTTTGAGCTAAGACGGTGCCTTATTAAGTTTCTTATAAAATATTATATGTGCCCTTAGGGAGAAAGGGAAGGAGGCTAACACTTTACTGAAGGCCTTTTGTGCCAGGTACTGTGGTAGTCACTTGGAAAGAAGAGAAAGCTGGTTCTTATCCTATTGGAGCTCATAGTCTTGGGAGAGAAGTAGTACCAATTAATTACACATAAGCAAATGTTCAGGAAAGCAAAGTAAAACACTTGAATAAACCATACTTTTTCTTAAGTTTTTTTTTTCTTCTACTCCATTGACTGCTTCTTCCCAGGATCTTTTTTTTTTTTTTTTTTTTTTTTATCATACTTTAAGTTCTAGGGTACATGTGCACAACGTGCAGGTTTGTTACATATGTATACATGTGCCATGCTGGTGTGCTGCACCCAGTAACTCGTCATTTAACATTAGGTATATCTCCAAATGCCATCCCTACCCCCTCCCGCCACCCCACAACAGGCCCTGGTGTGTGATGTTCCCCTTCCTGTGTCCATGTGTTCTCATTGTTCAATTCCCACCTATAAGTGAGAACATGTGGTGTTTGGTTTTTTGTCCTTGTGATAGTTTGCTGAGAATGATGGTTTCCAGCTTCATCCATGTCCCTACAAAGGACATGAACTCATCATTTTTTATGGTTGCATGGTATTCCATGGTATATATGTGCCACATTTTCTTAATCCAGTCTATCAATGTTGGACATTTGGGTTGGTTCCAAGCCTTTGCTATTGTGAATAGTGCCACAATAAACATACGTGTGCATGTGTCTTTATAGTAGCATGATTTATAATCCTTTGGGTATATACCCAGTAATGGGATGGCTGGATCAAATGGTATTTCTAGTTCTAGATCCCTGAGGAATCCACACTGACTTCCACGATGGTTGAACTAGTTTACAGTTCCACCAACAGAGTAAAAGTGTTCCTATTTCTCCACATCCTCTCCAGCACCTGTTGTTTCCTGACTTTTTAATGATCGCCATTCTAACTGGTGTGAGATGGTATCTCATTGTGGTTTTGATTTGCATTTCTCTGATGGCCAGTGATGGTGAGCATTTTTTCATGTGTTTTTTGGCTGCATAAATGTCTCCTTTTGAGAAGTGTCTGTTCGTATCCTTCACCCACTTGTTGATAGGGTTGTTTTTTTCTTGTAAATTAGTTTGAGTTCATTGTAGATTCTGGATATTAGCCCTTTGTCAGATAAGTAGATTGCAAAAATTTTCTCCCATTTTGTAGGTTGCCTGTTCACTCTGATGGTAGTTTCTTTAGCTGTGCAGAAGCTCTTTAGTTTAATTAGATCCCATTTGTCAATTTTGGCTTTTGTTGCCAATGCTTTTGGTGTTTTAGACATGAAGTCCTTGCCCATGCCTGTGTCCTGAATGGTAATGCCTAGGTTTTCTTCTAGGGTTTTTATGGTTTTAGGTCTAGCATTTAAGTTTTTAATCCATCTTGAATTAATTTTTGTATAAGGTGTAAGGAAGGGATCCAGTTTCAGCTTTCTACATATGGCTAGTCAGTTTTCCCAGCACCATTTATTAAATAGGGAATCCTTTCCCCATTTCTTGTTTTTGTCAGGTTTGTCAAAGATCAGATGGTTGTAGATATGCAGCATTATTTCTGAGGGCTCTGTTCTGTTCCATTGATCTATATCTCTGTTTTGGTACCAGTCCCATGCTGTTTTGGTTACTGTAGCCTTGTAGTATAGTTTGAAGTCAGGTAGCGTGATGCCTCCAGCTTTGTTCCTTTGGCTTAGGATTGACTTGGTGATGCGGGCTCTTTTTTGGTTCCATATGAACTTTAAAGTAGTTTTTTCCAATTCTGTGAAGAAAGTCATTGGTAGCTTGATGGGGATGGCATTGAATCTATAAATTACCTTGGGCAGTATGGCCATTTTCATGATATTGATTCTTCCTATCCATGAGCATGGAATGTTCTTCCATTTGTTTGTATCCTCTTTTATTTCATTGAGCAGTGGTTTGTAGTTCTCCTTGAAGAGGTCCTTCATGTCCCTTGTAAGTTGGATTCCTAGGTATTTTATTCTCCTTGAAGCAATGGTGAATGGGAGTTCACTCGTGATTTGGCACTCTGTCTGTTATTGGTGTATAAGAATGCTTGTGATTTTTGCACATTGATTTTGTATCCTGAGACTTTGCTGAAGTTGCCTATCAGCTTAAGGAGACTTTGGGATGAGACAATGGGGTTTTGTAGATGTACAATCATGTCATCTGCAAACAGGGACAATTTGACTTCCTCTTTTCCTAATTGAATACCCTTTATTTCCTTCTCCTGCCTGATTGCCCTGGCCAGAACTTCCAACACTATGTTGAATAGGAGTGGTGAGAGAGGGCATCCCTATCTTGTGCCCGTTTTCAAAGAGAATGCTTCCAGTTTTTGCCCATTCAGTATGATATTGGCTGTGGGTTTGTCATAGATAGCTCTTATTATTTTGAGATACGTCCCATCAATACCTAATTTATTGAGAGTTTTTAGCATGAAGCATTGTTGAATTTTGTCAAAGGCCTTGTCTGCATCTATTGAGATAATCATACGGTTTTTGTCGTTGGTTCTGTTTATATGCTGGATTATGTTTATTGATTTGTGTATGTTGAACCAGCCTTGCATCCCAGGGATGAAGCCCACTTGATCATGGTGGATAAGCTTTTTGATGTGCTGCTGGATTCGATTTGCCAGTATTTTATTGAGGATTTTTGCATCGATGTTCATCAGGGATATTGGTTCTAAAATTCTCTTTTATTGTTGTGTCTCTGCCAGGCTTTGGTATCAGGATGATGCTGGCCTCATAAAATGAGTTAGGGAGGATTCCGTCTTTTTCTATTGATTGGAATAGTTTCAGAAGGAATGGTACCAGCTCCTCCTTGTACCTCTGGTAGAATTTGGCTGTGAATTCATCTGGTCCTGGACTTTTTTTGGTTGGTAAGCTATTAATTATTGCCTCAATTTCAGATCCTGTTATTGGTCTATTCAGAGATTCAACTTCTTCCTGGTTTAGTCTTGGGAGGGTGTATGTGTCAAGGAATTTATCCATTTCTTCTAGATTTTCTAGTTTATTTGCATAGAGGTGTTTATAGTATTCTCTGATGGTAGTTTGTATTTCTGTGGGATTGGTGGTATTATCCCCTTTATCATTTTTTATGCATCTATTTGATTCTTCTCTCTTTTCTTCTTTATTAGTCTTGCTAGCAGTCTATCAATTTTGTTGATCTTTTCGAAAAACCAGCTCCTGGATTCATTGATTTTTTGAAGGGTTTTTTGTGTCTCTATTTCCTTTAGTTCTGCTCTGATCTTAGTTATTTCTTGCCTTCTGCCCGCTTTTGAATGTGTTTGCTCTTGCTTCTCTAGTTCTTTTAATTGTGATGTTAGGGTCTCAATTTTAGATCTTTCCTGCTTTCTCTTGTGGGCATTTAGTGCTATAAAGTTCCCTCTACACACTGCTGTAAATGTGTCCCAGAGATTCTGGTATGTTGTGTCTTTGTTCTCGCTGGTTTCAAAGAACATCTTTATTTCTGCCTTCAGTTCATTATGTACCCAGTAGTCATTCAGGAGCAGGTTGTTCAGTTTCCATGTAGTTGAGCGGTTTTGAGTGAGTTTCTTAATTCTAAGTTCTAGTTTGATTGCACTGTGGTCTGAGAGACTGTTATAATTTCTGTTCTTTTACATTTGCTGAGGAGTGCTTTACTTCCAAATATGTGGTCAATTTTGGAATAAGTGTGGTGTGGTGCTGAGAAGAATGTATATTCTGTTGATTTGGAGTGAAGAGTTCTGTAGATGTCTATTAGGTCCGCTTGGTGCAGAGCTGAGTTCAATTCCTGGATATCCTTGTTGACTTTCTGTCTCGTTGATCTGTCTAATGTTGACAGTGGGGTGTTAAAGTCTCCCATTATTATTGTGTGGGAGTCTAAGTCTCTTTGTAGGTCTCTAAGGACTTGCTTTATGAATCTGGGTGCTCCTGTATTGGCTGCATATATATTTAAGACAGTTAGGTCTTCTTGTTGAATTGATCCCTTTACCATTATGTAATGGCCTTTGTCTCTTTTGATCTTTGTTGGTTTAAAGTCTGTTTTATCAGAGACTAGGATTGCAACCCCTGCCTTTTTTTGTTTTCCATTTGCTTGGTAGATCTTGCTCCATCCCTTTATTTTGAGCCTATGTGCGTCTCTGCACATGAGATGGGTTTCCTGAATACAGCACACAGATGGGTCTTGACTCTTTATCCAATTTGCCAGTCTGTGTCTTTTAATTGGAGCATTTAGCCCATTTACATTTAAGGTTAATATTGTTATGTGTGAATTTGATCCTGTCATTATGATGTTTGCTGGTTATTTTGCTCGTTAGTTGATGCGGTTTCTTCCTAGTCTCGATGGTCTTTACAATTTGGCATGTTTTTGCAGTGGCTGGTACCGGTTGTTCCTTTCCACATTTAGTGCTTCCTTCAGGAGCTCTTTTAGGGCAGGCCTGGTGGTGACAAAATCTCTCAGCATTTGCTTGTCTGTAAAGTATTTTATTTCTCCTTCACTTATGAAGCTTAGTTTGGCTGGATATGAAATTCTAGGTTGAAAATTCTTTTCTTTAAGAATGTTGAATATTGGTCCCCACTCTATTCTGGCTTGTAGGGTTTCTGCCGAGAGATCCGCTGTTAGTCTGATGGGCTTCCCTTTGATGGTAACCCGACCTTTCTCTCTGGCTGCCCTTAACATTTTTTCCTTCATTTCAACTTTGGTGAATCTGACAATTACGTGTCTTGGAGTTGCTCTTCTCGAGGAGTATCTTTGTGGCGTTCTCTGTATTTCCTGAATTTGAATGTTGGCCTGCCTTGCTAGATTGGGGAAGTTCTCCTGGATGATATCCTGCAGAGTGTTTTCCAATTTGGTTCCATTCTCTCCGTCACTTTCAGGTACACCAATCAGACGTAGTTTTGGTCTTTTCACATAGTCCCATATTTCTTGGAGGCTTTATTCATTTCTTTTTATTCTTTTTTCTCTAAACTTCTCTTCTCGCTTCATTTCATTCATTTGATCTTCCATCACTGGTACCCTTTCTTCCAGTTGATTGCATCAACTACTGAGGCTTGTGCATTTGTCATATAGTTCTCGTGCCTTGGCTTTCAGCTTCATCAGGTCCTTTAAGGACTTCTCTGCATTGGTTATTCTAGTTAGCCATTCGTCTAATTTTTTTTCAAGGTTTTTAACTTCTTTGCCATGGGTTTGAACTTCCTCCTTTAGCTCGGAGTAGTTTGATAGTCTGAAGCCTTCTCTCAACTCATCAAAGTCATTCTCTGTCCAGCTTTGTTCCATTGCTGGTGAGGAGCTGCGTTCCTTTGGAGGAGGAGAGGAACTCTGATTTTTAGAGTTTCCAGTTTTTCTCCTCTGTTTTTTCCTCATCTTTGTGGTTTTATCTACCTTTGGTCTTTGATGATGGTGACTTACAGATGGGGTTTTGGTGTGGATGTCTTTTCTGTTTGTTAGTTTTCCTTCTAGCAGTCAGGACCCTCAGCTGCAGGTCTGTTGGAGTTTGCTGGAGGTCCATTCCAGACCGTGTTTGCCTGGGTATCAGCAGCGGAGGCTGCCAAACAGCGGATATTGGTGAACAGCAAATGTTGCTGCCTGATTGTTCCTCTGGAAGTTTTGTCTCAGAGGAGTGCCCGGCCTTGTGAGGTGTCAGTCTGCCCCTACTTGGGGGTGCCTCCCAGTTAGGCTACTCAGGGGTCAGGTACCCACTTGAGGAGGCAGTCTGTCCATTCTCAGATCTCAAGCTGCATGCTGGGAGAACCACTACTCTCTTCAAAGCTGTCAGACAGGGACATTTAAGTCTGCAGAGGATTCTGCTGCCTTTTGTTTGGCAATGCCCTGCCCCCAGAGGTAGAGTCTACAGAGGCAGGCAGGCCTCCTTGAGCTGCAGTGGGCTCCACCCAGTTCGGGCTTCCCAGGCCGATTTGTTTACCTACTCAAGCCTGGGTAATTGCGGGCGCCCCTCCCCCAGCCTCGCTGCTGCCTTGCAGTTTGATCTCAGACTGCTGCGCTAACAATGAGCGAGGCTCCATGGGGGTAGGACCCTCTGAGCCAGGTGTGGGATATAATCTCCTGGTGTGCTGTTTGCTCAGTTGGAAATGCAGAAATTACCCATTTCCTGTGTTGCTCACGCTGGGAGCTGTAGACTGGAGCTGTTCCTATTCGTCCATCTTGGCTCAAGACCCTTCCCAGGCTCTTTTGAAGGCTTCCTTCTGTTCCAATTCATATTGGCATGACTCCGGCTTTGTGTTGGCCAGTGGTTCTCAACCAGAGATGGTTATACCCAACGGGGGGGGGACATTTAGCAATGTCTAGAGACATTTTGATTGTTATAGCTGGTGTGTGTGCATACACATGCTAGTGGCATCTAATGGGTAGAGTTCAGGAATGCTGCTAAGCATCTTGCTGGGTTCAAGACAGCTCCCTGAGAAAAAAAAGAATTATCTAGCCCCAAGTATAAATAGTGCTAATATTGAGAGACCTTCTAAACTTTATTAACTAAACTTTCTCCTTAGGTGATCTTATAAAAATCTTCAGTATTTGATACCATCCTTTGTTTCAAGTGCCCCAGTTTATACTTTCAATCTGCATCTTTTTCCTGGGCTGCAAACTTGCATATTCAAATATTATTTCTGTATCTTTAACTGGATGTCTAATAATCTTCTTATTTCCAAAGCTGAATTCTATTTTTTTTTCCTTGCAAACCTGATGCTTGTGTATTCTCCTTTTCTCTTGATGGTACTCATAATTTATGCAGTTTCTCAGGTGAAATCTAAGGATTATCCTTGATTCCCCTCTCTCTATCATCTGCCAAGTCTTACTCAAGGCATTGCTCTCCAGGTTATCTTCTACGTTCAGTATATATATCTAACTTGTCCTCTTCTTACTTTCACCCTAATCCTAACTCTCATTTGCAATACAGAAACTCTGATTCTCAAAATAACCATTAGAGTGAAATTTTAAGAAAAAATAAAATCAAGTTATTCCTGTCATTGTAATCAAGTTGCTATCATCATTGCAATAAAATTCTTCTACAAGGCCCCATATGAACCAACCTCATCTCCTGTTTTTTCTCCCCTTTGTTTACATCCTGGGATTCTTGCCTTTTCCTTTTTTCTTAGATTTTTATTAATTTGACTATAATGTTCTTAGACATGATTTTCTTTGCATTCATTTGGCTTGGGGTTCAAGGAGCTTCTAAAATTTGTTAATTTGTGGTGTTCATCAAATTTGAGAAATTTACAGTAATTTTTTCATGGAATATTTTACCAGCCCTGTTTTCTCTCTCTTCTTGCCTCTGGGACTCCAATCTTACCTATGTTATACTTTTTGCTATTATCCCACAGGTCCCTAAGGCTTGTTCCTTTCATCCGTCTATCCATCCATCTATTTATTTTTAATCTTTTTCTCTGTCTTCTTCAGATTACATATTTTCTCTTCTTTTTTTTTTCTTTTTTTTTTTTGAGATGGAGTCTCGCTGTCACCCAGGCTGGAGTGCAGTGGCGCGATCTCGGCGCACTGCGGGCTCCGCCTCCCAGGGTTCGTGCCATTCTCCTGTCTCAGCCTCCCCAGTAGCTGGGACTACAGGCGCCCACCACCTTGTCTGGCTAATTTTTTTTGTATTTTTAGTAGAGACGGGGTTTCACCGTGTTAGCCAGGATGGTCTCGATCTCCTGACCTCGTGATCCGCCTGCCTCAGCCTCCCAAAGTGCTGGGATTACAGGCGTGAGCCACCGCGCCCGGCCAGATCACATATTTTCTATGGATCTATCTTCAAGTTTACTGACCTCCTCTGTCAACTCTACCCAGCTTTCAAGCTCATACAGTAAATTTTTTATTTCATATATTATATTTTTCAGTTACAGAATTTTCATTTTGTTCTTTTTCCTGTAGAGAATCTCTGTCCTATAATTTATTCTGAGTTTATGTTCTTTTACCTCATTGGAGATAGTTGTAATAGCTACTTTGAAGCCTTTCTCTGTTAATTCTAATATCTGGGGCTGGCCTTAATTTATTGGCTTATCTCTTGAATAGGGTCATGTTATACCGACTCTTCATATGTTCAGTAATTTTACATTGCCCCTTGGATACTGTGGATGTTATATTATTCTGACTCTGGATTCTATTATATTCCTTTGAAGAGTTTTGATATGTTTGTCTTAGGAGTAATTTAACTGGTTTGGACTCAAACTGTCACTGTGTCTCTTGGGCAACAACTATAATTTTCATTCAGTTCCTTCATCCTTAGCTTGCCAAGAGCTAGGTTGCTTATAGACTGCTCAAGTTATGTGAGGTGTGGTTCAGGGGTCAGCCAGAGGTTGGGCAGAGTTTACACAGAAACTGGGGTTCTTGCTCTCAGCCCCTGTCTTCCCTGGTATTCACCCTTCACTTTCTAGAAGCTCTGATTGCCCCAACCTCTGTCTTCTAGTTCTTCAATCCAGAAAAACTATGAGTTTTCTATTTGAGTCACTTTGTACGTGGAATATCCTCAGGCTAAAAGCCACAGAGATAGAAAACTAATCCCCTGCTTTTTTTGTTCCTTCAAATATTGACTCCTCTTCAGAATCTCTCCTCTTTTGTCCATTCTCTAGGGCTTTCAAGTCTGTTATATTTTCCCAGAGTTAATGGTTTCTATCTGTAAGATAGTGTAGCCATACTGCAAGTCAGACTGTTTTTGTTTCTTGGACATGTAAGCTTTATTTTCACTTCAGGGCAGGGAGCTTGAGTAGCCATTAAAGAGGTGTTATCAGACCTTCATTTAAGTATAAAGTCCCTTTGAATTGTGGAATAAATCATAGAAGAAAGTAGAATGGTTTGGCATGCTATTACCCTGGGAAATATTGTTGCTGTTGTATTGGCTAGATTTCTTTATATTGCAGGTGATTGGAGAACCTATGGTGGATCCAGACTTTACTCTGAGCTTGAAAATGACTATGGCATTTGCAAACCTTGCACCTTTGTACCATCAAATTCATTTTCAGCAGAAGAGAGAAAGCTTTGCTTTCCTGGGACCTCTGCTTTCCTGGATTTTCAAAGAATATTCCAGCAGGAGGCACAGATGCTGGCTAGCTCTCAGCAGATTGTTCTAGATTAATGGTCTTAAGTATTTTTTATTCTACATAGATGAAAGATTACCTGTGTCTCAGTTGAAACCCTTCTGCCATTATAAAATTTCCAAGACTCCTGTCAGTTCTTGGATGTATGCAAAGAAGATAGTCTCTGAAAAAGTAGGAGGAGCAAGTTTACCAATTATCATTTTTCTATTGTGAATTTCAAGGCCCTGTTTTCATCTGGTGAGCATTTGGTATTACATAACATGTAATATCCACTCTGGTAAATATAAGTACGTCTTATAACATGTAATATCCACTCTGGTAAATATAAGTACATCTTGATCTCAATGTATTGATACCAAAGACTCTTTTCTATGTCTACCATCAATAAAGCTAACATGTGCTACAATTATAAAAATCCTGTAAGTTAACTAGAGGAGAGGTAAATGTTGAAATAAATGGAGAATGTGTGTTATCAACCAGCAATCCTACTTTAAAAATATTTTTTATTATTAAATAAAGCACAGATACAGGAAGCCACACGAATGTATGGCTTAATAAGTTATTATAAGTTGAACACCCTTGTAACTACCACCCAGGTTGAAAGCTTGAACTTTTGTCAGTATCTTGAAAGTCCTTCCATGAGTCCCATCCTATTAACAAAATGTTTTCTTATCACTAAAGTCACCACTATACTATTTTTATAATGATTTCTTTTTTTAAAAAGTAGTTAAAAAGTAGTTTTTATCACTTTCATGTGTTGCCCATTTAAAGAACATTTGTTATTTCTTCTATGTCTCTCCTTTTTTATTGTGATAAAAATCCAGAACATGACATCTACTGTCTTAATAAATGTTTAAGTGTATGTTATAGTATTGCTAACTGTAAGCACAGTGTTGTGCAACAGATCTCTAGAACTTTATTATTTTGTATAACTCTTGTAACATACCAGGTCTCCCTCCATCTCTTTTTTTTCCTTATGTATCTGTTGAGAATCTGGACCATTTGGCTTTCAGAGTTTTCCAGTCTGTATATTGCTGATTGCATACTCATGGTGGCGTACAGAAATGTTCCTTAGTGCTTTGTGTTTCTTCCAGTTTGGCAGCTGGATTTGGAGAGAAGATCAGACTCAGGTTTGATTCCTTTGGCAAGACGTTAGTTGGTATTTGGCAGGGACTGTAGGAGGCACTTAAGGTCTGGTTGTCTCTGTCATTTTAGCAGCTACTGTTGCTTAATGCCTATATCCATCAGTTCCTTGGAGATTAATGGTGACATTCAAATTTTATTATTTCTCTTATCATTTATTATGAAGAGAGGCTTCTCCCATCTGCTGTTTCGTTATTTACTGGTACAGCTCATATCCAAAAGGAAGGATACCTATTTGCTTCTTTCTTTTTATTTACTATTTTCCAAATTAATATAATCTTCCCTCATCATCCTCTAAAGCTGACAAACTTTAAAAAATCAATACAATCCCATGGATTTAAGCATATTTGATTGGTTGTAATCCATTACGATTATTATTGAAACTCAAATTGTCTCATATTTGGCCACTGCAAGCATTTTGAGGGTGGCTTCTTTCATGAACAAAATCATGTCTCCCCAATATTTATATTAAAGCTCCCAATGTAATTGTATTTAGAGATGGGGCCTTTAAGCAGGTGATTAAGTTTACATGAGACCACAAGGGTAGGACCCTAATCCGACATGACTGTTGTCGTGAGAATAAGAGGAAGGGACACCGGGAGTCTGCATGCACAGAGAAACGGCCACGTGAGGGCACAGAGAGAAGATGGTCAGATGCAAACCAGCGAGAGACCAACCCAGTGGGCTCCCCGAATTTAAACTTCCAGCCTCCAGAACTATGAGAAAATAAATTTCTGTTGTTTAAGCTCCAGTCCATAGTATTTTGTCATGGTAGCTCAAGCAGACTAACACAGCTCCTGTGTTTTTTGATATGGCGTGGTAGTTATTTGACAGCTTCTTTGCTATCTGCTATGTAAGATGTTAGTCAGACTGTCAGACTGTCATCTGACAGATTTTCTGCCCCAGAAGAATGAGTCATTTCTTCAAGAAGCGCTGATTTCTTCTTGAGGAAATGATGCTTCAAGACCATAATCCAGGCATGAGGAATGCCCTTTGCTATCTGGTTAGTGGTTGTTTTAGGGTGTTTTCAGGGAAGGTAGGAATTATATACTTTTTAAAGGTAAAATTCTTTATGAGTTCATATTAGTACTTGTAATTCAAATTCAAGATTACAGAGTCTTACTTAACTTCTTCTTTATCATGTCTGTATCTCCGTTCTTCCACACTAACAATCCGGATTTTCAAGAATACAGGATGGAATTAGAGGATAGAATTAGAACATTCCAAAATTGCTTATTTGTTTATCCCATATTAGACTCACAACAATTTCAGATGACATAAAATACAGTTTTTAGTATTTATCCTGTTTTTTCCTTCAGGGGCTTACATGATCAATATCTCGCTTTGGTATTTGTTGTCACTATCTTTCAAATTCCTTCATTCTTTTTGATTTTTCAAAATTTTTATTTTTCATTTTCTGTTTCTCTTAAGGCATTATGTTTGTGTGATTGGCTTTTGTGTTCCTTCTGGTAAGGCTTCATTTAGAATTATTTTCTTTTATCTTTAATTTTTATCCTGAGTACTATCACCTCATATCTGAGTTTTAAAATTCTGACATATGTTGTTCTTTCATGTTTTGTGTCATTGTCTTTCAGCTTGTTTTGAAATAGTATGGCTAAGTTTTTGATCTTTTTTGGAGGGAGCATATCATTCCAGCATATTTTTTCTTGTCTATGGGATATTATTCTGTTTCTTACTCTCTTTTTTATTATGGTAACTCTGAGTATTGACCTCAATATTTTTGTTGTTCATTTTATATGAAGTTAATGTTTGTTTTTCTGAACATTTTTATTGAGACAGGCTTCAGCATAGCTTCTCTAACATTGCAGAGCTTCCTCTTTTGTTGATGTTGTATAGTGTTTAAAAATATGGCAGCTCGTTTTATGTTATTTTCTGGATTTATTTTCCTTTGCACTTTGGGCTAGACTTTCTCTATGTGTCTTGAATCCCTGTTCTGTTGAATTTTGATTTCACTTACAGCGTTTCTCTTCTGTGTGTGGTTCTGTCCTGGAAAGGAGTCCTGTTGGATCTGTTTGATTGTTTACTAGGGTGGGGACTGCTCTTGTTCCTTCTTTTCTATCATGGATCGATAGAACACATTTAATGATTGAGGGGGCAAAATTTTTCCAATTTCAGCTGCTGTAGGAGCCCTGCTTTACTTGTAGGGGATATGTTTCAAGACCCACAGTAGATCCCCGAAGCATCAGATAGAACCAAACCCAATTGCTGTCAGTCAGAACATCTTTCTATTCATGTCTTCCACCCACAAATTGAATGTCTTTTCCATCTTAACTAAGGACTTACACGCCATGGCCGTAACTTTTCTGTTTGAGTTGCGATGGCAAAACTAGCACAAATTATTTTTCCCTTCTTCACAGTTTCATGGATAGAAGATTCATTCTTATGTAGATCTTAGTAAACTTAGCATATCGTTATTTTTTCTTATTAACTGAAGAACTTTCACCTTTTCACTTAAGCGAAGCACTTTGGGCAAATCCAGATTGCTAGCATTATTACTCTTGTGCTTTGGAGCCATTTTGAAGTAAAATAAAGGTTACTTGAACACAAACACTGCCATACCAGGACAGTGTTCTCTTGACCACCAAAAGGGCTAGAAAGTGGCTAACTGGTGGGATGCATAGACAGCGGAGATCTCCTGGACAAAGGGGTGATCGACACCCCAGGTGGGATGAATCAGGAAGGCATGAGATTTCATTGTGCTATTCAGAAGAGCAAGCAGTTTAAACCTTATCAGTTTGTTTGTTTGTTTGTTTTGAGACAGAGTCTTGCTCTGTCCCCCAGACTCGAGGGCAGTGGCACAATCTCGGCTCACAGCAACCTTCACCTCCCAGCTACAAGTGATTCTCCTGCCTCAGTCTCCTGAGTAGCTGGGATTATGGGTACATGCCACCATGCCCGGCTAATTTTTGTAGTTTTAGTAGAGATGGGGTTTCGCCATGTTGGCCAGGCTAGTCTCAAACTCCTGACCTCAAGTGATCTGCTCACCTTGGCCTCCCGAAGTGCTGGGATTACAGGCATGAGCCACCATGCCTGGGCAAAATCTTATAAGATTTTTGATTCTGGAATTTCCCATTTAATATTTTCAGACTGTGATTGACTGTGGGGAACTGGAAGCATAGAAAGTGGAACCATAGTTAAATGGAGAGCTACTGTATTCTCAAGTGGGTCGCTGTGCTTTCCTGTGACTCCTGCTCACTATTTTGGGGTTCTCCTGATCTCAGATCCTTCATACATTCCTCTGTTGCATCTTTCTTCTACCCTATGCCCTGCTCTGATACTGTGAAGATCTTGTGCCTATTGCTGGTTTCTCCCCATTCTGTTTGTATTTTAAAGTTTGTGGGGATATCATGTCACCTAATTTTGTTTTTGTTTTTTGGGGGTTTGTTTTCTAGTTCTATCTGGTTTTATGTGGGGATTTGGAGATAGTGAAAACTATGCTGCCACTGCCACTGCCACCATATTTCCAGAATACCTCCTAATGTTCTTCTTTAACATATTGAAAATATACAACCATGTAGATATCTGTAAATTTCTTATGCTAGAGAACAGAAAGGAAGACGTATTAACCACTACTGCTGCTTCTGGGTGAGAATTCAGAAACATCCCCACAATTCTGGTTGAAGTCTCCTTCATTGAGGCAAATACTGTTTAATTTTTAGTTTTGTTTTTAGTACTCTGTTTCTTTTGGAGTTTGATTTTACTGTTTAGAAACATGACTGTCACTCCAGAGCCTGGGTTGTGTACTGTTGCTGTCTCATAGAATTCTGAGATCATGCCATGTTCGTCGAAGCCAGGCATTGAAATCTTCAGTTACCTCTAGTTACCATGCATAATAGTATCTGGGTTTGCTCTAGCTTTGTTTGCTTATGATGCCTGTTCTATTTACAATAGGAGCCTGGGCTTTATATCACCCAGACATCTTATTATGCCCTTTGTGCTGATACTGTGAACAAAATGTAAGAGGTGGCTCTTTCCCTGAGGATTTTGTTCATCTTGTCTGTCTTTTGGACTGATATAGTAATGTAGGGAACACATTTCCTGTCAACTCCTTTCCCTTTTCACTGTGACCCAACTCTAAATTATTTAAGCTTATCTTATAGGTGATACGGATGGAAATGTGCCAAGGAGAGATAAGTCAATCTTTGAGGGTTTGCTGCATGCGCGCCTGAGAACAGGTAGGGTAAGGGTGTCTGAGATAGAGAGAAGACCATGGAAAATGGTGCTGTGGCAAGAGAGAGCTTGGTGAACATGGAGAGCTGAAATAAGGCCAGAGTGTGATGGGAAGAGTACAATGGCCAATGTTTCCGGAGGTGAGACTGGAGAGGGAGGGAGGAAAGGACGGATCACAACTTGGAGGCCTTCACAGGCCATGTTTAGGAATTGGTCTAACACAACAGTGTTATATATCTAAATTCCAAAGAGATATTTGCTATGATCTGCTGTTATTATTCTTTTTATTCCTCAGCAGTCTTTCCTACACTAAATATGTTTATATACTTTAATATTTATTCATTAGTTATTTTCCTCAATCTCTATTATTGCTTTTCTCTGGATGCTAATTCCTCAATCCTTAAATTTAGGAATAAAGCTGAGAAGATAGCTTTTTTTTTTTTTTCCAAATAATTTTACTGTTTGAAGTAGAATTTCTCTTATGTAACTTTAGGTAAGATAAGTGAAAAACAATTGCCAAAATGTTACCTACTGTGACACTTACAGATATTTTATGTTTCTTAGCCTTTGTAAAGTGTGGAAATTCTGTCATTTGTTATTTGTCTGACTTAAACAAACTATAGCCAAAATTGTTAGAGATTTTGGTGTCCCATGTTGACAGGAAGCTCAGAGTGGTTTCATATATTTTCATCTGACCCAGAACCAACTTTTGGAAATTTGAGACCTGAGGCCAACTCTATGTGAAAAAGTAGGAAGGTCTTGAAAGGTAGCTGTTAGGTGCATGAGTCTTGTGTGTATGTCTGTTTGCATGCACCTATTTTGCTGATCTAAAATTGGTTGATGAAGAACTAACGTGGAACCTCTGAAACTCACAGAGATTAAGGGCCACAATTCTTCTTATTCTAAAGTAAGGAAATAACCATATTAGGCCATTATGTAAATAAAATTGTCCTGAGCTTTACATATAATCTAGTAGCCTTGGAATGCCCTGGGGCTCACATCAACTCTTTCCATCAGGGTTTCCTCTTTGGGCACTAACTCTTTGTGCTCCACATCTTTCCTCTCTGTCCTCTAGCATATCTGCTGTGCATAAAGGTGCTTGTTCTGGGTCCCTACCAGGATGAGAGTTTAGTGATACTAGCAAAGGTTTTTTTGTAACCATAACTCTTATATTTCATATGTTAATAACTTTGCATTTCATGCAATATACATCCTCACAGGATTCTTCTAAATATGATTGTACAACTAAAAAGTGCTTTTAAAGGAGGGAATTGTCTCTCGCCAGCTATATAGTGAGTGGAATCTTGGATGCTGAGCTTGGGCCCATGGGGGCCTTGATCTCCCAGCCTGTCATGATTGCAGAGATAGCCTACTTCACAAGCAGCACAAGCCTGATGGCAGCTGAGAAATCAGGTCAAGTTTTTTGACCTTTATGTAATATTCAAAATTCAGTTTCATTTCCCCATGAAAAGCAATTCTTTTAGTCCACGTAATTATCTATAACATATTTATTTCAAACAATTTTGGCTGAATTGATAAAATAAGCAAAAAACCCACAAAAACAAAACCTTTTTCTTGATTGAGCTCTGTACTTACATAATCGTTCATTTGCTTTCTATTGAGTGGAGATACTTAATATTTGACCAAGAAGTTAATATAATATTTGAGCAAAGAGTTAATGGTTTAGAATATTTTGTTTATGATTGTGTTAATGAACAATGGATAAAATTTCCTATGGCAAGTACTCTAGCAAATCCATTCCTCACATAGTCCTTTGTGTGCAGGACTGGTCATAACGCCTGATATATAATATGTAATACTTGTTAAATGAACAGGTAATCATTCTGAAAAATGTTGTGTGTTCCAGGACCTGATCTTCAGGTTTGCATATCCAAAAAGCCTACATGTTGCACCAGGAAGATGGAGGAGAGATATCAGATTGCGGCTCGCCAGGATATGCAGCAATTTCTTCAAACGTCCAGCTCTACATTAAAGTTTCTAATATCTCGAAATGCGGCTGCTTTTCAAGGTAAGTGGATCTTGCAACTAAGTCCTGCAACTAAGGACTGGCCGTGTTATGTAATTTGCCTAAGATAGTTACATTGGCAAACTTGGCTGGGTTTATTTCCTTGTATTTCCATAATATTCTGGTATAAAATGAGGTTTTAACTTTTTCTAACCTTCAAAACTTGTTTCTGAGGTCATTGTGGGCATATATATTGAGTTGGATTGGGGAAACTGAGTTGGACTGTTATGTTAGTGAAATGATCGTTGGAAATATATACTGCTATAGGGTTCTTCCAGGTCTGCCAACATTCTGACTCATAGCTGTACTTTAATATGAACAGACATAATTATTAGATTTCATGGAAAAGTTCTATAACATAAAATCTCATTGCTTTTAACTGGGTAATTATAGATTTATCTATTAAAAATTGTTTTGGATGTCTCATAATTTTATTTTATATAAAATTTTACCTTAAATTCTGAGATACATGTGCAAAACATGCAGGTTTGTTACATAGGTATACATGTGCCATGGTGGTTTGCTGCACCCATCAGCCCGTCATCTAGGTTTTGAGCCCTGCATGCATTAGGTATTTGTCCTAATGCTCTCCCTCCCCTTGTCCCACTACCCCGCAACAGGCCCCTGTTATTTGAAGAAATACTCTTTAGATTTCCTTGCTATAATCGCGTATGGTTTTCATAAGAACACCAGTGGAATATATCAAAGTGCAAGCAAGTCTGATAAATAGTAAAACAGGAGATGTTAATTGGATGTTTAAGGGTCAGTTAAGACCAGAACTCAACCCTGATTCAAGCAATATGTTCGGATATAAAATTAATGGGTTATAAAATTACAAGGCACACTGAAAAATACATGATCTTTTTCTTATTTTAGTCATCTCTTCTGTAAAATTCCTTATTACTACAATAAAATAGCTTAATTTATTTTTCTTCTTATAAAGCATTAGCTATTCTGTATATGACTAGAATGAAAATATCTAGATTATACAGCTTTTCAAATTATTACCTTTGTTCAATGCAGAATATAACTTCTGTTAGTGTTCCTTTTAAATAAGTACATTAATGTCAATCTATTTGAATAATTTGCTTTGTGTACATATATAAGTAAATCACAGAGCTCTTTAATTTTTAAAATGATAGTTATTAAATAAAATAAATGCAATAAATCAGAATAAAATTTAAGTTAAATTGTAGTTCATGATAAATTAATGCTTTTTTGTAGAAAGTGTGAAATGTCAGATTTTAAGGTTTTATAAATTTAGCTACTCTTTTAGATGCCTTACAAACAACTTTATTTCTATTGTAGGATTTATTCATGTGAAATTGTTGGAGGAAAAATTACTGATATACATTTTAAACAAAGATTTGTGATTTAGCTGCGTTAGAAGCCGTTAACCATCTACAGAAAATTATATTTTCTTCCAATGAAAAGGATAGTAGGTACAATATGAAATATACGTTTTGGAGGCCACGCAGTGAATATATCAGTCTGAGCAGAACGGAGTTTGTGGTAGGTGGTCATATGCTTAAAAAGGTGAACTGGATTCATATTGAATCTTGGATATGTGATCAAGATAGAGCACATTACGTTCAAAGGGTTAGGAAACCTGGAATATTTAGACTTTTAGGATGGATTGAGGCTAGTGAAAAGTTTTGGTGATACTGCTAAAAGTTTAGTGATAACTATCTCAGTAGTAGAAATATATGTTAAGGAGATCATCTCTACTGAAGTGTCAGCTAATTTTATGTAAACCTTTGTTTTCTGCTTACTAAATTATATCTGCTTTATTCATTAGGTTGAGTTTTGCTATTTAAAAATTAATTATAAAAAGTATAGAGACATTCTTAAATATGATTTTTAATAATAAATTATAATTTCTTCCTTAGTAGATGTCAAGTTTTATTTAAGAAGCGCAAGGGAAGACAAATTTAAAAGAAATTTGCCTAAAGGCTAACTTTTCTGGAACCAAATTCCCTTATGAGAATACCCACTTTTATTGAATTGAATAAGTAGCTTCAGGCTTATTTCCATAAAAACAAGCTTAAATATATATGCCAAAAGCAATACGAGAGATCATTTTGCTGTACCATAAATGAGCAGGTTACCTTATCATTAAGTAAAATGCCCTCCATCTAGTTTCTGGGCAGTTAAAATATCTGAAAACAATATAAAGTCTTTATAAGAAGGAAGCAGCCAACACATTTTTTTGGGAAACAGTCTACTTGAGAGAAATTTAATAGAGAAATCAATTAACTTCTCAAATGATGTTAGGTAGATTTGCTACATTTTGATTTTTTAGTTTTCAAATAGTTCATTTATATTTCCTAGTTCAACAATATTATTCTGTTTTCCGAGTTACATTGTAGGTTATAAAAGACATTGGAATGGGATGTAGTATGGTCTCTTTCCTCACGGACCTTGTGGGATCCCACGGAAACATATGTTTTAGAGCAATCTTTTGAATACAGCCAGTGAGGATGATCACTTGGGTCTGGGGATTTAGCAGAGGGCACACTATTGTTAGATGAAGGCTGGGAGGTTAAAAATGCATGAGGGAGAGAGGAAGCCATGCTGACAGCTGTTGTTAGAAGAGACCTAAGATTATCCTATGTGAAATTCACACTGGGCTCTGTAGTCCACTGCCTATGTATATTCCATTTAGGCTAGAATTAGCCTCTAGGACAACTCTTCTGTTTTTTTTTTTTTAAAGAAATTTATTTGTGTTTGCTTTAGGCAGATTTTCTTTTCTTTCTTTCCTTCTTTCTTTCTTTCTTTCTTTCTTTTCTTTCTTTCTTTCTTTCTTTTTTTCCTTCCTTCCTTCCTTCCTTCTTTCTTTCTTTCTTTCCCTTTCTTTCTTTCTTTCTCTTTCTCTTTCTTTCTTTCTTTCTTTCTTTCTTTCTTTCTTTCTTTCTTTCTTTCTTTCTTTCTTTCTTTCTTTCTTTCTCTCTTTCTCTCTTTCTCTTTCTCTGTCTCTCTTTCTTTTTATTTTTATTTTTTTTCCTGAGATGGAGTCTTGTTCTGTCACCCAGGCAAGAGTGCAGCGGCATGATCTCTGCTCACTGCAACCTCTGCCTCCCAGGTTGAAGTGATTCTCTTGCCTCAGCCTCCCGAGCAGCTGGGATTACAGACGCGTGCCACCACGCCCAGCTAATTTTTGTATTTTTAGTAGAGATGGGGTTTCACCATGTTGACCAGGCTGGTCTTGAATTCCTGACCTCATGATCTACCCACCTCGCCCTCCCAAAGTGCTGGAATTACAGGTGTGAGCCACCATGCTCGGCCCACATTTTCTTCAAATGAACAAAACAGACAAAAATCTGCTTTTATTTTTTATTTATTTTCATTTTTTCTATTATTTTTAATTTTTGAGACAGGATCTCACTCTGTTGCCCAGTCCAAAGTGCAATGGTGTGATCACATGGCTCACTGCAGCCTCAACTTCCCAGGCTAAAGTGTTTCACCTACTACAGCCTCCCGAGTAGCTAGGACTATAGGCTCATGACACCTTGCCTGGCTAATTTTTGATATTTTATAGAGATGGGGTTTTGCCCTGTTGCCCCATTTGGTCTTGAACATCCTGAGCTCAACTCATCCACCTACTTTGGTCTTCCAAAGTGCTGGGATTATAGGCATGAGCCACCATGCCTGGCCAAAAATCTGTTTTTAGAAGGACTCATGATTATGACCTGGGACTTCACTATATTCTAAGGGCAATCACCCATGAAGTATTTCACAGGGCAGAAAAAGAAAACTGCTATTCTTATGTCAGTTTCTGTTCATGAATAAGTAGTGCTGTTTGCAAGGAGGAATGTTGGCTTTGTCACAGTGCAAACAATAACTGTTCTTCATTTTCAGGGGCTTAGTAATGTTCATGAATAAAGCAGAACAGCCCAGGATAATCCAAGAGTTTGTTTCCCATTGGCGGTTTTGCTATAAGATTTTCTGCTTTAAAAATATTTTGGAAATATTTGTTATAAATATTTTGTTTATTTATACATGACAGTATGGTGTGGTGCATGGAGAAATAGGGGAAATTGATGGAGAATCGTGTTCTGTAAAAAAGCAACTCTTATCCAGCTTATATATTTTTCAATTTTTAAATCTCTGTTTAAATAAAATAATGAAATTTAGTTTTTTAATTTGTAACTATGCAAAAATTTCAACATGACTTTCAAAAAATAAAAAATAATATTTTGGAGGACACTATTGGAAGCTTGTGTTTTGTTTTCATATTTGGAAGATAAGGTTAAAATGTTATATCTTTCCTTAGAAATGAACCTTTTCTTATTTCTCTCAACTTCATTATGCTCATATATTTCTAAAATATATGGTAAATACTAAGTCTTTATTCTGGAAAATTTCCAGTTATATATATAACTGGAAATGCATAATTCTAAAAAAATGTTATTGCTAGAGTCTGACTATAAGTGACATTTAGAACAAAAATTATTTAACTTTTTTTTGATTTCATCTCTTGGCTAATTATATTTTTATTCCTTGATTATATGTTTTTGAAAATTGGCAAGCCTGTCCTTTGGGGTTGAAATGTTAGATTCAGGAATTTATTAAAAAATGATTGCTATTTTTAATGAAATGTAGGAATATGCTTGAAATTAAATATATTTAAAAAGCAGGTGAATTGAGAATATGAATATAACTTATGGATTTTTATCCTTTATGCTAACAGATACTGGTTACTGTAAAGTGTATAGCTATCGCATAGCTGCTACTGTAAAACTAAAGTATATATATATATATAGCAAAAGACACAGAATATAGTTAATATTCAAATATATTAATGAATATGAGGACAAATAGATTTATATAAATGTTACAATATCAAGCATAGAGTACATTAATCTTATTTAAGTCACTTCAGCTATACTTTACAGAAATGGACTATATTTAAAATTTTTCCTAGGAAGGATAAAGGTGTATTGCTATTTTTAACACTAAGAATTACTTGATCAAGGTTAAGAGAACAGGCAGCCTAGGCTGGTAGTGTTGGGGAGACTTGTTTCTTTCTATGTCTAGCACTGAGAACAGATATACAGCGAATGTAAGTAAATTAACTATGTGAATAAAGGAATGAATGAATGAATGGTACTTAGCAAGAAAATGGTTCAGAAATAAAATGAGAGATTCCTTTCCTCTCTCCTCCCTCCCTCCTTCTTCTTCTTTTCTTTTATTCCTCTGTTGATGCATTTAATATATCTTTTGAGCACCTACTGGTTGCCAGCATCATTAGGTACTTAGAATTTACACAGTGTCAAAATGTTAAATCCATTATACTTTTACTGGATCATTCAGACTCCTAATATGCCAACATATTTATTGGTTTATTAATTTCTAAACTATAAAGGGGCACATGATAGTGTTTATGTCAGTGGCATTGTGAATGGGATTGCATTCTTTTCCTTGTTCAGTTTTAGGCAGTGCATGGTTTAGTGTGTTATCTAATACAGCAGCTATCAGTGCAATTGGTCTTTATTCAACTGTCCTTTATCTCTGCAATGTTAAAAATTGTTTCTTTTGAGTCGGTGTCAACAGGGTTATGTTATTTATGAGAAACCAAGCAATTTTCCTGTTCTAGATAAAAGTTGCAAGAGCTTAAATTACTTTTCAGCTGGAAGTAAAGCTCGCTTCATATGAAATAATATCAATAGTAGAAAAATATTAACTATAGATCTAAGATAAGGTTTGCTTTTCCAAGTTTCTTTTTTAAACTCTAAGAAGCAAACTTTTAGTTGTTTTAATTCTGACAGATGATAGTTATGATAATATCACCTATGGCTATGGTAATCTCATCTTGCAAGCACAGTAATTTGCTTATAGCTGGTGAAACAGTTCTTGATTTTATATTAAACACACTTTCAGTTAAATTTTTCAATGTAAGAACTATACATCTATTGGCTAGATGAATTGACATTAATCAGATATTTATCATTTTGCTATTTGTTTTTAATTTTTGAAACTCGGAGCAGATACTCAGCAAATATAATTAAATGAACTGCATGAATAAATGAATGATACTTAGCAAGAAGACTTGTGAAATAAAACAAGAGATTCTCTCTCTCCTTCCCTCCTTTCTTCTTCCTTAACAGTAGCTAGTATCTGTTAGCATAAAGGAAGAAAATACATAAATTTTATTTATATTCTCATTCTCCATTCACCTGCTTTTTAAAATAAGATATTCAGTTTCTCAAACCTCTGGGCTCAAACTCCGTTGCTCAAATAATCCTCCAACCTCAGCCTCCTGAGCTGGGACTACAGCCATGCTTATATTCATTTAATCTTATGCAGAGGGAATCATAGAAATGACTCTTGAATGCTACTTATGTGTTGAGTAAAGGACAGGACATTTGGGAGATTACAACTAGTTATGTTTTTGAGATTAATCTGTGCATCTATCCATCCCTTTTATCCATTTAATTTGATTTATAAAATTCATTTTTATAAATATGTGATGTTTATTCATTCTTCTGTTGATGGATATTTTAATAATTTATAACCTATTTTTGCACTTAAAATGTTGCAGTGAACATTCTTGATCATATCTCTGTGAGTGCATGTTTCTCCAGGGTTCACACATAGAAGCACAATTGTGGCTTATAGGCTATGCACTTGTTTACTTTACTAGATATTTACGAAAATTGGTCTTCTAAGTAGGAAAACCAATTTAAACTCACTCTAGTAGTTTGTGTGCGTTCTCATATTTTCACATTTTTCCTAACACTTAAGTATTGTCAGAATTTTAAAAGTTTTACTGAACTGATAATAATGTTGTATCTTGTTTTCTAAATGTGTGGTCCTCTCTGATTATGTGTCTGCACATCTCTTCACATGCAGTTCTTTATTTTGTATTTTATTTGTTTTCCCTTATGAATAAATCATACCAACATGTGTACACACTTAGAGGATGTATACCATATTGTATTTTGTATGTATTTAAAATTTCTGTCCTAGGTACAGATATCACATTGGATTTCTACATCTTAAAGTTTTAACTAAAGTAATTGGAATTTCTTTTTATGTGCTATAGAAATCCAAGCTCCCCACGCAGTTTCTGCACATCCCAAGGCTTGCAGTCACATAGTCACTCCTACCTCTGCTCCCTTGCTTTTAAAAAATTTGCTGTTGTCTGCCTCTTTCCTGTCATATTAGCTGTATATGATTTTTTTCTCAATTTCCGGTTCCCAAAACACACACACATTATATACATGCAACCCACTCATGATGTATGTGTAAAATAACTTTTATCAAATGATGATGATACAGGAAGACAAAGTCTAAAGACCACATACTTTCAATAATTTCAAATTGATTTCTATTTTTGCAAGTCTTTTCCAGCCCTCCAACATCAATCCATGAAGCCACCATTCTCAGATCATTCTCTCTGGCCCAGAGATCTCGCATTCTTGTGTGATACTCTCCTCTCCTCCCCAGATAGTGAGATAATGTATCTTCCAGTCCCTTACATTTATTATATAAGTAGAGAAATATTAAATACCCACCACAGGGCTCTGAGGATGAATGTAAACTGAATACTTTTTGATCAGCCTGTTGTCTGTTAGATATTTTGGGAGCAACAATTTTTCCAAACCAAACATACGAAGTATGGTGATCCTGTATAAGGTATAGACAAAGTGTATAATCTTTTTTTTTTTTAGTATTAGTTAAATTGAGTTCATTTTATATTTGCAAATGTTAACTTTTTTTTTTTTTTGCAAAATGTCAACTTTTGCAATCCATGGAAAGAAATAAACAATTATTAGCTTCTTTTAAAAGAGAACCAATTTACCTTAGGAATGTTTGCTTTTAAAAGCAATAATAATCTGCAAAGTTAATAATTTTTTTAAGATCCAAAATATATTATATTTAAATGATTTTTTATTTCTTATACTAAATATTTTAGGAAAAAATAAAATCAGCTTAATTAAAATAGCATTTTTCTAATTAATGTGTGGAAATATATATCAAGGGAAAATTGTAATGTAAGCATTGTGTGGTATGACACTCATTTTGTAATTCAATATTTATGAATTCTTTAAAAAAAATTTTACCCCATGGAACAAACTTAACCATTATATTGATAATGATATATAAAACTTGCATGCTGTAAAAAGTAAAATTCACGTGGGTGTTTTGTTTTGTTTTCTAGTTTAGCCCTGTGCACTTAGTATATGAATTGGGATTTTTTTTTGCCAATGGTATCAACTAACATATTTTGCAAATACGTGTCATGAAATTATTATTTCTATGAAGTAAAATGTTTTAATATTGAAAGTAGGGTATTTCCCTATTTATAAGAGGCTGGTGAAAGGACAAAGACTGAAGGAGCATTTGAATACATTTAAGTCTATTTTATGTGAAGAACAAAGAGTAAAACTGAGTAATAATTTTATCACAAATTATTACTATCCTATTACTATTATAAATTCTATTAACAAATTTTGTTGAAATATATCTTGATGTATTACATTACTTGCCAGCTTTTTTGATAGGGCTTTTTAAATAGCTATTTTTGTATCAAAATATTTAGTTTTTGGAAGTGTGACTTACCCTGTTAAATATCCAATGTAACTAATTAGTTTAAAAAATAACATTTTCAGTATTTTGAGGTCTTATGGTTTGTTTTTTCAAGACCCTACAAAATTTTATCTATGATGGTTAGTGACCACATTAATTAGTTTTACAGGCGAGATAAAATAATGATACTATAAAAATATCTAAGACATTATGTTAAAACTCAGTAATGTATCTATTTTTACCATTTACTTTATCATGAGATGTTAATTTTTATTTATCATGGTTATTATGTGGCATATAGCACATGACAGCATCTTGTTCTCCCTTCTGCCTGTTGTCAGAACACTCAATTTTTGGGGCGACCACACCCAATAGCCATGTGTATAGGGACAGTGCGCCCTGCTGCAGCACAGGGGATGACATGGAATGGAAGTGCTTATGTAGTTTGAAATAGTTTTTGTGGGAAATAGAAAAGGTAATTAACCAAAAACCAGATAGAAGGTTAACATTGGAGATATGTAATTAATAGTAAAACCTGTATCTATGATGGTGTGACTGCTTTCATTTTCATCTTTCTTTCCTAGTGCCTAGGGAGAAAGTACAAGTAGAGGAGCGCTGACATGTGGTTGAGCAGGTACAGTGGAAGGCTGAAGGTGGTAGGAGGTCCATTCATCCATCCAACAATCATGGGGCAGCCTGCATGTGCCGGCACTGTGTTTAAAGTGCTTGGATGCATTGGTGAATGAAACAAAGATCCCTGTCTTGATAGTTCCCATTTCAGCCAGGAAAGATAGAAAATAAACAAACATAATAACAGATACAAGTTAGGATGTATTAAATGTTTAGAAAAATATATAGAGCCGGGTGAGGGGGACGGAAATACTAGAGGGCTGCAATTTTGAATTGGATAATCAGGGAAAAAGTGGCATTTCAGCAAAAATTTGAAGACAGTGAAGGAGTTAGTCATGTGGATATCTTGGAGAAACACATTCCAGGACCAGGAAATAGCCTTAAAGTAGAGGTGGGCCTCAGCTGTCAGAGGAATAGCAGCAAGGAGGCAGCATGTGTGGAGCATACGGAGGGTGATTGGAAAGGATATCACAGAGGCCAGGTCTTCTGGGGCAGGTCTTCTGGGGCCTCTTAGGCATTTATTCTGAAACAGGAGTTTTTATGATAGGTGTGATTTGATTGTAAAATAATCACTCTGTCTTCCCACAGCCAACATTATACTGAAAGGGGAAAACTTGAAAACATTCCCTGCCGAGAACTGGAGCAAGACAAGGATGCCCACTTTCACCACTTCTATTCAACGTAGATATACAAATGGCGAACAAACATGAAAAAATGCTCATCATCATGAATTATTGGGGAAATGCAAATCAAAACCACAGTGTAATACCACTTTACTCCTGCAAGAATGGCGATAATTAAAAAATCAAAAAAAAAAATAGATGTTGACATGGATGTGGTGAAAAGGGGGCACTTTTACACTACTGGTGGGAATGTAAACTACCCTGATTACATTGATCCAGCAATCGCACTACTGGATATCTATCCAGAGGAAAAGAAGTCATTATATGAAAAAGATACTTGCACACACGTGTTTATAGCAGCACAATTTGCAATTGCAAAAATATGGAAGCAGCCCAAATGCCCATCAATCAATGAGAGGGTAAAGAAAATGTCTTGTATATACATATATATATACCATGGAATATGACTCATCTATAAAAAGGTACAAAATAATGGCATTTGCAACAACCTAGATGGAATTGGAGACCATTTTTCTAAGTAAAGTAACTCAGGAATCGAAAACCAAACATCGTATATTCTCACTGATAAGTGGGAGCTAAGCTATGAGGATGCAAAGACATAATGGACTTTGGGGACTCGTGAGGAAGGGTGGGAGGTAGGTGAGGGATAAAAGACTACACTGGGTACAGTGCACACTGCTTGGATGATGGGTGCACCAAAATTTCAGAAGTCGCCGCTAAAAAACTTATCCATATAACCGAACTCCTCCACCTGTACCCCAAAAACCTATTGAAATTAAAAAAAAGAAAAGAAGGTTGCAGTGAGCCATGATTGCACCACTACACTCCAGCTTGGGAGACAGAGCAAGACCCTGTCTTAAAAAATAATAAAATGAAATAAAAAATAAAATAAGCAATCTATCTAGTTGTCTCATCTATCACAGCCTACAGAAAAGAGGCACCATGGTGACTTGGGTGTTTGCAGTGGAGGTGGCAAGATGTGGTCAGCTTCTGTATCTGTTATGATCCTTAGTGGGCCCTGGACATAGTAAGAAAAGAATTGAAGCCCAGGGGGGCCTGATAATGGTAAAATACATCAGGATTGCATCAGTGATGCAGGTGCCTGGAGGGTAGTGGATTAAAGAAGCCCAGGCTGTGGGAGGGGCTTCCACGTAGACGTTGGAGTCTCCGAGTCTGTTGGTAGAGTTGGAGTGAGACAAACTGTGACCTGTTTCTCCAGAGTTCTAAAAGAAAGGAGGACATTGGTGGTGTGACAGAGACAGCCAGTGGAGGCTAATCTTATACAGTGTAGAATAGTAATTAATGGTCTTGGAAGAGCCAGGAGATTTCCAGTGTCCCTCTAACTGTCTGACTTTGTAAAGTGATAGAAATACTTCTGTAATAAAATATGTCTAGATATGAAAATACAATTGATTTTGATATAATTCACAATTCTACACAACAGAACATATTGCCAATATTTAGCATAATTTAAGAGTAAAGGGCATTCAAGAAATATATAATGCAAATAAATAAAATTAACTTGAGTTAAATTTATAACAAACTTTGAACATTGAAGGGAGAATATGTATAATGCGATAGTATTGTATAAAGTTATATGATGAAAATCATGAGTTTGTATATGAGAAATTTGTTTTCACTTTATAAAAGATACAACATGCTTAT
Organism: Pongo pygmaeus; assembly: GCF_028885625.2. Taxonomy (NCBI): domain Eukaryota; kingdom Metazoa; phylum Chordata; class Mammalia; order Primates; family Hominidae; genus Pongo; species Pongo pygmaeus. The sequence continues at coordinate 101,281,389 of NC_072387.2, forward strand.
GTAAAAATTGCAAATAGAATTCTTTATTAGTCAATAACCCAGTTAGCAAGTAGAGTTCTATGGTGAACTTAGGAGTCTTGGGACTCAATGTTGAAGTCTTAGTGGTAATTCTCATAATAGGAACACACATTTGCTGTTCTTATATGAATCAAATTCTTTTAACCAAACAATATTAATAGTTATCAATCATTTAAATAATATCTCTTTATTGTCTTTTTTTTTGGTGGGGGGACAGAGTCATACTTGTTGCCCAGCCTGGAGTACAGTGATGTGGTCTTAGCTCACTGCAACCTCCACTTCCTGGGTTCAAGCAATTTTCATGCCTCAGCTTCCTGAGTAGCTGGGATTATAGGTGTGTGCCACCGCACCCGGCTAATTTATTTTTGTGTTTTCAGTAGAGACAGGGTTTCACCATGTTGGCTAGGCTGGTCTCGAACTCCCGGCCACAAGTGACCCACCCACCTCAGCCTCCCAAAGTGCTGGGTTTACAGGCATGAACCGCCATGTTGGGCTGATATATTTTTATTATATATATTTTATTATATATTTTTATTATATTATTTCTTATCTAATTATTGTAAACTATGAAACATAGTTTATTAAAAATGTAGAAGTGTTCTTAATATTTCAGCTTTTTTTTTGTATAGGCTTGGGGGAATATCAGATTAAGATGAAAATATTACACCATCATCCATAATATTGATTTGGTAAAAGGATAAGATAAAATGAAAAATAAGATACCTTTCTTTCCTCAGACAAATAGAGGACTTAAATTTTATAACCATTTCTCAATGTAGCTGTTCATGCTGGGAAATTACCCATGCATATCTTTATGCTTTTATCATAAAATATATGTAGCAATAAATGTGGTATAGATGCTATAGCTTTTATGCAGAAGGCAAAGGGCTTGAAATGGCATCTCAAGACCCAGAGAGTGAGAACAGTAAATAAAGGGTAATTGTTGGATAGCTGTGCTGAGCTCATTTTTTTCCAGGGTAATGCTGCCTATGGGCTAACTTTTGTATAAACAAAGATAATTGAACTTTTGCACCTTAAAGGATATTGTTTTCTTGTACTCTTTATTTGACTTCATTCCCTAAGGACATAGACTTAACTTGAATGTTAACTTAGGAAACATATTCAATGTTATTTTCCTTAAGTAGAAATAAATTGAAGATGCTTTGTAGTAGAACAAACATTGGTCTTTGGTGTGGGAAACTGATTTTGTGATAGGATAGGGAATATGCCTAAGGATTTAAGAACAAGGGTCTGGAGTTAAAGGGTCTGGGTTTGGATCTGGTCTCAAGACTTGTCATCTGGGCCTCAGTTTTCCTTGCTTGTATAATCGGATAACAATAGTAACTTCTTCTAGCTGGACCTCAATATCCTTGCTTGTAGAATGGAATAATAATAGCGCCTTCTTCTAGGCTACAATTAATGAGGATTAATTGAGGTAGTCCCTGTAAAGTACTTAGTTTGGTGCCTCGTACATAATGAGCACTCAGCATATGTTAGCTATTCTTTATTTATGGAGGATATTTTTTCTTCAGTATTTCATAGGCAGTAAAACATTTCATGGCAGAAGTTGTCTGATAGCTTTTCTTTAAGCGTGTTGTGGCAAATGGTATGAAGCCAATTGTCACATTATCCGAAGTGCTGCAGGGTCCAGGCAGGAGAAGGGCGTTGGTGGTCCAAACTCCTAGATCCCTTCTTGGATTACTGTCCCTGATGGGGTTGCCAAGAGTCACATTGTGAGTGCTTAGGATTATGGGCAAAAATACCCTCTAAATTCACAAAGACCAGCCATTGAGAACAATTATTTGATGAACAATAACAATTGGTGCATTTTTAAAGCAGACTTTTCTGCTGCCCACTGGTAATAAAATGAAATTTCAAATGGTATTAAGTGGTATTAAATTGCTATATTTTGACTTTCACTGTAATGGAAACCAATGTGAATACTAAAATCTAAGGTTTAACTAACAGACTCATGCAGAGGTACAGAGTCCATGGGGAATTATTCAATGACTGGCTTAACAAATGCCGTGGTCTTATTGGTCTTATTAGCGTCCTTCTCCAAATGAGAATATATAGAAGAGCCTTTAAATTTTTGACACCACTTATTCATTCTGATCACATTCACGGGTGTTTGTAGTTTATGTTGGTATATGTCTTCATAAAGCAAAGCTTTTTGATTATGCTTTGTGAGTTATTAGATAGTATCATTAACTTCAAATTAGCCCTTTTCAAAACAGCACAGAATAAATACATACATAGCCCTCAGAATAATGTGAGAGATTTTGTGCATGATAGAATATGGCATAAAATTTAAGATGTCACTGAATTACTGTGAAGGTCTATGTTTTATTCAGACAATTTTTATTTTGGTTTAAATGTTGCTAATCATTGTTTCATAAAATTATCTATTGGATATCTACATTGCCTACCCACTGAAAATGTGAAATATTATTGCGTATCTGTAAGACATTGTAGAGGGTTTCCTCTTTATATAAGGAAAGCTAGTGTAGAAGGAGGTGGGCCCTTAAAGTCTCTGGAAAGTATACTTTGGGAATCCTCTTCTCAAATCATACTTAGAAGGATGGGTCAAAAGTGTCCGTTGGTTCAAGAAGGAATGATAAATGCTGTGTTCACATTCTGATTTTTGATGTGCTTACATACTAGCTATAGTCCCAGGGCAATGCTTTAGGATGATCTAGGCCAACTGCTTTGTTTTTATTATAAACCTTCAAAGTCGACTTAAATTATCTATGTATCTGGCAACTTCTACTCAATATATTTAGTATATTTTAATGAAATTATATATTTTGAATGCAGATTATATTTAAGAATATATTTAACAATTGGTACCACTGTTCTAGAAAGCAATTTGACAGCACTAGGTTAAATATGTATTTTCTACTGGTTATATACAGTCACCTTTGATATCTGGCGGGGGGGGGATTTGTTCCAGGACCCCCTTGAATACCCAAATCCACAGAAGCTCAGGTCCCTCATATAAAATGGCATAGTATTTGCATATAACCTACTCAAATCCTCCCGTATACTTTAAATCATCTCTAGATTACTTAAAATACTTAATGCAACACCTCTACATCACTTCATTTGCATGGTTTCAACATAGTATTTGGTGTGTGGCAAATTCAAGTTTTGCTTTCTGGAGCTTTGTGGAATTCTTTTTTCTGAATATTTTCAGTACATGGTTGGTTGAATCCATGCGTGCAGAACACATAGATACAAAAAGCCAACTGTATATTGGAAAATTTTTAAAGAAACTATAAAGAGACATGTCCAAGCATGTTAATTATAGTGTTTTTTCGAGTCAAGCTTTTTCTAAAATTTACATGGAAAGGCAGAGGACCTAGAATAGCTAAAACAATTTTGAAAAAGAAGTGGGAAGAATCACTTTACCTAATAATAAGGCTATACAGCTATAGTAATTAAACATGTGATATTGATGAAGAGATAGACACATAGAACAGATTAGAGAACCCACAACAGGCCTACAGAAATATGCCTGATTTTGACATAGGTACAAAGGCTATTCAAGGGAGGAAGAATATCCTTTTCAACAAACTGTGTTGAGAAATTGAATATTCATAGGGGAAACCTAAACTTTGTACATTATACAAAAATGAACCCAAAATAGATCATATAGTTTAGGTAAAACTATGAAACTTTTAGAAAAGAAAATTGAAGAATCTTAGGGAGCTAGGTCTAGAAGAACAGTTCTTAGATTAGACAACAAGAACACACATGTTTCATAAAAGGGAAAATTGGGCCTTGTGAAAATTACAAACCATGTTCAGAGAAAGGTTAAGAGAATGAAAACACTGTGAGCAAATAATTGCAAACTGCATATGTGATGAAGTACTTGTATCTAGAATATATTAAAAATTCAGCAGTTAAAAAAACCCAGTTTAAGTAGAAAATGAACAAAATATATGAATAGACATTTTACAGAAGGGGTATGCAGATGACAACTAAGTACATGAAAAGATATGCAACATCTAGCTTTCATGGAAATATAATTCAAAGCTGTAATGAGATATCACTACACCCTATCAAGTATGGTGAAAATGAAAATAGTAACACCAATTGTCAACAAGGATGTAGAGAAACTGGATCACTGAGGCACTGTTCATGGTAATATAAAATGGCACAGTCAGTCTGGAAAACAGTTGGCAGTTTCTATTAAAATTAAACCTGCACTCATTGTATTGTCCAATAAATGCACGCTTGGACATTTATTCAGAGAAATGAAGTATTATGTTCATGCATAGAACTATACATGAATGTTCATAGCAGCTTTATTTGTAGTAGCCCCAAACAGGAAATGAATGTCCTTCAACGGGTGAATGGATAAACAAATTGTGTTATGTCCATATCGTGGAATATGACTCAGCAATAAAAAGGAATGAACTATTGATACATGCAAACAATTGGGTAGACTTTCATGGAATTATGCTGATTAAAAATATAACATTCTTGAAATAACAAAATAACAGAGATGGAGAAAGATAAGTTGTGGTTCCCTGGGGTTAGGGACGGGAAGAGGGAAAGGTGGACATGTCTGTAAAGGGATAGTATGAGGGAGCTTTGTGGCAATGGAACGGTTCTGTGTCTTGAGAGTGGTGATGGTAACACGAAGCTACATGTCATAAAATTGCATAGCACTACACACACACACAACACACACGCAAATGCATACAAAATCTGGTAAGCTCTGTAGATTCTACTAATGTCAGTTTCCTGGTTTTGATACTGTACTGTAGTTATGCAAGATGCTACTCCTGGGGGAGGCTGAGTAAAGGGGGCAAGGGACTTCTCTGTACACAGTTTTTTCTTTGTAGCATCATCTGAATCTGTATCATTTCAAAACAAAAAGAAATATAAGCCGAATAATTGCTCTTGGGACATATTCACTTACCTTAATCAATTTTTAAACTAGACCTGTTTCAGCTCTCAAGTTACTGGTATTTTTCTTAACAATATATTTTTTCAACAGTCTTACTTTTTTAATTGCCTACAATCTTCTTGCTTTCTTGATCTCATTCACACTCACTTGCTCTTCATCTTTAATGTCATATTTATTGTAGGGGCAATTAACATGCAGTAAAATGCATACTTTTTAGGTGGGCCTTCTATGAATTTTGACAAATGTTACTTAGTCATGCAACGAACACCACAATTAGAGAATATTTTCCTCACCCCAAATAGTTACCGTAGATCTTTGTCTCTTTAATTTTGCCTTTTCCAGAATGTTATGTAAATGGAATCATACATCATGTAGCCTCCTGTGTCTGGCTTCTTCCACTTAAGTACTACAGTTTTTTTTTTTATATAATCGCAAATTGGAGGTGCTGCATTCTTTTGTTGTGTTGTGTTGTGAATACATTTGAAATTGTTGACACCTTCAGTTGGCATTTCTCTGTAGACTATAATATAGTTTGAAAAAATTTTCTTTGTAACTCTTGTACCTTGTAAGCTCTGAGTTAATTCCATTTAATTGGTGGTTTTAAAAGTCTAATACTTTTGTATTGAAATGTCAAGATATTTCACCCCAATTTTCACAAGTACTATCTTTTCTGCCTTTCTTCAGAGTACTTATCTTTAACTTTTTTTCCTGAAAGGGAAAACTTATTAAATAAGTTATCTCTGTGATTCTTTTGAATATTTCACCCAATTTAAATGCTGCAAATCATTGATCTTCTCAATTCCAGTCCATTCTAGTAGAAAGCATAAATTTATTTAAATAAAAATAACAGCTTCATCTAAAGATTCTTCCCATAAGTTGAATTAATCCAAATCAAACTTAAATTATGACCATCGAGATCTCACTATTTAATTTACTCAGCTCCTCTCTTGCTTTTAGTAGGGACTGAACTGTGATGGGTCCCCCACCAGGTTACTTAAGGGTGTATGTCCACTGCCTGAACCCTGAAAGCCAGGCCATGAGCCAAGCCCATGGTGCTCAGTCAAGGAGCAGATGTCCCTGAGAACTCAAACATCCTGGAGAGTATCTGAGAACCTACCAAGGAAAACAGTTCCATCACACAGACAGCAGGCAAAGAGCCAGAAAATTAGCTTAAAAGTGCTTAGGAATAGGAGGTGGTGTGGGTCTCTACAGCTGCTCTGCTGCCACCCAGGAGTGCCCTGTATGTAAGTCCTATTAAACTCATCTACTCTCCAAGGTGGACTTGTCCAAGTCATTCTTTGGCCTCTCAGCACCTTCCTAGTTAGGGGGCAGGGGGACATTACGGTCCCAAGTTTTTCTTGTGACAGGGACAAACTTTACGTTTTTATTTTGTTTCAACTGCTGTTCTCAAGAATTGAAACAGTATACGTTAAAAGTTTTAAAACTGAGGTTTAATTGGTGCTGTTTTATTAAATATTTTGACTTAGGATTCCAGGTCATTTCTTCTGGCTGACCAGGAATGATCAGGGTGATGAGTTAATATATTTTAATAGTCTGGGTGAGAGAAAAGACAAGGAAGTGAGTTTTGGTAGTGATGATAGGGAGCAGAGGAGAATGATTCTAAGTATATTGAGAAGGAAAATTTCAGAGGACTAGGTAACTGAGTGGTTATGGAGTGGGACTGGGGAGAGGGAGGAACCTAGGATCAACATGAGTCTTGCAAGAGAGTACTTTCAGGGGCTGATTTACAATGTCCTCATTTTCCTTACTTCTATCTTAGTTTTAACAAAGTTCTTTTAAAAATTCTATTCAACTCTAAGACTGTGGGTATACTACTATGGAGAACACACATATTCCTTCATCAGTATTTATTTAGTATATATTGAATGCTGGGCACTGTACCGTTTTCAGGTAGTCCCCACTTTGCACAATTTTGTGTTAATTGAAATACATCCAAATCTGAACTGGGTCCTTGCTTTACACGCCTGCATTGATCTTAGTTACCAGACAACTGTGCAGTATGAGGACTGCCAGTATTTCATCTAGAGATAGGACTGAAAATGATGACTGCTTTTGAGAAGTTTAAAATCTATTGTGGAAAATAGACAAATGCTTACAATTCAATGTGCTTTGCTGTGATGGAGTTAAGATGTCACAGAGAAGACATCTGATTTGAATTACTGGGGAAGAAAGTTGCTAAAAAGTCCTGAAAATGGTGACATTAGGTGAAAAACAATAGTCAGGTTGATCCCTGTCACCACAGAGGGAGAAAGGGTCTGGAGAGCTAAGAGATCCACGATTCCTCCACCAAGGCCACAGCCAAGTGTGGGGTGAGGATGGTGGGGAAGTTAGCTTGGAGACATGCAATTCCTTGCGATTAATTTAATTTCCTGAGAACCTGTGCTCATATCCTTTCTCATTCCTCATTTTGCTTTCTTTCCTCATTCTTATGCTTTTCTTCCCTTCTTATGCTCTCAGTTCTCTGCCCCTTTCTCTTTTCTCTGCTTTCCTCTCACTGTCTTAATTTGGGTTTTTGTCTTTGTTGATGCTGTTTTTTCAAGAACATCATTTCAGATTTAGTTATCCTTTATCCTTTTGTTTTTAGTAACATCTGTTTAAATTTTCAAAACATTAAAACCATTTTTAAAAAACAATGCTACATTTAAAAATTTTTATTTCACATGTTTCTGATTTATTAAGAGGAATTAATTTTTGACCTTTTAAGTTTTCTTCTTGGTAATGAAAGTGTTTTAGGGAATAATTTTTCCTTTGATTATAGCTTCACTGTATTGCATACGTTTTATTATGAAGTGTTATTTTCATTTTGTTTTAGTCTGCAATTTTACTTTGCTTTTATTCTTTGAGATTATCTAGACAGGTTTTGGTCAGGATTGGCCAGGTTTACTGCAGTTATGTTGACCCCAGAATATCAATGTCTCACATCCATGGAGAAGATGTAAGTTCTTTATGCATAGGTGGTATCGCTTCCTGCCCAGGCTGAAGGAGCAGCCCTGAGATGTTTGGCTTTAGTGAAAGAGAGAAAGGCAGCAGGAAAGATGGTCCTGGTCCCAGTGCATCTGCTTGGAAGCTGTGCATGTTGCTTCCACTTACACTTCTTCTGCCAATGCAAGTTCTGTGGCCATGCCTCCTATTGAGATATGGTGCTCTCTGATATTCACAGCAGAACATAGATGTTCTCCCTGTAGAAGTATTCAAGAGCACCATGTCTCAGTATGGTACCCTAAAGAATGTTGGTGTGGGTTGAATTGTGTGTCCCCACCCTGCCAAAGATATGCTGGACTCTTCACCTCCAGTACTTCATAATGTAACCTTATTTGGCAGTAAGGTCTTTGCAGAGGTAATCAAGTTAAAATGAGGTCATTAGAGTGGGCCCACTCCAATGTGCTTGGTGGCCTTATATAAAAGAGGAATTTGAACATAGAGAAATATGTACAGAGGAAAGATGATATGAGGACAGAGGAATGCCATCTTCAAGTCAGGGGTTGCCTGAGGTTACCGGAATTGAGGTGAGTCACCTGGAACAGTTCTCCTTCACAGCCTTCAGAAGAAACCAGCTCTGCTTACAGCTTGATGTTAGACTTCTGGCCTCCAGAACTGTGAATCCATAAATTTCTCTTGTTTAAGCCCCTTAGGTTGTAGGGCTTTGTAACAGCAGCCCCAGGAAACCAATACAAATGTGTTTAAAATTATATGCTTAGTCCAATTAGTCTTATGTACTTATAATTTTGTTATATTTTTTATTAGAAAATTTAGCCAATAAAATCTTTACTATTCAATATTTAAATTTTCTTCATAGATAAGATAATGGTCTTTTTTTTTTTTTTTCTTAATGAGACAGGGTTTCATTCTGTTACTCAGGCTGGATTACAGTGATGAGATCACAGCTCACTGTAGCCTCCACCTCCAGGGCTCAAGCCATCCTCCCACCTCAGCCTCCTCAGTAGGTGAGACTGCAGGCATGCACCACCATGCCTGGCTAATTTTCTTTGTCTCGTCTTGTCTCTTCTCTCTTTTCTTGTTCTTCTCTTCTCTCTTTTCCTTTGCTTTTCTTTCTTTTTTTGAGACATTGTCTTGCTCTGTTGCCCAGGCTGGAGTGCAGTGCCATGATCTCGGCTCACTGCAACCTCTGCCTCCCGCATTCAAGTGATTCTCATGCCTCAGCCTCCTGAGTAGCCGGGATTACAGACATGCACCACCACGTCTAGCTCATTTTTGTATTTTTGGTAGAGATGGGGTTTTATTGTTTTGGCCGGGCTGGTGTCGAACTTCTGGCCTCAAGTGATCCACATGCTTTGGCCTTCCAAAGTGTTGAGATTACAGGCGTGAGTCACTGCACCTGGCCCAATTTTCTTTTTAATTTTTTTTCTTTTTTTTTGGGTAAAGACAGAGTCTTCCTATGATATTGCCCAGGCTGGTCTTGAACTCTTGAGTGCCAGGGATCCTCCCACCTCAGCCTCCTAAAGTGCTAGTCTTACAGGTGTGAGCCACTATGCCTAGTCAATCATATAAGTTTCAAAAATTTGTTTAAAATGGGAGATTCTCTACTTGAAAAATTCCACTTTAATTTCAAAGGTTATATATTTTTTCTATTCAGTAATTTAAAAACATACTCTCTTCTGATTTACTGCACTCAGAATTTTGTAAACCTTTGTTATATAAAAATTCAGATTCATCTTTTTGAAAAAAAAATACCTGGCTGGATGGTGGCTCATGCCTGTAATCCCAGCACTTTGGGAGGCCGAGGTGGGTGGATCATGTGATGTCAGGTGTTTGAGACCAGCCTGGCCAACATGATGAAACCCCGTCTCTCCTAAAAATACAAAAATTAGCTGGGCGGGGTGGCATGTGCCTGTAATTCCAGCTACTCAGGAGGCTGAGGCATAAGAATCACTTGAAACCAGGAGGCAGAGGTTGCAGTGAGCCGAGATCACGCTATTGCACTCCGGCCTGGGTGACAGAGTGAGACCCTGTCTCAAAACAACAATAACAACAACAAACCCTCCCCACTCCCATCACGGGTTTTGAAGTATGCCTTTGTGTGAGTTTTGTCTCTTGTTGTATTAAGTTGCAGTAGCCAGAACAATTAAAATATAGTAGCTTGGTTATGTCATGTCTTCTTTTCCTCCTCATTTCTTATTTTGTTAAACGTTTTCCTTTGTATTTCTTTTCCTATAAGTGAAGCAGCACAGTGATTTCCTTCAGACAGCTCTCTACAAGGCCTGTCTGTGAGATTTCTCCATTTCTGTCAAACGTCCTTTCAAAGGTTAGAAAAAAGTGCTCATAACCACTGAGATTTTCCTTTTCTTACAAATGGGGATTAGACTGATATCAGTATCACAGTTCAGCTGGGAAAGGTGATGGGTAAAAAAAAATTGGAAGTGGGAAGCGAGATGGAAAGTGTAGATTACATGCTGATTTCTTTTCAGTGAAAATTTTTATGCCATTGGAAGGCTTATTGGATTTAGGTGTATGATTTGTGACCCATTGAAATCATCTGCATTATTCTGAATCATGCAAATATTTTGTAATGTGATTTTGAATCGGGTAAGACAGTAGTCCTAGCTTATGTGTGTTTTTCCCTTTTTATCTCAGGCACCATAACCTTGATACTATTTTAACTTACATGTTTATACATGTAAAAGTGTCTGAAGTAATTAATATAACCAATTTTGTGTTTTTAAGATTAGCTGTTTGCAAACAGCAAACAAGCCTCTGTAAGAAACTGGAGCGAGTCTTTCCAGTTGGACTATATTAGAATTCCATCTACATTTTAATTTGGTTCATGCTGTGTGGATATGTTAGACTGAATCTATTACCTGGCTCAATGGTCCTTTCAGACAATTTCTCTTTCTCATTCTGATTTTATTGTAAGTGATCGTCAACATACTGTTGAAGTCTGAAAATCCAATTTCGATCACTTCCATGAAGTGCTGATTATGATGACCTTATGTTAAAAAAAACAAACAACCCCCCAAACAAGAACTGATGGAGTATTGTGATATTTAATAGAGTATCTTTTGCTTAAAGGTGCCGGTTATGGTGTGTTGTGTAAGACTCTATTCTTGGACACTTCTGTACTGATTCTTCCTTTGGGTGTTGTGCAGAAGAAAATTCTATCACAGTGACCCCCTTGGGGCAGGACCTGCTTTTACATTAAACATTCCTGCTGTATGTTTAATGCCACTTTGAGTTGCCTCTTTTCTTGGTGATCATGAACCACCTGCTGTTTTTTTCATTTGGCGATAATGTTTCTCTGAGAATTTACTATAATTTCAGCTTTAAATATAGTCCTTTCATGCATTCAATACATTTAATCCTTACTATGAAACAGATTAATGGACCTTTGGTGTAAAGCTTAGGAACATTAATTTAGTTCACTCTGGTTTATTTAACTGTGTTGCGATTGTACTGGGATATACTTTTTCAGGACATGTCTAGAAGTTAGAGAGATGCTGTCAGATAGCATGGTATTTCATTTTCTCATGCTGCCCAACAGTTTGATGAAGAGCACTATTAGAAAAAAAAATACTAGTTATTCATTCTATTTGAAGCTTGATGTTCTCTTCCTCATCTTCAAAACTGTCTCAACACCACTTTGTGGCTAGTACCTTGTTTTGACTCTTTATCCTGACTCAGAGATCATTTCTTCCTAGCTCTCTTCCTCTTTTCTCTTCCTATTTTTGTTTCTTTGGATATTTCATTCTTAATATAGAATTTACTCTTTCCTCCCTGTTCCTCTTGACCCTTTTGTTACCCAGCAGCCTCTTGATTGAACTAAAAAGTCTAGATAGATTTAGTTCTCTGCTGATCCCAAGTAACCTAACAGATTAGGATTTTAGATTATGATGTTCATATGCCATTCTCCAATTTGAAATTCTTTGGTGCTTTGCATTTTCTTGCTGCTTAAAATGCTGTCTAATATTCATAGCTTTAAATGTCCTCTATAATCTCTATAATATCTATTCAAAATTAGTTCTTGCTCATTTCACTCACTTCCCTTCTGCAGCAGATCTTGTTTCCAGAATTCTCTGTTCAATCAATTGTGTTACTTTCCTGAGAATAAAAAAGTTACATCTTATATTTTTAACCATGTGTATATCACTTCCCTTAGGACAATGTACAATCTATGGTAGATGTTCAGTTAATGTGATTTTTGTTTTTTGTTTTTCAGTGTAAATTATGGTCTTCTTTAGATGGATGCTATAAAGATTGATCTTTTTTTCTCTATTTTAGACTTTAAGGGCATGATCTCTGGAGTCCTATCATCTGGGTTTATATCTAACTCTTGTTTTGCTACTTTAGACAGTTTACCTAATGTCTCTGTACCTTAGTTTCCTCATGTGTAAAATGGAGACAATGGCTATACCAACCTTAAGAGAGATATGAGAACTGAGTAAGAGAATCCATATCAAGAAGATTTTGTGTATGTAACATATATTTCTAGATTAATATTGCTAAGAATATTTCTATGAGCTAAACAAACTAGGAAGAAAAATTTTATTTGGGAACCCAATTTTTTATTTTATTCCTAGTCATTGCCAATACATATGTTATTTTTATAGTAAGGCTGTTTGTAAATATGTAAATATGTTTGTATTATTAAATCAGTATCTGAAAATATTATTGAAAATGCTGAGGATAGTTCTACTGCTTTGTAACAGAATTGAAACAGTTTTCTGAAGGCTGAATTTGTGCCTTCGTGGTTGATCCCATCAAAATGAAGAGTTGGGAGAGTAAAGGATATAATTTCACTGTTGAATTCAACCGAGTGAACATGTTTAGTATTTTTTTCTGGACCTGCGATTCTGCTAGGTGCTGAAAATGCAGAGAATACTGAGATGTAGGTCTGAATTAGTCCATTCTCACACTGCTATACACATACTACTCAAGACTGGGTAATTTCTAAAGGAAAGAGGTTTAATTGACTCACAGTTCCATATGGCTGGGGAGGCCTCAGGAAACTTACAATCATGACAGAAGGGGAAGTAGACATGTCTTGCATGCTGGCAGGTGAGAGTGTGAGCATGTGAAAGAGGAACTGTTAAACACTTGTAAAACAATCAGATCTCATGAGAACTCACTCAGTGTCACAAGGACAACATGAGGAAACCACCCCCATGATCCAATCAAGTCCCTCCCTTGACACGTGGAGATTATAGGTCTCTCCTATAATCCTGTAAGGATTACAATTTGAGATGAGATTTGGGTGGGGACACAGCCAAACAATATCAAGGCCCTGTTCCCGTCAAATAAGGAAGATAATGAATAATTACAATAGACATGAGTCAACACAGCAAGAGAAGTATAGTTCAGTCAGTGGAATGATTACCGAATTAGGAGGAGAAATATAACATGGTTGGTTATAGAATGCTTCCTAGCAGGGGTACAGTACAGGGTTCCCTTTTAAAAAGTAATTGCAATTTTGTTTGTATGTTTAATTTCCATATATCTGACTGCTATAAAATTGTTCTACGAAATCTTCTTAGTTATGACACAGTCATATATCTTACTGTAAGCTTCAGTTTTATCTCCTTCTCAGGTGATATTTAGAGTTTAGCATCCATCAACACAGCTTCAAAACAGAGTACCACTGCCAAGAAAAGAAGCTTAAACAGGCAGTTCACCATTTAATTTATACTCTAAGAATAGTAAGAAACCTGTTTATGACAGCCATTTCTCTCCTTTCAAGCTAAGATGCCTCATCTTTTAGCAGTGTTAGTTGGGCAAGGATAGTATGGAAAAATATTTTTTTTCCTAGAGCACTCTAAGCTATCAATTTTATAGAGTCTGTATAATTCCCGACAAGAATGTAGTTTGAAGCAACTTGTTATGATTAATTATTGCTCTTTAACTGGATCTTCACTCTGCATGAAAGAATATAGTAGTTTTTATTCTAAAAACGTTGTTGCTTATATTAAATTTGAAATGCATTTGGGGAGGTTGGAAGTTGAAATGTCCAGTGTGGATTGTGAAGACATCAGGAATGTTGAAAGCTTTGCTTATGTAGTATTGCTCTGATGCCACTGTGATTATTCAGTAAAAACAAATTAGATTATTCAACAGAAAAATTTATATAATGTCATTTTTGATGGGGACATTTTGCATATTTGTGCTTTGTAAATCTATTTTATTCTTGGCAAGAGTGCTTAGTCATTATGTACATATATTATACATATTGTTTATAGAAGATCTTGGATGAATGCTATACCAAAAATATTTGAGCCCCTGAACTCAAGTTGATTTCTTGTCTTTAGAGGATATTAGCTAAACTATTAACTTGGTTTATCAATATCTGAAGAAGACCTAGAATAGTAGCATGTAATATTCCCGCTATTTTTCTTTTACTTATGTAAGGGTAGGAGTATATGATTATATGAGCGATTCTTCCTTTGCAGTGGAACTGAAATCTGTCAGTTTCTCAATCTCTTTCCACATCTACCTTTGAGAGTCTGATATATATGATTACACTGATCTAAACAATGAAAATCACATGAGCAAATGTTCTGGTTTCTGACTTACAGACAAAATTTGTATATAACTAATTAAATTGCCCATTTATAGCAGTTCTAATCCTTTGTAAGTGCTACAAAAAAACCAAAACAAGAAGAATGGTTTCTTAGCATTGGTATATTAGTGGGGCCAGTTTTCAGAGGCGACCTGAAATATAGTTGATGAAAAACATTTTTATTAAATAAGAAAATTTTTGATGACAGTAATAAGAACTAAGGAGAGTATAAAATATGATCGACAAGGTATTTTTTCATTAATAAAACACACTTATTGGATATTTACTATGGGCGACACTACTATTAAAGTATATAGCATTTAAGGCTATAAGGATAATATATTAATGCTCTGGTTAATGACCTTAATTTGTAACACATAAACAAGAAGTCAAGCATCAAAGAAATAGGATATAGAATAAAAGGGTTGTAATATAAAGAATGTTACTATAACTTAAAAATATTCTGAGTAGAGTTACTTTATTGTTTCCCTCCAGAGAAATTAATCTTAAATGTATATCTTTTTTTTCCCTAATTATGAGGTGGCAAAAGCACATGCCAGCTGTTGCTTTGTTTTTTTATTCTGTCCTTCTCCTGTGTTTTTCTGAATATTTTTTGAATTAATAGCCAAATTTTGGTCACTTTTTGGACCCATCTTCCATTGGAAATAAAACCTCTTAAATATATACACTTGAACACAAAGTGAGGAAAAAAAGCACTTAGTAGGCAATGCCGATGCTGTTATTGTGTATTCCTCTAGGAGAGATTCCTCTATGGTCAGAAAGATGTCTTGGGGTTAAGTTTTCTTAGCTTTTTTAGTGTGGAAAAAATTGTGTAAAAATAGTGGTCAAAAAGCATATGGTTTATTGGTCAATTATCACTGCATAACAACCACAAAATCTCAGAGGCATACAGCTGAAAGTGTTTATTTCTTGTTCATTTGTCTGCACATCCGTTAAGGTTTGGCTGATCTAGGCTTGGTTCATCTTGGCTTGGCTCTGACCTCTGAGTCCAAGCAGACACATCTGCTCCAGGGCCTGGCTGGTGGGGATGTGTGTAGAACTCTTCCTGGTGTATCCATTTTGCGGCCCAGATGAAGGGGAGGCAGCTCCTTCAGAGGACTCTTCTTAACAGTTGTTGGCAGGACTATGAGAGAGCAAGTGGAAAGATAAAGTGCCTCTTAAAGATGAGGCTCAGAATTGGTACACGGTAAATTCTGTCTGTATTTGATTGGTCAAAGCACATTGGTGGAGAGGGGCAGTGCATATTTCTCCCATGGAGCTAGAGAATGCAGAGAGTCAGTGCTTGCTGACCAGTGATCTAATCTGCCACATAAGAAATGTGATGAAGGAAAAACACAATTTCAAATCTTGTAAGAGGTTGGAAATAAATGAATCTGTTATTATCAATTACTGTCATATACCAAGCACTAAAAAATAGGCCATGTGATATGCTAAAAGCATACCTGCATTGTTTGATGGCTTTTTCAACATGGCACTATTGACACTGGGGCCAGGTAATTATTTGTTGTGAGGGACTGTCCTGTGTATAGTAGGATGCTTAGCAGCATCTTGACATCAACCCACTAGATGCCAGTAGCCCCTTTCCTGTTCCCAGCCATGACAGCCCAAAGTGTCTCCAGACACTGCTAAATGTCCCCCCAGGGAGCAAAATCATCCCCAGTTTAAAACCCCAGTTTACCTATCTTGTGCTGATAATCTTCGAAGGGGGGAATCACTTCATTTTAATAATGGAGAAATTGAGACTCAGAAAGGCTACTTGACCCAGTGTTACATTGAAGTAAATAACAACGAATTTGAGATTGAAACCCAAATCTCCTTCTTACATATGGTTCATGTGGGACCAAAAAAAGAAAAATCCGCATAAATAAAATAAAATCTAAATATTTTAATTAAAAATACATAGATTTAACCATATTGCTAAGGGCTAATAAAAAGATACCTTAGAATTGAGTTTTCTTCAATAGTGATGCAGAAAAGGCAGTAACAATTTGCAGACAATAAGGTCCGTAAAAGGTATGCTCAGGGAATTATGAGAAACTGGTGAGAACAGAGGAGGATTACTCTACTCACACCAGTTGAGACAGATGGTTGCAGAATTAAATGACCTACTAAAGGACAAATGGTAATTAACCAGATGAAGGAAGACAGGATGGGCCTCACTAAGCAGAGGCAGCATCATATGTACAGTCTTATCTACAAAGAACTGTAAGAAGATACAAATAGTGGAAGCAAAGAAAATGGCTGAAAGTGAAGAAAATGGCTGAAGGCAGAGGCAAAGCCAACAGTAATCCATACCATGTTATGGATTCTGGACTTTAATCCTGAAAGCAATGTTGGACCCCCACACAGAAATTTTAAACAGAGAAATTACAGAGTGTTATTTAAATTTTGCAACATCACTCCATCCTCCTGTGGATGTGCTATGGAAGCAAGAAAATTATGTGAAAGGATATATATTCAAATATTAGAAATATTTGTCTTTGAGTGAAGATTATGGTTTTAATTTTTATTTTGAATATTTCTGCAGTTTGTATATATATATATCTTTTGTAATATGTAATACATTTCATAATAATATGATATTAAAGCAATACAGGCAAGAAATTATAAGGCCCTGGACTATAGCAGTGGCAGGAGTGATGGAGACAAGGAGGGATTTATCTGAGAGTGATTTTGAAGGTAAAATTTTCAGGGTTTGGAGAAATGTTTTCAGGGGTATTACTGGGGAAAACAGAAGAGTCCAAGATGCCCCTTGGGTTTCTGGCTTGAACAACTCATAGAGAAGGGGATCTAAAAAGATGGGAAGGTAGTTTTGGGGAAAGGATACATTCTGTTTTGACAGTGGTATGAATGAAACACTTCTGGGGCATTTGCATTGAGGAGGCAGCCAATTGTCCATTGAAAAAGGAGTCCAGTATTCAAAAGAGGTTTAGTTGGACATACAAATTTTGGAATACCCATAAAAGAGAGTGATCTTTTCAGGTAAAACTGTCTAGGAAGAATGTACATGTTGGGAAAAGGGCTGCAGATGGATTCCTAGTGGTAAAAGTGAGGCATACAAGGGGCCTGTAGAGTGTCTAACAAAGGCAGCCGGAGAGCCAAGGCAAGAGCAAATTCTCAGAGGGAGTGGGCAACCACGGGAAACGAGAAGGAGAGGCCCAATGCTATGCAGCATAGTCTTTCTATTTAGCATTTGGGTTTTTCAATCCAGGCACAAGGCAGACTTAGAAGTCAGATAGCAGTGAGTTGTGGTTATAAAATAGAGACCATGAGACAAGCCATCCTTTTAAGACATTTGCTTGGAAAAGAAAGTGGGAAAGTAAATGGTCATTGGGTGCACAGAAGGCTTTCCAAGTTGTGTTTTTCTCACGTAGAACATTTTTCCTGAGAAACTATTCTTGGAGGAAAAAAAATAGATTCATATTTAGATGATGTAATTCAGTGTTCAGAGAACCTTTCATACGAAAATTGTCTTGTTAGTTTTTTTTTGTTTTGCTTCACTGTTAAATTTGTATGTTCTTTAAAATGTCATAAAACTTCAAAAAATGAGTTATTCTTTTTACCAGACACTTAAAATTACTCTTTTCATTAAATAAGGGTATCAATCTACTAAAATGAGAAGAAATGTACACTTTTGAAGATTTTGCCTTTTGATTGGTGTATGCATTCATAAATTTATTTCATATCTTCCAAAATTACAAATGTTATGAAATGTATAAATCCCTTTCTATTTCACTGTCTTTTTTCTTTGAGTTTCTCATCTTTAAAATTTCTTAATGTCAGAAAAGTATAAAGAGAAATAAATGTAATTTTTATTTATTAGAGCATTTTATACATGCTATTTATTTTGTATTTTTATTGTAGTTTTAACATCCAAAATTTATTACGTGTATTGTTTTTACATTATTTTTCACATTTTATCTTGAAATTTGTTTTTAAATATTGTTATTGTAAGTGATTGAATTTTGAATTTTCATACAGATATATTTTTATTAAATATTTCCCTTCATTTTCTTCTATTCTGTCTCCTAATGTAATCAGTGCATATATGATGAAAAGAGCATAACAACATAATAGAAAATCAGCTATGAATCAGGAGGATTGGGCTCAGATCATGTTTGCTCACTAGCAATGTGGCTTTGGTGAAGTTACTTATCCTCCATTTGAGTTAATACATACATATATATGTGTGTGTATATATATATATATGTATACATATATATATATGTATATATACACTTTTTTTTCTTTAGATGGAGTCTTGCTCTGTTACCCACGTTGGAGTTGGAGTGCAGTGCACCATCTTGGCTCACTGCAACCCCTGCCTTCTGGGTTCAAGCGATTCTCCTGTCTCAGCCTCCAAAGTAGCTGCGACTACAGGTGCCTGCCACCACGCCTGGCTAATTTTTTGTATTTTAGGAGAGATGGGGTTTCACCATGTTGCCCAGGGTGATCTCGAACTCCTGAGCTTGGGCAATCTGCCTGGCTTGACCTCCCAAAGTGCTGGGATTACAGGCTTGAGCCACCACACTCAGCCTTGAATTAATATATTTCATTTATAATGAAATTTTTAGGATTTTAGCACTATTAGTAATTTACACCTAAAAATTAAATACATTTTATCATGTCACAAGAGCATCTAAACCTTCATTAAAGGAGTACATTTTTAAATGAGAGAAGAGATGCATGTTTGTGGAGCATAATATATGTCAGTAGAGACCAAATTGTACACTGTGTGCATTTATGAGGTATGGGTGCATTTAGCATTTTTGGAGAATAGTTAGGAAGATCCTTGGATTTCTGAGAGTAAGAATAAAGAAAAACAGGATCTGGTAACAGATACTAGAAAAACAGATGGTTATTAAAGCTTAGAAATTCCCCAAGAGTATAGTCTACTTAAAGTTTTTGTTGTGAATAGCTACATATATAATGCTTGGGTCATGTAGTTGAAATACTGTTGCATTTTTGGCTTCTTGGTAGGAAATTAATAAGTTCCCAATGCAAGTTCTAGGGATTAATAGGAGCTGTGTATAACAAAGACGTTGAATTAAATAGAATATAACTTCGTTTTCTATATTCAGCATACCTACCAATACTAATTAGTGATATATTTATATTTTCTACTTTATTAGAATGATGTAGAATAGACATATTGCAGAATGAAGGCAAATATAAAATAATTTTTTTCTGTGGCACTTAATATTCTCAGTGGAGGATAAAATTTAATGGTAAAAACTTGCTAAAATTATTTGTTATAAAAAAGAAATGTGTGCTTTGGACTATATAAGTTTACCAAATTAGAAATAAGCATAGGTTTTATGCTCTAATTACTGTTTAAATGGACACTGCATCCCTACTACTTTATGCTATGAGACTAGAATCTCTGTGCATATGTTGGGTGTATATATATCAGAGTGAAAGATATTCTCATTACAAAGAATCATTGGAAATTTTTGAATACAAAGGGGAACTTTATGTAGTTCAGTTAGGCAGACTGTATACATTTGATTTGTTTTAGGCTGTAAAATGTATGTTGTATAAAATATAAACACATCTTCATTTATGGGACCACAGATAGCTCCGCTATGGACAGGGCATTTCTTCTAAAACAGATGATTACTTTTGCAGTATGTAAAGAAATAGAAGACCAATCAATTAATTTTCTAAAATTCCCCTGCTGTGGGTTTCTTTCAGTGTTAAGTCCTTCACCATCTGTACACATGTCTCTCTATAAAGAGCGATGAGTGGTGAGAGGTAGTTGAGCTGCCATTACTTGAATGCGTAGGAAAACCACTTTCTATAATCCACTGCCAAATCCAGCATGACTATCCATTACTTACTACTAAAAGGCTCTTTTGTAAAACTTTCTAAATAATTCACTAGAGCCTCAGTAAATATTGCACATAGATTTCTATCAAGACATATTGCGTACAATTTCTGCTAGGTTCTTTCTTGAAAAGGTAAGCCGAAGATAAGAAACAGGATATTTAAGAATTGAGAACTAGCTTGGACACACCTTATTTCTAAAGAGCCTGAGCCTTTGATGGTTATACCTGTGCAGCACTGCATTAGTATAAGGAGGGTTCACCTAGGTTATACCCTTATTCTTTTTAGTTCTGAGAGTATTCAGGCAACCTTATTTTTCCTTGGTGGACAGGACCAGTTACTGTAACCAACACTGTTACTCTCTTTCCTACTAGTTCTTTAGTAGAAGAGAATCCCCAAATGGTCAGGTGGCAGTCTCCATTGAGACAGTGATGTTTCTGTGTTCTATCTTGGAGTTATTTTTTTCTTTTTTTCCAAAACTTCCAGATAAATAGAACCCCAAGTTGCGGGGTTGCTGATACCAGGGCAAATGGGCCGTGGTGCATGATGGTCCGTGTTTGTGTCTAATCAGCATGGCTTCTTTCTTCATAAGCTCATTATACAAACATCTGGCTCTCTCTGCCATGTGAAGAATATCCTTAAACTACATTTGGTTTTTTCTGCAGAGAATGTCTTGTGGTGAGCATTCATGTGAGAAATGGGACATCGTTATTTTAAAGCTGTGGTCCCCGAATCTCTATGTAGTATTGCTAATCTTGTTCCTGTTGCCTCCAAGAAATAATTAGTTCAAACATGAACCATTGTGCAGGCATCTTATATAAATTCTGATTTCAACTTATTGCTCTTTTGGGGTAAAGTGGAAGATCCTGAGTGACTGCTCACATTTTGGCACATAGAAAATATTTTCCCTCTCTGTTGTTCTTCAGTATCATCCCTATGGCCTGCTAAACACTTAAAGTAGAACAATTTTGTCTTGTGCCATTATATTGTACGACTGTAAACCCAATTTATGTTAGGGGACTTTGCTACCATGGGTTTGGGTTAAGGGAGGCTCAGAGGTATGACTAGAGTCAAGTTCCTGGCAATGTGAACAACCTCTTGCAACTTACTCATGCCTTTGGGGGCTTTATCAGTCCTGAGTGCATAAATTGCTTCTACTTAATTATTGAAAGCTGCTGGGTAACCTGGACTCTACAGCTAAAGTGATCTCAGAGCACCTAGTTTTTGGTGGCAGTCTGGGTTGAATGGTCACCTAATGTCTCATCCAGCATTGGAACCAAGTAGCAAACTGAAAGATGATACCTGTGGAAAGATGCATGTCCTTAACCCTATATCCCAAATGCCTGTTCTTGATTCTTGTGTCAGGGGTTGTCATAAGCTTCATATATCATCCAGGAATGAGTGGCAGAACCATTTGTACTGGAATCTGGGCCCACTAGACACTCTTTTGCATTACACCTGACTCAAATTTGATAGCCTTTTGAAAGACATAGTAAAAGCATACTAATAGAATATCCCATATCCAAAAGTCTATCTGTCATGGTGCCTCCTTGGTTACAGTGATTTATTTTGGAGAATGCTATGGTTTGAAGGTTTTTATCCCCTCTGAAACTCATGTTGAAACTTTATTCTCAATAAAATAGTGTTGAGAGGTGGGGCCTAATAAGAAGTATTTAGGCCATGAGGACAGTATACTGCTATAAAAAGTGTTTGTAGGAGTGGATTTGCTCTCTGTCTCTCTCACTCTTCTATTTATGTGAGAAACAATGTTCTTCCACTTCGGAGAATGTAGTGTTCAAGGCACCATCTTGGAATCAGAGACTCGGCCCTTTCTGGGCACCAACCTACCAGTGCCTTGATCGTGGACTTCCTAGCCTCTAGTACTGTGAGAAATGCATTTCTGTTCTTTATAAATCACCCTGTCTTAGATAAAGCAGCATAAAATGGACTAAGATAGAGGAGACAGCCCACCTCGTCAGCTATGCTTCTCATAGTGTGATCCAAAATCTGGCAACCATCATTTAGGAACATGTTAGAAATAGATAACAGACTCAATTCCAGATTTACTAAATCAGAATCTGCATTTCAGTAAGATCCTGAGGTGAATTGTGTGCACATTAAAGCAGGAGAACCAGTGCCTTAGCTGATTTGACCACAGGAATGTCATCGCAGCGGGAGGCTTCTTGTTTCCCAGGGATTAATGTCACCCCCTGCCACGCTGCTTCTTGCTGTTTAGATCTTATCAGCATGGCGTCTGTAATGCAATAGATGTGTGCGGTGGTCTGAAGGAAGGGCTGAGAAGCACTGCTCTTCTTTAGGTTACTGACAGTTGCTTTTTGTGACTCTTGCATATGAGAATGCAGGATTTTTTTTTTTTGCCATATCCATTATTGGCAGCTCTATAAATTTACTTCTGTTAGAAAACTGCATTTAGGAGTATAGCTGAAATTGAAGTCAACCTCTGATTGTGTTTGTTATAATATAGTAGTAATTTTTATTTAGACCTGCTAGTATTTTACCTTACCTTAAATTGCTGAATTGGAGCACAGTTTCCCAAGATCCATAGGAATTAGTTTTCACGTATATTTATTATCCAGCATGACTCCAAAGTTTGGTCATTTCCCTTTTTGAAAAATACAGTCATCTAATTAAAAGTTCTTTATGGTAAGACTTTAGGAAGGCATCATAGTAAAGCCTGGTAAAGATAAAACGAATTTTTCTCAATACCTGATCTTCTCTTTATGTAAGAGGCTCTAGGTCTGTGACTTGGGAATTAGGTTAGAAACTTTGTTCTCTAGGCTGGTGGCTCAAATAAGGCCTTTGTATGTTAGCACTGGAATTGTTTTGTCTTACAACAATTAATCAAGACCTTAGGGAATGTTTAATGAATTTGTTTCTGGAGATGTCTTGATTAATTAATTCTATCTAGGAATCTCTGCATGTCAGATATTTCATGCACCCTGATGACTACTCCAGCCCTATTGCCTATTATGATGCTCATTCTCATTTTGTTCCTGGTAATTAAATGCTGCCTCCTGAGCTTGGCCATCCAGAGCTTCTTTGATTTCTGCTGGGATTGGGGTTTACATTAAGCCTGCCCACTGACATTTCTGACCTAGAGGTAATAGCTGCTTAAGCACAATTAAAAATTTGGATTTAAAAAAATATTATTCTTCTAATTTCAAGAGGCAGTGGCAAACAATGCAGACTATTATGAAATAATACACAGTAAGTCCTCACATCACATCATTGATAGGTTCTTAGAAACTTCAAATTTAAGCAAAATGATGTTTCATGAATCCAATGTTTTTTCTCATCAACATTAGAGTGAAACAATTGTGAACAAAACAGAATTATTCTAGGACGTTATTCTAGGTCATTTCACATAAAAGTCGCAGTTTCCAAACCTATGAATAATGTTAAGTGGAGATTTACACTATATCATACCTTCCTGAACTTTCAATTTGTCATTAATATTACGTCCATATTAATTTTTAGAGCCAGAATTGTACAAGCTATTTTTTCTTTAAAAAGTGGCAACTTAATTTTCTATTATAGTGAGTTCTTTTGTAGAATGTACTTTTTTTAAAATGAGCTCTTTTCTAACATGTTTTGACATTTTTCGAGTGTGTTCACACTCTGATATCTCATTTGGTACTTAAGTTAATTTTCATTGCATTGAAGCGAGGACTTTGACATCATGAGAAATGGTCTGATAAAGAAGGAACATCCCTAGGGCCAGGGACAAAGCACCCTGGAAGGGTTCTCAACCTTTCTTACCTAAATTCCATTTTCCAAAAAATGAAGAAAAGTGTTCTGTCTACCTGATAGGATTATTATATTGATTACTGAAGGTAAATATAAAAAAAGCATGTTTTATATATACCAAGAAGTCTTTATTGAGCACATACTCTGAGCCAAGCTCTACCCTAATCACTTAAAATGAATGTGAAGCACTTTGCAATAAGCTTTTCATTTGACATCTAAATTCTGAGAAAGTTTAAGTTTGCAATAATTTAAGAAACAAAATTACTTTGAAGACAATTATATGTGTATATATATTTTCATATATATGTATTTGTATATTAATAATATATTTATATTTTGGATAATTCTGTTTTGATTTGAAAGAGGAGTTGGAGAAACTGTGGCAAAGAAGTGACATTTTTCTTCTTGCTTTCACATATTTTGTTGGGAAGTTTATAACTTTTAGTTTTAAAATAGTGGAGATATCTTTAGGGATGGATATAAATTCCTCCCCTCAAAGAAAGCCCTCGAGAAATGGAAAACAGTGTACTCTAATTGAGAACCCATCAGTTAAATAAAGTATTAAGTGCTTGCTTTATCCTAGATGATTTTGGATACAGTGGCATAATTTGTACTTTTCCTGCCCTGCAGAAACTCTTTTGAGAAAGTGTCTCCACAATCAGTGAACATTGCTGTATTCTATGATTGCTACTCAGAGGTCTGCAGACCAGTAACGTGTGTGATCTGAGAGCTTGTTAGAAATGCAGAATCAGAAAAAAAAAAAAAAAGAAAAGAAATGCAGAACCCCAGGCCCAGGCCCTACCCCAGACCTACTGAATCAGGGTTTTCATGTTAACAAGATCACCAGGAGAAATATGCACATTTTTTGAGAAACACTGTGCTAGATCACATATACAATCTGAATTTTCCTAAATAATCTGCTCTGTTTGTTTCTGTACCATCATAATCTTGGACCCCTCCCCTTATTTTTTTGAGACAAAGTCTCGCTCTTGTCCCCCAGTCTGGAGTGCAATGGTGCGATCTCGGCTCACTGCAACCTCTGCCTCCCGGGTTCAAGTGATTCTCCTGCCTCAGCCTCCTGAGTAGCTGGGAGTACAGGTGCGTACCACCACGCCCAGCTAATTTTTTGTATTTTTTAAGTAGAGATGGGGGTTTCACCACGTTGGCCAGGCTGGTCTCGAACTCCTGACCTCAAGTGATCCACCCGCCTCGGCCTCCCAAAGTGCTGGGATTACAGGCATGAGCCACTGCACCCGGCCGGCCCTTCTTTTTTTATGTATTCTTTTTAATCACTTTCTTTTTGCATGTTGGAACAGAAAAGATTAAAAACAAATGAACTAAATAATAGTAATAGCAAACAACTGTCCTCTTTTTTTTCTTCCAGTTAAGATTTGTCAATCTTAAATAATGAGATTTAGGAAACATGATTATGTATACAGTTTACTCAGGCTGAAAAGAGGATGGTCACCCAGGAAAATACTGATTCCAAATGAAAATAGGGTCAGCATTTTCAAAATGGGGAAGTTAAAGTTTCAATTATGTAGGCACAGACAGATAAGTTGAAGGAGGATTACAACATTTTTCGTATGAAGCAAGGTGCGTATGCCACAGCAATTGGTTTGATTGATTATGGATTTCTGCATTCCAAGGGAAGTTACTGTATTACTCCATGAGGATGGGTAGTGATCTTAGGGGCGTTATCTCTGGCACCGTTTGTTCTCAATTACTTACAGGAAAAAGAGACTTTTAAAAAAGGCAAAAGTTGCAGCTGCGTGCCACCTGGCTCAGGCTGCATAGCCACATTCCTCTCAAGGCTCGGGATAACTTAAAGTTCCAAAAACTGTAAGTTTAAACTATTTAGTTTCACAGCTACTATAATGTTCAGTTTCCTATCTTTGTATAGTTACCTGGGTAACCAAGACTCTAACCCTAGTAATTTATCTTTTCTCCTCTTGTTAGACCATCCATCCGCTGGGCTCATTCCAATTCCTACCCAACCCTGCTGCTTTATGATGAACTGGCCTTTATCAATGAATCACTTTTTAACGTTACCCTGCAGTTGACAATTTGCCTCTCTATAAGCCAAATTGCTTCTTAACTAGACATTGGCCTTGTCGCTGAACCTCCTACGTGTATTTGAGTACAGCTTAATTGTAGCAAAATAGTTTCAAGTGTGTTAAACCCATTGGGTTTTCTTTAGGGGTCTTTCCGGAGACCCTAAATAATAACACATAGTCAGCTGCAAGATTTTTTATTGTAAGACTAACTTTGATACCAGCTTGCCATGTCTAAGAAAGTGAAAAAGCTAATGCATAAATAGAAAGTTTCTAAGACTAGCTGTCTCTTGATCTTGGTATCTTTGGAGCCAAGACAAGAAAGGCAGGATAAACCTTGCTCAATTAAGCTATCTTTGAGGAATGTGAAAACAAACAAAAATCCCAATATAGTGATTTAAAAATAAACCCTAAGCAGGAAGGATGATGATGTCTATTACTTAGTATGAGAAAGAAATTGAGCAGATTGGAACATGACACCAATTCTTGGACTCAGTGAGTTGATTCTGGAGAGGTAAAACAAAGACCATTCTCTTCAATTCAGTGAACAGAGAACAGGTAAATGTTGGGTTGAATTGAAGAATTGCTTTGAGAATCTCTTATCTGCTGCCTGGAGTGATTGTCTGTATCAAGGCCATATTCCTAAAATATGAAATCTGTGACTGATATGGGGGCTAGGGAATTGAAGCTTGTATGGGGTGTATCTGAGAAATAAAAATATCCAAATTGAGCTTTGATTCAGGCTCAATATTGTAGGATTGAAGAGGGAAAGTTTCCTCTTCACCTTCTGAGGGTTTGCTGAAAATGAACTGACAAAATGCAGATTAACAGGAGAGAAAGCATACAAAATTTATTTAACTTGCACAAGGGGTGGAGGTGGGGGGAGTCATGGGTGTGATTGCCCAGTAGCCCAATGATGCTTATATACTCTTCTTCACGGGGAGTGGGGATATGGGGAATGAAGGCAAATCTTTTGAGGAGTAATAGATGGTTAGTAGGGAGAATGAATGGATGCTGAAGATGGAAATTAACTTATAAAGAATTTTCTTTGGAATTTCAATGTGCCCCAGAGACAGACATTATCTTGTGGAAACATCTGTCCAGGTGTGGTTACATTTCTCACTCTTATTTTCTGTGATAGATAATGACATTTTGGGGAGGGGATAGAAGGCTTTCTCTTTGGCAGGTCCAGTCTTCAGATAGAAAAGGGAATACTAGGGTAGGGCCCCTTCCAACATCTGATCACTTTCAATGGCCTTGCATCTAAAATTGTCAGTTTACTGTGGTGTTATATTTTGGGGTGAAATTCTGTGGGAGGCTTTAGCATCTTTATTTAGCATTGAGTGTTTCATGGACCAGCTTATTTTTGAGGTAAGATATTTAACTTTTAACTACATGATTAAAAAATCTATTATCTGTACTTTTCCTTTATAGATCAGATGTTTATGTCAGATAAAGCTTGTCTTTAGGATTCCTTCAGGCCCCATTTTCTGTCCCTGTTTTTATCCTCACTGAAGGAACCCATATGTTAGTATTATCCTACCAAATATAGTAAGCAGAAAGTATTTGCCAAGAGAATACCATGTGTACATTTGAACACTGGACATTTAAAGAGGTTTTTTTTTTTTTTTTTTTTAGGGGGCATACTTACAATATGACTAAGGAGATAGATGTATAAAAAATGAACAAGATAGCATACTTGGAGAAAATGCATTATATGCATATTTAATTCCACTATAAGTTTTGAGTGGAGAGATGGATAGGAAGAGTGAAATACATATATGTATGACCCAGAGAGTATATACAATGGGAGAAAGGAACCTATTGTTCCAAGTTTCTATTATGGCACATATGGTCATGATGATTTTCTCAGTATGAAGCATCTCCTAGGGCTAAGTTTGATGTAAAACTGATGTTCTCTATTTTAGGTGTGAGTTAAGAGGTTTGAAAGTGTTATTTAGACTGTACTATGCTTGATTTTCAATTTATAAACTAACCTGCTTGTAAGGTTCTTTATAATTCCAAAAAAATGTCATTTGCTAGGAGAGATTAGAAGAGTGAAGTGATTCCCCAAGGTAAGTTGAAGGAGTTTCAGTTAGGTCCTATGTTGCGGAAAGTCAGGGACCCTGAACGGAGGGACTGCCTGAAGCCATGGCAGAAGAACATAAATTGTGAAGATTTCATGGACATTTATTAGTTCCCCAAATTAATACTTTTATAATTTCTTACGCCTGTCATTACTGCAGTCTCTGAACATAAATTGTGAAGATTTCATGGACACTTATCACTTCCCCAATCAATACCCTTGTGATTTTCTATGCCTGTCTTTACTTTAATCTCTTAATCCTGTCATCTTTATAAGCTGAGGAGGAGGTATGTCGTCTCAGGACCCTGTGATGATTGCGTTAACTGCACAAATTGTTTGTAGAGCATGTGTGTTTGAACAATATGTTCAGGGAACAAGAGAGATAACTTTAAACTCTGACTGCTGGTGAGCTGGGCGAACAGAGCCGTATTGCTCTTCTTTCAAAAGCAAATGGGAGAAATGTCACTGAATTCTTTTCCTCAGCAAGGAACATCCCTGAGAAAGAGAATGCGTCCCTGAGGGGAGGCCTCTAAAATGGCCGCTTTGGGGGCAGCTGTCTTTTATGGTTGTAGCTGTGGGATGAAATAAGCCCCGGACTCCCCGTAGCACTCCCAGGCTTATTAGGACGAGGAAATTCCCACCTAATAAATTTTGGTCAGACCGGTTGTCTGGTCTCAAACCCTGTCTCCTGATAATATGTTATCAATGACAATGCGTGCTGGAAACTTCATTAGCAATTTTAATTTCGCCCTGGTCGTGTGATCCTGTGATCTCACCCTGCCTCCATTTGCCTTGTGATATCTTATTACCTTGTGAAGCATGTGATGTCTGTGACCCACACCCTATTTGTACACTCCCTCCCCTTTTGAAAATCACTAATAAAAACTTGCTGGTTTTACGGCTCGGGGGCATCACGGAACCTACTGACATGTGATGTCTCCCCCGGACACCCAGCTTTAAAATTTCTCTCTTTTGTACTCTGTCCCTTTATTTCTCAGACCGGCCGCCACTTAGGTAAAACAGAAAAGAACATACGTGAAATATCGGGGGCTGAATTTTGCCTGATAGTCCTAAAAGAAAGATAGAAATAAGTAGTACAGAATAACGTCTGAGGTCTGTCACTTAATAAATATGGTTAAGTTAGGCCCAATAAAATTCTTTTTACTTTAAAAATTATTTCAGTTTGAATAGTGAATGTTCATAGAAACCATTCACATTATTTTACAGGCTACTTCAACTTTTCTTTGTTTATTCCAAATGAGCACATTTTAAAATTGTTTTAGTTGCCATCATAATGGCATCTTATAGTCTAAGGGAGTCAAATAGCCTCCACACCTTCCTTTTAATAAGACAAATGTTCATATTATGAACATTTTAGCAAAACCTAATTGCTCTGGGAAAATGGAAATGTAGTTACAGATACAAAAATACTTGCAGTTACTGTTACCAATTTAATTGTCTCAGAGTAGGGAAATAAGCAAATTAGAAGCATAGATGGGAAGGAGACTATTTTTCATTATCACTCTTAAGCATCTTTGGAAATTTGTACCACATGCGTGTATATGAATTATTAAAAGAAAAAGGTGGAGGGGGGAGTGAGTCACCTAGGTTGGAGACAGTGCAACTCCTTTTGTATATCCACTTGTTCTGTATATTTAGTTAAATGCCACATAATCATTGCAATGATTATTTGGTAAGAGATTATTATTATTATACTAAAGGATAGTGTGTGTAAATCAGAACATTTATTTTTGCACGAGAATGGATAATTGGAGAGGGGATGGGTTGGGGTCAGGGAGTTTAAGAATAAGTTGCTATAGTGGGATGATGGATGGAAATAGAATTAAATGGGTGAATTTGAGTGAGATACAGCAGGATGAGTCAGTAGGTACTTTTCTTGAAGGTGAAGAGAAGAAACTTCTAGCTTTGAAGGCTGGACTCAGAAAAATGAGAGTGCCACTGAGAAATAAGAAATTTCAGACTTAGTTTTTTAGAGGAAAGGTAATGATTTTGGATCTTTGAGTTAAATAGACAGATGGTGGACTAGGATATTTAAGTAGCATTCTCTTAGGGTTTTAAGTTGTTATTTTGTTTTTATTTAATTGATAATCCTTATCGAGACTTTTTAGCTCTTAGATTTAATTATTTAGCTTGGGTGAGTATTAATTAAGCAATATGGTAAGCTAATTATAAATAAATATTCATTGGCTGTTGGTGTTATGACCCAACTTGCATTTTAAATCCTAGCTTCAATTTCTTAACGCAATAGGAATTGAGTATACTTGTTTGAAGAAAAGATGGATGCACATTTAACTTATGTTATGACCTGTCTAGGTCCAGCCCAGAAAGAAAAAGCTAAATGTACAAATTACTTCACTCAGGGAAAATAGTCAAACAACTTTCTTCTTTGCTGCTGCTTCTTGTTTCTTCTTTTTATTTTGAACATTAGTAAATTTGCAGTTTATATTCACCATCTCTCTATAGCACTTCACCTTTTGAAACCTAGATATGAATTTCCACCCTTCCCCCTACCAAACTCTTTTTTTTTCCACATTTGTCTACTAGTTTCCCCTTCCCCCACCACAGGTCCTTCAAATTTCCAAATGAAAATCATATTCTGCTTCAACCTCTACCTTAAACTGTTTCTTGTCCTACAAGATGGAAACCTCTGTGTTTAATTGAACTTCTGCTTCTCCTCTGAGAGCCATCTAGTCATGAAATGATATTAGTTATAGCTTACCATGATCTGTTTCCCAGCCTGCGGCCTCTGTGTCAGACTAGGCCATTACCGTTACTTTCCCGGCTAATACACCATCTGTATAACTGGCCCCCAAGTCACCAAATTTTTTAAAATCCAATTCCTACTTCATATTATTATGAATTATGTTTACTCCTCTCTGCCTTTATCCCCACAGTTATTATATGACTCTCTTTAAAATGTTCATCGCTTTATAAGAATCTTTGAGAATAAAATCCAAACATTTTGTCTTGCTATAGAAGTTGCAAACTATTCGGCATATAACCTACTTTTATATTCTAGAACCACATGTCCCTTCTTTATTCCTTACCTTTGAACATACTGCCTGGAATAATATTCCACTAACCACATTAACTTCATGCCTTTCCAAACTCCTATCCTTTTTTATTCCTTTCAATAACAAATCATCACATACCGAATAGCTTAAAATAATAAAAAAAATTTTCTCATAGTTGTGAAAGCCAGAAGTCCAAAATCAAGAAGTCAGCAGGGCTTCTTGCACTTTCTCCTGAAGCTCTAGGGGACATTCCACTCCTTGCCTCTTCCAGCTTCCTCTGGTGACTGCTTGGTTTGTGACTGGGCATCCCCAGTCTCTGCCTCTGTCTTCACATCTTCTTTGTGTTGGTGTCTTTGCCTCTCCTGTCTTTTATAAGTAATGCATTTAAGGCCTACCTTGGTAATCCAGGATGTTCTTATTTCAAGATCTTTAGTTTAATTATAGCTGCAAAGACTCTTTTTCCAAATAAAGTCACGCTCACAGGTTCCTGATAGATGTGTCTTTTTGAGAGACCACTGTTCAGCTCACTACACACACAAAACACATAGTTCATTCATGCTTTCACTGATGTCTGTTGAATACTTAGCAATTAGTTGTTTTCTCTATTATTCCATGGTGTTCAGTTGGTATCTCTATTTTAGCAACTATTACATTAAATTTATATATTCTGCCCACTAGGTTGGAAAGTTACTTGTTGGATAATATTCAATTTATCCTTTTTTGTTACTTGAAAATTGAAATTGGCTCACTGCCAATTCCAAACTCTACTTCCTGGTGATCATAATTTTTAGTGACTTAAATAACAAAGATATCTGTATTATTCAGGGTTCTCCAGAGAAATAGAACAAATTGGATATATACATAGCTGTATAAATGAGATTTATTACACTAATTGGCTTACACAGTTATGGAGACCGAGAAGTTCCATGATCTATCTTCTGCAAGACAGAGAATGAGGAAAGCTGGCAGTGTCATTCAGTCCAAGTCAGAAGGCCTGAGAATCTGGGGTGGGGAAGGGGCCACGGTCTAAGTCCTGGTCTGAGTCTGTAAGCTTGAAACTAGAAGCACTGATGTCTGACAGCATGTCTCAGCTAAAGCAGAGAGACTTGAATTCGCCTTTTCTCTGTCTTTTTGATCTATTTAGTCCCTTGAGAGACTAGATGATGACCACGCATTGTGGAGTACCAGCTGCTTTGTTCAGTTCAGTTCACCAGTTCATACGCTAATATCTGCCAGAAATACCCTCAGAGACATACCTAGAAATAATGTTTTCCAGCTATCTGGGCATTATTTAGCTCAGACATGTTGCCACATAAAATTAACCATCACAATCATCCTTCCAATTTGTTAACTTTTTGACTGCTTAGTTTCCTTTCTTCTAGTGATCTTGTTCTCTTTGTTCTGTCAGCCACCCACTCCGCGGACATACCTTGTTCCTTATCATTAGAAATAACTGAAACGACTCCAAAATGTTAGTTTCAAGTATAGCAACCTGCTATCGTCACCACCTCTTTCCCCCCAGTGCTTCTCTTGCTACTGTTTTGGTAACAATTCCTTGACCTCATTGATCCTACAATCTCTTCACTGTTTCTCAATCACTCATGTATTCACGTCCTTACTGACCCAGCTTAGATCTATTGCTAATTATTATCATCATCCTCTTCTTTTGCTTTGTCGTACTGTTTTGGTCAAAGCAAGTCCTGTTGAACTTTTTATTTACTCCATGCTGGCATAAATGCAGCAGAACAGGGCAAGAAGAAAACATCCATTCTTTAACTTTTAAATTTCATGGGTACATAGTAGGTGTATATATTTATCGGGTACATGAAATATTTTGATACAGGCATGCAATGTATAATAATCACATCATGGAAAATGGGGTATTTATCCCCTCAAGCATTTATCCTTTGTGTTATAGACAATCCAATGATATTATTTTAGTTATTTTAAAATGTACAATTAAATTCTTTTGACTGTAGTTACTCTGTTGTTCCATAAAATACTAGGTATTATTCATTCTTTCTAATTATTTTTTTGTACCCATTAACCATCCCCATTTCTCCCCTACTCCCCACAACCCTTCCCAGCCTCTGGTAACCAACCTTCTACTGTCTATCTCCATGAGTGTAATTGTTTTGATTTTAGACCCCACAAATCAGTGAGAACCTGTGCCCACGTCTGCTCTTGAAATAAAAAACCAACTCACAAGGGGGCCCTCGAGGCTGCCTGAAATTGTGCTGTATCTTCCTTGTCCATTTGCTCTTCCATGTTCCCAGACATTCGCTTCATTCCTTATTCTCTTTCCTCAAAGTTCTATATCCCTTTCATCCTTAGTCTTAGCTGATGACTTGTTTCCCATTTTACATAGAGAATAAAAGCAAATACAGGAGAATCTGCGAACGATCCTACCCTCATGTTTATCCTCTTGCCTTTATCTGTTATATGCTGCTTTCTATTTATTTATTTTTTTTAAGACAGTCTTGCTCTGTCACCAGGCTGGAGTACAGTAGTGCAGTCTTTGCTCACTGCAACCTCCGCCTCCCTGGTTCAAGCAATTCTCCTGCTTCAGCCTCCCGAGTAGCTGAGACTACAGGCACCCACCACCACACCTGGCTAATTTTATTTTTATTTTTTATTTTTGTATTTTTAATAGAGATGGGGTTACACCATGTTGGCCAGGATGGTCTCGATTTCTTGTCCTCATGATCCACCCGCCTCGGCCTCCCAAAGTGCTGGGATTACAGGCATGAGCCACCACGCCCAGCCTGTTTTCTTTCCTGTTGTTATGAATGACCTGTTTGTGCCTCTTGCAAAGGCCAGCCCTTATTTTTGTACACAAGATCTATCTCCTCTCTTTTTCTTAAGCAAATTGTTCCAGGAATTTTCCCCTTTCTCTCCTGCTCCATTATTATTATTATTATTAATTATTATTATTGTTATTTTACTTCTTCCTATCAGCATACTAATAAGCTCTTATTTCTTTCATCAAAAACACCACCACCAACAAAACAACTCTTGAATGTACTTTCCCCAGCTGCTGCTCCATTTTTATTTTCTTTTCATGGAATAAAAAATGTCTTTAAAAGGGCTAACACCCTTGCTGTCTGCAATTTCTCTCACCCTACTCTCTTTGAATCCACTGCAACAGACTTTCACCTGTGTCACTTCAGAGAAACACTTCTTATCAATATCCTTAGTAATCTCCACATCATTAAATCCAGCAGCCAATTTTCTGTCTTCATCTTAATAGACTAGTCAGCAGTGGGGGACAGGGTGATCACTCCTTCTCTTTGAAATTTGTTTCTTCAGTTGACTTCCAGGATACTAAAGTTCTTGCTTTTTCTCCCCCCTTATTGACTGCCCTGCCTTAGAATCTTTTTCTGGTTTCTCCTTATCTCCTCCAGTGCCAACTCTAAACTGTACCAGGGTTCATTTCTTACTTATTTTCTTCTTTTCGTCGTTCTCACTTCAAAAAATTATCTCACCAAATCATACAGCTTTAAATACCAGAACTGCTATCTTCATCCCAGACCTCTATTCTGAACTGCTGACTAATGTATCCAACGAAGTGTTTGACATCGCTATTTGAATTTCTAATAGATATCTAAAGCACTAAACTGAGTTCCTGATTTTATTCCCCAAACTTGCTTCACTGAAAATCTTGCCCATCTTAATTAATGGGAATTCTATTCTGAAGGCATCCTTGATTCCTAATTCTTTTCTCATACCCTACCTTATATGACTACATATTACTGGCTCTAATACAAATATATCCACAATCTGAGTACATCTTACCCCTTCCACTGCTAACAGTCATCCAAGCCACTGTTATTAATATTCTTTTTAATCTAGTTAGACTGTGTTGCCTGGCCTCCCAGCTTCTGTCCTTGCCTCTGCAGTCTATTCTTGATGCAGTAGGCAGGAAGACCATGAGGAAGCATCAAGCCATGTCACTCCTTTTCTCAAAGCCCTCCAATGGCACCCATTTCACAGGGTAGAAGAGTCCTGCTATGGCTTACAAACCTACACTCAATTTGACATCTTCTCTGATGTCATCCATAACTCCTCTTCACTTCCTCACTCCGTCCCAGCAGCAGTTACCACCTTGCTTTCCTCAAGCACTAATGCAGGCTGCAACTTCTGAGCTTTGCATTTGCTCTTTCCCTGCCTAGAATACTCCCCACTCCCCATCAGGTAGCTTGCAGTGCTTTGCATCTTTTTGTAATGTCTTCTCTGTCTCTGTTTCAAATTGTATTCAGAACACTCCTTTCCAAAATAGGGAAAACAAACACTGATAACAAATGAATCTTGTTGCGGCGGCTCACGCCTGGAATCCCAGCACTTTGGGAGGTCGAGGCGGGTGGATCACCTGAGGTCAGCAGTTAGAGACCAGCCTGACTAACAGGGTGAAACTCCGTTTCTACTAAAAATACGAAAATTAGCTGGGCGTGGTGGCAGGTGCCTGTAATCCCAGCTACTTGGGAAGCTGAGGCAGGAGAATTGCTTGAACTCAGGAGGCAGAGGTTGCAGTGAGCCAATATTGCACTGCTGCACTCCAGCCTGGGCGACAGAGAGAGACTCAGTCTCAAAAAGTAATAATAATAATAATAATAATAATAATAATATAAAATAAATGAAAAATAAAATTAGATTTTGTAATCTTTTATAGCTGACTCTAATATGATTGGGAAGTGCAATATTAGTATTAAGTACAAATTTTAAAAACAAAATTGCATTCTGCAAAGGAATAAAAATAAAAGCTTGAAGTAAAATTATAAACGATTTCAACATTTGTGTTCTAGGAATATTCAGTAGGTGGCATGTTATTGACTTGAAATTGGGTCTTCTGATTCCCATGGCTAGGTATATACACAAAAGAAGATAAATCAGTATATGGAAGAGATATCTGCACTCCTACGTTTATTGCAGCACCATTCACAATGGCTAAGATTGGGAAGCAACCTAAGTATCTATCAGCAGACAAATGGATAAAGAAAATGTGGTACATATACACAATGGAGCACTATTTTATGGAGCCATAAAAAAGAATGAGGTCATGTCATTTGCAGCAACATGGATGGAACTATTCCTTATGTTAAGTGAAATAAGCCAGGCACAGAAAGGCAAACTTTGCATTTTCTCATTTATTTATAGGAGCAAAAAATTAAAACAACTGAACCCATGGACATAGAGAGTAGAAGGATGGTTACCAGAGGCTGGGAAAGGTAGTGGGGGTGTTGGGGCTTGGCGGGGTGGTGAGGATGGTTAATGCATACAAAAATAGATTGAATGAATAAGATCTAGTATTTGACAGCACAACAGGGTGACTATGGCAACAATAATTTATTGCACATTTAAAAATAACTAAAAGTATAATTATAATACAAAAGATGAACGCTTGAGGGGTTGGATACCCCATTTTCCATGATGTGATTGTTACACATTGCGTGCCTGTATCAAAGTATCTCATGTACCCCATAAATATATACACCTAACATGTACCTGCAACAGTTAAAAATAAAAAAATTTATTTAATAAAGTCCTTATTGAAAATCCCCCTACTCTCTTTTTCTTCAAATAGTTATTGCTTTTTTGTTTATTTTCTTCCCTTTTATATATACATGCAAAAATTAATATGCTTTTTTCCTGTCCTCTAAGTTGTTTTTTTTTTAAAGATATTTAAAATGAATAATGGCCTTTTATGGAACAATGCTTGTTTTTCACTCTTAAGAAAAATGTATGACCATTTATAATTATACTTTACAATTTTATATATAGATCTAGCTTGGAGTCATTTTAATTGTATTTCTGTCCAAACAAACTTGATTTAAACCTTTCTGTAGGTTATTGTGTGTCAGCTATTATACTGAAGTCAGATATAGTTTATGCTTCAGATTTTTTTTTAAACCAGTGAATTTTCTACTATAAAAGAAAAAAGCCATCAAATTAATCTGGACTAGCAACTTTGTTAATTCCTGTACTGTTCTCTAAATAATGGCTCATTATTTTTCTACTTGTTCTAATTCCCACAGAAGAGATGACAATAATTTTTTAGTTGTTAGAAATCTCTTATCTCTTCTTCATGCCTCCCAAGTCACTTATTGATTGCATTCAGCTTGACTGTAATTGGGGTATATACTCACCTTCCTAACCATGCACAAATTAGTCTATAGAAATTAGTCCATAGAAACCTGTGTGCTTTTCCATTTAAGTACTGTCTATTAAGGCACAGAGTTCAGAGGTGGAAGGTAATGAATTGGAAACGTTGCCCTCTAAGGAAAGCAGGGCAGCAGTTTTGGGGTCATGCTCGATGGTATCAACATCAGGATTTATAAAGAGGTAAATTCAATCTGTTTATTGTGGAAATGAAAACAAAGTTATTCTTTCTGTTCTTCTAAATTATCGTGGGTACATAGCAGGTGAATATATATCGTGGGTACATAGCAGGTGAATATATATCGTGGGTACATAGCAGGTGAATATATGAGGTGCATGAGCTGTTTTGATACAGGCATGCAAGGCATGATAATCATATGATGGAAAGTGGGGTATCCATCACCTCAAGAATGTATCCTTTGTGTTACAAACAATCCAATTCCTGCCATTTCCCCTACTTTTGATTTTAATGTAAAGATTTATTCCCCTGTCTAATACTCTCCAGGGACTTCTAATTGCACCTAGAGTGATATTCAAACCTCTTACCGTGGCCTCTAAGCCTTTTTTTATCTTAGATTTTTTTTTTTCTCCCGCTTAAGGCTTTTCACCCCGCCGCCCCCAACCCACCCGCTGCCACACACACACTCCTGGTTTTGTCTTGGCTATTTGCTTTTCATTCTTGGGGTTTTTGCTTAAATATTGTCTTTTCAGAAATCTCTACCCAAAGAGATTTTTTTTTTTTGCTTAGTTCATAGTATTTATCACATTCTTAAATAAAGTTTTAATTTATTGCTTTACTTTTTGTTCTGTTGCCCCCAGGAAATTTTAAGTTGTACGTTTTGTTGACTGACTGAGTGAACGAGTAAAGGAGAAAAAAGAGCAACCTGTCTTGTGGGCTGGGAACTGGTTGAGCAGGGGTTTGAGCATAATGGGTCAGGATGTGATGGTTTATGTAAGAAGGGAAGGGGAAGGCCTTCACCATAACTAACTAGGGTGTGAACTGGGCGTAGGATAGCCAGGAGCATGTGGAGATGAAAGATCAGAAATGTAGTAGGTTGGGGAATCTGGGAGATCATCGTGTTTTTAAATATGGCAGTAAAATATCCATATTTGTGTTTTTAAAAAGATAACTCTAAGGAGGGTAGAAGGGGGTGAAATGGTGGGCAGGGTAGCTGTAGGGGAGCCAGTTAGAAAGCTGCTGCAGTTGCACTTTGGGAGGCTGAGGTGGGCGGATCATTTGAGGTCAAAGTTCAAGACCAGCCTGGCCAACATGGTGAAACCCCGTCTCTACAAAAAATACAAAAATTAGCTGGGCATGGTGGTGCACGCCTATAATCCTAGCTACTCAGGAGGCTGAGGCAGGAGAATCACTTGAACCTGGGAGGCAGAGGTTGCAGTGAGCAAAGATCTCGCCACTGCACTCCAGCCTGGGGAACAGAGATAGAGTCTCCCTCTCAAAAAAAAAGAAAGGTAAAAGGAAAGCTGCTGCAGTCATTCAGGTGATCCGTGATTAGGGGTGGGGTTCAGGGAGTTCCAGAGGAATGAAAACAAATGAGACTAGGATGAGTTGGATGAGTTTTTGGAGGTAGAGTTGGGTGGACAAGGACACTGTTAAGCTATAGTCTGTGTGGGAGGAAGAACAAGTCAAAGGTGGCTTTGGGTTTCTACCTCAGATAACAGGATGCTTGTTATTATCTCCAAGAGCAGGAAGAGGGTGTTGGGTATAAGGAGTTCAGGTTTAGTGTGGTTCAGTTTGATGGATCAGCATATTATTTTGTTCCATAGGTAGTATGTGTTTAGATTTTGGGAGACAAAAAGCTGAGTCCTGAGCAAAGAAGTAAATATTGAAACAAGAGAGGGTGAGAAGAGTGAGAGGAGGAGAAAGTCAAGGATAAAAGTTAGACAAGAGAAAGGGAAATACCACGGTTTCTCCTCCTAATTCTCCAAATACTTCTTAGTCAGTTTTGGCATATCTTCCTGCCCTAGTAAATCTTGAAAACGAAGCTTTCTTAACATTTTAGATTCAGCAGTTTTTCTGTCCCTTATTTTTGCATACGGTTCACAATTGTTTTTTAAAATAACTCCTGCCTCACTTCTGCTGAGCCGTGTAAATCACGATGGCAATGAAATGTGTTCTTTTGCATTTTAGCGCTCTCCATGTGGTTACCTCTTCTTTCATCAGGTTTGTCCCATACAGTTACTCTTCTGCCACCTTTCAGAGGCAGCCTGATCAGGCGCAGCCAGTCTCAAACAGCCTCATCTCAACTCCTAAGGTTGGTAATTTCTGACACCTCAATCTAAAACAGATACATGGAGCCACTTCCTAAAGCATCATCCTGTATTGATTTACATATAAAAATTGCCAGTGTTTGATATTTTTCATGGGTTTATTTATTTCCTGTCTCTACAGGAAGTGAGCTGCATGACAGCAGTCACTAATTGGTCTTGTATTCTGGAGTCCTTTTTGTGTTTCATTTGTGCTAAATGTTTTCTCTTCCAGGAAACTCTTCTCTTAGGTATCACCTTGGACCATGCCCTCATTTCCAGCTAGCTCTTTGCTCAAATACAGACCAGCTTTCTTTGTCTGTCCTATATCAAATAGACTTCCACTGTTATACTCCTCATTTTATTTAACACCACTGACATATTTTTTATATATTTGTTGTCTGTCTCTTGCCATTAGAATACAAATCCTTGAGGATAGGACTTTTCTTCACTACCATGTCTTCAGGAATTAGAATGGTTCTTGGCATGTAGCATTTAGTCAACTGATATTTGATGAGGAAGTAATGAATGTATAGAAATAGAGAAGTCTCTTTTTCCAGGCAGTAGAGGAAGATCCTTGGTGAGCCAATGTGGCTGGCCATCTGATTTTTCCTACCGGAGAATCTTCCCTTTTTCTTGGGATCCTTTGGATACACACAAGATGGGTATTAGGGAGGATTCCCATGCAAGGAAAAATATAGGATGCTCAGTTAAACTTGAATTTCAGATCAACAGCAAATCATTTGGGCATGCATACACTATGTAGCTACATATTTTGTGTAGCTCGTTTCCTCTTGGTGCCATTTTGGGGTTATCTTTGGAGCTGAATAGGCATAGACTGGTGTTGGCCAATCCTGGAGATTTTATTTATTTATTTATTTGGCAAGTCTGTTTCCTCAGACGCTTAGTGGGCTTCTAATCTCTACAGAACTATAAATTTTACAGCTACAGATTTTTGTCTCGATACTGTATTACAGACTGATATGGTTTGGCTGTGTCCCCACCCAAATCTCATCTTGAATTGTAGCTCCCATAATTCCCACATGTTGTGGGAGGGACCAGGTGGGAGATAATTGGCTCATAGGGGTGGTTCCCCCATACTGTTCTCATGGTAGTGAATAAATCTCATGAGATCTGATGGTTTTATAAGGGGAAACCCCTTTCACTTGGTTCTCATTTTCTCTCTTGTCTGCTGCCATGTAAGATGTGCCTTTCACCTTCTGCCATGATTGGGAGGCCTCCCCAGCCACATGGAACTGTGAGTCCATTAAACCTCTTTTTCTTTGTAAATTACCCAGTCTTGGGTATGTCTTTATTGGCAGTGTGAAAACAGGCTAATACACACACTCACAGTGTTTACCTCTTCACATCATTGCACCATCTGTTAGCTTTTAGTTTAATATCCTTTGTCCTGAAGTTATT
The DNA here is from genome assembly GCF_028885625.2 of Pongo pygmaeus. Lineage (NCBI taxonomy): Eukaryota > Metazoa > Chordata > Mammalia > Primates > Hominidae > Pongo > Pongo pygmaeus. The sequence continues at coordinate 101,322,484 of NC_072387.2, forward strand.
CGTAGCAGTAGCTTCTTGCATGAAATCTCAGCTCTTAAGACTTTGGTTGTTTTTCTTTTTTTTTTTAATTTAAGTTTTAGGGAACATGTGCACAACGTGCAGGTTTGTTACATATGTATACATGTGCCATGTTGGTGTGCTGCACCCATTAACTAGTCATTTAACATTAGGTATATCTCCTAATGCTATCCCTCCCCACTCCCCCCACCCCACAACAAGTCCCGGTGTGTGATGTTCCCCTTCCTGTGTCCATGTGTTCTCATTGTTCAATTCCCAGCTATAAGTGAGAACATGCAGTGTTTGGTTTTTTGTCCTTGCGATAGTTTGCTGAGAATGATGGTTTCCAGCTTCATCCATGTCCCTACAAAGGACATGAACTCATCATTTTTTATGGCTGCATAGTATTCCATGGTGTATATGTGCCACATTTTCTTAATCCAGTCTATCATTGTTGGACATTTGGGTTGGTTCCAAGTCTTTGCTATTGTGAATAGTGCCGCAATAAACATACGTGTGCATGTGTCTTTATAGCAGCATGATTTATAATCCTTTGGGTATATACCCAGTAATGGGATGGCTGGGTCAAATGATATTTCTAGTTCTAGATCCCTGAGGAATCACCACACTGACTTCCACAATGGTTGAACTAATTTACAGTCCCACCAACAGTGTAAAAGTGTTCCTATTTCTCCACATCCTCTCCAGTACCTGTTGTTTCCTGACTTTTTAATGATTGCCATTTTAACTGGTGTGAGATGGTATCTCATTGTGGTTTTGATTTGCATTTCTCTGATGGCCAGTGATGATGAGCTTTTTTTCATGTGTCTTTGGCTGCATAGGTGTCTTCTTTTGAGAAGTGTCTCTTCATATCCTTCGCCTGCTTTTTGATGGGGTTGTTTTTTTCTTGTAAATTTGTTCATTGTAGATTCTGGATATTAGCCCTTTGTCAGATGAGTAGATTGCAAAAATTTTCTCCCATTCTGTAGGTTGCCTGTTCACTCTTATGGTAGTTTCTTTTGCTGTGCAGAAGCTCTTTAGTTTAATTAGATCCCATTTGTCAATTTTGGCTTTTGTTGCCATTGCTTTTGGTGTTTTTGACATGAAGTCCTTGCCCATGCCTATGTCCTGAATGGTGTTGCCTAGGTTTTCTTCTAGGGTTTTTATGGTTTTAGGTCTAACATTTGAATTAATTAACTTTGGTTGTTTGCTCACTCCCTTTGTTTAACTAGATAGCTTAAAAGGAGGCAGGTGAACAGCACTGGAGGGAGGGGAGCAGTGTTACTTCGCTACCTCTTTCTTCTGCTTCCTTTAGCTTGGCTTATGACAGTTGAATTTTCCAACCTGGCAAGGCAGCATTAGAAAATCAGAATGGAATCCCAGAACTGCAGTTTCAAGATATTTAGGAAGTGGCTCAGTGAGAATGCTATATATCAAGCGAATAAAATAAAGCTACAGCTCTAAATGCTAGGACCACCCTGAACCACCCAGCACCACTCACGACAGCTAAAATGCATGCAGCCTTTACAGCATGGCAGGTAATGTGCTGGTTACTTTTCGTATCATCTCATTTAGCCTTACTTTCATTAGGGAAATGCTATTTTTTATTTTCATTTTATGAGCAAGAAGAATCAAAGCTCAGAGTATGTATAACAAAACGGTGAAGCCAAGATTTGAACCTTGGTATCATGACTCCAAGGCTCATGTACTTATGCTCTCAGATCTGGTGTATTTAGGAGAATGGATATGGTCTTAAACACTTTTATTATTCAGCAAGAATGATTTAAAGTAAATCAACTACACTTCAAGCCGAGAACTTAGAAAAATAGTAATGAAGTCTAGAAAAGAGAGATAAAGTTAAAAGTGGAAACAACTTAGAAAAACATCAACATATTTATGATGTATGCTTCATTAAAAAAATAAAGCAATAAAATCAGTACAGCACGGAGAGAAAGAGAGAGAAATTCCAGGCATGAGAAAGTAATATACAAGACAGTGAATACACTCAGAGGAATGGTAGAGCTTTTCAGAATGATGAGAGATTATGTCTTTAATTTTTGACAAAATTTCTAGAAACAATATGAACTAACAAAAATGACTCAAGGAAAGGAAGAATCTTGAATAACTGCAATTTATTAATAATAATAAAGTTGACCAAGAATACCATTTATTTTCCAGCTCCATCCCTTCTGTAAAACAAGCAAATAAAAAGACTTTTAAAACCCCAGATGAATTTATGAGCAATTTAATTCAGATGGTTAGGAGGCTAATATTTGCAATTAATAATTAGGCTGGGCCGGGTGCAGTGGCTCACGCCTATAATCCTAGCACTTCGGGAGGCTGAGGCTGGTGGATCACGAGGTCAGGAGATGGTGACCATCCTGGCCAACATGGTGAAACCCCGTCTCTATTAATAATATAAAAATTAGCTGGGCATGGTAGCATGTGCTTGTAATCCCAGCTTCTTGGGAGGCTGAGGCAGGAGAATTGCTTGAACCAGGGAGTCGGAGGTTGCAGTGAGCTGAGATCATACCATTGCACTCCAGCCTGGTGACAGAGTGAGACTCTGTCTCAAAATAATAATAATAATAATGATAATAATAGTAATCATCATCATCATCATCAGTCTATTGTGGCACATTAAGGAAACAGGCTTCCCAAGTACCATATTCTCCTGGCCAAACATCTGATAGAGAATTCACAGAAAAAGAAGACTAATTCTGTCTTCAGTAATATTGATGTAAAAATATGTAAATAAAATTCAGTCTAATAATATAGTAAATGGCATATCATAGTTAATAGGATTTATTTCAAGATCTCCAGAACAATTTAATGTTATGAAATCTATTGATAACATTTCATCATAGCATAACAAAAAACAATTGTTCTTCTCAATATGTTCAAAAGGGTTTGTAAAAGTTAACTTCAATTCCTGATATTGAGAAGATATTTCCTTATATTTAATCTTTAAAAAATTATTAATCTCTGAAATGAACATTAAATATGAAGGCATCCTTGTACCTACCAGACAGAATTTTAAAAATGTAAAGCACAAAAGGGTACTGCTTATGTGACTTTAAAAATCCAAATTCATTATTAGGATCATTTATACCTCTGAAATACCAAAAGAATTTTTAATAAAGTCAGGAAGAATATCAGGAATCCCATAATCATTATTCATTAATAACATTATTCTATAAGTGGTTATTAATATTTTGGATAAATATATTCTAGTTATAGTTATTAGACAGGAGAATTATTAATTTCTAATATAAAGCCTACAAAATCAAATTATTAGAAATAATAAAGAATATAGTTAGATATTAGCATTGTTCTTATACAGCAACTACTTGAAAAATAAAAGCAAATAATAAAGGATCTTATGCAGAGTGGTGGAAAATAAATAGGGTAACCTTAGGAATTAATATAACCTTAAATAATAAGACATTATTAAAGAAACTATAAAAACACTGTGTGACATGAAAGAAACTTATGCTGGTTATGGTAGCTCATGCCTTTAATCCTAGTGCTTTGGGAGGCCGAGGGAAGAAGATTGAGGCCAAGAGTTTGAAACCAGCCTGGGCAACATAGTGAGACCCATCTCTAAAAAAAAAAATTAGCTGGGCATGGTGGCATGCACCTGTAGTCCCAACTACTTGGGAGGCTGAAGTAGGAGGATTGCTTGAGGTAAGGAGTTGAGGCTGCAGTGAGCTATGATTTCGTCACTGCACTCCAGATTGGGCAACAGAGTGAGACTCTGTCTCTGTAAAACAAACAAGCAAGCAAACAACCGAACAGAAAACCCAGAAACTTGAACAAATGGAAGGATATATCACCTTCTTTCATAGGAATAATCAAGAATTGAAATAGGTCAATTCCTTACATGTTTGTGTATATATATATTGAATGTAACAGTTTCCAAAGTTTTAAGGCACGTATTTTTTTCTTTGAAAACAGAACAAATAATCCTAAGGTAAACCTGGAAAAATAGATTGATAAAAGTAGCTAGGGAGATCAATCTTAATAATCTTGCTTTAATAGATACTGAACATTCTTACACATAGTTAAAATAGTATAGCACAGGAGTATGGAATAGCGAGATATATCAAGAGAGAAAAAAAGAAAGACTCCAGAAACAGACCAAGAATACATAGAATAATAATTGGATGATTACTTGTTCAATTGAGATATTTAAATGTAATAGACCTAAACCCAATTCCACCATCTGCGGAAGTCTAAGGCTCTTCCCCAAAATTTCTGTAAACCCACAGGCTGGTAGTGGGGACGTGATGTGACTTTGTCCCCTCTACTTTCTGGACTTCCAACTTCCTGAATACTGGCCCTAGGCTATGTCATGTCAGTCAAGATGTGGAACTCAGCACTTTTTTCAAGTTTCACCAATCTGGCAACCAACAAATCAACTCTCCTCTAAGGCAGTTACTACTCCTCCATGCTATTTTTATCTTCCAACATTTTGTTAATGATTCCTAACTGCTGTCTCTTCTCTGTATTCATTGCCCATTTTACTTTTTGTTTCCCTCACTGTCATTTTGTGGCATTTTGGTAGGGGAAATCCATAAGTGTATGGATTTAAGATACCATTTTAACTGGAAACCTTTTCCTCTGTAACTCCTTTTTTATAAACGAGATATAATGATAATTTCCCAGATACTCTTATCTTCTCAAATGCAGTCTTTTGATTAAATCTCAGAGCGTACCAAGGTTTTAAGCAGTTTAAAAGTACAATATATTATTTTATTTTGCTTTTTCTTTGTAGAATAGGATTTATTATGAAAAAAGAAATGAAGGTGATATATTTGTGTTTCTATTATGTGATACGGGCTTTGCACAGATTCTATCATTTAAAAATTCAGAGCAACTCCATGGGGGAAAATTAAGGCTCGGAGAAGCCAGTTACTTTGCCTGAGACAGGAGAGTAAATAAATAGCCTATTTAAGTCAAGGTTTTCTGATTCCCAAGTTCATTCTCTTTCACTATATTCTATTTGCTCTTAGGAGTAAACTACTTCTTCTCTAAAGTTGAGTAATTATTAATTTACTAGAGCATAATAAATATAATTTTAAATAAAACATATATTTAACCATGAGAAGAAAATGAAAAATACAGTATCACAATGCTTTTGTTATGCCTTCAGTTTCATCATCTTTATTGAATATTTAAATCCATTAATCTTGTTCCCTTGTTTCTATAGATTTTAGTAATGACTTTCCCTGTTCTATTGCAGTATAGTCTGGTTTCCAAATATTTTATCTTGATTGTCTCTTACTCATCCTATTAACGGTATACTGCCAGATATTACAGAATTACATAAAATTCTGAAAGCATGTAAGATCTATATGCCAAAAAACTCTTTGAGTTTATGGATAATACAGAGACAAAGTAGTTAACAAAGAAATAAGTAAAATTCACTTCCATCTGATGAAGTTGAAAATACTCAAAATATCGGAGTATTTGAAAAAGGCAAAAGATTTAAATGACATTATAGAAAAAATGACTTTGAATAAAATATTTTTAAACATATCTAAAATAAAAGCACATGAATATCAAGTAAATTAAAAATATAATGAATTATTTATGGATGACTTTTATTTATAATTTAAATCATAAACCTTGATTTTCCAAGTTTTCCTGCCTAATAATTTGACCATTTGATTATTATGGTGATTATCCAATTAAGAGTTTAAATACTATTATAAAAACAAAACATGCCAGCACTAAGAAAAAATACGAAATATAAATGAATAGCATTGAAAACATAAGTCCCAATGCCCCAAAGTAACCATGGTTAGTATTTTGGTATATACATTTTTATATATATCAAATAGACATATACTAGATTTTCAAATATGTGTATATATCTTAGTTTTTGGGGGCTGCTATAAGAGAACACCATAGACTGAGTGGCTTATAAACAACACAGATTTACTTCCCATGGCTCTGGAGGCTGGGAATTTCAAGATCAAGGGGCTGGCAGATTTGGTGTCTGGTAAGGGCCTAGTTCCTGGTTCATATATATCTGTCTTCTTGCTCTGTCATCACATGGCAGAATGAGGAAGGGAGCTCTCTGGGGTCTCTTTTATAAGAATCTCATTCATGAGGACCTGTATTAGTCTGTTTTCACACTGCTGATAAAGACATACCCAAGACTGGGTAACTTACAAAATAAAGAGGTTTATTGAAGTTACAGTTCCACATGGCTGGGGAGGCCTAACAATCATGGCAGAAGGCAAGGAGGAGCAAGCACATCTTATATGGGTGGCAGGAGGCAAAAAGAGAGCTTGTGCAGAGAAACTCCCATTTTTAAAACCATCAGATCTTGTGAGACCCATTCACTATCACAAGAACAGCACGGGAAAGACCCACCCCCATGATTCAATCATCTCCCACTGGGTCCCTCCCACAACATGTGGGAATTATGGGAGCTGAAGATGAGATTTGTGTGGGGGCACAGAGCCAAACAATATCACAGGCACACTCTCATGACTTAATCACCTCCCAAAGACTCTACTTCCAAATACCATCACATTGAGGGGTTAGGTTTCAACATATGAATTTTGGGGAGATACAAACATTCAGTCTATAGTAGTATATTTGTGAGTCAGCACTCGTATTCCAAGGTGAAATTATATCATATATACTTTTTTGAAACTTTGCTCTCTTAGCTTATCAAAAAATGTTTAAAGTGGGTTGAATACTGAAAACTCTGGAAGTGTACTTAATTGAAAAGTATTATTTAAAATATTCTTCAATCTTAAACAATGATACTAAAATAATATATATTTAAAGAAAGCAAACCCCTTAGAAAATGTCTTGACTTTGAATGAGAGATGTAGCAAAAATATATGATAAGGGATAAGTGACTTTTTTTCTTATTTTTAGATTTTTGGCATTTTTAAAGATCATTATCAGATATCAAAATACCTAATGTTTTCAAAATGGACAACATTTGGCTTAAAAACAGCTCACATAAAAAAAGGAATCATGGCTTTAGCTAACAACAAAACTTACTGTTAGTTTAACGTAGTATGAATTAGATGTGAGAGATACTAATACAAAATTAGACTGCATTTAAAGAATGGAGTTATTGAGAACAAAGGTAGATATTATTTCCTAGTCTCTTCAATTGTGAAAACATGTCTGGTAGAAAATGTTCAGTCCAATGAGCCATATTGTTAGATGAATATTGGCAATTATGGCTTATATAAAGGAGGGCAGACAGGATGGCATTGTACTGGAAATTATGCCATGTGAAGACTGACTGAAGTAGGGGTATTTAGTTCATTAAATGAGTTTTGTTGGTACACTGACAGGCAAAATAATAGATCAATGGAATTTGTAGGAAAGCAAGTTTTAACTCAGTAGAAGGAGGACATGAACTTCTATTTATTGAGTGCCAGCTCTGTGTCACACCCAGGAGATATGATAGGCATATTTGATCGAAGAGGAATTTCAAATAAATTTGTAAAAAGATGGATCAACCACAACAAATATGCTCCAGACAACTGACTATAAACATATATCTAATTCAGTTCTTCACATCTTCCTGTAAAAGTAACATAAAAATATAAAGGATTTAAATGTAAAAAACTCTATGTCAATGCACTATAAACAATCACAGTCATTCCATAAATTTAATCCATTTTAAACATAGGCAGCTGAGGATCTGGGACATTAAGGAATTTGCCCCCCAAAAAGCATCATTAGGTTAGAAAACAGCAGAGCTCGAGTTAGCCCTGGCCTGACCTCAAAGCTTGTGTTCCCACTCCCATACTACAATCCATAAGATAATCAAATCCAAATGTGTCATAGGTAGTCTGGTAAAATGTTATAAAGGCTTTTTGAGCCTTGAAGGTTGAGACAAAGACTGGAATACCAGTTCACAGTTGATATTGGACTCTTTCCTGTAAGAAGCAGGAGTAGTGTAAGTCTACCACTAATATTCCCTGTAAGTCTTAGATTTATTATTCTAATGCCCCAAAATTGCAGATATAGTAACGAGCACTTCTTGAATATTTTATTATTAAATTGAAAATATAAAGGATGCAATCCTCAGAGCTCATACCAGGTCAAACTACTACATAACTGGACCTTTTGCAAACAAACTTGGGTTCACTGTGAGACTATCTCAAAATATTCTATGAAGTTACTTCAATTAGGTCTTTAAAAGTGTTCATAAAGAAGGCTTAACATATTCATATTTTAAGGATCAAATAGCGAGATAGTCGTATTTGCATAGGCATTCTTATGAAAAGTTTTACTGTTTAAAAAGTTATGCTATAATAGATATTCATATAAAGTTGACGTGATTAATAACCTAATTTTAGAATTCTGGGAAAACAATATTTCAATTTGAGATCTTGTTTTTCATGTTACATTAGGACAATATTAACATAACACTAAATGCTCAAAAGAGTTTTATATTAAACTATTACTACTCATATTTCTTAACTCTTTCTAAAGTAACATTTTTATTCAAAGCCATTTTAGTCACATGGGAATACTAAAAATTAGTCATGATCTATTTTACTATAATCTTTGTATATGCTTTATATTGGGCATTGGACCAGATATCTAATTTACCTGGATTTCTAGTACTTATATCAGATATATCTAAGAAGCTTGAGTACACAAGATTACTCTTTAGATATAAAATGAATTAATAATTTAGCTGCAGTATTTCTGATCCCACCTGGTAACAAATGTCATTACCTAAGCAAGTCAATATGATATTTGTCATTATCACTTGTATATCACCATTTCTACATGATTTCTAATGATATTTGAAGTATTTACCTCATATATTTTCCTCTGTTTATACATTCTTACATATAAAACATACTATATATAAAGTTTTGTTTCATTTTTGTTTTATCATGTTAATATTCTTTGGAAAAATATTTCACAGCTATAGAAAATTATGTACATATATTATTATTATGAAAGTCGTGATTTTTCCATTGTTGAATTATAAATACAATAATCATAGCTATCATTTGTATTGTGCAATCATTTATATTGTGTGTATTTTGTGTTAAGGGCTGCTCTAATGTTTTAGATATATCATCTTGTTTAATGCACAGAACAAGCTCATAGATAGATGCTGTTATTTTCACATCTACACATATGAAAACTGAGCACAGAAAGGTTATGTGATTTGCCCCAAGATATTCAGCTGGGAAGTTGCAAAATTTGGTTTTGTAACCATGCTGTCTGGTTCCAGAGTCCCCACTGATAACCACAATGCCAGGCAGATTCTTTAAACATGAAGTAGGATAAACATTTATAGATATATAATTTCTGCCCATATTTTCATTTTTCTTTTGGAAAACATTTCGAAGCATTTATAATAGTCTTGCTAAATACAATATCTGCCCATATTTTCATTTTTCTTTTGGAAAAAATTTCTAAACATTTATAAAATCTTGCTAAATTGTTTCCCAGAGAGGTTGTGTTAATTTACATCCCACCAAGATTATTCCACAGATTCCAGCTTCACTGTATCCCTTCCATAATGGATATCACTATGTTTAGATTTTTGCTGATTTTACTGAAAAAGTTTCTATTAATTAACATTTGTTGCTACTTTTGAGGAAGTTAACTTTTTCCATTGTTTTATTAACTAATTTTATTTTGTGGGTTATTAGTTCATTTCATGTCTTTTTATTCTACTGGAGAATTAATGAGGCTTGTTTTATTCATTGTGTATTATATTTTGCATAGCTAGATACTAGTATTTTCCTTTGAATTTTTTATACTGTACTGCTTTTACACATAGAAAGATTTTGCCACCCTGAAATCAGCTATTTATTTTAGTATGATCTTTTCTAGGCTATTTATATTAATTTAAAAACAACATTTTATCTATTTAGGTTAAATTTGAGTTTGTAGTTAAACGATTGTCTCAGAAGCATTTCCTTTCTTGATACAGAATTCCAATATGATATTTCTTTTTCCCTCTTCAGTACTTTAAAGATGCCTTTCTATTGTTTTCTGGCCTCAATTATTTCAGCGAGAAGATAGCCGTAATTCATATATATTTTTTCCTATATGAAATGCATTCTGTTTTTCTCTAACTGCTTTTATTATATTTTCTTTCTCTTTGGTTTTCAGGAATTTGATAATTATATGTCCATTATTTGGCTTCTCTTGATTTTGTGGCTGATATTTTTAGCTCTCTGAGTTGATGTATTTCTTTTGGTTTGGAAAATTCTCATTAATTTTGTTCTGCTTCCTTTTCTCTTTCTCCCTTTGCACCAGTTGCAAGTGTGTTTACTATTTAACAATGTCTCACAAACCTCAGGCTCTGCTCATCTTTCTCCCCACTCCCCCAGCGTTTTTTTTCTTCTTTGAGTTTCAGTGTGGCTGATTTCAAATAACTTATCTTTAAGTTCGTTGATCTTTTCATCTGCTCTTTCCACTCTGATATCAAGACTATTGTATGAAATCTTCATTTCCATTTATAGTATTTCCATATGGTTTTGTTTTCAACTCTTATGAAATTTCCCATCTCTTCATGCATGTTATCTGCCCTTTCTATTATATTACTTAACATATTTGTCATAGTGTCTTGTATGATAACATATACATCTTGGGCATATATGAACCTTATTCTATGGACTATATACTTTGATGATGGTGGGCCTTTTTTTGTCATGTCTCATAATTTTTAATTTTATAAAAGAAACTATGTATAAAAGAATAGGGGAGACTGAAATAAATGAGAATGTACCCCCAGAAGGGAGAATATCCCTTCTCCTGTTAAGCTATTAATGTGGGAGCCTGAGTCAATGTAACCTGTGGTAGAACTGGGTTTAGGTTTAGTTTTAGTTAGATGGAAATCACCACAGGCTTTAAATATATTTTTTTCCAACAGATCAGGATCTTTTCATTAGCAGAGCTTGTGATCAAGATTCCATCATCGCAACTCCAGAAATCGCTCTATGTTTTACATCTAACCTACCAAGGTTCACGAGGCTAATTCCACAAAGCAAATTTCTCTGCTTTACATAGTCCAGCTGGTAGTATTTGGAGAGCTTGGGAGTTCTTTTACTTCCTCTGTCCTTCCCGTAGCTTTCTGCACCTTTGGAGATCTCTTTCTGTCCTATTCTTCTGTCTCCAGTCATCAGAGGGCAACTCCAGTGCACTTGAAGTCCTAGAGTATCTTGGGGGATTTTTTCAGGTTTCCTCTCATGCTCAGCATTTGTAGAGCAGCTCCCATGCATTTCGTGAAGCCCTGGCAAACCTTGAGGGATTCTCTCAGCTATTCTGCCCTGCTCCTGATTTGTACTGGGCCACGTCCCTGCACTTGGCAAAGGCCCTGCACACCTCAAGGTGGATCACTTTCAAACCTCCTGCCCTTCCCTGGCCTTTGGTGTACAGGCCCTTAACACTTGGTAGAGGTCTCTTGGCTGGGGCTCCTCAGTATGATAATCTCTCATGACAGCCTGTAAATGGCTGTTAAAGGTTTGCTGAAAGTCCATGTGGATTATTCTTGTCTTCATTAATGGTGGAATCATCTTCTTCATGCTGTTTGTCAAGGATTCAAACAGCTGTGGGTCTGTTGTCTTCTAGGAGGCTCTAATTTTCCAGTACCATTAGGGTTTTTTGCATACTAAGTTCTGTGATGTGTGTTTTAATCTATAATTTTACAGCTTATCCAGCTTGTTTCTCATTATTATTAAGGGTAGAAAAAAGTTTTTCTTGATAACTTTTTACATCTTAACCAGATACAGGTCTCATATTTATTTTCTTTACACTACACTTTAAAAAAAATCACTGTTATTATTTAAGCTCCAGGGTACATGTGCAGGTTTTTTACATAGGTAAACATGTGCCATGGTGGTTTGCTGCACCTGTGAACCCATCACCTAGGTATTAAACCTGACATGCATTAGCTCTTTTTCCTTCATTAAACTCTTTGTATTGTGATAATGGTAGATCACAGGCCGTTGTAAGTAGTAATATGGAGATTCCATGTACACTTTACCTAGGTTTCCCTGCTTGGTGAGATTTTTATGATTGTAATAAATATCACAACTAGGATAATAACATTGATACAATCTGGTCTTATTTAGATTTCACTAGTTTTACTTGTTTTCATTTGTGTGTGTGTGTGTGTGTGTGTGTATATTTAGTTCTGTGCAATTTTATCACACATGTGTGGATTTGTGTATGCTTGACTCACCACTGTTAAGATAGAGAACACTTGGCTGGGCGTGATGGCTCATGCCTGTAATCCCAGCACTCTGGGGGGCCGAGATGGGTGGATCACCTGAGGTCAGGAGTTCAAGACTAGCCTGGCCAACATAGTGAAACCCTGTCTCTATTAAAAATACAAAAATTAGCCAGGCGTGATGACATGCGCCTGTAGTCCCAGCTGCTCTGTAGGCTGAGGCAGGAGAATCACTTGAACCCAGGAGGTAGAGGTTGCAGTGAGCTAAGATCACATTGCTGCACTCCAGCCTGGGCAACAGAGTGAGACGCCATCTCAAAAAAAAAGAAATAATAATAATAGAGAACACCCCTGCAAGGGTCACTCGTCTTCCCATTTTATGACCATACCCATCTCCTTCCGCAGCTTTTTCCTCGTGACTCCTGAGAAACACTAACTTGTTCTTTATTACTATTTTGGGAATGTTATATGAATGGAATCATGTAGCATATAACTTTTTAAAAATCCACTCAGCATAATTCCCTTGAGGTTTATTCAAGTTGCATGTATTGATAGTTTGTCCTTTTTATTGCTGAGTAGCATTATATTGCATAGATTAATCACTTTTCGTTTAACCGTTCATCTGTAAAAAGCCATCTGGGTTGTTTCTAGTTTTTGGTTATTATCAGTAAAGCTATTGTGAACATTAGGATACAGGTTTTTGCATGAATATAAGCTTTCATTTCTCTGGTATAAATTCCCAAGAGGAAAATTGTTGGGTCTTATAATAATAGCATGTTTAGTTTTATAAGAAATTACAAATTTTTTTCCTGAATGGCTGTACCGTTTTATATTCCCACCAGCAATGTGTAAAAGATTCAGTTCATGAGTATGAGTGAGCCAACATTTGATGTCACTAATTTTATTCTAGCTAATTTGATAGGTCTACAGTGCTATCTCATGGGTTTAGTTTGCATTTCCCTAATAGGCTAATGCTGTTGAACATATTCTTATATGCTTATTTGCTATCTGTATATCCTTATCAGTGAAATACCCATTCATGTCCTTTGTCTATTTTATAATTAGATTTTTTTTACTATTGAGTTTTGAAAGTCCTTTATACATTGGAGATATTAGTCCTTTTTTTGATATGTGGTTACACATTTATTTCTAAAAACTTAAACAATTATTAAAAAAAATCCATCTAGGAAGTAAAAAGTAACTGAGGTTTTATAACCCAGTGGAATCCAATGTTAATATTTTAAAGAAAAGTCTTTCAAAGTATGTACAATATTATCCTTATCTCCTCATATCTCTATTCTCATCTGTAAGCTCTGAGCTTAGTTTTACTTGCTCTAGGAGGTCTTTCTTTTGTAACTCCTCTTATCTGGATTGGTCACCATTATTTTTATCTAATGCTCACAGTTTTTATATCTCATACTTTCTATATTCTTATTGACAGTTTTCTATGTATTTCACCTTAAAGTCAAAAATAAATAAAATAAAGTCTAGAACTAAAGAATACTTTAGATCTGTGCTGTTTAAAACCATAGCCACTAGCCTCATGGAATCATTTACATTTTAAGTGATATTAGTTGAAAATTAAATAATACTAAAATTCACTTTCTCAGTTGCATTAAGCCACCTTTCAGGTATTCATGTGGCTAGGGGCTACTGTATTGGACAGTGCAGATACAGAACATTTCTGTATTCACAGAATGTTTTAGTAGACAGAATTACTTAAAAATGCATAATTGAGACTTCTTAGAGTCACACTATAGTCATCTTGTTGATATTTTACCAGATATCAACTTTATGCTGTAAATTGACCTTAAACAATCTACTTTTATGCAAACTTGTTCATTTTTTTTAAAAGCAATTGAGATTAACAATAGATGACCTGTATTAGGAAACTTCAAAAAACAAAATGTACATTTTTTTTTTTGAATGGAGCCTTCTTTATGGCAGGGGCTCAAAGAGAATGGGAATTAATTTATTAAGCCTCTACTTTGTGCCAGGCATCTTCCTCTTGAGATGACATTCAGTCCTTAAATAACCGCATAAATTAGGCTATGTTTTCTTCATTTTACATAAAAGGCTACAGAGGCTAACAGTGGTTAAATAACTTGCCTAAAGTCATAAAGTTTTGTTTGACCCCAAATCCCTGTAGTTTTATCTTATTTGAATCAGTGTTTTCCATAAAAATATGTTTCTATGGTAGATGAGTCAAATCTCTGTCTTCCTCTCATGATGACAATTATGATGGCATTTAGAACCCACCAAATAATCCAGGATAAACATGAAAAAGCTTTGCATGTACTATGATATTCCTCATCTCCCATTTGGGATATGTACTTTTAAACAGCACCGACCATCTGTTTTATTCTGTTTTCACGCTTCTGATAAAGACATACCCAAGCCTGGGAAGAAAAAGAGGTTTAATTGGACTTACAGTTGCACATGGCTGGGGAGGTCTCAGAATCATGGCAGGAGGTGAAAGGCACTTCTTCATGGAGGTGGCAAAAGAAAAATGAGGAAGAAGCAAAAGTAGAAACACCTGATAAACCCATCAGATTTTTGTGAGACTTATTCACTATCAGGAGAATAGCACAGGAAAGACCAGCCCCCCATGATTCAATACCACCCCCTGGGTCCCTCCCACAACATATGGGAATTCAGGGAGATACAATTCGAGTTGAGATTTGGATGGGGACACAGCCAAACTATATCATTCCACCCCTGGCGGAATCAATTATGCCTCCCCAGCGGTCCCCCAAAATCTTAACTCATTTCAGCATTAACCCAAAAGTCCACAGTCCAAAGTCTCATCTGAGACAAGGCAAGTCTCTTCTGCCTATGAGTCTGGAAAATCAAAAGCAAACTAGCTAGTTCCTGGATACAATGAGGGTACAGGTATTGGGTAAATACAGCTGTTCCAAATGGGAGAAATTGCCAAAACAAAGAGATTACAGGGCCCGTGCAAGTCCAAAATCCCATAGGGCAGTCAAATTTTAAAGCTCCAAAATGACTTCCTTTGACTCAAGGTCTCACATCTAGGTCATGCTGATGCAAGAGGTGGGTTCCCATGGTCTTGGGCAGCCCCACTCCTGTGGCTTTGCAGGGTACAGCCTCTCTCCTGGCTGCTTTCATGGGCTGGCATTGAGTGTCTGTGGCTTTTCCAGGTGCAAGGTGCAAGCTGTTGCTGGATCTACCATTCTGGGATAGAATGTGGGGTAGTCTGTGGAAGACGGTGGCCCTCTTCTCACAGCTACACTAGGGAGTGCCCCAACAGGGACTCTGTGTGGGGGCTTTGACCCCACATTTCCCTTCTGCACTGCCCTTGCAGATGTTCTCCATGAGGGCCCTGCCCCTGTAGCAAACTTCTGTCTGGGCAGCCAGGCAGTTCCATGTATCCTCTGAAATCTAGGCAGAGGTTCCCAAACCTAAGTTCTTGACTTCTGTCCACCCACAGGCTCAACACCATGTGGAAGCTGCCAAGGCTTGGGGCTTCCACCCTCTAAAGCCACAGCCCGAGCTGTACGTTGGCCCCTTTCGGCCACATCTGGAGCAGCTAGGACACAGGGGACTAAGTCCCTAGGCTGCACATAACATGGGGACCCTGGATCTGGCCCACGAAACCATTTTTTCCTCCTGGACCTCTGGGCCTGTGATGGGAGGGGCTGCCTTGAGAGTCTCTGACATGGCCTGGAGACATTTTCCCCATGGTCTTGGGGGTTAACATTAGGGTCCTTGCTACTTATGCAAATTTCTACAGCCAGCTTGAATTTCTCCCCAGAAAATGGGTTTTTCTTTTCTATTGCATAGTCAGGCTGCATATTTTCCAAACTTTTATGCTCTGCTTTCCTGATACAACTGAATGCCTTTAACAGCACCCAAATCACATCTTCAATGCTTTGCTGCTTAGAAATTTCTTCCACCACGCAAACTGAATCATCTCTCTCAAGTTCAAAGTTCCACAGATCTCTAGGGCATGGGCAAAATGCTACCAGTCTCTTTGCTAAAACACAACAAGAATCACCTTTGCTCCAGTTCCCAAAAACTTCCTCATCTCCATCTAAGACCATCTCAGCCTGGACCTTATTGTTCATATCATTATCAGCATTTTGGTCAAAGCCATTCAACAAGTCTCTAGGAAGTTCCAAACTTTCCCACATTTTCTTTTCTTCTGAGCCCTCCAAAGTGTTTCAGTCTCTACCTGTTACCCAGTTCCAAATTGCTTCCACATTTTCCAGTATCTTTTCAGCAATGCCCCACTCTACTGGTACCAATTTTCTGTATTAGTACATTTTCATGCTGCTCATTAAGACATACCTGAGACTGAGAAGAAAAAGAAGTCTAATTGGACTTACAGTTCCCCATTGCTGAGGAGGTCCCAGAATCATAGCAGGAGGTGAAAGGCACTTCTTACATGGCGGCGGCAAGAGAAAAATGAGGAAGAAGCAAAAGTGGAAATCTCTGATAAACCCATCAGATCTTGTGAGACTTATTTACTATCATGAGAATAGCACAGGAAAGACCAGCCCCCAGGATTCAATTACCTCCCCCTGGGCCCCTCCCACAACATGTGGGAATTCTGGGAGATACAATTCAAGTTGAGATTTCGGTGGAGACACAGCCAAACTATATCACCATCTTACAGCAAAATGATATAGTGGTGGATGTAATCATTCACACTGTTATAGGGTCCTTTACATTACACAAGGAACACCGAATTTTAAAAATGGCTTAAATTATTTATTTATACATAATTCAAAAGCTTAACTGTTTTAAGAAACTTCCAATTAGATATCAAGTAGCATGTATAAGAAAGAAAATTATTAGGTATGCTGGCACATGCCTATAGTCCCAGGTACTTATGAGGCTAAGGCAGGGGGATCGTTTTAGCTCAGGAGTTTGAGGTTGCAGTGAACTATGATCACATCACTGCGTTCCAGGGTGGGCAACAGAGTAAGACCCCCATCTCAAACAACAACAACAATAATAAAAAACAAAGGAAAGAAAATCTAAAATTACATGACAATTCATATTTAAATAATTTATTTTAAAAGTTTATTTCTAAATAAAAAACCAAAAATATTGGACAATTGATACTCAGAACAATGCATTCAGGCAAAGCTTTATATCTCCATGTACTAGATGGAGAATTTCAGATTTCTTTTTTCTTTTTTTGAGACGGAGTCTCGCTCTGTCACCCAGGCTGGTGTGCAGTGGCGTGATCTCAGCTCACTGCAAGTTCTACCTCCCAGGTTCACACCATTCTCCTGCCTCAGCCTCCCAAGTAGCTGTGACTATAGGTGCCTGCCACTATGCCTGGCTAATATTTTTGTATTTTTAGTAGGTATGGGGTTTCACAGTGTTAGCCAGGATGGACTCAATCTCCTGACCTTGTGATCTACCTGTCTCGGCCTCCCAAAGTGCTGGGATTACAGGCATGAGCCACCATGCCCGGCTCAATTTCAGATTTCTAAAGAGGCAGTAGCAGTCAGGCTATACAATGAGCAAATTGTAAATCTGCAAACGGTTCTCACATCATCTGACTTTAGTCTTGATACTCTTCCTACTGTGCCATGTCCTTACAACATTTTAATGGCATTTTACTATCCTGGGGATCTAGTTTGAAATACGGGACGTGTGAAAGGAATTCATTAACTTTCATAATGTTTTCCGTGAATTAGCTAAAGTGGAATATTTATTTGTTTCCTTTTTTTCTGGAAGCAATTGGCCTGTTGAAAGTAATTAGTGACTTGTATTCAAGTATCCTATTGTATAGTGTCTTGGGATAGATGAGCAATGTCCAATCACTGTACCTTATGCCTCTATTTATTCTTTATCCCTGCACCACTGGGAAGTAAATAAAAACTGAATCATGATCCTTTTCTTTCTTTATTTGTACACTTGTATCTTAAATGGACTATTTATATATTTATAATATGGTGATATGGTTTGGCTCTGTTTCCCCACCCAAATTTCATGTTGAATTATGACCCCCAGTGTTGGAGCAAGGGCCTCATGGGAGGTGATTGAATCATGGGATCGGACTTTCCTCTTGCTGTTCTCATGAGAGTGAGTGAGTTCTCTTGAGGTCCGGTTGTTTAAAAGTGTATAACACTCCCCACTTCACTCTCTGTCTCCTTCTTCGGCCATGTGAAGATGTGCCTACTTCCGCTTTGCTTTCTGTCATGATTGTAAGTTCCTTGAGGCCTCCCCAGCCATGTGGAACTATGAGTCAATTAAACTCCTTTTGTTTATAAATTAGCCAGTCTCAGGTATGTCTTTATAGCAGCGTGAGAATAGAATAATACATATGGGAATTATATACTCATTAAAGATAGGAGCCAGTGAATTCATAATGAGGATTTGTATATTGGGCAGGTTAGTGTTTACTTTTAGCCAAAGCTGGAATGATTTTTATAGGAAAGTAATCACTTTGTAATTGCAAACTCATTTTGGTTAACTCTAGAGTACATTAGGTTGAAAATGGAAAAAAAATAGTTTCAAGGAAAAAAAGAACTTATCAAAAAACAATCAGTGAAACTGAATTTATGGAAGAAAATGTAATAAAGTACAATTTAGAAAAATTGGAGTTCTAGGAGCACAATAAGTAGAAATTGCTAATGAAGGATGTGTTGACTTACTAGGGATGGATGGGGGCAAGCTAGAGATTTGATCCTGCAATCCAGTCATATTGGAAATAGTGGAACCATAAAAAAAATTTATAAAATGTTCCCTTGGCTTACAGAGATCCATACATTCACAACTTGATATGGGTGAAATATAAATTGATCTTAAAGATGTTAAATGTGTGAATGAAAAATAAAAAGTTATAGAGGTTTAAATGATTATTAGATAAATAGCTTTCATAAATATTAAGAAAATGATAGGTGTGTGGTGGTCATGCATCATCTTGGCTAGTTTCTGGTCCCCAGATGTGTGGGTAAACATCAGTCTAGATCTTGCTTTGGAGGTATGTTTTGGACATGATTGACACTTAAATCCATAGACTTTGCATAAAGTAGATTACACTTCATAATTTGGGTGGACCTCAGACAATCACTTGCAGGCCTTAAGAGAGAATGAGGTTCAACAAAGAAGAAGAAATTCTGTCACTATACTGCCTTCAGGCTCATGAGTGTAGCATCAACTCTTCTCTGAGCCTCCAGCCTGCAAGACTGCCTTTATAGATTTCCAACTTGTCGCTTACTAGAATCCCATAAGATAATTCCTTAAATCTATTTCCATATATATATATATGTGTGTGTATATCTATATGTGTATATATATGTGTGTATATATATGTATGTGTGTATGTGTGTGTGTGTGTATATATGTATGTTTTGTTTCTCTGGAGTACCCTAATATAATGCAGATAGCTTATTTTTAAACAACAATAAGATCTGTCAACACTTGCTAAACTAGAATAGTTTAATGGATAATGATTTCCTGTGGAAATGATGATTGGGAGTTTTGGTAACTTTCAAAGAATAACTAAACATCCTTACAATTTAATGATTATATAGAGATTTGGGCATTTCAATTGCCTTTGGTAATCTAATTTTAAATTCTCATGGTTACATTTCTGTATTATAAAATATAACTCTTTTATTGATATTCTTATGGAGGTTTAAAAAAAGATCCCAACTGAATTGTGTTGATGGTTACATTATCCTTTGTTACGTGGAACAGGGCCAAACCACTTGTTTACATTTCACATGTACCATGCTGTTTCTCTTTTATTTTTCTTCACATGAATAGACAGAAGAGGTTTGCTTTCTAAAATTCTCAGGCTGGCAGTGTTTTATAAGAACTGAAACCAATTCAGAAAATGTAATGTAAAACACCATCTAAACACAATGAAAATCTTAGTGGGGTTTCTCTGCTTTTCATTTAAGTTCCACAATATTCAATGTTATTGTAGGGTTTGAAGCTGAGGCATCTTCTGGAGTGTGAGAGAGAAATAGAAACACATGCCAAAGAACAATTCCAGTGCCTCTTTATACAGGTATCTTAGTTAAATACAAGAGGCATCATACAGATAAATAGAAATACTGTTTCTTTCCTTCTTTTCCTCCTTGGTTAAATTTTTCACTTCCTGTCAACATAGAATTCCTTTACATAGTTTTGTCTATAACAATGACATTTAACTTAAAAAACATGTTCTGACTAACATGTTCTAAACAAACTCAAAGTGTTTTATTTTTTTCTATTCTTTCACTCAACAACAATCAACAGAAGAATTCTGTGACAAAATGTGTGAGGGTTTTTTCCCACCAACAAGAAAGCAATCAGTTCTGCAGGGAACACCAGTTGGGTGTCTTCTAATTCGATTCTGACACCATCTACCTGAAGAGAGTGTCAGATTCCAAAAGGTGAGGGCTCAGTCCCCAAGACTGCCTCCCTCAACTTCAGATGCCAGTTAAAAGCTCCAAGTTGTTTGACTTGTGCCTATAACTGACTGGCTCTAAAGTGGGGTTCCCATGCCACTGCCCTACTTGGGTTTGATTAATTTGCTAGAGCAGCTCATGGAACTTAGGGAAATATGTCTGTCTACCAATTTATTATAAGAATATTACAAAGAATATACATGAAGAGATATATAAGGCTGGGTATGGAGGAAGGGGTATGGCACCTCTGTGCCCTCCCCAGGAGTGCCACCATCCAGGAACTTCAATATATTTAGCTATACGGAACCCTTCCAAACGCTGTCCTTTTTGAATTTATGGAGGCTTCATTACTTGGAGATGATGTAAACCTTTGGCCATTCATGATCAACTTAAGCTTTAGCCCCTTTCCCCTCTCCACAGGTTGGGTGTGGGGCTGCAAGTCTCAACTCTCTAAATGTGCCTTGGTCTTTCCCGTGACCAGTCCCTATCCTGAAGCCACCTATGGGCTTCAATTCCTTAGCATACAAAACGACATCACGTTGGAGAGTCTAAGGAGTTTAAGAGTGATATGTCAGGAAATGGAGTCAAAGACCAAATATGTATCTTATAGTAGCACATATTTACAGTATCTGTACAAATCAATTATAGTTTTCCCCATAGCTGTGCACTTTTTTCTTTTCTTTTTATTTTTTCTGTTTGCACATAATTTACTGAATTTTTTAAAATTATACTTTAAGTTCTAGGGTACATGTGCACAACGTGCAGGTTTGTCACATAGGTATACATGTGCCATGTTGGTTTGCTGCACCCACTAACTCTCTACATTAGATATTTCTCCTAATGCTATCCCTCACCCTACCCCCCACCCCACGACAGGCTCCCGTGTGTGATGTTTCCCTACCCCGTGTCCAAGTGTTCTCATTGTTCAGTTTCCACCTATAAGTGAGAACATGTGGTGTTTGGTTTTCTGTCCTTGTGATAGTTTGCTGAGAATGATGGTTTTCAGCTTCATCCATGTCCCTGCAAAGGACATGAACTCACCTTTTTTTTTTGGCTGCATAGTATTCCATGGTGTATATGTGACACATTTTCTTAATCCAGTCTATCATTGATGGACATTTGGGTTGGTTCCAAGTTTTTGCTATTGTGAATAGTGCTGCAATAAACATATATGAGCTGCACGCTCTTTTTCAAATGGCATATCTTTCTGATGTACAATAAAAGAAATGTAAAATGAGAATTACATAGTTTAGGATGGTGATTATAAAAAAGACAAAAGATAACAAGTGTTGGCCAGGAGATGGAGAAATGGAATCCCTTGCACACTGTTGGTGGAAATGTAAATTGGTATAGTCATTTTGGAAAGCAGAATGGAAGTTTCTCCAAAAATTAAAAATAGAACTACCATATGATCCAGCAATCCAGCTGCTGGGCATATATCCACAGGAGATGAAATCAGTATGTTGAAGAGATATTTGCAATACCATGTTCATTGCAGCATTGTATACAATAGCCAAGGCATGGAAACAACCCAAGTGTCTGTCAACGGATAAAGTAATTTTATATAGACACATGAAATATTACTCTGTCTTAAGGAAGGAAATTCTGTCATTTGCAACAACGTGAATGAATCTGGAAGACATGTTAAATAAAATAAGCCACCACAGAGAGACAAATACTGCATGATCTCACTTATATTTGGAATCTAAGAAAGTCAAACCACAAAGGCAGAGAATATAATAATGGATAGTTACCAGGAGCATGGGTGGGGTTTAGAATTGGGAGACTGTGGTCAAAGTTTTAGTTGTGTAGGATGAGTAAGTTCTAGGCGTCTAATGTAAAGCATGACTATAGTTAATAATACCACATTGTATACTTGACATTTGCTAAGAGAATAAACCTGAAGTGTTTTCATTACACACAAACACACAGTACCCATGTGAGGTGATGGATACATTAATTAGCTTAAATGTAGTTAATCACTTTATGGTATATCACATTATACAACTTATATACAACTTTTATTTTTTTAAAGAGTATATAATACGAGTCACTCAAAAAGTGTTTTGAGTACACCTTTAAAACCAAATCTTGATTTTCCTTTAAAGACACAGTTTTATGGTTTCTCTTTGCATGAATATATTATAATTTTTAAAATCTATTAGAAAACTACATTTATTATCCTAATTTTTTGTTATAATGTGAATACTATAATAAATATAATACATTTTTTAAAGTCAAGGGAGAACTACAAATAGAAACAATCTTTGTAAAGTCTGTAAAATGATTTTTCAAAGGCACAAGACAGGGATGCCCTCTCTCACCACTTCTATTCAACATAGTGTTGGAAGTTCTGGCCAGGGCAATTAGGCAAGAGAAGGAAATCAAGGGTATTCAGTTAGGAAAAGAGGAAGTCAAATTGTCCCTGTTTGCAGATGAGATGATAGTATATCTAGAAAACCCCATTGTCTCAGCCCAAAATCTCCTTAAGCTGATAAGCAACTTCAGCAAAGTCTCAGGATACAAAATCAATGTACAAAAATCACAAGCATTCTTATACATCAATAACAGACAAACAGAGAGCCAAATCATGAGTGAACTCCCATTCACAATTGCTTCAAAGAGAATAAAATACCTAGGAATCCAACTTACAAGGGATGTGAAGGACCTCTTCAAGGAGAACTACAAACCACTGCTCAAGGAAATAAAAGAGGATACAAACAAATGGAAGAACATTCCATGCTCATGGGTAGGAAGAATCAATATCATGAAAATGGCCATCCTTCCCAAGGTAATTTACAGATTCAATGCCATCCCCATCAAGTTACCAATGACTTTCTTCACAGAATTGGAAAAAACTACTTTAAAGTTCATATGGAACCAAAAAAGAGCCCGCATCGCCAAGTCAATCCTAAGCCAAAAGAACAAAGCTGGAGGCATCACGCTACCTGACTTCAAACTATACTACAAGGCTACAGTAACCAAAACAGCATGGTACTGGTACCAAAACAGAGATATAGATCAATGGAACAGAACAGAGCTGTCAGAAATAATGCCACATATCTACAACTATCTGATCTTTGACAAACCTGAGAAAAACAAGAAATGGGGAAAGGATTCCCTATTTAATAAATGGTGCTGGGAAAACTGGCTAGCCATATGTAGAAAGCTGAAACTGGATCCCTTCCTTACACCTTATACAAAAATCAATTCAAGATGGATTAAAGACTTAAATGTTAGGAATAAATCATTTCTAAGGTCTTTTAAAATGTACATCTGTTGTCTAACCACCAACATTTTGACAACAAGGAAACTGAAGCCCAGAAGTCTTATACTGCATTAGTTGTAGAGCTGGGATTAGAACCTGTACATCTTTGGACTCTTGGTTTAACACCTTGTCTCTGATGCCTTGCAGTTGAAATTTTCACTCTAAAACATATTATGACATAGGGTGTTTTTTTATGTTATTCAATTTAGTGTAGTGTTATTTTTTTATTGATGCAGTTACAACATTAAGATATCAAAATTTCATTTCAACTAATGAAGATATTTACCGATATATTTTTTTAATTTAGATCATTAATGAAAAGTAAATTTCCACTGCCTACCACCAAACTACTAGCAAACAGATATCCAGATATGTACATCTACCTTATTTTTCAAGGAGAAACGGCATTATTTATATTCTGTTCATATACTGATTAGTGGCTTATTTTCTTTGGGTTACTTTGCTTGCTTTCAGC
Source organism: Pongo pygmaeus (assembly GCF_028885625.2). NCBI lineage: Eukaryota > Metazoa > Chordata > Mammalia > Primates > Hominidae > Pongo > Pongo pygmaeus. The sequence continues at coordinate 101,346,798 of NC_072387.2, forward strand.
TTTATGTCATCCTGGGCCAGACCAGAAATTAGTTCTGTGGGTTTCTACACAGGTGTTACTTGCTGCTGCAGCAAGGAATCAACTGCTGCCCCTGGCTGATAGGAGCTGAGGGCCACTCTCAGGTTATAGAGGAGAGAACATAATTCACCCTTTCCCAAGGCATTTGCTTTCCATGGTATCCTGTACTTTGTAAGAATGAAATTTGAAATGAATATTTGTTTCATTAAATCCGTGTTCCCATTTTCTTTATAAAGGTCAACACAATTGAAATTACATGCAAGGCTACCACATTATGTATTTATCTTTTAAAATATTCCCTCTTGTATTACTGATGAAAAGATATAATTTCACTGTTGCTGTCAAGTTAAAATCATGTATGCAAATGTTGATATTGAAGTTCCTGTAGCACAATACACTGAGTGTCAGAAACATATTTATTAATATTTATAGACACAATGTCCTCTTGATTTTGTATTCTTCTTTCGTTCCCCTTGTAGTGTGTGTACAGCTTGTTCCTCTATACAAACGAACTATGTATTTTTCACTTGGAAATAGAAAGTCCATAAATTTAGAGGAATCTTACTTTTCCCCCCAAGAAATGTTATTAGTAGTCTGTCAGTGAAAATTTTTTAGAGCATCCTGAAAGATTTAATAAATTATGTAATCAATAAAAATCTTAAAGGAAGATGTTTATATGACAAGATCTTATATGCCTTACTGAATTTTGAATGCTATTTGGTACTGAATATTGAAATCTATTGGGGGTATATACCACTGCTTAGGTTATATATTTCATTAGGAGCTGATGCAGTGATTAATTATATTCAATATTAGCACCAGCAAAATTTATGCTTCTGAAACTAGCTAGGTTTCTGCCTGATTTCTTGAAACTGTGGTTATTACAGAACTGGGGACTTGAGAATTAATTTTTACTTTTAATATACCACCTCTTTCTGACAATTATTTGTGACATTTCCACAGAGATATGGGATAAACTGGTGGGTAGTGGGGAAAGAAGTAAGTGCATGTTGTCTGCCCAGAAATCCAATCATTCAGTTGGTATTGTCTCAATTTCTTCTTAATATATGTGTTTCTTTTGATTTAATATATGTAGAGCTCTGGATTCATTTTTCACTTCACTGCAATTACTGTAGTGATTTTCTAACAATAATGTTGCACTTAGCAGTTATCATAAAATTGGGCTTCCAGTCAGTGATTAGGTAAAGGAAAGTAAATGATCTGAATGTATAGTTTACAATTTTATTACAAAACTGATCCTAAATTATTCTGAGGATAAGAAGTGGAACACTGAACATTTGTCCTCTACCACTACAGGTGTCAAAAGTTGAATTTATGTAGCAAGAAATAGAGTATTCTGCTGGGGGAGTAAGTAGTTGAGAATTTTGGGGGTTGAGGACATGATAATGATAAAATGGAAAGGTGAGATGGAAAAATTTCTCCCCAGGTAACATCAAAAGGTACAGTTCTTTCACAGTTTTAGTTTAGAGGTTCCAAATACGATCTGAATTTGGTCATTTAAAGGAAGAAATTAGTAGGGACAGAAGGAGAGACGATTTTAACAGATATGTGAGATACATTGCTGCATCTTTTACAACTGTTTCACAAGTTGTCATTAGTTTTTCCAACATTTATTAAACTCCTGAGAAATACACTATGCTAGATACTTGGAATTGAAAGATGAATTTCATTTACTGAGTTGGAGAAGCTTCCCCTTCCTGGGAGGGAAGGGTGATGAGACAAGAGGCAATCATAGCCTTGTGTATGAGTACTGGTCTGTTGAAATGCAGAGAAGGAAGCACTTATTTCTTCCAAGATAAGAAAAAACAGGTATCAGAAGTGGAACACTGTCTCAAAAACTGGTTAGAGAGAACTAGATTAGAATATTTTGAGCCTAGAACTTATATTTAATTTTTGCTTTTATTTAGCTTTATGTGATTGACAAGGTATTTTGCCTTTCTAAAGGGACTGAGGGACTTGTCAAAGGAATACAAGTGTCTACATCAGCGGCTATGACACTTGTCATTTTCAGAGCTGTTTTTCTTTGCTTGACGCTTGTATTGGTTCATTCTCACACTGTTACAAAGAACTGCCTGAGACTGGGTAATTTATGAAGAAAAGAGATGTAATCGACTCACAGTTCCACATGTCTGGGGAAGCCTTGGGAAACTTGCAATCACGGTGGAAGGCGAAGGGGAAGCAAGGCATGTCTTACATGGCAGCAGGAGAGAGAGAGCACAGGGGAAATTGACACTTTTAAATCATCAGATGTCATGAGAATTCCCTCACTATCACAAGAACAGCATGGGGGAAACTGCCCCCATGAGCCAAACACCTCCCACCAGGCACCTCCCTCAACATGTGGGAATTACAATTTGAGATGAGATTTGGGTGGGGACACAGAACCAAACCATATCATTCTGCCCCGGCCCCTCCTAAATGGCACATCCTTTTCACATTTCAAAACCAATCATGCCTTTCCAATAGTTCTGCAAAGCTTTAACTTATTCCAGTATTAACTCAGAAGTCCAAGTCCAAAGTGTCATCTTAGACAAAACAATTCCCTTCCAACTATGAGCCTGTAAAATAAAAAACAAGCTAGTTACTTCCAAGATACAATGAGGATACAGGCATGGTCCTGTTCCAAATGAGAGAAATTGGCCAAAGCAAAGTGGCCACAGGCCTTATGCAAGTCTGAAACACAGCAGGGCAGTCATTAAATCTTAAAGCTCCAGAATGATCTCCTTTGACTCCGTGTCTCACGTCCAGGGCACACTGATGCAAGGCTTGGGTTCCCAAGGCCTTGGGCAGCTCTGCCCTTGTGGCTCCGGTGGGAACAGCCCCTACAGCTGCTTTCACAGCTGGCATTGAGTGCCTATGACTTTTCCAGGCTCATGGTGTAAGCTGTTGGTGGATCTGCTATTCAGGGGTCTGGAGGACAATGCCCACTTACAGCTCCACTAGGAGTAAGTGGGCACAGTAAGTGCCCACTTGCAGCTCCACTAGGCAGTACCCCATTAGGGACTCTGTGTAGGGGCTCCAACCCCACATTTCCCCTCTGCACTGCCCTAATAGAGATTCTTCATGAGGGCTCTGCCCCTGCAGCAGACTTCTGTCTGGACATCCAGGCATTTCCATACATCCTCTGAAATCTAGGCAGAGGCTCTTAAAGCTCAACTCTTATCTTCTGCACACCCACTGGCCCAGCACCACATGGAAGCCACCAAGACTTGGGGCTTCCACCCTCTGAAACAATGGCCTGAGCCATATGCTGGCCCCTTTTAGTGACAGCTGGAGCTGGAGGGGCTGGGATGCAGGGCACCATGTCCCAAGGCTGTGCAGAGCACTGAGGCCCTGGGCCTGACCCATGAAACAATTTTTCCCTTATAGGCTTCTGGGCTTGTGATGGGAGGGGCTGGTGTGAAGATCTCTGAAGTTCCCTGAAGACAATTGTCTTGGTTTTCAATATTCAACTTCTCATTATTTATGCAAATTTCTCCAGCAGGCTTGAATTTCTCCCCAGAAAATGGGTTTTTCTTTTCTACTGCATGGTCAGGCTGCAAATTTTCCAAACTTTTATGCTCTGCTTCCCTTTTAAACAAAAGTTACAATTTCAATCATTTCTTTGTGAATGCATATGACTGTACGCTTTCAGAAAAAGCCAGGTCATCTCTTAAATGCTTTGCTGCTTAGAAATTTCTTCTGCCAGATATCCTAAATTATCTTTCTCAAGTTCAAAGTTTCACAGATCTCTAGGGTAGAGGCAAAATGCTGCCAGTCTTTTTGCTAAGGCATAGCAAAGTGACCTTTGCTCCAATTCTCAATAAGTTCCTCATCTCCATCTGACACCACCTCAGCCTGGACTTCATTGTCCATGTCGTTATCAGCATATTGGTCAAAACCATTCAACAAGTCTTTAAGAAGTTCCAAACATTCCCACATCTTCCCGTCTTCTTTTGAGCCCTCAAACTGTTCCAATCTCTGCTCGTTACCCACTTCCAAAGTTGCTTCCACATTTTCATGTTATCTTTATAGCAGTGCCTCACTCCCAGTACCAGTTTTCTGTATTAGTTCATTCTCACTCTGCTATAAAGAACTGCCTGGGGGTCAGTAACTTAGAAAGGAAAGAGGTTTAATGGACTCACAGTTCCACATGGCTTGGGAGGCCTCAGGAAACTTACAATCATGGTGGAAGGTGGAAGGGAAGAAAGGCACATCTTACATGGTAGCAGAGGAGAGAGAGAGCACAGGAGCAACTGCCACTTGTAAACCATCAGAGTGCGTGAGAACCCCCTTACTATCATGAGAACAGCACGGGGGAAACCACCCCCATGATCCAGTCACTTCCCACTAGGTCTCTCCCTCCACACGTCAGTATTACAGTTCGAGTTGAGATTCGAGTAGGGGCACAAAGCCAAATCATATAAATGCTAGAGTTTTGAGAATACGGAAAAGCTGATATTATTTTATATTTTGGGGATGAAATGTCAGTATAATTAGTACACATAGAGCAAAACTACTTTTGGCTTCTAGAATAAGGCGTTCTGTTTTGGTTACTGATGTTTAACCATTTGCACATCTTAGATATTTGCACACTTTTTTATTTTATTCATGCATATCCTGCCTTCATAAAAATTAAGAGCTTCATGTTAGTTAAAATTACTTTAAAACTATTTTAAAATTTATTTAAATCACTTAAGAAGTAACATAAATATATACCCCATATTTTGATTTTCTCAATTTTATTAAATTTATCTTAAAGAGAAAATAAGGAAGAGAAAGTAAAATCATTAAAGACACAAGCTTTGGAATGATACCTAGATTTCAGTTTCAGCTGTCTTAGTTTCCAGCTTTATGCTCCGAAGACATTTATCTCTCTTTGATTCAGCTTTTAAATTTGTAAAATAGAATACTAAAAGTCTATACCTCATATGGGTGTTTAAGGAAAAATCAAGTAGTTTGCCATTGTGCCTTTGAAAAAGTAATCATGCAGTAAGTGCTAGTTTTTAATAAAACAATAATAGCAGCATTGTTAGCATTATAGATAGATAATAGCACCTGAAAAGTGAAGAGGATAGTTTTCCCTTATGTTAAAAAATGTATTCTTTATTCTGCTTTTCTCCCCATACTAGTAGTAAAATAGTAGTCAACATTCCTCATAAGAGTCCTGGGGATTTTCCCTTGGGAGCATTAGGCTGTGGAACAAAGTCATTGTCACCTCACTTTTTTTGTTTTCTACTATGACCTCATGTGTCTCGGTCACAAGTGGGTCTGAGCTGGGACTTCAGCTCCTGGCTCTCTGGTCTTGACCTGCGCCCTTCAGAACTTGAAAGTTGTCTCTCTTTTTTTTTTTCTCATTCTGTTTAGGGTCCTTAGTAGTGACACATCATAGGAAGCTAAGCTCTCAAGTCTTCAGATAGCCGGTGTCTCACAGCAGCATTTCACTGAAAACAGTCTCTGCCTTCTCTTTAATTACATGAAAATGTCTTGGGAATTGCTGTACAGTTGCACCATTTTGCCAAACCTTCTTCAACATCTGCAAACTTCAACATACATGGAGAGGATCTTTATCTTATGTAACAAATGTGACAGATCATCATTACTCTTCACTTTAACAGTGATTCTGTTATGCAGTCATGTTATGCATCCCTGGAGAGTGGTTTGCCAGAGCTGGCTCACACCAGCTTGCTGGAGGTCATCAGGAATTTTGTGAGCAGGTTGATGTCATCTTGGTAGGTTGAAATCAGCCATAGTGAGAGTATTTACACCATGACCAGCAGATGCTATAATAAATCAAGTTTCCTCCCTCAGCCAGAACTGGTTCAACTTCTAGTATAAGACCTCTGACATCAGTATTCGAAAATTTTGGGCTGGAGTAGTAGTAGATGCATAATATGCCTCCTTCATTTTAAACATTGAAAAATTCTACAAAAGTCCTAACATTTTCCTCTAATGATTTCACCTTTAGCTTTATCCACCACTCCTGCGGTAAAGAGCCAGCATGCTCTTTTTATATCTTTTCAACCTATTTAATAATAGCATGCATTTTGGCATTTGTGAAATCCAGTTACATTTAATTTATTATAACCCAAAGCAGACTATGTTTATATTTGTCCCTAAATGATGTGAATAACCAAGGGAGCGAGATATTGGAATATTTAGATTGCTTTTCTTAAGTAAAAGTAAACTTTGCAGCAAATATTTTATTTCATTTATATCAATATATTTAAAGTGTATGACTATAACCCCCAAATTGGCCATATTCTTAATTCTGTTAATTTATTATGATAGCATGAAATCTTATTTTGAGGATAGGGTTGAACGATAGTTCTTTGGTATCATGGTATGGATAGATCTCTCAGAGATTCTGGTTTGGTAGCTTCTACTTATTACAATTGCTCTTTCTTACTGCCAATATTGAATTCTCTCACGTTGTACCCATTTAGGGAGACATTTTAAAACATTTATCTGTAGTTCTTCTGTGACTGTTGGCTCCAACTCTGAAGCATAATACTGAAAGAGTAGTCTGACTGAGGTAAGCTTCACAATACCTTTGAGTAATGATTTGATTTAGAGCTTAAATGGAATTGTAGCACATTGTATGTACGGTCTTATTTTACAGTATTGAAGTTTGCACAGAAATGATTTACAGATAGTGGTCCATTGTTTTACTCGAAGGGACCTTGATACTTACTGAATAGCTTTAGCTATCCAAATCATTCTAGAATGATTTTATAGAAGTCATTGTGGATAAAGCGAAGAACATAGGGTTTTTTTTTTTCCTATAAAAATTCATGGCAAGCCTATTGACTTTCTTTGAGCTACTGGGGGTAAAGCCGGCTGTTAGAGAAAATCCCTAACTCTCTTTTAAAACTCACAAAGGAAAGATACTTTTTAGTGTAAATTTTGAAAGCTGTAAGTAGCCCTAGACTCCTTTAGGAACTTGTTCTTCACTCTTGCAGAAGAAAACAGAAGGGAGTGTGCCATTATTAAGTATTAGGTATACTAGAAAAAGGTAGAAGACAAACGTCTTTATATTCAGTTCTTATTCAAAGAGTAGCTGTGTTTATGTCCTTCTCTTTCTTTTTGTTCTTTATATAAAAGTAGCAGGTTGAATAGAAACTGTGAGAAGTGTGCTGTAAATAGGAACTGGTATGTGTGATAAAGCTTTAAAGGGTAAATACTTTGGATCTGACTTTTCACTTTTATTCAGTTTCACTATATTTTGTCATTAACTTGATGTTTTCTTGTGCTTTCAGATTGGGAATGGTGGCTGAAACACTCTCTTTCATTGTTTCCATGAGTCTCTTGGATCTTTTTGCTAATAAGACTAAATAAATGTGTTACTTGCAGTGACATGATTTAGTCACAAAAACATTTTTCTGGGGATCCAGCTAACTGAAGTTTTCAAATCTAGTCAAGCAGTTATTGAGCATTTGATGATTTGGCATAGGAATTAAACAAGTGATTGTAACAAACTCAACTCCTTAATGGAAAAAAAATGAAAAAAGGCAGATTAAGGAAATTGACACTTGAATGGAGAGTTTAATATGATTTTGACAAAAATCCTGAATATTCATTTTATATATGTTATTGTCAAAGCTCTGGCTAGAAACGATTAAATTGCAAATGGTATTGAAAAGGGAAACATTCAGCAGCTGGATAATCCAAATGCAGGAAGGTGCTCCCAGATCAGTTAGCCGCATGATTCTAAATGGAAACAAGTGCCAAAGAAACCTAAGGTCCCAAATAAATGAACTAATTGCAGCCTTCATCTCATTTATTCATGTACATTTATGGCTTTTTGTCAAAAAAAGTTTCTGATGATCAGAAACCTTTTAAAGTCTTTATTTTCCATGGATCTTGGTATATCCATTTATATCAGTTGTTTCACAATCTGCTTTGAATGTCTTATGAACAATTCTTGGGTCTGAATAAATTAGTTGGTAAGGAAAAATAAATGATAAAATGATACAAAGTAGGCTGGGCACAGTGGTTCACACCTGTAATCCCAGCACTTTGGGAGACTGAGGCTGGTGGATCCCTTGAGCTCAGGAGTTTGAGACCAGCCTGGGCAACAGAGATCCTGTCTCTACTAAAAATACAAAAAAATAGCCAGCATGGTGGTGCACACCTGTGGTTCCAGCTACTCGGGAGGCTGAGGTGGGAGGATCACTTGAGCTCGGGGGCAGAGGTTGCAGTGAGCCAAGATAGCCAAGATCACACCACTGCAGTCCAGTCTGGGTGACAGAATGAGACCCTGTCTCAAAAACAAAATAAAATGATATAAAGTAAAAGATCCTGACCTAATGGAGAAGAACTGAAAATATGGCTTATGTATATTTTCAGTTCTCATTGTAAATTCAGTTCTTATTGGTAAATTACCAATGGATAAAGGATGTATAAGTGTGTAGATGATCAGAATTACTCATGTACTCTGGATGATAAGAACTTTCGAGAATCTGAAGTTAGATGAAGTCTGTGAACTTATTGGAAAGATGATTTTTGAGCTATGAAATGAGGCTTGGGAGGTAAGAAACCATGTAGGCAGATTCAAAAGGAGGAATGGATGTGGTGACTCTAGGGAGAGCAAAATGTGGGGTGACTCTGAGGTGGCAGGACCCAGGTGAGCTTTCAAAGACACTGTGCTTCCCAAGTCCCTCTTGTTCTTTCCAATTTATTTCCAGTGATTTCCAAAGGAGAGTTGTAATCGTTGGGCTTGAGAAAATTAGTTCAAAGACTGGAATTGTCATTAACAACTCTATTTTTTATTTTCTCTATGAATCACCTTATATTAATATTTCTGAATAAAAAATCCCACACAGTAATCTGTAATTAAAAATGACTGAGGGCTCATCTTTGAACTAAGATTTGGGACCATGCCAGGAAGCAAAACAATCTCAGCCTTTGGCCTTGTGGAACAGGCAGTGGCGGGGAAGATGGATAATGAACAGCATTGAAATGCTACACAAGATAGATAATGAACAGCAGTGAAAATGCTACACAACAGAACTTACAGAGGGGTCTGGGAGCATTAAAAAAGGGTGCCCCAAATGATTAGCACAGGCCACCTAGAGGAAGCAAAACTTAAACAGGTCTGTGAATGCAATTGAGTAACTTCCATAAATCTTTTTCCAACACTTTCTCAGTCTACTAGATATTCTTTAGAGGTAATTAGGCACTTGAATCATGTAGGTGATTCCAAAATCAATGATTTAGAGCCATCTACAACATACTCCTTCCAAGTCTGAATCAGAGACTTGACATCTGGAATAGTGCAGTTAATGAAAATTGGGGTTGGGGATATTACAGATGAAATATTCTTGGTGCTTTATTATTTTTAATGAAATGAGAAGCAGCATTTCTTTTTAGCTGCTCCCCTCTGAGAAGTTGCACTGAAGCATAATAATACAATTATTTTTTTGGTGAGAAAGGACGATCTGCCCTGCTGAGAAGACATAGTGGCTTTGTCTTGAAATGCCATTATAGATTATATATTGCTCACCTAAGGTTCGGATATTTCATGATTATATATTATGATTTAAGTATAAATTAACTTTAGAAGAACAGAAAATAATTTTCTTATTAAAGTTGAGAAACATATTTTTCCCTTTATTCTTTCCCTCATTATTTATAGAAACCCTATGTGTTACCCATATGTACATATATATAGTAACAATAAGTTTACAAATATAATTGCACCCTTTTTCCCTTTTAAATATATTATCTTAGATATACATTGCCTATGCAAACCTAGCCAAGTTAATTCTTTATACCTCAGTTTTCACATCTGTAAAAGAGAAATGAAATGATTTTATAATGTAAAGCATTTGAGCAATACTAACATGCATTTAGAATTTGTCAGATATTGGCTGTTGTTAGGGCAGTCCATACTCAGAAAGTTGATTTTGTTGAAAATCAGTTTGCTAAAGTTAAATACTCTGCATTGGAATTAATCCTCAGAAGGAAAAAATGATGGATCGGTGGAGAATGATTGAGGGTATTTAGAAATGTTGAAATTCACTGAAGACTACTTTAAAATTGGGCATTGGGAGAGTTGTCCCATCCTTAATTTTTTGACCACACTCATTAACCATATCTAACACATCACTGAATCCTGGAAATTGTAATTCCTCAATTTCTCTGAAATCCTGTTTTTTTGTTTGTTTGTTTGTTTTGTTTTGTACATACCCCAGTCCATGGCATTATCATTTTTTGGCTTGGCCATTGCTGTATCTTCTAGACTTCGACAGCCATATTCTGATCCCCGTTCTTCTTCACAGTGTGGCCAGGATGCTCTTTTATAAGTGCCATTCTAAATATGTTAATTATCTAGTGAAACCCACTGAGTGGCCTTCCATGGCCTTGTAAAGAAATTCAAAATCCATTAAATGGCCTGTGAAGACTCTGAGATCTCACAAATCACTTCTTCTCAGGCTTCATTTTTAGCTCTACGCCTTTGCGGTCTTTTCTCAGTGTCTGATGTGTATCACATTCTCTCATATCCCAGGAAAATTACATGTGCTATTTTCTCAGTCTGGGATTTTCTCTCTTGTTTCTCTGACATTTGTTACATATGATTTAGGGCTCAGTTAAGACATCACCCGTTCATTAGAGTGGCCATTTCTGACATTCTTGATAGGATTATCATACCTGCATTATGTACCCTAAACCCTAATTTCTATAAAATATATTGGTCCTCCAATTGTCTCTGTCTGTTTGGCTAGAGCAGGTCCTGCTATCTTGTGTTGTATTAGGAAGCTTGAGTAATGTGTCATGCAGATAAAAATGTACGACTGCCTGTCTTCCTGTCTGTCAAGAGAGTGACCATTTAATACAATTCTGCATATGCCTTCAAACCACAAGACGAATGAAAATATTAGATACCAATTTGTTCATTTATTTATTCATTTATTTAACCTTGATCATTCAAAAAACCAATTATTCCTGGGGTGCCTACTCCTTTGAAGCATAGGAATTATCAGGATATGGACACAGACTCTCTTCTCAGAAAACTCATCTTTTAATGGAAAATCAAACAGTAAAATGAATATACATAAAAAATGGACGTATCTCACCTATTAGGGAAATGCAGGGAGGCTTTGGGTCTTTAGGGAGAGGGTAGCAGGGAGATCCCATCTAGAGGCCTAGTACTTAACTGGTTAAGCAGGAGGATGTTGGAGTCAGAATTACCTGAATTTAGAATGTTCAGTAAATATTAGTATTCACTAATAATAACTGGTGAGGACTAATATGTGTACTAGTGCTTATATAATATTTGTGTGAACATTGACATCTTAAATAAATAGCTAATGCTATTTTCTTGAATCTTGAATCATGATACAAGTATGAATATTTCTATATATGATTAATATTTTCAAAGCATTTTAATGGCTTTACAGTATGTCATTATATAAGTTGACTACCATTTATGTTTTCATTTCTCTTTTTAAATATTTTCACCTTTTTATACTATTACCAAAAGGTGCTTTGACAAATTTGTTTTGCATATGGTATCAGTCTAATGTTGGAGGAAGAACATTTGAAAATTTGCTCATCTATAAAAACAATACAAAATCTGGCAAAAATATCACAATCAAATTTTTCAGAATTTTGGAAATGAACTAGTAGTTTTCAGCAACTCAGGGAGCAGTTGAGGAAAAGTCACTGCATATAGGTAAGAACAGTGAGCTTTGTGAACATCCCCTAGTGTCATCTTCTGCTCTGCCTCTCAATAGTGGTCTCGAGAAATAACAGCCTACCTTCCTGGCAATGAAGGTGGCAGAGCAGAGCTAGTCTTTTAAAGTCTTATTCCCCAATAATTGCCATTATTGGACCAATTTGGAAGACATCATTTAAAAGGTTTGTCTTGACTTGACCTGAAAAGTATTGTCTCACAGTACTGCAGGTTAAAAGTCCAAAACCAAGGTGTCAGCAGGCTTGGTTCCTTCTGAGGGTTGTGAGGGAAGGATCTACTCTGGCCTCTGGCATCAGCTTGTGCACGGCTGTCTTCTCCCTGTGTATGTTCACATTGTCTTTCCTCTCTGCATGCCTGTGTCTATGTAAGTATATCAGTCACGCTGGACTAGGGTCCACCCCAATGTCTCATTTTAACTAGATTGCCTTTGCCCCCAGAACTATGAAACAATAAATTGCGGCACCGCTCACTTTGTGGTAATTTGTTACAGAAGACTTAGCAAACTAATATGAAAATCATACGCTCTATGATCACAACGTACTGAAATTAGACATCAATAACACGGGACAGTTTGGGACAATCATATGTCCATGTAAAATAATAAAGACACTACTAAGTAATGAATGAATCAAAGAAATCACAAGGGAATTTAGAAAATATTTTGAGAAGAATAAAAGTGAAAACACAATGTACCAAAACTTATTGGATACAGTGAAAACAGTACTCAGAGGCTAATTTATAGCTATAAATGCCTACATTATAAAAGAAAAAAAGGTTTCAAATCAATACTCTAACCTCCCACCTTAAGAAAAACAAGAGCAAACTAAACCCAAAATGTACAGAAGAAAAGACGTAATAAATTATTTTAAAAGAAACGAGTTAAACAGAGAATAGAAAAAGAATAAAATCAATAAAATCAAAAGTTCTATGAGAATATTAACAACACGGATAAAACTTTTAGATAGACTGAACAAGAAAAAAAGAAAGCTCAAATGATTAAAATCAGGAGTGAAAGAAAGGACATCACTACTGACTTTACAGAAATGAGAAGCATTATAAGGGAATGAAAAATTAGAAATCAACAGATTAGATACATGGGTGAAACAACTCCTACAAAGATGCAAACTACCAAAATTTAGTGAAGTATAAAATCTGAATAGACCTAGAACAAGTAAAGAGTTTGTATTGGTAAGCAAAAAATGTCCCATAAAGAAAAGGGTTCAACTAGATGGCTTTCATGATGAATGCTTCCAAACTTGAAACATGAATTCCTACTATGTTGCACAAATTCTTCCCAAAATGAAAGGATGATAGAATACTTCCAAAACATTTGGTGAGGCCAATATTACCCTGATACACAAACCAGACAAACCCATTAAAAGAAATGAAAACTACTGACCGATATCTCTTAGTAACTATAGATGCAAAAATCTTCAACAAAATTCTAGAAAACTGAATTTGCAGCACTTGAAAATATACATTACCAAGTGGAATTTATTGCAGGAATGCAAGCTTGACCTATCAGTTCAACTCGCAGATACATACACAGGAGAACTGAAAACGTGTATTTACACAAAAACTTCTACACAGATGTTCATAATAGCATTATTTACAATAGCCCCAAGGTGGAAACAACTCAAATGGTCATCAACTGATGAATTGACAAATAAAATGTGGTTTATGCATACAATGAAATATTCAGTTATAAACAGAAATGAAATACTGGGGTACACGCTACAAAATAAGTGAAATTAATACATTCTTCATTAAAGTATGAGCTGCATTTGTCCATAGATTAGAGGTATGACTTTTGGATATTCTGATTTGAAAAAGAGCCCACTTCATTCTATCTAACCAGCAGTGGATGCTTGATGCTGGATATCACAGTTGAGCAAGGAGCTGTACATTTTTGGATATTTGGAAGTCTAAGTATGACTTCCAGGTTTTGATCCAGGGATAGGAGACTTTTATCCCAATTGCATAGTGAGGAGTTCTAACAACATTCCATCTATATTGCAAAACATGTAGTTGTAACCTTTTTGAATAAAGGAATAACTTAAGAAAAAGTATTGAAAACATAAAAATATGGTAAAACTGCGTACTATTTTTATGACATAATAGGGCAAACTACCTGGGCCTCTCCAGGTATATGTAATATTTTTTAGATGATTTTTTATTTTACTATTGCTAAAAGCTATACCAAATAGATGTTAATCTCCAGAACATTGATTCATTGCAAATAAATTTTTTTTTTTTGAGATGGAGTCTTGCTCTGTCCCCCAGGCTGGAGTGCAGTGGCATGATCTCGGCTCATTGCAAGCTCCGCCTCCCAGGTTCACGACCTTCTGCCTCAGCCTCCCGAGTAGCTGGGACTCCAGGTGCCCGCCACCACGCTGGGCTGATTTTTTGTATTTTTCGTAGAGACTGGGTTTCACCATGTTAGCCAGGATGGTCTGGATCTCCTGACCTCATGATCCACCTGCCTCGGCCTCCCAAAGTGCTGGGATTACAGGTGTGAGCCACTGTGCCCAGCCCCATTGCAAATAATTTTTGTCCTGTAGAGTTGTAATTTATTTTTGTCTGGTTGGAAACAACAAACCCAAGTATCCCTGAAAGATATTAATCATTAAAAAAATCTAACATTAAGATAGTATTCCAGCTTTCTTTCTGTCACTGACTGTGTATAATGCTAGTCTCTTGCATTTTTTATTTCTAGAAGGTTTATTGTGTTGCTTGTTTCCTAATTACGTAACTAAACAGAATTTTCACAACTGCTCATTACATATTAGTTTTAGCGGCCTATGCTTCATCTTTTTGAAAATTATGCTTTGACATAACATGTTGAAAAGCTTTTTTTTAAAAGCATTAAAACAATTAGTTCCTATAATAGGTGGATTTGTTTGTGGGGGGCGGTGAAAGAAACTCACATTCACTTAAATCCCTTTAAAAAGTGGGGAAATTATTGGATCACATGATCACAAGTGCAGAAACTGAAAGTCTGACTTGATCTAGTTTCTCATATGTTATCAGGAATCTTCCCTACCTCTCAGTGAAACTTTAGTCTCTGTGGGTTTCTTTCCCAGGCAGGCTGCCTCCAAGTGGGAGCAAAGTACCTCAGTAGCTGTAGGCCTAAAATCTGCCAGGTAAGCAACATTAACAACAAAAAGATCTTATTTCTCATCAATTAAAATCTCCTGTCTGCTCTATGAAGCATCTACTGGAACTCTCACTGGCTGTTTTTGGGTCACCCCTACCCTAGAGCCACATGTGGGGTCAACTGAGCTAATGTGTCAGCTGAGAGTGAAGAAGTTGGGCCTAGAGGATAAATACAATGCAGTGACAAAAGGAAAAAAGCAAAGCCCCTGAGAAATGAGGATGCATACTTTATAATAATAAAAGATACAATCCATAATGCATATCTAATTGTTCAGTATGTGTCAAATAGCAATAATATATATGTTTAGATACAACATCATGGAAATACAAATTTAAAAATAAAGATAAAAACATAATAGGAAAAAAAAACTGACAAGTTGGTGAACTTTTGTATAATGCCATCAGCATAATGGGGTCGTGTTTGCTTTAAAATCAGAAATAAGACATTCCTTTCATGTATTACATTCTCCAAGTTAATGTTTAACATAGAGGCACTAATAAAGCAACAAAAATTTTAAAATATATGTCTTGCTGGGAAATAATTACATCAGGCTATGTAACAGAAACCAAGATTATTCTTTGTCCCTTGTTCAACAGTACTAGGACTAAGCAACAGCAACTTAAGTGCATATTCCAGGAAATACTTGCTCCTGGAAGAAAGACTGTGAAACAGCTAGTTTACTTATCAAAACTAACAGCTGGCTCTTCCAGACTCTCTTCAGGGTCTTCTTCCTGCTAGATTCACCAATCCAAATAAACTCTGCCCACTCACAACACTTCTCTGCCTTGTAAGACCTGCCTCAAGATCACTCTGGCCAGGCCCTATAATTCTATAAATATCTTTCCTTTACAGGCCACATACTGTATGATTCTATTTATGTAAATTTTATACAAGAGGCACATTTTTAGTGGGAAAATACCTTAATTTTTGAATAGGCCCAGTGGGGCTGGAGAGAAATGAAGAGTGACTGCTAACAGATACAGGGTGTTTTTTGGGGGTGATGAGAATGATCTGAAGTTGATTGTGGTGATGGTTACAACACTGCAGACATTAAAAGACTTTGGATTGTACAATTGAAATGGGTGAATTGTATGGCATGTGAATTATACTTCAATAAAGCAGTTACATATCTAAGAAATGCAGTGTAAATAGATGGACTTGGAAGGTTGAGCAAAAGTCATGTACATTTGGAAAATTTCTTCTTGTCATTTGTTTAGTTAACTGCTGTTTTTGTTTGGCTGTTCCATTTTTGGAACTAGATTCCCTGTGATCATGAACCTAAGTACAGGGAAGAAACATGTGGCCCAGATGGCAGCTGATTACACGTGCTTACTTTACATCCTCCAGAGTCCGTGATAAGGATAAAGACATACAGAAAAAAAAAACAGTGGCCACAACATTATACATTATTGATTAAAAGTCTAATTGAGTCAGAATGTACAGTAACTGCATTTTTGGTGAACGATGAGTGAAGATTCACATTATTATGTATTTTAAAATGGTGAATTGCATTTTATATGAATTATATCTCAAAAAATGTTAAAATTGTCTAATTTTTGTGTTTAAGTGCCTGAAAGCAAATCAGTGTTAAGTCATAAGCAATTTGAATAACATTCTAATGCTCATTTACATGATTAAAATTCTATCTACTATTATAGAAATTGAGTTTTTAAGTGACTACATTTAAATATTTTAATACTTTTGCTACATATTTTTTGTTCTTAAAGTCTCTGTAATTTGTCCATTTCTTTTCTACTGTGTGCAGTTAATTTACTGTTTAGATGGTAAGAAAATTAAAATTTGGTTAATTTCTTTGGCCAATACTCTCCCCTAGTTATTTTCTGCCTACTATTCTTGAATAATTCCTCCCTTCTGCACGGACTTGCAGTGCCTCCTTTATTATAAACTGCATTCTTAGATATACTAGGTTTCATGTGAGGGCAATCTATAGTATTCCCAATTTTTTCAAATATGTGCCAGTACCACATTGTTTAATTTATATTATGTTTTAATATCTAGCAGGAAAATATTCCACTTGTTACATTTCTTTCCCATCTCTTAAAGAGGTATTTTCACCTGTTTATTCTTCAATAGAAATATTAGAATTATGTAGTCAAGTTACAAAGGAAAAAAGCAACAAATCTCACAGGTAGTTTGTTAAATTCATGTACTGGTCATGGAAGAGATGATAATTATATATTATTTTTTCAAAAACTGCAGTTCTTAAATTATGTTTTTGTTAATACACATATAACTTCTAGATTAATCATAAAGAGTAATATGTTAATACACTGAGAACTTCCATATTAATTAATAAAAAAGCAGTGATCATAACAAACATTCTTATTTCTGACTTTAATAAGATTCCAGACTTTTACTGTTTTTTTCGTAAATGGTGGAGTCTGAAATAAATTTTCTTTATTCTATGTTATTCTAGTTTACTATGAGATTTAGTCAGGAATAGGTGCTGCATATTATCACATATTGTGATTTTTTCCCATTTGAGCTCTTAATAGAACGTATTAATATTAAATAACACTCTTAAATCAACCTTAAATTGCTAGTATTAAACTTTATTTCATCATAGGACATTCTTTCAGTATATTGTTGAAAAAATGTTCCATCTATATTCTTGCATGAAATTGGGTTTTATTCTCCTTTATTAATGTAGTTTTTGTTCACTTTACGTATCAAAATTACATGCATTGGGATATAGTCACAATTTCTCTCATAATATTGCAACAAAATAATCCAGGCTTCTCCTATCTCACAAAGAACAAAGGAAATGTGAAATCATAAAAAGGGGCCCCATTTAAGGAAGGAATTAACTATTTATTAAAAGAAACTGTGAGGCAAATCTCTTAGCTCATAATGTCTGTTCTGCCACAATATGAGACTCTCAAATGAGAATTAGCTAACACACATTTGGTAAAACGTGAACTATGTCAGTGTAATGTCAAAGTTACATTAATGTATTCATGATTTTTTCCACAGTGTTACTTTTTGCATCAGAGCCAGTGTATGTGTAGGACACGAGCGCAGCTGACTGAGCAAGTGATGAAGGAATACAATTCTGAACGCAGTGTCCAGAGTCCTTGCATCCCTCCTTAGGGCCTGTCATGTGTTCCGTTGGGAAAGTGTGATTGCACAGTCCTCCTCAATTTTTTTTATTTTTTTATTTTTTTGAGACAGAGTGTCCCTCCTGTTGCCCAGGCTAGCGTGCAATGGCGCGATCTCAGCTCACTGCAACCTCCGCCTCCCGGGTTCCAGCGATTCTCCTGCCTCAGCCTCCTGAGTAACTGGGATTACAGGCATGCATCACCATGCCCAGCTTTTTTTTTTTTTTTTTTTTTGAGACGGATTCTTGCTCTGTTGCCCAGGCTGGAGTGCAGTGGCGCGATCTCAGCTCACTGCAAGCTCTGCCTCCGGGGTTCACGCCATTCTCCTGCCTCAGCCCCCCGAGTAGCTGGGACTACAGGCGCCCACCACCACACCCGGCTAATTTTTTCTAGAGACAGTGTTTCACCGTGTTAGCCAGGATAGTCTTGACCTCCTGACCTCGTAATCTGCCCGCCTGGGCCTCCCAAAGTGCTGGGATTACAGGCGTGAGCCACCGAGCCTGGCCGCTAATTTTGTATTTTTAGTAGAGACATGGATTCTCCATGTTGGTCAGACTGGTCTCGAACTCCTGACCTCAGGTGATCCATGCGCCTTGGCCTCCCAAAGTTCTGGGATTACAGGTGTGAGCCACCGCTCTGGCCCCCAATTTTTGTATACTTTCTCCTTGTCTCTGTTATTTATATAATCTTACATCAAGGTACTTTCACATCTTTAAAAAGATAAATTCCTATATTAAATGAAGTATTTATTTATTATGAATTTTACATGTCTTTTAAGCTAATTTTGTATTTTATATGATTTATAATTGCTTTTGTTTTTTTCCCTCTTATTACCAGTTGCATATTTTTCTCAGTCTCTTAATCTTACTACATGATTTTTCAAAGAGAAAGAGAGAGAATAAGGTTTATTTTTATGTTATAGTAAAAATACCTATACTCTGTCTACTTAAGTAGAATATGAGAAATCTCTTCCGTGCATTGATAAAGATGTTGAATCTATACAGTTATGTGCTAAAGTGACTTCAGTTAGTCGTTCAGGTTGAAACGAAGGTCTGAAAATGTTTGGATTTGTTCATTCTCTGTTCCCTGCAGTAAGTGAAGATTATGTCTCTTTTTGTTGTTGTTGAATTAATTGTAAAGAGATAGAGACTCTTGTCAAATTATTTTATTATAGAGCCTATATTTTCCTTATCAAAAGCAACCCTCCATGTTGTTATGGATATCAAAGTTTCTTTTGAAACATGTATTAGGTAATTGTGCTAAATTATGAAATATAGCTAACATGGAAGAAAATGAGAGTTCATAATTTTTATTGTTCATCACTTAATATAAACTTGCTGTATATTTGAAATTTTCTTGCCTGAATCCCCATTCATTTGTTCTCAATTATTATCACAGCCTCAGTATATTTCTAGTACCTGAAATATCAGTCTGATGCATTGCCTATTCTTTATAGTGGTTAAAAAAAAAGACATTTCTGGTGAAATTTAAATAAGTTGGTATAATTGGCTTGAATGTATTTTGACTATTTGAAAAATGTACTTATAAACTCATTGGCTAATTGACTTTTAGGAATTTTCTTTTTTGTTAAGGATGGTCATTTTATATATTTAATATTTTGAATTTAGAGTTTTAATTTCTTCTTAGACACAATATTTTTTAAAGATTTTTAAAAACTTTCTAACTATTTTGATTTTCTTGAAAATACTACAGTTATTGTCTAGTTATATTGTATAGTGGTTAGAGACTGTGGGCAGTTTGACTTTTGCTTTGCTGCGTGTCTGTGTTTGTGTACTGGTCTTTGTAGTGTCTAGCATATGATACAATTTTATAAATGTTTCATGGACATTAATATTATAAATGTTCTAAGGTACACATCAACATACAGCCATTAATATGTTTCACTAAATTGTTGTTCAAAAAGTTGTATTCATATTTCTTCATCTGGAATTCTTTTTTTTTTTACTTCAGCTATTGTATCTAAAGAGTTGTATCTTTCATTTTCTCCCTGTGCTTTGACATTTTTGCATGATATATTTGGATGCTTTCTTTTCCAACACTGTTCTAGTTATCTATTACTGCATAGTAAATTACCCTAAAACTTAGCAGCTAAAAACAAGAACTTTTATTATCTCGTAATTTCTGACAGCCAGGGATATGGGAATGCTTCACTGGCTGTTTCTGGTTCTGGTATCTCACAAGCTTGAGTCAAGACGTGGGCCTGGATTGCAGTCTTGGCTGGAGCTGGAGGGTCTGCTTCCAGGAAGGCTCACTCACATGGTTGTTGACTGGCAAACTCAGTTCCTCACTGTCTCAACAGCCAACAGAGGAGGCCTCAACTCCTTTCCCCAGGGGTCTAACAATAGGGCTATTCACGACATGGTTGTTGGCTTTTTCTACAGTGAGCAAGGAGGAAATATTTGTGCCTTTTGTGAACTAGTCTCCAAAATTGCACACCATCACTTCTGCTTTCATCTATTTATTAGAAGTGAGTCACTAAGTCCAGCCATCATTCAATGGCAGATAATTAGGCTCTACCTTTGAAGGGAGGATTATTTTAAAAAATTGTGGACATATTTAAAAACTGCCATAAGCAAAGGCTCATGTCTGTAAATCTTTATTATACATTTAACTTTATCATTTTAAACTTTATTATTGAGAAATGAACCTCTAAATTCAATGTGATGCTTTTGGATGTGGACTCAGAACTCCCTGATAATTTTTTTGTTTCATTTAATTAATACATACTTACTCATCTTTTGGTTTTAAGGTCATATCTTAAACACATCATTAAAATTCAGTCTTTGGGTTACATTCAAATTTTTGTAGGAGGAATTAAATTTATTTACTCTGATTTTCATAAATTTTTTTCATTACTATTATAAAAAATTATTGTGGTGAGAACAGTTAATACTGTATCTACCCTTTTATCATATTTTAAGGTGCACAATACATTGTTACTGACTGTAGGTACAGTGTTGTACAGTGGATCTCTCAAGCTTCTTAATCTTGCTTGACTGAAATTTTTATGCCTCTTGAATAGTAACTTCCCATTTCCTCCTCCACCTAGCCCCTTGCAGCCACCATTCCACTGTGATCCCATAAATTTGATTATTTTAGATACTTCATGTAAGTAGAATTGTATGATATTTGTCTTGCTGTTATTGCTATAACGTGTGTAAGAGTGCTGTAAAATAATATGCTATCATGTTTTCAGATATATTTTTCCTATATGTTTAATGACTATTATTTAGATAATATACTTGGCTAGTATATTTCAATGTCCTTGTATTTAGAATAATTTAATATGAACTTGGTGGCTTGTTTTTGAATAATATCACTGTGGATTATCATCTCCTGAAACCCTTACACATAGCATAGATTTATATAATGTAAGAGGTCATGTTAAAATGTCTATGACAATGAAATAATAAGTTTTCAATGACCAATGTAAGCATTGTTCTTGTACATCATTTAGGATAATATCATAATCTCTGTAAAGTGAAAATTAATATATTCTATTCTGCCTTTCTGGCTACCTATCTATAGTAGAAGAAAATAGGAAAACAGCTACTGCATATTTACTTTTGAAAACTGTGAATTAATATTACAACATAAGTATCATGTAAAGTGAAATAAACACAGAAATTTCAGTGTCCTCAAGTGACTCTTAAGTCATGTTTATGTCTAGGTGAGTAAACAAAACTGGATTAAAATTAACATTAGATATGCAAAAAAGGCCGTTGCAAATTATAAGGCAGCCCTTAAATCAATTTCTCTTAAGAAATATAGTGATTTTGCCTTCAGCAATTTTGATAAGCCAAACAATCCCAAACAATTATACTGCCTTTAGCCATGTGATTTTTAATCAATTTTTTAAAATTTTTTCTTCTCAATGTCATTGTCTTTTTCATGAATAGGTCAGTGACATTTAAAGATAAAGTTCTTTGATATGTATGTCATGATGTTTGTGTTTTAGAAATATTTTTTGTTTCCCTTCAATTAAAAAAAGTCATTTTCTCTGGAGCAATTGGAAAAATGAGCAGCAAAATGAAGCTTGAACAAGTGCAAGAAGATCAAGAAGGATTCTTATAAGCCATATTGAGGATTTTAAACTTTGACATAAATGTAGTTGAAAATCATTGAAAGATTTTTATTAAGTGATCACTTTGCCTTTAAAAAGATCACCTTGCTTAGAATTAAGAATGAATTGAAGTGGATACAGTGGTTAGGTAGACCAATTTTCAGACTGTTTTTCTAGTAATTGCAGCAGTAATCTTCCTTGGAATAAGGTAAGAATGGTGAGAAGGGAAAGAAGATGAAAAATTTTAGCAACGAGAAGGTAGATGGATAAGTTCTGGATGTGTGGAGTGACAGAAAAGGAAGTGAAAGAATGAATCATAGGTTCTACATTGAGCAACTGGGTGAACACTGGTTTCTTCTTCTTAGAAAGTAAACACTGGAGGAGGAGTAATTACATTTGGAAGAGAGGTAGAGATGCTGAATTGAGTATTGGAAAAAATTAGATACATCTTGTGACATATCCAACTAGAGATGTTCAGAAGATATTTAGCAATATTGGTCTGGAACTCAGGCTGCTGGCCTAAATGGAGACAGTGTATTATTGTCTAAGAGAAAACGAGACACAAATTGCTAATATCAGAAACAAAAAGGGGACATAATTGCAGATTCCATGGACATTTAAAGGACAATGAAACAATACTATGAGCAATTCTATGCCCATAAATTTAATAACCTAGGTGAAATGGACCAATTCCTTGAAAGACACATGAAATTTATATGAAAAGAAGTAGACAACCTGAATATGACTGTATCTGTTTAAAAAATTGAATCAATTAATAGTCTTCCAAAACAGAAAGCACCAGGCCCAGATAAGTACACTAGTGAATTTTACCAAACATTTAAGGAAAATATACCAATTCTCTACAATGTCTTTCAGAGGATAGAACAAGAGGAAATACTTCTTCATTCTATGAGGCTAGCTAGCATCACTCTAATACCAAAAACACAAATTACAAGACAACTACAGACCAATATTTATTGTGAATATAGTTGCAAATCCTCAACAAAATATCAAATTGAATCCAACAATATGTAAAAAGATATACACTCTAACCAAGTGGGATTTATCTCAGGTATGCACGGTTGGTTGAACATTTGAAAATCAATTAATGATTTCAATATGCTAAAAAAGAAAAATCATATTGTCGTCTCAATAGATGCAGAAAATGCATCTGACAAAATCCAACATCAATTCATGATTAAAACTCAAAATAAATTAGGAATAGAGAGGAACTTCCTCAACTTGATAAAGAATATCTCTAAAAAACCTACAGCTAACATCATACTTAATGAGAAGAAACTAGATCTTGCTTTCCCAGCAAGATCAGGAGCAAAGCAATTATTTTCTCTCTCACCTCTCCTTTTCAACATTGTCCTGAGAGTCCTAGCTAAGGCAATAATACAATAAAAGGAAACAAAAGACATATAGCTTGGGAAGAAATACCACTGTTTTTGTTTGCAAGTGATATGATCATCTATATAGGAAATCCAAAAGAATCAACAAACACAAAACTCCTGGAACTAATAATTATGGCAAGGATGCAGGATGCAAGGTTAACATACAAAACTTAATTGCTTTCATATATATCAGCCATGAACAAATGGGATTTAAAATGAAAAACACAATACCATTTAAATCAGCACCAAAAGTGAAATACTTAGATAAAAATCTAACAAAATATGTACAGCTCTATATAAGAAAAACTATAAAACTCTGGTGAAATAAATCAAAGAACTAAATTAATGGAGAGATACTCCATGTTCATGGATGGGAATACTCAATATTGTCAAAATGTCAGTTCTTCTAATTCAGCCTGTAGATTCAATGCAATCTCAGTAAAAATCTTACGAAGTTATTTTGTAAACATCAACCGATTCTAAAGTTTACATGGAGAGACAGAAGATCCAGAATAGTCAACACAATATTGAAGGAGAAGAACGAAGTTGGAGGACTGACACTACCTGACCTCAAGACTTTCTATAAAGCCGCAATAATGCAGTGTGATGTTGGCAAAAGAACAGACAAATGCATCAATGGAATAGAATGGGGACCCCAGAAATAGACCCACATAAACATAGTCAACTGATCTTTGGTGAATGAGCAAAGACAATACAAAGGAGCAAAGATAGTCTTTTCAACAAATGGTACTAGAACAACTGGACATCCACATGTGAAAAAATGAGTCTAGAAACAGATCTTACATCCTTCACAAAAATCAACTCAAAGTGGATCATAGACATAAGTGCAAAATGCAAAAACTGGCTGGGTGCTGTGACTCATGCCTATAATCCCAGCACTTTGGGAGGCCAAGGTGGGCGGATCACTAGGTCAAGATTTCGAGACTAGCCTGGCCAATATGGCAAACCCCCGTCTCTATGAAAAATACAAAAATTGGCTTGGCATGGTGGTGGGCTCCTGTAATCCCAACTACTCATGAGGCTGAGGCAGGAGAATCGCTTGAACCCAGGAGGTGAAGGTTGCAGTGAGCCGATATCATGCCATTGTACTCCAGCCTGGGCAACAAGAGCAAGACACCATTTAAAAAAAAAAAAGGCAAAAACTATGAAACTCATAGAACATAATACAGGAGAAGATCTAGATGACTATGGGTGTGGTTATGACTTATTAGATGACACACCAAAGGCATAATATATGAAAGACATAACTGATAACCTAGACTTCACTAAAATTTAAAAGCCCTTCTCTGAAAAAGATGATGTCAAGAGAATAAGAAAACAAGCCTCAGACTGGGAGAAAATATTTGAATATTTGCAAAAGACACATCTGATAAAGGACTGTTATCCAAAATATACAAAAACCTCTTGAGAATCTACAATAAGAACACAACAAACCTGATTAAAAGTGGGCCAAAGACCTTACCAGATACTTCAACAAAGAAGGTATACAGATGACAAATAAACATGTGAAAAGTTGCTCAACATCATATGTCGTCAGGGAAATGAAAATTAAAACAGAAGTGAGATACTACTACAGACATATTAGAATAAACAGAATCCAGAACACTGACCCACACTAAATGCTGGTGAGGGTGTGGACCAACAGCTCTCATTAATTGCTGGTGGGAATGCAAAATAGTGCAGCTACTCTGGAAGAGTTTGTCAATTTCTTACAAAACTAAGCATACTCTTACACTATCCAGCAGTCATACTCCCTGCTTTTACCCAAATTAGTTGAAAACTTATGTACATACAAAAACATGCACATGGATGTTTATAGCAGCTTTATTTACAATTGCCAAAACTCCAAAGCAACCAAGGTGTTCCTCAGTGGGTGAAATGTGGTACATGTAGATAATGGAATATTATTCAGTGCTAAAAATAAACTATCAAACTGTGAAAAGACATGGAGAAAACTTCAATGTGTTTTACTACATGAAAAAAGCCAATCTGAAAATGGCTACATACAGCCCAATTCCAACTATATGACATTCTGGAAAGGGCGAAAGTGTGTAGACAGCAAAAAGATGAGGGGTTGCGGGGATTTTGGTGGAGTGGGGTGAAGGATTAATAGGTAGACCATGGAGCAATTTTAGGGCACTGGAAAACTCTGTATGATACTATAATGATGAATACATGTCACTAAGAGTGAACCCCAATGTAACCTATGTACTTTGGGTAATTATGATGTGTCAGTGTAGGTTCACCAGTTGTAACAAATGTGTCATTCTCATGGGAGCTATTGATAATGTACAGGAAATATATGTGTGGGGGCAGGGAGGGCATATGAGAATTTGTAATTTTTGCTAAATTTTGCTGTGAACCTGAAACTTCTCTGAAGATATTGGTACAAGAGTTAAGGATACATTTACTCATTAATTGTTGATGTTCTTGTGGACAGAAAGTAGAGTGAAAATGATATAGTGTGAATGGGCACATCAGAATTGTAGTTCATTAAGAAGTAGCATGGCCTTGAATAAAATTTTTTAATTTTTCTGAGATCTAGTGATAAGATTTGGCTGTGTCATCACCGAAATCTCACCTTGAATTGTAATAATCCCACATGTCAAGGGTGGGGCCAGTTGGAGATAATTGACTCATGGGGGCAGTTTCTCCCATACTGTTCTTGTGGTGAATAAGTCTCAGAAGATCTTATAGTTTTATAAATGGGAGTTCCCCTGCACAAGCACTCTTACCTTCCACCATGTAAGACGTGACTTTGCTCCTCATTTATCTTCAGCCATAACTGTGAGGCCTTCCCAGCCATGTGGAATTGTGAGTCAACTAAACCTCTTTATAAATTACCCAGTCTCGAGTGTGTCTTTATTAGCAGTGTGAGAACTGACTAATACATCTAGTTTTCTTATTCACAAAATGGGGCTTATAATAACTACATCCTGGGTTATTGTGAGGACTGAATGAAGTAACTGAACCAGAGCATTTCATGTGGTGTTTGGTACATGATATGTCATCAGAAAACAGTGATTCTTGGTGGGTGAGAATCAGCTATAAAATAAGTAGGTTAATATTCAAGTGTCTTTGGCTATGGCTCAGTGAATAAAGAGGAAATCTTTAAAAAATCAGAGTGAAATGGAAAATTGCTCAGAGATGAAAATTATTGTCATTATATTTATTGCTCAGTCATCCATTTTATTTTATCTGAACTATAAAAGAATAAGGCAGGCATGGTGCCAATCTCTGTTTACTATTTTCCCGAGTAAGGTAAAGACAGAGCAAAGTTTCATGGAGCTTCCATAAAATAGAATTGACAAGAGTTAAACAGCATATGTCATCAAAGTGACAATATATGTGCAAATACTTGGAATAGCTAATTCCATGGTATGTCAGGGATTGATGTGATAATTGAGTCAAAAATATGTTAATTTTGGGAATAGAGATTAAAGAAAAATGTATTATACAATGGGGATAGCAAAGAATAGCCCTGAGAATTCTAGATTTATATACTGCGGAGTCAGAGATGACCTTCGTTTCTTTTCTGTTTGTTCTGCAGAGACATCAAAAAAGTAGAACTTTTGAATTTGAATGAATTGATTTAATGAGAATGTATTTGGTTCTTAACACTAGGAGAGAATGAGCAACATTATTCATGAAAAATTATGGTCAGGATGTGGTGTTTCTTTGGGGTAACATATACATTTTTGGTAGCAAAGCTGTTTATATTGAGGCAGGCTATTGAAATAGTTGAAATTTTAATACTGGTTAATATATAGTAAGTACATATTTTACATACTGGTAAGTGTTTTAGACTAATACATGAAGCCTAAAGGATCAAGACAAATATTAACAGAAAGTAATATTGGATGTGAAGTGAATTTCAGAATCTAATTTTATTTTACTAAAAAAGTATACTGGATTTTTATTCTATTATAATCATTGTGAACATTATGTACTGTATTTCCTTGCTATTACTTTTAATGATCAATATTCTCATATTAGAGATGAAATGAATCTGAAGAAGGTTGTTAATTGCCCCAATGGTATGGCTGAGGTTTTATTCTATGCTCTTGATCCCTTGTTGTTTTTTTCTACCTGAATTATCTTATTTGAAAAGCTTAGGAGTTTATGGCATAGTTGTGCAGAAGGTGGACACAGCTCCATGAATAAGCAGTGTTTTATTGTTATATCTAACATGTAAGGAATTGCCGAGACCAGCTCCATGGGGGAGACCCTAACCCAGTGGCACTAGAGGACTTAAAGACACACACACAGAAATTTAGAGGTGTGAATTGGGAAATCAGGGGTCTCACAGCCTCCAGAGCTGACAGCCCTGAACAGAGATTTACCCACATATTTATTAACAGCAAACCAGTCATTAGCATTGTTTCTATAGATATTAAATTAACTAAAGGTATCCCTTATGGGAAACAAAGGGATGGGCCGAATTAAAGGAATAGGTTGGGCTAGTTAACTGCAGCAGGAGCATGTCCTTAAGGCACAGATCGTTCATGCTATTGTTTGTGGCTTCAGAATGCCTTTAAGGGGTTTTCCGCCCTGGGCGGGCCAGGTGTTCCTTGCCCTCATTCCCTTAAACCCACAGCCTTCCAGCTTGGGCATTAGGGCCATTATGAACATGTTACAGTGCTGCAGAGGTTTTATTTATGGCCAGTTTTGGGGCCAGTTTATGGCCAGATTTTGGGGGTTCTGCTCCCAACAGGAATGTTGTATTTTATGGATTCTAATACACACATTTTCTGGAAAATATTTTACCATCTCCAGAACCAGAATACATCTTAAAGTTGAGGCATGGCATTAAATTTAATGGTGCATCATGTTTCAATTGGCAGTATTTTTGTTTTTAAATATAACATAAAATAATAGTGAATATTACAGTTAATTGTATCTTTGATTTGATGAAATATGGTACCTGCTGTGTGGGTCTTGAAGAGTAAATATAAATGATTTGGACAAAATATATGATGGGTATGTGGTAATCAGGGTCAGGCTGGGTAAATGACTTTGAAGTAGACAATATTTTTCCTGAAATATTTTCTTTCACTCTCACAAGGTTGTGATGCAAATTAAAACTCTAGTTTAATTCAGCCACCATTACCTGTCTTTCTCATTTCTCAGAAGAGAATGGAGACCGGTTTATGCCTGGATTTTTTGGAAGGCAGAAATAGCATAACTAACATGTAAACACCTTGCAGGCAGGAAGAATATATTACATTTACACTCCTTCTCCTTTATTTTTTTAAAACACAGTTAGAGCTCAGTAAATGCCGGTAGAAATGAACATAGTGCCGTGTGCATTTAGGAATAAAAATGAGTTTTATAAATGAGTTTTCTGTCACCCAGTTCAATCCGTATATGAGGTAAAATGTTCCCAGAATTTCTGGAAGTTTTCTGCTATGGCATTAGTTTGTCTATGAAACTGATGGATTAATTTTTGCATTCTGTATTTGTAAGGCATTATTTTATATGAGACTTGCAAATCACTTTAGAAGTTCCAAATTGAAATAAATATTTTTACATATTCTTTCATTAAGCAAAGTTATGTATTTCTAATGACACTGTTTAGCAATAATTACTTACTCTCATTAAAAGAAAAACAATTCTCTGGAAACTGCAAAAAGGATAAAAAGCTCTCTTAATAATGTGCAGCTGGGATCAGTTTGATTTTTTTTTTTTTGCTGGATTAATATCTGTTTTAATATCTTTAAGACTGTAAGTCTATAATTCCTGTCTTTTAGATCCCCTTGTCTGTCAAAAATCGATTATATAAACTGTAATTTACTGGGCATGATCTAATGCCTTTTTAGGTCCACAAGGACCTACCTGGTGTCAGGTTCTTTTTTATTATTATTATTATTATTATTATTATTATACTTTAGGTTTTATGGTACATGTGTGCAATGTGCAGGTAAGTTACATATGTATACATGTGCCATGCTGGTGCGCTGCACCACTAACTCGTCATCTAGCATTAGGTATATCTCCCAATGCTATCCCTCCCCCCTCCCCCCAACCCACAACAGTCCCCGAAGTGTGATGTTCCCCTTCCTGTGTCCATGTGTTCTCATTGTTCAATTCCCACCTATGAGTGAGAATATGTGGTGTTTGGTTTTTTGTTCTTGTGATAGTTTACTGAGAATGATGATTTCCAATTTCATCCATGTCCCTGCAAAGGACGTGAACTCATCATTTTTTATGGCTGCATAGTATTCCATGGTGTATATGTGCCACATTTTCTTAATCCAGTCTATCATTGTTGGACGTTTGGGTTGGTTCCAAGTCTTTGCTATTGTGAATAGTGCCGCAGTAAACATATGTGTGCATGTGTCTTTATAGCAGCATGATTTATAGTCCTTTGGGTATATACCCAGTAATGGGATGGCTGGGTCGAATGGAATTTCTAGTTCTAGATCCCTGAGGAATCGCCACACTGACTTCCACAAGGGTTGAACTAGTTTACAGTCCCACCAACAGTGTAAAAGTGTTCCTATTTCTCCACATCCTCTCCAGCACCTGTTGTTTCCTGACTTTTTAATGATTGCCATTCTAACTGGTGTGAGATGGTATCTCATTGTGGTTTTGATTTGCATTTCTCTGATGGCCAGTGATGGTGAGCATTTTTTCATGTGTGTTTTGGCTGCATAAATGTCTTCTTTTGAGAAGTGTCTGTTCATATCCTTCGCCCACTTGTTGATGGGGTTGTTTGTTTTTTTCTTGTAAATTTGTTGGAGTTCATTGTAGATTCTGGATATTAGCCCTTTGTCAGATGAGTAGGTTGCGAAAATGTTCTCCCATTTTGTAGGTTGCCTGTTCGCTCTGATGGTAGTTTCTTTTGCTGTGCAGAAGCTCTTTAGTTTAATTAGATCCCATTTGT
This sequence comes from Pongo pygmaeus, assembly GCF_028885625.2. Lineage (NCBI taxonomy): Eukaryota > Metazoa > Chordata > Mammalia > Primates > Hominidae > Pongo > Pongo pygmaeus. The sequence continues at coordinate 101,377,178 of NC_072387.2, forward strand.
CAATTTGGCTTTTGTTGCCATTGCTTTTGGTGTTTTAGACATGAAGTCCTTGCCCATGCCTATGTCCTGAATGGTAATGCCTAGGTTTTCTTCTAGGGTTTTTATGGTTTTAGGTCTAACGTTTAAGTCTTTAATCCATCTTGAATTGATTTTTGTATAAGGTGTAAGGAAGGGATCCAGTTTCAGCTTTCTCCATATGGCTAGCCAGTTTTCCCAGCACCATTTATTAAATAGGGAATCCTTTCCCCATTTCTTGTTTTTCTCAGGTTTGTCAAAGATCAGATAGTTGTAGATATGTGGCATTATTTCTGAGGGCTCTGTTCTGTTCCATTGATCTATATCTCTGTTTTGGTACCAGTACCATGCTGTTTTGGTTACTGTAGCCTTGTAGTATAGTTTGAAGTCAGGTAGCGTGATGCCTCCAGCTTTGTTCTTTTGGCTTAGGATTGACTTGGCGATGCGGGCTCTTTTTTGGTTCCATATGAACTTTAAAGTATTTTTTTCCAATTCTGTGAAGAAAGTCATTGGTAGCTTGATGGGGATGGCATTGAATCTGTAAATTACCTTGGGAAGGATGGCCATTTTCACAATATTGATTCTTCCTACCCATGAGCATGGAATGTTCTTCCATTTGTTTGTATCCTCTTTTATTTCCTTGAGCAGTGGTTTGTAGTTCTCCTTGAAGAGGTCCTTCACATCCCTTGTAAGTTGGATTCCTAGGTATTTTATTCTCTTTGAAGCAATTGTGAATGGGAGTTCACTCATGATTTGGCTCTCTGTTTGTCTGTTATTGATGTATAAGAATGCTTGTGATTTTTGTACATTGATTTTGTATCCTGAGACTTTGCTGAAGTTGCTTATCAGCTTAAGGAGATTTTGGGCTGAGACAATGGGGTTTTCTAGATATACAATCATGTGATCTGCAAACGGGGACAATTTGACTTCCTCTTTTCCTAATTGAATACCCTTTATTTCCTTCTCCTGCCTAATTGCCCTGGCCAGAACTTCCAATACTATGTTGAATAGAAGTGGTGAGAGAGGGCATCCCTGTCTTGTGCCAGTTTTCAAAGGGAATGCTTCCAGTTTTTGCCCATTCAGTATGATATTGGCTGTGGGTTTGTCATAGATAGCTCTTATTATTTTGAGATATGTCCCATCAATACCTAATTTATTGAGAGTTTTTAGCATGAAGCGTTGTTGAATTTTGTCAAAGGCCTTTTCTGCATCTATTGAGATAATCATGTGGTTTTTGTCTTTGGTTCTGTTTATATGCTGGATTACATTTATTGATTTGCGTATATTGAACCAGCCTTGCATCCCAGGGATGAAGCCCACTTGATCATGGTGGATAAGCTTTTTGATGTGCTGCTGGATTCTGTTTGCCAGTATTATATTGAGAATTTTTGCATCAATGTTCATCAAGGATATTGGTCTAAAATTCTCTTTTTTTGTTGTGTCTCTGCCAGGCTTTGGTATCAGGATGATGCTGGCCTCATAAAATGAGTTAGGGAGGATTCCCTCTTTTTCTATTGATTGGAATAGTTTCAGAAGGAATGGTACCAGCTCCTCCTTGTACCTCTGGTAGAATTCGGCTGTGAACCCATCTGGTCCTGGACTTTTTTTAGTTGGTAAGCTATTGATTATTGCCACAATTTCAGCTCCTGTTATTGGTCTATTCAGAGATTCAACTTCTTCCTGGTTTAGTCTTGGGAGGGTGTATGTGTTGAAGAATTTATCCATTTCTTCTAGATTTTCTAGTTTATTTGCGTAGAGGTGTTTGTAGTATTCTCTGATGGTAGTTTGTATTTCTGTGGGATCAGTGGTGATATCCCCTTTATCATTTTTTATTGCATCTATTTGATTCTTCTGTCTTTTTTTCTTTATTAATCTTGCTAGCAGTCTATCAATTTTGTTGATCCTTTCAAAAAACCAGCTCCTGGATTCATTGATTTTTTGAAGGGTTTTTTGTGTCTCTATTTCCTTCAGTTCTGCTCTGATTTTAGTTATTTCTTGCCTTCTGCTAGCTTTTGAATGTGTTTGCTCTTGCTTTTCTAGTTCTTTTAATTGTGATGTTAAGGTGTCAATTTTGGATCTTCCCTGCTTTCTCTTGTGAGCATTTAGTGCTATAAATTTCCCTCTACACACTGCTTTGAATGCATCCCAGAGATTCTGGTAAGTTGTGTCTTGGTTCTTGTCGGTTTCAAAGAACATCTTTATTTCTGCCTTCATTTCATTATGTACCCAGTAGTCATTCAGGAGCAGGTTGTTCAGTTTCCATGTAGTTGAGCGGTTTTGAGTGAGATTCTTAATCCTGAGTTCTAGCTTGATTGCACTGTGATCTGAGAGATAGTTTGTTATAATTTCTGTTCTTTTACATTTATTGAGGAGAGCTTTACTTCCAAGTATGTGGTCAATTTTGGAATAGGTGTGGTGTGGTGCTGAAAAAAATGTATATTCTGTTGATTTGGGGTGGAGAGTTCTGTAGATGTCTATTAGGTCCGCTTGGTGCAGAGCTGAGTTCAATTCCTGAGTATCCTTGTTGACTTTCTGTCTCGTTGATCTGTCTAATGTTGACAGTGGGGTGTTAAAGTCTCCCATTATTAATGTGTGGGAGTCTAAGTCTCTTTGTAGGTCACTCAGGACTTGCTTTATGAATCTGGGTGCTCCTGTATTGGGTGCATATATATTTAGGATAGTTAGCTCTTCTTGTTGAATTAATCCCTTTACCATTATGTAATGGCCTTCTTTGTCTCTTTTGATCTTTGTTGGTTTAAAGTCTGTTTTATCAGAGACTAGGATTGCAACCCCTGCCTTTTTTTGTTTTCCATTTGCTTGGTAGATCTTCCTCCATCCCTTTATTTTGAGCCTATGTGTGTCTCTGCATGTGAGATGGGTTTCCTGAATACAGCACACTGATGGGTCTTGAGTCTTTATCCAATTTGCCAGTCTGTGTCTTTTAATTGGAGCATTTAGTCCATTTACATTTAAAGTTAATATTGTTATGTGTGAATTTGATCCTGTCATTATGATGTTAGCTGGTTATTTTGCTCGTTAGTTGATGCAGTCTCTTCCTAGTCTCGATGGTCTTTACATTTTGGCATGATTTTGCAGTGGCTGGTACCGGTTGTGCCTTTCCATGTTTAGCGCTTCCTTCAGGAGCTCTTTTAGGGCAGGCCTGGTGGTGACAAAATCTCTCAGCATTTGCTTGTCTGTAAAGTATTTTATTTCTCCTTCACTTATGAAGCTTAGTTTGGCTAGATATGAAATTCTGGGTTGAAAATTCTTTTCTTTAACAATGTTGAATATTGGCCCCCACTCTCTTCTGGCTTGTAGGGTTTCTGCCGAGAGATCCGCTGTTAGTCTGATGGGCTTCCCTTTGAGGGTAACCCGACCTTTCTCTCTGGCTGCCCTTAACATTTTTTCCTTCATTTCAACTTTGGTGAATCTGACAATTATGTGTCTTGGAGTTGCTCTTCTCGAGGAGTATCTTTGTGGCGTTCTCTGTATTTCCTGAATCTGAATGTTGGCCTGCCTTGCTAGATTGGGGAAGTTCTCCTGGATGATATCCTGCAGAGTGTTTTCCAACTTGGTTCCATTCTCCCCGTCACTTTCAAGTACACCAATCAGACGTAGTTTTGGTCTCTTCACATAGTCCCATATTTCTTGGAGGCTTTATTCGTTTCTTTTTATTCTTTTTTCTCTAAACTTCCCTTCTCGCTTCATTTCATTCATTTCATCTTCCAGGGCTGATACCCTTTCTTCCATTTGATCGCATCGGCTCCTGAGGCTTCTGCATTCTTCACGTAGTTCTCGAGCCTTGGTTTTCAGCTCCATCAGCTCCTTTAAGCACTTCTCTGTATTGGTTATTCTAGTTATACATTCTTCTAATTTTTTTTCAAAGTTTTCAACTTCTTTGCCTTTGGTTTGAATATCCTCCCATAGCTCGGAGTAATTTGATCGTCTGAAGCCTTCTTCTCTCAGCTCGTCAAAGTCATTCTCCATCCAGCTTTGTTCTGTTGCTGGTGAGGAACTGCGTTCCTTTGGAGGAGGAGAGGCACTCTGCTTTTTAGAGTTTCCAGTTTTTCTGCTCTGTTTTTTCCCCATCTTTGTGGTTTTATCTACTTTTGGTCTTTGATGATGGTGATGTACAGATGGGTTTTTGGTGTGGATGTCCTTTCTGTTGGTTTTCCTTCTAACAGACAGGACCCTCAGCTGCAGGTCTGTTGGAGTACCTGGCCGGCCGTGTGAGGTGTCAGTCTGCCCCTGCTGGGGGGTGCCTCCCAGTTAGGCTGCTCGGGGGTCAGGGGTCAGGGACCCACTTGAGGAGGCAGTCTGGCCGTTCTCAGATCTCCAGCTGCGTGCTGGGAGAACCACTGCTCTCCTCAAAGCTGTCAGACAGGGACATTTAAGTCTGCAGAGGTTACTGCTGTCTTTTTGTTTGTCTGTGCCCTGCCCCCAGAGGTGGAGCCTACAGAGGCAGGCAGGCCTCCTTGAGCTGTGGTGGGCTCCACCCAGTTCAAGCTTCCAGGCTGCTTTGTTTACCTAAGGGAGCCTGGGCAATGGCGGGCGCCCCTCCCCCAGCCTTGCTGCCGACTTGCTGTTTGATCTCAGACTGCTGTGCTAGCAATCAGCGAGACTCCGTGGGCGTAGGACCCTCTGAGCCAGGTGTGGGCTATAATCTCCTGGGGCACCGTTTTCTAAACCCGTCGGAAAAGCACAGTATTCTGGTGGGAGTGGCCCGATTTTCCAGGTGCCCTCTGTCACCCCTGGAAAGGGAACTCCCTGACCCCTTGCGCTTCCCTAGTGAGGCAATGCCTCGCCCCTGCTTCGGCTGGCGCACAGTGCACTCAGCCACTGACCTGCACCCACTGTCTGGCACTCCCTAGTGAGATGAACAGGGTACCTCAGATGGAAATGCAGAAATCACCCGTCTTCTGCGTCGCTCACGCTGGAAGCTGTAGACCGGAGCTGTTCCTATTTGGCCATCTTGGCTCCTCCTCCCAGTTTGATTTTTAAGAAGAGTGAAATTAAGGAATATTTATTTAATATAGCCCAAAAGATAAGCAATGAATGAAAGATGCAATAATCAAGACCCAGTGATGTTATTTATCATTATAGGAGTTTTATGTTTTGAAACTTTATTTAAATGAAGTTTGGAACATTGGATATCTTAAATATTTATTAAATTTCCCTCTACATTCAAATTTAATACAATCCATTTCTTTTTGTCCTATCATTCCCTTTTACCACCACTTTTTGTCTAGTAACTAAATATCTAACCAAAATAAAACTGGACCTTCTTGTTTGCATTCTAAAGCTTGACAATGATTTTAAAAAGACAAAAGCATTTAAACTTTTTCTACACCAAGTTTGTTTACCTGTCAGGCTAGGAAACATGCACATAAAGGTGAATATACACGTAGACACACACACAGCCCCACACAGAGATACAACAGAGACACATACACAGACTCACAGACACACAGACTCAACACACGCACATAGACACATACATGTACACACACAGGCACATATATGTACACAGACACAGACTCAGAGACACACACATACAGAGACACAGACTCAGAGACACACACATACAGAGACACAGACACAGCACCACAGACACACACACCAGTGGAGAAATTCACCAGATAATTTCCTGAAGGGGCAAAGTTTCAGTTTTAAGTGGTGAAAAAGCAGACTTTGTGGTGGATCTGCTAATTAAAGTTTGAAAGTTTACTCCCTAAGGTAGGACAAACGAATCCACAGATCTGTACATAATTGGTTAAAATAAATCCTGTTGTTCAAAACAAAAGCTATTGTTCTTTCATCAGGAAAGAGTCTTCTTAGGTCCAATGAGGGTCTGGTGTATTAGAGTCACTGCAAGTGCTGGGTCCTTCTGTAACTTCAGGTTGTTAGACTCTGTTGCAGTGAAGCATAGTACTCCGTTTTCATGTAACCTCTCCGTGGTGTTGAATTTCAAACAAAGCCATATCCAATTTTAAAAGGCCTTGAAAAATAAGTTATTACAGAAATCTCTGAGGTGGCAGAGAAAGACATAACACACAGGCGGAAGCCCTGACAATCCTCTTCACTTATCTTCTCTCTTAGCCCATCTCCCACTTTTATGTCTTCAAACAAGAAAAGAATAAACAAGCAACAAAGCCTTAGCCCACACGGGCTTCCCTTACATTGAGGGAAAAATGACCAAAGAACAGTATCTTCCTTTCTCTTAGTGGCTTCTTGCCTTTTAATTTTTTTCTAATCAAACTTTTAATTTTGAGATAATTATAGATTCACATGTAGTTATAAGAAATAATACAGATTCCATATGCCTTTCACCCAGTTCCCCCCCAGTGGTAACATTTTACCAACTAGAATACAGTATCACAACCAGGATATTGATTGATACAGCCAAGTATAGGAAAACGGCCTGGCCCATGGAAAGAGGGACACCATACGTATGCAAAAACATGATAACCGATGTTTGACTCCTGCATGCCAAGGTGATCACAGCAAAGTCAAGAACCAACGCCTGTAGTATAAATTACTCCTCAAAAAGATGCTTATCTAACTTCCCCAGTGGTCACAAATTTTGTAAGAGCATCTGGTACATGACTAACTGCACGTGTTTTACCAGAAAAGCTTACTATATAAAAGGATGTTTTCTGGGGGGCGAGTACAGAGATCCACCATTTCTTGGCCACCAGAGACATTGCTTCTCTTATTAAGTTCCTATTAAATGTTTATTTCTGAGAAACTAGATTTGTCAGCCTCTTTCTTTGGCCTCTTAGCTCCCTTGGCCTTTGCGGGTAGGTTTGCATAGACCAGCTGTATTAGTCTGTTCTCATGTTGCTAAAGATATACCCAACACTGGGTAATTTGTAAAGGAAAAGCGGTTAAATGGACTCATAGTTTCGTGTGGCTGGGGAGGCATCACAATCACGACAAAAGGCAAAGGAGGAGCAAAGTCACATCTTACCTTGTGGCAGGCAAAAGAGAATGAGAACCAAATGAAAGGGGCCTCCCCTTATAAAACCATCAGATCTCCTGAGAGTTATTCACTACCATGAGACCAGTATGGGGGAAACCACCCCCATGATTCAATTATCTTCCATTAGATCCCTCCCACAACACATGGGAATCATGGGAGCTACAATTCAAGATGAGATTTGGGTGGGGACACAGCCAAACCATATCACCAGCTCATTGGAACACCAAGGTGCAGAATGTTTCCATCACCACGAGGATCCCTGGTGTTGCCCTTTCATAGCCATACCCCTATCCCTTCCACCACCTCTGACCCCTGGCAACCACTAGTTTGTTCTCCATTTCAATTATTTTCTCATTTCAAGAATGCTATATAAATCGAATCATACAGTATGTGACCATTTGAGATGGGCTTTAAAAAAAAAACTCAGCATAATTCCCTCGAGATTCATCTAAGTGATCATATATATTTAGTTTATTCATTTTCTATTGTTGAGTACCATAGTTTGTTTGGGGGCCATTCAGTGGTTAAAGATCATCTGGATTGTTTCCAGTTTTTCTACTGGAACTACCATTTGATCTAGCAATCCCACTACTGGGTATCTACTCAGAGGAAAAGAAGTCATTATATGAAAAATATACTTGCACACCCATGTTTACAGCAGCACAATTTGCAATTGCAAAAATATGGAACCAGCCCAAATGCCCATCAATCAATGAGTGGATAAAGAAATTGCAGTATGTGTATATATATAATATATATGTATATATATAAAATATATGTGTATATATATAATATATATGTATATATATAAAATATATGTGTATATATATAATATATATGTGTATATATATAATATATATACATACTTACACATATATACACATATTATATATATACATATTACACATATATACACATATATATACACATACATCTGGACAAAATATATATACAAATATATATGTGTATATATATAATATATATGTGTATATATAATATATATGTGTATATATAATATGTATGTGTATATATATAATATATATGTGTATATATATTATATATGTGTATATATATAATATATATGTGTATATATATAATATATATACACACACACACACACACACACACACACACATACATACACATATATACACACCATGGAATACTATTCAGCCATAAAAAGGAACAAAATAATAGCATTCACAGCAACCTGTATAGAACTGGAGACATTATTCTAAGTGAAGTAACTCAGGAATAAAAAACCAAATGTCGTATGTTCTCACTCATAAGTGGGAGCTAAGCTATGAGGATGCAAAGGCATAAGAATGATACAGTGGATTTTGGGGACTCAGGGAAAAGGGTGTAGGGGGGTGAGAAATAAAAAATCAAAAATTTGGTTCAGTGTATACTGCTTGGGTGATGGGTGCACCAAAATCTCACAAATCGCCACTAAAGAACTTACTCGTGTAACCAAACACCACCTGTTTCCCCCAAAACCTGTGGAAATAAAAAATAACAACAACAACAACAACAAAGAAAGCTGCCATGATCATTTGTGTACAGGTTTTTGGGTGGACATAGTTTTTATTAACCTAGGCTAAATACCCAAGAGGAGAGAGTTGCTGGGTCTTATGGTAATTATGTGTTTGGTTGTAAAATAAACCACCAAATTATTTTCCACAGTGGCTGCACCATTTACCTTTTTGCCAGCTATGTAGGAGTGATTCCGTTTCTCTGCATCCTTGCCATCATTTCCTATTGCTCCAAATTTTCACTTTGGCTGTTCTGATAGTTGTGTACTGATATTGCATTGTGCCTTTACTTTGCATTTCCCTTATGGCTAATGAGGCTGAACATCTTTTCATGTGCTTATTTGCCTGCCTTTTAAATATAAACAATTTATCTCTTCTCTTTACTTTCCCTTTCATTGTTTACCTTGATTAGCAGAACTACTATTCAGCCCCCATCTATTTTGTACCTGCCTCTAAGCTTCACGAAAGGGCCCCGCTGTTATGTCTGGTGAGATGTTGCCGACTTGGAGAGGGCTGATGTCCAGGCCCGGGGCTCTGTCTTCTGTTGATCTCAGTTGTTCAGGTACTAGAGCAGAGTTAGATTCTAGGCAGAGTACAGAATTTTCTTAACTCCAATTCTCTACTGAATACAGTATGTAGGATTTTAAAAAGCACTATTCATTTCCAGTATCTCACGGAATCCTTTCATTCAAACAGATTCCTCGTTCTCTCTCCAAAACTGCTGGAACAAGTACGTGGTTATTAGTTGTCAGCCCAGTAATAAATACATTGCAAGAAAAAGATGTTCTCAGATGGCAAACATAATATGCAAAGAGGCATTTCTGCCTTTAAATAAATACCTTTTACATTAGTCCCAGAGCTTTAGCCATTTAAAGCACAGGTTCTACAGCTTCTGATTGGATTATGAATTCTGTTGTTGACTTAAAGTCCCCAAGGACTACCAGAAAAAGGTGGGATTGAGACAAGCTAAGTTTATTAAGCCTATTGCAATAAGGAAAAACTCTGTTTTGAGAGAGTCTTAGCAAAAGCTCAAAAGATAAAAGTCAGGGGGAGCATATTTTTCAAGTTTTAGGCCATGGACTGGGTGGTTTTAAGGTGGAGCTTACAGAATAGGAAACAAATTGGAATTGACAGTTTCTACTGAAGCTGTAACTTTGGAATTGGTTGTTGCTGAGAAGTGAGGCTGTCAAAACAAGTCTTGGTGAGTAAGTTGTTACTCTTGATAAGTAACATGTTTATTTGCTCCCAGTCTTATCATCTGGGAGTAGGTAATTCCTGGAGCACACGACTAGCTTATTTTGCGTGGTCTCAGTATTAGTTAACTTAAAGATAGGAAGTGACATTTTATCTTAGTACTGTTATCACCAGGAAAGAGAATTATGTTGTTTTAGTTACCCTTCTTGCCTCTTAGTTTCAAATCTACCCATCATTTTGTGGCTTATAATATTGGATGTGGACCATGTAAATATTTGTCACTTACCAGCAGGCATGATGCTAAGCACTGTTAGTAGAAGGTGCTGGAGGGACATTGCAGGAAGAAGGGACTTTGTTCTGGATCCAGTGTGATCCTCTGTGCTTGCTCCTGTGGCGCTTGGTTAGCATGTGAGACATCCAGTGACACTCATCCCTGGCATGTTTGAGTGGCAATACCATTGCAAGCAGCTTCCTAAAGAGTTTCTTTGGCAACGCTTCAGGACAATTTTCTAGAGATACCCGAAGACTGTTGCCATCCTCAGTGTGTTCTGCTTGGTCCCCCAAAAGGTGGTTTTCTTCCCTTGTGCTAGACTTTTTCATCGTCCATGAAAGTCATGGCTGCACCCTCTCCAGTGAGGTCTGGATCTCAGTCATGCAGGGGTTGGGTTTCCACGTTTGTTCCTCTTTTGAGTGCTTTGCCTCAGTCCTATATATTCCTCCTATGTCCACTATTGGTATATTTTTAGAGTTAGTTTTAACCGTTTCATATTAATAGTTAATTTCTTGTTAATAATTCTTTATGGTGAACACTTACTTGTCAAATTACTATGAGGGTTTTTGTCTTCTGATTGGATCCTCACTGATACAGAATTACTACTAGATTGGTCTCAGGAGACATATTTAAAAAGATTGGATTTGGGATTGGTTTGGTCATGCCCTAGGATTTGAACACAGTGTTGAGCTCTTTGTGTATGGAAACTGGGATGCCAGAAATCTACTGCTTGCAGAATCAGCCTAACACCTATGGTTGACTATGATGAAAGCCAACTGAAGCAGGTGCCTAGCAAACTGACAGTGCCATCGCATTGAACATTATGGCAGCAATGATGGCTACAAGACGTATGATATGGAACGATTTCTCCCAGAGCACACTGGAGTGCTTACTGAATGAAAACAATGAGCTCAGGGTCTTGAACTCTCAGCTAAAGCCACAGACTGAGAACCAGAGAGCTTCTGTGATGGCTATAAGTAATAGTTACTCTAGCTAGAGGGCTGATACTGCTAAAACTAAAAACAAAATTAAATTGCTTTTGGTTTTTGAATTTTAATGCCAATTAATTCACTTCTTGCCAAATTTTTGTTTGAAAGTTAGGTTACTAATTGGGAAAGAATAGAATCCTGAATGAACTTGGAATGTGTACATATACTTGGACCCACATGAAACTGGCTGTCTTGAACCCCTAGGTCATTCTGAGCCTTCCTTACCACTTGAACAAAACTGCCTCCTCCTGTGTCTGAGGTGACTACCCCATCTTGGCTTGAAAATTTTGTGATAACCTCACCAGGAGCAGGGGCTTTGAAAATGGATGCTCGTTCTTCTCATGAGTTAACGCAGGCAATTCAGGTTGTTTCTAGACCCATTGCAAGGGGGGAAATCTCAGCATACTCCAGGGTAACAGGTACAGACTATAATTTAGGGGTAGATAGTTTACATACAAAAAAAATGTGCAAGACTTCGCTATTACATGTATTCTGAAATCTGGGGAGCATTGTAAGAATAGATCTGAAGGGTACTAGACTAAAGAGGCCAGAATATAACAATCAGTAAGGCTGAATTCATTGATAAGACTGTACTTATTTAGACAGTCCAGATATAGGATGTTATCTTGTGCAACTCGAGTTGACTCCAATAGCTTACTTGGTTGGTTTCCTGAAACTTATACTCAGTGGTGGCCTGTGTTAAATGAGTTTGAGATGCCAGAGCTTCCCTGGCATGAATTGGAGAAGGAATAGAGATATTGGAGTGGATTTGTCAAGTGATACCTACATGTGTATCTCCTACAAGGTTCTATGAGATGACCTAGAGGATACTCTACTAAGACATTGGGAAATACATTAGTGAGGATAGTACCTTAGTCTTTGAAATGATGGGTTTGGATCTCAGACCTTTTGTCCTCCAGACTATAGGGGATATCACTGTTGATATGTGTTTGCTGATTTCAGCTGTGATAGTGGAAATTCCAGGGTAGTCAAAGCCAAGTGACAGTTATTAACCACCAAAGACAAAGTGGACTCACTGTGTAGGCAGAGACATGCCAGTAATCACAATGCCTTAGCTCAAAGGGATTTGGGGCAGTTGCTAATTGGTCACAGTGTCCACGAGAACAAATAGATAGGTAGCCCACTGGAGTATAGCTTCATTTGACAAACCAGTGATCCCAGATGGGTCACCTACTTGTACACAAAGGTCTCGCAGCACCCTAGTTGTAAACTTTCCCACAGAGAAGAATTTTCCTAGACTAGCCAGATTTTCTCCCAGCAGCCAACCCTATCACACATGTATTAATGTGATTTTTTTAGGAAAAAAAATTAATGTTATAATTAAAAAAAAAATCTCAAGAACCAGTAGCCAAAACCAGCTTGAGTCACCACAGTGGAGAGTTCTGACTCTTGCCCAGTTTCCAGACCAAAGTCAATTCAAAGGCACAGAAATCCTTGGTTGAAGCCTAGCTTGTGCCTCCTTACCATTTTATACCACACATACCAAAACTCTTCCTTCAAGCCTTCCCCAAAGGCACATCTAGACTTTACTAGAGTGACTGTGCCCTGAGGAATAGGAAATACCCAGTGCTTTTGGGGTTACTGTCTTTGAACTGTCACTCATTTTTGGTTCCTGGAGACCCTCCAAATTCTGAGCTATCAGTTAAAATAGGAGTTTACAGTGGCCAGAAGATAGATGGAATCTTACTTCATTTCTGATTTAGGATGGGCTTGGTGGGTCCATGGACCCAGCCTGTGATTATTTTTTCAGTTGCTGAATGTGTAATTTCAATAATTGTAAAATAACCATACTAGCACATTAATCCATAGGATGAGGGCCATTATGGTAGGAAGGGCCAAATGCAAGCCCCTGGAATTTCACTTAACCCTACCCCAATAGCAAACCAGAAGCAATACTGCATCTTTGGGGGGAACTGAAGACATCAATGACATTATCAAAGACTTGAAAAAAGTCTTTACACTTATATCACATCTCATTTAATTAACCTGTTTGGTCTGTGAAGAAGTTAGGTGGATCTTTTACAATAATTGTTAGTAACTGTGAACTATTGTAAATTTCATCAGTGGTCACTCGAGTGCTGGCAGTTTTTCCAGATGTCATATTTTTACTGGGAAAAATCAACATGGTACCTAGTAACTTCTATATAGCTACAAACCTGGCATCAAGAAAATGTCTTTACACTTCTATCAGATCTCATTTCATTCACCTGTTTGGTCTGTGCAGCAGTTAGGTGGATCTTTTACAATAACTGTCAGTAACTGTGAATTATTGTAAATTTCATCAGTTTACAATAGATGAAATTGTAATTAAATATGCAATGTGGTCACTCTAGTGCTGGCAGTTTTTCCAGATGTAATGTTTTTACTGAGAAAAATCAACATGGTACCTCGTAATTTCCATATAGCTACACACCTGGCTAATGACTGTTTAGCAAGACCAATTTGCAAGTTATCACTAGATATGTGTACAGCTTGAATGCCATCTACTTTGTACCATTACAGAGGTTTCAAAATTGTCTCGCACATAATAATTCAATACATATTTACTGAGTTAACTGAGCTCAGTTATCTCAACAATATCTCTATTCCTCCTCCAGTGCATGCCAGGGAAGCTCTGGCATCTCAAACTCATTTAACACAGGCCACCACTGAGTTTAACGGGAATTATTCCCTCACCCCTTAAACCAAACATGTTAGTAAAAGAGAAAAAGGAGCAACAGTTAAAAAAGAAAAAAAATAGAGAATTCACAATGCAGGTAATAAGGGTAAAAAGGAACAAAGCCAGCCCCAAATATCTGATGATCTATGGATGATGAAAATGTGGAAAAGAATAAGTACAGCATGAAAATTCATTCAACGATGTGCGTGCAGTCACCTTCATAAGTACGTGGGGGAGTTCTCCAAATATTTAGGAAAAGAAATCATACACTGAATGTATTGTCTAGCTAGCATATGTTCTATGATTGAACCATTCTTTCTTTAAAAAATTTTTTTTCTTTTTTTTGAGACAGAGTCTCACTGTGTCGCCCAGGTTGGAGTGCAGTGAGGCTCACCGCAATCTCTGCCTCCCAGGTTTAAGTGATTCTCCTGCCTCAGCCTCCTGAGTAGCTGGGATTACAGGCATGCGCCACGATGCCTGGCAATTTTTTTTTTTTTTTTTTTTTTTGGTATTTTTAGTAGAGATGGATCCACCCGCTGTGGCCTCCAAAGTGCTGGGATTACAGGCATGAGCCACCACGCCTGGCCAAGGACCATTATTTCTTGTGTATCTTGCTAGTTCTTAAGGAAATAAGATTACTGAAAAAGTAAGCAGTTTGTTCTTAAAAATAACCCAGAAACTTACTTACAAGACTTCTGTAAATAGGACCAAGTGTGTGAGAGCTCTGTTTGGAAACAAACTTGTCTCTAAACCATCTTTAATTTTAAAATGAAGGATCCATATTAAAAATTTTTGTTAGAAATATATATAATTGTGCATCGTAGAGAAAAAAATGAGTTTTGCCATTTAAAGTAATTTTACATATTATCTGTTTTATTTTTAAACTATCATTTACTATCCTGAATTATGCTTAGGTTTATTACTATTGGCACAAAACAATAATAGCTAACAATAAACTCTATTGTCAAGTTCTGTTAAATCTCTTGTTTTAAATTTTACTCTGTGCTAAAAATTGCAAGTAACAAGTTTAAAATTACAAAAATTGGCACATTATTATATATAATTTATTCATGTAGGCTATATTCAGAAAATTCTAAATCAGACTATTAGGCCCTGGTTATACAGATTCACATACACAAACATATGCACCTGCACAGATACAGACCGCCTGCTAATTAATGTTCAAACATATAAGAAAAAATAATATCAGGAATTATGATTTGCTGTTCCGTCTACTAGCGATTGAAAAAAAATATTCTGAATCAGACTCTTGTGCAAGCCAGAAAATGAAAATGGTTTTAGATTTCCATAAACATTTTTGATGCTGACATAATTTCATATCTTAGACATCTTTCAGTGTTGACAGTTGTAATCAAGATTGCATATTTAATTAAATGAAACTATTAGCAACTTCACAGAAGTTTAAGCAGTATACCATGTTATAAATAGAACGACTTAATTGCTATTCATTTCTTTAGTCATGACACAAATAATTATGGGAAATTGCCATAATGAAGAATGTACATACACATGCTCTTTGATATCTACATGTGAAATCAGGGTGGGACTAAGCTGTGTAATCCTTATTTCTGTTGATAATGCCAGTGAAGTTCTTTGCCTCCCTTCCCTCCTCAGGCTTTTCTCTTCGCTCTGACCAATTCCTTCCTTAATGTTGCTGCCAGCCTCCTCCCGGAGGACCGGGGAGGAGGGTCTTACTAGTGTTCCAGCTGGATTCTGTCATCATGACTTGTGCCTAGTGCCTCTGTAACTAGAGTTGGAAGTGAGTGTTTCGCCTTGGTGTCCCACTCTTGACCCAACCAACTCCTCTTTTGGGCTTCAACGAAGCTGTCTTATTCTTGGCACCCTATCTAGGAATCTGGACAAAGTTCCACATGTTGGATTCAAAAAGCATTTCAGTGACAGCACCCAATGCCTTGCTAACACGAAACATGTGTCCTTTTGGTGCTTTTTATCTTTGAATGAATTTGGCCACCTGCCCCCTTACCATCATCTTTGTGGTGATTTCTTCTTTTAGGAGAAGATTCTTTCTTTAAGTGCCAATATATTAATACAATGCCAAATATGATCTATACCAAAACTCCTTAACTGGTGGATCATTACCCACTGGTATGTCATAAAGAGGTAACGGGTCAGCTACCATCTTAATCAATTCAGCCCTTTGGACAACCTGGCAAGATCTGGGTACAAACAGCCTTGTCTCTTTAATTCTATGTAAAAGTTTGGTACTGTATTGTTTTGGTGCCTTATACTTTCTGCCATTTCAAGTAGCATCCTTGGGATACAGACAGATATGAATAATGTAGATAAAGATTTAGCAATCCAAGAAAATAATTGGCAGACATGAGTGAATTTTAATATATTTGCAGAGCAATCTCATGAGCATGTAACTCAGAACAGCATGTGGCAGAATAAATCACCTGCAGACTGTTTTCTAATCTCTGCCATCTTAATGGAATAGCAAATTTGCTTATAGGTATCCCTGAGATATGGGTGTAAATGGAGATAAATTATATATATGAATTTTTTTCCAGGTATCAAATATGGGCTTTTGCAGTCTAAAAATTATCAGGCATATTATTGATTTTTGTTTAGTCTTTAAGTGATTTACAAGTCTTTTCAATATGTCACCTTCAAATTATACTGTATAGTAACATGAACAAAATTCAAATATTCATATTTTATAAATTAAATAAAATAATTCAAGGTCATAAACTAATGGCTGACTTTTTTCTAGGTTGTGGTTAGTTATATGATTTTTAAATATTTATATTTCTTTGGCTTTTTTGGGGGGGGTCGGTGGGATGGAGTCTCGCTCTGTCACCCAGGCTGGAGTGTAGTGGCATGATCTCGGCTCATTGCAACCTCTACCTCTTGGGTTCAAGCAATTCTCCTGCCTCAGCCTCCCAAGTAGCTGGGATTATAGGCGTGCACCACCATGCCTGGCTAAGTTTTGTATTTTTAGTAGAGATGGGGTTTCACCATGTTGGCCAGTCTGGTCTTAAAACTCCTGATCTCAGGTTATCTGCCCACCTCTGCCTCCCAAAGTGTTGGGATTACAGACATGAGCCACTGTGCCTGGCCAGATATTTATATTTCAGTGAAAAATTAGAGTTTATACTGCTTCATCAATGTACAGTTGTTAGAAAAAAATTTGGAGTTTATACTGCTTAAGCAATGCACAATTGTTAGAGAAGTTTTGAAATTTATACTGCTTAAGCAATGTACAGTTGTTAGGCAGACATCAGATAATATTTGCTCAACTTATTGGCCCAGAACAAGAGGCGGTAAATAAGTAGGGGAGCAGTTTGAGGAAGAGGCTGTTATTGGCAGGGAATCCTAGGCAAGATCCAGGAAATACTGAGGTGGAAGAGACTATTAATGTTAAAATTAACCAGACATATACTTACAGCCTTGGTTGTTTGTCCTAGGCATCGTGCCTGGCACACTAATCCTGAACAAATGTTACCAACTATTAGTTATATTATTAATGAGCATTATCTATATATTTTGAAAGACTTTATTCATTTCCTAGAACTGCCATAACAAATATACACAAATAAGTTGGCTTAAAACAACAGAAATTTATACTTTCATGATTCTGGAGGCAGAAGTCTGAAATCCAGGTGTCTGTGGGGTTGGTTACTTCTGGAGGCTCTGAGGATGACTCTATTCCATGTTTCGCTTCAAGCTCTTCGTGGCTGGTGGCACTTTTTGGTGTTCCTTGTCTTGTAGACCCATGATTTCAATTTGTGCTGCTGTCTTCAAATTGCCGTTTCCTTTGTGTTTGTCTTTTCTTTTAATTATAAGGACACTTGTTACTGGATTTAGGGCCCACACAGTAATCCAGCATCGTCTTGTCTCAAGATCCTCAATGTAATTACATGTGCAAAGACCTTTTTCCCACACACCGTCACATGTGTAGGCTCCAAGTGGACATATCTTTGTGTGGGGGGGTCACCAATCTACTAAAGCCTCAAAATGTATTAAAGTCAGTTCTGAATTTCTTAGGAAACTATGTCCAAAATATTTACTTAAATGAGAATGATTTGAATCATTTATTAAAAATGCAAATTTCTGGCCAGGCATGGTGGCTTATGTCTGTAATCCCAGCACTTTGGGAGGCTGAAGTGGGCAGATCACGAGGTCAGGAGATCGAGACCATTCTGGCCAAGACGGTGATACCCTGTCTCTACTAAAATACAAAAAATTAGGGGCCGTGGTGGTGCATGCCAGTAGCACCAGCTACTTAAGAGGCTGAGTAGGGGAATCACTTGAACCCAGGAGGCAAAGTTGCAGTGAGCTGAAATCATGGGCCTGGCGACAGAGCAAGACTCTGTCTCAAACAAACAAACAAAAAGCACATTTCTGAACTATTTCCCAGATATCTGATTGAGTAGTTGAATGGCTAGTATGTGAGTATTCAGCAAGCACCACAGATATTTCTGATGTAGGTAATCCTTAGATACATTTTTGAGAAACATAGCAGACTAATATTTGAGGTGGCTAAATAAAATATTTACCTCAGACTTCACTTTAGTAAAAGGAAAAGCACATAATATCTATATGAAATTATATTTTAATACTTTTTAAAAGGGATTTAAGAGGTTTTTAATTTTGAAAACTGATCACTCAACCAAAATGTTGAGTAAATATTCATCAAAATAAACCATTTGAGAGATTATATTACAAAATTAATTATTTTTCTTCCAATTCTTTTTTTTTTGGGAAAGCAAAATAAAACTTGAAAGCATTTAGCAGTGACTGGGAAAGGAGAGGCAAATGCATTAGAGTACAGAATTTGGGACTGTCTGTAAATTGCCTGTTTCCATTGGCTCCCATCATCATGCTTTTATTTCAGATCTTGTCCTGTATTTAGATCTTTCTCAGGGCCAGCCTTGTCCCATAAGCACGTGATTCCATCTCTACAGACTGAATAGCTCAAATTATCAGAATTAAAGTCATTTAAAGGAACCTGGAGATTTCTTTATTTTTAGGAATGGTTCAGCATGGTATATATGAAGGAAGCTGCATGTGTATTAGTGTATGTGTGCATGTGCGTATGAGTATGCAGGTGTAGTATGATATGTTTTAAAAGCAGATATTCTTATCTTTTGTTTAGATGTTCTGTACACTTAGTGTATTTCTAGGTCCTCCATGTTGCTAATTGAAAATGGGGTTTTTAACTAAAAAAAAGGGGGATTAACACAGAGGTCAAAGGTTATAGCATTTCTGGGAAATACAGAATTGCAACTCAGGTACACTGAATCAGGGCAGCCCTGAATAGTGTTCTGTATGCCAAGCTCAGGAGAGGTTTTTTAATAGAGATTTCCATACAAGTTGTTTTCAGAAGTAGTTCTTTGGCTGGGCAGAAATCTGAAATCACAAACCCATTCTGATTGGCTAGGTAATTAGGATACTGCCAGCTGAGGGATATTGAAGACTGGAGGATAAGACTTTAGTTGTTTGTTGAAGTCTATTGGAACATTCTGTGGTTTGACCTTCAGCAGGGGTAACTGCAGTCCTCTCCCAATCTCCCAAATCCACTTTAGAAAGCCTTAGTCTTAGTTACTTAATTTTCTTTTGTTCGGTTATAGGTGCTGATATGATTTGGCTCTGTGTCCCCACCCAAATCTCATCTTAAATTGTAATCCCCGCATGTGGAGGAACAGACCTGTAATCCCCACTTGTGGAGGGAGTGAGGTGATAGGATCATGGGGGCAGTTTCTCCCATGCTGTTCTTGTGACAGTGAGTGAATTCTCATGAGATCTGATGGTTTTATAAGTGTTCGACAGGTTTTCCTTCACATGCTAACACTCTCTCCTGCCGCCTTGTGAGGAAGGTGCCTGCTTCCTCTTCTGCCATGATTGTACATTTCCTGAGGTCCCCCTAGCCATGTGGAAGTAGTTTAATTTATAAACCTCCTTTGTTTATAAATTGTCCAGTCTCAGATAGTATGTTTATAGCAGTGTGAGAATGGACTAATACAGATGCCTATTAATGCCTTGCTTCTCAAAGTGTGATCTATGACTGGCAGCATTGTCATGACCTGGGAATTTATTAGAAATGCAGAATCTTTGCTCTCATCCAGAACTACTGAATCAGAATCTATATTTTAACTAACTTCCCTAAGGTATTCCTGGGCTCATTAAAGTTTGAGAACTGAACAAACTTATAAAATGCTTCAGTAGATCAGCAGTTGCTTTTAATATAGGAGACAATCTTTATAAGGGTTTCTAGGATATGATCCTTAGTGTGCAGCTGGGTCTGTAGGAAGATTTATATCTACAAATTCCTGAGTTGTACATCACATTGCTAGGGAAAAAGTAGAGCTTTTATTGAAAAAAAAAATGCATGAAAGTTTAGTGTTTTTTTCTTGTATGAAGATGAGTCCTTAGAATTTTTCAAATATTTTGTCTTTAAAATTGTCTAGGTTTGTTAATGATCAATATAAATTGGAAGGCCACCAGTACTTATCTTAAAATAGGCTTTCCATAGCAAATCATGTACCATATGTGATTTCTTTTTCTTTCTTTCTTTTTTTTTTTTGAGAAGGAGTTTCTCTCTGTCGCTGGAGTGCAGTGGTGCAATCTGAGCTCACTGCAACCTCTGCCCCCAGGGTTGTAACAATTCTTCTACCTTAGCCTCCTGAGTAGCTGGGATTACAGGTGTCTGCCATCACACCCAATTTTTTTGTATTTGTAGTAGAAACAGGGGTTTACCATGCTGGCCAGGCTGGTCTTGAACTCTTGACTTCAGGAGATCCACCTGCCTCAGCCTCTCAAAGTGTTGGGATCAGAGGCGTGAGCTACTGCTCCTGGCTGTTATTTCTTTTTTAATGTAAGATATGTCCATGAAGTGTTATAACACGTAAAATACACATTGTAAACTGTATTAAAAATTAGAACAGTTGAAAGCTGAGGCAGGATAGAAAGAAATTGAGCAACAGACCAAGGAGAGATAAAGTTTTAGGATATGAAAGGGTCACTTGAAATTAGTGAGGAAAGATATTTTGTTCAATAAATGATATTGGGTCATCTATCTAAACATTTATGAAAAAGTGGATTTTTAAAATATCATACCCAAGATAAGTTCTAGGTCAGTGTTTCTAAATATTGTTTTTGTCATTGGCTGCAACAAGTCATATAAAATATATATGTTTCTCCTAATTCATCCTCTCTCTCTGTAGTTTTAAAAATACAGATATACTCTACATCAGTTTCTGTACTATGGCCCTTTGGAGGGTCATTAACAATTTTAATATATTACATTTTTGTTCTCCCTAGCCTCAACAATTTTGCCCCATTGGAGGTGGTATAACCCCCAGTGAGAATGTATGTTCAAAAATCTAGAAGAAGTAGATTTTTAAATGTAACAAAATAATTGCTATAATTTGAATTATGGCATCCTTTCCAAAATTCATATTGTAGCTTAATCCTCATTTTGGTAGTATTACGAGGTGAGGCCTGTTGGGAAGTGATTAAGTCAAGAGTACCTCTCCCTTCATGAATGGATTAGTTTCTTGTAAAATGGCTAAAGGGAGCTAGCTTAGGCCAATTTTCCTTCCACCTTGCACTATGTGAGGACACCTAGACAGTGCCTTCGATAAGGAATGGGTCCTCAGGAGACACTGAACCAGCTAGCTTCTTGATCTTGAACTTCCCCGCCTTCAGAAATGTGAGAAATAAGTTTCTGTTTTTTATAAGTTACCCATTCTCATGTATTTTGTTACAGCAGGACAAATGGACGAAGATAATAATGAAAGAATAAGATAAGAATTTAAGTGAAGGTTAGTAATTTTAGAGTGATTAAGTCCCTTCTGAAAAAATGATGAAACAGGAAATGCATAAAAGATATACTCATATATTAAGCTACATATTTTAAAAATCTATTGAACTATAAAAATCACCATAAACAAACTTTTAAAATTTTGTGTCTATGTCACTCCTGACAAATAGACATCAGAAAGTTAATACTGTTTTTTTCTTATTGAGATTATGCATTTAAAAATTTTCAGGCATGCATTTTCTACAGTGAGCATCACAACAGGTTGAACATCCCAGATCCAAAAATCCAAAATCCAAAATTCTCCTAAATCGGAAACTTTTTGAGCACTAACATGACATTCAAAGGAAATGTTCCTTGGCATATTTTGGATTTTGAAGTTTTGGATTTGAGATGCACAACTGGTGTATCTGAAAAAAAAGTTCAAATTCCCAAAGCACTTGTGTTCCAAAGGATTTTGGTTAGGGATACTCAACCTGTATTGTACTTAGAAAATATTTAAAATTATAGTTTTTAATGGGTGCCTATGGTTATGTTATTTAATCCACTTACCTATCTTACAAGGATCTTGCTATATTTTCCACTAGATATTTGAGAATATATGCTTTCGAGCAATTACCCAAATTCCTTTAGTTAGTAAATGTTAGAGCTTGAATTTGAATCTCAGAATCCAAGTGTTTAAAGTTCCTATAATGTATAATTTTTCTCTGTGCTGTGTTTTAAAAATTAGAGCCATCGGTGATTTCCAAACTCATCAACCAAAATTTTGTAATTGTTTTGCTTCTAATTTAGATGTAGTTTGATTGGCCCATTGATGGGATGCATACACTTTATAAACTTGGGACTCAGAATTTTGGGAAAGTCAAGTTTCTTAGTCAAATTGTCTTAATTAGAAAAGTATATAACTCTTTAATTAGTTTCGTTTATGCATAAAGTCAATAATCTATTCAAAATCATAGCTTGCCTCGTAGTTTTTTGTTTTCCTGATTGATTTCTGCTGTATCTCCCTTGTCTGACAGTTCAGTCTGTATGCAGTATTCAAAATTCTTGTTGTATTTGGCTTTATTTTTAATGCTTCTGGTCTTTGCACTCCTCACACATAAATATTTTATACAACATTAATGGTCCTTCTTGTATAGTAAGTCAGAGTTTATTTTACCTCCAGAGTCAATATCAACTTTTAATTAATAATTTGTGTGCAAGTATAAGTAATGCCTTTCTCCTGTACTTGGAGATAAACCTTTTTGATTTTAACTCTTTGCTAATTCCTTGAAATGTTTCAGATAGAGGAAAAATGATTTTTTAGAATCTTTTCTGTTTTGTCCCCTTGCTGAGAAATGGGATGGAGGAAAAGATCTGGTCATTAATAGAGAATATACTGCATACTTTTTGTTTTCATCCTATTTTCAACTTTTTGTCTTGCCAAGCAAGGATGCCTCAAACTGACAAGCACAGTAACAATTATGAAAATTTTGTGTGTAAAAATATATATTGTGAGGAGGTCAGGAGTTCAAGACCAGCCTGGCCAACATGGTGAAACCCCATCTCCACTAAAAATACAAAAAAGTAGCTGGGTGTGGTGGCACACACTTGTAGTCCTAGCTAGTCAGGAGGCTGAGGCAGGAGAATCACTTGAGCCCAGGAGATGGAAGTTGCAGTGAGCCAAGATGGCTCCACTTCACTCCAGCCTACGTGACAGAGCAAGACTCTGTCTCAAATATATATATATACACACACATATGTGTATATATACATACATATGTGTGTGTATATATACATATATACGTGTATGTACATATATACATATATACGTATATACATATGTACATATATACATATACGTATACATATACATATATACATATGTGTATATATACATATGTATACGTATATGTATATGTGTATATATGTATACATATATGTATATGTGTATATATATATTGCATTATAAAGTAGAATAAAATAACTTCGAGTTAAAGGATAGTCTGTATCTGTTCGTTGTGTGTTGTTACAAAGGAATATCTGAGACAGGGTGATTTATAAAGAAAAAAGATTTATTTGCTTCACAGTTCTGCAGACTGTATAAGAAGTGTAGTGCCAGCATCTGCTTCTGGTGAGGCCCCAGGAAGCTTATAATCATGGCTGACAGCAAAGGGGGAGCCAATGTATCACATGGTGAGATAGAGAGCAAGAGAGGGGAGGAGGTGCCAGTCTCTTTAAACGACCAGCTCTCAGATGAACTAACAGAGCAAAATTGAACTCATGACCATGGGGAGGGAGGGCACCAAGCTATTCACGGGGGATCTGCCCCATGACTCAACACCTTCCACTAGGCCTCACCTCAAACATTGGGGGGTCACATTTCAACAGGAGATTTGGAGTGGACAAACATTCAAACCATATCACAGTCCTTCCCAAAAAAAGATAGTCATAACCTTCTACCAGCAGAAATTTTACTTCTAGCACAAAGTTTATATATTCGACCTATTCTAATTCTTATGGTGTGCTTATTTCCTGATCCTTTTGTCAATCTGGGACTTACATTCACTCCCAATTATTTGTTTTTATTATAATTGTCCCAAATCCATGGTCACAAAGGCATACGGGAGAAAAGGAAAGCAACTTTTAATACAGTTCCCCTCAATTCAGAACATTCTGGCAATACTGAGAGAAGTTGAACAACGGCTCCTGTTACTTTGATTCTTTAGTGATCTCCTGATGTTCTGGGAAGAAATGGGCGCTGGCAAGCCAGGTTGCTGTAAGGAGATGGGCCAAGTTTTACGCAATTCAGGTCCAGGGAAGCACAACTTGGTTCCTCATTTCCAAGGCAGAGCTGTCACGAATTCATCTGACAATCATGAAGTAGACTCATAGACAGGCTCCTGTTTGTTGGCTCACTTACAAATCAGTGATGCAAGCACATCTGCCTAGGTGACATTTAATCTCCTTAAGACAGCTACTTTTAAGTGTTTTAGTATGGCATACGCATACATGCAACTTGCTGAGGATAGATCATTTCTTGTGTAGTCATTACAGTAATTCAGAGATGACTGCTGTCAAGATTTTTTAAAGCTTATTTTCTGATCCTATGCGTGCTACAAAGTAATGAAGCTGAATATCTTTAGAGGTAGTCACTATTTTCATTTAAAAATGTGTTTAATGGGTCATCACTATATGAAATGCCTCTTAAGAGCTCAAACTATAGCTTATATTCAGTATAACGCTAATACCCTTTACTCTCAAATATTTGAACGTATAAACTTGTTTTAAACCTGTAAATTTTATATTGATAATTTTTTCTAGTACCAGTGTCTAATTTATTTCCTAATTATATATTATACAAACATATTAAAATCAGTTTACAGTCTTGGACACTAAGCAATACGGAAGTAAGACTTGGTTGAAGATGATCTAAAGAGATAAATGTGGAGAGATAAAATTAAAATGAACTCTGATAAGAAAGTAAGTGCTGCAACAAAAATGAAAATTTGTCCCTCTTCAAAGTTTTATCATATATATGTATATGTATGTGTGTGCACACCTATGTGTATATGTCTATCTATGTCTATACCTATATCTATTTCTAGTTTGTCACTATATCCTGCCACTTGGTTTATTATCTCTAGTAAATAGTTAAGAGAGCCTCAAAATTTGTAGAAAAAAATGACATTTATCACCAAGGGTAATTATTTACCATATTTTTTTTTGTGGTAAAATTGCTAACTATGATGTAAATGTAGAAAGTCCAGACATTTGTATACAAGTTGAATACATTTAGAGCTACATTCTGATTTGCCATTTTGGTTTCTGGAACTTGTTTGACCTAAATAGCTAAGAATAAAATACTGGGAATATGGAGATTTGGTTTCTAGTCTATGATGAGCTGTATAATTTTATATAAGCCACTTAAACCAAAGACTTAAACTTTAGTCTTTGGTTTCCATGTTGTAAGATAAGATATGACTTAAAGT
The DNA here is from genome assembly GCF_028885625.2 of Pongo pygmaeus. NCBI lineage: Eukaryota > Metazoa > Chordata > Mammalia > Primates > Hominidae > Pongo > Pongo pygmaeus. The sequence goes on from NC_072387.2 coordinate 101,402,616, forward strand.
CTAACATACTTTGTAATTCCAAGAGTCCATGAGGTAGAAGAGAGTCAGGTACCTCAAGCAAGTACAAGTATCAGAATCAGATGAGACATTAACAGAAATCCTGGAGACATAGTTTTCTGGAGTTTGATTCTACCAGGTCAACAATAGGAACAATAAGGGACCAATAGAACAAGCATTGACATTAAACGTCTTCAGGAAAAAATATGAATTAATATGCAATCAGAAAGGAGTCCATTTGTATATCAGAAATCACATGAAAAATATTATAAAGTTATCGAGTTGCTGGCAAGACGAAGTACACTATATATGCATGCCTAGCATGTGCCAAGTACTGAGGTGGTCATCACCTGATTTTATTTTACATCTTAATTGCCATGAAAGTAAAGGGATTTTTCCCTAAAACATGAATTACCTATACCATGAAGATTAAGTCATTGAGTCTCTGGTGATTAAGTGATTGCCTTATATCACATTAAAGTTAGAACTTGGACTCTGTCCATGTTCTAATACTCCTAATGATTAGTTACAACACTGGTTGCCAAACCTAGTTGATCGTTAGAGTTCCGTAGGTACAGTTTAAAATACAGATGGCTAGGAATCATCCTAGACTACTAGAATGAAAACTCTGGGCATGATGCCATGGAATGTTTTGTAAGAGAGTTCTCCAAAATAATGCTGCCTTGAGAAAGATGGTGATCAGAAATCCATGCAGGCAAGAAAAAGGTCTGAAAAGTAGTGACTACATGTGCCACATTCTATAATATTTGACTATTGAGGCAGTTTTCTGCCACTTCTGAATTTTTAGTTTCTGTGTCTATTCTAGTTCTATCCATCTCAAATCCTATAACCTATTTTAGTACATTGAATTTGTTGTTGAGGGTTCAAATACTGAAAGATAAAAATAGTTTCGTTTTCTTTCTTGGAACAAAGTCTTAAATTATAGTATAAAATGGTCAAGTTTTAAAGAAAATTGCATTTATTGAAATAAATGAAATGTTAACCCCACGTGAGTCAGATGTATTTGTTCTATGAATTGAAGCTTATTGCTAATTGATACTTTGAAAAGTCCTAGTATTATCCACTTAAAGGTAGGGTATATTGAAAATGCATTTTAACAGGATGTATTTGCAACTGGAAAATAGAGATGTTGAGAATAACAGACCTATACAAGAAAGTATTACCCTTTAGCTAGCATATAATCTTTTATTCCTAGGGAGAACACACTATTTTATATGCATGTTAAAACTGTACCCACTGGCAGAAAAGTTTTACTGATGCTGTATGAGGTTTAATTCAATAGCCTGCAGCTTTTTTGTTCCTCTGTGTATGTTAATTAGAAATTTCTTTAAAACTTTTTTAGTTTTAATGAAATACAATGTATATGAGACCAATAGGATGGCTACAAGATGAGAAAATTGAGTCTTTTTCCCATTGCTAATGATTTAAGTAAAGGGGCTGTTTTCTTTAGGAGTATACGTATAAGTAGCTATACATTTAAAAAACTTTTTATACTATATCAATTATGCTTTTAATGCCTTCTAGTTGCCACATTACTTTCAGTGTCAAAGAATTCTAAAAAATAAAGAGAATAAAAACTGAAAAGTATTAGATAAAAATATATCAGATGTCAATAATACAATAATTTTGGCAACATTTATTTAGCATGAAAACCGATAATGTCAGAATATGAAAGAAGTAGTAGGTAGAACTGTCCTGAATATTGTCAGTCATAGCAGTGTAGGATGGAGATTGCCAGAGGCTGAAGGTGGGAACATTGGGCAGACAGATGTTGGTCAAAAGATACAAAATTTCAGTTAGACAGGAGGAGTAAGTTCAAGAGATCTATCTTATATCAAGGTAGCTATGACTAATAGCAATGTATTGTATGCTTGAAAATTGCTGAGGGTAGATTTTAAGTGTTTTTATCACCAAAAAAAGATTAATACATATGTTAATTAGCTTAATTTAGCCAATACACAATGTATATATATATTTTGAAATATATTGTACACCACAAATATATATAATTTTACTTAGTAGTTAAAAATAAATAAAAAAATATGTAGGCAAAGTCAGAGGCAATAAATGGGCAGCAAAAAATAAACACAACTAAAATAACTTAAAGTAAGTATATTGGGAAAAATATACATTGCATCAGTAGATTCCTAACAGGTAACAGTACCCAGTGTTGAAGTGTTTGAGGAAACTTTTTAGTTTACAAAGGTGTGTGCCTTTGTAAATTAGTGTAACCACAGGGTGTGTTAACACATGCAGAGATTAGCAGCATCAGGACCATGCTGCACCTCCTGTTGCCAGGGAAAGAGATGTGTTTCCAGAGCCTGATGAGAGCTGCAACAATGGAAAGGGGCCCTTCTGCCAGCCACTGTTATCTTAAAGGCATATGGCTAAACCAGAATATCACAGAAGCAGGAAGGAAGCAGAAATCTCCTGTCATTGCCTCCTGCTGGCCAAACTCAACTGGAAGCCACCAACTAAAAAAAAGTTCTACATGCTGAATTCACGTAAAACTCTTAATGTCACACTTAGCAGATTCAGTTGATTGCTTACAATGTTTAGCTTCTGGTTCATCTGTAAAAAAAATTTTTTTGTATGTGAAAAGACAGAAATACTTCATATGTTTTCCTTCTTTTCTTGTGTCAGAATTTTTGCATTAATTCTGTATTTGACCTTCTCTCTATTCCTTACTCATTTTTGCATAAGAGCTCTACTGCCCAGGCTTGAGGTTTTCCTAAAATAGTGTGAATAGATTATTCGTTCTTCCTATCTCCCCAGGCACTATATGGATTCTCCTGCCATAAATTGACTGAAGGGCTGGATGATTGTGGATTTCCTTTTAGCCACTTAGCTGTCAGGTGGGAATTGTGGAAGTAGTTGGGTCTTTGGGCAATTCAGCTTGGGAAATGTGGTTAATTTTCTGTATATATTTCTTGAAATGGTGCCAGTGAAGCTGAGCTCAGCTAGCTAAGGAGTTAAAATATAGTATCCCGGTGGGGAGAACTATTTGAATTATACATTGGTCTTTCCACCACTTTTCCAGGTAATGCCTTGGCTACTTTGGAAAGAAGTCTCCTTGCAGAAAAGCCCTAGGGTCTATGGACTTTGTCTTTGGTGCATTATTAATATGTTCTTCTACGCTGCTACCTTCCCTGGCTGTTGTTGATGCATCCCTATACAGTTGGCTCCTCATCTATTGTTGACTTTCTTCCTCCATGTAATGTGCCAGAACATTCACATTACATGTTTTCCCTACTGTGGCAAGCTTCTGTCATAATTATGAAACTTGGTCATAAAGAAAAAAATGGCACTGTAAGGGCTGTGAGCTTCTTCTTCTAAACGTTTGTTACTATGGACTTCTCAAAAAGTTGTTGATTTAAGGTTGGAAATACAGCTCTAAAATGGGCATTCCTTGTCTTTTTCATAGTCTCCTGACAACTCTTACCCTTATACCAATATATTGGTGGCTGTATGTGGTGGTTTAAAATATGTCCACAGATTCTTTGACATTCCTTTCGAAAGATGGAACCTAATTCCTTCTCCCCCTTAAGTATGAGCTGGACTTAGTAACTTGCTTCTAATAAATAGAATAAGGCAGAAATGATAGTGCGTGATTTCTGTGGCTAGGCCATGAAAGATATTGTAGTTTCAGCCTTCCTCTCTCATCTTGGGTCACTGTCTCTGAGGAAAGCCAGCTGCCATGTTGTAAGGATGCTCAAGCAGTGACGTGAAGGGTTCATGTATCCAGCGACCAAAGCTTCCTGCCCACAGCAGCAAGGAACTGAGGCCTTCTGCCAACAGCCATGCAAGTGAGCCTTCTTGGAAGCAGATCCTTCAGCTCTAGTGAAGGCTTCAAATGATAGCTCTCCTGGCTTGTCTTAAATGCAACCTCATGAGAGACCCTAGTCTAGAACCATGTAGCAAAACTGCTTCCAAATTCCTGACCCACAAAAACTGTGAGATAATATATGTTTGTTGCTTTAAGCAGATAACTTTCAGGTAATGTCTTATGCAGCACTAGATTAGTAAATCACTGTTCATGTTTTTTCTTCCAGAATTTACTACCCCCTTTGTCATTTTAGCACCCTCTCATAGAAGAGAGTTATTGGTAATTTCCCAGGATGTTCTTGAAGAGAGGTTTGATTCAAATTTCAATGTGTTCTCCAAATCTGATAGTATGACCCTAAAACAGTCCCTGTGTTTTAGGATGATGAAATTTTCGTCTATAATCGCCTTTCATTTTTTTAAATTTTAATTTGTTTCTAGAAGGAAAAATGTGTAGTCTGGTCTTTACTGTGATTTTTGATTCATATATATATATATTATGCTAATGCTTGATATCCACTTTTAAAATATTTTCAAAGTAGTAAGTGATTAACGAATGTAAATTTTAGGCCAGGTGCAGTGGCTCATGCCTGTAATCCTAACACTTTGGGAGGCTGAGGCAGGTGGATTGCTTGAGCTCAGGAGTTTGAGACAAGCCTGGGTAACACTGTGAAACCTGGTCTCTATAAAAACATAAGAAAATTAGCCGAGAGTGGTGGCATGTGCCTGTAGTCCTAGTCACTTGGAGGCTGAGGTGGGAGGATTGCTTGAGCCCAGGAGGCAAAGGTTGCAGTGAGCCGAGATCATGCCACTGCGCTCCAGCCTGGGTGGCAAAACGAAACCCTGTCTGTACATAAATAAACAAATAAATAAATTTTAAAGGTTTACTTTGGAAAAGAAAACAAAACCAATGGTCATATTTCCCTTTGTAATTATTTTAATTTCTTGTGACATTCCATGATAATTGTCATGTACTGTTACACATGGGATTCAACCAGAGAGCCATACAGGTTTCCCTCGGAGGTCAGGGCATTACATGTCTGCTCTGGATGCCCTTTTGGCCTGGCATGTCCTCTCAGCTGAACATTTGCTCTTTGAAAACTCAAATGTCCTCTTCTTTATCTACACATCTTATCGTTCCTTATGTCCTTATTCTTTCGGACCATAACTTTACCCATGTGTGTAATTATAAGAGTGCTGTAACGTTTTATAACCTGCATTTGTTCCATGTGTCTCTTCCCTCTTGTCAGTTCTGCTATGGCATGGAATCACACTGGACTCATCGCTTTATCCTCAGCTCTGTCATCTGAACCACGTTGAATACGAACCTGCCTCTACCTGCTCTACTTGTGCACCCTAGTGTTCTTACTCCTTAAGCTCTTACAGTTGAGTTTGCATCATAATATTTCTTTCTTTCTTTTTCTTTTTTTTTTTTTTTTGAGATGAAGTTTCGCTCTGTCGCCAAGGCTGGAGTGCAGTGGTGCGGTCTCGGCTCACTGAAGCTCCACCTCCCAGGTTCATGCCATTCTCCTGCCTTAGCCTCCAGAGTATCTGGGACTATAGGTGCCCGCCACCATGCCCGGCTAATTTTTTGTATTTTGAGTAGAGACAGGGTTTCACCATGTTAGCCAGGATGGTCTCGATCTCCTGACCCTGTGATCTGCCCGCCTTGGCCTCCCAAAGTGCTGGGATTACAGGAGTGAGCCACCATGCCTGGCCTTAAAATTTTTTGGTGAGAATAAATATAACAAAATAGATTAAATATTATTACCCTTTATAAAATATCATATGAGTAATAATAGTTGCTTTTTCTTGAATGAAATTTTTAGCATCCTTACCTAGGCTTGGAAATTTTTTTCTTTAGCTTTCCCACCTGAGATCTAGCCAAAAGTATGATCCTAGCTTTGCTCTTACTTCAATTTACCCTCTTCCACTTTACTTACATCATAAGCAGGTTTTTAAGTTGTTTGCAGAGAATGTAACTGTTTGACATAGAAACACCTTTGGAAGCAGTCACTGAGAATGTTATTATGACATGTTTCTTGCTGCATTGGCACCCTTTAGGATAAGCTCTTACCATCCACCTTCCTATTCCTTGCCATGCACACAATCATTGTTGTTCTTCGAGTCAGAAGCTTGTGAAGTTCTCTTGGTTCTATATTATTTTGCCCATATTCATATATTCATTAAGTTATTTTATGTATTAGTCCATTTTCACACTCCTGTGAAGATATACCTGAGACTGGGTAATTTATGAAGGAAAGAAGTTTAATTGGTTCACAGTTCAGCCTGGGTGGGGAGGCGTCACGAAACTTTCAATCATGGTGGAAGATGAAGAAAACTTGTCCTTCTTCACATGGCAGCAGCAAGGGAAGAATGAGTAAAAGAGAAAAAGCCTCTTGTAAAACCATCAGATCTCGTGAACTTACCATCAAGAGAACAGTGTGGGGGAAACTGCCTCCATGATTCAATTACCTCCCACCAGGTCCCTCCCATCACACATGGGGATTGTGGGAACTAGAATTCAAGATGAGATTTGGGTGGGGACACAGTCAAACCATATCTTTACGTATGTGTCTATGTGTGTGTCCAGTTTTTACTGTGTAGTATATACTATATTCTATGTACTCTAAAAAGCATAGAGACTTTTAGAGAAAATAAAAAGTAGATAGGAAAGTAGAGTGGAAGAAATATAACACTATTTTGGCCCCAACATGGTCAGCTTTCGTAAAGTTGGATTTGTACTGTGGATTCTAGATTTTGTTTTCAGTTTTAATCTGACTTTGTCCCCCAGTTGACCCTTATACTCCTCCCTTCATCCAAGATCTGGGTTCTTAGTCTTGCTCTGATCTGCCTGCTTTCATTATATGGCTGATACTGCCTTCTGGTCTCTTCTCCAGTGCTAGCTACTGCTTGTGCCATAACTAATCCCTGAGAAGGATATATATTCACTAATATATTTTGTAGTTGCATATTTATTTGCAACATCAATTTGCTTGTGCATAAAATATTTGTAATTTCAATCCTGCACAATTTATGAATCTCTTATACTCTAAAAATGATTAAATTATCAACGCGGGTTTTGACATTTAAAACTCGTGTAACAACTTCTCAATCATTAAGATAATCTGAAGAAAATTTTAAAATTTCTCTCTCTCACACACACACATGCACACACACAAACAAACACACAATCACCAACAAACATGAGGGACTATATATATAAATTAGACCAACTTCTTACTAAGAACAGTTAGGAAATCTCCAAAACATTTACAAACATTTACTTGAAGATATCAGAGAGCCAGCCTGCTAACAAATAATTATAGGACCAAAGTCCAAGAGAAAAATGAAACCCAGGATGCTAAATTAGGCTTAGGGAGGCTTTCTCGCGTGTGTTTTCAGATTCTGGAAGAGGCAAGTGAGAGGTTGAGACACCAAGTAGACATTTTAACAGATTCACAGGGCTGCAGTGGGGGAATAAACTTGGAAGTTAGTATTTGCCATGGCAGTAGTTTAGACTCCAAAGATCTTGTCCTTAGGTGTAAGCTAATAGTAGAAATAAAGTGTTTCTCCTGGGAATGGAAACCAGACATAGAACAATCTCAGTTCCTGATTATATCAAATGGATATGGACTTGCTAATATTTCTGGTAAACTCCAAAGGATCAAAATAAAATATGCTCTGGAGAAAGATAATATCATCACAGGCTTCAAGTTATCTCTTTAATTTTCCATATAAAACAGCTGGCAGTCAAACAAACAAATGAACAACAGCAACAACAACAACAACAACAAAACAGACATGAGAACACTTGAAAACAGAAAACAAAAGAAACAAAAGATAGAGACTCACAGAGGTTCCAGATAATGGAAATATCAAACACAAACTTGAAAAGAATGATGTGTAATTTTTTTAGGATATGGAAACACAAGATTGAGATTTTTGGCAATGTAAGTTAGATTTAACATCAGAAAATTATTTAATGTAATTTCCCACTTTGAAAGATCAAAGGAGGGCAATTATGGCATCCTGTCAACTAAACACAAGCTCAATTGGTAATATTTATTATCCATTTGTAGGCCAGGCACGGTGGTTCACACCTGTAATCCCAGCACCTTGGGAGGCTGTGGCGGGCAGATAAGTTGAGGTCAGGTGTTCGAGGCCAGGCTGGCCAACAAGGTGATACCCTGTCTCTACTAAATATACAAAAATTAGCTGGGCATGGTGGCACCCAGCTACCCAGGAGGCTGAGGCAGGAGAATTGCATGAACCGGGGAGGTGGAGGTTGCGGTGAGCCAAGATCATTCCACTGCACCCCAGCCTGGTTAACAGAGTGCAACTCCACCTCAAAAATAAATAAACAAATAAATCTATTTATAGGAAAAACATTTAGCATCTAGGAATAGAAGTCCATTTGATAAAGATAGCTATAAAAGAATCCTACTGCAAACATTATACTTAATAATAAAATGCTGACAGCATTCTCTTTAGAGTGGAAAGGAGAAAATTATGTTCACTATCACCACTTCTATTGAAATGTTATCAGATGTGTAGGGAAAGAAGGCAAGTAAAAGAAATAAAAGGAGTATAGTTGGAAAGGAACAAACAAAACTATTATTCACTGACAATATGTTTACATATTCCATGATGTATATTTGAACTATTAAAATTAGAAAGTGAATTTAGCCAAGGCTGTGAACATGAAGTTAATATTAAAACATGATTTGAATACACTAATAATAAAATAAACTTTACCAACAATATATGCCAAGACCGAAATATACCAAAAATGAAATAATATTTAAAAGAGACCTGTCCTTGAAAATGGCACAAAAGTATCAAATGTTATACCTAGTACTGATCAGATTCCTATATGGGAAAGGTGAAATATTATTGAAGAAAAGCAGATACACAAACTCAGAATAATTGCAATCAAAATTTTGTCAAGGTTTTTTTTTTTTTGTTAGAAACTGAAATGCTGATTCCAAAATTTATATGTTAATGAAAGGTGACAAAAATAAGTAAGATAGCTGAGACACCCTTGAAGAAAGAGGCAGGAGGACTTACACTTTCTGATATCAAGAGTCTAAATTTCTTGATCGCTATGATTCTCAAGATCCTTAAATGTAAAGTGCAGATAAAAAAAAATAGGGTTTTTTGAAGGCGAAATGAGATAGTGCAACACTTACCAGTGTACCAGGTATGTTGCAAAAGCTTAAAACAGTAGAAATTATTATATTATTTATGTCATCTTATTATGAGCTGAACTGTATCTTCCCCAAATTTGTATGTAATCCCTGGTACCTCAGAATGTGACTGTATTTGGAGATAGGACCTGTAAAGAGCTGGTTAAGTTAGAATGAAGCCATCAAGAGGCCCAAAGCTAATATGACTGATGTCCTTGTAAGAAGTGGAAATTGGGACGCATGCACAGACGGAAGGCCATTGGAAAACACAGGAAGAAGATGGCCATCTGCAAGCGAAAGAGAGGCCGCCGAAGAAACCAATCCTGAAGACACCCTGATCTTGGACTTCTGGCCTCCAGAATTCTGAGAAAATAAATTTCTGTTGTTTAAGAAATTGTTAAGTCTTTTTGCAAAGTTGCAGTAAATAAGATACTATTGGTGCCCAATGAGGTAGAATCCAGTCATGTAGAAATACATTCAAAAACATATGAAAATTTGATTTAAGGTAATTTTTCTATTTTGATAAATTTGTTGGTTGGGTTAAACAATCCAAAGAGGAAAAAAATAAAACTTATCTCTAGAACATACATACAAAAAATCAATTCTATGTGAATGTTGATGCAAATGTAAAAGATAAACTATCAGTAAATATCTTCATAATTTTAGAGTAGGGAATACTTTTTTTAGCAAGACATAAAATTCATTGATAATATAAGAGAAAATTTGGACTATATTAAAACCGAGAACTTTTTTTTTTTTTTTTTCCATACAGAGTTTTGCTCTTGTTTCCCAGGCTGGAGTGCAATGGAGCGATCTTGGCTCACTGCAACCTCCACCTCCTGGGTTCAAGGGATTCTCCTGTCTCAGCCTCCCTGCCTCAGCGGTATCACAGGTGCGCACCACCATGCCCAGCTAATTTTTATATTTTTAGTAGAGACAGGGTTTCACAATGTTGTCCAGGCTGGTCTCAAACTCCTGACCTTAGGTGATCTGCCCGCCCAGTCTCCTGAAGTGCTGGGATTACAGGCATGAGCCACTGTGCCAGGCCCAAAACTAAGAACTTTTGTTGATAAAGATTCCATTAGAGAATGAAAGGTAAATCACAAATAGGAGTGGATGTTTGCAACATGCATAACCAAATAACAAAAATATAAGACATCCCTATAAATCAATAGAAAAAAGACAAGCCATTTTTGAAATGGCAAGTTCTTGAACAGGCATTCTACAAAATAGGATATCCAGATGACCAATAAACATAAAAAAGGTGTTCAATCTCAATTAGTATCAGAAAAATGCAAATTAATGGCTCAAATGTGAAAAGATTGGCAATACTAAATGTTGACAAGATGATGAATTCTCATATACTACTGGTAGTAACATAGATTAGCACCATCATTTTGGAGACACTTCACTAATTTTGAACATATGCATACTATAACCCAGCAATCCCACTTCTGTGTATATACCCAATAGAAATGCATATACATGAAGACTAAGAGAGATGTAAAACAAAGTTCTTAATGGCATTATTTGTAATACTCAAAAAGTAGAGACAACTCCCATGCCTATCCATACTAAAATGAATGTATAGATTGTAGTCCACTTATGCAATGAAACACTGCAGCAATGAATATGAATGTACTGTAACTATTCTCAAAAACATGGGTGAATCTTACCATCATGATGATGAGCAAAAGGAATGAGGTATACTGTACAATTATATTAACAGTTAATTTGCAGCTCAAAAATATGCAAAAAAAATCTATGGCATTTGACCCAAAATAGTGGTTGTGTTTGGGGGGTGGAGGGAGCAGCTGCAAGAAGGACCACAAAGAAGTCTTCCAAGGTGCTGGTGATGGTGCTTTTTATGCGTGTTTGTCTGAACTGTCCACTGCTTATGTAAGTGTGTTATGCTTTTAAAAGTTAGAATACGCACATAGTTTGCAGTTGAGCTGTGTGTATTAACTTCTGTCTACGTCTTCTGAGGTTTTCTTTTTTCATTTTACTGTTTAAGTCATATTAACATGTGAAAAAGTAAAAACCTGAGTTAAATTTTGAAAAAAGAAAAAACAAGAAACTATATTCTTCTTTAAAGAATTGATTTCTTGGCTGGCCTGAGGGTAGTGGATTATCAGAACTTATTAACATCAGTGTTACTGAAGTTGGTGAACAACACCCCCCCCCCACCCCACTGGTAAATTTGACTGGCTTTTTATAAAAAATTAAAAAAAAGATTTATTGATCTTATTCAAGATAAACATTGTCTTGCATGTACTGTCCTTTTTTAAAACTTAAATTAATTGCATGATTCTGCTTTAAATATGATAGACAAACAATTTGCTGGCTTACAATAGAGCCCAGTTTTATATAGACTTATTTATTTATGTAAATGTTCTTAAGCTTCAAGTTTCCATGATATGATCTTTTGAATTAACTTCTCACTTCCCCAGTATGTGTTACCTGGCTATATGTAGGAATATCAGATTGTTTCAAAGGGCATAGGGTATTAAGTCTGTTTTCACACTGCTATAAAGAACTACCTGAGACTGGGTCATTTATAAAGAAAGAGCTTTAATTGACTGACAGTTTCATATGGCTGACAAGGCCTCAGGAAACTTACAATCATGGCGGAAGGTGAAGGGGAACACAAGGCAGCAGGAGATATATATATATATATATAGAGAGAGAGAGAGAGAGAGGGGAAGTGCTACATTTTTAAACCATCAGATCTCATGAGAACTCACTATCATGAGAACATCATGGGGGGACTGCCCCCATGATCCAATCACCCCCCAGCAGGCCCCTTTCTTGACATGTGGGGATTATAATTCAAGATGAGATTTGGGTGGGGACACAGAGCCAAACCATATCAACAAGTCTTGAGTTATATTGCACAATATTGATTGTGTGGTCTAGGGAACAGTTCTTTAATTTTTGATTAGTTTCAGTATTCAAAATGGAAATATTTGGTAGATATGCAACCTTATGATTAAAAATGTAAATACATTTAGACATATGTTTATAATAAATTTGGGGTAACAGGCTAGGTATATCAGACATGTAGGAAGAAACATTTCTTGTATCAACAAAAATCAGAATTATAAGCTGAAATTATAGAGAAGTCAAAAGCAACTTCTAAAATGTTTCAATAGTATTTGTACTAGAAAATCAATTTTCAAGCTGCTATAGTAATGTCTAGTTATTGGTAACTCCATTGCTTTACTAAACAACTCAAACTTCTTTGATTTTTCTGGGTGGTATACTTAACGTGTTAATAAAGAAGTTTTGGAAATTTATGTTTTAGGCTATTTATAGTGTTATTTTAAGATAAAATGAGTTACTTACAGATAGAACTTGCTTTAAAATCATTTGATATACAGAGTATAAGTATACAACTAAATTGAAGATTACTGTTTTTTAAATGTCTCTTTGCAAACAGTAGTTTCCTAGTATCTGACAGATGATCTAAGCATGACCTGTTCAAGTCTATATTTATGCATAAAATAAGGCATATTTGTATTGTTGTCCTCATATAAAAAGCTTTTTTAACTAAAATAAGCACTGTGTCAGTCAGTTTGGCTAGGGAACTCTTTTTTTCATTTAACCTTCAAATCAGCTTTCCTTGCCTCCCTACCTCTTACTTCCTACATTTTGACATTCATTCAGCAGATATTTTAGAGGGACTTCTTCCTTATCTTTCTCTTTTATGAAACATTTTACAGGTTTTTGTAGTACACACTGATGATTCTTAATCATATTACATTTACTTTTTGAAATATCATTTTATTATGTTTTACTCTTTAGCTGTTTTACGAGTTCTCTTTTTCTAATGAGATTATAAATTCCTGAAAGCAGGAACTGCCTTTTCTTATTCTCCCACATATCAAATAACACAGAATGTACTCAAGACACCCTCATAAAAGAGAGTTTTATGGTTAAAGACTTAAGCTTGTGTGAATGAAGTCTAACACTTTTGAGAGATCATTGTTTATCAAATGTCTACTGCATTGTATATTATGCTTGCTCTATGCTATTAAAGTAATGAGATTTCTGACTCACTACTCATAATGTGGAATCTTGCAGTAAGAAATGATGAACAGCTTCAAATCACCTTTAACGTTAGCTTCACATTCAAACTACTACAAGTCATCTATGCTACCTTATATAAATTGGGTGTATTTGAAAGGCTAAATTGAGCAGTGGAAACTAACAGCACTGGTGTACTCTTCTTTTGGCTGGGAGGTGGAGAGGTGTCTTTTCATCTACAGGTGATTTGCATTTTCAGAGACTGGCTAATGCTCATAAAACATTAGAAATCTATACATACAGCTATCGTAAATATTCTTAGGCCTCAAATTTGTACCCTATGACCTTTAGAATTTACTTCCCACTTTGTGGTCATATGCTACCTGGCTACATGTAGGAATTTCAGATTGTTCCAAAGAGCATACCAATTAAGAACAAGTTTCTGCTGTCACACTGCCAAATATTGACTAAGTGGCTTTGGGAGAGTTCCTTAATTTCTCTGAGTCTAATTTTGCATTTCTGAGTAGAGGGAATGATAGTGCCACTTATATGAGAGAGTTGGAGGATTAGAGGAGATAATTCTAAACAATTTTTCCCCTCTACAGGTGATGTATTCTCCTCATATCACACAGAAAATAAAATAGGTGAGAACTATCTAACTTAAAAATTATAACCTCAAATTTAAATTGATTTCATACATCTTCACCTATCCTTTCTTCCTGCCATTCATCTCTAAACAGGAGGGACCTCTTTTCCTTTGCAAAATCAAAGCTAGACTTGTGCTCTTGATCTCTCTTTCTTCTTTACCTTTATAACCTTCTTGTGTTGTTTATCCCTGTGTCAATGCATTTTCAGTTTCTTTCATTCTTTTGGCTCTGGCACTTTCTTTCCAGCCTACAAAATGGTTTGTAGGCTAAAAATTTGACCCTGACAGCCATGGGAGCTGCTGTGTCATTGTTTTCTTCCCTTTTTACCAAACTTAAAATAATTTCTGCATACTGTAAGGATTTTACCAACTTTCCCATTAGTTAATATAGTCACTTAATAATCCAAACTTATTACAAAAAATTAGGGGTGGAAAATTTTCTCCCATTATCTCTTCAACTCACCAATCTGACTTCTACATCCACTTTATTGAAATGACTTTGCCAAAGATCACCAATAAAGCATTAGTTTCCAACTGCCTAATTTTTGTGCAGTATTTGATGTCTTTGACCGTCTCTTCCTACCCTTGATAGCTCCTCACTGACTTTCTCTTTCAAACTATTTTTTTATGATAACACTTTTCTAATCCTCCTGCCTTTTAAAAAACTACCTTTGACTCTCATTCCACTTCTTTAATTTTAAGTATTGTATATTTCTTGGGTTTCCTCCTTTGCCTTTCCCTACTTCCTTTTCTTCCGTAAATTTTTTCTGACTTTCTCTCTTTCCCCACCACCTGTTTCTAGATCATCTATCTGCAACTACAAACTCAGGAGGAAACAGGCTGCTGTGTTCAGTAAGCATCTCAAAGTGAGCCTGTCCAGGACAGCTTGTCTGTTTCCTCTCTAGACCTGACCATCACCCTCTCTCTCTGGGTCATTGCAATTATCTCTAAATGAGTCTCACTACTTCAGGTGGTGAGAAGGGATAGGAAGGAGAGATCTATAAACACAGAACTAAGAATTCCTTTATCATTCCCCCAATGAGCAAAAAGTTACTGGTTAGTACTGATTGACAAAGGGTACAATTTTCAGTCCTTCACTCAAAAAGTCAACTTCATCATCTTAGATTTACTCAAGTTTGTGAGTTGCCTTATGAGGATCTGAGTGTCTGGGTGGCCATGTGGCTAGAAATATTCTATTAGATCCTTATTTAATTTGAATATGTGTATAAATAATGCATGATTAGACTCAAAGATGTAGGAATTCAAACTATATCTTCTATGAATTTTTATATCTCTTTCTTGCTAAATTTTATAACTATGGGTATCTTCTATGGAGAAATTATATTAAATACTCTTCAGTCCTACAGTGTGTAACCTTGGAGTTTGATAATTTAGGTGTATTACATTAAATTTAAAACTTTCTTTAAAAAGTATTATGTAAATGCTTTTGAATTTCTATAATTTATATATCTTATTAATTTCAATATTTTATGTTTTATAAATATATATGATCTTTCATATCTTAAACTGCTATTTATTTGAGTTATAGGCGTACTTAGAAAATAAGAAAACGTTCTTTATTTTTATTTTTATTGAGAGGAAAAATTCTTTATTTGATAACATGGATTATCAAATTACCCTATCAAATAAATATAAAATACCAAGTAATATTTCTAATATATTTAAAAGGAATATTTGATTAAGCTTGCCATTTTTGATTATTATGGCTTATTTCATAAATATTCAATGACTCATAAGGTCTTCAAATTACTCCCCTCAATAACATTTGATTTTCTTTACTTATTTGTTGATAATTTATCAATCCAACTGGAAAGCATGAACATATATGGCATATGTTTTCCTATATTTTCTCTTAATAAACTAATGCCATGCCTGTATATCTGTTTGTTTATGTTCCAGCTATAAGAATTTAATGTGTTTCTTTGAGTTCCCTTTACCCAGAAATAAATTATCTTGTCCTTGGTAATATATTAGCAAATTTAATAGTCCTCTGAAGTAAAATAAAAATTAAGCAAATTTACTGCAAAAATAATCTTGTGTGCTCAAGAACATTGAATGTATGAATTTCCACACATTGAGTCACCACTGCTTTTCCCAGGGGCTTAATTTTACATGTTTCATTTTTTTCCTCTTAGAACTCACTACTTCTTTCCCTTTTTACTCATTCCCTCTTTTTCTTCTCCCTCCAAGTCCTTGTATTAATCACCAGTATGCCATCCTTTATTGTTTTATAAACTATTTAAATAAATGGATAAATTAATTTATACGTTTGAACCTCCCCTTAAAGTGAGACATAGAACTAAGGGCTATAATCGTGAACTCTGTAGCCAGACTGCTTGGGATCAAATTGTCTCTGTTCCTTCCTAGTTACATGACTGTGCCTTTGTTTTCTCATCTGTAGTATGGGAAAAATAATATTACCTCACAAGGTTGTAAGGAGCATTGTACTGTTGATGTTTGTAAAGCTCCTAAGACAGTGACAGGCATTTGTAAAGTTCCTAAGACAGTGACAGGCACCTCATAAGTGTTTGTTAAACAAAGACACATGTTCTTTCAGTCGACCTTCTATTCTTCTATTGCATCTAAGTAGAAAAATAGCTCCTTCCTCCTTGAGAACAAATCCTCCACCAGAAATTGGATTATAAATGCTACTCACCTCCTCAGGGACCTTCTTGCTTTCATAAATTCTCTCTTCCAATTCTACTGAGAGGTCTGCTGCTGGCCTGATGGGGTTCCATCTATATCTGACTTGACCTTTCTTTCCAGCTACCATTAGGACTTTTTCTTTTGTGTCGACCTTCGTGAATCTGATGACTATGTGCCTTGGGGGTGGTCATCTTGTGTAGTTTCTAGCCAGGGTTCTTGGTATTTTTTGAATTTTCACGTCAACCTCTCTCATGCAATTAGGGGAATTTTCATGAACTATATCCTCAAATGTATTTTCCAAGTTGCTTATTCTGTCTCCTTTCTCAGAAATACAAATATGTCATAGATTTGGTCTCTTTTTATAATCCCATGTGTCTTGAAAGTTTTGTTCATTTTTTAAAATTCCTTTTTTCTGTATTTTTGTCTGACTGTTGATTCAAACAACTCATTTTTCAAGCTCTGAGATTCCTTCCTCAGCTCAGTCTATTTGCTGTTAATACTTTTGATTGTATTATGAAATTCTTGTAATTAATTTTTTAGCTCTAGAAGTTCAGTTTAGTTCCTTCTTAAAATGCCTATTTCGTCTTACAGCTCTTGGATTGTTTTACTGGATTCTGTAGATTCCTTGGATTGGGTTTCAACTTTCTCCTGAATCTTAATGAGCTTCCTTGCCATTCGGATTCTGAATTATATATCTATCATTTCAGTCATTTCAGACTGGTTAAGAACCATTGCTGGAGAGCTAGTGGACTTCTTTGGAGGTAAAGGGATACTTGCTTTTTAAACTGATAAGAACAGATACTACACTTGATCTTAGCCAAAAGGCCGAGAAGCGATTGATACTTGCTTTTTAAATTGCCAGAGTTCTTGCACTAATTGATTCTCATCTGGGAGGGTTGGTGTTTCTTTAATTTGGATATAAGTTGATTATAGTCCACTGGCTTCATTTCTAGATGTTTTTAGATGGCCAAGGCTCTGTATAGGGTCTTGATGGCTGAACGCTTGTCCTTGGCTTCACAGGGTGAGTGTATCAGCAAAATATTTTTGGTATTATTGTTTGGGCTGTGATCCAGTAGATGGTACTTTAAGATTCATGGGTGGTGAACAGGCTCTAATTCAGCTGGGTGGCTTCTCTGTAATTCCTGTGTGTACAGTATGCTCCGTTGTAAGGGAGGAAGAGAGGTAACCTCCTCACCAGGTCTGCTCCCAAGCCTTGTCAGAGACCCCTGCGACCATTGGCACTGTGCCTGCATTTCTTTTGTGAGGTGTTCTGGGCTGGGATGCTCTCTGAGCAGAGGCCACAGCAGGGAGATAGGCCACACCCTTTGTGGGCCAGCCCTGTGGAGTGAGGCATGCCCCACTCACACTACTGCCCACAAATTTGCACATCTCACCCCCTCATGCTCTGAGACTGTGGGCTCCTCTCCTGCTCCAGTGCTGGCCACAGATCTCAGCGAGGCACTGCTTAGCTGTGTGCTCCAACCCTGGGTGCTGGGATTGTCTTGCTGCTCTATCCTCTGGACCCTTGGATTCAGGTTCCAGGTGTGCTGGGGGATCCAAAGCCCTCCTAGCTTGCTGGAAACATAATCACGTGCAGGAAAGCATCCAGGCTGGGCAGTGGAGGCTACACCATGCACACAACCCTGCGGGGCAGCCAGGCAGGTGCCGTGGGAGGGGACGGCAGGCAAGGGGCCTGAAGAATAGCTGTGCCCCAGTCCCATGGGGAAGTAAGTCCTGGCATGGCAGTCAGCTGAGGCAAGACATTCTCAGAGGGAGATGGGGACCCTGGGGGATGGGTGCCCCTGTCTATGCTCTCCTGGAGCCATGCTGTCCACAAAGGTTCCTAGTTCCATACTGGCTGAAGACCCATCTGTGCCTATTTTCTGGGCAGATAGCCACATCAGCTTAGATGTGCATGGGGGATGTGAGGCTTTCTGTAGCCAGGATCCCACAGGTTCATCGCAAGGGTGAGCAGCCCCACATTTCCTTCACTCACCCATTTCCCAGGAGCTGTTCAGGTCCTGGAACTACCCTCAGTAATCAGGCATCTCACACAGGGTTCCTGGCCTCCTCCCGTCTCAGCCTCAGTGTCTGCATCATACCTTCATCCATTCTCAACATTTTCTCTTGGAGATCTGTTCCAATTATGTTAATGTACTCAAAGCCGTGGTCTCTCTCAGTGGGAGTGGCCCTTGCTAGGTATGTCTAGTCAGCCATCTTGTCCTCCAGTCATGAATTTAAAAAAAATCTTTTACGTTTTATTGTGATAAGATGGAATGTTTGTAATACGATGTCTCTGGGCCTTTCTATATGAATTTTTCTTTTAGTATAACTGTTTTTTCCCACTGTGTGTGCCTGGCTTAATTTAACTCATTTCTTCAAATTTGTTCTGACTCTTGTGTCTTTCACCCTCTCTCTACAGGGTCTCTAGGGCATGGCTGCCTCATAACCTTTACCACACTGACTTACAGATGTTGCTTTACTTGGCTAGACCCAGCAGAAATGAGTGTTGAGAGAAATGATGTGTTCATCTATTCCATGATCTCAACAAGATGATCGGCCCAAGTAACATGATTTTTTTCAATCAGTGAAAAAATGTATGTTTTAATTTCATAAACAGATTATTTCTAGTCTATTATCCTATGAATATCTCTCAATAAAATAAGGTGTGGCCTGATAAATAGCAAAGAGATTTTCTTTCTGGCCATGATTAACCAAGAAATGTGCTCTCACAAAGAACTAAAAAAAAAAAAAAAAAAGAATGTTATTTGACAGGTTAAATAAAAAGCATAGCAGCTTTATTTCTGAACAAGTTCTTATTTCGGAAACAGTTTCACATTTCATTTATTATGTAATTACCTACCCCATCTTTTGGAATGACCAATAATTTATTATATCCCATGCTATAATCTTTCTTCATGGGTTTTTCTTAGACATTAATTTTCTCTTGACGTTAATGCCGATTATGTTTTTTAGGCCAGAGGCAAAGGATTAGAAAATAATGTTATGTCATTTTATTATAAGAAAAAAAATACAGTTTTTTTAAAAGGAGTATGATTAGTTTCTATGACCTCAACGTCTGGACATGTGTCAATAGTATGTGGTGAAAAAAGAGGCCTTCGAAGGCCTTTGGTAGCTTAGTTTGTGCATTTTTGAGATATGACTGCAAGGTCTCATTATTTCTATGCAAGGAATTTATTGTTCCATTGATCTTGTGTATTTCTGTTTGCCTTTGATAGAAAACAGAAATGACAGAATTGTCAATGTAAATGGAAACCTACTTAAATAGTATGTCTCTCCTTGAGCTTTGCAGGTTGGCCTTTAAGCATTGATCTGTTATTTGGTTGATAAGCTTGACTGTCAAGTTTACTTAGTAATTTAGTTTTAGATCACTTTATGTTTTATGTTCCCCAAGTAGTCCAGATACAGAAGCAAACACTGTTGTTGTTTCTTTTTCTTTTTGTTTTTTTTTCCTAATTGCCAAGTGGGATTCTTATTTATCGATAGTCTTTAATTTTGTTTGTTTTGAGACAGGGTCTCACCCTGTCACCTAGGCTGGGCTACAGTGGTGTGATCACAGCTCACTGCAGCCTCAGATTCCTAAGCTCAAGCAATCCTCTCACCTCAGCCTCTCAAGAAGCTGGGACCAGAGGGCTTACCACCATGTAGCTAATTTTATTTTTTTGTAGAGATGAGGTCTCACTATGTTACCCAGGCTGGTCTCCAACTCCCTCAAGCAGTCTTTCCATCTTGAGCTCCCAAAGTTCTGGAATTACAGGCATGAGCCACCCTGCTCAGCCTTAATTTTTGATTTACATTTATTTATTTATTTATTTTTAGACGGAGACTCACTCTGTTGCCAGGCTGGAGTACAGTGGCATGATCTCGGTTTACTGCAACCTCCACCCCCTGGGTTCAAGCAATTCTCCCCCCTCCCAAGTAGCGGGGACTACAGATGTACGCCACCACACCCAGCTAAGTTTTTGTACTTTTAGTAGAGATGGGGTTTCACCATGTTGGCCAGGATGGCCTCATTCTCTTGGCGTGATCCACCTGCCTCGGCCTCCCAAAGTGCTGGGAGCCACCGCGCCTGGCCCCTTAATTTTTTTAACAGACTTTTAAAAGACTTTAAATTTATATACATATCCCTTTAATACTGTATAAGCTGGCTCATCACAAATTTTTATCTCTAATACTATTTTAATTTTTGTTCAGTTTGAAAATGTGTTCTAATTTTTATTATGATTTGTTCATTAACTTGAGAATTATTCAGACATATGTTTTAAATTTTCTAATATATGAAGTTTTTATGTTGTCTGTTATTGGCTTCTCTTTCCTCTTGCATTTTCCAAGTTGTCTTTTTTTAGTCATTCCCATTTTCTTCTGTATTGTATATAATTTTCTCCTGTACTATCTGAACTTCCCTTTAAGCAGACACATTTGTTCTAGTTTGTTTTATATTTCAAAAAGCAAAGAAAACCTTGACTCACATTGCACCTGTACAACTCATTTTTCAGCTCTTCTTTACAGCAAAACGTTTTGAAGGAGCCCATAGAGTTGGTGTTTCCACTTAGTCTCCTCCCTTTCTCTTCATGACCTGTGTTAGCTGGCTTGCTGTCCCCATCATTCTTCTGCAATTGCTTTAGTGACCTCGATGTTACCAAATCCAGTGGCGGTATTTTGGACTGATTATCTATCTACTGTTCTATCAATAAGTGAAAGCCGAATATTGAAATCTCTGACTTTAATTGTGGATTTTTCCTTTTTCTCTTTGTAGTTCAAGTATTTTTTGCTTCAGGTATTTTGAATTTTGTTATTGAGTTCACAAACATTATTGATTGCTATACCTTCGTGATAAATTGATCCTTTTATCATTAGGAATGATCTTTGTACTTCATAATATCCTTTCTTCTGAAATATTTTTGATATTTCATATAGCCATTCTGATTTAATGTAATTAATAAAGCAATGTATCTTTTTGATATATATTTATTCATTCTTATAATTTTAATCCATTGTTGTCTTTATATTAAAGTATATTTCTTATAGGCAGTGTGTAATTGAGTCCTGTTTTTTATCCAATATGTTAATCTCTGCCTTTGAATTATTATGGCTAGATCACATGCTATGTGATTACATTAGTATGGCTAGATCACATGCTATGTGGTTAAATATATTGTTAGGTTTAAATCTATTATCAGTTTTAATGTCTTTCCTGATAATTGTAATACATTGTCAGTTCCGCACTGGCTTTGATGTATTGATTTTTCTTTTGATTATAAGTTGTGTTTTCCTGATTGTTTGCATCCCTCATAGTTTTTGATTGAATATCAGACATTGTGAACTTTACCTTTTAGTGTGCTGGGTAATTTTATATTCCTATAAATATTCTTGAGATTTGTTCTGGGATACAGTTAAGTTTGATATTTTGCGTCTTTCTTTTCAGACTTGTGGGTGGGACCAGAATTATTTTTAGTATAAGATTAATTTTTCCTTACCACAAGGCAAGACCCTTCTGTGTACTCTATCTAGTGCCCTGTGAATGATGAGATTTCCCAGTGTTGCTGGTAGGGACAGTCACTATCTGTCACTGTAAGAATTGGATATTCTCTCTAATTCTTTTGGGTGTTATTTTCCTTGCCTTTCCTAATAGCCTTACAAGAATAGACTGATCAATATTCTGGTGAATACTCCAGAACCCTCATTGAATCTCTGAAGTTCTCTCACCTTTTTGATGTTGTCTTGCAAACTCTGCTGCTTTGATTTCTCCAGACTCTGCATTGTCTCTCTAACTCAGTAAATCTTCCTGGCTCTGCATGAGCTCCTCTGCCCACTGCAAGGCCTGGAAACTCTCTCAAAGCAGTAAACTTGGGTAATTGTAGGACTCCAGTTGTTTTTTCTCCAGCTTCAAGGATCACTGTCTTTTACTGCCTGGCATCCAGCACCTTGAAAATCATTGGTTCCCATATTTTGTTATCTTTTATTGTTGTTCACTTCTGGCATGATGCTAAATCTAGTGTCTGTTGTTCAATCTTGGTCAGAAGCAGAAGTCAAAATCCTTTTCAGTTTTCGTTAGTATAATTAATTTATCAAAAATAATTCCCTCATTTGTGGCATAGATTAACTACCTTTCCAGCATCGAACTTACTTGTAATTTGCAAATCTTGTTTTGAGCTCACCTTCTGATGAATATTTTTCTTTATATGGCCTTCCAGTTTGTTAATTTTGAGCCTGCCAATTCCCTAGCATCACTGGGTGTGCAAGCTCAGTTTATGTCAGCACCTCAACTCATGAGTTTTGCCCATAGTTGTTTATTTAGTTATGAGATTTTACTGCCTGCGCCAACACCCCCTTGAAATATAGGCCCATTTCAAACCATACTCACTAAGTTTGAACCCACATCTTGGCCACAGGGAACAATTTATTTTTGTTAGGTAGATGAGGAGGGGGCACTATTTCTATCCCCATTCATGGCAGAAACTGCATTCCTAATTCCTGACTTTACATGGTATACCTGTTTTTGTCCTGGGGTCCAAAATGGGGCATATTCCTTATGACATTATCCCTGATACCCTTTCAGCTTGTCTGTGGGCTGTTGATTTCAGCTCCTGTTTTGCTACTCTGAGTTCTCTGTTCATTTCTAGTTCTTACAGATTTTATTTACTTGGATTTTTCAAGCATGGGAAGTTTTCTATTGATTTTGTATTTTTTTTTAGCAGAAAAAGCGGATGCTCAATTTATGTTTAATCCACTGTTTCGCCCAGAACACTTTGTCAAAACATCAGAAAATAGAGAAGATGAGAGAAGTAACAATAATTTCAGTAACCCTCGAGTCTATCTTCTTTAAAACTCTACTAGTTTACATTTCTGAACTATTTTTCTATAGATTTTGTGCTTATCTTGTCAGATATTCTGTTTAAAGACTTTAGAAAATTTAAAACCTAAATTATGAATGATGGTAAAGATTTCTGCCAAGGCTGTTGCTCTTCTAGTGCTTTTCAGAATTCTGGTAATAACTGGAAAAAGGTAGAAACTAGCTTGTAAAGTACCAGTGACGATGCACTTTTTATATTGTGTGGCATGAGATTTATCTTCTAGTAAAACTGAAAAAAACTCTTAAATGATATAAATATTTATAAACAAATATAACATATTTACAGATATGTTACAGGTACAGCTCTTTCACTAAAACCCATTCACAGGGAGTGCAGAAAATGAGTATCTGATTAGAATATCTAAAAATGAAAAAATGATTCTGGTTGTGGTCAATATGACCTAACCTTGGTTTTCAACATTCTTTCTTTGCCAATCACTGGCATTCTTGTAGGCGCAAAGTTCTTGTATCCCTTGGTTCATTTCTACCTTTGATATGTTGTGTTTAATTGTTTTATACAGGAGCAATGATTTCATATTAAATATATTTTTCTAAATGTCATGTACTTTTAGAGAAATAAATATATTTTTGTAAATGTCATATGACCCCAGGGCAAAAACAGGTATATCATGTAAAGTCAGGAATTAGGAATGCAGTTTCTGCCATGAAAAGGGACAGAAATAGTGCCCCCTCCTCATCTACCTAATAAAAATAAGTTGTATACTAGGGTATTGGTAGGCTCAAAATTAACTAATTAGAAAGCCATATAAAGAAAAATATTCATCAGAAGGTGAGCTCAAAACAAGATTCGCAATACTAGTTGACATATACTAGTTGAAGTATATGATCTACTAGTATAAAGTATATAGTTTCAGTTATTTTGAAAAAGAAGTTCTACAAGTGCCGAAGGTTATCTTTACTATAATATTTTAATCATCTATTTATTTTTTAATTTCAGCAGCTTTTGGGATATCAAGTGGTTTTCGATTACATGGATGAACTGTAGAGTGGCCTGAGATTTTAGTGTATTCATCACTTGACTAGTCATCTTTTTAAATGCCTAGTAATTTAAAAATTTCCTGTGAAATATTACTCCATACTTATAATTATCCTTCAGAGATACTAATCTGTAATGGAACTTGTTTTCTTATTTGGCTAAATGTCAGTCTTTCCCTCATCTTGTTGCATCTTATTTGTATACAGTTACTAAAAATATAACTACTCTTAACATTTGTATGTTCAGAATGCTTAAGTTACTAGCTACCAAGTTTCTTTATATTTTTATCTTATCATAAATCAAGCCTGATGACTGATTAGTATAATTGTTATTTTTGAGCATTTGGATACAGAATAGCCATAAGTAAACATCATCATTAAAAAAATTCTGTTTATATAATTCATTCGCATAAGAGTCCAGTCCATGGAAACTATCTAACACAAATAATAATGTGCACACTTAAAACTCAATACTATAATTTAAAAAATATACGCAAGTAAAAACATTAAATTCAGTCATCATGGGAACAATGCACTTTTGTAAAGTAGTGAAATTAATTTACATAAGTTACAAAAGAAAATCCATCTCATTAATTCATAATTACATAGTCCTCTGTTCTGGGGTAGGATTGGCAGAATGATAATTATGTGCTCATTCATGAAAACATGTTATAAATTGGATAAGCTATATTTAAATACATTGAGGCTCTCTAGCACCTAAAAGTCTAATGATGATGTGGTCTGACTGTCAAAACTGAAAATATTTGCGGGCTTATCTAACTAGTAGAAATAGTCCAAAAATCTTTATGAAAAAATAAGCATGTATACATAGTTAAGAGCTCAGTGAATTTCTTCCTTTTAAACTTTGCTTTCTTTTTTCTTTTTTTTTGAAACGGATTCTTGCTGTGTTACCCAGGCTGGAGTGCAGTGGTGCGATCTTGGCTCACTGCCACCTCCGCCTCCTGGGTTCAAGCAATTCTCTGCCTCAGCCTCCCAAGTAGCTGGGATTACAGGCACCTGCCACCACGCCCAGCTAATTTTTAGAGGAGATGGGGTTTCACCATCTTGGCCAGGCTGGTCTTGAACTCCTGACCTCATGATACACTCACCTTGGCCTCCCAAAGTGCTGGGATTACAGGCATGAGCCGCAGCACCTGGCCTACTTCCTTATAATTAAATATAGCTACTTGATCTAGCAAAAAAATCTATAGATACATTAGATTTATCATGGTAATCATTCATTTTACAGTGAGTGTGTGTGTGTGTATGTATAGACATGTATATAAAGACATGGCCGGGCACAGTATATAAAGACACGGCCTGCAGTGAGCCAAGATTGTGCCACTGCACTCCAGCCTAGGCAACAGAGTGAGATTCCATCAAAAAAAAAAAAAAGTCATGTACATCATAAATATAGACAATTTTTATTTTTCAATTATTCTTCAATAAAGCTGGAAAAAATAAAAATTAAAATAATGTTTATAAGAATCAAAAAGACCCCATTATCTTTTTTTTTTTTTTTTTTTTGAGATGGGGTCTCGCTGTGTCACCCAGGCTGGAGTGCAGTGGTGCAATCTCAGCTCACTGTTACGTTAGGTTTTATCAATAATTCTTATAGCAAACCCATTAAAATAATGAATATAATGCATCAGATTGCACTTGGGCATAATTATAGACTTCTAAAGTTTTGTGTCTGTTATCTATTTCAGTATTACAGAATCGATTTAGTGTCTGATTTTAATCATAGGAAGATGTATATACCTTTGGCAAACCCTCCTCTTTCCTTCTATAATTAATTTCAGTCAACTAATTGGGAAATATATACTCAATACATAAAAGAAGGGGTTACATTTATCTTTATCTTAACCTATAATAATTACAGCATTTTGTTAATATATTTGTTGAATTTAGCTATGTCTGGAATTGTGTTCAAGACATTCTATTGGGTCCTATAAGAAAAGTCTGTTCTTAATGGTGTTTTCATTGTGAGGGCATCTTCAAGATTTATTTTAAAGTTCTTTGAATGAAAAATGAAAATCCAGTAGATAGTTTGACAGTTATTTTTTAAAAACAACCAATCAACAATTATTCACAGAAATATGTACCTAACTCTGTGTTTGGTACAATAGGGCACCAAAAATATATGACACTCTGATCCACTGATTGCATGAAGAAAATATTACCTAATGAAATTTACCCCATCTTGGACTTAGGTTTTTCTCACAAAGCACAGAAGTCGATGCTTAAAATATCTGATATTGTTAGACATAAGATTAGAGATAAAATAAGGGAGAAGGGCAGAAGCTAAGAGGTCATGAATGAGATAGGGCAGGGGTCCCCAACCCCTGGGCCGTGGACCCCTACCAGTCTGTGGCCTGTTGGAGGTGAGCGGCGGGTGAGTAAGTGAAGCTTCATCTGTGTTTACAGCTGCTCGCCATCACCTGAGCTCCACCTCCTGTCAGATTAGCAGTGGTATTAGATTCTCATAGGAGTGCGAACCCTATTGTAAACTCTGCATGCGAGGGATCTAGGTTGCCCTCTGTTACGAGAATCTAAAGCCCAGAGATCTGTCACTGTCTCACATCACGCCCAGATGGGACTGTCTAGTTGCAGGAAAACAAGCTCAGGGCTCCCACTGATTCTACATTATGATAAGTTGTATAATTATTTCATTGTATGCTACAATGAAATAATAATAGAAATAAAGTACACAATAAATGTAATGCACTTAAATCATCCTGAAACCATCCCCCCACGCTGGTCTGTGGAAAAATTGTCTTCCACAAAACCAGTCACTGTTGCCAAAAATGTTGGGGAGTGCTGGGATAGGGTGACTAGGAAATGTATTCAGTCTTCAAGCCCTCTTCACTGTCCAGTCAACAAGCCAAGTATTAGAAGTTAAGAAGGAGGAGCATGGTACAGTCTTGCATCTGGTGTCTCTTCTACCTTTTCCTTCAAGGTTTATCTGTGGGAGAATGTGGTACATGCATTTACAGTAGTCCTGGATAGTGAAGAATTTTCTTTATTCATTCTTGAAATCTTTGTGTGTCCAGCACTGTTTTGGGCTTTGCAAGCACCTGACACAGATACAGTGGAATCCATTTGTAAGAGTGTATACTTAGCTAATTTATTATAGCAGTCCTTTTAGATAAAAGTGAATCATTACTTATGCTGAAACCAAATGTAGGAATCTCCTGAGTGAGTTGACTTGCATGTATTCATCTTTGCAAGATAATAAGCAATTAACCCAGTGATTACAGCACAGGAGATAATTTGCAATGATGGATATAATAATGGAATTTAATTAACTTCAAATAAATATTTTAGTGAGGGTTCATTTGTACAACCAGATATTTATTTATATTGTAATAGCTTTTATATTTTTGTCTTTAACCACTGCACCAAAAAATATGCAGCAAAGTTATTATCAATTTAAAAAGCCATGATCTAAAAAGTCATAGCTTTTTAGTGTTTATAGCATTTGTATTATGATCAGTATGCAGATCACAAAAAGATTGACAGTCTTATGTCATTGATGATATTGTTTTTCGGTTCCTGAACATATTGCTCTGATTCCTTCTGACCGTTTTGTTTGAGAGCGACTATCAGGTACGTAATTGGTGTTTCTTAATTGATCTAGGGTCATCATTTATAAAGCATAGTTCAAGAAATCACCCTTTGTGATTATTAAAAGAAATAATCTTTTTTCTTCATTTGTAATTGGAGTTAGAATAGTCAAAAGGATATTGATGAATAGGTCATATCTCTAGCAGGGAACTAAGATACACCTAGAATATGGAGTTATGTGCCTTTTCTCAACTTCCTCAATCCATATTTGTTTGAATCCACCAATGTACATGAGGAATGAGGACTTTCTCTTTGAAAAGTGGCTGCTACATGTGAGTTTAGAAACATTTGGGCATGACGGGGTAGTGGACATGTAACATTGTGAGAAAAGGCTTCTGATACTTTATTACAATGTGAATATATGTCAGAGGAGTATGACTGGCCATGTATTATTGGAGCCAGAGGGCATTTCTAGCTCAGGGCAGAGTAAGATCCCTCTTGTTTGAACCAGTTCTCATCCAGACCACCTGGCAGGAAGAAAGGCTGAATGTGAAATTTTAAAGAGCTCTCTCCATAAATGATGTAGTGTCCTTGTGCTGCCAGCAGCTTGGCTATGGGCCTTATGTAAGAGAGAGGAGTTGCTTCAGTCATAAGCAACAATGCTGACCAGCTCACTGAGCATTGACTGATGGCTTAGAAGTGCACACCTTTGTCTCATGGTATTAGTGAATGACAAACACCAAGATGCAGTCCACGGTTAGTGGCAGAAGTGGTCAATGGCCCATCGTGATCTTACAAAATTCTCGATGGGCTTTGCAGTGATGCTATGTCCACAGGGATATCTTTGAAGATTGCCAAGGCCCAAATGATGCAGGTGTTATTGCTGAATTTACTGAAATTTGTATGTATAGGTTAATAGGATCTAAATCGTAAACACAGGCTGATTACACATATAATTTTGATATGAAGTTTTGAAGGGTTTTGTTCTCTTTTTAAAGAGTCATTTACTCTTTATTTTTATTTAATTAAACCTTCTGAGGAAATATTTGAAATGTCAAACAGATAGTAAATATGGAGTTCTATTTTATCATATCAATAATGATGCCAAGTGTGAAGAACTGAAAATCACTGGTGTACCTTGAAATTTTGACAAATGTTGGCTCTGAGAACCATATCGATCTGTGGTTGGATGCGGTGTTTGCTGAAGCCGGCATTTCATAAGTCCTTACATTCTTCAAAGATTTGGGAATTTGATAAAATTATTTTTTTCCTCAAGCAAACTGAAGGATTTACCCTTGCTACATATGCTTTTACACTTGGAGACGTGCTTGCCTAATGTGCTTTTCCTATCAAAAGGGAACATGATGGTGATGTAACTAGACAGCCTCCCTTTCCACATTCAGCAGGATTCATGCACTGTACGTAGATGATAACACCAGCTCACAGAACAATCTTTTGAATTGAGGAATAAATGGAAAAAAAGCACATTTTATTGGTGTTTTATATGTAAATGTAAGCAAAGGTTTTAGTAGAAAGCGACATAATTACATAAACAAAAGTTTCATTTCCTGTCTTATTCCAAGACGTTGTTCTTAGCCAATATAAGTGTGGCTTCGTATTCATGGCCACCCTTCTAGAGAGTGGGAAGTTTTCCCTGAAAGACAGTCACATGGGGGAAATCCACAGTTCATGTTCCCTAACATTTGTATACTAAAAGCATGTAATAAATTAAGGCATGGACCTTTAATTCCTTCCCAGGTGGAAGAAGTAGTGAGGTGCAAGAAAGCAGAGTTGAAAATAAGATTTAATATTGCTTCAGAATTTTTTCCCCCTGATTTTCTGAGTAATGGTGATTTTCTGAGATTCTTTTGAGAAAGGTTGCTTTTAGTTCAACAAGCATTATCCTCAAATAATATATTTATTGTAGAAATGCTTTATGGAACATTTTCATATTATTAAACAAATCAAATTTTAAAATATGATTTCTTAAATGATTTTTCCCCAAGAAATAATAAACCATTATAAAACAATGTTTCTCAAGTGACTTGTGTAGGGTAGATGGGAATATGGTGGTAAGGTGTGACAATTTCCAGGGAAAGCATTGATTATTCAGCAATTATTTATGGAGCATCCATAATAACCACTTTTTACTGTGGATTGTTATAACAATATAGTAATAGATGATAATAAAATATAATTCATACCATTATATGGATTATTATATGGACTTGTTCTTACAAGTGCTAGTGCTGGAGTACAATAGTGAACAAGAACAAAATTTGTTTCTGTCATTAGAGAACAGGAAAGAGGAGAGTAGATTTCATTTCCAAAATGCTTGTACAGTGTCCCTATTTCACATGACTTTAGGCTATTATGTGATGCTCAGCTTCTTGCATATATTACATACAGATTGTTGCAGATAGAACCATAGTGTCCACTCACACACTTATTTGTCCCTTATGGGTGCTTTGTGACTGTAGCAGCAGCAGATAGGCATGTTATGTAGGGGCTGGGCCTAATTTCAGAGGGAGCTGAAATTGCACAAAAAGCAGGTTGTATCATCTTAAATACCTACAGCTATCTAGGGCTATTCAGGGGACTTTGTGTGGCAAGCCAAGAGAAAATGTTATAATTAAATAGATATGAGGTAAAAGAGAACCAATATTTGCTCATTTAAATTATATTTAGTTTTGTGTAATAAGATTTAGAAAGTTCCAAACTGGGATGGTCTGAGCTGGTTTCAATGGTATTTGCTGTTAATGATTGGACGTCAGTTCTGTGTATTTGCTTTCCCCTTTGATCATAGATAGGGAAGCTAAATTTGTTTATTTAGAATTTTGTTAGACCGATTGAATCAGACTATTAATAAAAAGTCAAATTCAGTGTGACAACATTGTAGGTATGTGCCATCAAGGCATAAAATTTAGATTTGACCAGCAATCTCTAATGACACAGGAGTTAGTGATAGTGTACTTGTCAGGGAAGGAAAATCAATCTTTCAGGCATATTAAGTGAGGTAAATATTTTGTTGAAGAGGTTCTACCACTACAAATGCCAGTTAACAGCACCAACTCTCTGAAATTAACAGGCCGTGTAATTCTGAATCTAATAAGATTCAAATACTGTATCATATTAGGTGCCAGTGGCTAAAGCTCTGAGAGCCGGGAGTGGTGGGAGGATGTAAACATGATCAATTAGCTTTTGACAGCACCTTGGAATGAACTGACACAGGCAACAAATGGGATAGAACTGTGAAATAGCCAAAAACAATACAAGAGGCTGAGATAAAAACAGTTCATTTGGCAACGTACTGATTCCCGGGAGGGGAACACCTCATGCACCAGTATCAACCTCAGAGGAGGACTCTAAACACGTCACCAATTTCTGTTAAGGTTCCTTAGTCTGCCAGGTTTTGCACAAACCCAGCTGCCAGAGGTTTCACACAAACCCAGCAAATGAGTCAAATGAAACAGGATATTCACTCAAGATGTCAGGCAAAGCAAATTTCTTACTCACAGATAAGCAGTGAAGATAAACAGATCTATGGTAAGGCCATCCCCCAAGGCTCAGGAAAGCTGGCCAGAGTGAATGGAGTCTTGACTGTGCCTACCCCACTTTGCTCTACAACTTTGGAACCCCCAAAGCATTGCACTCTGGGTTTTTATACCCCAGGGTAAACTTTGCTCACTGGGCTGAAGTGTTGCAGGATGGATATGGAAAAAGCCCAGGCTGTTCCAGACAGTTCTCCTTATCTCAGGATGTTACATTATCAGTACATTTGGCCTGAGAATTGCTAAGGAAAGGGGGAAGACATGGATTGGCCAGGGCAATTCAAAGACAGGTCCTCCTGCACACCTATTTGTGTACATTCATTATATGGAATCGATTCATTTGCTCAGTTATTCAGCAACTATTTATTTGGTACTTTCAGTTTACCATGTGTGGTGTCAGCTGATGGTGATTTGGTGATGATTATCAAGTGAGCAAAGATTTACTTTTGGTATACTCATTAAGGTTTTTATTCAGCATTTAATGACAGTGGATACATCTAAAGTATGTCAGAACAGTAGAAAGATTATGAATGCATTATAAAATGTTTACATGCTTAATTGCTGAATCCAAATTTCATTTTTATGTCCCACAAATATGAATGTTGTCAAACTTCTGTCACTTTGGAAAACAGTAATGAAAAGAATTTATTGCTTGCTTTGGTTTTATTGTTATTTTTTGTTTTGTTTCCGCCTCTGAATATACTATTTTTATTACCATACATTTTTCTTCCATAGCTCATTTTATCACATTTCTTAAATGTCAGGTTCATTTTGTTCTTATAACTTTCATTTTGAGTAGTGGCAAACAAAGGGACAGGCTATTAAGAAAAATGCATTGGCTTCTTTAAATGTGACAGTAGTTTTGTGGCCATATCAGCATTCCACCAGGAATTCATCAGTGCGTCTCGCTCTGAGACTGAAATTCTCATCTGGCTGCTTTCATTTTCTAAATCATTTTGCTGTAAGTTTAGCTTTACTGTTTAGTTGATTTCATTTAATTCTGCATGGAATTTATTCATCTGTGAATTTTTAAAAACTCTGTTATGACTAAGTATCATCCCAAATCTGGAATAAGTGTGACGAATGGTAAATTTCTAAATTAAAAGAATAATGGCACCTTTAAGTATTTCTGTCTTTTCTGTCTAATAGTCCGAAAGTGGGGAAGGGTTGTTATGTTAGATATGTTCTTGCCAGTAGAGAGTTTTACATATGGAGCTCGGGAAATTGCTTAAATGTGGTGTCATCTAAGATTCTGCATCAAATTGAAGGGTACATTTTGTAAAGGCATGGGGGTCTTAACACCACTTTCTAGCAAATGAGGTTTTAAAAGCGACAGTTTTGGTAAGTTTTTTAATCTTTCAGCATGTCTGTTAGAAATTGCCAGGGAGTCTGGATCCCACTGGGTGGTTATGAAAAATTTGTCAGATTAGTTAGAATGTTCAGTAATATAATGACATTAGTTAACCAATTGCTTCCTTAATGAGGGCATGTGACATTGGGTTTTAAATGATAGCCTAAAGATTTTAGAGATATGTAGATTAGAAGATTCAACAAATGAAAACTAGTACAAGAATATAAAAACTCTTTGCCAAGCAATTAGGAAACATCTTTTCCATATGAATTTCTTATAACAACTCTCGGAGTGGTCAAGGCTGTTAGACATATATGACAACAATGTTCTTTGCCCAAGGTCATGACTTTAAGTGATACGGATAAAATGTGTAGCCTGCTTTGCTTCCAGTCACTAAGTGCCTTCAGCTGTCATAGCTGGCTTCAATTTCTCACCTCCAGACCCAGCCTTCCCTCAGATTCGGAATCCAGTCTCATCTTCAGTTAGAGAAATTTTAAAGAACCTTCAGTAATTAGTTCATCAGAAAGTCAGCCAGCTTCTGGCTCTTCTTTGATCTTACAGTCCAATCCAGATTTTTCATCATTCCCTAGCACTAAGTTTCTGATTTATGTTCCAGTTTCAGCTCATGGGTACCTGTATTATTCTAATGTTTTTAAGTCCACAATTTGGTTCCTTACCAGTTCTGCTAATTCCCCAAGAATTGTTCTCCTGACTGTCACCAGAAACCCTACAGTCCCTATGACCATAGTCTTGATGCATATTCTTGGCAATCCTGACACCCATCACCTTGCCAACATTACTGCTTACTCTTTGCTGCCAGCTCTGCTGATGCTCTCTTTTTCCTTCCTTATGAGACATACACCTGGACACTGCTGGGCCTCTGTGTTGTTGACAGTTTACCTGCCTAGACTTCCTTGTGTTGTCTGCAGCTGGGCCCCACCTGACCTCTTCTTCCACGTTAATGGTTTCTGAGCTCTATCCATACCTAATGTGTTCAAATTACCTGCACACTTGCATTGACAAGAGCAGCCTATATGTTATTCAGTCGTTTTGCCTCTAGTTATCACTCTTAGTTGTATATTTTCCAACTCTGGAAACTTGCTGTTTCTGTCATATGAGGCTGAGGAATACTAAACAAGAGATAAATGGCAGTCTTGTTTGGCTGGGACAAGACCATCTCTTCTCGTAAGTGATAAGAATTTCCCCAGGTGACTGTGATAATATGAAGGATAAATTGTACTTCTGTAGCCCTCACTATTCTCTTCTATGTACTCTTCATACATTAATGCTATAGTAAATTATAAAACCTGCCATCATCAGTGGCTGGGCAATGTCGCATTTGAAATGCAGTAAGACGCATCCAAAAGCACAGGCACCTTCGATTTTGATAAGTTTTCCATTAGTTAAGCCTCTCCTCACCTTTTAACATCACAAACATTCAGTATGCCACAGTTGTCCAGATTCTATGGAGCAGATATGAAGAAAGAAGAGTATACAGCTCTGCCTAACAGTAAGAAAAGTACAAAGGTGAAGTAAAATATTCAAATATAAAGGGGAATCTATGATGTTAGCGAGTGATGCTATCCATGGATTAAAACAAACAAACAAAAAAAGCCTTGTGATATTAGAGAGTTATGAGCACAACCACTCATCCTGTCAGTAAAATTAGGGAGACAAATGCAGGCCAATACAATGAGATACGTATGATATTCTTGTGTATTAAGTTGATCATAACTCATCACCCTAATTTATTCTCTTTGTTAGTATTTAAAAAATATTTTAAGTAAATATAAATGATTTTCCTTAATATTGTTATTGGGTATAACAAAAATAATAGAGATATTTATAACAACCCTACCATCACAGAACATCTGTCCATATCTGGTAGGTGACCTGAAGAGGGGAACAGAAAATTACAAGGCAAAGGGGCAAGTCCTGTCGCACACATTAGGCTATGGATTCATACAATCCTTCACTCAAATCCTGGATCCACCACATATTAAAGGGGAACTTTGGGCAAATTATTTACTCTGTATCAACCTCAGTTTTTTATGTATAAAATGGGAATAATAGTTTTACCTGACATAGGATTGTGTGGATTAAATTAGAAGTCTAAGGCAAATACACCCTATTCAATATATGACATTACAGATTGTTTTATTCCATGTTAATGCTCCTGATAAACACATCCCTGAGACTGGACAATTTATAAAGGAAAGAGGCTTAATGGGCTTACAGTTCCACGTGGCTGCGGAGGTCTCACAATCATGGTGGAAGGTGAAAGGCATGTCTCACATGGCAGCAGACAAGAGAAGAGAATTTGTGCAGGGAAACTCCCCTTTATAAAACCATCAGATTTAATAAGACTTATTCACTATCACAAGAATAGTATGGGGGAATCTGACCTCATAGTTCAGTTATCTCCTACCGGGGCTCTCCCACAACATGTGAGAATTATGGGAGTTAGAATTCAAGATGAGATTTTGGTGGGGACACAGCAAAACCATATCACAGATATTTCCATCTTGCCTAACATTTGGGACAGGAAGATCAGTTAGGAATGTGCGTTATTCCAAAATCTTAAAATCTGGAAAATTGAAGATTTTTGGAAATATTTTATTACAAAATTTCACAGAAAAAATGACAAGGAAGAAGAAGAAGTGGTTAGGAAAATGAAAAATCAGCTTCGGTATGTTGACCTGCCCCACCTTTAAATCATGACATTGAAATATCTTGTAGGTCTTGGATTTAAGGAATTACGATAGATGGAATTGGAAAAATTTGAGCGCAAATTATCACCATATTCATGGTTACTGAAACAAAGGGAGTGGCTGAGATCACCAAGAGAGTGTGTTGAGAGAGAAGACTGAGTCCTGATGACCACTAACATTTAAAGTATAAGTCAGGAGGAGAAGTAGATGAAGACTGAGAAAGGGACTGCCTTAGAGGCAAACAAGACCATGAAGTTGCAATGTCAAAAACCAGTGAAAGATGGTGCTTCGAACAGAGTGAGTGGATATCCAATACCATATGCCAATGACAGTTTAAATAAGAGCTGAAAGAGATATGCTGGATGTAGTCATATTGGTAAGAGCAGTTGCATTTGAATTGGTGGAAACAGAGCCAGTTTGCAGAAGTTTGAGAGTCAAGTGGGAGATGCAATCACAGAGAAAACATAAGCCTGGGAATTTTTTCTGCAAATGTGGCACTGAGGAGGTAACTCCTATTCTCTGTAATATGAAGGGATAATTGAAAGGAAAAGGTGTATGTTCTTTTGTAGGTTTGGTATCAGGCAACTCAGGAAGTCTGGTATGAGAATTTCCAATTTCTTTTTTTATTTTTGAGACAAAGTCTCACTCTGTCACCCAGGCTGGACTGCAATGGCATGATCTCGGCTCACTGCAACCTCCCTCCGCCTCCTTAGCTCAAGTGATCCTCCCACCTCAGCCTCCCGGGTAGCTGGAACTACAGGTGCACACTACTGTGCTTGGCTAATTTTTAAATTTCTTGTAGAGACAGGATCTCCCTCTATTGCCCAGGCTGGTCTTGAACTCCTAGAGATGAATGATCCTCTTCACTTGGCCTCCCAAGTGCTGGGATTACAGGCATGAGCTACTGTGCCTGGCCAGAGTTTCTAATTCCTATATGAAATAAATATTACGGTTAATTGCTGAGAGTTAAGAGAAAATAGAAGAGAAACCTGACAGTGGAGTTATAAAACTGCTCTGTGGGATTCAGGGACCAGTAGAAGAAGGCGATCAAGAAGCTTTGACCAATGTTTATAATGGCAAATTACGAATACTCAAGATATTCCTATCCTTAAGTCTTCTCAACTTGAATTCACGTGTTACTGAAAGACTGAAGAATAGGCATGTCCAAGGCAAAAATGTTTAAGTTAATACTCATATCTTCTCTTTCCAGTGTCCATTTCTTTTGCAAATCCATCCTTCCATCTATTCATGTACTCATTGACCCATCCATTCATTTATTCATATATTTATCCATCTCTCCATCTTCAATATATCTAGATGTCCTTCCATTAATCAAATATTCATTGACTGACCCAGCGTGATTTACAAAGAGGCATTAGGATTACAAACAACTGCACAATGATGGGTTTTGTTCTCACAGGATATTTTAATTAAGATAAAGGTTCACTGTAGCCAAGGCGGACACTTATTTCTTTCTCTCATAAGAGTCTGTATGAGTGGTTTAATGAATCCAGGCAGTTTACATCTATTTACCATCCCATATCCCTAAGTAACTGGCCTTTTGTATATGGCACAAGATAATTCCCACATATCCACATACTAGTTAGGAGAAGAAGGGAAGATAGGGAAATGTATGCTCCTTCTCTTTAAGCCAAAATATGAATTGAAATTTGCACATATTGTTTTCATTCATATTCTATTGACAAGAAAAAAAATCACATTTTGCCACACCTAGTTTCAAGGGAGACTAAAAATGAAGGCTTTATTTTGCATGACCATATGACCAGACAGAAAGGAGAAGCCAGGTACTGAAGAACTAACAGAAGTTTCTCCCATATAAAGCCTATGTTTTGCTTGGAGTTACAGGCAGGTGAATTGACAGTTACCATAAGTTTGGAGAGGTCACGGTGGTAATATGTGATAGCAGCTCACAGGGCTTCCCTATCTCCAAGAATTCTACTGCACAGTGCTTCCTGAAGACCTCTGTCTCCAAAATAGGCACAGAGAATTTCCCATCTCTCAATGTCATTTCCCCTTTACTCAATACAGTTCTTATTTCCTCAGAGTAAATCAATAAGTTTTGAGAAAGAAATATCAATGATTAACTCATCCTAACACATTCATTGCTAATCACTACTTCACTCCCCTCCCTTTTTAAATATACTACTAGGAGAGTTTCAAATGTCTTTAATTGGTGGATTTTCAGTATATTTTCAGACAGAATCTCTAGTCTGAGAATCAGATTTACCATTAAGACTTGAAATTTACAGAAACCAAGAGAGAATTGATTGAAATATTATTTAAAAGAATCCAGTGATTATATTGACAGATACTGGTGAAAACAAAAAAAGCATTTTAAAAAGGCTTGTATTAATCTGCTGGTAAGTAAAAGAAACTTGTAGTAAGGGGGCTTATATTGCCTAGGAAGAGAGTTTACAGCCTCTGAATGAGCAACTTACTTTCTATGTCTGTTAATTGTTGATTCTTGTTTCATTATGGAGCTGGGCACCCTGACAATAAATTCTTCCGTCAAATTGGTTTCATTTAAAGAAACAGATCTCTTATGAACTATTTAAAGATCCTTTCTTCAAACTAAACAAATCAAGACTTGGTAAAATGGCTCTAGAAATAGTATCTACGAGGCTTAGAAACACAGGAAATAAGGCCTCCCAGTGTTTCCTATAAAGACATCTACGAACTATGGGTTGATGAACTATGGCATAACCTCGGAAAGCCTGGGATTAAACATAACGCCACTAAATGCAGATCATCTCATTAAGAATGATAATTCAACTTCTGTTCCACTGTATCTACCTGGTTATCTTATGTTCATTAAGGTATTTTTATGGCTTGTAATTTTCCCTGCTGAATTTAATTGTTTATCTCTGCCAATTTTTTCTGATTTCAGTGTCACTTTTAAACATTTAAGCTCAACAATTTTGTCAATCCCTAGATATAAACCTCTTCTAAAAGCACTGAAAAAAAAGATCATATATTTAATTGCTAGTAATTTAGATATTTTCTTTTAAGTGACATTTTATAAAGTGCCATATAAATTTAGAACATTAGTATTATGATTGACTTAATTTTGTCACTTTAGGTAATTTCTCTGTATATTTTGTTGGGTATTTATTGCTTTTTAATAAACATATCAAGCGATGAATAATCTCCTTTCACTTGTCACCTTGCCAGCCTTCACACTGATTCTGATTTTCCTGTCTTTGCACAAAACATATTTTGGGGAGTGTTCAAATTTCTACTTCAAAGGCTAATTTCACAAGAGGTTTCTGTTAAAAAAAAAAAAAGACAGTCAAGTCAGATCAACTGGTTGGATCTTTTTAGCATTAAATCCACTGGAGTATTGGCTGGTTATTGATTTGTTTACCAAACAGTTATTGAATGTCTGTTACATGTCAGGGTTGGGTGTAGCAATCAATTAAATGTCACCGTACTTTGCTTTTTAGGTGTTCACCTTTGTGTTTAGGAGCAAAATGCATAAACATATATGTTGAAATTATTGGCTCAATGTGGCTATGTATGAGAGTGAAGTGGAAGAAACAATTTATTCTGCATAGGCTGGGGAAGACCGTGTAGAGAAGATGCTATTTAATTTTGTTTTTTAAGGGTGAATAGAATTTCACCAGTCAGAAAAGTGACCACGGGAGTCTGGGTGGCAGAAGGATGTTAAGGGAGAAAAACACTGCCTGAACAGGCATAGCATGATATGGTTAGGCAACCGATGGACATTAGGTATTAGTGGAATCTGTAACTGTTGGGAAGAAATAGAGGTAAATAAATAGTAGTAAAGCCAGTTGCAAAAAAGCTTGGATAGGATGCTAAGATATTCTCTAAAAGACTCTTGACAAGCAACTCTTTGATCTAATTTTTGTGTATATGACAAATCAATCCCTCCCTCCCTCCCTCCCTCCTTTCTTTTCTCCCTCCTTCCTTCCATTCCTCAATACATTTACTTTAATTCTCCTTTTTAGGTGTTAAGGATAAAGAAGTGAACAAAACAGGAAAAGTCTTATCAGCATGGAGTTTATATTGTAGACCAACAGTCTGAAAATTGTTTCTGTAAATGGCAAGATAGTAAACATTCCAGGCTTTGCAAGTCATCTAGTCTTTATTGTAGCTACTCAGCTCTGCACTTGTAGTGAGAAAACAGCCATAGACAATATATAACAAATGGGCATGGCTGATTTCCAATAAAACTTTATTTACACACTGACATTTGAATTTCATATGTCACAAAATATTCTCTTCCTTCTTCTATTTTTGCTCCAGCCACTGAAAAATGTAAAAATCACTCTCAGCTTGTGGGTTGTACATAAACAGGAAGGCTAGATTTGGCCCATGGACTGTAGTTTGTCAAACCCTGTTCTAGAGGTTCAGATTAATGGAGGCATTAGACACAGATATTAGAGGGCTGAATCAAAAACAGTTTACATATTTAAATGATTTAGAAAGTAGTCCGTGCAACCAGCTTATACAATAGAGAGATTCTCTAATTCTGCAGGAGAGGCATGGGAGTTCAAGCTCTTGGCCATTAATTTCTTAAGTGAGTGAAGGTCACATTAGGTTTTCCTTATATACAATTGTCCCCTTTTATGTCCAGGCTTATATTTATATGACATTTCTCTATATAGGCTAGTCTGGCTGTGTCCTGGGACCAGTTTAGCTGAGCTAGTTCCCCATCATCAATATTGGTATTATATAATATTCAATGTGATTTCAGGCTCTGCTTGAGACAGCCCTCTCAGGCATGATCACTATTCATCTCTCTCAGCCCACTCATGTGAACACAGCTTGGTTCAAGTGCTTTGCTCAAATAAGGACTGCAGAATTAGAACCAGTGTTAGTTACCCAGAGGTTTTTGAGAGTAAGCTATGGGGCCTTTAGACCAGTGGCAAGATCTTGATTATGCATTTTAATAACATATTTTTTTTTTATCAGCTCACAGTAGTTTTGGGCTTCATTGTTTAAGTTTGGAAGTTGTTGTTGCCTGGAGTCTAAGCCCAGTTCTACTGTTGGTTGCTGTGTGGCACTGGGAAAATGATTGAAGCTTTCTCAGCCTCAGCTTCCTAATTTTTAAAATGGGAATAATACCCATAACCTAACTTACAGAGTTTTTGTATTAAATGAAATAATCTTTGTATCCTTTCAAGGCCTATAGTTAAAGCATCTGGTATACAGCAAAACAAACAAATAAAAATGCACTGTTATTACTATTATTGTAATTGTAGAAAATAAGAGGAAATTTGGCATTCTTTTCCTAGTAGAGTTTTTGTTACTCTTTTTAAATTGGATGAATATTAGAAAGAGGAGAGAATTAACTTACTTCAGAAAAGACTTGCCCTCAAATCCTAGGAATATTACAGATCGCTTAATACAAGAAGAAATCAAATATGAGCTGTATCATTTTGAAAGAACAGCTGTTAAACGTTTCAAAAAATTTAATTTAGAAAAGGTTAATTACCTTTACTATGTCAACTACATTTTTAAATGAAGGATTCTTAATTCTTTTGAAAACATGTCCAAGACCCATTTATTTGTTAATTTAATTCCATGTGCAGTGGACCCCCAGCTCCTATATGAGTGCAAACCATCATAATATATCTTGATTTGAAGGCTCACCACAGCCACTGTTGATTTCAGCTGCTAAAATTACAGTATGCTGTTTTCAACTCTGTGCACATTATATTAGAATTTGCTTTGGTCTGACACAAGTAAGAGGCTTTCTATTTACTTAGTATTGCGGGGTAGGATTTTAATTGGTTCCACAGCTCTTACTCAAGTATCATTTTACTTTTCAACAAATGATTCAGACCTTTGGGGAGACATGCCATAATTTAACTGGAGAAAATTTAGGATCCATGAATGTCACACACACACAGAAATCGCACAGTGGAGATAATGATGTGCCGATCTTTATAAGAATGTGTGAAATGCTACTGATTCATTTTTACAGGTTTTGTTCTTTGGAGTTTTTCTGTAACAGACGGAGAAGACTAAGAGGATCTCTGCACATTTTCTTTTCCAGTCTGATCTGTGCTCCGTGGTGTGTGTTTAAATGTGTGCTTTAACATCAATACATTTGTATGTATTTAATATCTAGGGCTTTATGTGCATGGAATTTATTTCTTTGTTCAATTTGTACTGATTCATACATGGCCATCAAATCTACCACCAGCCCCTGAGGGAGTTATTTCTCTTGGCCTCAATTTTCTCATCAGTGAGATAAAGCTAACGTCTTGGAAAGGGATTATTGAAAGGTCTAACTGAGAAAACAGATACAAAATGACTGGGTTTATGCCTGGGTGGTCAACAGGTGCTTAATAACTGCTTGATTGCTTTCCTTTCATCTTTCCTGTGCTTTTCCTTCTACCTTGTAGCCCAAATCATGCTTTAACCATCACCAGGTCTCTTCTTTTGTGTCTAAAATCATCATGCAACTTATTTCCATTATTAATCACAGACAAATAAACTAAATATGATAGTACTGTTTTAGAGATTTCTAAGTTGTAAATATGAAGAGTTATGCTAAAGATAGGCTTTAACATAAGTAGAATAATCTGATTATGAGATGAACATGAGTCTATGTGCTTTTACTGTTGTATTGAATTTATGTTTGCAAATGTTAATGTAAATGTCATGTCTCTCAGTGGCTGAGAGTTTGATAAAATGACAAAAACCTCCTAATTGTTTCTTCTTTGGGTACCCATGAAGATTGGGCTACAATTTCTAGTTATCACCATCATATGGCAACCCATCTGTTCTGCATCTCTCTTTGGTAAACTGTCAGATTTATTTGTTCACATTGTCATCTCTCATGCCATAAGATGGCTTAAGTTATGGTCTCTCTGCCCTCCAAAAATATCGTTCTTTATGGCTATGACGTCTCTGAATATGCTAGCTGCCAGGCCCTGTAGACTTTCATCTTCCAAGACTTTTTGCTAGTGAGCCTGTTATTCATCACTTAATGTTTAGAATTATCTGTAGCTGATGCCGATGAACTTGGTCTGGAGGTTGGAAGTGGCCTCACATATATGTGGCTATTGGGCATGGCTATTGCTCTGCAATACCTTCATTCGCTTTGAGGCTTTTACTATATTAGATCCTAAAGATGGTGTGCTGAGTGGCCAGAGGACAGACAATACTTGGAATTTTGTGATAATAAAATATTACAGTTGGACATTTCTGGAGAATCTCCAGGCCAATATTTAGCCTGTGGCTAAAGGATTAATGCAGCAGAGAGATGTCCACAGCCAGAATTGTCTATGTCCAACATTGCAACAATTGTAAGGGGGTCCTCTGTTAGAATGTGTGGGGAGATAGACCAGATCTCTCTGCTTAATTTCATTATGTTTCATTAGTTTACTGCATTAGTAAAAGGGGGTTAGAATGAAAACAAAAAAAAACATAAAGCATAGTTTCTCTGATAAGAACTTTTTCTAGGCTGAATGTATTTTTTTCTGCTTTCTTTAAAAAAGAGAAGTCACCAACTATTAAAAATAGGTATCTGTTGTACTTGCCTGCCTCATACCCATGTCCCTTTCATCTGATAACAGCACACACATTTCTAATCCCCTGCTCTGTCCATTTGGTTCAAGTGAGGTTAACCTCGACACTAGATGATGTGGGCAGGTGAGGAAGTCTGGACAAGCTCATCCTCCTTTGTTTCAGTGACAGGTAGATACATTGCGCTAATAAGAGAAACTACAGGATTTCTTTTCAAGAATTGTTGGAATAGCAAAGTTCTCTTTCCCTGGATGTGTCTGATAGAGTAGAGTGAAAGTCTGGAGGTCCTGACAGTCATCTTACCATTGGTAGGGGAGTGCCTACCTAAGATGGAGTCAACCTAAAAGAAAGTAAAATATAATTAACCTGTGACCATTTCAATATTTAGTATTTTCCCATCAATTAAATGTTCTGTGTAACTTTCATTTTAATTGGAGAATTGTATCTAATAATATGTATTAGTCAGAGTTCTCTAAAGGGACAGGACTTATATATATATATATATGAACTTATATATATATATATGAACTTATATATATTATATATATATATATGAAGGAGAGTTTATTAGGAGAATTGACTGACACGATCACAGGGTGAAGTGATATGCCAACTGCAAGCTGAAGAGCAAGGAAGCCAGTCCGAGTCCCAAAACCTCAAAAGTAGGGAAGCCAACAGTGCAGCCTTCAGTCTGTGGCCAAAGGCCTGAGAGCCCCCTGGCAAATCACTGGTGTAAGTCTGAGTCCAAAAGCTGAAGAACTTGGAGTCCGATGTTCAAGAGTAGGAAGCATCCAGCACAGGAGAAAGATGAAGGCTGGAAGGCTCAGCAAGTCTGCCCTTTCATCTTCTCTTGCCTGCTTTATTCTAGGCACCCTGGCAACTGATTAGATGGTGCTTACCCAGATTGAGGGTAGGTCTACCTCTCCCAGTCAGCTGACTCAAGTGTTAATCTCCTTTGGCAACACCCTCACAGACACACCCAGGAACAGTACTTTGCATCCCTCAATCCAATCAAGTTGACACTCAGTATTAATCATCGCACCATATCAATGTGCTATCATTTATCAATCTTCCATTATTTAACATTTTGTCTGCAATGAGCAACCACATGTGTAAGTCTACGTCTTAACATCTGTGAGATATAGAAATGTCATTTCGACTTCAGAATACATAAAGGTGTTTTATGGCTTTTTATATGTTAGGCAATACATTGAACATGTTCATTTTTGTTAGGACATTGTGGTTTAGGATTTTGAATTTTTTTCTCAGTTTAAAATATTCGCAAAGTACTATGAAAAAGTTTACATATGAATTGAAGAAATATTTTCTTAGAAATATAAAAGACAAAAATCCTCTCTAGCCTGGTGTGAAAACTAAGTCAAGAAAGCTGATCTGTTGCACAGCAGTACACATGCCATGTGATCTTCCAGCAGCTGTGTTTGCCATGAGATGCCTTGGTGATTTTCAACAGCATTCAGAGCAGTGGATCACCTGTGAGTGGGTGGTTGAAGCATGTTTGAAAAAGGTTGAAAGACAGCTGTAGATTATGGAGAGAAAAGTGCACTACTACAAGAATCCAATATCCAGCTAAGATAAAATTTACCTGTTTGGCTGGTAGTTTATAGAATAAAGGTATTGCAGATATTCAGTGATTCAGAGAGGAATCGATTGAATTCCATGATTCATAGGCTGAGGAATACATTATCATCTGTCTATCTCATGAGGAATAATTGCTTGAGAATGAACTCTAACAAAATTATAATGGATCAGAGGCCTCAAGATAGGGGAAGAAGGAGGAGGAGAGAGTAAACAGTGGTGAATAAGACTTGAAATATCTTTATATCTCGGTATCTGC
Organism: Pongo pygmaeus; assembly: GCF_028885625.2. Taxonomy (NCBI): domain Eukaryota; kingdom Metazoa; phylum Chordata; class Mammalia; order Primates; family Hominidae; genus Pongo; species Pongo pygmaeus. The sequence continues at coordinate 101,447,410 of NC_072387.2, forward strand.
ATGTCATCTATCTCCATCTATACCTAAATGGATAATAATAGAGGGAAAGGAATAACTATTATTTTAATGCCAAGTAATGGTTAATGAAAATTATAGGATGTCAAAGGAAAACTGTTAATAATCTAGAGCTAAATGTACTATATTTTTTAAGCAAAATATGCGAGTTGTGTAGTGAGTTCAAGGACAATCCACAAAGTGTCAGTGGTGCCCAGCAAGATTTATTTGGTGACAGTCTGACAGGTTTGTATGCAAGAGAGAATCCCTCACAGCATGAGACCTTCTCGAGACCATGGTGCAGCACACCACCCAGAAGGGGATGAGGGCAAGAGGATTCCTGGGGGAGAAGGAGGATTCTGTGTCTAGGGGTATCACTCAGAAGCACAGCAGAGTCTCTGGGTCAGAGAACTCCATGGGAAGCAACGGTTTGGGGTCTTTTATAGTACCAGGGTTTATCTTATTTACGACTAGCGGATGTTGGGTGAAGTTTCATAGGTTGTGCATAACAGGCAGTCTCTAAATGGCTAAAAACTACATATATGGGCTACATTTAATACAATTTCATATGTAAAAAATCTGAATTTGGCACTGGCAGGCTTCTGAACCAACAATACCAATCTGCTCTGCAGATAACAACATAGGACCAATATAGAGGGACCTTCTTTGGCTCATTTATATAACAAGTTGATAATGGAGAGCAGATAGCAGATGCTCTAAATGTCTAATCTAGGCAAGTCTGCATGGGACGTAAGAGTATTATAAAGGTTGTATCTTATGGTAATGGGATTTAGGAAGCAGGCAGGGAATATATTGTCCTAAGAGATAAGAAGAATCACACTTTTTAATAATTGAGAAATATTTAATTACAAGTGGTAGTAAAGGGAGAATAAAGCAGAATGAAAAAGTAGAGTGGAATTTCCAAACCAACGAAGAGCAAGCAAATGAGCAAGAAAGAGTGAACGATTAGCAGTTTGACCAGATCAGCAAAACACTGGAACAGGAATAAAAACAATGTAAATTTCAAAAGGAAACATAAACCAACTAAATAAAAAGAGTTCTACCAATTGCTATACTAAATGTGAACAGGCTGAATTGAGAATGTATGGAGAGCTAAACTGTCAAAAATCTACCCCTATTGTATTCTATTTATGAGAAGCCCAAGAGTGGTGATATTATCAGACAAAATGGTCAAAAGCACTTACCAACATGTGGAGAGACATTGTGTAATAACAAAATACCTACTTTTCAAAGAAAATATAGTATCACAAGTGTGAATACACCAAACAGCATAGCTGCCAAAAACACATTGAAAGAACTATTAAACCTCCAAGGACAACTTGATAAAAAATATAGTTATAGTGGGAGATATTCATATGTTTGTTTTGAAATCAGATCTAATAGAAAAAATAATTGAAGACATAAAAGATTCAGATTATATCAGTGAACATCATATAAAATCTATGTATAGAAATGTATACTTTAAAGTAGAACATATTTTATATATCTATAAAAATTAATAATCAACCATATGCTTGACTATAGGAACACTAGTAAAAATAGAAATTTTGCATTTTGCAACTTACATGTTTTATCATGATAAAATAAAGTTAGTAATAAATGAGGAGACCTAACCTCCTCAACTATTGGAAATTAAAAATCACACTAAGTTAATTATGGATCAAAACAGAAATGCTAAATTACTAGCTATTTTTAGAAACAGGTATTATAAATTACCAACTATTTTGAATACATTTGTAAAGGAGAATACTTTATATAACCAAATAAGCTCAATAAAAGCTCTACTCTGAGGAACAATTTCAGTCAATGACCCAAGAAAGGAATTTTTTCTTTTTTAAAAAAAATTAGAAGAAAAGCAACAAAAACAAAAAATGAAGTAGATAAAGAGAAACACTGACCTCAAGTCATGCAATAAAAGTGAAATAGAAAGGATTAAAAAAGTAAAACTATTTTTCTTTGTGTATTCAAGAAAATCAATAAAAACCCTGTTGAAGCAAAGAAAAAAGGGAGGGAACAACACTACACATGCTTAGGAATAAGAAAGGTCGTAAAACTACATTGGCCAAATAGATTGATGACATAAGGAAACACTACATGCAACATAAAAAAAAATCAATAACACTCCTAGAAGAAGATTTAGGCTACTATATATGCATAGCACAGGAGTTAAGAAGACCTGATTAATCAAGACAGGAAACTTGGAAGATGTTAAAGAAAAGCTAGATGTATTTTAATGTAAAATAATGAACATTGTTTTATAAAAATATTGTAAATGAAGTCAAAGGAAGAATGATAGATTTGTATAACTTTTGTCTTTCTTTATTGAGCATGGAGAAGGCATGGAAGGATATATATGCTAGGCTATCATCTCTAGTCATTTAGTCGTGCGGAAAAAGTGTTTGAGTAGAGAGAGTGGAAGAAGGGAGATGGGTAGAAAAAAATGAAGTAAACAGACTTAATACCTAAAGGCTATGGGTATAATTTAAAATTTACACAGCCTTCACAATAAAGTCCTTCAAACAAGCAGGTGCCTTATTTGGTAGAACAAGCCTAGTGTGAGAAAGACTTCTAAAGTATCTAACACTTAATCAGAACTGCGTCTTTAACCACGTTACTTAGGGAGAATGAATTGGAGAAACTTATCAAAACCCACTGTACATCCTTTACATATAGATAAATATGATACATAGAGTTTTCATTGAAAATAGCAACATATTGATCAGTTCAGAAGAAGTGCCTTATGTAGTGTGTGACTTAAATATTCATTTTCCTCACCTTCAAATGTCAGTTTTACTCTCCATGAATCTATTATCTTATCCAATTTTAAGCAGATATTTAGTCTTTTAATTTCACTGATGGCATATTTTTGAAGTGATAATGGCCTCATTAACTGCTTAAGGACCTACTGATAACAAACAATATATTTCACTCTAAAACAATATCTGGTTTTCTAGGAAGCAATAACTGGTTTCCTAAGAAAAATTATTATGATGACTGTTTTTCTTTTCTACCTAAAATCTTAGAATAGAAAAGAACTCTAACTTGTCTTTGTGAAAAGGAGTCTTTTGAAATTCTATACTTCAAGGTTACTAGCATGGAGAGACATTTGTTACACTGAACACAATATCATATGTCAGCTTGACATATAAAGTCAATAACATATTTCTAAAATAGAGGCACTATTTATTGGTAGAAGCACAGAAAACCTGGCCTGGTCCTTGCTCAGGCATGTACTGACCATGGGAGTCTAGGACATGATATGGAATTTCTCTGAATCTCAGTTTATAACAGTATTATCCAGGTCTACCTGCCTGGAGGGTTTCTTGTGAAGGTCAAATGGCTACCTTGTGTAAAAGGTCTTTGTAACAAGCAAGAACTCTCTATGCACGCAGGAAGATATATTATGGGAGCCCCATGTTCCTCTGAAGTCCTGCCTTTGCCCGGTCCAGTTGCTCTGGTGGTCGATATCACATGAAGTTACATTCTAAAATAATGTTTTTAGACATTGTAATTGAGGAGCTTTTTTATTTTATTTAATTTTTTAATTTATTTGTTTATATATATATTTTTATTATACTCGAAGTTCTAGGGTACATGTGCACAACTGCAGGTTTGTTACATATGTATACATGTGCTATGTTGGTGTGCTGCACCCATTAACTCGTCATTTACATTAGGTATATCTCCTAATGCTATCCCTCCCCACTCCCCCCAACCCCACAACAGGCCCCGGTGTGTGATGTTCCCCTTCCTGTGTCCAAGTGTTCTCATTGTTCAATTCCCACCTGTGAGTGAGAACATGCAGTGTTTGGTTTTTTGTCCTTGAGATAGTCTGCTCAGAATGATGGTTTCCAGCTTCATCCATGTCCCTACAAAGGACGTGAACTCATCATTTTTTATGGCTGCATAGTATTCCATGATGTATATGAGAAATGGTATCAATTTTACACTGTTAGTGGGACTGTAAACTAGTTCAACCATTGTGGAAGACATTGTGGGAGCTTTTTTCTTTGAGGAAGAATTTGCTTAAATTTTTCTTTTACACCTTAGATTGTAATTGTCACTCTTCAGATGTATCTATTAGGAATAGGAAAGGATTTCTCAGTAGTACAGACTCTTAAATCTCTATAGATGGTGTTTGAATAATAATAAAAAGGATTATTTGATTCTTGTCCTTGGCCTGAAAAAATGACACATTAGGGAGATCTCTAATTGGGTTGAATCTTGAAACAGGTACTTAAAATATAAAATAAAGTTTGTCTATTTGGACTCATTTAAGTTTTGTAAAATGTGATTTCATAAAATGACCAAGGACACCATTTTCCTGTAGCATTTTGATGCCTGTAGCCTTCTGGAGGAGATGATGTAAAACTGTAATAAAATATTATGTTCCTCCTAATAGTATTCTTCAATATCAATGTATTACATAATTCTAAGTAATTAGAGCAAGTAGATGTTTACCACTATTAGGGAAATTGAGTTTATCTCTATATAAGGGAAACTATTTGTTCCCAACACTCTTGAACATTGTGTTTTTGGACTCTTTTATTAAGTATAATTTACAAAATTTTAATAAATCTAAATAAAATCAATTTTGTGTGTTTTTCTATAATCTGCAAGAGACCATATTAATAGATAGGGCAACTTTATTTTGATGCATGGAGTTAACTATTTGTTTTGGTGTTAATGTTACCTTACAGTATCTATGACTATGTGTCAGCATTCTGAACTTTGCCATAACGTTATCTGATTATATAATGTAGGTTATTAAAACTTTTTAGCCTATTTAAGTGCTTTGTCCTAGTTATAGCTTTTTTCCCATTAGGTCATCACAGTAGTTTATGAGAATTATTATTACTGCTTTACTAATAATAATAAATGAAAGAATGGCATTAAATGCAGTTATAATTAGTTTCAAATGAAGAGCAGTGTAGACTATTTCAAGTGTCATAACTTGTGTGTTATTTCAGGTAGATCATACATATCATGTAGTTATGTTTAACCATATCTACCTATCATTTGTATCTATCTATCTATCTATCTATCTATCTATCCATCTATCTGTCATCTATCAATCATTTATCAGTTGAAGTAAAATAGTAAGTAATTTTAATTGGAAAATAGCATGGTATGTGAAACAATATGGGCTTTGAATTCAGACAGGACTTGATATCACCCCTGGCTCTACCTCTTTGCAGTTTTATGATAACTTTAAAGCAGCTGAATTTCTCTGTCTCAGTTGCTTTATCAATAAATATCAATAAGATAATAACTAAGTCCATTTCTTTTCATTTTTGTGGGTAGATTGTCTTCTGAGTGCTTGTCAAATGTGAATGTGCATATCAGTTCCATGGGGATCTTGTTCTAATGCAGATTCTGATTCAGTAGGTCTGAGAAGGGGGCTCAAGATTCTGCATTTCTAATAAGCAGCTAGTCCGTCTGACACAGTTTAAGTAGCAGTGTTGAAATATACACTGGGATGCAGAGAGTTAGATGATGGGCTCAAGTGCATTTCTAGCATCTGAAGTGGAGATAATGACATATCTTTTGGAGAGTTACTGTGGCAATTACAGATAATAGATACGTAAAATGATTTCCTTGGCTTCTGCCACATGGAAGGAGCTCAGGAGGCATCATGATTGTGATTATCTTTTTAGGTATTATCTATGTGTTAATAAATTATTTCTGGTTCACACCGAAGCGGGTCCTAGCTGGGAGTACGACAGGAATTATTTTGTCCAGCGACACTCTTTTTACAGAAGAGAAAACTTAGACTTCCAGAAGGCAAATTTCCAAAAGACTGAAATTCTTTCCATCCCATTATTGTACTTTCCTTGTCATAAAGGCTGAATGAATTTGAGATCCGAAATACACAGAAAGAATTATTTAAATTTAATTTTTCAGGCTGAGCATGATGGCTCACGCCTGTAATCCCAGCACTTTGGGATGCCAAGGTGGGCGGATCACCCGAGGTCAGGAGTTTGAGACCAGCTTGGCCAAAATGGTGAAACTACGCCTCTACTAAGAGTACAAAAATTTGCTGGGTGTGGTGGCACACACCTGTAATCCAAGGTACTTAGGAGGCTGAGACAGGAGAATCGCTTGAACCCAGGAGGCAGAGGTTGCAGTGAGCAGAGATCACGCTATTACACTCCAGCCTGGGTGACAAGAGCAAAACTACATCTCAAAAAAAATATATATATATATTTTTTTTTTCAAAGAGGACTAGGACTTAAAAGGCATTTAAACATACAAGAGGACATTCCTACAAAGTTGTAAAATGTCAGTAAGAACGTGGACCTTTTGGGGCTATGATTACTTACTGTTTTGAATCATTCTTTTTGCTACTAAAGGTGGGAAAATGGTACATTAATGCAAAAATGACTTTAAACACTGTAATATGTATTCAAGAAAATCCTGTGCAGTGAACCAGATAAGCTAGGGCCATTCCTACACCACATTGTAAAGGCTGGGATGTATGTTTTTAGCACCTCACTTTTCTCTTTCTGTGACCTTTTCCAATGATCATCTTTATCGCCAGGCACAGAATTTTCTATCACCTACTGTGTTTTCCCTCTCTAGGAGACACTGAGCTGATATACTCATTCATGCTTTAGAAATCAAAGAATGACTCCTTGTAGCTATATTTCTATCAACAACAACAAACACACTTCAAAGATTAGGGACTGTATTAATATTCATTTATTAGGATCTTCTTGGTTTCTTTCAAATAATATTATTAAAACTCTAACTGCAATGCCTCTTTGGAAGACTAGCTTCTACTGAGATTTTAAGGTAACAGTAAAGGGCAGCCTCTGAAGGATTTTTTTTTTTCAGGTAACATTTCATAGGATGTTTAGATTTTGAATACTGGGTATTAGCTTCTTTGTTATTTGTAGGTGACTGGAGAACAGAATCAGGGCTCGACGGGCTCAATAAATAATACCATCTTATTTTTCCCTCCCCATTCTACCCAGGTATAGAAGCAGTTCTGAGATAGACATAAATCAGGACAGATATAGAAAATATTATCTTGTCACGGATACAAATGAATTTAGGAAATTTAGATTTTTTAACTAGGTGGATTTGCTAGCAATCTGCCGCTAAAGTAGGGAGATTCAGCCCAGTTAACTGGAGAGACCCAGTTACAGTTAATGGCATCTCTGCACAGTATCAGATCTCCCCAAAGAGGGCCTGTCCCCAAATTACAGAATGGAGAAGCCTCTTTGGGCAGGTTGGCTGTCATAAAATAGTGGAAGAAGAATATAGTCAAGGTACCCATGCTGAGTTCCTGCTCCTAAGTTTACCAATCAGAAAATTCATACCTTTTCTTCTGGGGAAAATGTGGGAGGAGGAAAGAAAGGGGTCAAGAAGGTTTTTTTTTGTTTGTTTGGTTTTTTTTAAATGAATATCCCTTAAAAATAAGAGATATATGTTCTTCCCTGACATTTTACAGCTTTATTCTCTTAATCCAGTAACTTAACCGTAGGTCCAACATCTGTTTTTTAAAAGCTTACATCTTTTTGTCCCTCTCTGCCTGATTCTTCGGTCTAACTCATTTAGTTCTGAACCTGGGCAGGAAATAGGGGCACTGTTTATTGGAGTCACTGAAATTCATTATCCTGTGCATTGGACCAGAAAACTTAAGCAAGACACAGAGTGGAATTTAGGGATGAATATACCAGCATAGCCAGAATGGGTGACTTAAGGCCTTAGGTATTGGCAAGTGTACCACTTTGGTTTTTGGTTTACATTACACAGATTTTTTAATTTGTGTGATTGTTTTTTAACTGATGGGGCCTGGCCAGTTACCTTCATACCTTAGGTTTAATGACATGGACCTTGATGCTATGCTTTAGGAAGTCTTTCACCAAACATGTATGACTGTTTTTGTACTGGCAGGTATACAGAATATGTCTTTAAAAATCACTAGCCATTTGGAAGCCAGAGCACGTGGCCTATTGGTGAACTGAACTACATAGGGAGGCAGAACCTAGTATGTACTCAAGGAACAGACATGCTTTAAAACACCAAAAAATAAGTGTTTTAGACCTCAAAACAAATAGTGCTTTGGTTAAAAAATACCTCAAGGTAGCTGAGCACTACGTGTGCCACAGAGCCCCACTGTGAGCTGCAACTCTTTTAAAACTGTGGGTAGGCAACGCTCAAAGGGAGGCTTTATCTCCCTTTCTTTGCAAGTAGGACAAAGTGAGTGAAGTGGCAATTAAAAGCCTCTGTGTCTGTTTGTAGAAATGAGTTGTTTATGGACTCAAGGAGGAACCAAAGAGTTTGGGAAATACTCTTCAGTCTTACTGTTAGGAGAAATAGTAAAAGAATAAGACAAAAGGGAGGAAGACAGGCTGATTAAGCTGAAGGAAGAAAGAGATTTTTATTATGAAGAACTTGACAACTTAGAGAACCACCTGGAGAGACAGGAAAAGGAGTTGAGATGGTGAAGAAAGACAAAGGAAGTCCAACCAAGGTCTTAAAAGTTCGTACTGTAGATATTAGAAAATTAAGCTCTGTTAGTTCTTACTATATCAGAAGCACAAGCTAGAAATAGTAAAGTCTAGGGGAGGTAAAACCTCAGAAAGCCAACTGGTACAATTGATCTAAATGGGTCCAGGAAACTGTGGAGAGATGTCCTTTTAAAACTGAAGCTTGAAAGATCATAGTGGGTCCTTTGAGATTGAGTTGGCTATATCAAGTATGAAAACTGTGGACATATTTAAGATGTTAAAATGATATCATAGTAAAATGATCATAGAATCATTAGATGACTAGTGTGCAAGATGACACATTTACCGTGAGTCATCATACAGGAATTGCCTGTGTCCTTAGGGAATACGCCCAAGAGATTTATGGAATTGGGGATCTAAGGGAAGGGACATGAACAAGAAAGACAAGGCTTAATAGAAAGGATCCAGGTAACAGTGATAGTTTGAGTCTAAGATTGGTTTATCTATTCACCCAATATTTTTGGTATTCTGAATATGTGTTTATTTCATTTCATTATGGAAGATGAAAACAGGAGGGTTATATTAGAAAATAAAATATCTGGGCCAAAAAACAAAGGAAAATGTAGTGGAAAGAAGGCACTTGAACACAGCAAGCAGCACTGCCCCACCTGTGTTAGAGAAGGAAACGTGGAACCTCAAAGCGAAGTCAGTGACTTTAAACTTACCTGAGACTCTTGAAAGAAGTACAAAACAGTAGAGACAAAAGATATATTAGAGGCATGGTCCATAGTGCAGGAAAACATGTAGCAAAAAAAGAAATGCTGCCTAACTTCTAAAACAATCAAAAGCTGTTGAAGGGTCATCTGAGGATCCTGACACAGGGCTATGTCCTCCTTAATTCCCCAGGGTAACAGAATTTAGAAAGATTATCTGCATCTTCTGCCGAGGTAGTTCAGCTGAAACCCGTGTTGGAATAGGCCAAAGAGGACAGGTTTCTTAGGGATTAACAATTTTCTGGTGAGAGTTAGTTATCACAGCCTCCATGGCCTAGAGTGGAGCATACCCTCAACTAAACCTGAAGATGCTAGAAATATGGGGCCCAAATGAAAATGAGCATCAAAAAGTTTTGATTATGCAGAAATGAAAACAAAGATGCTACAAATTAGACTTGATGACTGGATTTGCTGTCATTCTGTATTTCTAAATTTGTAGGAAAACAAGAATACCATTCTGAGAGAAGACAGTGGACATAGATGAATTTCCTCCTTCAGTGTTGCAAATGCTAAGGGCCCACTGTACCCTCTTGGTGCAAAATTGCTCTTGATTTTCTGTTCCCAGTATACATCCTCTGGACATCTGACATAGATGGACATCTGACATAGATGGATGTCATACTGGTGAAGCTGAGAATCTATTCCTTATTCCTCAGATGTCACTGGGTGTTGTTATGGTCTTTGGTAGTGGGTAAGTACTGAGTTCTAGGAATGCCATTTTTCCTGGAACAACTACCCTAATGGCTAGAGATCGCATAAATTTCTAAATTTTGTGAGTGTGGAGCTACTGTCATGATAGTCTTGTATGTTCTATTCACTCTGTCAACTCTTAAATGGTGAGAAACATGTGATTTTGGTGTCAAACTAATTTTAAATTGAAGATGGTTCCTGTGGAAGACAACTCAGGTTGGAGTTTCTGAGAAAAATCCAGTTTAACCTAGGGATTGAGTGTTCATCTGGTTGACATCATGAAGAATAAGAAACTGAAGAACTTTAACTCATATTTGGACTTCCAATTTACCTTGTTTGAAATTTCAACATCAACATCTGGGGACTTTCAGAGCAAAGGATCTTCCTTTCCTTGGGCTACATGTAACCACGAGGAATGAAATCTACTAGAGTAAGAATTTGAGTCTCTCCACTCTCTGCCTTACTCTTTACTCTCAGATGAGGGTAATGACTTCCCTGATGGGTGGTTTTGGAAAAGAAGTTGAGCATCCTTAGCTCAACCTATATAATTAGCAAGTTCATTTAGCTGAAAACCTAATCCTTAAACACCAATATTGCTTTTATGAATAATAAAGCACACATTTGCTCTCCATCTGCCTGACTCCTAAGATTATCTCTCAGTTGGTGTCAAGCTTGCATAGGGAATGAGGACATCATTTATTGGCTTCCTCAAACTTCACCTTTGAGAATCCTGATATTTCTTGATAGTGTGGATTATTTTGTTAATATTTATAAAATAAATATTCTTATTATTCAATAATCTATTTCTAAAATTGATAAGGTTGATTAGGCATAAGACACTTCAGTAAATATAACATATGTTGGGTATTAAGTGGAAAAAGAAAAATATAGAATCAAGATTTCGAATGACAACTGGTCTTTGAAGTTGTCTATTCCTACCTAATATTTTTATGGGGGAATGGGGGATGGTTAAATAAGCTAAGACTGAGAAAAGATAAGATATTAGCTTAAGTCACACAGTCGATTTATGAAAGAACAGTTTCTTTTTTTTTTCTATAACCTTGATATACGTTGAGTTTATACTTGTTGAATTGGAAGAAAAATAAATGCTGACCAAAGTCTCATAAATCTAGGAACTGCTTTTAAAACAAATCACCTAATTTAGCTCACTCTTCCGATCAAGTACGTTTTATTATTTATGGTACCCTGTTTATACTTTTGAGAGTAATAATTTTTTTCCTACTATCTTTATTTCGCTTGATAAATACTGATGTCTTTCTGTGTTTCTACTGGGGCTTGAAATTAATATAGTTTTATATACCAGTATTACCAATTACGTGAGCATCGTGATGGCTATAGGGCTTAACTAATATTGAAAAGTAGCATAGAAGTAAATTACATTGTTAAAAAAGTGTTCCATTTAATAAATGCATATGATTAGGCTGAAGAGACAGAGAATAATTTATTCACAACAACATTCTTGCCACTGTTCCATTCTGGGGTCGCCAACATTTGTTTCCCAAGCTTTAAGAACTTAGACTCTTTAACTACTGGTTCTCCCTCATTCTGTCATTTTGTGTGTTGCAGAATGTATAATTTAATCCCTATATGTGCATAGGATGCTATGCCCTGAAGTCCGAATTTTGCAGTAGAGTAAGACTTGAGAATTGAATGGAAGATTAATGTATTGAGACAGAGGGAAGTGATTTGGCCAGATTTGCATCCCCATTAAGTAGAGAACCCAGACTAGGGCCTCCAACCTTAATTTCTATTTTAATGTTCTGTTAAGTATTTTAATGAATGTATTTTCCAGAAAAAACCCTTTTATTTTGTATAGAAGCCTAATATAAACTCATGTAAAAGTTTCCAGTAACAGAAAAGTATAAAAATGAAAATACAAATTGGATATAATTATTCAATTCATGTGTAGCATGCATTAACCTTTGGTGTATATTTCTCCAGATAGCTTCTTCTGCTTGTTTACACCTACTATCCTAGAGATATTTTTCAAATTAATGTAAATACCCATGTACTACTATGTGAAATATGAATGTGCTGGTTCATTTTATAGATACAGTATATTATTTTTAAACATCCTCCTGTTGGTGGGCATGTTTTCATCATCAGCATTTTCGTTTATGCTATTTGGTTATTCTAGGAATTAAAATACTAATGAATATTTTGCTTTAATGTCTTTATTATTATATTATGTTACACTGATATCTTTAAATTACCTGAATGTATTGTAGTGAAGGCTGTGGGGTAGAGTTTCAGCTTTATATTTTCCAAGAAGATAATTAGTTTCCCACTGCTACTTCCTGAAAATTGCGTATCTTTTTTCTCCCCACTGATACACTGAAGCCAGGTATTCAGAGGTTTACACTTGCAGATAAACTTTAGAATTATATTGTCAATTTAATATTTTTCATCCCCTTGGGATTTTATTGAATTTATAGATTTCATTTAGGGAGGAAATTGACATCTTTACAATGTAGAGTCTTCCTATTCAAGAAGAAGATGATATCTCTACATTTATGTGAGTCTTCTTTTATCTCCCTCAGTAGTTTTATAGCTTTTTTCATTACAGTTTCTGCACATTCTTATTGCTTATTTTCTGTTTTGGTTGTTGCCGTTGGATCTATACGATTTATTTATTTATTTATTTATTTATTTAGAGACGGAGTCTCACTCTGTCGCCCAGGCTGGAGTGCAGTGGCGCAATCTCCGCTCACTGCAAGCTTCGCCTCCCGGGATCACGCCATTCTCCTGCCTCAGGCTCCCGAGTAGCTGGGACTACAGGCGCCGGCCACCACACCCGGAAAATTTTTTGTATTTTTAGTGGAGATGGGATTTCACCGTGTTAGCCAGGATGGTCTCGATCTCCTGACCTCGTGATCTGCCCGCCTCGGCCTCCCAAAGTGCTGGGATTACAGGCGTGAGCCACCGCGCCCGGCCTACAATTTATTTATATTTTTATTTAACAGTGTTAGGTATTCTGTATAGTTTCTTAGTATTTGGGATTTTCAAGTTATATGATACATAAAAATCATTTTTCCAATCTTTCCAATATTTATACTTCAATTTTATGATTTAAAAAATTGCAATGGGAATGATAGCACCATTTACATATATCTTTCCCTTCTTTCTGATTTTAATGAAATGGCACAGATATGTTGTTTTATCCTTTGGCAACGTGACTGTGTCAAGAACATGTAGAATTAAGCCTATGATTTATAATCTATATAATATGGAAATCCTATTTTCATTAAAAACATATATAGTGTATACACATTATATAAATATATTTTATATACATTATGTGTGTGTGTGTATACACGTGTGTGCAGTGTGTGCGTATCTGTGTGTATCTCCTCTTAAAACAAAATCAAATTGCCATACAATAAGTCTTTTTGTCCTGTGATTACAGTAGACTTATACTGGCATTTTATAGCCATGGATATACCATGGATAAATAAGAATAATTTACAGGTAAGATGATCTGCCTCACTGTACCAAGTACATCTCCCAGTGGCATGTTTTCCTGCTAAAATTCTGATTGAAAAGATTTCTGCTTCCAGGACTGAGTGCAGTGGCTCATGCCTGTAATCCCAGTGCTTTGGGAGACTGAGGTAGGAGGATTGCTTGAGGCCAGCAGTTGGAGACCATCCTGGACAGCAAAACGAGACACTGTCCCTGCAAAAAATAGTTTTTTAAAAAAATAGGCATGGTGGTGCGTGCCTGTAGACCTGACAACTCTGGAGGCTGAGATACGAGCATTGCTCGAGTCCAGGCATTTGAGGCTGCAGTGAGCTATGATCCAGTACCCCTATATTCCAGTGGCAGAGGGAGAGCTTGTCTCTAAAACAACAAACAAACAAACAAAACAAAAACAATCAAGATTTCTTTTCAATGAATGAATGTGCCTTATATCAATGACTCATTTCTTAATTAAAATTAATGTGCTGAATTATTCAAGAAGTTTGACCTTTTACTATAAGTTAGAAAATCCCATCTTAAATATATTGTAGAAAGGTTGAGGTCTGTACAGGCAGGTTGAAGGACAGTTACAAGGTTTTCATAGGAAACCTTCTTACCTATTTCTGGGACCTGGGAATGAAGGAGAATATAAGAGGCTGAGAAAAGTTTGTTAAAATTGGATTTAGGAGTTAGAAAGTTGTATTTCTCATGAAATGTATTTACATTATTTTCTATGGTCAGGTTCAAATATCTCTTCCCCTAAAAGAGTGAGGGATAAATTCAAGCTAGAGCCTAGAGATTTACATTTTAATTGTGAATGGGTTACCTTAAAAATATTAGATGTTTTCCAGAAAAAGACGTTCCCAGGCAACAGTGGATCTTTTATTTTATTGTGCTTACTGTCTGTGGACAGGGATATAGTCATGTAGGATGAAAGGAAGTAGGTACCGAATGAATTCATATTTCTGGGAAGAATAAGAAGTGATAGTTGTGTTCGAGAAAAGCTATTACAGGACTGAAAATAGTGACGAACAGGAGAAATGGCTTAAAAAGAGCCGGGAAACCCTGATACAGATTAGAGGAATATTGAATCCACCTATCCAAAGGTCCCACTGCTAAGGCGAAGAGAGAAAGGAGTGGTACAAAACAGAGAATTCAAGGGGACCTTCGGTGGGAAGCAATCTTGACCTACAAAAATGAAGTTTAACTTTGATGCCTAAATTGGATTTTGTTTTCCAAGACCATGAAGAGTGAGCACAGCACTGGAATGAGATGAAGACTCTACTCATTCTTTAAGAACTCCTTTGTGAAGCGGGCTGGTCAGCCATTGCTTCTCTTGTGTTCCCTCTATAAGTGTGACTGCCTGATTTGTTTATACCTGATAGAAAGGAATCGTCTTATGTCTGAGTAGAGGATAGCCCTATAATTGAATCAACAGGCAGAGAGAAAAAGGAAGAGCTCATGACAAAGGCAAATGTAGGAAAACAGCAAGGCCCAGAAGCAATCTCTCTTTTGCCTTTGACATAGGAGTAAAAAGCGAAGCTGAGATAAAACAAGCACAAAAAGGGGCTACTCACCTAGAAGCCAGGTGGACAGTGGTGTACCTTCTGGCTCCTGGTATTTCATATATCAAACCTCAAGTCTAGCTACATATATGTATAAATTATAAAGACTTCCTTGTGTTTTCTCATTTCTACATCTTTGTATTTTTCCTTATTGATCTATTGCCAATGCCTTTTACTATTTTTCTTTGATTTACAATAGGCATTTCTTTTTTTTCTTTTTTTTTTTTTTATGAGATGGAGTTTCACCGCGATGCCCAGGCTGGAGTGCAATGGTGCGACCTCACCTCACTGCAAACTCCGCCTCCTTAGTTCAAGCGATTCTCCTACCTCAGCCTCCCAAGTAGCTGGAACTACAGGCATGAGCCACAATACTCTGCTAATTTTTGTATTTTTAGTAGAGAAGGGGTTTTACCGTATTGGCCAGGCTGGTCTCGAACTCCTGACCTCAAGTGATCTGCCCACCTCAGCCTCCCAAAGTGCTGGGATTACAGGTGTGAGCCACCATGTCTGGCTTACAATAGACATTTCCAAATATATTAGTTATTACTTTAATGTAGAACTCTAAATTGAGGATTGGGTTCAAAAAATTTTTTAAACAAGAACAAATTTTTAAAGGAAATAATATACCCCAAATGAGAAAAAGCCTGTTAGTTAACATATTATACCTCAATGTCCTATTTTCTAAAAAATTATTAGCTTCTGGGATGAATTAATCTCTATGTTAAGCTGAGATTCAGCAAAACAAAATAAGTAAATTAATTGAATTTGAACTCTTTTCTTCCTTGAAAAATACAAAAAGGCAATGATGCTTAAAGAAAGTAAAGATAAATATGAACAATGTATGAATAGCATTTTCTACATGCTTTGCATGAGCAAGTATATGAAAAACTGCCATGAACTTTACCTTATTTTATTTTAGTAGGTAATATGTTAAATTTAGAAAAAATGTGAGTTATCTTTTCTTCTGTCCCTCTGTCTTGATTCTTTCCCAGCACAGGTGTGTGGAATATTTTAAAGTTTGTCTAAAGAAATAATTATTATAGGTAAACAGATATAAGTGTATTGAGTTGGGCAAAATGTTTTTCCAGTTCCACCTCAAATATGAGAAAAAAAAGCAGTGTGAAGTTTTGAGTATGGAGTCTGGGACATTCTTACTATAGGCAAGTACTTTCAGAGTAGAGGGCCCGTGAAGATTAATTTATATTACAGAAACAAACTTTCTGATGATTCACAAACTGAATTTATTAGTTCACTTTGTTATTTTTAAAGAAATTTGGTATGATTTGATATGTGACTACCCCCATGGTAACCAGATCTAGCTTGCTCATGCATTTATCGTAATTGATGTCAAAGGAGTGACACCTCCTTGTTGCTCTAACTATCTTCCCTGGAGTCTAAGAACTTATTCTCATTGAGTCAATTGGCATCCTTCATGGATTTTTTTGTAACTTTAATTGCACTTAATCTTTCATTGTTGCCCAAGAAGTCCTGCAGTAGGTAAAATAGTAGAGTCATTCTGACGCAGTCACAGTCCTGGGCCAAAAGGGATGGTGGCCAGGCTCTCTAGCAACATATCATGCGTTTATTTTCTTCATTGTGTTCCCATTCACGGAGGACATATAGTATTCAGGTGTTTTCCAAGTTCTTCACAAGTATTGTTTGTTTTCAGTCTTGATACAACCCTGAAAAGTAGGCTTTATTGTCTTCATTTTACAAAGAAGGGAAACGAGTTTAGAAGAGATTAAATATAAAGTAAAATACAAGGCAAGGAATTAAACCTAAGTCCTTCAGATTCCAAGGCTCGGGTTTTATTCACTGTGTCAAGTTATCCGTGTGTTGCTATATTTTGGTTCTCATACTTTTTTTTTTCATTGTCTTTTGGGAAGAAATATAAATAACACCCATAAAAGCTAGCTTTCTGTTCTTTAAAGCAAGTCAAATGAATGGTTAATTTTTTTCTAAGTGTTTATATAGTATTA
This sequence comes from Pongo pygmaeus, assembly GCF_028885625.2. NCBI lineage: Eukaryota > Metazoa > Chordata > Mammalia > Primates > Hominidae > Pongo > Pongo pygmaeus. The sequence continues at coordinate 101,464,368 of NC_072387.2, forward strand.
ACTTTATGTTTAAAATACAGAGAGATTCTGCATAGCAAAAGAAACTATCGTCGGAGTGAACAGGAAACCTATAAAGTGGGAGAAAATTTTTGCTGTCTATCCATCTGACAAAGGTCTAGTATCTAGAATCTACAATGAACTTAAACAAATTTACAAGAAAAATGACCCATTAAAAAGCGGGCAAAAGACATGAACAGACACTTCTCAAAAGAAGACATTCATGTGGCCAACAAACATGATAAAAGCTCAACATTCATGATCATTAGATAAATGCAAATCAAAACCACATTGAGATACCATCTCACGCCAGTCAGAATGGCAATTATTAAAAAGTCAAGAAACAACAGATGCTGATGAGGTCGTAGAGAAATAGGAACACTCTCACACTGTTGGCAGGAGTGTAAATGTGTTCAACCATTGTGGAAGATGGTGTGGTGATTCCTCAAAGATCTAGAACCGGAAATGCCATTTGACCCAGCAATCCCATTACTAGATTTATACCTAAAGAAATATAAATTATTCTATTATAAATATAGCATCTGTAATCCCAGCTACTCAGGAGGCTGAGGCAGGAGAATCGCTTGAACCTGGGAGGTGGAGGTTGCAGTGAGCCAAGATCGCACCACTGCACTCCAGCCTGGGTGACAGAACTAGACTTCTTCTCAGGAAAGAAAAAAAAAAAGATACACGCACACGTATGTTCATTGCAGCACTGTTCACAATAGCAAAGACACGAAATCAACCCAAATACCCATTAATGATAGACTGGATACAGAAAATGTGGTGCATATACACTATGGAATACTGTGCAGCCATAAAACGGAATTAGATCATGTCCTTTGCAGGGACATGGATAGAGCTGGAAGCCATTATCCTCAGCAAACTAACACAGGAACAGAAAACCAAACACTGTGGCCAGGCGCGGTGGCTCACGCCTGTAATCCTTGCACTTTGGGAGGCCAAAGCGGGCAGATCACGAGGTCAGGAGATCGAGACCATCCTGGCTAACACGGTGAAACCCCATCTCTACTAAAAATACAAAAAAAATTAGCCGGGTGCGGTGGCGGGCACCTGTAGTCTCAGCTACTCGGGAGGCTGAGGCAGGAGAATGGCGTGAACCCAGGAGGCGGAGCTTGCAGTGAGCCGAGATAGCACCACCGCAGTCCGGCCTAGGCCAAAGAGCGAGACTTCATCTCAAAAAAAATGAAAAAAAGAAAACCACCAACACTGCATGTTCTCACTTATAAGTGGGAGTTAAACAATAAGAACACATGGACACGGAGGGGAACAACACACACTGGGGCCTGTTGGGGGGTGGGGTTAGGGGAGGGAGAGCATTAGGAAAAATAGTTAATGCATGGTGGGCTTAATATCTACATGATGGGCTGACAGGTGCAGCAAATCACCATGGCACACATTTACCTATGTAGCAAAGCTGCACATACTGCAGATGTCCTGGAACTTAAAAACAAAATACATAGATATTCTCTTCTAAAGGTTTGCACTTCATAGGAAATTTTGTTTTATGACAGAACATCAACACTATTCACCCAGTACATAGTATCATATTTAGTTTATCAGGAGTTACCTACAAGTTAGAGACGTAAGAGGGTGAGATCTTGATTAAGAACATTGGATGCTTTTCTAAGGAGTCATCCTGGAAGCTATAGGCAACACTTTGAGTTCGAATTGGAGTTGGGTGGTCTAGGGGCATGGATCCCATTGAAGAGAGAGCTAGTTAAGAAATAATGAAGATTGAACTAAGGCTGACACAAGGATATATTGCAGGGAGTGAATGCTAGAGGCAAAAGTCATGGAAACAACATGATTTATAAATGCAAAGGAATTACATGTTTATGGCTTGATTAACTGGATTGGTGGTAAACGCCATTCACAAATTTGGGATGTTTAACAGGAGGCCCAGCTTATATTTTGAAATAATTTAGAACCTATCTAGTAGGAGATATTTGGTAGAAAATTTAGTCGGTAATTTCAAGAGTGGTATGCGTTGAATAATTTTGAGGGTCATCAGTGTATAGATTAGACTTCTGTAAACTTCGAGGAATGCAGGCTCTTAAATATACATTTTCTTAAAAGAGTGCCTGGGATCTTTAACTCAGAATCTGTAACTCAAAAATGATAGAGTTGGTGATTGAAGCTATGGTTTTAATAAAGTCATTGGGAGGAGGAGGAACAGAGGCGTAAACACAGTGAAGAGACCATAGGCCTGAGGATGAAAAACACAACATTCACTTAGTTTTGGGATCCAAGGGAAGAAAAGTAACACAGGAAGCGACTGAGAAGGAGTGGCTAGAGAGATACAAGGAAAACTAGAGGGGATGTTGTCACAGAAGCCAGGGATGGGAGCGTTTCAAGAATGATAGTGAGATCAACATTGTCAACCACCACAGAAACGTCTATAAAGATCAACCCAGAACTTCCAAGGAACTTGGTGACATGGAGGTGATTGTTGATACCAGAAAGAAGAATAATGGAAGTGAAAACCAGATGGCAGTGGGAGTAAGAAGTGGAAAGGGAAGAGGACTTAGAAAGGATGTCAAGTTTAAGGAAGGGCTTTTTTTTTTTTTTTTTTTTAAGTGAATGAGCCTTGAGCATATTTTATTCCAAGATTATAGAAGCATTGGAAAGGAAACTATTGATTGGAGAGAAATGCCTGGAGGGATGATTGCTAGGGCATGGGTCTTGGGGATGTGGGAGGCAATCAGATGTAAATACTCAAGTAGTTTGTTGAGTTTGGGACAACAATTCTCAATTCTTAATTCTCCAGAGACTGGAAGAGAATTGGAATCACGGTAGAAGATAAAGATAAGCTCCTGCACGCCACATAAGTACGTTGAGTCCTTGATATTGGAAGCTACATTGAGTTAGAATATTTTGTGCTCCACATCATATAGTGTTTGGTTATTTTTCCTCTAGCAGTATACCATAAGCTGAGCATGGGAATGGAGGACACCAATGGTTACAATGATTCAGTGATAAGGTTTTGTAATATAGGAATGACAGAAAAGCAAGGGGTAAGAAAGTTGTACATTGTAGGGTGGAGAGAGAAAAAGATAAAGCCTCATTTGGTGAACAGATTGTAGATTGGTATTAAAAAACCCTGTAATTCCAAAATCAATTGCATTTCCATTGTCAATGTAAGAGCACAAGTTCTGTAAGATAGAAGATGTAGTCAAAGACTAGAATTTAAAATTTAACATCATGGATAAGTTAAGGCCTCATTGTTCAATCTGGGAGAGTCACTGAAATGTAACTTATACAAATTGAGATATGCTGTGATGTAAAATATACACTAGATTTTGAACAGTTTGTATGACAAAAAGAATGCGAAATATTTTATTTACAATAATTTATATTGATAACATGCTAAATTATGATATTTTGGTGATGTTAGGCTGTATTAATTTGCTAGGGCTGCTGTGGCAAAGTACCAAAAACTGGGTAGCTTAAACAATAGAAATTTATTATCTTTACCATTTTGGAGGCTGGGAAGTCCAAGACTGATGTGCTTCATGCTTCTTGTCTAGCTTCTTGCAGCTTGCTGGCAATGGCATTCCTTGGCTTGTAGAAGCATCACCTCAATTTTTGCCTTCACCGTCACATGACCTCCTCCCTGTGTACCTGCCTCTGTCCAAATTCCCCTTGTTTTTAAGGGCACCAGTCATATTGCATTAGTGGTCTCCCTTACACTCATATGACCTCATCCTACTTAACTCATTTCGTTTTCAATGACCCTGTTTGCAAAAAGGTCACATTCTGAGCTATTGACGGTTAAGACTTCAACACATGAATTTTGGGGGATACACTTCAACTCATGACATAGGCTATATAAGATATATTGCTGAAATTAATTTTGTCTGTTTATCTTTATTTTTAATTATGACTACTAGAAACTTTTAAGATTATGTATGTGGCTCACATTGTATTTCTATAGTATGTGTGTCTTTTGAACAATACCTAACACTAATTGAGCCTTGGGTATATGCAGGCATTTTTTTAAGATCTTTATGTATATGAAATTTTATAAAACCCTGTTCACTTTACCTCTCGTAGACGGCAGACAGAGAATACCCGAGGTTGCATAGACAGTAAATAGCAGAGTTAGGATGTGAATGCTGGTGTCCTGACTCCTGAATCTGCCTTCTGACTGGCTCTAGAATAGTACAGCTTGATGAAGAAACTAGTATATTTTGTCAGTCATGGGAATATGAAAAATATTATTTCTTCATATTACTTGGCACCAGGTATTTCTCTACTTGTTAATCTCCTCTTTTCATTTTCAGTTTTCTTTGGTCTCTGCCTCAGTTTCTCCCGGTAGCCTTTTATCTCTTGCATTCGCATCCTTTACTAATCAATATCTATATTTTTCCTGTTAGCCATTGTAACAGGAAAATATGTCTTATGTGCTTTATTGACTTATATATGTTTTATGGCACAGCAATATATTTTTGTTATCTTAACCTGTCTTTTATTTTAAACCCTTCCTAGCTATTATTAAAAATCAACTCTTCTGTATTTGTGAAATTCTTTTAAATAAAATAACACCCAGTATACTTTTAAATACCACTTATTTTGTGACTATGTACAGATACTCTGAAAAAGTCATGGCAAAAAACACTGGAATGAGTTGTAGCAAAAATTTAAAATGTGCTGTTTATTAGGGAATAATAAATTAAAGACTGTTACTCAACGTGAGAAAGATATTTTAAACCAAATTCATTGGGCAATGGTGGATTTAAATGATTGAAGTTTAGTGGAATACCAGGTTTCGTGCTCATAAAGCTGTGTGTTTATATGTTGAAAGATGGCTGAATGGAAGAATTGAGAAACTTTGCTTTCATTTCCTTGCTTTACCACTTGTTGCATGACCTTGCCCTGGGATAGACAAAAGGAATCAAGACAAATTGAGTGGGAGGCTACATCTAGAAGAAGCTCTTTCAACAGGTACTTCAGGGACTCAAATTTTTTCCTGTGACTTTAGTTCAATATCCTGTTTTTTTCTAACTGTTTTGTAGTGTCATCTTTGACCTCAGTATTTTTTATCTTGACTTTGAAATCTGTACTTGATTTCACCCTTACTGCCCCCGATTTTACCCTTTGAATTTGACTTCTCTGTTTCTCACTTGGGCTTAGTGATTTGGTCTTGACTTTCATCAAGCTTTTCTTGGTCATTGTTTTATACCCTAACTCCATGAACTTGACACTTAAATATAGCTAAACTTCAGTTAATCTCCTCAGTATAGATCAGTGGGAAGAACCAGACACTGCCCCTCTTCCTGAGAGCAGGACCCTCAAGTCCCTTTGTTACTAGCTACTTCATAAGAATTTATGACATCATTACAATTTATTCTAAATGACTACAAATTTACATAAGATAGTGTGAGGTCACTTTGAGAAAGGATTTCCTTATCCTTCTACTACGTTATGTATTACTGAAATTTTTACATGAAAACTGAAGTCTAGTCAATCATCCACATTTATTTGTATGTATCTGTGGGATGCCCACTTTGTCCTCTATGCTGATGTTTCTCAAACTTTAGCGTACAAAAAAATCACCTGGAGATCTTGTTGTAATGCAGCCTTCTGGGCCGGAGACTCTGATTCAGCATATCTGGGGGATCCGCAAATTTGCACTTCTGACAAGTCCTCTGGTAACATTAATGGTGTTCTTCTGACACACTTTGGATAGCACTGATGCAGACCAAGATTCCAGGTGATCGTTGGCCCAAATGACTGGGTAACATGATGGTAGCAGGTAACACACAGGTCAACCTCATTCATTTCCTAAGGAAAAATAAAAATAAAGCAAGAATATTGTAGTTCTTTGGTTTCCAAATGCTGTATTAAACATACGTATATGAAAGAGGAGTGGCTAAATTCAGCAGTGGCTCTGATAAAAACGGGTTTCAAATCTGTAGCCCAGAAACGTTATATTAGGAAAAAAGATCGTTCAGGTTATTTGAAGCAAAGTACCTTAAAAATTGATCTTTCCCTAAAATATGCAACCTGTTATCTTCAACAAATATGCATTTTAAAGCCATTTTAAGGATTCCTGATTTGGAAAAGGAACCCTTCTTATGGTTGGATGAAAATATATATTTTTTTAACATTTAAGGAAATGTGTTTTTACTGTTTGTTGTTATATGTAAAATTTACAATGAAATAAATTTTGTGTTATGGTTATCAGATAATTTTAAACATCAGAAAATTAAATATGATTACACTATATATAGTTATCTACATTTAGGTTATACCTATCTAAAACTGTTATGATTTTAAATAATTAAGAATATAAATTTTATTTTTTAAATGACAAAATGAAATAAAGAACTGCAAATTCTTGATCTAACATAATGGTTTAATGGCTTTATTTTCTTCAGTCAATAAAATATTTAATGGGCACATACTGTTAGCCCAGCAAGCAGGTAGGTAATCTGATACATAAAAGACATAGAAAGGTTGATTCTACCTTAAATATATGCTTCTGGTATAGCATATAAAAAGTTCCAAATCTACTCTACAAGACAACATGATCTAGGTGTTTGGGAAAGGATATAAATGTGATCAGAAACAAGACTTCAAAGAGGTATAGAATTCATGAGAATGTGTGCATGTGTCTGTCATAGAGCATGAGTGGATGTATGTAAAAGTGGAGAAGAATTAGGAAGCTTTTGTAATTCAAGTTATCAGTCATCATCAGACACTTTGAAAATATTAACTTTATTTTAAGCTTTTATAACTTATCCATAAAATCATTATTACCCATTAAAAATAAGGAGATATTAAAACAAGGTAATGAAATAAAATATTTATAAGAGAAACAACTTGCTAAGGATAATATATATATGCGCGTGTATGTGTGTGTGTGTGTGTGTGTATGCGTGTGTGAAATATATGCCTATGGCATTCATTCATGTAATATTTAAAGGCTTACCCTGTTTTTTCTTCTGCAGGGTATACATGTGGCAAACATATGAATAAATATAATGTGCACCTCTGTATGAAAGATGCCGATTGCTTCTTGGAAAAAGTGCGTGGTGAAGTTCTATAGGTTAGCACTGTCGTCAACAGCAGGTTTTACATTCCGCACTTGACCCTGTTATTAAACTGATGTTTCTTGTCATTATTTCAAACAAAAAGTTATCTCTGAATGTTTTATTTAATAGAACCTTTTAGATTTACATTCTATGTGTAGTAGTGATGGCAATGGCCCTGCAGACCTCCAACTCCAGGAGGCTGACCTGACTGAGGGCCCAGGCCCAGAGCTCTGACATCATTTCTGCATTCCTCCTGAGGCCACACCTTTCCGTGCTGCCCGCTGTCGGGCATGTGTGATGTGGCAGCGATGCTAAGTCAGGCCTGTTCCTAGGAGACACGGGACTTCCATGTCTACTGACTTTGGCTCCAGGCTGCCCTTACAGTTTTGTTGAATCTTCTTTAGACTACACAGGAGACTAGAACCTTTCCTCTAACCCTCCCTTCCTCTCTTCTGCAGCGTGGGTCACGCCTGTAGCATGGTCTGAAAGCTCTGCCAGCGTTTCCTGGCTCCCTCTCAATTTTCTTTCATTGGCACATCTCCTAATAACATTCTTGCAAATTAATCATTCCCATCTTGGCATCTGTTTCCTAGAGGACTCTTTCTAACACACTGTATAAGGGACTATACAACCATCCTCTAAAGAAACATATACACTTAAGTAAGTTTGAGGCCAATAATGAGAGCCTGTAATCCTGTTTTCTGATTGCAGAGTCAGTCATGAAATTTGAAAGGTAACTGCTGCTGCTGCTAAAGGAGCCTCCTCTGTGTTGCTTTCTTTAAATTGTTACTCACTCAGTGGTGATCCCTTTTGTTTTTTTAGAACTTCTTAGTAAGATTATATACTAGTGTAATATGCTAGTATGAAAAATACCTTAGCATACACAGCGCTATCCTGATTCCAGGATGCTTCCCTTTAGCCTTTTCATTCGTTTATCAAACATTTATTACAAATTGATTTTATGTCAGGCATGATCCTAGACACGAGCACATGTGCGATGTGTTGGGCATAAAGATTTATTGGAAGAATGGCACAGTTTATCTTCCCATGAAAAGCAAAATGATACTGTTTTTAATTGTATTAAGACAGGTTTTTTTTTTTCTGGAGTGGAGAAGTGAATTAAGTACCATTTAAAAACTAAAGTAAAATATGAGATTGTCACTCATATCTTAAATGACAGAAAATTCAGCTGTATTTTTTGATATATGTAGATTGATTCTTCTCGAAACAATGGTTCATAAGGCCTCTTAAGTTTCAGATTACTTTTATTATTTTATTTTATAACATGTTTATTGTAAAAAGTAGAAAGTATAGGCTCACAGAAACAAAAAAGCTAGTAAATTTTCTATAACTCTGGCATCCAGAAATAGTCACTGTTAACTTTTTACTGTATAGTCTTACAGACTTATTTTTTTTACCATAAAACATACATACACATGCATGCACACACACACTCAGATATATTACCACCATTGATTTTCTCATAAACTTATTGAGCATCTTTCCTGTGCCAGGCATTGTGTGTGAGGACTGTGGAGACAGAGCAAAAGGAAAACATCCTTCCCACTATGAGAATCAGTACAACTTGAGAATCAGTACAGTGCAGTATCAAGAGTGTGAACTCTGAATACGGGTTGGCTGTGTCCCCACCCAAATCTCATCTTGAAATGTAGTTCCCATAATCCCCATGTGTCGTGGGAGGGACCCAGTGGGAGGTAATCAAATAATGGGAGCGGTTACCCCCATGCCGCTGTTCTCATGGTAGTGAGTGAGTTCTCGTGAGATTTGATGATTTCATAAGGGGCTTTTCACCCTTCGCTTGGCACTTATCCTTCCTGCCACCATGTGAAGAAGGACCTGTTTGCTTTCCCTTCTTCCATGGTTTTAAGTTTCCTGAGACCTCCCCAGCCCTGTGGAACTGTGAATCAACTAAACCCCTTTGCTTTATAAATTATCCAGTCTCGGGCAGTTCCTTATAGCAGTGTGAGAATGGACTAATACAACTCTTGAATGAGGCCATTGGGTGACATCTCTCTCTGTTCTGTACCATCCTCTACATTGGATATACCACATTACACAACTGGGACTGGTTTCATATCTTTAAAATGGAGTAATAACAATAACTACCACACATGTTTCTTGTGAATATACAAGCTCTTATTCAGCACAGTGTCCAGGCTATAGGAAGTGCTGAGCCATTGTTATTGCTACACTACTAGTTGCCTCTTTCTGATATTACTTAGAGATCACTAACTGCCATGAAATTAGTCAATCCTCAGTGCTATTCATTCTGGATCATGCTGAAAACTGCCCTTGTGACTGCAAACAGGACTTATATTTGCAATCCCAGTGTGTTGTTCTGTCCACAGCATGTTACGATGCAGGGAATGTCTATATTGATCAGCAGTTCCAGGGGCCTTTTGTTTACCTGAGTTATAGCATCTCTGTAGCAAGACTGGATAAATCTTTTATGTGCCTGCCCTTCACGCCAGTGCCGTTCTCAAATGCATTTTAGTATACTCCACATGGCTTGTATTCTTCTGATCATCTCAAACATATCACCTACATTCCCAGGCAGTCAAAAGTCACCACAAACTTAATTTATTGCTACTGATTACTATGTTCAAATTTATAAAATACATAGATTTTTAAAAAAAATTATTTTGAAATAATTGCAGACTCACAGGAAATTGTAGAAAATGGCACATAGATTCCCATTATCCGTCTATACAACTTCCTCCAGTTGGTGACATTTCACACACTGTAGTGCAATACAAAACTGGAACATGGACAAGGGGACATACTCTGAACTGGACTGCAAATCTTATTCAGTATTTAACAATTTTCATGTGCACTTGTGTGTATGCATATGATGTATGTATGTTATATAAACATACAATTTCATTGTATGTTTCAGTTTGTGTGATCATTACCAGAATGAAGATATAGTACTAATATATTACCTAAAAGGGACAGTGTCATCCTACCCTTCATCAATATACCCATCTCTCACTTGTGTCTCTGTCTCCAACTACCAATCTGTTATTCATCTTTATAGTTTTGTCATTTCAAGAAGGTATACAAATAGAATCTTGTAGTTTGTAACCTTATAGTATGTAAACTTGTAGTATGCATTTTTTTCACAAAATATACTCCTTCATTCTGCCTTTATTTTCTCTTTACTGTATACCAAGATCATCTTTCTGTTTAACTAGCTTTCTCGTCTGTTTTCAATTGTTCTTTTATGTAGAAAAACAAAACAAAATGAAAACAAAACAAGATGAGAAAACTTTGAAGAAAAGTAAAATTTCCTGGAAAATATAAAATATACTTGAAGATACTTGGTTTTCAACCTTTACTTAATTAACGTCAATAAAACAATTTTAACCTGTCCCAGTTATCACTGACTACTCCATATTAGACTCCAGGGAAAGCAATTAGAAAAAGAACTGTGAACATCTGTGAAACAAAATTCTCATAAGTTTTTTTTTTGGTTTTTTTTCCTAATGCAGAAGGCTAAAAACCATTTGTTCTCCACTGGGGGAAAAATCTTTTCTTAATTTTAATGAAATTATAAAATTTCATGATGAAATTGAAAAGAGCTTTCATTTAAGTTGGTGCCTTCTCTCCAGCAACTTTAAGCAAGTCTTTCTCTTCAAAGTCATTATTAATATTAAGTATATTGCTAACATTGCTGAATATTCAGTGAGTCATTGATATAAATTCAAGTAAGTCAGATGTCAGGTTGGGTTCTCAGTAGTGATTTACATTTGGCAAGAGTTTTATGAGAGTACATTATTAGTTTGCTGACTGCCTTAATATATAAAGGTTATAAAAAGAGTTTCATCCAACAGTTATGAATTTCACCATACCACTAGATAAATGTAAGTACCCCAAAAATGCATGTGGCTTTAAAACTTCTGCAGAAATGCTCAAAGAGCAATTCACTGTCTCAAATTACAGACAGATTTTTTTTTCTTATTAAAGGCACATGAGGTCTACTCACATTCTGAAGAAAAACATATCTGATAGCTATTTTGATAATATTGTAGTTTTGAGATTCACATTAGTTTATTAATATTACCCTTTCCTAGTCTATCTCAGATATTTCTATTGATGACTCATGTTTGACTCTGTGTGCACTTTGGTCACTTTGACTTATGAAAACATTTATGCTGGGCATGGTGGCTCATGACTGCAATCCCAGCATTTTGGGAGGCCAAGGCATGTGGATCACCTGAGGTTGGGAGTTCAACACCAGCCTGACCAACATGGAGAAACCCCATCTCTACTAAAAATACAAAATTAGCCAGTGTGGTGGCACATGCCTGTAATCCCAGTTATTTGGGAGGCCGAGGCAGCAGAATTGCTTGAACCCGGGAGGCGGAGGTTGCAGTGAGCCGAGATCGTGCCATTGCACTCCAGCCTGGGCAACAAGAGCGAAACTCAGTCTCAAAAAAAAAAAAAAAAAAAAGATTTATAAATGTAAATGTTCTATATTAGTTAAGGGAAATGTGCTGTATTAATTGAGGAATTCTAAACATGTGTTTTCAAATGGCACACTCTCCTGGTGACTGGTGACAAATTATCTTCTCAGGAGACTAAGTCATGGAGAAGAAGGTTGCTTGTTGGACAATGAATTAAAGAGATTTGGATCTTTCTTAAGAAACTGGTTAAGGGAACTGGAAAGATACAGATTCCTTGCTCCTACTCTAGAGTTCTGAGTTAGGAGTTCTGGCCTCTAGAATATATTAATAGGCAGATCAAGGCTATTCCTGTGCAATTCAGCAGAGAAACACTGCTTTAAATACAGTCCCCACTTATCTGCAGGGAACAGGTTCCAAGACTCCTAATGGATGCCTGAAACCTCTGATAGTCCTGATCTCAATTGCCGTCAATAAGAGCATGTTTCCATTTATGTTTTTCACCCACAAATCTAATGTCTTTTCCATCTTAAATAAGCATTCACCATGCTCTGTGGCTATAGCTTTTGTAAATTGAGGTGCACAAGCAAAACTAGCACATTTTTTTCTTATTTACAATTTCATGAATGGAAGATTCATCCTCACTGTAGATCTTAGCAACCTCAGAATATGATTTTTATTTTTTTCTTATTAAGTGGGGAACTTTTACCTTTCAATTAAAGGAAGTACTTTATGGCTTCTCTTGGCTTATTTAATTGGCAGCATTACTACTCTTGCACTTTGGAGCTATTATTATGTAAAATCAGGGTGACTTGAACACAACAAGCACTGCCATACCAGGACAGTGGATCTGATTACCCAGAGGGCTAAGCAACTAAAGGGCAGGTAGGATATACAGCACAAAGGGATGATTCATGCCTTGGGAGGGATAGAGTGAGATGGTGGGAGATTTCATCACACTACTCAGAATGCCAAGCAATTTAAAGCTTATAAATTGTTTATTCTGGACTTTTCCATTTAATTTAGATTCCAGTTGACCATGGTAACTGAAACCACAGAACTTGAAACTGCATGTAAGGAGGACCTACTATAGTTTGATCAACTTAAAGGGAATTTCTACAGAGTGTTGCTCATATTGATAACCTACAGGTCGTCACAGTTGATTGTTTACTTTAGGAATAAGCAGGCTTCCTAATTAATCCACCTTGGGGAGATCTTGTGACTCGATGGTGGCATTCTGTCTCTGGGTAAAGAATCTTATCTCAAATTCCTCAAATTGTTGAGGTGCTGATCAATGTATAACCTGCTGACACTCAATAGAACACTGATTTATTTAAGAATATCTGAAGCATGAATTTCTACTGATTGTCTTGCACGTAGACATTTTTCAGTCTGTCTGATGTCATCTGTAGCTAAGGATTGTAACTTCTGTATTGTATTCTCTAACAAAAAGATGACAACTCCAGTAATGAGGACTGCCTCTTCCACTTTTCCAATGTTCCTGTAAAAACCTTTCACCTAGTGACAGACTCCAAAACACCCCCAACTTTGTTGGTGTGTCTTTCCAGGTTGATCCTCAAATTTGGCTTTTAATAAACCCTTATAAGGTTATCTCTGCCCCCACAGCCTTAATTTCCATCAACAAACAATTGAACTCATGGACATAGAGAGTAGCAGGATGGTTACCAGAGCCTCGGAAGGGTAGTAGGGGTGTAGAGGGGAGATAAGGAAGGTTAAAGGGTACAAAAAATAGAATGAATAAGACCTGCTATTTGATAGCAAAACAGGGTGCCTATGGTCAATAATAACTTAATGGTACATTTTAAAATAACTCAGAATGTAATTGGACTGTTTGTAACTCAAAGGATAAATGCTTGAGGGAATGGATACCCCATTCTCCATGAACAAAACAAAACAAAAACAAAAAAATATAATCAATCAAAGAATCCTTTTTCAGAACAATGTTGAGAACACTTTCCTTCCCCCTAGCTTCCCCCTCTTTCTCCCTTCCTCTTTGTCTAGTAGTTCCATCGGTTTCTAAGTTAAAACATCATAGGCAAGTTATGATTAATTAAATCACATCTTATATTAGACCTAGAATTTTTAACAGCTTTCAGGCATAATTAACATACAATTAACTGCACATAATTTGAATGTACAGTTTGATACATTTTGACCTATGTATAAGCAAGTAACATATCCATTCAAAAAAATGGCAGTGAACATATCCATTCAAAAAAAAATCTAAACCTAACAATTTTCTCGTGTCCCTTTGTCATTCTTCTCTCCTACCCATCCTCACATGGACCCCCATCTTCAGGTAACCATTGCTCTACTTCATATGTTAAATGCATCTCTGATGTGAGTTAAGAAGGCATTACCAGCTACTGAGATTTTAGAGGCACCCATAGATTTCAGTTGGATGTTTACCAGAGCAGCTTCACTTCCTAACATGAATATTGGTGGATTCCTGGTTCCATATCGGTGGATTCCTGGTTGCACACAGTGAAAATTAATATAAACTTTCTGTAGGGCAACACATGTTCCATAATGTTTAAAATTGCATGTAGATCCAGAAATTCTACTTTGAAGAATACAGGCATGTGCTTAAATATACTTGTATGAAGGCACTCATTACACTGACCACTGTATAATTTTTTAAAAAAATGGAAAATTCACAAATATGCTTAAATAATGGATTCGGTAAGTAAATAATTAGATACTTGTATAGTGGAATAATGGTGAAATTATTTTGTGGATTGTTGTTTACTATTGTAGAAAGATATTTATATCACTCATGAAACTCAATCACTGAACATAGTATATTTATATAATATGAAATATTAAAACCCATACGTATATAAACACATACACGATGTCAGGAAGGATATACTTTATACACTGTCTCTGGTTAGTTGAATTGTGCGCATTTTAATATTTGACTTCATTTTTTAATAGTTTCTAATGTTTCTATGGTAACAATGTTTTGGAAACAAAACTCTATTGCAAATTACATTTACTGCAGTGCATTTAGCACAATGCCTGGCTCTTCACATTTACAGGGTAATTTCTTGTTTCTTTATTGCTTGGATGTTTTTACCCCAATATTAAGGCTTAAGCCCAGGTGGGGCTTGGCCCATTTTTGCCATTGTTTCACCTCATATAAACTCACACAGAGATAATCAACTATTTGCTTTATTATATTATCAAAACATTGCTTATTGTTCTATAATTGTATCTGTAACACAGTATTGCAATAATTTTCTTATGTATTTTTCTCCTACTTTGGGACTGAAATCCAGTTAATGGAATCAATGTCTCTGATTTTTGCTTGCTTCAGAGTACTTAATAAATATTTACTGAGAGACTAGCAGATTAAATGAATGGTCTCCATGTATCAGGCACAAATAAGAAAGTGATCAAGTAAGTGACAATTTTTACATATAGATTTAAATTATTTCAGATTGTGTATGTTGAAGGTTGTATTCATTCTTTCGTTTTAAAAATTAATGAACTTAAAAATATTTTGCAGAATTTTGCAAGATGACTTGTGGAGTAACTGTTGTTTGCTAGGACAATTCTTAGAGAAAATTCTGTGTGTGTTTGTGTGTGTGTGTACACATATGTATGTATACTAAAATTTGTGAACAATCTTAATCCTTCAATATTGGAAAAGTTAGAAAATATATGGAACTAAATATAAGTTATGATTAGTAATGTTGTATGTATAATGTTATTCATATATGGTTGAAAGGGATTTTTAAATTTAATATATCACTTTTATAATAAAAATGAGTTTAAATCATAGAATAAAATCTCAAAAGGCATTTAATCATATATAATCATATATCTCAAAAGATATTTAAAAATTAATAAAAATCAAAACCGATAAATATTTTATACTAGGTAGACTTTATAATGTGTACTCTAGTAAGTAGAGAACAAAATATTTATAAGTTTTGATCTTTATCACTTGGTAGGATACACAATATCGATAAGAATATTACTAAGGATGAGTTCTAAAACAATAATAAAGAAACAGTGACCTATGTTTGACTTTGGGGGAAGAAATTCAAAATGCCTGTCAGCTAAAGATAAATTTTTTAAAAATTATGGAGTCAATTGCCTAACGTAGGTACCTGCTAGTCTGTCAGGAGAGACTGGTATTCGGTGTTCAACTCCCAGAGGAATCTCTCTTATGGGGTGAAAACAACTATGGAGTCTGTTAACTGAACAGCACAGCATTGTATCATTGACTAGAGCCCTGAATAAACAGAAGTCACAAAAGAGGCGATCTGCGTATACCCGAGGATCCTTTTAGCAATCGTTGTGTCAGCTGAGAAATGCTTTCCATAGAGTCAGCCCCTCTGCTGTATTTTGCCCCTTCAAAGTTCACCATACTTGCCTAATTCTCACTACTTTTACTAACCAGTTTGAAAGGCAATAAGGTCTTTTGTACTCTTTTTCCAAAAATAACAAAAACAGAGGCAGTGTGGAGTAATTAAGACACTTACATTGACAGATGAATTTATTGTCCTATTTTCTGGCGAGTTGCATGTGCTTTCTGTAGATGTAAAGTGTAAGTTTTTGGAATAGCCATATTGTCATCATGCATGACTGTCACCTAAAGCTGAATGGCAAGCAATGATTTACCAAATAAACTGCTATTCAAGAATGTATCCATCATAAGAATGGAAAAAATGATGGCAGAGGTATAGATCTGGGAGTAAGGATGGGTATGTAAAATGGACCATCGCCTAATACTTGCCTAATTGTTACACAGTATGCTAGAGTAAGAGAACTGTGTGTTGAGTGGGAATCAGATTTTCTTCAAAGACTTTAGCATAAAGTAAGATAAATGTGAGATGTTACAAATAATTTTTTAAAAAACAACAAAAATATGTATAGCAGAGAAACTTCACATCATGTAATCACATCAGTTGTTTGGTGAAGACCCAGTTAAAAATCTCAAAACTTCTGTTAAGGCATTTCTGACTTTTTCATCCATGACCAATCCATGACTGGCCTAAAGCAAAATGAAATGCTCTCTTCTTTGAAGTATTAATTTTTGGGTAATTTTAAAAATCATAGTGTTTGGCCTGCTATACCAATTGTGTTTGTCCATGTGTTCAACAAATCACATAGTGTTTGTCCATTTGTTCAACAAATATTTGTTGAGCATCTGTAATATTTTAGAAACAGTGCCGGGTGCTGGTGATAAAAGGCTAAACGATGAAGGCTGGCAATACAGTTTAGCAAAAAGGAACTCAGGGTTTGTAATGGAAGAGACCTGGGAACTATCCAAGCTGTACTTCTCATCGGCAGTGAGACATGGGAAAGTTACTAAATATATATGAGATACTCTTGTACTCCTCCTGCAGGTGCTGAAAAGCCATGGAATGTTTTAAGCAAGGACGTGATACAACTAGATTTGCATTTGTGAAAGATCACACTGGCAGGAGAAAGAAGATGGGTGAAAGAGTGAGACCACAAGTAGGG
The DNA here is from genome assembly GCF_028885625.2 of Pongo pygmaeus. NCBI lineage: Eukaryota > Metazoa > Chordata > Mammalia > Primates > Hominidae > Pongo > Pongo pygmaeus. The sequence continues at coordinate 101,481,349 of NC_072387.2, forward strand.
AGACTCGTTAGTTGAGTGCTGTAATTAATGAGATGATGAAGACTTGTATTAGGAAAGCTGCTGGGGTAAAGGGTCACCTCTTCTGAATGGAGTGATAAGAAGAGTAAAGGAAAGGGAGAAATCCAAGATGGTAGTCAGTGTATCTTGGGAAACTGGATGGATGCTGGTGCTATTAACCTAAAAGAAAAAGATTAGCCAGCAGATCTCAACTGGGGACAATTTTGCCTTCCAGGTGACCTTCGGCAATGTCTCAAGATAATTTTAGTTGTCACAGCTCAGAGTGGGTTGCGGATTCTATTGATATCTAATGGGTAGAGGCCAAGGGTGCTGTCTAGGATCCTACAATACACACGACAGCCCTCACAACAAAAACTTCTCCCACCCAAAACATGGAGATTGAGACACCCTAGACTAGAAAAAGAGAAGTAGAATTTAGGCATTTTGGTAGAGAAGTGAGATGCTAAACTCAAGTTTGGACATTTTCAATTTGAGGTACTCACTAAACCTGATTTAAAAAATCCTGCCTAAGTTATATAACTTGTCGTAGATCAAGTGGTAGAGGTCTGGCATCAACGTGGGAATATTAGTGGCAGCCACACATCAAAGACCATGGATAGTGTGTAAACAATATAGAAAGACTCAGTTATGCATACATGTAGAAAGTATGGTTCCTTTTAAAAATTTAAAAAATACATTTGTTTGGAGTATTATTTGAACAGTGCTGTTTGTATAAAAAGGAATAGCAACACGAGTAATGCCTACTTTGGATATTTTCAAATATTATCTTATGAAATTGAGCAATGCATTATGTTTTTATGTTCTAGAAAGCAACAAAAAATACATTTCATTGTCTTCAAGAATTTCCTCTTTACAAAATATTTTTAACATATAAATACATATTAAAATGTATACATATTTAAGTTTATGAGAGGCTGGAGTAGGGCAAGCACATTGAAAGGGAAAAAGATCAGATCTGAAAGCAAAACTTGATTTAGTTCCCACCTATCACAAGTTTATAGCACCTCATGCTTTTCAAAAATTCTTCCTAAAAGGTGAACAAGTCTATAGTTTATGTAATACTGATAAAATTCAATTGAAATATAATAGTAAATAGAAACATAACATTGGTGTGATGGCCTTAGCCCTAGCACATTTCTTGTTTTCAAATTGGATTGTTTCATATTTTGGGGAAATTTTTTTTGGGGGAATAGATTAAGTTCATATTCATTCTTTTTTCAAAAATCTGTTAGTTTCCAAGATTTAATTAATAAGGCCAACTAATTCACATAATTGATTCCAAAGTTAAAATTTTCAATCCAATTATCCACCCAAATTGACCTTTCTTGTTTAATGCTATTTGAATTGCTATACTCAGCTTATGTTTAATTACAGTATCTATGTTTAATTATTGCATCTGAATCATGTTTAATGAGCTCCCGTGTTTAATTACTGTATCTGACTAATATAATTACTCTTAAGTAATCTCTACCATTATTAGCTAAGCTTCCTAAGCTCTGTGGGGTCTGTCTGTCAGCCTGATTCTCCAGGCTCAACTTTCCTCTGTCGTCCCTCATATGTACTGTGTGCCAGACCCTGGATTCTCTTAGTGTCATTAATGTGCAAAGTTACTTCCTACCTCTGGGCCTTCACACTTGCTGATCCCTGCCTTCTGCTCTGATCTTTAGATCTCAGCTCATGACACTAGCTGCAGAAACAATTTCCTTGGTTTTCTAAAATACTTCGTGCCCCACTCCATTTTAATGTTATCAGGTTATTGTGTAATTTTCCTTTATATCATGTACTGCATTTTTTACTGTTTGTAATCTCTGTTTTCTATGTCTCAAACTCTAGGTAGCAACTCAGCATCATGTATCCAGCAGCATTTGTTGAATAAGTAAATAAATATGAATGAATTAATGATTCAGTCTGTCAACCACAAAAATTAAATATAGCCTTGTAATTGCCAGTAGTTCATATATATGATTTTCTAAAGCCATTACATTCACACAGTGATTAAAAATACAAATGCATAGAAAAACCAGAAGATAACAAAAATGAGTAAAGTGTCAGGTGCAAGCCAATGGGGAGCTTGGTGAGGATTTTCAGGGCAGTAGTGAATTGCCCTTGGCATTTAGATTCAATACTTTTAATACTCTGGGGGCCAAAGCATAACAACATTAAGCTCGTGGGCCCTGTATGTTAGTTCTTGGAAGCTGGGAGCAGTGGCAGCCTTGGAATACTAATGCCAGGCAGATGGTTGGTTATGGTCACATAGCACAGCTCTGCTTACATGTCCCTAAGCCAAAGACCAAAATGTGCCTGTGAATATTCAAGGATATTTATTACGCTCTTTCTAAGATATACCATTAGTTTAAATAGTGTTAAGTTACAATATATGTGAAAATAGAACTAATCTAGGAGTAGTCCCTTTCAAGGAATCTAAGTAGAAATTTATACTTAAGATCCAAAACAAATTTGGGTCTAGCAGCCTCAAGATGTTTATCAAAGACTTATGTAGTACTATGTGGTGCCATTTCCAATTAACCACCTGTCCCCCACTGCCTCCACGATGATCCCCACCTCCTGGTATTCACACCTCTGTGTAACACCCTCCACTTGAGTGTAGGCTGGACTTAATTGACTCAGTTCTGAGAGAAGCTGTCATGTGTTGAGTGTGGAAATAGATGAAGACTACCTAAATCAGAACAAAGAAAGCCTCTTTATTCAGAGCTTGCTACAGCAAGGTAGTCAGTCATCATTGCTCGAGTTTGGCAGAGAATCAAAGGCAGGCAGAGGAATGGAGACGCTTAATAGAGGAAAAAAGGAAAGGCTTCAGGTTGTTAGAGGCCGTTGGCATGGGGAAGCTGTCAAAAGAATAAATAGAAGCAGGGCATCATATGTGGTTGGTTAGGGGAAACATATTTGGGTTTGTCTAGCTGGCTCTACATTGGAAACAGCAAACAAAAAATTGAAGGTTATCAGTTATTGATTAAGTTTTGGCCATTTGGGGCTGATTGCTACAGAGGCTGTGGTTTGACTTCCTGGATGGTTTGCTGCAGAGGTTATGGTTTGGCTTTCCAAACTGGTTGTGGCAGCTTGTGGGTCAGAGTTTTATTTTTATATATGGTCTGCCCATTGTCTACATATTGAGTCTCTTATGAGGCACCCTGTGGAGTGGCCCACGTAAGTGAGCCTGGAAGCAAATATCTGAGGCCTGCCAATAATCACATGATTGAGCTTGGAAGCAGATCCTCACCCAGTGAAGCTTGGAGATGACTGCATCCCTGGCACATTCCCTGATCATAACCTTGTAGAAGATCCTCAGCTGAGACTCTTCCTGTAAGTTACTGTCTGATTTCTGACCAATAGAATCTATGCAATAATAAATATTTGTTATTCAACCAAAAGGGATATGGTCTTTTGTTAATCAGATCACCAGGAAATTTAGCTCAAGGATTTCAGGTAGGTTTATCTGGAAGGCATAGACAATTCTAGTATTTCTCAGAAGGGACCGTTTCTTTCTCAGAAATATAAAATCTAAGTCAGAAAGTTAAGTCACTACTCCTTCTTAAACCTCCTCCTTCTCTACTATTTTATTTAATGAAATCATTTACCCCACCCACTGGCTAAAAAAATCTCTAGTCTTCTTTGATTTTTGAACCAAATATTTAGTATCTACTACGTACTAGGCACTGTGCTGTCACTTAGAATGGAGCACAATTACTTGCTCTTGTGGAGCTTACATTCTTTTGAGAAAAAAATATAAAAGAAACAATAAACATATTTCTTGTGTGTGGAATAAGGGCAGATTCTACATCCTTGCAGGGTAGAATGGGCTTTGTTGGTACACACTGTAAGGCAAGGGTCACCGAGAAAAGTATGGGTCCCTCGATTCTTCCACAGTCTGGCAGGGCCTTCTGCTGGCCATGCAGTGGATCTGGGTTGCAGTGAAGGGACATCACCTTCTGTTGCTTTTCCTTCTTACTGTGGTGGCATGTGGACAACTTTGCTGGCTGTTGGAATGACTATTTGAGCAGAATATCTGGGCAGCGTTTTAGAATTGTTTTTTGAAAAAGCCAGACATTCGATACCTGGTAAGCCTGGGAATTTTCAGGCCTTCATTCCAGGAGAAGATGCGACCGGGCATGTGGATTTCCATGGGGCCCGAGTTCAGGTGCAGCCCCTCCAGTCAGGATTGGGGGAAGTTTCCTCTGTCCCTCATCAAGAACTCCTAGGTTTACTTTCTGGCAATTATGCTTATTGCATTGCCATAATAAATAAGTCATTTATGCAATGCATTATGTGATAAGTACTGTGGGAAAAAAAAGTAGAACCTTCTACATAGGGCTTGAGAGTGGGCTATATTAAATAGATCTACTGGAGAAAACCTCATTGAGAAGGTGACATTGTGCAAAGAGTTGAAAGAGGCCATGAGGACATCTAGGGAAGAATATTCCTGAGAGTTGGGGGAAAGTCTGTAAGTCAGGAATGTCCTTGGTGTGTTTGAAGGACTGTAAGGAAGCCAGCATAGCCAGACTGGAATCAGAAAGTGAGAGAATTAGGAGAGGAAGCGAGAGAAGTAACGAGGGGTCAGATCATTCAGGGCCCTGTGGGACTTTTTAAGAACGCTGTTGTTACTTTAAGTGAAGTGGGGAGCAGTCATAAAGTTGTCAGCAACGAACTGGCATGGTCTTATGTCTTAGAAATTTCATTAAACTGCTGTTTTGAACACAGTCTAGACATGTCTAGAGTTCAGACAAGAGATCTAGGCTGGAGATATGCAATTGGGAGTCATTGGCTCACATAGAGTATTTAAAGCCATGAGATTGGATGTGATCATCAAAAAGTGAGTGAAACAGAGGGAAGAAGAGAACTGAGGCAGGAGCCCTGGGACCTTTACAATTAGAAGGATGGAGGAAGAGAAGGAAACAGCCAAGGAGGCTGAGAAAAACATGACCAGTAAGGTTAGCAGAAGGAAGACCAAGAAAGTAGAGTATATTAGAAATCAAGTAAGGAAAATGTATTAAGGAGGAGGGAATGAGAGACTGCCAGATGTTGCTGACATGTCACCTATGATGAGGACTGAAATTCACCAACTGATTTGGCAATCAAATGGAAGTCACTGGTGAAGTTTGCAGGATTAATTTGGTGAAGTAGAGGTGAAATCTTGATAAAAGTCAGTTTTATAGAGAATTGGAAAGAGAATTGGAGAGAATGATGATGTATAAATCTTGAGTAATTTTGATACAAAGAGCTGCAGAAAATGGGGGCAGTAAAAGTATGATAAGAATTTTTCCCCTTATGATCTAAGTAATAAATCTCTCTTAATGGGTGCAAGTATTTAGATATCGATTCTTGTTCCCTCATTCAGTTTTATCTTTTAATATTATTTTCTTCCACCTCCTATTGTTATTAACCCAGGGATTTTCATTTGGTTCTGTATTGTGTCTCACCTGGACTATTACCCTAGTATCTTGCTGTGTTCATTATTACCATATTACCATCTCACTACTCCCATAGTATCTTCCTGCTTTCAAGGAATGCTCCATTACTCCTGCTGGCACTCTCTCCAAAACATATACTACCTGTGATGTCATTACTCTTTCAAGCTTAAGTCATCCAATGACTTTCCAAACACAGCTTGGCTACAGCTGCTATGCATGCTGGAATTCCAGCAAACCAGAGAGAGATGGATAAATCAGAGCTGTGAGAGGGAACTGGAACTAGATTTTGTGTAAGGCTAGCCTGCGAGATGGGGAAGGCAGCTATAGCTACTGTTGCCTCACTTACAATGTCTAAGAGGTTGTGAAGAGGAGAGATCCTAATCAAGATCTTCTAGTAGCGGAAGGCTTGATTTTCTAGGTAAGAATACAAATGTTCTTGACTTATTCTCCCCAGTACTTAGTTCAATATGGTTACATTCGATATTGGATTTGCAGCCACAGACAATTGTAAAGACCCATATTTGGGGGAACATAAGATTCCTAATATTTTGCCAGGTTTAGTTCTCATTATTTCAGTTTTTAGTTACATATGGAAGGTTTTCAGGTCCAGCAATTACATGACATTTATTTCCTTACTCCGTGTACATACCAATATATGCTTGTCCATGTTATGAGTATACCTACATTTTGCTGTATAAATATATGTGCTTATTATTCTTACATTTTAGCCTCTTTTTTCCCCCTGAATTTGAAACTGATTTTGTTTCCTTGCTTTTCTTTTTAGAGACAGGGTCTCACTCTCTCATTCAGGCTGGAGTGCAGTGGCATGTTCAAAGCTCACTGTAACCTCATACTCCTAGGCTCAAGTGATCCCCCTGCCTCAGCCTCTCGAGTAGCTAGGACTACAGGTGTGTGCCACCACACCTGGCTAATTAAAAACTTTTTTTTTTTTTTTTTGTAAAGACTGGGTCTCACTATGTTGCCAAGGATGGTCTCTAACTCCTGGCCTCAAGCAGTCTTCCCACCTCGGCCTCCTGAGTTGTTGGGATTACAGGCATTAGTCATAGCTTCCAGCCCTATTTTGTTTCAAATAATGAAAAATCATTAAATTTGTTGATGCCAAGTTATAGCTGCTTCAATTGCATTAATTTTTAACTTTAAAATAAATTTTAAGAGATGGGGTCTTGCAATGTTTCCCAGGCCGGCCTTGCACTCCTGGGCTCGAAGGATCTTCTTGCCTCAGCCTCCTGAGTATCTGGGTCCACAGGTGCATGCCACCATGCTTAGCTCTACGATAACATCTTTGACCATTACTGATTCCAGATATATTTTTTGTGCACTTACTCTGAACCAGGTCCTGATTATACAATCACTATAATATAATGAAAGATATTTTACTTTTTAAGGAATTGGATGTCTTGATATCAGAGATGACTTGCAGCAATAATGTCACATTTTGAAAATCAGTGTTGCACAATACAGTATATAACCCTATGACTTTTTATAACATATGGTGACATTTGCAAAGATTGTAGCACACTTCAGGCAGGTTAATTATGCTAGGAGGGGTCAGATGTTCCTGATTACATGTTGATTGCTCAGCTCCTGTTCCAGCCAGAGGGAAAGAGCTCAGAAGCTTCCTATGTATTCATGCGACTCACCTCTGTGAGGAGTCCTTGCTTGCATGATCATTCTATCTAAAGCATTTATCCCTTAGCAGTGGATTTGTTTCTTGTGTTTTGTGCTCCACACATCACCTCCATGACTGTCTATTTGAGAAGTGTTTAATTTTTCTGTTTTGAGTTTTATTTTGGTTTACTTACTACTCTTAGAGGCAAATTGCTATCTGATTTTACTTTTTCAAATTCTAAATGATGGTGTTTTTCTAAATTTATACTCTCTGTAAACAGATCCATTCATTCTGTATACACATGGCGTGCATCACTAGACATTTTATACACATTTTTTTTTGAAAACCAGGACCTAATATTTCATGCTCTGCGTTGAGATTAAGGTCTGCATGTTGCTTACAGTTTATGATACCTGAGACATACACTATTTAGTACTCTTCATTTTTTCACTGTTTGAACTTCACATTAGCTCACCATCCAAAGATGATACTAAACTGGGACATTAACCACAAGCTTTGCTTATACTCCTTTACCTGTGGATCCTCTAAGATGCAAATCACATGCTTGCTATGATGGATGGGCATTTTCTGAAACTGAGCTGGAAGCTTCCCACTTCATTCTCATGTTATGCATGTAGTTAATTGGTATTTTGATTGAACCATCAGAAGAATAAAAATGCCTATGAATCAAAGGAAATTATTCTCATTAGATATGAAACAAAGAAAGCAGTGGTTTCAAGAACAAATATTATTCAAAAATATTCTCATTAAAAGAAATTGCTCTCTTTGGTATAATAAAAATCTTCTAAAGAGAAGCATCTGGCAGAATCTTATAACTTACTGTATCATAACATTTGGGATGAATTAAGTTGCTTCATGCTACAAAATGCTTTCAAGGCTTCTCCGTATTTTTTCTTCATTTTAGCTTATCTATGGCTCACAGTTCTCCAATTAGGTCATTTTATACTTAGTACTTCTTTATGTGTATCAGATTATGAATATCATATAGAAATTACAGTCCCTTGAAGGCTAGAAATATTGCTAACTGGAATGAGTTCAAGCCCATGTGTGGAATGTGAAAGTTTTTCTGTGCTGGATTTACCTGTGTAATATTCCGTAGTGATAGTTAGGCAGGTTGAACTACAAGTGCCAAGACAATAAGCTGTGGATGTGGGCATTCAGGAAAAGACAGTCTTTTTTTTTTTTTTTTCTTTTTTTTCTTTTTTTTGAGACAGAGTCTCGCTCTGTTGCCCAGGCTGGAGTGCAGTGGTGCCATCTCGGCTCACTGCAAGCTCCGCCTCCTGGGTTCCTGCCATTCTCCTGCCTCAGCCTCCCGAGTAGCTGGGACTATAGGCGTCCGCCACCACACCCAGCTAATTTTTTGTATTTTTTTAGTAGAGATGGGGTTTCACTGTGTTAGCCAGGATGGTCTCGATCTCCTGACCTCGTGATCTGCTGGTCTCGGCCTCCCAAAGTGCTGGGATTACAGGCGCGAGCCACCGCGCCTGGCCAAAGACAGTCATTTGAGTTCACGTGTTAGATACCCACCCTTGGGCAAACCTATGATCACCCAATACTTGAGCACAATCGAGTGGATGTATGTCATTAAACAAGTACTAACATTAAATTTGTCAATGGATCTTAGAGTTGGAAAGAATTTTCAGTGCCATCTCATTCTCTAATCTCTTTACCATCTCAGATCTGTTATGTAAGTGACTTCTTTAACACGATACTCACTACTTTTTCAAAGAAGCCCATTCTATTTTCAGATATGCCCTCTTATTGTTTTCATATTTGGTTCTGTATCTAGAAAACTCTGAATCCATCTTCTATATAAGGGCCTTTAAACTTCTGAAGGCCACTTCCACATATGTCTTGGGGCATGCATAACACTGGTAGGGAGTGTAAGAGGAATTAGAGCATGACACCATGATCTCTCAGGAGAATGAGTTGGAATAATGGTTAACAGTATGAGTTTTAGATAAAACAAAAGGGTTAGAATTCCAACTTCAATACATATAAGCTGTGAGGCACTATTTTAAAAACATCTTTAAATGTGAATAATATTTCAAATAATTTAATTATTTTCCTCAGATTTATTGATCTAGTCTTATTCCAATACCATGTAGCTTGTGTTTCATATAGTACTTTAGTATCTAAGAAGGTTAGCCCCTTTTAGCATTTGTCTTTTGAGGGAATATTCTTAAATATTTGATTAAAACAAAACAATTTTAATTGAAATTGCATTTAATTTACATATTAGTTTTAGGAGACTTGACATTTTTATGGTATTAAATATTTCAATCCAATGTGATATGTCTTTCATTTTATTCAGATCCTGCTTTATATCACTTAATAATTATAGTTTTTAAAAGTAAATTCTATATTTCTTACCCATTTAATTCTAAGCATTGTAGCATTTTGTACCTATTATGCATAAAGTATATTTTTGTTTTTCTACTTTAGATGGCTAATGCTATTTAGATAAATGCTAGTTTATTTTAACTTCTCTCTTTATCTTATTTCTACCACATTTCCAACATATCTTAGTTTTTATTCCACAGCCTGTTGGAATTTTTTAGGTATAAAGTCACATAATATTTTATTATTTCTTTTTTAAATTCACTTGACTAGACTAGTCAAAACAATTTTGAATGTAAATAGTGATGATAAACACTATTGTTTTGTTTCTGATTTACAAGAAATGGCTGTAGCATTTCACCATGGAGAATTATGTTTGCTGCTTGTTTTTGAGAACTGGTCTGTCATATTAAAGTTCTTCTTTTGCTTCTTACTTAGAGTTTTGATAACTTACAGTGATGGAATTTTATCAACTGTCTTTTTGCATTTATGATGTGATCATGTTGATTGTGGTATTAAATTTCTTTTTATTTAACCATCCTTACTCCTTGGAATAAATATTTGCTCCTAATGTATTACTTATTTTGTATAATGCTGGATCTAGTCACCGTTTAACTGTATTAACTGACAGTGGCTGGATACATACATGTGTGTGTTTGTGTGTGTGTCTGTGTAATGCACATTTATATATGCCTTCTCTTTTATTTAATTATATATTACCCCCTTCATAATGATTCCTTTTAATTTAAGTTAAAACTATAGTAGTTTTGTAACAGGAGGAAGCATGGATGATACAGATGAGTGAAGTCAGCTTGGCCTTAACCAAATTCCCAAAGTTACTGGTGAGTTCGAGCTGCAGCTGTCAGACTGCTAGATGCAACCTGAAACTCTAGAGGTGTGGGAAGCATGGCATGATTCTGTGATGCACTGGGGATCAATCGCCAGTCTCCCCCCCATATCTCCCTAATATCAAACCAACATTGCCATTGTTCAGGAGTCTGCATGAATGACCAAGGCACGCAGCATTCCTGATTCCTGTTCAGTCAGGTCCTCCAGCTTTAAGTTCAGGTCTGGGTGGGAGAGCATGCCTGGAACCTGCAGATAGTAGGGCACTTGCCCAGTGATTCATGTGGAGTGGAGTTGGTCCTGGTGTGGTCTAAGTCTGCCCCACAGAAGAATTCATTGCCATGATGCCTAGAGAACTAGGCAATCTCATCTCCTCCGGTGAGGCTCTGGACCCTGCAGCAGTGATGTGTGCTGCAGCAAAGACTGTGGAACTCAGTACCATGAATGTATTTTCTTCTTTGTTCTATTTTCTCTTTCATAACATTGCTTTGGTCAGTTTTTGTTGTTTATTTTTCATGTCTTTATTAAATGAGCTATAATGGCTGCCACATATTTCTGTTGTCAAGAATACAAATATCTGATATTTCAATATTAGATAAGAACAAATGTGTATGAGGTCTCCTGGTTGGATCCTGCCTTCCTTTTCCTTTTCTGCATGAACCTATGTCTGAATCCAGATTCTGCCACTTTTGAACTCATGTCACCATGTACAGTGCTGCTGTTTGAGCACTGCACAAAGTAGGGAATGGGAGCTACATCCAGCTGGGGTTTTGCTCTTCAAATCCTTGCCTCTGGGACAGATGTGCACATACGTGTTTCTGTTTCACACAAAAGCTACAGTATCAGCTAGCAGCACATAGCATTGAAATGTAGTGAAAGTATGCAAGCCCTTTTATCTGTCTTAGCCTGTTTCCTCACCTGCTAAATGAATTTGTGGTATTGCAAATTCTTAACCCAAATTCTCAAATACATGTATTACAGTTGCTGGAATATTTGACATTATGTTATTATATGTTTCATTTAGTGATGATCTTGTTATTATTTACACTTTAGAAGAATCTTGTATCCTATTGTTTCCTATGTTATTTCTACCTCTTTGGATGTATATTCTCTAAAAAATTATTTTATTTATTTATTTATTTATTTATTTATTTTTTATTATTATTATACTTTAGGTTTTAGGGTACATGTGCACAATGTGCAGGTTAGTTACATATGTATACATGTGCCATGCTAGTGGGCTGCACCCACTAACTCATCATCTAGGATTAGGTATATCTCCCAATGCTTTATTTTTTAATCTCTAAAAAAAGGGAAGATACTAGAATGTCAGGAGAACGAATTTCTCTTGTCAAATATAAAAATAATTCCAGACTATCATAACAGTGTAAAAGTCCAGTTGGTTCTTATTAATCATTAACTTATTGTTTGGGCAAAAACCCTTAGCACCCTGACAATCCTAATATAAGCAATAAAATAGGAAATATTTAATAAATATAACTTAATCATGGTTCTATATCTTCGTAAATGAATTCAGTAATTGCAGTGGCATTTTCTAACAAGGAGAATTCAACCAATCCATTTTTATAAAGTGAAAGTAGGCGTCAGGGTAAAATAGCACACGTTGATTAACTACTTAATACACCATTGGCTTTACAAGGCCTAACAGAGGAGTACTTTCAAATGACAGTGCTTAAATAAAAAAAATATTGTGCAATCCTGCATAGTAATTACAAATGCATTAGGAAACTCGACAGCTGTGCTTGGAATGCAGATCAGAAAAGATCAGGAAATATAGTTCTAATATAATCATTAGAATGTGGTTGCATTGTATGAAGGGTCGAGTTGTATTACTATGCCCCCCGACATTAACTGATAGTCATATGTGGATGGTATAGAATATGTGCATTACGAGCACACTGCAAACAAGAATGAGACAAAACATGGTTGTTTCAGAGCACAATGGTACAATTCTGAATGAATTAACAGTGATTGCAGGGAACAATGTGAAGTGAGTTAGAATATGATTTCAATTCCTAGACAAATTGGAGAAACCCCTCCACAATAGAATAGTACATTGCTAAGGGTTGATCAGGGGATGGTTAACAGACACTAATTTAAAGCGGGAACTTTGGCCAGAATCAATATTTCAACAGCTCTGCTTGTCAATTAACATATCCTCCAATGACCTTCTAAGAGAAATCTCATTATATCAACTATAGGAAGAGCTAGGGAAATAGTAGCACTTCACTGAGATGTTAACAGCTGAAATGGCAGGGTAGAACTTAGGAGAGAGGTATATCAAAACTGAAAGAAAGGTGACTTTTTGTAAGGGGCAAGTTAGGTCAAAGAAGGGGGTTATTCACTATGTCTAGATTCTGTATTAATTGTCCATAGAAGTAAACTTTCCATCAAAACCACAACTAAAGTTTCCCTTTAAGACCAGCCATTCCCACCAAGGGCTCAAAATTCTATAGTTACCCTAACCCCATTTGATTGAAAGAGATGTATTTGCTTGTGTATGTGTTTGAAGGTAAGAGTCTCACATGGACTTTTGCTATTAATACATTGCTTGAATATCTAAATTATGATTTTTGTCACTAATTCATCCTAAGCCTGGCTTGCTAAGATCTCAAAACATCACACATGTGTCAATTGTATTATTGGACACTGAGTGAACCCAAAGGAAAGGTAGAACTAGAATAGTCTAGATTAGAATGGCCTTCCATGGAGAACTGGGATATAAGCTAGTGGTTTTGTAGAGACTATGAGGAGAGATTGATCTGATGGAAGTTGAAGCATATGTTGCCCATTGCTGAATGATACAAGGGGACCCTAGATACAGAGCTTTAAATGCCAGGATATCATTTTGCTTTGCTCTCTGATAATAGAGAAACATTCTATATCTTGAGAAGTGAAGGTACATAGCAGTGTTTGGCAATTGTTAATCTATTGGTGTTCTATTTGGATTAGAACTAGGAGAGAATTCAGTGTTGAGTCTACTGTGATAAACAAGGACACGAATGTATAGACCAGGGTACTGGCTATAATATAAAAGAACATAAATCTGACAGAATGGTCTGAACCAGGAGAAAAATTAAAAGACATTCTTAACGTTAGTGTGGAATTAGGCAGGTCTGGGAGATAAAAATCAGAAAGGGAGTTCATTTTGGAAGATTAAAGCAAAACAAAATCTTACCACAGAAAGAAAACAATATATTCTTTCTAATAAAGAAAATCCATGATTTTCCAACTGGAAACACTGGTGGCTGCAACACCTCCAGCTGTCTACCACCAATCATTGTGTTTCCTCCTCTGATCTGCTTCAGTCTATAATTTGGAATACTCAGAAGCTCATGTTTTTGGAATACTCAGAAGCTCACAACCTCACTTGGTTGCTGAGGGCGGGGCATAAACTGTACAGTTTAATGGAGGAATGTGAAATAATTTCTGGGGCTGTTCCTTAGTCTATGAGAGCAGCTTCAGCAGTACTGTCTCTCTTAGGCTGCAGACAGTTCTGAAAACTGAACTAACTTGACATGGAATTGCCAAAATATTGCCTTCTGTAATGAAACTGATAGAATTAAAAATAAAAACTACACACTTCCTTTATTCTCCTATAGCAAAAGGATGCAGAAAGGCAACTTGTATGACAGCTAGTGTTCCTATCATTGGTTTTACTCTTCATGTTTGACATTGGTAAACAATAGAATTTCAAGAAGTGATCACAAAGGATAGATTTAATTTAGGCATCTCAATGGACTTTGCCTTTGATATGTAGGCATAATTAGTGTATTGGGCCCAAGTTAGCCTTAATTAAATTGATTAACTTGAGTAACATTTGCCTTGGTTGATATAATGAACATAAGCCTAAGGATTTTTTTCATTTAGCTTATTTTTCACGCCTACTAGTTTCATGTCTAAAAGTTCACAGTAAAGTTTAGTAATATGTTTTAGAGTTATGCAAAGTAGTGGGAATAATCTTGATACTTGAGAAATCCTGTGTTTAGAGCTGCAACCTATTGAATCAAAGAATCTGTGAATGGGAGTTCATTCATGATTTGGCTCTCTGCTTGCCTATTGTTGGTGCAAAGGAATGCTTGTGATTTTTGCACATCGATTTTGTATCCTGAGACTTTGCTGAAATTCCTTATCAGCTCAAGAATTTTTGGGGCTGAGATTATGGGGTTTTCTAAATACCTAGGAATATAGCTAACAAAGGATGTGAAGGACCTCTTCAAGGAGAGCTACAAACCACTGCTCAAGGAAATAAGAGGACACAAACAAATGGAAAAACATTCCATGCTAATGGATAGGAAGAATCAATATTGTGAAAATGGCCATACTGCCCAAAGTAATTTATAGATTCAATGCTATTCCCATCAAACTACCATTAACATTCTTCACAGAATTAGAAAAAAATATTTTAAATTTTATATGAAATCAAAGAAGACCTTGTGTAGCCAAGACAATCTGAAGCCAAAAGAACAAAGCTGGAGGCATCATGCTACCAGACTTCAAACTATAGTGCAAGGTTACAGTAACCAAAACAGCATAGTACTGGTATCAAAACACATATAGACCAATGGAACAGAACAGAGACCTCAGAGATAACACCACACATCTACAACCATCTGATCTTTGACAAACGTGACAAAAACAAGCAATGGGGAAAGGATCTCCTATTCAGTAAATGGTGCTGGGAAAACTGGCTAACCATATGCAGAAAACTGAAACTGGACCACTTCCTTACACCTTATACAAAAATTAACTCAAGATGCATTAAAGACTTAAATGTAAAACCCCAAACCATAAAAACCCTAGAAGAAAACCTAGGCAATACCATTCAAGACATAGGTGTGGGCAACAAATTCATGACCAAAAAGCAATTGCAAAAAAAGCCAAAATTGAAAAATGGGATCTAATCAAAGAGCTTCTGCACAGCAAAAGAAACTATCATCAGAGTGAACAGGCAACCTACAGAATGGGAGAAAATTTTTGCAATCTACCCATCTGACAGAGGTCTAATGTCCAGAATTTACAAGGAGCTTAAACAATGTTACGAGAAAAAAACAACCCCATCAAAAAGTGGGCAAAGGATATGAACAGACACTTCTCAAAAGAAGGCATTTACATGGCCAACAAACATATGAAGAAAAGCTCAACATCACTGATCATCAGAGAAATGAAAATCAAAACCACAATGACATACCATCTCACGCTAGTCAGAATGGCTATTATTAAAGTCAGGACACAATAGATGCTGGTGAGGCTGAGGAGAAATTGAAATGCTTTTACACTGTTGATGGAAATGTAAATTAGTTCAACTATGTGGAAGACAGCGTGGTGATTTCTCAAGGATCTAAACCCAGAAATACCATTTGGCCCAGCAATCCCGTTACTGGGTATATACCCAAAGGAATATAAATCATTCTACTATAAAGACACATGCATACATATGTTTATTGCAGCACTTTTACAATAGCAAAGACATGGAACCAACCAAAATGCCCATCAATGAGAGCATGGATAAGGCAAATGTGGTACAAATATACCATGGAATACTATGCAGCCATAAAAAGGAATCAGATCATGTCATTTGCAGGGACATGGACGAAGCTAGAAGCCATCATCCTCAGCAAACTTACACAGGAACAGAAAACCAAACAGTGCATGTTCTCATTCGTAAGTGGCAGTTGAACAATGAGAACACGTGGATACAGGGATGGGAACAACACACACCAGTGCCTAATGGGGGTTAGGGGGTGAGGGGAGGGAACTTAGAGGATGGGCCAATAGGTACAGCAAACCACCATGGCACACATATACCTGTGTAACAAACCTGCAGGTTCTGCATGTGTATCCTGTGATTTTATTTTTATTTTTAGAAGAAATAAAGGAAAAAAAGAAACAACAACAACAACAACAAAACCATCACACTAAGCAAAAAAAGACTGACATGAACGAAAAAATAAAAATCTGTATCCTGTCCCCTCCCTGCCTAAAGGAATTATATACAACATTTAAAAAATTTAGTTATTCTAGTGACTAAATATTATTTTGTGACTGATTATCTTTTCTGAACATCTATACTAACAATTGATGACATAACAACTGGTTGTTCACTTTGTGCTTCATAGTTTGTGCTATGGCCCCTATTAGAAGAATACATTAAAAACAGCTCAGAGGAAACAAGAGCTCGCCCATCCTTATGCAAAGAGAGAGAAATTAGCTGCCTTTAGATGTAAGCTTCCTTAGCGTGATGGTGATGCAGGAAGCTACTCTACTGTGAAACCAGTGCAGGAAATACCACCACAGAAAAGTGTGCCCATTACTCCGTGTCAGTGTTTTTAAATTAATTTATTTTTATTTTTATTTCTGCCCCTGAGATTTATTGATCTAAGAGGATTCAGCACTTGCCCATAGCAGGCATCCAGTGAACACCAGAAAATAATAGAAAAATTATAGAAACATAATTTAATATCCATCAAAAACTGAAGGTCTATGTATTTTCCTTCCCTCTTCCCTCCTTTCTTTCCTTTTCTTTTACTCTCATGATGAGGCCCTAGCATTATCATTGTAAAAGCATTCATTTGCATTGTTGTCTCTGCCATTATTGCATTGACTTAGAAACAACAAAATAAAATCCATTCATCTACTAACAGATGTCCCAGACTAATATTTCTTTGCTTATAGCACAAGCCAGAGAACAACACTTCAAATTAATATTTTAGAGGTTGTTCCTTTATCTTTGTAACTGACACAGTGAAATTCAGCTGTGTGCAAAGCAGAACTCAAGTTTCATGCATCAAGTATTTGATGTTATATGGACATGACAACAAATTTTATGTCAAGTTGACTGGGCCATGAGGTGTCCTGGTGTTTGGATAAGATTATTTCTGGGTGTGTCTTTGAAGGCGTTTCTAAATGAGATTAGCATTTCAATCAGTAGACTATGGTAGATTGCCTTTCCCAGTGTGGATGGACCTCATCCAATCCATTGAAGGCCCGAGTCAATACTTTCTCCTTCAAATATCCTGGTTTACCACTAACTCATTATATATATATACACACACACACACATACACACACACACACACATATGTGTGTATATATGTATATGTATATATACACATATATATGCACATATACACATATATGCGTATATACACATATATGTGTATATATGTGTGTATATACGTATATATACACATATATGTGTATATATACACATATACACATATATGTGTATATATACGTATATACACACATATATACACCTATGCGTATATATACACATATATACACCTATGCGTATATATACACATATATACACCTATGCGTATATATACACATATATACACCTATGCATATATACACACATATATACATATATACACATACGTGTATATACACACATATATACATATATACACATACGTGTATATACACATATATACATATATACACATACGTGTATATATACACATATATACATATATACACATACGTGTATATATACACATATATACATATATACACATACGTGTATATATACACATATATACACATATATGTGTATATATATTAATTATATAATATATCTCAGAGCTTTACTGAACATTTGGAGATAGTTGAGTTAGTAGTGTCAGAAGCATCTATTTTTAGACATTAAAACATCATTCCTGTCAGTGGAGTACAAAGTCCCTTCATGACACTCTTCAACTTCCTGCCGTATTGTCAGAGTCATTTTCTCTCTACTGATACTGTTTTCAAAATCCAGCAGGCAGAGGCCACCCAAAATTCCTATTACTTTTTAATGCAGAAAAATTTCTAACCCTTATTTACCTTTTTTTTCTCATCTAGACTAGTCCAGGAGACCTTGCCCCTTGCAATCAGAGATCATAAACGTGTTCTTCCTAAACGTGTTTTTCAGATGTTTCCTAAACATCTGAATGGTGAATAATGCGTTCGTTTACTATCACTCTTTCTTCCTTTCCCTAGGGCACTATTTTGGTTACATTAAAAAAAAAAAAAAAAAAAACTCAGGTAGGGGAAACAAAAAACCTGTTGGGTGTATGGGAGATGAAAATGGTAGAAAAGACAAAGCATCCCTTTACGTAAGTTAAACATAATTAAATTTACAATAAGTATAAGGACTTAGTAGAGAAACACTAATATATATCTTTGACAAACTGATTTCACAATTCTCCATGATTCTGACTGAAGATATATGGCACTAAATATGTACTGATATGTACTAGGAATTTAGAGTAGTTGGATTTGCTTGAAAAAGAATTTCCATACAAACATTCAATTTTTGGCTCAAAAACCAATTATTACAAACCTCTTGTATTGCATGCCTGGTGGTTAGAAGTACAAGATGAATAAGGTATGATCTTTGACCTCACAGACTGTAAGTATAGTGGGACATGTAGGGACGTTAGCAACTAATTATAAAATACTGCAATATGTGTATTACCTACAAAGTGATATTCACACAGTGGTGTGAAATAGTAGATTATATAACTAATAGCCTAATTGGTTTAAGGAGACTTCCTGTGTAGGATGGGGTTTGCTCTTAATGATGAGTATGTGTTCCAGGTAGAAAAAGATAGAAAAAATGGACTGTGTGAAGGGTTCAGAGGGTACAACAGTATCGTGTTTCTGTGTTTGGAGCATCAGCTCTATGTGTGGTGGAAGCAGAAGGCAGGGGGTCAAGGAGGGGAGAGATGAAAGAGTGGAGGAGATAAGAGTGGAAAACAGGTTAGGCTTCACCCAGGAAAGAACATCGAATATCTCACTCCAGGGTGGTTCGACTTTTAGAAATGTCAGGGTTGGGTTTTCTAATATGTACTAAAAATGCAGATTTCTGGACCTAATGAATCTGAATGTCTTGATGTGAATCAGGAGCCTGAAGTAACTCTTCGCCATAGATCATGGGAGCCTTTGGCTTTTTTTGTTTGTTTGTTTGTTTTCTGTGTTTTTGTTTTTTGAGATGGAATCTCCCTCTGTCACCCAGGCTGGAGTGCAGTGGCACAATCTTGGCTCACTGCAACCTCCACCTCCCAGGTTCAAGCGATTCTCCTGCCTCAGCCTCCCAAGTAGCTGGGATTACAGGTGCCCGCCACCACACCTGACTAATTTTTGTAGTTTTAGTAGAGACAGGGTTTCACCATGTTGGCCAGGCTGGTCTTGAACTCCTGGGCTCAGGTGATTCGCCCTTCTCAGCCTCCCAAGGTGCTGGGATTACAGGCACGAGCCACTGCACCGGCCACCTTTGGCTGTTTTAATGTTGGATAATGCTAGGTCATGTCTAGTACAACAAGCCAATATACCATCATGGATATAAATGTACTCAGAAACAAAATGAAAAAAAAATCAGCTTTTAATACAGGTTGAAAGCTATATGGCAATCATTCTCAGTAAACTATCGCAAGAACAAAAAACCAAACACCGCATATTCTCACTCATAGGTGGGAATTGAACAATGAGAACACATGGACACAGGAAGGGGAACATCACACTCTGGGGACTGTTGTGGGGTGGGGGGAGCGGGGAGGGATAGCATTGGGAGATACACCTAATGTTAGATGACGAGTTAGTGGGTGCAGCACACCAGCATGGCACATGTATACATAAGTAACTAACCTGCACATTGCGCACATGTACCCTAAAACCTAAAGTATAATAATAATAAATAAAATAAAAATAAAATAAAAATAAAAAAGAAAGCTATATGGCATCCTGGGTAGCAACTTAGAGCAGTTTAACTGGAGGAAATTGTATAGAATGTTTATTAAAATGCTCTTGGTGAAATTTTATCAAGTGCCTTTTATTTTTCTTTTGTACCCTCCCTCACACACAGTAGTGAATGTGAATGTCTGAGTAACTTAATCATTCTGGAACAGTGAAACAGGCTTCATGCTTTCAGGATGACTAAAGATCTTAATGGTTTGGAGGCTTTTGAAAACACTGCACAAATTGTATTTGGCTTTATTTAAACTACCAAGCTAGGTTTAACTTTCATCCAGAGAATGCTTTTGATAAGAAGCTGTTCTTGGTTATAGTTAGAGTGATAAGTGAGCTGGCGCTTAACCTTATGAGGTTTAGGTAGGGTAGGGACAGGGACCACTGCTTTTTAAGGCCGTTGGAACCAAGTACACAATCTGTATGTTTGCCTAAAACACTTCACTATATATGGATAGGGAACAGCTTGCATGCTCATGCTGTGTGGAAGTGGAATCTACATTCAAATTGAAAATAGAAGAGCAAAATGAAGTGCAGTAATAACAAGTGTGGACTGCAACATGACCAAAGTGGGAAAGCTGTTAAAATAAATAATGCTCATGGTCGTATTGGAGTTCATTGTGAAAAAGATGTAGGAAGCAGAATAGATAATTCTTTCAAATGAAAGAAAAAGGGAATCATAAGCAGGGGTGCAATACAGAGGAATTATGGCTCAATCCTTTTATTAAATCTCGACCTTGGTAAGTACCTTCCTAAATGATACTCGGTACTTTTTAATGATTTTCAAATGTATGACTGCAACTCCACACAGAAACTAATGTGAATTTCCAAGAAAACAAATTTTAAAAAAGAAATAGATTTTAACTCCAGTTTTATGGAATTTGGTGCCTTAGCTATAAGGACATGATATTTTGATTATATTAGATATACAACTGGGCACTGAGAAAGGTTTTAAAATGGAAGATTTTGTTTATATTTGTTTGTTTTTAATAGAAGAGAATCTCAAGTCCAAGAGCTGGTTATGGGGGCATTTGGGAGATGAATTAGTTCATCTGTCAAGTTCTTTTGCATTTCTAGCATACTGATCTCCCTGGCACTTTGATCTTCCCGTGCAAAATTGCGGCATTAAGGGATTTTATTCTTATTTTAAAAATTCTTGAATAAAGACACCATTTTTGAATTGGTAAATGTTTATAAAGCAAATTCATATTGTTTCTAAAGTCATATCTTTGAAATCACAATTATTTAGAATCTAGATTTCTACAAGTCATATCTTTGGAAGGACCTTTGTTTTTAAATACATATTTCTAGTGCATTTAAAAATGGCTGCTAGTATCCCATAGCAAAAATCACATAATTGTTACACCCTATTCTTTCTGCTTTTGACTATGTTACTGTTTGAGTATTTTCTGATAAGAGCTATGAAAGCAGAAATGGATGTTGTAGTAAAACAGACTGTTCTTGGTCTGATTGATTTTGTGCTTTATAACCCATTTTAGTTATCAGAAAGAATTGCAATTTTTTCTCCAGCTATTTGGAAAGAATGTAATGGTCTAAAAGAATTGCCTACCTTCTGAGGAAGTTTCTTTCATGTCAAAGTAGAAACAGTATATTTATTAAACTGTCTGTAACTTTGGAGTGAATACTTTCAATTCATTTCTTCCTCTGTTTCCCGACCTGTAACTGTAGGAATTGCTCAACTATGACACTTGGCAATACGATCTAGCAGATGTGTAGGACCATGCTCAGGATGCGGTAAAATCAGGAGATTGCAGAATAAAATTTAAACCATTTTTAAGTTACTTTATATTAGAACATTTGGTGGTTAGAATTCATCGATAGTGTACTTTAGCATGCATTTGTATGATGGCTTGGAGAATATTTTTGTGTTGCCTAATGAAAGTCCTTAGCCAGTGCTATAAAGCTAATAGAAACAAATAGATATATTTTAAACACTGTACTGTAGGCAGATATCCCAAGAACCACGAAATGAAGAAGAGAGAAGATGCTTCATTAGTGATTCATATTAATGTATTATTATTTAGATTTAAAAACTCCACCAAAATGCTCTAGCACCAAGAAGAGGGTACAAATTAATGACAATTCTTAGAGCAATAAATATGATCAATGACTTATAGTGATTAGACATAATAAAAATATAATTAATTGATGGCACAGGAAATTAAACTGTGATAGTTATCTTGAGGATGTTAGGAGTTTTTGTTTTTGTTTGTACATTTGTGGATCCTATAGAGCTGACTTTAAAGGAAAAGATTGAGGTAAGTTATCATTATGTAATTTGAGAAACTGCAAGTTCAATTAATTCATTTTGGTTTAGAATGCCATGTACTACTTAACAAAATGTCTTTTCTAGCACTTGGATATTCTTTTAGCCATGTTTTGGAGACTCTGCAATGTAGATCAAATTGTATTAGTTTACTCAGTTCTGTGGAGTTTGACTTTGTCCTGGGGTAAACATTGTGTTTTAATAAATAAAGGAAAAGAAGTATGAAAACATTTAGAGTGCTCAATATTGAACTGAGGAAAAAATGGACTGAGGAACCAGTGGAAGCTCTTTTAGTAATCCAAAGTGGATAAGAGAGATATTAAGGTAATATCTGGCAATGAGAAATAATTTTTTAAGGAAATCAACATTATTTATTTATTTACTTTAAGTTCTGAGGTACATGTGCAGAACATGAAGTTTTGTTACATAGGTATACACGTGCCATGAGAACAGCTATTGATGACTAACTGGACGTGGGCAATAAAAGTTCTAAGACTTTGAGTCCAGATGCTTAGATGGTTGATCCTAATATACAAAATAAGGAGGTCAGAAAGATGCTGAAACAATAGAGGGGAATAATTGGCAAACAGATCCAGGGTGATATGTTATACATGGAAAAATAGCTAGAATCTCCAGTAAGAAATATTTGCTTCAGCAACAATTCTCAAAGTGGTCTGGGGTTCCGGAAACCTCATAGTGTTTGTGAGATCAAAACTATTTCATAATACTATGAAGTCATGGTTTACATTTTCCTCTGTATTTGCATTTGCATTTATAGTACAAAAGCAATGGTGAGCAAAACTGCTGGGGCTTTAGCACAAATTAAATTGGTGGCATCAAACTGTACTTTTAATAGTAATCACTGTATGTTTTACCTCCACAAACTCACATTTTTAAAAGCCATTGCATTTAAGAAAGTCCAGATAAAACAGCAAAAATTATTGACTGTTAAATATAAACTCTCAATTACACATATTTTTCATGTTCTATGTCATGAGGTAAGATTGCATAAAGCAAGTCTTCTGCATACCACAGTGTAATGGCTCTCTCAATGAAAGATACTTTTGCAATTGAGTTGCAAGCTGAACTAGCCACATTTTTTTTTTTTCTGAATACCATTTTTTTTTTCTTGAACAAAGTGATTGACAGGCAAGCTATGGTAATTCAGACTTGAGTATTTGGCAAACGTTTTCTTAAAATTGAACAAAATGAGTCTGTAGCTTCAAGGAAAACAATGTACTGTATTTGCTGGTAGCAATTATATTTGAGCTTTCAAGAGAAAACTGGAAATTTAGAAAATTTGCCTCCATCACCATGACCTTGACAGTTTCCAGTACTTAAAAATGTGATGAGGCCGGGCGCAGTGGCTCACACCTGTAATCCCAGCACTTTGGGAGGCCAAGGCGGGCAGATCATGAAGTCAGGAGTTCTAGACCAGCTTGGCCAACATGGTGAAACCTCCTCTCTACTAGAAATACACAAATTAGCCAGGCATGGTGGCACATGCCTGTAATCCCAGCTACTCGGGAGACTGAGGCAGGAGAATCACTTGAACCAGGGAGGTGGAGGTTGCAGTGAGCCAAGATCGCAAGACTGCACTCCAGCCTGAGCGGCAGAGCAAGACTCCATCTCAAAACAAACAAACAAACAAAAAAGTGATGAAATGTGTCAAAATCGGGAAAATCTGCATAACTTATGAACTAACATGTCAATGCATGGATTACAATGTCTTGAATGGGTAAGAGAACCATTCATAATAAAAGATTGGCCAGTGGTATGCTTTTAGATTCTGTATTGCACTTAAACTTGAAGAAACAATCAGTCGTCATGTTTTGGTGTAATGTCAAAGAACAATGTTAACGATGATCTGAAAAGCCTATTAAATGAAAAGGCTGCCTTTGTCAGCTGCATCTGTGTGAGGCTGGATTTTCTTCATATACCTTGACCAAAACAAGATGCTGTTCACAGATTGAATTCAGAAATAGATGTGAGAATATAGCTTTTTTCTATTAAGCGAGACAATAATGAAATTTGCAACAATGTAAAACAATGATATTCTTCACACTAACATGTTTTGTTTTGGAAAATACAGTTCTGTTTTTTACAAAACCAGTAATCTAGTATCATTATGTTTATTATGGTTCTCTTAATGGATTAAATGTTTTAAAATAATTATCACTTTTTTAAAATAATACATATGAATAAGATGTATTTCTATATATATGTATGTAGCCCACCACAATACAAGCTTTGGGTTTCTCAATAAATTTTTAAGAGTGTAAAGCGTTCTGAGACTGAAAACTTTGATGATTACTGAGCTACATATGTAAATGTGAGAGCAATCGGCTTGGAGTTTTATTTGCCATTGTAAAAGTGGTGCTATATTTTGAACAAGATGATAAGAAACAAGAACCAAGACTTTGAACAATCTGGCCTAGGATGTAGAGGAATGAGTGAAAGAAACAAAATTTTTACCAATCGAGGGTATAAGAGAATGCGTCACCAGCTTTAGAAGCTAGAGTTACTAGGAGACTCTGAATGTTGAGAAGAAGCCCTTGCATTTCATTAGGAAGAGGTTGGCAGAAATCTCAATACCATTTCAGTGACAACTTGACCCAATCAACTATTCCTCTCTGCCTGCCTGGCTCTTCCATCATTCCTAGTGTAATTTATGCAGCATCACCAGCAGTATTCCCTGTAACCTAAATCTTTTCCCTGAATTTAACTCTACCGTCTTGTTCTAACTAAATAGTAGTTTATTTTCGCCTGTATTATCTTTTGACATGGACTTTTTTTTTGGCAAGGGAAAGAGTGGTAGAAGAGCAACAATATTTATTTTTTTCTCCGCAGTGTATTTGGTGATAAAGATCTTAAATGGTATCTTTCTTTCCCAGAGATTAGGATGCAGTTTTGCACTTCATAATTAGAAATATTAGAAAATTTTCATCTGAGTTGACTTCAATGCAACACATAGCTTTCTCTTTATTTTTGCCATATTTATATTAGTTAATTTTTGAAAAGTGATTTCAATAGCTAATTTGGTTTATCATACATAGTATCTTAATATGCTAAGTTAATAGTGAAATGTTTGCATTTTGTTCAATTATATAGATAAAGTTTTGTCTTGCTTTATTTTGCTTTTGTGTACATCTATCCCAAATGGCCCTTTTCAGCTATTTTATATAGGGTGTCAGACTATTTAAAAAATAATAGTGTGATATATGATATATATGGTTCCGAACCCAGAATCTGGAACCAAATACTCAGGGTTCAAATCCAGGCTCTGCTACTTTCTGTATAAACCTTGATCAAATCACTTACACTCTCAGTGCTTCAACTTGATCATCTGTAAAGTAGGAATGATTAATAATACAATGTGTGCTATGTTTACTAACATACACAGTTATAATATTATGGTTGTTGTGCTAGTAAGAGTACCCGCGTCATGGGTTGGAGAATCAAGTGAATTAATTTTCCAAAAGAACTTAATAAATCATCTAGCTCATGGCAAGTACATGGCAAAAGTTAGGTATTATTATTATTATTATTCCTTAATGGTTTTTCAGCACATTCTACCTTTAGGCACTATGCAAGTAGGTAGCATGTACAAATTCATTTAATTCTCACAGCTGTTCTATGAGATAGGTGCCATTATTATACCTGTTTTCTGATGGGAATAAGTGAGGGGCAAGGAAGTCAGGAAATTTACACGCATGGGACTAGCATCTAATTATGGGGCATTTAAACCGAAGCCTATCAGAATGTACAGAGGCACCTCATGGGAAAAACGTTGGGAGATAGAAAGATGAACAGGAGGACACGATTCCTGCCTCAACAGATTCATGGGCACACGGGAAAGGCAGGAGGGTACAGTCAGTCTTAGGACATTGTTCTGAGCAGTCTGTGAACATAAGAAGTGAAAGAATCACTAGTCACCATGCTGCATTTTATTTCAATTGAACCTCACAGCTATCCTGCCCTTGGTCAGAGCAGACACGATTACATCTACTTTATTACAGACAAAATTGATGCTTAGAGAGGTTAAATGGCTCACGTAATCAGTACATGGAAGACCTTGGACTACAGTCATTGTCTCCTGAGTTTGCAAATCAAGTGTAGATTTTTTAATGTTATTTTTTGTCTTCTGTGATCAGTATTGTAGTAGGCTGAATATTGGGCCCCAAAGATATCAGGGACAAATCCCTGGAATCTTCGAATTGTTGCTTACATGGTAAAAAAAAAAAAAAAAAAAAAAAAAAAAGATCTTTGCATATGTGCTTGAATGGAGGATCGCGAGATGGGGTGATTATCCTGAATTATCTGAATG
The DNA here is from genome assembly GCF_028885625.2 of Pongo pygmaeus. NCBI lineage: Eukaryota > Metazoa > Chordata > Mammalia > Primates > Hominidae > Pongo > Pongo pygmaeus. The sequence goes on from NC_072387.2 coordinate 101,507,994, forward strand.
GGTCCTAATAATCACATGAATCTTTAAAAGAGAGGCCTAGGGAGATTTCACACATGAATACACGCAGAAGACAATGTGAGATTAGAGTGATGTGGATATAAGCCAAGGAGTGCCAAGAAGTGGCAGCAGCCACCAGCAGCTGGAAAAAGAAAGGAATGAATTCTCTTTCAGAACCTCCAGAGGCAGTGCAGCCCAGATCACACCTTGATTTCAGCCTAGTGACACTGCTTTTGGATGCCTGGCATCTAGAACTGAGAAGGCATAATTTTCTGTTATTTAGACTGGAAATTATTAGCAATTTGCTACAGCAGCAACAGGAAACAAACAGGATCACCCTCTTTTGTTGGGGATGCCGTGCTCCTGGATCCACATTTTTGCTTCTGTGCTCCCCTGGTAAATCCTCTTTGCCTGCCAGAAGACTCACTGCCTGTCCGGCTTCCATGCTGCCATTTACCAGACTTCTGGTCATGTTGCCTTAGGAACTCACCATTTTATTACCTGACTCTTTTGACTTCACTTGACATTATTCTTGGCAACTATAACATCCACTTATTTATCCAATATTTTACGCTCTATCAATGCCCTAGATCACATCCTTTTGCTTACTCAAGGAATTTCCTCCTGCAGTTCCCATCCTGCCTGCTCAGTCATCAATTTATTCCTATATCCATATGTGAATATTCAGTAAATTCTCCTTCCTTATACAAGCAAAAACCTTTGACCTCATAGCCCACTCCAGTGCCTGTCTTGGTTTTCTGCTTCCATTGTAGCAAACATTTGCAAGAAGTTGCCCATAATGTTGCCACAATTCTCGTCCTTTTCTTCTCACATTCTGCTGAAGCAGCTGTTATCAAAGTTGCTAAGGGCTTCTCTTTCTCTTCAGTTCCCATGGTCAATTGTTATTCCTCATCTCAGTTGCCCTTTTAATAGCATTTGACATGATAAGATTACTTTCTTCTACTTGCATTATTTTCTTCCCTTGATTTCTGGGACAGTCTGTTTTCCAGATTTTCTTTTTACTTCACTGGCTTCTTATTCTGATTCTTGTTGCTGGTTACTCTCTTTTTCCTAAATCTCTCCACTCTTCCCTACCTTTTCCCCTTCGGTTATTTCATCCAGTACCATAACTTTATTCTCCATAACAGTCACTTTCAGATTTATATCAACAGCCTCAACTTTTCCTGAGACTCCAATTATTTTATCTAATTGTATACTGATACATTTTATTTTATTTTCTAATTGGTAACATGTTCAAAACAAAACCTTTAATTTTCAACTCCACCACACACAAACACGGAGCCCGCATACTCTTGCCTATCTTAGTTAATGGTACCACTATGCATCCAGATACTGAGGCCCAGTCTTCAGATTTATCCTTCATTTATCCATTTCCTATACATCTCCCTCCAAACAATCACAAGTTACTTTGCCTGTGATTCAGTACATATGGCCAATCTGATCACTTATTGCAGCATACACCTCCACCAATACCATAGTCCAGCCCAGCAATGACTGTCACCCATACTGTTAGCATAGCCTTTAAACTGGGCTTCCTGCTTTCACTCTTACACCTGCCCAGCAGTCCACGCTCCATATATCAGCCACTGTTATCCTTTAAGACATGAACAGCATCACATTTCTCCCATGTTTAAAATTCCCTAGTGCTTCACATTCCACATAGAAAATCTAAACCCCTTACCACCATCTGTGGGGCCATCTGAAATCTGTCCCCTGCCTACTTCTCAGACCTTTCTCTCCTCTCACTCACTGAGCTCCAAATCACATTGACTTTCCTCTGTTTTTGCATAGTCAGCAACCTTCTTTGCACCTCGTAACCTTGCACTCTACCTTCTCTGAGCACTCTAACCACTCATCTTTTCATAGCTGGCTCTTTTTCATCACTGAGGCCTCCACTTGAATGTTGCTTCCTCAGAGAGGGTTTTCCTTCTCACTGTATCTAAAATGGCCAGTCTCAGCCTGGGCAACGTAGAGACACTGTCTCTACAAACAAACAAACAAACAAATAAAAATTAGCTGGGCATGGTGGTGGTGCTTGTCTGTGGTCCCAGATACTTGGGAGGCTGAAGTGGGGGAGTCTTTGGAGCCCAGGCAGTTGAGGCTACAGTGAGCCGAGATTGTGCCAATGCACTCTAGTCTGGGCAACAGAATGAGACCTTGTCTCAGAATAAAATAAAATAGCCAATCTGTAGAAAATCATTTTGCCCAAACCAGTTTGTCCAAATCAATTTTTTAATTTAGCAAATGACCAAATATTGTTTATAGTTTGGATATATTTGGTAAACTCAGAAAGTTTACTATTGAGAATAAGATTAAGAACTTGCTTTTGATTGTCTTTTGGTCAATTGATTATAAGCAAATTGACCTTTGGAAAAGAGCACCCTTCACTTTTCATCCCCTACCCTCTTTTATCCCTCTGTAATACCTAACATAACAATAAATCATTTATATATCTGTTTGCTTTTATACTTTATCTTCTACTCTGTGGATTCTAAGCTTTATAAGGACAGAAACTTGTATGGATTATTCAGTTTTAGCTTCAAGGTCTAAAACAGGTGCTCAAAATATATTGGTTGAATGGATGAATGAAAGAATGAATATCAAAAGAAACTAGATTTGAATACACTAAGAGGGAAAGGACAGTGTGCCAATGAAAGCCAAAAATATGGAACATCTCATTCTCTTGAGATTTCAAATAGAGAAAATGAGGACAGGAATTATGAGTTAGCAGAATGAAAGCTTTTGTTTATTTAAATAAAGAAGAACCATGTTTTTGTGTATGAATTAACTAAAAAAAAAAAACAAAGAAAAAGAGGAAGGAGAACCACCAACAAAGGATATTGGTTTACTTGTTCTGTATAAAAACATAAAGTTGTGAGTAAGAAACTCTTCCGTATAGCTCCTTTGTAGTTCTAGATTGTGTTTCTGAGCTTAAAGATTATTAGAAAATTTGATTTAAAATCTTCACCCTACAATAATTCATGAAACAATCAATGGTTAGTTGTTTAGAACTGATTTTATCTGTTACACAAGTGCTTAAGGGAATTTAAATTTCTGCTAAAATCAAGTTGATTTTTGAACGTAATTAGTTATAAAATAATATTAGAAATAAATGTGAAGCACCATGAAGGCCAAATTAATGAGGAGGGAAATGTTGGAGGAAGAAAGTTAAGAGGGCATTTTTCCATGCAGTGCTTGTCCTAGAAGATAAGATTAATTACCAAAAGGCTAATTCTTGATGATACAGATTAATATCCCACTCACTATTTATTTATATAGATGACTGATTTCTGTATAACATTTGAAAATGTCATTAAATTAATATTCCAGAAAACTTTGCACATTTTACTTTTTGGAAAAAAAATTAGGAAATATGCAAATATAAGGGAAAATTCAGTATAAACGCTTCCAGTCTAGAGAATTAGGTAGTTGCTTCTTTTATTTAAAAGTACATATCTTCAAGTGGCTATAATGGTCTTCTGAAAATCAAAAGAATTATTACTATTAAAATTATTCAGAAGTACTTTTTTTAAGAAAAAAGGAAATGGAATTAAAATTCATTGTAACGTGTGTGATAAAAACTGGTTATAAAATTACTTTTAAAATGATCTACCTACCTATTCATCTATCTGTATAATTTAATACAGAGGGATACATGATTTCAGGCACAGAGTAACTCTAAAGTAGTAGAGTAGTGATGAATTATCTATTGCAATAACATAGTCTGTGACTTGAGAGTTGTAATGCACAAAATGTAAATTCTCTCTGAAAATTTCTCTTCAATCAGATATACATTGTAAAATCATCTGATTTTCTATGGTTGATATGATTTAATCTTTTAAAGTCTATTTCATTGCTATATTTGAGGATATCTGTGACCTCAAATTGTAGTTGAAATTTCAAATTTTTTAAGTTAAAACATTCATATATCAAAAATAAAAAATATTAAAAGGGTCACAAAATATAAGTACATGTCATGCCAGAGAGGTTATAACAGTTATTCATAATCATTGCTTTTAGAAATCAACTTTATCTTTAAACTAATAAAAGCTTTGTGACTCTTCGGTTTCGCTCATTACAAAAAGCCACCTGCATATGAATCTTCACTGATTTTGACATTTTTCAGATTTAATTTTAAATCAATATCACTCAATTTTATCTCTACCAGTTTTATTTAAAGTTAAATCCTTTATTTGTGTCAGTAATCATTTCTGTGTTTAATAAATTATCTCTAAAAGGAATGTGGGCTGGAAGCAGTTAAAGTTTTCAGTCTTAGGTGTTTTGTCATTAAATTAAGATTAACGGAATGTTAATGTTGAAAATGGAAATAGATGCAGATAAACTTCATGCATTCCAAATCCAGTTTTTAGTGAGATAACACATAAATGATTTTATGTATAGATAAATTAATTTTCCCATAAGGCTGGGAAGAATTACATTCTATATTTAAACAGTAATTAGATGGCACTTGCAGCCTTTAATTCAATCTACCACTCAGGCATTACAAGGAAAACTGGAAATTATTCTGTCTTGATAGACTTGTTCTGATATCACTGGAAAGAAGAGCTTATTGAAATTCTCAATGAAAAACACACACACACAAAATTTTATTCCTAATCTGTTTCTTAAATTCCTTAAACAAGACTGGAAAATGTTTATTTTCAATGTGTGCTACAATTTTTAATTCTTGAATACAAAGCTACTGTTTATATAGCTTGGTTGAGAAGTATTTTTATGTATTATAACTAATGAAAGAAACTGTAGTTTCTCTTTCATAATTAAGTAGACGTGATTAATTGTTCAGCACCTTACCTATCTTGGATTTATAAACAATTATTTTATATGTCTATTACATTTTTGGAGAACAGCACATATTTTGTTACTTGACAATTATTTTGAAAGTTTAAATTCTTGCTAATATCAAAATGTTAATTCAGTAAAATGGAAACAACTCCTTGGTAAACATGGTATAAGAACAAAGTGATAGTTTTACAAATTCAAAGTTAATACAAACAAGTAGCTATAGTAAATTCAATTTCTGATTTTACCAATTTTAATTAAAAATTAGTACAAAATTATTCAATGTCTTGGCTCCTAGATTGTTCATTTTTGATAGGTGTCTACATATTAAAATTTTATGAAGTGATTAGGACAAAAAAATTCAAAATATGTTTATCCCTAAGCACTGAAGAATCAATTATGTATAGAGCAATAGTTTATGGTTTTTTATTGGTTGGATTTAAGAAATATTTATGATCACAGTTATAATATATAAAAATATGTACATATATTTAGGTAATTCAGTTAACTGGAATATTTCAATATCAGATTTAATACATATTGAAAGCCCCCCAATTTCTAAATATTGTGGTGAGTTAATAGCATGGTGAAAAACTAATGCAATAAATTACTTAAATCAAAACTATTTTGTGTTCAGATATTCAGGAAATAAACAGAATATTGACATGGTTGTGTGCCACTGAAGTACAGAGATTTGTTTGGAGAAATACATCATTAGACAATTTCACCATTGTGCAAATATAACAGACTATACTTACAGAGATCTAGACCTTAGAGTCTGCTACACACCTAGGCTATATGGTATAGGTTCATTGCTCCTAGGCTACAAACCTGTATGACATGTTACTATACTTAATACTCTAGAAGTTTGTAATGCAGTGGTAAATCTTTGTGTATCTAAGCATATTTAAACATAGAAAAGATACAGTGAAAGGATGGTAAGACTGAGCCTGTAATCCTAGCACTGTGGGAGGCCGAAGGAGCAGATACCTTGAGGCCAGGCGTTTGGGACCAGCCTGGGCAACATAGCAAGACCCTATCTCAACAAAAAAATAATAAAAAGTAAAAATTAGCCTGGCATGGTGGTCCACACCTGTAGTCCCAGCTACTTGAGAAGTTGAAGCAGGAGGGTTGCTTTGAGCACGGAAGGTTTAGGCTACAGGGAGCTATGATCCTGACATCGCACTGCAGCCTGGGTGATGGAGCAAGATGTTGTCTCAAAAAATCATATATAAAAATATATATACATATAAAATTATGGTATAAAATTTTTTTAAAAAAAAGGTACACCTGTATAGGGCACATAACATGAGTGGATCTTGCAAGACTAGAAGTTGCTCTAGGTAAGTCAGTAAGTGAGTGGTGAGTGAATGCGAAGGCTTAGGACATTACACTATTTAGATTGTACAAATACTGTATACTTAGGCTATACTAAATTTATTTTAAAAATCTTTCTTCAATAACAAATTAACCTTAGCTTACAGTAGTTTATAAAATTTACTTTAAACTTCAATTTTTAAAAAACTTTTTGATTTTTTATAGTAACATTTAGCTTAAAACACAAACTCATTGTACAAAAAAGTTTTCTTTATATCCTTACTCTATAAGCTTTTTTCTTCTATTTTTAAATATTTATTTTTTTACTTTTTAAACATTTTGGTAAAAACTAAGACACAAACACACACATTAGCCTAGGCCTACACAGGGTCAGGATCATCAGTATCACCGTCTTCCGCCTCCACATCTTGTTGCACTGGAAGGGCTTCAGGGACAATAACAGGCATGGAGATGTCGTGTCCTGTGATAACAACGCCTTCCTCTCCTATGACAACAATGCTTTCCTCTGGAAGACCTCACTTAGGTGGCTTTATGGTTAACTTAAAAAAAATCAGTAGAAGGAGTAAACTCTAAAATAACAATAAAAAACATAGTATGGTAAACACCCAGTAACAAAGTTGTATATTATCATTATCAAATATTATGTATTGTACATACTTGCATGTGCTAGACTTTTATATGACTGACAATCTGAAATTTTTGTTTATACCAGCATCACCACAAACATGTAATATGTTGGACTATGATGTTATGATGGCTATGATGTCACTAAAGTTATAGGAATTTTTCAGCTCCATTATAATCTTATGGGACCAATGTCATATATACAGTTAGTCATTCACCAAAACATCATTACAAGGCACATGACTGTATTTGATAACATATAATTTCCCCTTCAAAGGGTAGTAAAGTCAATACATAGTTTATGAAAGCTAAAATTTTAATGCATGTGGTATTGGAGAAAAGTTTTAAAATTTCACTCTGTTTCCTGAAGTTATTATCAAGTTATTTTGGTTGTTTTGTTTTAAAGAATAAAATTGAATCAGGGAAAAACTACTCTGAAATCAAATAAAAACCGTATAATTTGTTCAGAAATTTATTTTTAATTACAAACTCAAAGAGTAATCAGAATTAGTTTGTTGCTAATAATACACAGTGGCCTTCAAAGAGAAATAATGATATTTGGAAGTGCTATACTCATTTTTATTTTGAATGGAAACTCCTAAATATTAAATATATTCTCTTCAACATTGCTTTTACAATGTAAATTACTTTGTAAAACGTACCTGTTAGGGCTACTTAAAGATAGACTCCATATTTTCCTAAATCATTATGTTATAAATTAATTGGGCTGAAATTTATAAAGAAATATTTTATTCTTGCCTTTATAAAAATTGCATGTGTAAACATCGTTTAGAGTTGGCAGAAATCTGATGGAACATCAGTATTGCCTGATTCAGCAATGTTCAACCTTTATTCCACTAAGAATAATACGGCAATTGTCAGTCACATGAACACACATAGCACATATCTTAGAAACCTGGGCGGAAAGCATGTAAGAATGCCTGTGATATAGGATATCTTTGAATCTATCCTTATTTTATCTTTAACAAATTAAATAATTTTAAAACATTGTGATTTAACCATTATTGGTAAATAAAATTATTTGTGACCCACTTCGAGATTCTTAGCCACACACAAACTGCTCAGAAAAATGACCTATTTTAAGGAGAAACATACAGGCTTGGTAGTTTTATTGTAGTTCAAGCCACAAAGATTCAATTCCATTTTCACACTTTGTCCTGTGGATCTGTGAAAACAGAGTGTAGTGGCTGAGACTGCAGCTGTGGGGTCGGGTTATCACAGTGGAATGCTTGCTGAACAACTCTGTAAGAGCAGAGAGAATATTTTACACGTATTTGCAACCGCAATGTTTCAAAAACTGGCCAGGTTAAAAGAATCACCTGGGCTGCTTGTTAAATATAGATTCCTGAACCAAGACGAACCTACTGAGTTAGAATTTCAAATGCAGAGACCTGACAATCTGTTTTTTTTTCCCCATGAAGCCCAGGTGATCAGGCCATTTGGGGAAACCTGGCATTAATGCTGGCTGACAAGATAGAGCTGCTAATCTCAACTGAAGCCTTCTCATTATCATCCCATTTTCATTCTTTCATATTTTTATTGAGGAACTAGTTACTAGCGATGCATAGATAACACATGAGCTCTACCTAACAATTTATACGTACTCTGTTGAAACAGAATTGCAATTACTTTTAAAAGCTGTTACCTTTCATTGCAGGGTAGATACACCTTAATATATCACACTAAAGCCTGGAAATCAATGTGAATTAGATCAGTATCAGAATTCATGATATTGTGTTATTATTTATTTGTACTTGGACTCTGTGGCATATTCACGACACAGTTCTGCTTCATTAGTAGCTATCTCTGCACCTCTGCGTTTTGTTATTCCATTTTGTTTTTTCCTACTCTTCTTCCACCTATTTTTGTAATATACTCAAACAGTCTTTAGATTACTAAGTTATTGCGTGATCTTTTACAACCTAATTGAAAATGACTATATGATTGGGACTATAGGAGATAATTTTATTGAATATATTTTATTATTATATATTGAAACAGTCCAGTATCCTTATTTAGGCTAATTATGAAATGTAATTACTAATATATCCAAGGTGTTTACTGTTGCTTAATGCCTCATTTTGATATACCATTTTGACTTGCTGATTATTCCAACTTTCTATTTTTAGATTTTCTCCCTTAATTTATGTGTAAATTATTCTTGGTTGTTTCTGTGGATAAATTGACTTGAGATCATCAGTTATTTAAGTAAGAAACAAAATATCCCACAGTAAAGTCTTTGAAGATAAGATGATAAGAAAAAGGATATGATTAATAATGTGGTCACAATAATTTATTTTCATCAAATAATAGCACTCATGGGTTTCCCACTGCTTAACAAAGTGTGATAATTTATGGATACTTTGAAAATGAATGCTTTACTTTCTCTTCAGTTAGAACATGTGAGGAGGTCTAAGGATTGTCTGGTTTTCCTTTGGGAATCTAACCTCCTTTTGTAGCAACCAGTGTGTAATCTACTAGCTTTCATTCTGGAAAAGAAAAAGATTTGAAAAATTATAAAAATATAGCAGGTGGTGAATTAAGTACTTAATGTGACCATCTTTTATAATGAAGTCAGATTATGAAATAAATTTCTCAATGACACTTTTTTCTATCATTAGTGAGTTATGAATGACTATAGAATAAAGTCAGAAACTACTATACATGTAACTTATTTTTTCTTTCATTACTTTTTTTTTAATTTTGAGACAGAGTCTCACTCTGTCACCAAGGCTGGAGTGCAATGGTGCAATCTCAGGTCACTGCAACCTCCACCTCCCGGGTTCAAATGATTCTTCTGCCTCAGCCTCCCAAGTAACTGGGATTACAGGCATCTGCCACCATGCCTGGGTAATTTTTGTATTTTTAATAGAGAGGGGGTTTCCCCATGTTGGTCTGGCTGGTCTCGAACTCTTAACCTCAGGTGATCCACCTCCCTCGGCTTCCCAAAGTGCTGGAATTACAGGCATGAGCCACCGCACCTGGTGATTTCATTACTTCTAAACAGATTGTGATTCTAGAAATATGTCTCTATAAAACTTGTGTGTTGTAGGCAATGGTCATTGTTGTCCGGTCATTATCCTTGGAAAACTGAATTTGGTTGAGTAGGCTAAGAATTACAATTTAGATCCTTAGATTAGTTTTGATGAGTCATTTAACGTCTGGAGCAGATGGACAGTGTTAGCATGAATACTAAACCTTCTCATCTTTTGCCTCTGCTTGTGTTACAGAAACCCTTGAAACTCTCATCAAACAAGCAGAAAATTACACCATTATACTTTTTTGCAATACCTACAGGAACATGGCCTTGGAGGCTGCTGCTTCGGTTGAGGAGTTCTTCACTGATGTGGGGCTGTATTTATTTGGTGCAGATGTTAATCCTGAAGAATTTGTAAACAGATTTTTTGACAGTCTTTTTCCTCTGGTCTACAACTACCTCATTAGCCCTGGTGTGACTGACAGTTCCCTGGAATACTCAGAATGCATCCGGATGGCTCGCAGGGATGTGAGTCCATTTGGTAATATTCCCAAAAGAGTAGTGGGACAGATGGGGAGGTCCCTGCTGCCCAGCCGCACCTTTCTGCAGGCACTCAATCTGGGCATTGAAGTCATCAACACCACAGACTATCTGCACTTCTCCAAAGAGTGCAGCAGAGCCCTCCTGAAGATGCAATACTGCCCCCACTGCCAGGGCCTGACGCTCACTAAGCCTTGTATGGAATACTGCCTCAATGTCATGCGAGGCTGCCTGGCGCACATGGCGGAGCTTAATCCACACTGGCATGCATATATCCGGTCGTTGGAAGAACTGTCCGATGCAATGCATGGAACATACGACATTGAACACGTGCTCCTGAACTTTCACTTGCTTGTTAATGATGCTGTATTACAGGCTCACCTCAACGGACAAAAATTATTGGAACAGGTAAGTAGGAACTCCACATTTCCAGTCTGACTTCTTGTAATTCAAATATTAGCCATGATATACTTTAGGAAATAGTAGGAGAATGTGTCCGTTGATATATTCAATCCAAGATATTATATTTTTTATATCTTGTGATAACATTTTGATTAGCTGAAATACCATATTCTCTCCTAAGTAGAAGTCTGCTGAAAGGGTGAGCTCTGTGATGCGGCAAGAGCTCAGGTTTGAAATCAGGAACAGCATAGATTTGAATCTTTAGCCTACCAGTAGTTAGCTAAATGAAATTAGGTGAGTCCCTTTGGCCTATTTGCACCTCAGTTTCCTCAGTGATAAAAAGGAAATAGTAACATACAACATTTGAAGTATCCTTTTTTGGGAATATAGGCATTATGCATGCAAACTACTTAGTATGGTACCTGGTACTCCAAAAATGGGTAGTTATTGTTAGAATTTCAAAAGTATTTGGCTTTAAAATGGAAAACGACAGTTATATATCCCTGAAGTTAAGACTTGATAGCTTAGTGTTCAAAAGAGTTTCTTCAGAGATGCTCCAAAATCTGTCACAGTGATGGTGTGATAATTTTTAAAATGTAGTATATACACGGTCATGGTATTTTATTCCTAGCAGACTGAAAAGTTTTTAAAACACAATCATCAAATCAAAACATGTGAGAGTTTTCTATTTGTCCCACCTTACATAGAACCATTTTTCTAAATATTCACTGGCTCCCTTAGTAATAGTTCTCATATCCCAGAGTGAAATAGGATAGCATGCTGATGGTTCTACTAAACATTTTCCCCTGAAATAAAATTATACTCTCCAGTGTCAACAAAAGACATCTCCTTAGGCTGGTATTGATTTACCGAATTAACAAGCATTCTCATCAATTAGCTTTAAGCAGAAAATTTCAGTAAAGAGGGAGTTTCTCTATGTTGGTCAGACTGGTCTTGAACTCTTGACCTCAGGTGATCCACCTGCCTCGGCTTCCCAAAGTGCTGGAATTACAGGCATGAGCCACCTCGCCTGAGGATTTCATTACTTTTAAACAGAATTTGATTCAATTCCTTTAATTAATGACTGATAGAATCTGAAAAGCTTTATGTCCAAACACTTTTTCGCCTTCTCTTCCTAACCTTCAGGGACTTTCCAGGTCCTGCGTGAGCCTTTATGATTCCTTTCTGAAAATTAGAAACGACACCACCTTTAGGTGGATTCAGCACAGCACCATAGGGTAACGTGTGGGCTGAAATTTAACTCCTACTCCCTGCTTCATTCAGCTGGGTATCCCTATACAATGAACCGGGTTCTCAACTTGATGTAATGGCCTGGTCTACTTGTCTTCTCACATCCTTTTATGAAAATTGTACATGGCCCAGAACCTCCGGAAGGGATACAATAAACCATCTCAAAAGGAGGTACCAATGACTGCTGTGGTTTCAAGTATTTCCTTGAAAAATAAGCATTTAGATCTAGGGAACAAAATCCTCTTATTATTATTATTGTTATTATTATTATTATTATTTTGACGGAGTCTTGCTCTGTCACCCAGGCTGGAGTGCAGTGGCGTGATCTCGGCTCACTGCAAGCTCCGCCTCCCGGGTTCACGCCATTCTTCTGCCTCAGCCTCCCATGTAGCTGGGACTACGGGCACCCGCCACCACGCCCAGCTAATTTGTTTGTATTTTTTTTAGTAGAGACGGGGTTTCACCGTGTTAGCCAGGATGGTCTGGATCTCCTGACCTCGTGACCCACCCGCCTCGGCCTCCCAAAGTGCTGGGATTACAGGCATGAGCCACTGAGCCCGATCAAAATGCTCATATTATTTTATTGAGTATCTCCAAAAGGGAAAGTAAGCACAAGAAATCGGAGACCAAGTCCAGATTTGATTATTAACTTGGGGCCTGATAATTTAATGTCCCAGGGCCAGGGCCTTCTAATATATGTAAGTGAATGGGTTTTCAAGACCTTTTTTCCTATGTATTTTGGAAACCTGAAGGGCCTTTTTGTGTCCTTAAAATCTATCCTGTAGAAAATCTTCGGCGTTTCCTATTTCAAAGACTAAAATAAAAGTTTGCAGTAGACAGGAAAGCTTTCAAATCCTGAGTTTGCTACCCATTAGTCATGTGGGCTGGGTCAGCTTCTAAAACCCTTAAGCCTGTTTGTCCTATGTGAAAAGGAAGGGAGGAATAACTTAAATAGGACAGTGTTGGTCAGAGTCTGACACTGGTAGGCAGTAGGTACCTGATAACCTTACTCTTTTCTCTCCTTATTCTAAGGAAGGCCCTGAGCAGACCTCGGTGAAGCAGGTGACTTTAGTGTCTCAAAGTATTAGAATCAGGTTTATGTTTCCTAAAGAAGTTTTATACACAACTTTTATCATGTAAAACTCTCTGCTGTATTTTCAAAGAGTGCTCTTTTTTAAATAAATAGTCTGATTTTATATAATAGTCCTATGACTATTTTGAGAAACATAAATTATTACTGATAAATTATGGATTTTCTAAATAAAACAACTGAGTTCTCTTTTTACTTATGGGAACAGAAGAAGAAACTGATTTTAAACTCCTTGAAAATTGACCCAGGAATATTTATTTCTGCCAACTTCAAAGTGATTTATAAGCTCTTTATCAAACTTTGATAACCAGTTCGCACACCGATGAATTTAACAAATTCAAAATAAATTACTGGAAAGCCAGCAAATAATGACTTTCTCACATTCCCAAAGAAATCTCTGAGATCTAGTACTTCCAAGTCTACTCTTCCATAAATACATATTTTCACTTTAAAATATCTGTGGAGATACTTGATATATATACATATACCATATGTGTATACATACATATACGTATATATATACACATATGATATATGTATGTATGTATGTATATGTATGTATATGTATATATATATATATATATACACACACACTGTTGGATGAATTTCAACTGGAAAAAAAGTTTAGTTTTCTGAGAAAAATCATAAGTACCTTATATTTGGTTAATGTTTACAGAAACAAAAGTTAATTTACAGGAGAATTTTTTTAATTTCATAATTCTGTGATTTTATTAAGACAAAGTTTGATTTAATAAAGCAGAAGAAGAGAGGTAGCAAAGAGTAGGAATTAAAAGCACAAGTCCTAGTGTTAAATTGGATTTCACATCTGTCTCTGCCTCTTACTAGCTCTGAGTTTACGCATTTGCTTATTTTATCTGTTTGCTTCAGTTTCCTCTTTGGTTAGATGGGGCGATGTAATACCATAATAGTATCCTTGTGAGAATAAGATGAACTTACACACTTAATGTCTTGTGCATAGTGTTTACATTTTACCAATTATCACTATCACATTATATTATTTAGAAATAATTCACTGATTTTTCTGATTTTTTTTCTTTTTATTTGAAATGAAGTCTCACTCTGTTGCCAGGCTGGAGTGCAGTGGCATGATCTCGGCTCACTGCAACCTCCACATCCCGTGAAGCGATTCTCCTGCCTCAGCCTCCCGAGTAGCTGGGACTACAGGTGCCCGCCACCATGCCCGGCTAATTTTTGTAGTTTTAGTAGACACGGGGTTTCACTGTATTGGACAGTCTGGTCTCAAACTCCTGACTTCGTGATCTGCCTGCCTTGGCCTCCCAAAGTGCTGGGATTACAGGCCTGAGCCACCACGCCTGGCCTTCTCTGATGTTTTAAATGCTCCCAAAGTAAACATTTATTTCTTAGGGGTGTAGAGCTCAAAAAATATTTTAAATAATCATTTAATTAAACAAATACTTGTAATTTTCTTTATGAATGAGAAAAAAATTGATATTTTCAGAAAATATTAGACAAGTCTCTAATGTATTTTTAATATTAATGGATATAGATAGATTACCCTCTTGTTAATAAATTATTAATTCATTTGGTAAATACTTCATGTTTTTTGAAATCCTATTTCTTAGTAATTACATTTAATATATTATTTCTTGCTATAATTTGACCCTTTAACTTATTAAAGGCATAAGAACATACAGTCTGGTTTAATAACATTGTTTCAAGATGTTCTAAATAGAACAAATGTTACCAGGAAACACAGCTAAATATTGATTCTATACAGTTTTAGAAAAAAAAAAAAGGTGTTTTCTTTTTTTTTTTGAGATGGAGTCTCGCCCTGTCACCCAGGCTGGAGTGCAATGGCACGATCTTGGCTCACTGCATCCTCCGCCTCCCGGGTTCAAGCAATTCTCCTGCCTCAGCCTCCTGAGTAGCTAGAATTACAGGCATGCATCACCACGCCCAGCTAATTTTTTGTGTCTTTAGCAGACACAGGGTTTCACCATGTTGGCCAGGTTGGTCTCAAGCTCCTGACTTCGTGATCCACCCGCCTCGGCCTCCCAAGATCAGAAGCACAATTTTCAACAAAAAAACTCCCATTCTATTTTTTCTTACAGAAAAGTCTTTCACCTATTCTATCTATGCAATATTAGTAGAGTTTCAGCTGGTTGTACTCAAATTACTTTAGAATTACTATATAATTCTATCACTAAAACCTATCAAAAATGACTTTATGGTGAATTGTACAATATATACTAACATACTTTAATTAACTGTTAAGGAAACTAATATCTTATCACTTCCTCTGTACCCTTCCTCAGACATTTATCCGAATCTGTAGACAGCAAGCATAGTAAATTTATTAAGTGTTTTTAGGTGTTTAAACTATACTTTCAATAAAAGAAAAGTTAAAATAGCAGCCTGGATTATTTAGGACAAAATGCTAATTTTGTCCAATTTATTCAATGATGTGATATGCATTTTCCTAAAATATCAAAGTACATGAGATTTTGCAAATATAGGTACTAGAGAAGAAAAAAGGTTAGGGAAGAATTCTCAAAATCTCAGTCTCCAAAGTAACCTAATTAAAATACAATGCCATTGCAATTTTAGATATTTTAAATTTAGATATCTAAATGCAATACATTCTACAGTAACTATCACACATGAACTTGACAAAAGTCATGACATTTGCTTAGCGTCAGTCAATCTAGTGCAGTGTGGGAGTTTTTGAGTGATGAAGAAGAGGTGGCAGAGTGCATCACCTTCTCGTGGCCATGACGCTTTCACAATAAGAAGAAGGCTAATATGCCCTTTTCCTAGAAAAGTAACACATGCTGACACACAGGCACATGCCAAATACTGCATATAATTTCAGTGACTTTACAGCTCCCGTGATGCCACAGACCTGAGGGTGAGGCCCCCTGGGTTAAAGAAAGGACATCTCATTCTCCGGGTGAAATAGAATGATACCAGAGTTGGTTCCTAGAGAGATTCAAACATGGATGAAATTATTTTGAAATTAATGTTGGATATGTAGAGTGTGTTCTTTTGAGCATGACTCAGATCAGAGTGTATAAACTTTAGACAGAGAAGAGATTGGAATGAATAAGTAGAATCTCTATGGTTGCTCCAGTTTCCATAATATATGAAAAGCTGACAAGATATTGTTTCTGAAATAAAAATGTTTTAGTGGGGGAGCTTTCATTCATGTTCATATTTGGACTTGGCTGCTACAAGGTGGAAGATGTGACCAAAGGTTTTATATAAGCTACCTCATAGACAAAGCCCATGGGTGGTTGGACAAAATTTCATTCAAAATACCATTGCAATTTTAGATATTTTAATTTTAGATATCTAAATGCAATACATTCTACAGTAACTATTAGTAGTGTTGAAATATATTATTTTTACCTTTGCTTAATTTTTGTTTAACATATGTGGTGGGTTGATATTGAACTTATGATTTAGTACATGGCTCTTCTGAGGAATAAGACTGGGAATTGACAAAGAAAAAGAAAAGGCATAAGAATTAAATTTGTAACAATTGAGAGGGGAAAATATAAGCTCCTGGTGTGAAAGTCAGCTCTGAAAGAATCCAGTGAAAGTGGGCTGACTTTGATTTATAGAAAACACTGTAAGCTAATAAAGCAGAAAAGGAAGATTCATTAGACCACAGGAGGGTTATCTGTTCTCACAGTTCTATGTAGAGATCATTTCTAAAGATTTTCACTCACCAACTTCTGGTCACTAAATAGTGTTAAGGAACTTCTTACTCCAGATGTGGCCATATTAAGTGTGTAGTGACAATTAATTGTTTCTGTTTTTAATATGAAGGTAATTTTGTTTTTTTCAGATATGGAATGAGATGTTTTCTGATTAGAGGCAAGTCAAAGGGTAATTTTATTGTGCATGGATTTTCTGTTCAGATATCATAAATTTGACACTCTGTTGAGGTAGTTCTGTGATATTTCAGCCTCTGCTGGTAGGAATTTTCTTCACATGCCTGATTAGATCTGAATCCTTCTTATTTTGGAGATTTGACCCCTGCATGTGTGGGCTGTGCTAGTGGAGTGGTGATAGTGGTGAGTGGAACCTCTCCTGAGGCGATTAGCAGTGGTCAGGGCTAATGAAGACTCATGTACCTCATATGAGACAAGTCCAAAATTCTTTAGGGGCAGGTAACAAGTTTGAATACTTATTTTTTTATTTTATTATTATTATACTTTAAGTTTTAGGGTACATGTGCACAATGTGCAGGTTAGTTACATATGTATACACGTGCCATGCTGGTGTGCTGCACCCATTAACTCGTCATTTAGCATTAGGTATATCTACTAATGCTATCCTTTCCCCCTCCCCCCACCCCACAACAGTCCCCAGAGTGTGGTGTTCCCCTTCCTGTGTCCATGTGTTCTCATTGTTCAATTCCCACCTATGAGTGAGAACATGCAGTGTTTGGTTTTTTGTCCTTGTGATAGTTTACTGAGAATGATGATTTCCAATTTCATCCACGTCCCTGCAAAGGACTTGAACTCATCATTTTTTATGGCTGCATAGTATTCCATGGTGTATATGTGCCACATTTTCTTAATCCAGTCTACTATCATTGTTGGACATTTGGGTTGGCTCCAAGTCTTTGCTATTGTGAATAGTGCCACAATAAACATACGTGTGCATGTGTCTTTATAGCAGCATGATTTATAGTCCTCTGGGTATATACCCAGTAATGGGAATGCTGGGTCAAATGGTATTTCTAGTTCTAGATCCCTGAGGAATCGCCACACTGACTTCCACAATGGTTGAACTAGTTTACAGTCCCACCAACAGTGTTAAAGTGTTCCTATTTCTCCACATCCTCTCCAGCACCTGTTGTTTCCTGACTTTTTAATGATTGCCATTCTAACTGGTGTGAGACGGTATCTCATTGTGGTTTTAATTTGTATTTCTCTGATGGCCAGTGATGGTGAGCATTTTTTCATGTGTTTTTTGGCTGCATAAATGTCTTCTTTTGAGAAGTGTCTGTTCATGTCCTTCGCTCACTTTTTGATGGGGTTGTTTGTTTTTTTCTTGTAAATTTGAGTTCATTGTAGATTCTGGATATTAGCCCTTTGTCAGATGAGTAGGTTGCGAAAATTTTCTCCCATTTTGTAGGTTGCCTGTTCACTCTGATGGTAGTTTCTTTTGCTGTGCAGAAGCTCTTGAGTTTAATTAGATCCCATTTGTCAATTTTGGCTTTTGTTGCCATTGCTTTTGGTGTTTTAGACATGAAGTCCTTGCCCATGCCTATGTCCTGAATGGTAATGCCTAGGTTTTCTTCTAGGGTTTTTATGGTTTTAGGTCCTCGGTTTAAGTCTTTAATCCATCTTGAATTAATTTTTGTATAAGGTGTAAGGAAGGGATCCAGTTTCAGCTTTCTACATACGGCTAGCCAGTTTTCCCAGCACCATTTATTAAATAGGGAATCCTTTCCCCATTGCTTGTTTTTCTCAGGTTTGTCCAAGATCAGATAGTTGTAGATAAGCGGCGTTATTATTGAGGGCTCTGTTCTGTTCCATTGATCTATATCTCTGTTTTGGTACCAGTACCATGCTGTTTTGGTTAGTGTAGCCTTGTAGTATAGTTTGAAGTCAGGTAGCCTGATGCCTCCAGCTTTGTTCTTTTGGCTTAGGATTGACTTGGCGATGCGGGCTCTTTTTTGGTTCCATATGAACTTTAAAGTAGTTTTTTCCAATTCTGTGAAGAAAATCATTGGTAGCTTGATGGGGATAGCATTGAATCTATAAATTACCTTGGGCAGTATGGCCATTTTCATGATATTGATTCTTCCTACCCATGAGCATGGAATGTTCTTCCATTTGTTTGTATCCTGTTTTATTTCATTGAGCAGTGGTTTGTAGTTCTCCTTGAAGAGGTCCTTCATGTCCCTTGTAAGTTGGATTCCTAGGTATTTTATTCTCTTTGAAACAATTGTGAATGGGAGTTCACTCATGATTTGGCTCTCTGTTTGTCTGTTATTGGTATATAAGAATGCTTGTGATTTTTGTACATTGATTTTTTATCCTGAGACTTTGCTGAAGTTGCTTATCAGCTCAAGGAGATTTTGGGCTGAGACAATGGGGTTTTCTAGATATACAGTCATGCCAGCAGCACATCAAAAAGCTTATCCACCATGATCAAGTGGGCTTCATCCCTGGGATGCAAGGCTGGTTCAATATACGCAAATCAATAAATGTAATCCAGCATATAAACAGAACCAAAGACAAAAACCACATGATTATCTCAATAGATGCAGAAAAGGCCTTCGACAAAATTCAACAACGCTTCATGCTAAAAACTCTCAAGAAGTTAGGTATTGATGGGACGTATCTCAAAATAGTAAGAGCTATCTATGACAAACCCACAGCCGATATCATACTGAATGGGCAAAAACTGGAAGCATTCCCTTTGAAAACGGGCACAAGACAAGGATGCCCTCTCTCACCACTCCTATTCAACATAATGTTGGAAGTTCTGGCCAGGGCAATTAGGCAGGAGAAGGAAATAAAGGGCATTCAATTAGGAAAACAGGAAGTTAAATTGTCCCTGTTTGCAGAAGTTTGAATACTTTTTGTTTAAACAGTTCATAGAATTTTGAAAGTGTTGCATGATTATTTTGTGATTTTGTCTTTCTGTTAAATATTGTGGTGTGAGTTACTTGAGAATAAAGACTGATAATCACAGTTATTTATTTTTACATAATTTCTCGAGAGAGATAAAAATATTAAATATCTTGTGAAGGTCTGAAGGTCTATAAGGCAGAATCTGAGCAGAGGCCTCCTAGAAGAGTGGTCCATCACGTTTGTGGACATCTCAAGTTGCTGGAAAGTTTATCCATATGGTGAAGGATTATATGTATAATAGTCACCCATGGTATACTAGAACGTAATGTTGTGAAGATAGGAAATAAGTCCTGGCCATCTTTACCTTTAAGTATTTGCAGGCTATTATTCTGTCACTTTTCTTGACATCTTCTTCTTTCCAAGTTACTCACTCCCATTTAATTCTAAATGTAAAAGGGAAAAGAACCCCTTACATTCTTCCTCAATCAAATTATGTGTCAAATGTGCATTTGCTTTTGTTAAGTTATTGAGGTTTCTTTGAGCAAACAATCTCTTATCCCAATATTATGAGCTGTTTGTCTCCTGGGAATAAGAAATTTTTAATAATGTCTAGTGATTCTTTTGAATTTTTCTGAAATAATTTCTGATTGAATTTTATGTGAATAGGTCTTCAGGTTCATCACTGATGCTTTCAGCTGCTTTGACAATCCTCCTGCTACTTTTGTGGGGTAAATGCTCTCTAAATTGATACTGCATAAACCCATGTGTATGTCTTTCCACAATTTAATTTATTTTTCGTTTAACTACTTTTTAATTGTCAAAAATTATATGTATTTATGGTGTACAACATGATATTTTGATATATGTGAAATAATTAAAGTCAAGCTAATTAAGATATCCTTCACCTCATGTACACATTTTTTAGTGAGAATGTTTAAAATCTACTCTCTGAGAAAGTTCAAGTGTATAATACATTGTTATTAACTATAGTCACAATGCTGTACAATAGATCTCCAGAACTCATTCTTTCTGTCTAATTGAAACTTCTTACTTTTTGACCAACATGTCCTCAGCCTCAGCCCTGGCAAACACCATTTTCTTTGCTCCTTTGAGTTTGACTTTTTTAGATTCTACATAAAAATGAGATTCATACAACATTTGTCTTTCTCTGCCTGACTTATTTCACTTAGCATAATTCCTTCTAGATTCGTCCATGTTGCTGCAAATGACAGAATTTCTTTCTTTTTTAAGGCTTAATAATATTCCACTGTGTGTGTGTGTTTGTGTGTGTGTATTCTCTTATTCCATAGGTTCTCTCTACATTATGTTGATTGTTTCATTGGCTGTGCAGAATCGTATGTATATATCTCACATCTGCTTTATCTATTCATCTGTTGATGGACACTTAGATTGATTCTGTATCTTGACTATTGTGAATACTGGTGCAATAAACATAGGAGTTCAGACATCTCTTCCACATACTGATTTCATATCTTTTCGATGTATACCCAAAAGGATAATTGCTGTAGCATATGGTAGTTCTATTTTTAATTTTTTGAGGAACCACCACACTTTTCTTCATAACACCTGTACAAAGTAACATTCCTGCCAATAGTGTACAGGTTTCCCCCTTTCTCCACATCCTCAGAACACTTGTTATTCTTTTGTCTTTCTGGTAATATCCATTTTAACAGATTTGAAATAATATCTCATTGTGGTTTTAATTTGCATTTCCCTGTTGATTCATAATATTAAACATTTAAACATACACCTCTTGGCCATTTGTATGTTTTCTTTGGAGAAATGTCTAAATTCAGGCCCTCTGCTGTGGTTAAGGTTATTTGTTTTATTGTTATTGAGTGTTTGAGTTCCTTATGTATTTTGGCTATGAAGCCCTTATCAGATGATGGTTTGCAAATATTTTCCCTTATTCCACAGGTTGTCTCTTCACTCTGTTGATTGTTTCCTTGGATATGCATAGCATTTTAGCTTGAAGAAATCTCATTTGTCTATTTTTGCTCTTGTGGCCTGTACTTTTGGGGTCATATCCAAAAAATCTTGCTAAGACTAATGTCAAGAACATTTTTTTCCTATGTTTTCTACTAGTACTTTTACAGTTTCAAGTTTTATGTTAGTCCAAAATCAATTAACTAGAGATGCATAAATTTATTTCTGGGATCTTAATTCTGTTCCAGTGGTCTGCACGTCTGTCTTTATACTTGTACCATGATATTTTGTTTATTATAACTTTGTAGTATATTTTGAAGTCAGGCAGTGTGATGCCTTGTTCTTATTGCACAATATTGCTTTAGCTATTTGTAGTCTTTTGTGGTTCCATACAAATTTTAGGATTTTTTTCTCTATTTCTGTGAAAAATTTCATTGGTACTTTGATAGAGATTGCACTGAATCTATAGATGGCTTTAGGTACTGGACATTTTAATAATATTAACTCTTCTAATTCAAGAACATGGACATCATTCTACTTATGTTCATCCTCTTCAATTTTTGATCAATTTTTATAGTTTTCAGTGTACAAATCTTCAACTTCCTTTGTTAAACTTATTTTCTAAGTGATTTTTTGGTAGTGGTTATAAATGGGATTGTTTTCTTGAATTCTTTTTCTGATAGCTTGCTCTTAGTGTATGGAAGTTCTACAGATTGTATGTTTATTTTGATTAGTGATATTAAGCATTTAAAAATATGCCTGTTGGTCATTTAATAAAGTTTGTTTATTATTTGTTTACCAAATTTGTTTATTATTTATCACATTTTTTTCTTGGAGTATTTAGGGTTTTCTATAAATAAGATCATGTTATCTGAAAAGAGGCAATTTAGCTGTTTCCCTTTTTATTTGGATGCCTTTTATTGAGTTTTCTTGCCTAATTTGCTCTGGCAACAAATTCAAGTACTATGTTAAATAGAAGTGGCAAGAGTGGACACTCTTGTCTTCTTCCTGATATTACAGGGAAAGGTTTCAACTTTTCACTATTGAGTATAATGTTAGCTGTGGGATTGTGATATATGGCCCTTATTGTATTGAGATAAATTCCTTCTATAACTTATTTGTCAAGAGTTTTTGTCATGAAAGAATATTGAATTGTATCAAATGCTTTTTTGTGTGTGTTTATTGAGATCATATTATTTTTGTCATTCATTCTGTTAAAGTGGTATATCACGTTTATGTCTTTGTATATGGTGAATCATCCTTACATCCCAGGGATAAATGTCACTGCTGTTGAGTATGGTTTGCCAGCATTTTGTTGAAGATTTTTGAATCTGTGTTCATAAGGGATAATGATATGTACTTTTATTTTCTTTTAGTGTCCTTATCTGGCTTTTGTATCAGGGTAATGCTGGCCTTATAAAATGAATTTGGCAGTATATCTTCCTCTTTGACTTTTTAAAGAGCTTGAGAAGGATTGGTGCTAGTTCCTTTAAACGTTTGGTGGAATTCAACTGTGGAGCCATTCATCTGGGATTTTATATAATGGGGAATTATTTTAAAATGTTTCATTCAATTTCCTTAATCCTTATTGGTCTATTCAGATTCTCTATTTCTTCATGATTCAGTCTTGGTAGTTTGTATGTTTCTAGGCATTTTTCCATTTGTTCTAGGTTATCTGATTTGTTTGCATATACTTATTCATTTTATTCTCTTATGATCCTTTGTATAGAATTATCTGTATATTTCTTTAAGGTCCATTTGGTCTGAAGTGTAGTTCAAATTTAATGTTTCCTTATTGATTTTCTTTCTGGTTGATCTAGCCATTGTTGAAAGTAGAGTATTGAAGTCCTCTACTCTTTGCAATACTATTGTATTGCAGTCCGTTTCTGGCTTTGTATCTATTAATATGTACCTTTTTATCTAGGTGTGTCAATGTTGGGTGCATACATATTTGCAACTCTTATGCAACATTTTAAAATTGATCCTTTTGTCATTATATAATGCCCTTCTTTGTCTCTTTTTACAGTTTTGACATAAAGTCTATTTCATCTAAGTACTACCTCTATACTCTTTTGGTTTCCATTTGCATGGAATGAATATCGTTTTCTACCCCTTCACTTTCAGTTTTTATATGACTATAGAAGGCATGATCCACCCCTGTCACAGAACATTCCTAGGGGACCTGGGTGTGGGCTAAGCTCCCATGGCATTGCTGCCTCTGCTGGCCATGGGGCCCCCAGGATCAGTATTACATACAGCATCATGGCAGTCATTGGACCTTCCATGACTTCCAAAGCCTCTGATGAGTCACCTCAAATTGCCAGAACTCCATGGCCACAGAAAACCACAGAGTACCATTGTGAGCCTCCTGCCTAAAACTTCTCAGGGCTTGAAAACCAAGGACAACCTCACTCAAGATGGGACAAGAAAAACAGTGCCTCTCAACTTTCTCCATGTCTTGACCACAAAGTCAATAGTCATATTACATGATCCTCGGAGTAAGGACTAAGCTCTGTAGGCCAGAGTGGATAGCCAGGGCCTCTGGCTACCCTAACCCCTTCCTAATTGACTCAATAAACAAGAAGGAAAATCTCTTTCCACACCTGTGATCATTCTTGGTCAATAGTTGAGAAGTTCTACAGTGGAGGAATGCAAGTCTACAACATTTGCCACTGATCCTCTTTCTCTTTAACAAAACTTTGCATTATTTGACCTTGGAGACCTAATCTATCTAGGGATGATCAGAGAAGACTCCAACTGTCAGTTCCCTTCTTGGTCTTGTGTCTGGCTGGCTTCAGCTATGCATGGGAAGGGTGGTGTAAGAGGTGTGAGGATGGAGAAGGTTTATACTCCCTTCTCTGTTTTCATTTTTAACAACTAAGGAAGAAATAATAGGAATTTTCAAAGTCTTCACATTTCAGGAATGTGTAGTCTAACTGTGGGATATTTTGTTCCACTCACATTTTTCCCCTTCTGACTGTTCACATTTATGATTCTGACTTCGTGAATCAGAAAGTCTGGCTGCTAACATCTAACTCTTTAGCACCTATCTTTTGAGAGAGGTGGTACCTCCCACTTTCAAAAATTTGGGCCTGCTATTCTCCTTATTCTATTTTCAGCTACTCTCTGTGTAATAAGCAGATGCGGCACTTTTTGTTGAAAGATTACCCAAGGAAAATATCAATAGAAAGCATGGTAGGTTTTGATAGAGTCAGTATTAGGATGTGTACTAAACTCTTCAGTGACATTTGTCTGTACGGTGGAGGCACAATATGGATAGTCTGATTTAGAGATGATCCAAACTCATTTCATCAGATCAGCAGTAGATGTTTGATGCTGGATATCATCGTTGGGGGAAGGATTTGTGCGTTTCAATGTTACCTTCAGGTTTTGGTCTAAGAATAGGAAACCTTTATTCTCTTACTTGGATGAAGAAGGACTCTAAAAACAACCCCCCCATATTTCCAAATGACATGTAGTTATAATTTCCAATAATAAAGTAGTAACTGTTAAGAAAAATTACCCAAAACCTGAAAAGAATGAAAAATATTACTTATACTCCTCCAATTATTTGAGGTGAGCTCCTTGAGCCATCTCTAGGTACATGTAATTTTTTTTCTTTTTTTCTTTCTTTCTTTCTTTTTTTTTTTTTTTTTTTGAGATAGAGTTTTGCTCTTGTCGCCCAGGTTGGAGTGCAGTGATCGCACGATCTCGGCTCCTTGCAACCTCCGCCTCCTGAGTTCAAGCAATTCTCCTGCCTCGGCTTCCCTGGTAGCTGGGACCATAGGTGTGCGCCACCATGCACAGCTAATTTTTGTGTTTGTAGTAGAGACAGATTTTCACCATGTTGGCCAGGATGGTCTTGATCTCCTGACCTCATGATCTGCCCACCTTGGCCTTCCAAAGTGTTTGGATTACAGGCATGATCCACCGCACCTGGCCCTAGGTACATGTAATTTTTTTTTTTTTTTTTTTTACTTACTATTTCATCACTTTACAGACCATACTAAGATCTTTAAAGTTAGATTTAATTTACAGAAGATTGATAAGTCGCAAATAATTTTTGCCCCATAGAGTTATAAGTGATATTTGCCTGATTGAGAAAACAAACCAAAAAGTTATTGTTTTATCTGAAAAGTGTCAATCATCTTGTAAATCTGACATTAATATTGCAGTGTTTCTTCTTGTAAGGAGTGTAATGCTAATCTCTGGTATTCACCTTTCAAGCAGCTTGATTGTGCTGTTTGTTCCCTCATTAAGAAATTAAGCAAAAAATATTTCACAACTGCTCATTACATATTTTTTAGAGTCATATTTTTAATTTTTTTTGGAAATTATACTTTGACCTAACACACTGAGAAATAAAAGGTCTCAAGAAAATAGATTGCTTGTGATGGATGGGACTTTTTTGCTGGGAAGTGTTAGAAACTTGAATTCATTTAACTGCTCCCCAAGTAGGGGAGAAATCATTAAATCATGAGATAATTGAGCAGATGTAATATGCTGCAAATGTGGGAACTGAGAGTTGAAGAAGATGTTCCCACAGGATGAATAAAGGGCAAAAACAAAAAAGAAAATGAAAAACAAGGAATGAAAATATATACTTCGTAACAATTTGAATGCAATCCATAGTGAATATGGAGTAGTTAGGAATGTGCCAAATAGCAACAATATACATGTAACAATAAATTAAGATAAAAACATCATAGAAATAGATATAAAAATTGAAGATGAAACATAATAGAAATAGAAAACTGGAAAAAACTGTAGGCTTATTATATAATTCCAAGAGCACAGTGGAATTACTGGATACATTTGCTTTAAAATCAGGAATAAGACATTACTGTCAATATATGACACGGTCTAAGTTAATGTTTATATTCAGGCACTAATTAATACAATTAGACAACTCTTACAACCCATCAATTAAAAATTAACCCAGCAGAAGATGGGCATACACATTCTCCAAAGAAGGCTGTACAAATGAGTGATAAGCAAATGAAAAGATGTTTAACATCGTTAGTCATTAGTGGCATATAAATCAAAACCACACTGAGACAATGAGATACTGCTTCACACTGAGTAGGTTGGCTATATTAAAAAAGATAAACAAGCTGGACATGATAGCTCAGCCTGTAATCCCAGTGCTTTGAGAGGCCGAGGTGGGAGGATTGCTTAAGGCTACGAGGTCAAGACCAGCCTGAGCAACATAGCGAGACACCATCTCTACAAAAAAAATTAAGATTAGGTAGGCATGTTGGCACACCTGTGGTCCCAGCTGCTCAGGAAGCTTATGTGTGAGGATCACATAAGCCTGGGACATCAGGCTGCAGTAAGCCATGATCGCGCCACTGCACTCCAGCTTGGGTGACAGAGCGAGGCCCTGTCTCAAAAAAAAATAATAAAAACAAAGATACATAGTAGCAAAGTGTTTGTGAGGCTGTGGAAAAAACTGAGCATGCAAACATTGCTGGAGGGAATGTAAAATGCTGCAGTCACTTTGGAAAACACTTTGGCAGTTCCTCAAAAAGTTAAATTGAGAGCTAGCATTTGACCCAGCTAATTTCATGCCAAGGTATATTCCCAAGATAACATAATATATATATCCACAAAAAAACATATATAGATGATCATCACAACATACTCCTAATTGTCAAAAACTGGAAACAACCTAAATGTTTATCAACTGATGAATGGATAAATAAAATGTTCTATATACATATAATGGAATATTTTTTGGCAATAAAAAGGAACGAAGTACTGTTACATGCCACAATATTATTGGACCTTGATAAATAAACTTAGGCATATTAAAATTTTAAAGTATATAGCTGAGCAGACGGGAGTTAATGAATTGGGCAGTGCCAGACCTCAAGTGATTGGGACCTCACCAAAGGTGTGTGAGGGAAAAGTGTTTATAAGGTATTCATGGAAACAAGACAAAGGCAATATTTGATTGATAAAGGGAGGACATAGTCTTAAAGTCCTAGGTAGAGATTCCTTGGCTGTTTCTGATCGGTTAAGTGTACGTTTTTTTATTTCTTATTTTTTCCCTGGGGTATGACTGTTTACTCTGAGTTGGGTTTCCGTATGTATATGTCGGAGTCCAGAAAGCTGATGCCATCTCAGTCTAATGGCCTCCTAATTAATTACTTTAATGTGTTTTGTGAAAGAAGTCAGTCTCAAAAGACCACATATTGTAAGATTCTACTTATATGAAATGTCCAGGACAGCAAATTCATGGAGATAGAAAGTAGATTAATAGTTGCCAGGGGCTAAGAGGCGCAGGGGACTGGGGAGTTACTGCTAAGGCAATATGGGTTTTTTTGGAGGGGGTAACAAAAATATTGTAAAATTAGATAATGCTGATGGTTGCACTACTCTGTGAATATAATAAAATTCACTGAATTGTGCACTTCAAAAGAGCGAATTTTATGTTCTGTGAACTATATAACAATAAAGCTGTTATAAAAAAATTACAATGTATACTTTTGAAAATTGACTCATGCAAACAGAAAACCGGTATATGCCAGGAAGTAATTTCTATGTGTGGGTTTGTTCTTTCTGTTGGCATACTCTTTCTGAGGCTTTGGAGACTCAGAGGAAGAATGTGTCATTTAATTTGTCATTCACTATGACATATTAAATATGTTTTTAGAAACATTTTGTCTTTAACACTACAAGGTCCTTCAGATAAAAAATGTTCTCATATATCAAAGGTTTTGTTTGTTTTCCCCATGGATGCTCAGCTTTCAGATCCTGAAAAACTATTTTTGTTATTTAAGAAATTTATGAGTCTGATACATTTAAGTAAGAGGATAATCTCAAACATTCATTCAAATATTCAAGTAATGTATATTGAGTGTTTGCAGTGTCCTAGGCACTGCTAGACATTGGGTGTTACCAGCTGGGCATGCAGCTACACTGCTGACACTCCAATAGGTTAACTCACTTTTCCATGAGCACTTTAACCTCACTAGTCTACTCTCTACACAGAAGTCAGAATACTATTTTTAAAAGATAAAATATATTATGCTTGAAATCTTCCAATGGTTTTTATTGACCTTAGAATGAAATTTAAAAGCCTTTATGCTGACCTTTAGTACTTTGCACATTCTGGCCTTTACTACCGCTTCACCTTTGTCTGGCACCACTCGTAATACTCCCTTGCTCTAGCCATGCTGGAGTTCTCTTGGTTCCTTTAGCATTCGGTCTTCTCTCACGACTCTTGTTGGTGTTTTGAATGAAATAGGCTTTCCGCTGGCTATCCTCCCAAGCACCTTTATCTAGCTAATGTTAATGCTACTCTTCATTTCTGTGCTGCGAATAGATACCACTACCTATGGGAAGCTTTCCTCTGTAGAAAAGGTTGGGTAACTTTGTAATGTAAACTGGTAACGCTGTAACTTCTCTTTTACAGCATTTTGCATAAATGCAATTATTTATTGTCTATATGTTATATTGATTTGCAAATGCCCAAAGGCAAGAGACTGTTGGTTGTGCTCACCACTGTATCCCTAGAGTTGAAGTCTTGATTCGTCTATGATTCCCCAGTGAATATCTGATCATCAACTTAAGAAATCTAGCCTTTATCATGCATTGCCTGGACCATAGCAATTGTCTCCAAATTGATCTTTTTGCCTGTAGCTTGGCCTTCTTTATATCTGTCTGAAAAAATACAAGCCTCATAGCATGGTGTAGAGTTCCCTTTGTCGTGATACCACCCTTGTCACATATCAATCTCATTCCAAGTCTCCTGACTTGCCCTCCCTTCCTGTCGTGTTCCAGGTCTATTAAAGTACATGCAGCACTTCAGCCATTCCTCTTAA
This sequence comes from Pongo pygmaeus, assembly GCF_028885625.2. Classification (NCBI taxonomy): domain Eukaryota; kingdom Metazoa; phylum Chordata; class Mammalia; order Primates; family Hominidae; genus Pongo; species Pongo pygmaeus. The sequence goes on from NC_072387.2 coordinate 101,537,409, forward strand.
CCCCATGTTGTGTTGAACATTCTTCTATGTCTACCTCACCAGTAAAACTCGAAGCTTATACAGATAATTCACTAGACTTTGTCATTTCTTTATCCCCAGTGATTGTTAAAGTGTCTGGCAATATTTGTTAAACTGAAATGACCTCAAATGCCACAGCAGAAACTTCTTGATTTAATGCATTGAATTAGACTTAATTTCTGGCATTTATAATATTTTATTGAATCTTAAATTACTAACACTTCACATCTTCCATGAGAGCACAGCAAGACAACTGTGATAATCTATGATTCTTCTAATGAATGCACAGAATGCTTCCATTTAAACTTTTATGCAGATAAATACTCTGATATTATTAATGTTGTATCTGCATTTATCTTCAGTCCTGTCAAAAATCCTGCTTATCAAATTAGGTTATTGGAAATAAGGGCAAGAGAAAAATAATAAATATTAAAACCACATTTTGGTAGAGGTGTATATAATCTATTCTAAATAGCTCTGAGAGTGTTCCCATGCTACATCTTTCATCTTCCACTTCTTAATTCAGGAATGCAAACATCAGGCATTTGGGCTTCTCCACTGCATGTACTGTCTGGGTTCTGAGGCAGCCCAAGCTGCCCAGGGCCTGGGGCAGGACTGAGGCTTCACTGACAAACTAGTTGCCTTTAGATTGTACACATGTATTTCTCATTTACAGAATCCACGTGGTTCATCTAAAGAAGTTTTTAAAACTGCTTTTTTTGTAGTTCACTCATGTTCATTTAGATGTTAATAGGTATTCTTTGAAGAAAAAAAAAAGTTGCATGATCTTAATTAAGTTCAGGGAAAGCCTACACACAATAGTCATCTCCTAGAGGGAAATGTGGGTGGTTTCCACGCAGATCATGTCAAAGTCTCTAAGAAATCCTGCTATTTAAAGGAATGCTTTTACACTGTTGGTGGGAGTGTAAATTAGTTCAACCATTGTGGAAGACGGTGTGGCAATTCCTCAAGGATCTAGAACTAGAAATACCATTTGACCCAGCATTCCCATTACTGGGTATATACCCAAAGGATTATACAAATCGTGCTACTATAAAGACACATGCACACGTATGTTTATTGTGGCACTATTCACAATAGCAAAGACTTGGAACCAACTCAGATGTCCATCAATGATAGACTGGATTAAGAAAATGTGGCACATATACACCATGGAATACTATGCAGCTATAAAAAAGGATGAGTTCATGTCCTTTGCAGGGACATGGCTGAAGCTGGAAACCATCATTCTCAGCAAACTATCACAAGGACAGAAAACCAAACACCTCATGTTCTCACTCATGGTGGGAACTGAACAATGAGATCACTTGGACACAGGGCGGGGAACATCATACACTGGGGCCTGTCAGGGGGTGGGGGACTGGGAGAGGGATAGCATTAGGAGAAATACCTAATGTAAATGATGAGTTAATGGGTGCAGCAAACCAACATGGCACATGTATACATATGTATCAAACCGGCACGTTGTTCACATGTACCCTAGAAGTTAAAGTATAATAATAATAATAAAGAAATATTGCTATTTAAAAATACCCGTTAACTGTATTAAGTAAAGCATTTCCAGTATATATTTAACCAAGAAGCCCATTTTTGACTGAACAACTTATGGATTTTCTGCTAAAAACACTTAGAAAAATGCTACTCTGAGGTATGTTTCATTACTTCCCAAAGTGGTCATTTTAATAATTGTGCATTATTTGGGGTTTGGGCCACAGCAAATTTATTTTGGGGGATATTGAAGGGAATGTGGCCTGGTATCTGGCTGGGTAGCTTCAGGTTTATAGCTAGGCCATTGGCAGCTGTGATCATCCTCCGATGTGTCCCCCACATTAAAGAAGGATTGGTCACGCTAAAATTTCCCAAGGACTCTAAGAACACAGTTCAGAAACTGAATCCCTTTGAAAAATCTATGTGCATTTGATTGAGTTAGTTTTTTGCAGGTGCAGCAATGTGAAAATAGGACTAAACATTATCTTGACCTCCTAAAAGTGGTTTATTTCCAGAGAGATGAGAGTAAACATGTCTCAGACAAATATCTTTGTCTGGATGCTATGCTTCTAGCTTTATACCAAGCAACCATTTTATTCAACGATTTATCGATATGCACTGAGAATTATTATATTCACAAGGACCATTAAGGTGGATTCTCTAGTTAAGAGCATATACCAAGAGCAAAGTTGTTTCCAGTTTAGTGTGTGTGTGTGTGTGTGTGTGTGTGTGTGTGTATATATATATAATTTGAATATATTGGTGTTTCTCACTAACTTGGGTGAAAGTATGAATCATAAATATTTTTAAAATCCATAATATGTAATATGGATTAGAATGTGATATCTTCATCATTTGTTGATCAACAAACAATATAATCTATGTAATTAAAATGCACATCACAGTCATCAGTAATCTCTGATACAGTGTCCTTCACTCACATTGGAAAATCCATAACCCAGAACAGAAGATAATACAGAAAAGCCTTCCACCCCACTGCCTGGTGTCCTCTGACTTTGCTATTGGCTTTTTCATACACTGATCATCAGCTGAGTAGCCTTAGAACAAAGAGGTATTAGGGGTATCACAGAATCACTCTTACCCTGTTCAGAGACAATAAAGGACACTCCTGGCCATAATTTACTAATCCGCCATCTTAGAATTATTAAGGCTGTTGAAAAAAAAAGAGATCATGTTAAATGTAAGAGATGAATGAATACAAACAAAAATAAAAAATAAGCAGCCAGATGTGGTGGCTCACGCCTGTAATCCCAGCACTTTGGGAGGCCAAGGCAGGGAGATTACCTGAGGTCAGGAGTTTGAGACCAGCCTGGGAAACATGGTGAAACCCAGGCGGTACTAAAAATACAAAAATTAGCTGGGCATGGAGGTGCACACCTATAATCCCAGCTACTCAGGAGGCTGAGGCACGAGGATCGCTTGAACCCGGGAGGCGGAAAGTGCAGTGAGCTGAGATCGTGCCACTGCACTCCAGCCTGGGTGACAGACAGAGACTCTGTCATAAATAAATAAGTAAATAAAGAAATAAAGAAATAAATCACAAGCCTTCATATTATACTACAAGCAAGCAAAATTTTAAAAATGAAGCCACTAAGTTTATATTTATGAAAAAATTGAAATAAGTAAGAAAGTGCCCCCCACCCCCCTTTAAAATACTTTCTCAAGTGCCTAAATAGTCAGACTTGGCCAGATGATGATAGTAACTGTATCTTCTTTTCATCATTTTCCACCATTCGTAATACAAGACAGAACGTGGAGAGCAGTCATGTCTTTTCTCCTTTCCTTTCCCCTCATTTTCTCTACCTCTGATGATTTCAGGCTTTTGGGACATAAAAAGTAGTTGATTCCTAGAGTCACTTTAGAGACCCTTGTCACATCAGCCTGGTAGAAATTGATTTCTCAGGTTCAATTACCACCTTGTTTATATGTATCCAAGAAATCTCTGAGCACCGGCTTTCTACTTGACACTTTCTCTCAGAATGTCACAAAGACTCTTTAAAACCCAGAAATCCAGAACTGAACTCATGGTCTTGTCTCCCGAACCTGGGTACTCTTTAGTACATCCACTTAGAAACCTAAGAGTCATCCTTGACGCTTACTTTACCTCCCACCAAATTTCCAATCCTGATTCCTATTGATTTTATAACCTAAATATGTCTCAAATAGGTTTGAGTTGCTCTTTTATGTAGCCAACTATCATATTCTTGCTTGGAGATGATTGCAGGTAGATATGTCCTAGTTAGTCTTACCTCATCCAGTCTCCATCTCTCCTCCACTGCCCTATCCCATCCCATTCCATCACCAGAATAACCATTGAGCCTCAGAGCCTCAGAATAACCTTTCAAAAACTCAGTGGTAACCTGATTTTCTCAGGGTCTAATTCCTTCCATGGTAGGCTTGATTAATTTCTTTAATATAATCATCAAGACTATTTATCTGCCTTTCAAATTCTCAGTCCTATTCTCTCACCAACAACTCCCCTCCTTCCTTGGTTAGCCTGGAGTTATTTTATAGACTTTAACCCAACAGTCAAATTCTTGGGACTTTATTATATTAAAATAAAAGCACTAATAGTTTTCAAAGATGCAGAACAAGGTTGTTTATATTTTTGGCAACATTCAGATCACAATACTGGAAAGAAGTAAATATCCAACTGGGGGAATGTTGAATACATTAGGATACAATCACACACGCACACTGTGGAAGATTATGCAAGGTTCATAAGTAATGCATTCAAGCTCTATCCATTGATATGAAAGGATTTTGATGTCATATTATGAGACTGAGAAAGTGAAACAAATCGAAGCATATATAATGCCCTATTTTTGTAAATGATTCCATTTTAAATATACTATCTTTATGTTTAGAAATAGATACATATATATAAATGTGTGTAAATGTGCTTATGTGAAAAGTACATGGACATGTGAACATGGAGGAAACAGAAAAGAATGCGTAATTATTTGCTGTACCTGATTATCTGGGAAGGACAAGCTGTGAGTGGAGGTAATGAGGAGGATAGGAGTTAGAGAAGCAAGCAAAATAATGGGAAAAGTCTATGGCATTAAAAAAAAAAAATGAGAACCCAGTGATGCAGGACAGGTGAGGCCCAAACTGGGGCTTAGGCTGGGAGGGTTTCTTGCTTTGCCCAGGAAAGAACTTAAGGGTCAACCCACGGTAGAAGAAAACAGCTTTTTTGAAGCAGCAGTGTTCCAGGTCCGGGGGTGTTACAGCTCAGGCAGTGTTCCAGCTCTGTGACTGCTCCTGCAGAGCAGAGCTACTCCATAGGCAATGTGTTGAGAGTAGCAGCTCAGGGCAGTTCTGTAAGTTGTGTTTATACCTACTTCTAATTACATGCAGATTAAGGGGTGGTTTATGCAGAAATTTCTAGGAAAAGGGTAGCCATTTCTGGGTCATCTGGTCATGGCTGTGGAAAGAGGCAGCAGCTCCTGGGTGTTGCCATGGCACACTGTAGGGGTGTCTCACAGAAAGCTGCTTCTGCCCCATCCCTGTTTTAGCTAGTTGCTAATTTGGTCTGGTGTCCGAACTTGGCCTCCAGAGACGAGCTCTGCCTCTTACTTCACCAGGATGTATGATATGATCCTGTGTATAAAACATTATATGAGTATGTATATGTGTGGATATCTACATGTACACATAGATAAATTACAAAATATATTTGTATGTATCTACTAATTGCTGGATATATTCTTGAAATAAGTGACATTTAAGTGACAAAATCTGTTGTGGAGAAGTATAGAGTATAATTCTAATTTGGTAAAATCAGACAAAAAAGAACAAAATGTAAATACATGTGTTTGTAAATGTGAGGATAAGGTTATAGAAGGTTAGGTCTTGGCCAGTTTGCTTTCCCTTCTCTGTCAGCATCCACCATTTGGGATTGCTTATGTACCCTTCCAGACATATAAAATTCATTTATATGTATAAATAACTATAACAATAGAAATATGTGGTATTTTAATTTAAATACCACACATGATACCTTATCATTTTCATTTTTTTATTCATAAATTATGTTGAAGATTTTTTTTTTTTAAAGATAGGGTCTCTCTCTCTCTCTCTTTCTCTCTGTCACCCAGGCTAGAGTGCAGTGGCTTGAACAGGGCTCACTACAGTTTCAATCTTCTAGGCTCAAGCGATCCTCCCACCTCAGCCTCCTGAATAGCTGGGACTACAGGTGCACAGCACCATGCTCATCTTGTTTTTTAAAAAATACTTTTTGAAGAGACGAGGTCTCACTCTGTATCCCAGGCTAATCTTGAACTCCTGACCTCAAGCTATTCTTCCACCTCAAATTCCAAAAGTGTTGGGATTACAGGCATGATCCACCATGCCTGGCCCATCTTGATTTTTTTTTTTTTAAAGATTGCAAAGTACATAAAAACTATATAACATACTATCAATTTTATAGTCATTGAAGAATGATGGGCATTAGTTTTCAATTCTTCATTATTCAAAATAAATGATCTATTGAGCATCCTTGTATATGCCTCCTTGTTCTTAAGTGTAGTTGTTTTTTTAGGTGAGCTATGGTTAATGAGAATTGCTGCCTGGTAGAAAGTGTACACTTACAAACATCATAAAAACAGCCAATACGCCACCTCCACCTCATTAGAGGATTTACCACTTTACACTCACAGTAACAAGAGAGACTATTGGTTTCTCATACCTTGACCAACAATTGATACTATGAATATCTAAATGTTTTTCTATTTGGTTGGATGAAATTATATTTTTACTTTCAAAGATAAATATTGAGGTTGATCAGCTTTTATGTTTATTGCCATCTGCATTATATCTGTGACTTATGTATTCATATCCTGTGTTCATTTATTTTTTATTTGGTTACCTTTTTCTTAGTTTTTCAAATATTCTGCATATTTGTCTATCAAATATGTTGAAACTCCAGTCAGCAGTCTGTTTTAACTGCCTTTCTCACTGTGCAATATATGACATATGAATGTGCATGGAATGTTATAGGTGAGTAGATGTGAGGAATGACAAAGGCAGAAAAACTTACAAAGGTCTCTGTGCAATCAGAAGGAAGGCATGATATTACATTTGAGTACTCTAGGAAAGAAGCATTTATATCATCTCCTGCACTGTCATGTTACTATTTCCAGCAAATGAGGTATTGCCAACAAAAGTATTAATTCATTTGCATAAATGGCTATTAGCTTTGTTCTGGGGACTGGGAGAGGGATTGGTAGTTACTGAGAACAACTGTAAACACGACCAAACAAAATACTTCCTTTGCTGTACTCCACATTGCTACAGGACAAATCCCACCGGGGATGTGCAAACCAAATGCTGGCAAGGTTGATAAATAACCTCAAGTTGAGAGATCGAGAGCAATTTAATTTCATAGGTGATATTTTAAACGCATCTGAAAAAATGGAAACAGGCAAGGAGAAAAAAAGAAAAGTAGAGACTGAAAAGTACAGGGTGACTTCGGAGACTGTAACACAATTTAGCTGAAGTGTAGGATGCTCAAAGTGGAGTGCTGGGAAATTTCCAGCTTCAGCTGTAAATTCACATGGAACAATTTGGCTTGTCCTCATTAGGAGATGGGAAGAACGACCAAAGGCTTTGATTCAGAGAAGCAGTGTGATCAGAACTGTGCTTTAGGAGGATTAATCGGGGGACCTGGAGGGAAGGATTAGAGCTGAGAGAGTGTTGGAGAGAAAGTCAGCAAGGAAGCCCTTCCATCTATCCGAGAAGAGCTAGGGAAAGCTCACTCTTGAGTGAAGGAAATTCCAGTGCAGGAGAGGGGAAGTGAAAAGGCGAGATACCTGATGAAAGCAGAACAGCCTTTGCTTGCACATTTTTTTTTTTTTTTTTAGACTGAGTTTCACTCTTGTCATCCAGGCTAGACTGCAATGGCGGGATCTCGGCTCACTGCAACCTCCATCTCCGGGGTTCAAGCGATTTTCCTGTCTCAGCCTCTCGAGTAGCTGGGACTACAGGTGCCTGCCACCATGCCCGGCTATTTTGTATTTTTAGTAGAGACGGGGTTTCACCATATTGGCCAGGCTGGTCTCAAACTCCTGACCTTGTGATCTGCCCACCTCGGCCTCCCAAAGTGCTGGGATTACAGGCGTGAGCCACCGCGCCTGGCCTGCTTGCACATTTTAAACCCCTAGCTGGTGCTGTGTCTAGAGCATCTTCACACATTTTCATCTTTGGAAGAGTAGAGAAAATATGGTCATATCGATTTATTCTCCATTTTCCTTTTATCTAGTTATTATTTTTAAAAAATTTGCTTTTTCAACTTAGGATTCTTACACCCCACTGATAAATGGTCAAATTTTGATTTTACATGTCTAGAGATATTACTTAGCATCTTACTTTCCCCTAATCTTTTTTTTTTTTTTGGAGATGGAGTCTGTCTCTGTAGCCCAGGCTGGAGTGCGGTGGCGCGGTCTCCGCTCGCTGCAAGCTCCGCTTCCCGGGTTCACGCCATTCTCCTGTCTCAGCCTCCGGAGTAGCTGGGACTACAGGCGTCCGCCACCACGCATGGCTAATTTTTTGTATTTTTAGTAGAGATGGGGTTTCACCGTGTTAGCCAGGATGGTCTCAATCTCCTGACCTCGTGATCAGCCCGCTTTGGCCTCCCAAAGTGCTGGGATTACAGGCGTGAGCCACTGAGCCTGGCCACTTTCCTCTAATCTTAAACTTGCTTCCCAGTGGCTTTTTTTTCCCCTTCTCTGTGATTTCTCACAACCTCAATATTGACACTGTAGTAGCTGGCTTTCTTCTCTTGATGGAGAAGAGTTTAGTAGTTTGTGGTGCTACCTAACTCATGAGGGTTTAAAATATCACAAAGCTCAATGGTCATGTGAGGAAAATTATTATATTTTCTTGGACACCGTATTTAAAAATGTGATTGAATCAAGCTTTCCCGAGTATAACCAAATTAATAGCACAGTTTGGAATTCTGCCTCCATCTGCGTAGTCTTGCCCTCATGGTAGAATTCCTCTCTTTTCTTTCCACTAATTATTCAGGGTTTATCTAAAGATTTCCCTGATGACCCTGGTTCCCGGTGATTTTCTCTGGCTCCTTTACCGCTCATGGCTTATAGCATTTCTTTGGCACATGCTTTAGATCCCATTGAGATGGTGTTTCTATTGTACTGAAGTTAACTTTATATAATTATCAATTCATTTTATACTTAGAAATTCTCCCTCCCTAACTAGATTATAAACTCTTTGAAGATAAGAAATTAGAGGGCAAAATGTATTTTAGTTCTAGTTTTTATTGCCATTATCGATAATACTTCACACAGGTAAAGAGAAAAAAAAATCCTACATTTATTTATTTATTGACTTATTTATTTACCAAATCCTCACAGCTGCGTGTGAATTAAGTATGTCTATTTTGCAAACGTCAAAGGATGGACAGAGCTTGCAAGTGAATTGATTAAGGTCAATAGCACGTGGTCTATCTGCAGTTGCCCGTTTGCTCTGGTGAGTCAGCATCCTGCTGACTGCTGCCAAAGGCTTGGCCTGCCTCCGCAGATGTGCAAGCTGCCATGACCCTCCAGCCGCCCCTAGGTCCTTGAATATGTGTGCTCTGACTGCTGGGATCAAGTCTATGAAGGCTTACTTTCCTGTTTATACCAGTGACCATCAGGAGCTGAAGACTTTTGCATTATCCAAGATCATTATTCCAACCTGTGTGTCTGATTTCTCCTGCCTTCCCAAATCCAGCACCAATACCTGCACTATCTCTGAAATCTGCAAGTCAGATATCTCGCATTATGGTCATTATTTCCTACCATTCCAGCTGACTTACTCCATTATTTTTATTTTTATTCAGTTATTGACATGATATTCACAAAACAGATCTATGGTTTAGGAAACTGTGTGCAATGCAATTTTAATTGAAAAAGAAGAATATAAAATTACCATGTAAAAATTCATAGGAAAAACACAGCTAATATAAAAAGGGTGATGGACTTATGGGTGTTTTTGCCAATTTTAGAATAAAATGTATTCTATTCCTTTATTTCTAATGCCAAAATCACTTTATCTTATGGAAATGTTCAATGTACTTACTCTTCTCCCTGATTTTTTTATTTTTTATTTTTGCTCTTATTTCTCTCTTTACCAAATCTCCATTTAGATGAGCTAGTACCTTCAAAGCAGGTGAATACAATTCTAATCAGCCTTGGATAATGCTGTAAAGAAAGGCATGTCAAATTCAGGTTATATGTTTAAACTACATGTCTCCCTGACACTTCCACACTATGGAAAATATTGTCTCACTTGTTTTGCAATAGAAGTATTTTGGATCAAATTATATGAAACGAGGTCTCTACATTAAAAATATAATCATGTGGTAATGGCTACTATCCCCCCAAAAACCAAAACAAAACAGAATCTCACTAGATTCCATCCCTTCTCTAGGCTTTGTCCCATAAATCTGCCTTCTTTCTCCAAAATTCCGTGAATGATTTGTGTATTTCTTATTTATCTTTATCTCTTGCACCCCCACTGATCACTGTGCTTTCTTACCTGCCTCTGTGCTGAAACTACACTTTCCACATATCACTGATAGTCTTCTCCTGATTAGAGCCAATGATGAATTTTAGTCTTCATTTTACTTGAATTTTCAGTAGCTTTTGAAACATTTAATCATTTAATCTTTAAAAACAACAACAATAAATGCTTTCTGCATTTGTAGTTTGAGATAACTCACTCTTCTGAAATTGCCTTACTTCTCCTTGAGCTTCATCTCAGAATAATTTTCAACTTCCTTTGGTCTTCACATCTAAATGTTGGAATGCCCAAGAATCAGTCTTCAGCACTGTCTTTCCCCTATGCTCATCCAACTGCCTGCTATTGAAAACCACATTTTTGTACCTTGCCTGATCTCTACCTTGAGCTTTCAGTTCAGGTAACTAACAGCATATTGGACAGCTCCTCTTGGATGAGTGATTGTCATAGGAAGCCAAATATGTCCAAGAGAGACTTAATTTCTTCCCAAATCTCTTCCTTTAGTCTTCTCTATCTCATTTAATGATACTTTCATGTGCCCAGTTGCTTCAGATAAAAGATACCAGAGATTCATGAATCTTTCTTTCACTTGCTATGTTTAATCCACCCCTCAAGTTCTGCTGTCTCCTCCTTCAATAAATAGATCCAGGTAGATAGACAGATAGATCCAGATAGATAGATCTTCCAGCTGGATCTCAGTCCTCATAGACCACCCTTAGCAAAGGCAACATCATCTCTCCCCTGAAACACACTCAGAACGTCATAGCTGGATTCACTATTTTTATCTTGTCCATTTTCTTTTTCTTTTCTTTCTTTTCTTTTCTTTTTCTTTTTTTTTTTTTTTTTTTTTTTGGAGACTGAGTTTCACTCTTGTTGCCCAGGCTGGAATGCAATGGTGCGATCTCAGCTCACTGCAGCTTCCACCTTCCAGGGTCAAGCGATTCTCCTGTCTCAGCCCTCTGAGTAGCTGGACTTACAGGCTCCTGCCACCACACCTGGCTAATTTTTGTGCTTTTAGTAGAGATAGGGTTTCACCGTGTTGGCCAGGCTGGTGTCGAACTCCTGACCTCATGCGATCTGCCTGCCTCGGCCTCCCAAAGTGTTGTGATTACAGGCGTGAGCCACCGTGCCTAGCCTCTTGTCCATTTTCTTATGCCCTGTGCATACATCTCTCCAAATGACAGCCATTGTGATATTTTTTTAAAAGAGATCATGTTACTGCCATGCTCAAAATTCTCCAGTTACTTCAGAGCCCACTTAGAACACAAACTTAGCCCTTGGCAGAGCATGTGGGAAACTACCCGATGATCTGGGCATTCTGCCTCTTGCCTCATCCCCCTACGCTCCCCAGTACTATGTGGCATTTTTCAGTTGCAGTGGCCTTTCTTTCTCTTCTATTTTAGAGTTGTTCTCTCTGCATATAAAGTTTTTCCCTGTGATCTTCCCATGGCTGCTTCTTAACATTATTCAGAACATAACCTAAATACTACTTTCCAAACAAGTAGAAAATAGTATTGAAACCAATTGACCACCTGGCTGGAGCACCCCACCCCCACTCTACCCCATTCCACTACCAATGATGCATTTTTAACTAAATAACATTCATCAAGACTTAAAGTTGTCTATTTAATGTCATAATTTTAGTTTTCTCACTGGAATATAAGCTCCTAGAGAGAAGGTTCCTTGCTCTATTCCCGTCTACTAGAATAATGTCCTACCAATAATGAGGGCTCAGTGTATTGACTGACATTTTCATCTGCAGCTAAACAAGAACAAAAATTGATTTGGCTTTCAGTTTTTGAACTTCCTAAACAAAGGCATCTTTAAAACTGGAAATCAGAAAGAAAAAGAGAGAAAGAGAAAAAGGGGAAATAATTGAAATCCTTGGTCAATTCTCAGTATCTCTATTCCTGACTTTGAGACAGCTCAGTCTGGACAAATTAGCCTACAATTATGGGTTGGTTTTCCATTTCTTATTTGACTACATTGGCACTGCAGCCTCAGCCTGGTGGTTTTACAGGAAAGACTAGATTTTTCTGAAGATTTCTTGTATCTAAACACTTGTCACTTGGGCCTATGAGTTGGATTTTCTTTTAAGAGCCCTGAACTAAATGCTTTAAATGGACCCATGCAGTAAGTTTAATTAATAATTATGAATAGGAATGAAATGCAGAAGCGCCCTCTGGTGGTTTAATATATATAGGAATGCAAAAATAGCAACGTGGAATCAAGATTCTTTTCACAGTGGCGCCAATAGGAGATTATTAAAATGTGCTTCTCCTTCTCCCTGTCTTTCCCTTCCTCTGCCTCTTCCTCCTTATTCTTTTTGTTAATTCGAAATATAATATGAGTTAGAATGGGAAAATTTATGACAATATCTAGCAGAAATCCACGTGGAGAAGCAACATGTGGAAAACTGGAAGGATCCATGCCTCCAAGTAAACACTTTCAACAGAAGACCTTCTTTACTCTTTGCTGACCATAGCGTAAACATACCTCTAATTCTTGCCAAGCAGAGGTAGTATGTGTTTCCTCACTTACTCAACCTTAACATTACTTTATTTGGTTTTCCCCAAGAACTGGGCACCTTGTACAAATTTAGAATTTTCCTTATGGGTAGCTTATTTAAAGGCAGTGCTTTATGGAGTCTTAATGATTTATAACTTCCTATAAATATTCCTTGTTGCAATACTAGAATGTACTAGAGTTTTAAAAGTGGTGTTATGGTTATAACTTTTATATGTTTTCCATACCTGGCTTATGGAATTATTTATACCCTGAATGTAGCATATCTACTATTTGGATGGCAGTTGTTCTATAGTTTTAGGGCATAATATTTTGTAATCACTTATTTTTATTTATTTATTTTTCATTTCTATTGATACAAATGTAGCAACATAGTAAAAGCTCTTCTCCTCCTCCTTTTTTGTGGGGTGGGGACAGTATATTATATGAGTTCTCTTTCTCCTGCATCTGAAAGATTTTCCTTCTACCATTTACATTCTATATACATTTTATGATTTCATCTATTTGCATGGGTTTAACTATTGGCTCTATGCATGCAATTCTATTCATTAACTTGGTTTTGATCTCCAATCTATTATTTAGAGCTGTCTTTTAGAAATTACCTCACAATTAAAGCTCAAAATGAGAATTAATCTTTCCCTCCAAAAAAACAGGTACACCATAAACTAAATTTGTTCTACCTTCTAACTTCCATATATCAGTGTCTGTCTCTGTAATCATCCTGATTACTAGGTTTAAAACCACCAAGAGCTTTAACTTCTTCATTCTTACCTTATATAGGGAGTCAACCCCTAGTCAAATACCATTCATTGCACTCATAAAGGAACTTTCCCTTTTCCTCTCTGATTTCACTGGTTCTGAGTTTATTCCAATATTCTCTTACCTCACCTATTGGAATAATCTCTTTGTTGATTGCAATGACTATAGCAGATCTTTCTAAAACAGGGCTCTGATAATTCTGATAATTCTGATAATTCTGTTCCCTTGCCCATTAATTATTAATTATTAATTATTAATATAGTCTGAAATATTAATAATAGTCTGAAAAATAAAATCCAAATTTAATGTATCTGGTACATTACCTCTGCCGCCATAGTGACCTGGCCCAACTTACTACCTTCCTAAATTTGTTCTCATTGGAATAAAACTAACATCGTGGACTTTCTGTCTGTGTTGAAGAATTAGCTTCCTCAACACAGAGAAGAACAGATTTGTGGGAACAGATTTTACCCCTAAAATCAGCCAGCAATTTTAGAAACTGGTTCTCAGAATCATAAGGGAACTGAACATGAGAAAATAAACTCAAATTTGTTGTTATCACAGAAAAAATTACCAATAGTATAGTTTCTCTGGATAGTTTAAAATTAGCTTTTAATATAATAATATGAGTTATTTAATATAATGGAGCACAGCACATGTGTCCACAAACTACCTTGTTTCTTATTTTATTTATGTATCATTATTATTATCAAGGATACATGCAGACTCATGCCTTATGTAATCTCTTAACCGCCTCTCTGTTAACACCAAGCATCCTAGATGTGACCTGAAGCAAAGCAATCAGTTACCCTTACATACAAGGGACTGTGAAGTGAGCCCGTGCCTCTCCTCTAACCCAGGTTGCCTAATAATCACTCAAACTACCTCCTTTTTTTTTTCAATTTGTAATTTCCTTTTCAATTTGTAATATTCTAAACATTTTTGCTTTTCAACTTGTATTATTATTAATAAACATTAAGGAAGTACTATTGCAAAAGAAATGGAGACTATGGGGTGGGCGTGGTGTCTCATGCCTGTAATTCCAGCATTTTGGGAGGCTGAGGTGGGAGGATCACTTGAGGCCAGGAGTTTGAGACCAGCCCTGGCAACATAGTGAGATCCCATCTCTACAAAAAAATAGAAGGATAAAAAATAAGCCAGGCATGGTGGCATGGTGGCATGCACCTATAGTCCAGCTACTCCGTAGACCAAGGTGGGAGGTCAAGGCTGCAGTGAGTCACGATCATGGCACTGCACTCCAGCCTGGGTGACAGAGTGAGATCTTGTCTGGAAAAAGAAAGAAAGAAAACAAAGACAAAAAGAAACAGAAGCTCCGCTTTTTGAGTCAAATGAAAATAAACAATTTAAGTTATTCTTTACAAAGTGTTTTTGTAAAATGCTTTGAAAATCTGAACATTTGAATAAGACTGAGTGCACAGTTGGGGGAGGCTCTAAAGATAAGTTTGTGCTTTTGCACGTAGTGCCAAGATTACAGTGAGAATGGGGAAAGTCAGCTAAATGACAAGCAGTTGTTGAAACAAATACTTGATCAGAATGGGGAAGTGATATGGGCTAGGAGCAACTAAGAGAGTCATTTCAAGGTGAGATGGGAACTTGAAAATCAGTGGGAAGCCTGGGAAGGAACTGAAAACCAGAGTAGATAAGCATTAGGGAGGAGAACAATTTTTTCCAAGACACTTCAGACTGATTGCAGAGGAAAATGGTACAGACCAGGGAGAATTAAGAAGGAAATTGCAGTATAAGTCAGAGATGAAAAATTGTCAATGTAAGTGTGAAGGTTTTTTCAATAGCAAGAAGGTACTAGTATTGAAAGGTGCCACCCAAATTGGCTCACCTCTAGGGAGCTAAGGTGACAGGGTAGTGTCCTGACAACAGATGGTTTTCCTTTTCTTTTCAATAAAGTATGAAGTTAATCTCCCTCATAGCAAGTCAACAAATATAAGGGCTTTGAAATTTACTTGCATTTATTAGAATCAGTTATATATGCTTGTATCTTTGGATACAATCAAAGATACCTTATAAGTCTATGGCTAGAGCATTTTCTTTTGTATTTGAAAACATAATTGCAAAGATGATAATGGGGATAAAGGTGTTGCAAGGCTGGTATTTTTCAGCTTTCCATCTGCCTTCCTAGGAAACATGTTCAATAAATAGCAGTTACAATCTGACGTCTGATGAGGGAGGGACAGGATGAGATAAGATTTCTCTGAACTCATAACTAACTTCAAAGTAGTTTTATTTTCTTGAGTTTCAAAGATGAGAAAACTAAGATACATAGAAGTTCCATAACTTGCCTCAAACCCTATGGCAAGGCACACTGGGTTGTGATTGCAGATTCTGTTTCCCTTTCTCTTTGCTTCTTTATTTCAAACTGTTCTGTGGTGTGGCCAAATAATCTTACTCTATCCACTTAAAACCACTGTCAACTTAGATAGCCTTCCTTGGGTTCTTGTTACCAGGAGTTGTTGATGAACATAAAGCGAACATACTTTCCTCGTTTTTGTGAATAATTTAGCATGTTTCTAATAGATTTATACTTCACTACCACTATTTTTCAAAGTGGAAATTCACTTTGAGCCTTTTACCACCTTATCCTTATGCTTCTTTCACTTCTCACTGCCAATCATTTGCCCAGCCCTGTTGACTTTGCCTCTCTTCTATCTGTAACTCATGAACACTGTCACTACTGCAGTTCAAAATTAAAATTTCTTATTCAGGACTACTTGAAAAGTCTATTAACAGTTTACTTGCCTTGAATAGTTTTCTCTCTCTAGTCCAACTTCTACAGTGCGGCCTCATGCATTTACTAAACTTCAGCTGTGGCATTTTACATTTTGAGCAACCATCAGGAGCTTTTATCTAAAAAATAAGGCTCCTTAGCCTGGCATTTAAAGCCCTCCAAAATCTTTTCTCTGACTTACCCTTTAAATATAATTTCCTTTTATGATTACCATCCATGAACCCATCTTTCCAAGCAAAGCAAAATTTTGTCAATTGTCCATGTCAGCCTCATGTTTTCTGGCACCTACCCTCTGAGGACTTTTCCTCTGCCCATCATCACTGTTCTTTGTTCTGAGAAAACTCTCTATCAAATCCATATCCAAGTGCTACTCTTGTCCCTCCTGTGTGTCTCTGAAATCCACTCTTTCGATTTCACTGCTTCTCTGCTGACTTCCAGCCCTGACATTTTCCATGGGCCTGCTGAAGGACCTCCCTTCTTCCTCCGTCTGCACGGCTGCTGTGATGAGTTTTCTCACGTGGAAATCTGAAGCAGCGCTTTCCCTGCTTGGGAGCTTTTGCCTGCATTCCATTTGCTCTCACAAGTCCTTTAGCTCGGTATCCAAGTCATACGACGGCATGTTTATGTCTTTCACACCAGCCTTACCTCTTGCTACACCCATTGCTCACGCCATGTACTTCTTGTTCCAAAGGTACAGTGTAGTTGCTATAACCATGTGTTACGACGTTTTGACATCCTTGTAATGGGTTGCTCTTGTCATGTTATATGACAATTGCTATTTTACCTGCGTAACTTTCATTTCAACTGTGTACATAAGGCCGTGCCTTATTCATATTTGCATCTCTAGCATCTAACATAGTAGGGTACAACAGATATTTATTTTTAATTTGATTGAACTGAAATAAACCTCAACATATCCAGGCTCAACAGATGCTCCAAGTCTCATCCCGATGGGTAGTAGCCTTTCCTGGGGTAGTCTTTGCTGATATCCTTCTTCACCTACCACCCCCACCGGGCAAGGATCCCACCTCTCTCGGACATCCATTGTCAGCCTCACTTTTTTGACACATACAACTTGCATTTTGATGATTGGAAGGATTCCTTTATTTCTTTCCTCTTAAATTACAAGCTCTATTAGGAGAAACTTTAGTTACTCATATTTTCCCTATTATAACATTTATGTATATGTGCTTTGCAAATACTAGAAATAAAATAAATATGGGTAAAATAAATGAAATGGATGCATAGCTTCCTTCATACTCGTTACATGGAAAATCAAAGAGATTTATAACTTTAAGGGAACTTTGGAATAATTTATTCCAACTTCTTCATTGTGCACATTAGGAAATCACATTCAAAGGGGTCCTGTTATATTTTTAAGGTCTCAGTATAAAGAAAGGAAAAATTAGGACCAGAACCAGAGTCTCCTGATTCCAGGCAATGCTTTTACGTATTTCCAGTTATATTACTCTGCCTTTTCGATTATACAAGGTATCATATAAATCTTTTTGTTGCTTTATATGGTAAAATAATTACTTTATTTTTTCAATGATAATTATGTAAATTATACAGAGCTCTTTACTAGATAAGTATTAAAGAAACCATACATTTTTCAATGGGGATAAATTATTTTTTAAAAAATACTGTAATAACACCCTAAAATTACACCAGAGTGAGAAAGAATAAGCAGAACTATTATACAAGGAGATCTTCATATTAAAAATATTCATCGTCATTTCTAAGAAAGGATGTTAAGAAGAAAACTACAAAGATATTTGCTTTTGGCCTTGGAATTCATTTAGAAAAGGATCCCATATTCAACAGCAAGTTATTTCATTTTAAAATAGGACAAGTATGTGATTAGTTATACATATAAATCATAAATAATATCTATTTTGGTAAAGTAATGTTACACAAATAAGTCAGTTTATTAATATAGTTGTCTGATTTTGCGTATCTTACACGTGTATACTGCATACCACATAAATGTCCATGACATCCATTTATCATAATTGCCATATTCAGATAATTTACTTTCCTCTGTTAGAAAAATTGACAAACATTATATATACATATTATATTTAAGATGAATATTGAGGTGAAAGCAAGAACATGTCATTGTTTTGGGCCCTATGAAACATCACATTCTCAGAAAGGTGGAGTACGATTTCTAACTACCTTGTAATGTTTTCTATTTAAAAGGTAAATAGGATTTGTGGCCGCCCTGTAAGAACACCCACACAAAGCCCCCGTTGTTCTTTTGATCAGAGCAAAGAGAAGCATGGAATGAAGACCACCGCAAGGAACAGTGAAGAGACGCTTGCCAACAGAAGAAAGTAAGACATTTGTTTTACAACCAGAAAGACAAAAGAAAGTAAGCCATTAATTTTACAACAGAATAGAACATAGTCAATTAAATAGAATAAAATTCAATATGGACAAAAAAAAGATCAATATTCATTAACTTTAAAAATCAGTGGCTGCACCTGTTCCATTAATTTGGACGACAGGTTCAACTTATAAGACCAAGAAAACTTTTTGTGATAATGGAACATTTCCATAATATAACATGGAAGGTCGTATCGGGGGCCCTGGGCACATGTGACATCATGCACTTAAAATGTGACCAGTGTGACTGAGGATTGAATTTTAAATTGTAAATATGGCTAGTGGCTACTGACTGAGGATTACAATTTTAAATTGTAAATATGGCTAGTGGCTACTGACTGAGGATTACAATTTTAAATTGTAAATATGGCTAGTGGCTACTATATTGGACAGTGAAAGACAGAAAGGTAATACATTTACATGATGTGATAGGTATTACTGAATGTTTAACATATATTTTAAAAAGTTGAATAAAAAGAAGTTTTCATACTTTTTACATGAAATGCTAGAAATGGTTATCTGTTGATTCAAAATAATACACATTCCATAGGGCTTGCTAACTCACATTTCTACCACCACGTTCATCATTATTTCACAGGTTAAATTCAGGCCTCGTTTTGTGTTTCTTTGCTTGATAATTGATGCTTAAAATGTAAAGCTCTTAAAACTAGAGGAAATTATTATTTGTGTGTGTGTTCAGCTGACCAGTCAGTGTATGTCCTGGCAAACACTAGATTCTAAGTCAGTACTTTTTGAATTGGACTGAAATTCAGAATTTTATATTCATTTAGTAAATAATTATTTCTAATAATACTCTATGAATAATTCATATATAAGGTATTTCACGTAACCTTTCTATAATCTAAAATCTGTTTCTTTCTTTTTTGGGATAGGACACCTAATAGCCTCATTCTCTCATCAGATGGGCTGTATGCATGGGATAAAGATCTGGGCTATTGCTGGCTATTTTCTACAGCTAAAAAGAATTAGCATTTTATTTTACATGAAAAGTAGCTGTTCTTTTTATGTAAACACCTACAATGATCAGCAATCATTTCTTGCACTTGAAAAATCAGTATATTTTGTCTAGGGTGTTTTTATAATAAAACCCATCTACAGAAGATCTGAAGTCCTTCAAGGTGATGTATTTCACCACCAAAACAACCCAGCTGGAAAACAAAACAAAACCCAACCTTTAATATAATCTATTCACTAGCAAAATGAAACCAATGCAGGTGAAATGTTACAAACTGGCTCAGGAACAATAAGGGGCTCATACAAGTGAAAGGTTTTAAAAGTATCTATCCCGGCCACTGAATAGACCTTCTTGTCACCAATCTTGCAAACTCATTATTCTGATGTCCCTGACCGTCCAGCCATGATTAGCCATTGTCCATGAATCAGCATAGATCCAACACACGCTTGTCTCCTGCTACACGGAGTGAACAACCATAGGAACTGCACACGAGTCCACTTACGCATCTCAATTTTCCGCTATTTTTTATTACCACTCTTTGGAGGGGCTTCATTGCCATGGCATTATATTTCTGCTTGTTGCCTATTTATTGTACAGGTTTCTCTGTAAACTAACCCTGAATTTTATGTATCCCTCATCAACTGATTGTTCCCCATGAGGTCATAAATTTCCATTGAAATAGGTGGGCAATGTAGCAGGAGTAGATGCTGAGTCTGGGCTACCTTTTCACGTGCCTTGCTCTTTCTCTACCTGCTTGAGCCTGATTTCCAATAGATCACTTCCACTTGGTTGTAATTACTTCTATTCGAGCCTAGTCTTATAGCCTGGCAGATCAGGTAGTACTTAGTTCATCATGGCCATCTCAGGTTGCACTGTCACTTGCTAGGTCATCATGGTCAACTGTGTAGTTTCTACCAGAGCTCAATTGCAAAGCAACTAACCAAACAACCAACTAACCCATGCAGCCATGAAACTTCAGATACCACTGAATAAGTAAACAGGGTTGTCTGGACTCACTGTCAGAGCACCTTGCAAATGAGTAAGCAACAGAGCCTTTTCTTTCTCAGATTAAAACTCTTTTGGGCTATTCTGTAAATGAGCTAGAGCAACACACTGAAGTGTATAATATGATTTTTTTCTAGTATGTAAGGGAATCAAAAAAACACTGTATCTCTTCCTGAGTTTTAGGTTATCTTAGGTGCAGAAATTTTCCTTTTATATAAGAAGACTATCCCAGTAACATGCAGGCCACATTTAGAAACATTGCTGAATTCTCAAGCACTTGAAATGTCAATATTTTTCACCACAGAGGCACAAATATGTCTACTAAGACATTTGGGATGATGTGATCCATATTTTATTATCAGCATTATGTCCTACAGGATATCTAGACAATCAAGGCTCCTGTCTACCATGGACTGGGAAAGTTTTTGACATCTAACAGTGAAGGGGTCCTTGCCAGCTAAAAGTGAATTATTTCCAATTGTCCTTACTAATTGGTAAGGAGGTGAAAGAATTTGCCAAATCATTAGCTGCATAGCAGGTGTCAGGACATATTTGGATTTGCCCAAGTAGTCACCATGTGTAAAAGAACATCTGTAATTGGAGTCACCCTCTGACTCTGTTTCTGATAAGCCAACCTTCTCCAAGTCCATCTCAGCGTGCACAGACCAGCCAAATAGGCGAGGTAAATAGCGAGGTGTTAGGAGTCATCACCACTGTGTTTTTCATGTTTTTGAAGTGGCCCTAATCTCAGCAATTCCACAGGGATATGATACATTTTCGTTTTAGTATTTTTGTCAGGAGAGGAATTTCTTTTTTTAATTGTGTTCAGCTCAACTTTTAGGTGGTTTATTTTATTTTTCTTTTCCTTTATTTTATTTTCTTTCACTTTAAGTTCTGGGATAAAAGTGTGGAAAGTGTAGGTTTGTTAAATGGGTGTATGTGTGCCATGGTGGTTTGCTGCACCTATCAACCTGTCATCTAGGTTTTAAGCCCTGCATGCATTAGCTATTTGTCCTAATGCTCTCCCTCTCTTTGCCCCCCACCCCCTGACTGGCCCTGCTGTGTGTTATTCACCTCCCTATGTCCATGTGTTCTCATTATTCAGTTCCCACTTAGGAGTGAGAATATGTGGTGTTTGATTTTCTGTTCCTGTGTTAGTTTGCTGAGGATGATGGCTTCCAGCTTCACCCGTGTGCCTTAAAAGGACATGGTCTCATTCCTTTTTATGGCTGCATAGTATTCCATGGTGTATATGTACCACATTTTCTTTATCTAGTCTATAATTGACGGACATTTGTATTGATTCCATGTCTTTGCTATTGTAAATAGTGCTGCAATAAACATACATGTGTATGTGTCTTTATAGTAGAATGATGTATAATCCTTTGGGTATATAGCCAGTAATGGGATTGCTGGGTCAAATTATATTTCTGGTTCTAGATCCTTGAGGAATCACCACACTGTCTTCCACAATGGTTGAACTAATTTACACTTTCACCAACCATGTAAAAGCGTTCCTATTTCTCCACAGCCTCTCCAGCATCTGTTGTTTCCTGACTTTTTAATGATCACCATTCTGATTGGTGTGAGATGGTATCTCTTTGTGGTTTTGAGTTGTATTTCTCTAATGATCAGTGATGTTGAGCTTTTTTTTCATAGGTTTGTTGGCTGCATAAATGTCTTCTCTTGAGAAGTGTCAGTTCATATCCTTTGCCCACTCTTGAATGGTTTATTTTTTTCTTGTAAACTTAAGTTTGCAGATTCTGGATATTAGACCTTTGTCAGATGGATGGATTGCAAAAATTTTCTCCTATTCTGTAAGTTGCCTGTTCACTCTGATGATAGTTTATTTTGCTGTGCAGCAGCTTTTTAGTTTAATTAGATCCGATTTGTCAATTTTGGCTTTTGTTGCAATTGCTTTTGGTGTTTTCATCATGATGTCTTTGGCCATGCCTATGTCCTGAATGGTATTGCCTAGGTTTTCTTCTAGTGTTTCCATGGTTTGGGGTTTTACATGTAAGTTTTAATCTGTCTTGAGTTAATTTTTATATAGGGTGTAAGGAAGGGGTCCAGTTTCAGTTTTCTGCATATTGTTAGCCAGTTTTCCCAGCACCTTTTATTAAATAGGGAATCCTTTCCCCATTGCTTGTTTTTATCAAGTTTGCCAAAGATCAGATGGTTGTAGATTTGAGATGTTATTTCTGAGGTCTCTGCTGTGTTCCATCGGTCTATATATCTGTTTTGGTACCAGTACCATGTTGTTTTGGTTGCTGTAGCGTTGTACTATAGTTTGAGGTCAGGCGGTGTGATGCTTCCAGCTTTGTTCTTTTTGCTTAAGATTGTCTTGGCTATACAGGCTCTTTTTGGTTCCATATGAAATTTAAAGTATTTTTTTCTAATTCTGTGAAGAATATCAATGGTAGTTTGATGGGAATAACATTGAATCTATAAGTTACTTTGGGCAGTATGGCCATTTTCACAATTTTTGTTTTGTTTTGTTTTGTTTTGTTTTTGAGACAGAGTCTCTCTCTATCGCCCAGGCTGGAGTGCAGTGGCACAATCTCGGCTCACCGCAACCTCCGCCTCCCAGGTTCAAGCATTTCTCCTGCCTCAGCCTTCTGAGTAGCTGGGATTACAGCACGCACCACCACACCTGGCTAATTTTGGTATTTTTAGTAGACACGGGGTTTCACCATGTTCGCCAGACTGGTCTCAAACTCCTGACCTTGTGATCTGCCCACCTCAGCCTCCCAAAGTGCAGGGATTACAGCCGTGAGCCACCGGGCATGGCCTGCTATATTGATTTTTCATATCCATGAGGATGGAATGTTTTTCCATTTGTTTTTGTCATCTCTTATTTCCTTGAGCAGTGGTGTATAGTTTTCCTTGAAGAGGTCCTTCACATCCCTTGTTAGCTGTATTCCTAGCTGTTTTATTCTCTTTGTAGCAATTGTGAATGGGATTTCATTAATGATTTTGCTCTTTCCTTGTCTATTGTTGATGTATAGGAATGCTTGTGATTTTTGCACAATGATTTTTTTATCCTGAGACTTTGCTGAAGTTGTTTATCAGCTTAAGGAGTTTTAGGCTGAGACAATGGGGTTTTCTAAATATAGAGTCATGTCATCTGAAAACAGAGACAAGTTGACTACCTGTCTTCCTATCTGAATACCCTTTATTTCTTTCTGTTGTCTGATTGCCCTGGCCAGAACTTCCAATACTGTGTTGAATAAGAGTGTTGAGAAGGGGCATCCTTGTTTTATGCCCGTTTTCAAAGGGAATGCTTTCAGCTTTTGCCCATTCAGTATGATATTGGCTGTGGGTTTGTCATAAATAGCTCTTATTATTTTGAGATATGTTCCATCAATACCTGGTTTATTGAGAGTTTTTAACATGAAGGGATGTTGAATTTTATTGAAGGCCTTTTCTGCATCTGTTGAGATGATCATGTGGTTTTTGTCATACGTTCTTTTATGTGATGGATTATGTTTATTGATTTGCGTTTGTTGAACCAGCCTTGCATCCCGGGGATGAAGGTGACTTAATTGTGGTAGATAAGCTTTTTGATGTACTGCTGGATTCGATTTGCCAGTATTTTATTGAGGATTTTCATATCGATGTTCATCAGGGATATTGGCCCAAATTTCAGGAATTTCAGTTCGGCGTTCACTCTGTGAACTGGGGACTCAGTATGGAGATTTTGCGATGGGTGAGTATGTCTAGTTCAAATCTGTGTTCAGGAGTGTGAAATAACTACAGAGTGGTTCTGTGGACTGAATGTCCCAATGTGAGACAGACTGAGCCTAAAACTCGATTTTCATTTGACCTCTATAAGCCTCTATTTAGACTCACAGGATAATGGTATTCTGGGTCTTTGGGATAAAAGTCAGTACAGAGCTAGTGTCTAATAATTCCTGGAAGCAAAATAGCCACAGGTCCCTGTAGGGAATAGATGGAGGAAGATTTATATTACACAGTGGTTGTACTTATGCAAGGTTCTTTCTCAAGGGATCCCAGCCTTCATTCAGTCAAGGTGCTTTAAAGCTGTGAACTGGGAACTGGGTGAAAGACTGAATTCCTTTGGTGGTGAATAAAGTGATGTTTCTTTTCATATCTTTAATTTCCAAATATTTTTCATTGGTCTCTTTTTAAATTCACACCCCATTCTTGTTTCATGGGTGAGTTATTTTCTTATCATTCTTAACATTAACTATAGTTTTTGAAAAATGCATTACCATATTTCTATTTTTTTTCTGTTTTATCTGAGTTTCCTTTTCTGTGTTAGCTGGGTTTTCTACTAGATTTTTTTTCAGATTAAATGTATTTATTTGTAGAAGTTCCTTTTTATATTCCTTATATTAATTTGTTCCCTGTAGACATTGAAAACATTTTTTATCTAAGAAAATAGTTCATTTAATGTAAAATAAAATAAAAGTTAAGTGATTAGTAACTTAGTCTAAGATGACCTATGTTAAACATAAATTCTTAACTTTGATACCAAGTTTATCAAGTTTTCTTTTTTGTTTAAAATTTCTTGCCTGCATCAACTCAAAAATAGATTCTACTATGTTTTTTCTACTAGCTCTATGGTTTTTTTCTCTTATTATGCATAATACATAGGGAATATATCTGTATATATGTTATAAGGTAAGGTTCCAGGTCAAATTTTCCATATTCTGATCCAATTTCCCCAAAAAACCCTAAAACAATCCATCAATTCCCCCTTTGTGTTCTTTTCTTTCACCTCATACTCATTCTAAGTTCATGTAATTATACTGGCCTATCGTCTGTTAATAAGTCAGTAGTTGTTTTCTGCAGATTTTTACTGATTTCTGTTATTGCAATTGCTTTTGCTTTTAAGGATTTTATAAAATCTTGTAAGTCACTATATTTACTCTCATTTTCAAAATTCTCTTAGATATTTTGAAACTTAGTTTTCAAAATATAATATCTTTTTGGTGAATTTCAATTGGAGTTATATTGACTATATAGATTGATTTGGACAAAGATATTAGGATAATGCTATAAATGGCTATTTTTCTGAACTCTGTTTCTAATGGTTGGTCTTTTGATCATATTAGGTTTTCTGTGTGGGTGGTCATTTTGTGCACTGGTACAGCTTCCTCCTGCTGCACCTGGCAAAACTCATATATTCTATGCACTAGAGTCTACTACTTAGGATGTGTCCTAAGGAAACTTGCTTATACCCAGAGGAGGCATTCTTGATTATTTGTGATAGCTGAGTGTTAGAAGCAAACTATCCACATCTAGGAAAAATGGAAAAGTAAAATATAAGACTTTGGAACATTATGAAGCAGTCAGAAGCAATGAACACATTTTCATACAGCAAAAAATCTCATTGTGATTACAGAGAAAACAGATTGTGTAGAATGAGAACAATAGTACAATGCCATTATATGAATTAAAAACATTATTAAATAAAATCAGTATATATTTTCAAGGATGGGATATAGCAGAGTATTTATATTATATATGTTAGAAAAAGTATTGATAGAAAAGAAAGGGGGTGAGGGATGAATTAAAAAATTAAGATAATAAAATAATAAAGCAGGAATGTTCAAGGGTAAATTGTGATAGTATGGCAGGAATTGAAGAATATGCTTAACTGAACCTTCTGTATCTGAGAAAATATAGGTATGTTTATATATGCATACATATTAACACACACAATTATTTTAAAGTTTAGATGAAAAGTGTTTTTTAAAATCATGTTCTTCTAATTAAAAAATAGTTCAAACTCCCTTGTCAAAATTTTCATGAAAGCCAATAATACTCAATTTTTCCACAATCTTTTTTTTTGCCGTCTCATATGCTGAATGTAGATCATTTTTTATTATAGTGTATTGTAGATACAGTGACCATCCACATAGAGATAAAATATAAATGACTGAGAACAGTTGTTGACTTGTTTGGATTTCCCACTATAACCTATTAATTAAAATAAAACGAAAGATTATTTAAAAAATAGACAAGGAAAAATCCAAATTATTAACAAAACCACTGCTTTGTGTAATTCATAAAAAAGGGAAGTAAAAAATAAATTAATATTTTCTAAGTTAGTTTTATTAATTAGTTGTATATCCTCAATAGTGTTAAAAGAAAAAATTACAACAAATTTAGTTGTAGATCTAATTGGCTTTTATTTGTGATTCATGAATGAGAGAATCCTCTATTCCAGAAAATGGAATGAGAACTCCCATTGGGCAAGTTCAGGGCAGTGGGTTTTGTAAGGTGGAAATGAGAAAACAGAACAATAGGAAAAAATAAAATAAAAAAACTGATTGGTTAACATCAGGTTATTTCAGATTACTTTTTTTTCTTTTTCTTTTTTTTTTGAGAGTAGTCCCAGCTACTCGGGAGGCCAAAGGTTCACTTCCCGTGAACCTGGGAAGTGGATCTTTCAGTGAGCCGAGATCGCGCCACTGCTCTCCAGGCTGGGCAACAGAGCGAGACTCTGTCTCACATTACTTTTTAAAAGGGTTAAAATAGAGAAGACTTCCTTATTACAGTGACTCAGATTTCCTGGAATCTCCTGTTTTTAGGAAAAACTGGTCTGTTTTGGGATCTGTTTCCTTAAAGCTTCAGTTTGATGATATGGCATTTAGCATGACTGATTCCATTTTGGTTTAGTCTGGTCTGTTGAGGCCTAGTGCAAGAGTTCAGTTCAAAACAATGGCCTATAATATTTGTTTAACAATAGTTTTCCTCAGGTATCCTTCTATAAAATTTACTTTGAGTAATTCCCAAGAGAATACCTCTAACATAAACTACTTTCTATAAATTTAAATCAAGCCAAAACCATTAAAGGAAAGCAATGAAACAAAATAATTTAGCAGTTTCCATAGCTTAATTTAGTGTCTGTAATAGCTGAAAAAATAGGAATTCTAAAATCCATCAGTGGCTTTGCCATTGTAAATGAAAATAAACACTATTCTATGTTTGCCAAAAGTTAAAAATGCATTTTACATTATAAATAAGGCATAACCTTTTCAAATTATATTGTCATAGTTTATACTTTAGATTTAGTGTATTATGAAAATTTTGTTGTTTAAAATTATGTTAGAATTATGGCACCCTAATTTAGAAAAATTATTTCACATCTTTGTGACAGAGGAAGAATTTAATTTATATTTTAGTCTTCCAGTATTCAACCTATTCTTTTGAGGTAATGTTAATATAATGGTCAGGGAGGGAAAAATGTCTTCCTTCCACCCTCTGAAATTCTTTAGCTGGGGTGCAAATTAAATTAATATAAGGCAGATTAATAGAAAAATGATTTTAATTACATATATAGGAATGGGAGTCCCACAAAAATATGGGGCTTAAGGAAAGGCCAGGAAATTGAAGCTTATGTAGCATCCTGAGCTAAAGAAAGGAATACAGGGCTGGATCTTCTAGGCGGTAGTAAAGACAAACTATTGAGAGGGTGAGTGGAGGAAAGGGATGGGAAATAAAATTTGCCTTGTTACACAGGTAAACCTCGCGCTGGTGATAAAGACAAACTAGGTCTCCTAGAAGTTCTCTTCCTGATTCAGATACCTTTATTAAGGAAAATTTTCTTTATAGATGTAAACTTCTTTTACAAAAGAGCAGGTTTTCAGAGCCTCACCTGTGTCTTCAGTTTCTCAAAATAACCAGTTCAAAGTAATCAAAATGACAAAAAGTTATATTTTGGGGTGACATATTCTGGTCTCCTATAGTTATATTTTGGGGTGTTGTGTCCTATGCACATGGTTATGCCTTAGCATAACCATGGTTGATTTATAACTAATTTAACTAGCTACCTTTTTCTGGGTGTAGGCCAACAGTATTTATTAAGTGATGATAAATCAGTCTTTGTTTAATCATTAGAATATTTAGTCCATTTGTATACAGAAATATACAATATCCTGAAGGTAGCTGGGCTTAAGACTGCTGTCTTGCTCTTTTTTTCTCTTTACTGCATGTCTTTTTTAAAAATTCCTCCTTTCTTGCCTTCTTTTGAGTTTAACATATTTATTATTTTTATCCTTTTATAACTTTTTAAATTTGTATTTCTTTATTCCCTTAATGGTTATTATAGAGATCACAATATGCATTTTTAATTTTTACTGTCTAAATTGTAACTTTTACTACTTCATTGAACAATATAAGAAACTTAGGATAGTTTCACTCCATTACACTCTTCCCTTTTTTTATGCTATTTTACCAACAAATAGCTTCCTCTTACCAATATTTTCACAATCCCCAGGACAACTACTGCTATATAGTCAATACTTATAATTTCTCACACATTTTATCCTTTCTGGTGCTCTTGTTTTTTCTCCAGTTTCATGTGTTTATCTAGAATCTTTTTGCTTTAGCCTTAATATAGCTTTTGTTGATTATTACAGGTGATGAATTTTTGCAGCTTTCATTTGTCTGCAGACATCTTCATTTTTGAAGAATATTTTCACAAGGTCTTGAATTGTACATTGTTGCCAATTAACATTTTACAAATGAAAATGTCTAAGCCATTGTTAAGTTCATGACTGAGCCCTCATTAAGTTCATAACATTACACATTGTGTCTAAGTGGTATGGAAAGTGTAGTGGAACAAATATAATATGAGAAATAACTAAGGTTGTGGGTGCTGCTCTTGGCCCTACTCACATCCTCTTCACCTGGCCCTTTTACCGGCCTCCTGGCTGCTGTGTTCCAACTCACAGCTGCTCTAGTCCCTGGGAAATTGCCTTCAACAAATAGGAGCCATTTGGTATTATTTCTTATCTATTGCAATCTAACAAATCTTTCCAAACGTAGTGGCTTAAACCAAAAATAAGGATTTATTATACTATTTTCTGTTAGGAATATGGGAGCTAATTAGTTGTGGGGTTCATGCTCAGGGTCATTAGAGAGATTGCTGTCAAGAAGGCAGCTAGGGCTGTGGTCATCTGAAAGCTCAAGTGGGGCTGGAGTATTATCTCCCAAGATTGCTTGCTCACATGGCTGTTGGTGGGAGGCCTCCGTTTGTTGTCACAATGACCTCTCCATAGGATTGCTTGAGTGTCTTCACATTGCGGCCAACTTCCCTCAGGACAAGAAATCAAAGAGAGAGCAAGGCAGAGGCTGCCGTCTTATATGAGCTGGCCTCAGAAATCACATACTATTGTTTTTGCAGTATTCCATAGGTTACAAAGGTCATCCCTCTTCATTGTAGAAGGGGACTATGCAAAGGCATGAGGGATAAAACTGTGGGGAGTTATCATGGAGACTGGCTCTCATCCATCTCATCCACCTGTGGAAAGGGATTAGACTGCCAGCTACCCAGGCTCTTGGCAGCAACTTACAGGCAATGACTGACTGACACAGGGATAGAAGAGGCTTGCCCCTTGCTTCAAGGTGTGGGACCAAACCTGGTGAAATGCATGCTTCAGTTCTTCTTGGGGTATCTGGCTGAAGCTGAGCCCACATCCACACTTAGCTCCTTCCACCACACCTGCGCTTGCTTCCCTTGCTCCCTTTTACCTAAGAGCACTCACTGATGAGTTGCCTGCATACCAATTACTGTCTGAGGCACTGCTTCTAGGGAATCTGACCTAGAGATACCTGAATTTTTAAAGGTACCTAAAACAAATGCAGAATGGCAGTAAGTGAAGGCAGGATTACAGTATCCTCTCCTTAGGATAGAGAAATCTCTTAATATTGCCAAGTTCCTAACCATTTTTTTCTCCCTGTTTTTCTATATTCATTTCACACAGATCCCTTCTGTTAAATACATTGCTTTTTCCTTGTTTTGCTTCTAACATTTGAAGAAGGAAAATTTCCTTATTCCTGGATAAGAGTTGTGCTAAGCTCCTTTGTGGACATTGTGAGTCTTCTTTTAGCTTGGAAAGAGGGGAGCTAAACCATAGAGTTGGATTCTTTTATTTTGGAGATGTAATTGTCCTGATTCAATTTCCCCAATCCATTTCTGTTTATATAGCATGCTAATAATGTGCACATCAAAGACCCTGAGTGATTGATACATACCAGTTACGGAGGTCTCCAAAGTTGAGCAAAGTAAGGAAGAGCTACTGATCCTTTAAATAGCCAGCAAAGCAGCACAATTTTGCCTTTTTGAGCAGAGACCAAATCAACACAGCTGTAAAGGACATTGCACTCATATAGTTGTCTAAAGCAGGCCAGGCAGAGTGATTTCCCTGTGGCAGTTCCTGCTCTCTGCTTGATTTCTTGAAGTTAGCTGGTAAGAATAAGCTATTAGCAAGCTTAAATCGGTGATAATTAGCTGTACATTATTATTTCAAAGTGGCGTGGCTGTGCCAATTAAGTAGGTAATTAGGAAAACCCCAGGACAATAAATTAAGATAGAGTCTCAACACCAGTGCCCCATCTGTTCTCCAGCAAGCATTCCAATTAGCCAGGCCTCTCATTTCAGAATGCACAATTAAGGGGATTGGCTGCATGCATGAGTGTGTATTTGCATAATAGGGACTGTCCTAGGTGCTTAGTAAAAATAAGATATTTTTACTATCAGACAGGATTTTGATGTCAAGGTGGGGAATACAGAATTTTTAGAAATATTGGATTTTTTTGAAACAAAATATAAATTTTGAGTTTTTTTTCGTCTTCAGAACTTAATTGAAATATTATATCATTAGACATTTCCATTTCATTCTAATGCATTTATTAAATCGTGATTTGAGTGAGAATTTTATCACTTGGAACATTAACAGTTTTATTTATTAAGAACAGAAAGCAAAGAGGACACTTGAAATTGCAGTTTAATGAAAGAAATGAGGCAGGGCATGATTCTCATTCAGAATGTCACTGTCAACTAAAGTAAATTAATATCCTGTACATTACAGAAAAACACAGCGAAGTGTTCAAAATAATTAAACGTGGGAAAAAATTTGAAATGTCTATTCAGTGAAGAACACTTAATGTTATTTAAGATTATTGCCAAGGTAGATAGATTCATATTAAATAGGATCAGTTAGTTTAAAATGAATAGAGTTTATAATAAAAAAACAGAGTTTATAGTTACATAGTCAAATCTTATCTAATACAACACTTTATTAATGAATCCAAAATTAAATTTAAAAATTTTTGATATTACACACTGAGTATATATGTTTGTTTAGATGGTAAATCAGTATTGAGATATACTGGACTTAATGATGAATTGTATGTACAAATATTCAATGGATGAAAATATTCACTGGTCTGAAAAAGTAGTCGATTCTTTCAGAAAAATTTAATATCATTTATAGTAGCAGAGAAAGCAATTTACAATCTATTTCCTCGTGAGTGAAAGTTAGTGCCTCTTTGAGGTGCCATCATTATTTATTACCTGTAAATTTTACTTGTGAAAATAAAGGTCATGTTTTCAATGAAAAAAAATCTGCTTAATGTAAAACAGTGCTTGTTAGGTGGTGGTACTGAGGGCTTCCAGAGCAGGGCAGGCCAAGACAAAGCTTTTGATAGGAGGCCAGAGGTGAGGCCAGAGCAGGTATGGAGGGAACATGAGCTCATGAGCTATAAGGCAGGCCAGAGTCAAGACCTACATGAATAATGAAGATCAGGACCTGCAGGGGGTCAAACTACAGGCACACAGGAAAAGCAAATGCCAGAAGGCAGAGCAAACATATGGCCAAAGTTCAGGCTAGTGGTTCTTAACCTTTGGGGATCATGTGTCCCGCTGAGAATCCCATAAATGTTCCCAGAAAAAGAAAGTTCATAGACAAATCCATGCAGAATTTTGTTGCATTGAAAAGTACTTTGCTCCACCTAAAATTAATATTAAAAACAGAAAATGTTTTAAAAATGCTCTTACTTTCTAGATGTTCATGAAAAAATTAACGGCCATTTCATGAATCATCTTAAATGAAATCCACATAGTAGAAAATTAAACTAATATTATGCACACTGGTCCTGAAAGAAGAGGCAGGTTCAACTATTTGGCATGAACTAGAAGTTGACATTGCAATTGGTCTTGGATGTGGCTACGTGCCCATATGTTTGGTATTCAACAGATGCCCACTTTTTGTTTTGAGGGTAATAATTACTGGAAATTATAGAAAACATATGCAACTATCGTATCCAGTGGCTGCAATTGGAACTCTACTAGTTTGCTTTCTTACAAGAGGATAGGTTTAATTCAGGGAGCATGAGATTTATTCAAACTCTTCAGGCTCCATTGGTGTTTCATAATTCTTATGTCCTTAAGTTGCTTTATGATATTTGCAGTGCAGAGGCTGTCAACCTTAGGTTAGTGTGTGTGGAAATAAATCTCTCCACATTTCTGACTACAGAAAGAATAATAAGTATAATTTTATAGCCATAGAAATGGCTATAAATTGGACAGTTTTCAAACTGGTCATCCAAAAACCTTCTGTTTCTATGTAGCAGCTTTGCCGGAAGAGCTAGAAGCTTTTAGTAATGTATGTAATTATTACAGTGGGGCTATCTCACTTATATGGCTGAAAACATCTTTTCCACCAAGAAAACCAAACTGTGAATAAATTGTCCTTATCTAATATATCTAAGAGTATGTTTTCCTTTTGCTTTTCTCCCAAGTGAATCTTCTACCCCTTTTCCTTTGGAAAGTCAGTAAACGTCTACAGAGTTGGAAAGAACCTCAAGTTCAGCTCCTGTTGTTATAATTTTTTTCACTGAACTTCTAGAAGAGGTGAAGAGGATTCAAGTTCAAATTATGATGAAATTGATGATTTTATAGGAGTGTATAAAATTATTTCAGAATTTTTGGCAGAATCTGTGGGGGCATAATTTAAGATGATTGAAATTTGTCTCTTACAAATTAATTGCATTTAGAAACAGGATGGGTCCTTCATCTATAGCATCTATAGCAAGAGTATCAAGCACTATCTTCTACTTTGTTTTTCATGGTAAAGAACCTTTTCAACATTTAAAATCTATCAACGGCATTTAAAATGTAGAAAGGACACATATGTATAATAGGGTAAAATGGGAAGCAGGAAGCACCAAGGAATACTCATATTTGTATCCAATGGCATGGAATGGAAATGACAAAGCTGCCAAATTCACCACAATTGTCTTCAAACTAGTAGAAAAATTGTGTCTCTAGAGTAGGTTACACATGTGGTAGAGACACTTCCTTTCCCTTTTTCATCTTCAGTCCAAAACACAAATCAGATTAACCATTTCCAGGGCACACAGCTTCACCATGATCTGTAGAATCATGTGTGGCTTCTTTTGCTTGGTGCAACAAATGAGAATATGAAGGAAGTTTCAAAGTATCTCTTTTTGTTTTTGTTTAGACTCATATTTGTAGAGCTATAAACTTTTAGATTAAGCTTCCTTCTCAGAAATGTGATTCATTCTGGTCTGATGACTTTTGAAGTCAAAGAGTCTGAGGCTCTCTTTTTGCTCTATTGGTTTTACCCTCTTTCAGCAAGATTCTTGTTATGTAAGGAACACTGTAACTTTGGGATCTTGTAAACTGAGTAAAACCAAAGGATTTATAGTCTTCAATGTATTTGGTTTGTCTACATTTTCCAATTTAAGTTAAGCCTTATATAAACAAACACGTATATGAATTATCGTAATGGAAGGATGCATAACCTTAATCCTTATCACATAAACATGTTTTAGATGGCATAATTAAGTAAAGGTAACTATACATTAATTATTCCTGGTCAGTAATATTCTAGGCCACCCATCAGAAAAACTGGGAATAAACGGGTACTTAGGTGACATGTAACATTCCACAGCAATATTTTTCAAAATGAAAATTACCAGAGTAATAGGAATAAAATTGAAGACTAAAATAGCTTATTTTATCTGAGCATTGCTATTTATAGATTTTCTAGTGCAAATGCCTATCTTTATAACAGAGTTCAGGGACACATGTATTTGGAATGAAAGATACAGAGTATCTGAAAATGCAAGCATGAACAATTTGTACTAGGTATATACCAGCCATTAGTCAGATAAATTTGTGGGTGGAGGTAAACAGAAATATCTTATTGTAATTGCAAAATGCAAAAGATAAAAGAAGGAAGAATAAAGAAGGCTTTTCATTGGCAGATTATTAAAGGGCAAGTATTTTATTAATGTTCTGCTAATGCTGAGAGGTTAATAATGTCTAGATTATATTCTTGTCCCTTAAGTCACAAAGTTTATTGTTAAAATGTTAGCAGCCACAGAAAATATCTTATTGCCAAAGAGGGGAATATTCAAGATTTGACCTAAAATACTGAATCTCAAATAGGTACTCAATAATGATTCTGTAAATAGCATATATTAATATCATTAGATTTGAAAATTGAAAAATTAGTACCATGTTTCTTTAAACTAGTAGACTGAACAATTAATTGCATATTTTAATTAAAGGGACCAAAAAATTATAAGAGGTAGACACTGTATCACATCTCTTTTGGGATAGATGACCAATTTCCCTAGTATTATCTGACTGGTTTTAAATTTTGAACACTTGGTCTAGTGTTTATTTTCATTAATGGGTTGAAGTCCTTGTTTAAAGTCCTTTTTAATGGAGAACAGAGGTAGTGTTTTTTTAAGGCACATTTTTACAACAGGGGAAAACGATGTTAGAACTAATTTTGAAAACCTACTTTTGACAACAGGTTTAAATCACTCTTTTTAGAGGAGGATGTTTTCAGAAAGGGTGTTTTTTATGGGGACATTAAGTGGTAATGTGTTGGGTTTGGAAGGTCTTTGAAAAGTGAGGAATAGAGGCATCTATCCTAATTGCACAGATGGCTATGAACTTCCAGCTCAAGGCTAGAATCAAATTACAAGAGAGTGCTAAAGATGAAACACCTGTTTGAAAAGAATTCTCTTCAAAGGGTCTCTAAGGAAATCAGCCCACTCTCTGAGCTCCTTTCCATCTCTTTCCTATTACTTTCTCTGTTGCTCCCCAACCTGCCAACCCTTTAGTTTTGTTTTGAAATCACAGTAAATACTCTAATAAAGGGGAATCATGTCATGTGAGGGAGATGACTTCCTATGTGGAGGGGAAAACCTGGAATCACTTAGCGAAAAAAAAAATCCTCCTCTTTGAGAAAGGTGCCTATCTTTAGGTCACAGTTTCTGTAATGATCAGTGAGTTCAGGTGGGGTTCAGAGAGCCGACTTAACAACTTGCTCTTTTGGAAAGAATATTTTTTTTTCTTTTGAATCAAATACGAATGTCATGTGCTTGAAACACATTTTCATTTGGGATAAATGTGCCATATATTGCATTGCTTCTCAGTGATGTGTTCACCCTCTCTTCCCAGAATGGGCCAAGAAACGAGACTTCCATTCTCCATCCGACTATAGAAGTTTAATATTTTCAAACATTTGCAATGAGAGTGGTGTTTGCTCTTTCTATTCTATTAGAATACAAATCTAATTTTTGTATTCTAAAGACTTCTCTAAATATTTTGTCAAATAGAATGACTTAGGTGAGAATAACATTAAGTGATTAAATATAGATTCAGAACAGCAAGAGAAAAGAGTTCTTATCTAGAAACATGTAATTATATATTTCCTCTGCTGAGCAGGAGACTGACATTTTAAACGTCTACTGTTTGACAGCTGTGGTCAGACATCTCCATAGGGTTGAGCCTGCTCATTAGTGCCACATTAACCTTCACTTTGCCTTAGGCCATTAACTAGCAAACTGCACGTTTGACCTTTGTTCTACAGATATTTTCAAACAGTGTGCTAGGCATTGCTTTTAATTTGGGTACTGTATTATGTGTGGACTGACTTTAGGGGTAAAAAAAAAAAAATCAATATATGTCATTAAGTAGAGAAACATGCGGTCTGAGATATTTCAGAAAGAAAATCTCCATTTGAAAATAAGATTCTTCTTGGATACTTTTCTAGATAATTAGCTTTGGTCAAAATTAGAAATAGTCTCTTCTGTGTTGTATTCAATGGAAAAAAAGAGGGGTGCAATATATGACAATTTATAAATGTTTAAAATGAAACAAGTTCCTGTGAGATGACGACATAGAATTGAGAGGTATGCCTTTTGAACATTGTTTTGTTTCTAGCAAGGTCTAATTAAATGAAATGCAAGGTCAAATGTAGATTAGAGCCACAGGCCTTAAGGCAAACAGCTTCCTAAAAGATCAACAAAGTTTGAAACTATATGTCAGCTTTATAAATTAAAATATAAATTTGCTTAATGAAATATTTTCATAGACTATGCTAATGTTGCTATATCCAGTTTATGGAATATTATACAGCTGATTAAAAATAAGACTCTATTTATTAACCTGAAAGGGATTCATCATATACTGTCATGTGAGAAAGATCCCATTTCATAAATGTGTATAGCTTGGTACAGACTTTGTGAAACCAAACCATCTCTATATCACTCTCTATCTTTCTATGTTGGTCTGTCTGTTTGTCTGTCTTTAGCTGCTTGTTAGTTTGCACATAGCAAAAGCTGAACGATAAGATAAACATCAATCTGTTATATTGGTTACCTCAGGTAGGAGGGATGGAAAGACTATGGAAGGACAGAAATTAACTGGTTAGTCATGCACCTTTTTATTATTTTACACCTTACTAAAAGATATATTACTTCTATAATTAAACATGGTTAAAGTCAATTATAACAGAAGAGCCAGTTGGAAGTGCTACTCAATTTAACAGTAGTAACTGGCATTCCTTTGTCAACAGATTCAGAAACAACTACTTCAGGGTGGGTTACATTCCCCTTTATATATATTTTGTACCACGTGATATATCAGGAGACCTTTCTGACACTGTTGGCCTCAAGGGCATGGGAAGCAATGAAGCAATAACTATGCCAGTCCATGTTTCTCCCCTGCCTTCAGTAAGCTCAGGGCAAACAAGGCTGCAGTCTATGAATGAGCAATTGTGCTACAGCCTTTTTCTACTTTACTGTGCTAGCACAGTGTACAAAGCTGGGCATTAGCCAGTGATTAGAATTTACTCCACTGCCTGCTTCCTGCTCCAGACATTTTAGATTGGTCAAAATGTATAGATAACTCCTATCTGAACATATTGCATTCTCATTGTAGCTTTTTGTCAAGAAGAAGCGATGTATCTGTTTTTTTATTTTTTCAAATCTAGCAATCTACTAATGAGTGTGTTTTTAAAATGTGATAATTTCCATAAATGTTTGGAAACAGGTGGAAATACTCTTCTATCTAAAGATTTATTCAACTTTGATTAATCAAATATCTACTGGCAGCCAGTTATTGCTAAGTAATGAGATTTTCAGTTAATTAATTAAACAAGATGTTAAAGTCTGTATCAACTAAATGCCTAACTAACTGATAGCTTAATGACTTTTCATGAGTCTTTTTATTTCTCTCATTTTCACTTTTGTTATTTATAAGAGGGTTGGACTAAGTCACTGGTTCTCAAACCTGGTTGTACATTAGGATCCTTTAGGAAGCTTGCAGAAAACCCAAATGCTCAGTTCTCATCCTGGACCAATAAATCTGATTGTCTGAGGGAGAACTCCAGGTGTACAGTTTAAAATGTTTCCTTGGTGATGACAATGTATAGATAGGACAGGAGCTGTTTGAACAGATGATCTCTAAGGCTCTTTCTATCTCTGTCTTCATAATGCAGCATATCTGTGATGTATTAATTATGATAGCTATCTTACACAGCAGTGCAACTAAATATTAATGTGTCACTACATATTAATTTTAACATTACATATAAATAGGAGCTGTCTTGAGCCTCTTTAGTAGAGGTTGGCTCAGTTGTTGTCCTACCCTTAGAGATTCCTTCTATTTTTTAATGCAACACACCAGAAAGGTCTCTCTGATATTTTGCCAGAATCTAGGAATAGGTCTCCTAATTTAAAGTTTCCCAAGCCACCTGTGCACTTAAAGAACTTTAAATTATCACTATCATTGTGTAAAACATATTCCTCGTAGGAGCTTCTAATTCTAGAAGTTGTTAAAAACTAAGACTTCATCTGGGGCTAATTCAAAAAGAATTTGTTAAGTGCCTGTTGGGTACCAAGCTATGGTCCAAATCCTGGAGACATGAGGAAGACTTGGCTCCTGTCTTTAGGAAGCACATTCACTAATTGGGAAGGTAGATTGGCATACAGGGGAATTATAATACTAGAGAGCAAGGGCTATAATATAATCATAGGCAGGTGCTAGATGAGAAATGAGGATTAAGCAGTTGCTATACCAGTTGGTCAGGGAAGGAGTTGGAGAGGATCTGAGGTTTAAGCAGGATCTTGAAGGATGGGTAGAAAGTTGAGACTAAAGTAGAAGGAGAAGACAATTCTGGGTGGAGGAAACTGGATGTTCTAAGCCTGGAATCTTGTTCAGTAAATATTGAGTTGTTTTATGCAATGTGTGTATGGGTGTGTGGGCTTTGGCTGGTGTGTGTGAATAGAGAGAAGGGGGACTGTCACGGAATGAGGTTTAGGGGAAAGAGTCGAGCAGTCTTATGTCATGGCAAGACATTTTATTGTTTCTTTTTTTAAATTTTTTATAGATTTAGTGGGTAAAAGTGCAGTTGTATTACATGGGTATGTTGTGTAGTGGTGAAGTCTGGTCTTTTAGTGTAACCAACATCCAAATAGTGTACATTGTACCCATTTTGCATACCTCACCCCACTTCCACCTCCCACCTTCCTGAGTCTCCAGTGTCTATTATTCCACTCTCAAAGTCCATGAGTGCCCATTGTTTAGCTCCCACTTATAAGTGAGAACATGTGATATTTGACTTTCTGTTTCTGATTAATTTCACTTAACATAATGTCCTCCAGTTCCATCAATGTTGCTGTGAAAGACATGTTTGATTCATTTTTATGGCTGAGTAGTATTCCGTTGTGTATAATATAGACCACATTTTATCCAATCTCCTATTGATGGACACTTAGGTTGATTCCATGTCTTTGTTTTTGTGAATAGTGCTGCGAAAAACATATGAGTACAGGTATCTTTTGATATAATAATTTATTTTCCTTTGGGTAAATACCAAATAGTGGAATTGCTGGGATAGTGGAATTTCCAAATACCAAGTGGAATTTCCTTTGGGAAATATCCAATAGTGGGATTGCTGGATCAAATGGTAGTTCTATTTTTAGTTCTTTCAGAAATCTCCATACCATTTTCCATAGAGGTTGATTTAATTTATGTTTCTACCAACAGTGTATAAGTGTTCCCTTTTCTCCACATTTTTGCCAGCATCTGTTATTTTTTGACTTTTTAATAAAGACATTTTATATAAATGGGTTAGTATTTTAAAAGCAGGGAAGTGGTATTTTTTGGAGACAGAGTCTCGCTGCTCTATCGCCCAGGCTGGAGTGAAGTGGCACAATCTCAGCTCACAACAACCTCTGCCTCCTGGGTTCAAGCAATTCTCCTGCATCACCCTCCCGAGTAGCTGGGATCACAGGCATGTGCCACCATGCCCAGCTAATTTTTGTATTTTTAGTAGAAACGGGATTTCACCATGTTGGCCAGGCTGATCTCAAACTCCTGACCTCAATTGATTCCATCTGCCTCGGTCTCCCAAAGTGCTGGGATTGCAGGCATGACCCACTGTGCCTGGCCTGTATGGCTCATTTCTAATATTGATTCTGCATTCAACTTGGAAAATGGAGGCACAGGGAACAAATGCTACACTGTTACATGCCCAAATTACAAATTATCCATTTTTATTGGTCCAGACATAGAGGCTTTGAATAAATATTCAGATGAGCAACATTTTTCTATTTTCTTTTAAATATGGTCAAACTGTTACTCTTAATAATTATATTTCATTTCTGTGTACTAGAGATAGTTCAAGCACAAGATGAGCAACTGACGTACGAAACACAGTCCCTGAAGGATAATTAGATGGGACTGTTAACATCTCCCTGCATTTATTATGATCCTAATTTTAATGGCAAATATTCTCATAACAGTAGAGAAATAATTGCATGGATGCAGTCACTCTCCCAACAACTTAAATTTAGAATCTTTCTAAGAATATAGTATTTTGTTCATTGAAATATTTCATGTAAAACTGGAAAAGTAGTCGTGTGCTAGCTTGAGCATTGAGCTGGCAACTGAGATTTGAATTCTGATAATAGGGCCAACATTAATTTGCTCTGTGGTAGTAGGTAAGTCTTTATTTTTTTTGAGATGGAGTTTCGCTCTTGCTGCCCAGGCTGGAGTGCAGTGGCGCGATCTTGGCTCAACGCAACCTCTGCCTCCCGGCCTCAGCCTCCCGAGTAGCTGGGATTACAGGCATGCGCCACCACGCCTGGCTAATTTTGTATTTTTAGTAAAGACGAGGTTTCTCCATGTTGGTCAGGCTGGTCTCGAACTCCCGACCTTAGGTGATTCTCCCACCTCGGCCTCCCAAAGTGCTGGGATTACAGGCGTGAGCTGTTGCACCTGGCCAGTAAGTCTTTTTGACCAGTTCACTATGCCTACTAGTGTTTCATTCCCCTCCTTTACCACCATCTCAATTATTTTTGTTTAATATACCTACTGTAGATCCCTAGTTCTACTATTTATCAGTGCAACTGCATTTTGCAACACTTCTCTTGATTCCTGCCGCCTAAACTCTGCCAAACACAGAATATAGTGTTCCAAAGTAGGATCTCCCCCCAAATTTCTGTCTTTTCAAACCCAAACCCATCTTAATAATAATACAGACTTTCTTCCCTTATTTTAGCCTCAGAAAATTCAAAGCTAACCATTCTGTCTTCAGTGGCCTTTCCTCTCTCTCTCTTTCGCAGAATTTCTGATTAATGAATTACTAATTTTCTTTTCCTAGCATTGTATCAACCGAGAGAGACTAAGTTATGATGTGATAGCAAACTACCCCAACATACCATTGGTTGAGAATGATAACATTGCGTTTCTGTTTAGAACCTGTGCCATTTCAGATCAGCAGCCATTACTGCTTAAGTTGCCTGGGCTTTAGGACCCAGAATGACAGGGCAGCCTTCCTCTGAAACATTGCCAGTCATCGTGCTAGAGGGAAACAGAAGCTGGCAAAACCT
The DNA here is from genome assembly GCF_028885625.2 of Pongo pygmaeus. Taxonomy (NCBI): domain Eukaryota; kingdom Metazoa; phylum Chordata; class Mammalia; order Primates; family Hominidae; genus Pongo; species Pongo pygmaeus. Next base: position 101,578,871 of record NC_072387.2, read on the forward strand.
CGTTAGTTCTTAAAGCTTCAGCCTAGAAGGAGCATACATAAATTCTGCCTACATTTTTTCAAACCCCAAACAAGTCCGATGACCGAAGCCAACTTCCAAGCGCCTGTGTGCCCAGAAGGTAGATAATTAGACTCTCCAGAAACAAGCTCATTACCACAAACGCTTATCTCCTTTTTTTTATACCCGAATATTTTCAACTGTCTTCCACATTGAAACGAGCATACATAAGAACAAATCTTTAATTTTTCTTTTTTGGAATCTCTACTTATGGTTTCCCATACTCTTTCTAATGCTCATTGTACAGCAAATGTGAAGTTCATTACTTTACTTCAAGTGTTTTAATTCCTATATGGGTTTGCTAGGGCTGTCATAACAAAATACCACAGACTGGGTGGCTTAAACAACACAAATGAATTTCCTCAATAGTTCTGGGGTTGAAAGGTTCAAGATAAAGTGTCGGCAGGTTTGGTTTCTGCAGAGGCTCCTCTCCTTGGCTTGCAGATGGCTACCTTCACCCGGTGTTTTCATGTGGCCTTTTCTCTGTGCCTGTGTGTCCCTGGTGTCTCTTCCTCTTCTTATAAGGATACCAATCATATTGGATTAGCATCTACCCATATGAACTCATTTAATTCTAATTTTTTTAATTTTTAAAATTTTATTTTGTGTGTGTGTGTATGTATGTATGTATATATGTATGTATGTATAGACAGGGTCTCACTATGTTGTCCAGGTTGGTCTCCAACTTCGAGGCTGAAGCAATCCTCCTGCCTCAGCCTCTCAAAGTGCTGGGATTATAGGCGTGAGCCACCACGCCTGGCCCCTGATTATTTCTTTAAAGGCCCTGTCTCCAAATACAGTTAGGATTTCAACATAAGAAATTTTTTTGGCGGTGGCAGGAGGTGATACAATTTAGTACATAATAATTATGGTCACCACATATGAAGGACACTTTCAGTATTTTATTTAACCTCTCAGGATGGCATTTTATACTGTGAAGCATCTACCTTCAAATTCACTCATTCTTTAGTTTTCATAGTGCTTTAACTTTGAAGTTTTCTTCCTTTGCTCTCTCCACTTTCAGCTCTTTTTGGCTTTTTATTATGGCATATTATTTTCCTGAAAGATTTTCTCCATGTCCATTATTTTAGTCACTACCCGTATGGGTGGTGGGTCTCACATCACATGTCCAGTCCACTAACTTCCAAGGTCACATCTTTAACAGCAAACTTCCATGATATGCATAGTTCTTGAACCAGTAGCATCAACATCACCTGAGTGCTGCTTTGAAATGTAGAGTCTTGAGCCCTGCCCTGGAACTACTGAATCTGAATCTGCATTTTGGTAAAATCCCCAGATGAGATTTACACCTAGTAAGTTTGAAAGTAGCATTCTGTTTGATTTCTCTATCTAGACATTCCAAAGAAATCTCAAACTGAACATGTTGAGAATGAAAGCATTAATTCCTTAGACTTCATTCATTTATTAATTTGATGACTATTTATTGGGGCTACTGTATGTAACACCACTGCTCTATGATTTATGGCAGTGAACAAAACAAGCAAACAACAAAATTTCTGCCTTCCTGAATATTTTATTCTAGAGCATGGAGACAGTTAAGAAACAATAAGTCCTGATTAATCCGTATATTACGTAAGTGGCTAGAAAGTGATGTGTGCCTTGGAAAGATGAAAATATTGAGCGAGATAACGATGACCATAAATATAGTGTGGGACACTGAGAAGGTGAGATTTCCCTTCCTTTATTTCTTATCTCAGGGAATGACATGACCATCCCCTCACATGAGCAGGGGGAAAACACAATTAGAAATTGTGTGTGTTATCTTAACACTCTTACTTTAACCTGTCAATTCTGGATTCCTAATGTCTTACAAATCTTTCACTTGTTTTTCTGTTCACTGACAGGCTCCTCACATCCTCAGGGTTTCTCCTGCTCAGGTTATAGCCACCTAAGTGACCTCACTGCTTTTCTACTCCCAAGTTGCTGCTATGATGATGATGACACCTGCTTGCTGGAAAACTTAATGGTTCCAACTGCCTTTTCAATAAAACAGAAACGTCTTATGATGAGCAATAAGACTGATGATAAAATGGTTTCTTCTTACCATTTTACCATAATTCATTCCCATAAGCACAGTCCCCACTAATGAAACTGCAAACTATCCATATTTTCTTTCCTCTTACCTTTACTCATCCTGGCTTTTTGTTTGGTTTGCTTGTTTGTTTTGCATGGAACACTGAAATACTGCCTTGTTTTGTAAATATCTTCTGATTCCTCTGTGCACTAAAATTTAGCACTATTAACACTGTATTATCGTTGTAGGTTTTCCCCAAAATGTGTGTTCTTAGAAGGCAGGGGCTCTCTTGCTTACCTGTGAATCCTTAGTACCAATAAAAAACTTAGTACTCAATAGTGTTTATTACTTTTTGACCAATAATTTATAGATGATGGTTCATAGAATGACTGGAAATCTTCTAGGTTACAATCCTTTCAGAATAAATATAGGCAAAGGTATGACTGTGTGTTTGGGAAACACAACCACCCTTTTGTGGGACCCTAAAGTATGGTTTGGGTTGTTGTTCAAATTGAAGTGAGAAGATACCTTGCACATCTTTCCAAGAAACTTGGATAAAATGCTGTAGAGAAGCCTTTGAAGGACTTTAAGTGAGTAACATAATCTCTGGAATATCAAATTTGAATTTTAGAAAGTGACTGTCATTGAGAATGGGAAGAGATTGGAGGGATGTAATCTTAGTGTAGTACGTCCAGAGAAAGATGATAAAGGCTTGGACTAAGGCAATGGCGGTATAGCCGTGGGAAAGAGGACTGGAAAAGAAAGACATAAAGCTTTCTCTATGAGGATCTATTGATTTTGAAGGGAGAAATGAACCTGGTGCTATCCACCAAGACTGAATTAGGGTCCATAAAAATATTTTCAATTTTACATCATCAATTTAAAAGTCTCAACATTCCATCAATTTGGGCCTGGTCTCTTCATTGCTAGAAGACTCTTTGATTCCAAACAAGTGATCATTTATAGTGAATAAAATTTAGGACAGGAGTCACACATCCTGCCATTCATTAAACCCCACCTTTCTAAAAAAGAATTAGTCTGCTTCCTCAATTATGTTTCAGTAGCTGCAACATATAAATTGACGTTTGTTCATGCATTCCAATTAGTAGAGATATAGCCATCTTTGAGGGACTTATTTTCTGGCAAAGGAAACTGACTTAAAGTAGTAAATCTATAATATAATTACTGTGCTATCATGAAAATAAAGCCTTTGTTGTAATCAATCTAAGTTACAGTTAAGTCAGAATCATGCTTCTTGCAACCACTTTATCACTTATCTGGTTCAGCTTTGCTAAAAACTGGTTTAAATACTCACCAAATACTTACACTAAAAACTTCTGATTTTCTCTATGAGTTTTGATGTTACATATTTGAAAGTAATACTTATCTTTTTTACAAATCAACTCCAGCAATATTCACAAATAGTTATTTAAAAACCAATACGTTTGTGTCCGGCCTGGGCAGCATAGCAAGATATCATCTCTAAAACAAACAAACAAAAAATAATAGGAGAGAGAACTAAAAATTAATGAACTTGAGTAACAGAGCTGACAAAATGAGATTTAATTTTTAAAAAATTAGTTACTCCAGGTATAATTTAGAATCACCTGTCTTCTTTGATCTCATTTTTAAACACATTATATTTTTAGTTTTAATGAGGGATGACATTTCATAATTGCTACATTTTAACTGCGTATTCCATGAATTTCTAAAGTTTACTTTCCTTCCAACATTTCCTTCTTCTGCCCCTTCCTTCTGGTCTAGAGAGCATCTCCTATGATCAGCCTAGGGCTTTTCGTTTCTTTTTCCAAAACAATTGCTTACGTCAAAAAAATCATAATGAAGGCCTTTAGGACTTGGCCTTTTGAAATGTTAAAACTCAAGTTCTTGGTCCTCCAAAGCCTTGGTTTTAAAACTGAAAAGTTTTTGCTTTCTAAATTAAAACAAAACAAAAAACCTGCTTGTTGTTGAATTTTTCCTCCCATAATTGATATGGGGAAGGAAAGTAGTGTGGGAGGAAAAAATCTTAGTTAATGTATTAAATATTATTCCTTCCAATAACTTTTATTTTCATGCTTCTGAAATATCTTACGTGTCTGGGTTTTGGGTCATATTTAGTAAAGACATTACTTTCTGTTCTTAGATACCAAGAAGACCCAGATAGGAAAATAACCTACTACACTTTTCATCAGTAAGCAATCACTTGGCATGTTGTAAGTCTCTGACATTTTCCATAGGGAAAAGAAAATTATGAGTACTCTGATGGTGGCTTAGATGATAGCAGGTAGTGAGGACTTTCAGGGAGGCTAAATGAAGTGATGTCTGTCTGTATGCATCAGTATATACTATTCCCAACTTCTTGGATGTGAAGTTATACAAGATTCATACCCAGTGAACCCTTTTATTCCAAGAATAAACTCAAATACTAGCTTTTTTTTGAAAAAAAAGATAACGTATTTTCATCTTGGTGGTTAGAAAAGTATTTAAAATATACGAAAACAAATAGAGAAAATTTAAAAAATTATATTCTAAACATTATGCATAACAATATAAAAATTATATCCTAAACATTATGTATAACAATATATATCATTTTTGATGGCCTTTATTGTGGATGTTTGGTTTTAATTGTTTTCTTTCTTCTTTCGTTTAGAGAATTTATCAACAGCCTTCGACTGTACAGGTCATTCTATGGAGGTCTAGCTGATCAGCTTTGTGCTAATGAATTAGCTGCTGCAGATGGACTTCCCTGCTGGAATGGAGAAGATATAGCAAAAAGGTATTTTATGTGGTCTGTGAAAACCTACTGGTTACATCATCCTTGCTTTCTTTTTCTGAATCTTAAAGGGATTAATTCAGTCTTAACTTTGTCACACAGTTTACAGTCTACATTAAATACTTATCTTTAGTTTGTTAAAAAACAAAGAAAAGAACAACAAAACCTGATCCTTTTAAGTATCTTAAAACTATAACAGCATCCTGTGGTATTTTGAAAGTCTTCTCTTTTACCTATCTATGACTTACCAACAATCCTACTTTTGAATTAAACACCATTTATTTTTTATCCAGTCTGTCTGTTGTTTACCAAATATTGTATTTCTTTTTAGTTTAAATTCATGAGTATTAGAAAGTGAGGAAATTCAGTGAAATGTGAATACCTATTAAAAGATTCATTGGTATATGGGTATGTGTCCTAACAATGTTCATGTGTCCATCCTACAATGGTCTGATAGAAAGACAGCATGCAAGAAAGAGAGAGAGAGAGATTGAGAAAGAGAGAGAGACTATGTAATAGTGGGGGCACTTTTATATATATATCTGTTTGAGGCATTGTTCATTGGTATGTTGTCAATTATTCTCAAACTTAGAAGTGAAATTCCATGTTCACTTTTTTTCCTCCCTATCTAGAATTTCTTTGACAGTTTCTTTTCCTTTATTTCCTATAACTGATTGTACTTTCAAGCAATCTCCTGAGCTTGAGAAAGTCATAAATTCTCCCTCTGTGGGCAATTAAACTGGTTGGGGAAAAGTCTCTAGATTTGCCAATACTAGTGGTTATTACAGAATGTAGGATAATGAGGTTTTGCTTTTAGATCTGAATCTGTTAAACTATAAAATATATATTTTTTATTTATATATTTTACGTTTTGGATTTGAATCCATTAAAAAGTATACTTTGGATTTGAATGTGTTAAAATATATTTTTGAGCGGTCTCCAAAATGAAAGATAGGGTGTTAAGCTTTCTGACAGATATAGTTTGGCTGTGTCCCCACTCAAGTCTCATCTCGAATTGTGGTTCCCATAATCCCCAGGTGACCTGGGAGGGACCTGGTAGGAGATAATTTAATCATAGAGATGGTTTCCCCCATCCTGTACTTGGGATAGTGAGTTAATTCTCCCGAGATCTGATGGTTTTATAAGGGACTTCCCCTTTGCTGTGCACATATACTTCTCTTTGCTGCTGCCATGTGAAGGAGGACGTATTTGCTTCCCCTTATGCCATGATTATAAGTTTCCTGAGGCCTCTCTAGCCATGCTGAACTATGAGTCAATTAAACTTCTTTCCTTTATAAATCACCCAGTCTTGGGTATTTCTTCATAGTACTATGAAAATGGACTAATACAATGACTTACAAATAAACCTACCCTATATGCAGATAGGTGGTTTACTTACCACAAAAGTGATGAGTTCATTTAAAACATTATTTAGCAAATTAACTTTGCTATGATAAACATATAGTATAATCAATTTTAATAGAAATTTATATAACAAAGCCACTTATATATTTCTGGGTGATCATTTTCATTGTAGTTAAAAGCTACATTCCTGAAATATTAAGTGATTATTTTCTTAATATCCTGAATATCTGAATATCTCAGACTTAGACTTCACAGAAAAAAATTGAAGACAAAATCTGTATTTAAATTTAAATAAAATAATTGGCTGATATGACTCGTGCTCTTTTTTCATCATGCACCTTGGATGTTGCAATGTAAGAACTTTGCAAATATTTCTTTATTGCTTTTACTGAGAGAAGTGATAGCATTCTTGTACTTTGAGTTCTTAGTGTATTCATGTCAACATTTCTGCTTCTTAGATCTAGTAATTAAATTCTACTTTGACATAGTATTTTTTCAAACTGTTCAAACTGGAATTGAACTTTTTGTATATTTCTACAAAGACTAATGAGAAACCCAGAGTGATTAATAAAAATTATTATATCATATAAATATATTTAATATACTACATGACATTATGTTGTATTATATTATCTGAATCTACAGCTGCAAGAACCTTAATTTGAATTTATCCCATTCCTCTCTTGACCAGTTGGTCTGGGGTTTGTGTAATGGGAAATACCGTTGGAGAAATCAATGATTTGGGGAAACCTTTTAGAGTGACAGTATTTTCAGCTCAATGAATATATTTTATTCTACATAATATATTTTTAAAGACCTCATTCATGGTTTATGAATTTGAAAAAGCACAGAGTTAGCAAGGACTCTCCATGAAAACCGTCCACATTTCTGATCAGCGAAGTACGTGATTCTTAGTATTCTCATTTGCTTCCAGCTAATGCCTTCCCTTTCCTGTACCACCACAGACTCCTGTCTATTAGCTACTTCCAAGTGCATAGAGACTCCAGTCTTTTGTGAACAAGCTTCGCTGTGTCTTTAACTATCTTCAAATAATTCTTCCAATCTCATCACCTTAATGGACATTTTCCCCTTCTTGAGCACATTTTTCTCTTCCATTTCTGTCTCATGGGTCCCTAACCTATTCCTGTGCCCTTTGGTCCTCAGTGCCAGCAGATGAGCCTCACATACTCCTACCACATCTAAGGCTACTTCCAAAATGAGCATGTTTCAGCCCTGATTATTCTGTTGCCGTGAACTGAGGGTTTCAGAAGCATTATTTAATTCCCCCAATACTTCACTTTTAATGCCCCAAGTAAGTTGATTGGACTCTATCTCTTTTCTATTTGACGATGAGAAAATTCTGTGTCTTTTGACTTAAAAAATTAACTTAAAATTTTAATTTTAGTCATGACTCAGTCAATTATTTTTTTCATTTTTAATTTTTATGTGTACATAGCAGGTGTATATGGGGTACATGTGATATTTTGATACAGGCATGCAATGTGTAATAATCACATCAGGGTAAATGAGGTACCTATCTACTCAAGCACTTATCATTTCTTTATGTTATAAGCATTCCAATTATACTTTTAGTTACTTTAAAATGTACAATAAATTATTGTTGACTGTAGTCATCCTGTTGTGCTATCCAATACCAGATTTTACTCATTCTGTCTAACTGTATTTTTGTACCTATTAATTATCCCCATTACCCTCTTCCCACTACTCTACCCAGCCTCTGGTAACCATCCTTCTACTCTCCATCTCCAAGAATTCAATTGTTTTAATTTTTAACTCCCACAAATGATTGAGAATATGTGAAGTTTATCTTTCTGTGCCTAGCTTATTTCACTCAACATAATGGCCTCCAGTTCCATCCCCTTGATGTAAATTTAGAATGAGATTTTTTTTTTTTTCTCAATGCCAACTCAATGGTAAAATGTAAGTATCCATCAATTCTCGTTGATTGATTATGGTATGAAATGTTACACAGCAGTCAAATTGATACATATTTATATCTGCTACTGTGAAATGATGTCAAATAATTAAACAAAATTAACTAGAAACAGGATAGGACATATTTTACCAGCAGATTTCAAAAAAATAAAATAGATATTAATATTGGTTCTGCATAGAGTATTTCTGGAAAGTTACAAGAAAATTGTTAATGTGCGTAAATTTAGGACAAAGTACTAGGGGGCAGGGAGGTCTTTTATTTTTTAATTTGTATTGTACATATTTATTTTAAATGAAAACAGGTGTTAAAGTGATACAAGAATTATGGGCCATTATTGTTTTTTATGTTTTCAATTCTCAAAAAAAAGTAAAAATTAACGTTGTAAAAAGTGCTATTTATACATTTAATTTCTACTAATTCAGATTTTCCTAGTAATTTTGTGATATAGTTTTGTCAAAGCATTAATACATAGGCTTCAATATTGAACTGCTGAATTTATCTAGGAGAGTTTCTAAATAAAGTCAAGTCCTGATCACTGTTACAATCTGAAATTATTAACCACTTTCTCCTTGAGAAAAAATGAAGTATAGCAGTGATCTGTGGTGAAAAGCTCTAAGCAATCCTCATATGTGAGATTCATTTCAGAGACCTGCAGTTAGTTGAAGTAAGTAATGCCATTCGGTTTTGAGGAAATGGACAACAAGTGAATGTATACTACATTTGGGGACGCTAGAGTGTTTTCCTTTTTTATGGGAGGTTATAATACCCATCAGGTTCATTCTAGAGGAATTAAGCCAAACACATCAATAGGTTAAATTGATGGCCAAGATTAAGTCTATTCTTCATTATAAGAGTGAAGCAATTATTTTGGCAAGATTTCTTCTCCTGCAGGCATTTTTAAAGAGGTGATTGATATGATTATTTATGTGCACAGACATTCTGCTTCAAAGACTAGGAGAGCCATACAGACTATTTTAATATCATGACAGTCCTGTAAAACTGTGTGAAATCACCTATGTGCTGATCAAAAGAGGTGGAATTCCTTTGTGATTGTAGATGAAAATGTCTCAAATATCTGTAGTATAAAAAGAGTTTGATTTTTGAAACAAAATCTATTTAACTCAAATGATTTTGAAGACTGTATTCATATCATATACTCTACTGCAACACTGAGGTCAACAGTTCAAACAATTTCTGATTCAAGAAGAAAATATTATTGAAATCCATGTAGTCTGTATCTCTTATAGTCTCTTTTATCTCCCCTTCCTGTCTCTTCATTACAAAACAACATTGTTCTCTAAAAGGCATGTTAGTCTTTGTTCTCAGTTCTCTGTGATTGCAAATTGATTGTTTGATGATTCATTCTTTTCTTTCTGGGCACTGAAGTTCAGGTGACAGCTCCTTAATTACCAGGACTTCCTTTTCCCTTTTGATTAACAGATAATCCTGTAACTGTCCCTCAGTCTCCAGGAATTGACCTCCACAGTGACTCTTAAACTAGCCAGTATCTGTTAAGTACCTTTTTGAAGAGAACTCTCAAACCATGTTTTTCCTCTGCTTTTATACCACCGCAACAATCATCAACACGGAACTTCTGTGACCAAAAGTGTGGGTTTTTTTTTTTCACCACACACCAAGCATCCAAAACCAGATGAGTGTCCTCCAGTTCAATTCCAACACTATCTACCTGGAGATCCCACAGGCTGGGAGCTCAGTCCCCAAGACTGCCCTGCCTTTCTGAGACCAGTTCCAAGTCCCAGCCTCCAGAACTTCTGAACAACTGGCTTCAAGTTGGGGTTTCTACAACCCCCTCTTTGGGTTCAATGAATCTGATGGAGCAGCTCATGGAATTCAGAGAAACACTTATGTTTACCATTTTTTTAATCAATGATATTACAAAGGATACAGATGAAGAGATGCCTAGGGCAAAGTATGGGACAAGGGGTGAGGAGCTTCCGTGTCCTCTCTGGGCAGCTGCCCTCCAAGAACTTCTTTGTGTTCAGCTATCCAGAAGCTCTTTCAACCTTGTCCTCTTGAATTTTTATGGAGACTTCATTATGGAGACATGATTAATTTTGCAATTGGCCATTGGTGATCAACTTGACCTTCAGCCCCTCTCCCCTCCCTGGAGGTTGGTGGGAGGGCCTGAAAGTCCCAACCCTCTAATCATGCTTCTGTCTTTCTGAAGTGTCAGTCAACTTTAGCATACAAAAAGCACTTTGGAGATTCCAAGCATTTTAGCAAATGCCAAGAAACAGGGAAGAAGACCAAATATATATTTTGCAATATCATAGCACCCTGGTAAAATTAATGTGCCACATTATTTCTACTTCATCTTAAGTTAATGTTCCTGAATGCTTCTTTCATAATCCAGTTTTCTCTTTTCTAGCTCTTATGATAAGCTGACCCTTTTCCTCAACTGGTTGTGCATGAGTTTTTAAAATCAGATAAAATAGAAAACTGTATAAATCTCTGAGAGTTTGTACTCTACCAATTCTCACTTTTCTTTCTACCCAGGCAATGACAGTTTTCCTGACCATAATTTTGTTAACCTCAATTTTTTTTTCTTTTACCCATTATCTAGCTGGAAAGCCACTTCAATTTCAATCTTTCTTTTTTCTTCCTGACCTTACAGCATTCAATTATATTTTTCCTATTTAACATCTGTCCTAGTTTCCAAAAGTTTTGAACTTCATTTTAAAAACAATCAGGTCTTAGGATTGTCTGAATTTCTGAATTTTATTAATGTAACAACTGGCTGCTTTTCCTGTGTTTCTTGTGCAAAGGCAGTATGTTCTTTATGACTTAAACACCAGTTTGTTTTCTATTTCTTTTTTTTTTTTCCTGGCAAATTCTACCTATCCAATCAGTTTCTCATATCCTTTGTCTATACCTTCCTGATAATTATCATTGTCATATCTATAGCCTATCATATTTGGTTCAGAATTGGAGGTTGCTTAAAAAGTGTGATTTGAAGACTTCTTCTTCACTTCAGCAATCTACCATGGAGCTTGAAATGCCCACAATTAACTGAATAATTTTCAATTAAATCATTTTCTCCATGCAACTGTATATGCAGCTTTGCCAAACTCTCACTTTCGTCTTGAATCTTAGGGGTATGAATCCCCTCATTTGTGTTTCATTTTAACCCCTAAATGCACTGTGATACCTATAATACTTTTTTTTTTTGCATTTATATGTCACACATCTTCTTTATTCTTCTCTATTGCAGTTTCTTTTGGAATAGAGCTCCTGTATTATCTAAGAGTCTAAGAATGATTAATATCATTGAACATCAATGAGTAATTCTTTGAAAATAACAAGACTCTGAGGGAATGACATTTTTGTAAGCATTAGTGAGAACTAAGATTTGGGACTTTGTACTTGGTGATAACGCTCTGATGGGTAATATGTGAGTCCAAAGTGAAGTTGACGCCTGAAAGGAAGATTAGATGAAGGGAGATGAGTCATACAAGTTACAATCTATGCTGACTCCAGATGCTGATTTTTTTTTTTTTTCCGGACAACTTTAAGACCATGTACATCTCATGGTATGCACTTTCATGGACATTTTTGTGAAATGGGAATCTAAAGAACTCCATGAATCTGAAATGTTTTGGGTTAGAGACGTGTTGGGTGAGATTGTTCCTATCAAAAAGATGAGGCACTGGGATGAGGGGTAGATCCACGTGCAAAGACCCGCCCAAGGTCAAAAGTCTGAGTTTGCAATCTTCATTAAGGGAAGAACTGAAACATTTCTGCTCATTTGTGACAAAAATAAAAAGTGCAGTTTCAGATATAAGGGACTACAGAATTCATCACATTGCATATTACACATTCTAGGTTCAATTAGACAAATACAATGGTTTGAAATCAACAGAAAATAAATTTGCAGGATTCTTGGCTGTGTAATATCCCTATGCCACAGTCTGACTCTCCCTGCCTTCCTCTATTACGCTTTCTTGTTAGGTAATTTTTATTTCAGTGATAGTCCCTAAGTAGTTGTCTCATGGTTTGGGTCTATAACAAATATAGTCGCCCCTTGGTATCCATGGGGAATTGTGTCCAGGACCTCTCTCAGGACCAGAACTCAAGGATGCTCAAGTCCCAGCTATAAAATGGGGTAGTATTTGCATATAACCTATGCACATCCTCCTGTTTACTTTAAATCATCTCTAGACTAAATATAGTACCTAATACACTGTAACTGCTGTGTAAATAGTTGTTATACTGTTTTTTAAAACTTGGTATTGTTTTTTATTTTTATATATTTTTTTCTTTAAATATTTTTGATTCGCAGTTGGTTGAATCCTTGAACACAGTTGAGTCCTTGATCTGGAACTGGTGGATCCAGAGGGCCAACTGTAATACAGGAGATGTTTGCAAGGACATTCACATTTTATCAACTTGGCTCCAAGTCCTGACATTCCTAACTACTGTTAAAGCCTAGGAAAATATTCATCATTCTCAGGTCAATATACACATTTTGGTCTTTTCTAAAAATGCTCTATGAATGCGGCAATAATTGCGTGGTATCTCATCTTCTGAGCTGAGACAGGTCTTCCGTATCTCTCTTTAATGACGTATTGGCTTGATAATCAGTTTTCTCTTGTTAAGCGTGTGTAATCATTACATTCAGAAAGCCAGACTCAGAAAGGTCTGAGTAGAAACATTAAATCCTCTAGGAATGCTATTTTTACTTTGTCACCAGAATAAAATCATGGCCAGCTGTCAGAACTTTTTTGCTCACTATTAGTGCCTGAAGGCTCTTTCATTATGGGTTAGTTCCATAAACAGTGTAAATTCAGTAATGAAAATGTCCAGTCCAACCTAGTAATCAAACGTGTGAAATTCTCTTACTCTTCGTTTTTCCCCTCCTCCAGTTAGGTTCTGCTTCAGTCTAAGAGTCCCTAGTGGGGTGTGTATGTGAACCGTTTCAGGTTCGTGTGCCAACCTTGCACTCTCCTCGTCCTTCAAACAATGTTTCTAACTCCCCTGTGCTTGTAGTTGGGAGGTTTGGAGCTGGGGAGATGACGGATCAAAAGTGAGAAAGAAGGGGTGAGAGAAGAAAACATTCTTTGTGACTGGTAATTCTATGATATCTCATTGATGCTTTCTAGCCTGGCAGGTATTAACAGCTGATGCCCTAGGGCTTTTGTGTCTTAAGACAATGTCTCCCCCCTCTATTTTTCCATGTGATGGTAATGTTTTGGCCTCTTTCTGCTGAGATCTTTTGGTGGGTTCGTTTTCTCCCACATCATCTATTCTAACCCATAGAAACCTTCCCTCTCTTTTCTACTTTCGGTGGAAGTACAGCCTACACCTAATGCAGCTGCCTCTCTTTACTCTGCCACTAGACAGCCAACTTCTGCTACAAGAATGGGCTGCCTTCCATTTGCTTAGGCGTAGGCCAACTACCAGCCCTTTTAGTCCTTTCAGCTCCAAGGATCCTTCAACACTTCTCTCACCTAGGACCAATGAATGAGGGAATGCTATAGCAGTTCAATCAGCTTTCTTCAAACAAGTTCTCTGCTTTGGTCCCTTCAACTTCAATCCTTTTATTCAATTAAGGTGGATGTCAAACTGTGGGACTGAAAACAAGGTTTCAGTCATCTGCTTTTCATGTCTAGCACCTCACTGAAAGTGAGGGGTATATGCCATCTATTGTCCCTTGTTCTCAGCTGAAATGGAAACAGAAAGAGTACTATTTTAGCATCCTTTTCCATGTACCTGGAAGTGGTGCAGAGAAGACAGAAAACTAGTTTCCAAATTCAAGATACTGCAATAGACCTTGAATGGAATGCAAAGGTATATGAGATATTTTCCGAATCTTTAAGGGACTTGGAATCTAAAACTGGTAGAAAACATATTCACAAAACACGTTCACAGCAAAACAGATTTTGAAATAAAAGAAGTGTACAATCCCACAGACTTTCAAATAGGGGAAAATTCTGTTTTGGTGAGAGGATTCAACAGTATTTAACGAAAGAGGTAATATGTGATATGGGTTTTCATTCAATTAAAATAAATTCTTTAAAATATGGATGAGATGAGATAATGACTGAGAATACTTTAAAATAATTCAGTGAGTGGGAGAAAGAAGGTCATATTATATTTGAAGTGAAGTTTTCTGAGTGAGTAATCATTGAAGCTGTTTGATGGGAATGGAGTGTTATACTCTATTTTCTGTATATTTGTATTCACTTAAAATCCTATAATACATAAATACAAAAATATAGTAACAATAAAAATAACTTTGTCACTGTCTACTCTTTCACAAACACTGTTCTAGATGCTAGGGACACAGTGATGGACAAAATAGACATAAGTCCATCTCTCATGTAGATTAGGATATAGAAGAGAAGAACACAGAACAAATATTTACAAGTGGGAATAGTTTACAAAATCTTTCAAGTTGGATGGAATTTTAATCAGCAGACTTGGAAGCAAGAAAGCGAGTGGGAGCAAATGCATTCCTTTGTGAAATGCTCTGAGTTGAGTGGCCTCTACACTGCATTACTTTCATTTGTGTACAAACTTTCAGATTATGTTTTCTCCTTCTCACTATTCTCTTTCATTTCAGCTTCATGGGCATGTCGTGACTATTTAGTATTAGAAGCCTTCTCTCATTCATTATAATGCAACCATTCATTCATAAAGCCAATAAGGCTCAGTGGTTAGGAACAGGTTCAGGAGCCATGCTACTAAGGTTGTCAATAAAGCTTAACCACTTACCAGTGATGTGAATTAAGACATATTCATTAGTCTCTAAGTGCATCACTTTTCTTATCTTTAAAATGTGGATAAGGCCGGGCGCAGTGGCTCATGCCTGTAATCCCAGCACTTTGGGAGGCCGAGGTGGGCAGAACATGAGGTCAGGAGTTCGAGACCAGCCTGACCAACATGGTGAAACCCCGTCTCTACTAAAAATACAAAATTAACTGGGTGTGGTGGCACATGCCTGTAATCTCAGCTACTGTGGCTGAGGCAGGAAAATTGCTTGAACCCGGGAGGTGGAGGTTGCAGTGAGCCTAGACTGCACCACCGCGCTCCAGCCTGGGTGACAGAGAGAGACTTTATCTCAAAAAAGAGAAAAGTAGGTGAAAGTAATACCTACCTAATATTTGAAAATTAAATGAGTTATTCACATGAACAGTTTAGAATCCTAGATATAACATAGTAAACAGTCAATAACTGTTCAATCATGTTATTGTTAAATAAAATATGCTCATTTACTTCAGTGGAAATGAAACTATTGTATTGACATTTTCTCTTCATTGGATGGGTTCTGTCTTGGATTAGAAGACTTCCATTTGTAAGACAAAGGCATATGCATTCTTGAGTGAAGTGCTCTGGGTTTAGTGGCCTCTAGTAAAGGTTCTTTTATGAGTTAATAAAAATTAGTATTCGGGATTTGGGTTTGGGAGTAGGAGATATTCCCTTATTAATACTTTAAATGGTTATTTTGTTGGATCTGAAAACTGAGAAATTATATCTTAATAGGCAGATCATCAGATACTCCAAACTGGAGAGTGATAGTCACTTGAACCCATGCACTATGTCAGTGTTTTCAAGGGAGAACTGAAAGTTAAGATACAAAGATAAAGCACTATAGAGATAAAAGTAAAATGCTTATTTCTAACCAGTGGTTTGGGAACAGTCACTCACTGGTTAGTCTTACAGCTGATCTTAATGAACTATCAGTTGATTGGAAATAAATTTCTGAAGCCAGGCTAAATTTCAGTATATCACACAACAGATTGTTTTGGGTGACACGGCAATTTCAACGCTGCTACAATTCTAGTCATCTCCCTTTATCCACTGAGTTCCCAAAGGAAATAGGTATTTTAAACAGAATCCCTAGGAAAAAATGAGGTTAAACATCCGCTTTTCCCATGTGTCTACTCAGTTTCTTGCCATGCCAACACAGTACGAGGATACTATTTTTAACTTGTTACATGGGTCCAGAGGTTGAATAGAGGAAGATAAAAAGATAAAAGATAGCGAGATAAAAGTTCACTGAAGTGGAAACCTAAAGGACCTTTTCCCATCTGTTTGGCACAGAAGTTGTTATCTCTTTGGGAGTACAGATTTCATCACAGTTCTATAGACTTGTGACTTCCAGATTGTGTAATTGCAAAACAGCAGCAGTCTTCAAGGGCTCCAGGACGCCTGTTCTTACTTTAGCCAGAGCAGTTTCTTATTCATCCTTCGTTTTCATATTGAGGTTACACCTGAAAAGCTATTCCCTTTTCAGTAAAATGGATGTAAGTTTCCTAAACTGCAAAAATGGAAAATATTGTTTATTAGTCTAGTTCCAGTGTTTCCATATCATAGCATACAAATTCATTGTTGAATGATTTATATTTTAAAGTAAAATGCTAGAAGGGAGATTGAAAAAGAACAGTCACCTATTCATAATATATTTTTCTTCAAATAGACTGTAGTGTAGTCTAATTGAATTTATAAGAATAGCTCATCAGATAGCACATTTTATTGGCCAATCATCCAAATCCTTCTTTTCTGATGTATTTTTCAAATCAAATAAAGGAAATTTGTTAGATATTATTGAAAAAACTTCTACAAAATTTGATTTGAAATTATTTTTACATTAATGCCGCATTTTGGCTTACATGATTAATTTTTTTTGTGGCTACAATTATGTATAAAACTGATTAAAGATCAAACTCTGAAAGTAGCTTGTCTAAACACACACACAAAAATAATTCGCATGCATCTACTTCTTCAGGAAAATAAAGAAATAAAAATATTTTCTTATTTCAGAGTAGTCATGAAGAAATGAAATATTCAGAAAAATGAAAAGTATAATTATATGTGTGAAATATTGTTCATTTTTGGATTATTCTAGAGAGAATCTAGACCTTTTTAGTTATATTAGATCATTAAATCAACAACAGTTTAGAATAAATATGGTTAAATTATTTAGTACCAAATAAAAATATCATGTTTATAACAAGCAATGTATATTTAAATATAACAAGTATTGCTATTTACTAAAACATGTGTGGTACATTGGTTTGGAATTGAGTCATTGCCATTTTATATGAAATCATGCATCTCAAATTAGAATACAGTTCTACAGAGGTAAGTACTCATGCTCTGTAGGGTAGAGAGAGCCACAGCATAAACATCACACCTGCAGCCAGAGGGCTTACTATGTGACTGCATGTAGTAGTGTATTAGTCATTGCCGTCCAGAAAACAAAAACAAAACCAATCTTTCTCTCTCTCTTTCTCTCTCTGAAAGCAACTTATTTTAAGGAATTGGCTTATGTGATCATGGGGACTGGTAAGTCCAAAATCTACAGGGAATGCTACTAGGCTGGAAATTCTGCAAGGAACCTCCCAGAAGTTGCAGTCTTGAGTCCAAAGGTGGTGTGAAAGTAGAATTCCATCCTCTTCTGGGGACCTTAGTATCTCCTAAGGCTTTCAATTGATTGAATGAGGACCACCAACATTATGGAGGCTAAGATGCTTTACTCCAAGTCTACTGGTTTAAATATTAATAACATCTAAAAAATACATTCACAGCAACGTGTAGACTGCTACTTGACCAAACCCACTGGGTACTACAGCTTAGCCAAGTTGCCATATAAAATTAATTATCACAGGTAGTATTTTAGGTGAGGAATGAGATGGCAAGCCTGTGCTCTCATGAAGCTAATGCCACAGAACTTGGGTTAAGGGCATGTTAGATTGAGTATCCAGGAAAACCTTCTCTAGGGAAATCACATTTAGGCTGAATATGTGGAAAGATCTGAATTTTCCAAATAGAGAGAATACCATGCTTCATGTGTCTAAGGAACAGAAGGGAAATCAGCATGTGTGGCTCAGGGTGATGCAGATGATGCTGGAGGATTGTCTGGAATGAGACTGTAGCTTGGGCAAGTGTCAGGTCAAATAAGCCCGGGAAGAAGCTTGGATTTTATTCTATGTGCTTTGAGAAGTCATTGGTGGCTTCCACCTGGGATGCGGGTAGGGGGAATCTGTTTTCCTCTGTATTCACACTCAACACAGAACACTTCTGTGACCAGAAGTGTGGGAATTTCTCCCACACCAAGCAATTGTCCAGTTCTCTTTGAACACCAACTGTATGTCGTATAATTCAACTGAATTACCACACTAACCTGAGTTACCACAGACTTCACATGTTAAGGGCTTAGTCCCACAAGATGCTCCCCACCTTAGATGCCAGTCACAAGTAGTAGGTCCCCAGATTATGCACAACTTCCATATGACTTGGCTACACATTGGAGATTCTCATGAGTCCCTTCTTGGGTTTTATTATTTGCTAGAATGGCTCACAGGACTCAGAGAAACACTTTGCCTGTGTTTACTCTTTTATTATAAAGGATGCAATTCATGAACAGCCAAAGGGAATAAATACACTGGGCAAGAAATGGAAGAAGGAATGTGAAGCTTGCAAGTCCTCTCTGGGCATGCCATCCTCCCAGCACTTTCATATGTTCAGCAACCTGGAAGCTCTCAGAGCACCCTACTTTTGGGATTTTTATTCCGGCTTCATCATGTAGACATGATCAATCACTCATTGAGTATTAATTCATCATCAACTGATTAACTCCATTCCCAGCCCCTCTCCTCTGTGGAGAATGGAAAGTCAACCTGAAAATTCCAAGCTTCTAATCATGGTTTGGTTTTTCTGGTGACTAGCCCCCATCCAAGAGGCCATCAGGAATTACCTTATTAGAAAAAAAGATGCTCCTATCACCCAGGAAACTCCAGACGATTTAGGAGGAATGTGTTAGATGCTTGTTCCTATCACTCAGGAAATTACAAAGGTCTTAGACACTGTGTCAGGAAATGGGGTCAAAGACCAAATATTAGAACTGAAAATTATCCCATTCGCCGTTTTAGGAGCTCCAGTTCAAAGACTGGGGAGATTGTGTGTGTGTGTGTGTGTGTGTGTGTGTGTATACACATATTTCTTATTTCACACAAGCAAAGATTTATATAATTTGGATACTTTATGGAGGGTAATTGTGAATATAAATTTTGAGGGAAAACAAACATCTTATTTCAAATTGGCCAATTTTTGTGTGGTATACGAGAGGGAGAATAAAAAAGAGAACAAAACCAGAAATATACCTCTAAAGAATAAAAAGTTATTATTCATAGTGAATGAAAGTCTGTCATGTTTGTGTTATCTGGAAAATATAAATCTTCTTTGCAGAGAAATGCATACAATAAAGAAACTACAAACACATAACCACACCGAGAATAAAGCATATACAACTTTTCTCACAAAAGATCACCCTGCCACTAAATGAACGAATACTTCCTCAAATGAATTAGGAAAATGCCAAAAAGCTGATAGAAAATTAGGCAAAGTGCATGAATAGATAGTTTACAGAACATATCAGTGACTTTTAAACAAAGAAAATTCTCACCCTCAATGTTAAAAATCAAATAAATACAAATCAAATAACTATTTTTTCACTTATATTTGCAAAGATCATTAAATTTGATAATTCATAGCATTGACCAGCATGTAGAGAAAAAGGTATTTCAACATCCCAATAGAGGGGAAGCTATTCTTGAGTCTTTGAAGGGTAACTGGGCAACATGTATCAATATTGCAAATACACATGACCTTTGAATCATCTATTTCATCCATGTAAACAAAAGAGCATGAATTGCACATATTTTATGCTAGCACAAGGTAGAACAACCAAAATCTCCATTAACAAGGAAATAATTAAATGGTTATGGCAGATTAAAATAAAGAATATAATTTTGATTTTTATAAAGAAGGAGGCAGCCTTACAGCTAGTGATATGAAAATGCTACAGAAGAAGAGGAGGGTTAAAGGACATGTGTAGGAGGAAAAGTTGATTGATTATATTTCTATGTGCTTCTGTAATTTTTTTACCAAGTCCTTTTAGTTGTTTTCTGAAAAAGGAAAAAATTAAAAATATAATGATTCATAAAAATATTACAATAGAATCATCTTATGTTTTTACAAAATACAGAAAGATATGATATCTTACCTCGGAACAATTGAAATGCCAGGGCATTTCAAATAAAATACAAGCACACATTGTCAAATAAAATAAGAGCAAATAAAAATTTGTTCAATAGTTCTTCAATGTCAGTTTTATAATTATTTGAGAAATGAATTGCATAAAGCAGAAAGAATATGGGTAGTTACTGCACTGTCCTACCAGTGGATTGGAGATTAAAGAGTGGAAGTGGACTGACTAGGACTAACCGAACACTGCTTGCCAACCTGTGTGAGTGGAACCCAGGCCAATCTGATTCTCACATCACACCCTGAATCAGGAGGCAGACAAGGACAAGAAGAGAACTTCATCTTTGGTGGTGACAATTATTCTTCCCTATTTATTTTATTATAGTTCCTGTAGTTCCATATCAGAGCACAAAAGTTTATCAGTGAATGATTTACTGTATTTTAATGTAAAACATGTCATAATCTTAGAAATTCACTGATACTATAGTATCTAGACTGCATAAGAGTGGTACAATGAAAAAAATTAAGTTAATCCCACGTATTGAAACGGCATGTGATGACATTTGGAAATTGGCTAGAAATCATTACTTTGTATCTAAATTTCTTTATATAAATCCATACATTCAGGAATGTTATTGTCAGTACATAATCATACATTTGGGCTTATTTTGAGAAGTTTACATATTGGTTTGCCATATTTGGTTTTGATATAAGAACTCTAGTCTTCCCTTATAATTTTTTTCATTTCATCTAATAATTTGTCAAGAATATAGGTATTTCCTTCAATGTCACCTAATTTATTAGAGAAGAAGGAAGATATTTAAAAGAAATACCAATTACATTATGTAAAGATTAAGGAGAAATGCAATGCGACACTCCCGAAGGAGACAAGGAAAAAACTTTTAAGAACTTATGCTTATTGATTTCCCAAGCCTCAAGTGCAGTGGTCTCCAAAGTGTGGTCCCCAAATTCTCAGGTCCCCAACTCAGACCTCTAGTGAATAAGAAACCCTGAGAGTAGGGTCCCAGATTTTATGTTTTAAGGAGCTCTCCAGATGATTCTGATGAGCACATAAGTTTGGGAACCACTGCCTTTGGCCATCACAATTACTTTTTTTGGTAATTTTTTTTTCCTAAGATTTTAGACTATTAAAAAAATAGGGAAGAACACATTTGTATTGCAAGGAAGTTTGGATTTCAAATATGACTAATCTTACTGTAGAAATGATGTGAGATTCTTGTTTGACTATTTTAGAGCAGATTCGGTATCTAATGGGATTCCATCTTGTTGTACAGAGCACCTTCTACATAATGAATTTTGCATTTCAGATGGATGAAGTCTTTAACATAGACAGAATTTTAAGTATTGCATATTTCTGGAAGAAGAGCATTGATCACATCCTCCTTAGATATTTAGTAACACCAATGGAAATTAATCATTTAAGCCACATTCAGATCTGTAACATTGCTCAGGAGGTACATCGTTTTAAAAATCACTGCTCTTTCAAACAAATATACATAATACAATATAGAGAGTTTTGCATAATAATGGCTATTTTTGGATTTTTAAATACTGATGATAATAGACTGCTGAGTAACTGAAAGTAGACATAAGGTAAATATCAGTCATATCTGTTCTTAGTCTAGCATCTCCAGAAAAACAATCTGGAAGGAAAATTCATGGTTTATTAATGATAATATTATTTCATTTGAAAGACATAAATTAGAAATAAATATCATCTCTAATGAAGGTTGAAGTTTTATATACAATTTTGAGTGCAGATATTTTGGTTAAAGATTTCTCCATGTTTTCAATGTGATAGTTTCAATATGATCTGGTTCTACAATTTAAAAATATTATTTGACCAAAAGTTCTTGCCTAGTCCAGACCGATAGATCAAGCTATTTGTAGAATGTAAAAGCTTGAGGACTAAGCAGCTAATTAGGAATTTATTCATGCAGACATGCAAGTCAGCTTCTCTTTGGGACTCCATCCAAGTCAACACAGAAAGCCTCAAGACGCATACACAAACCTGATCTATTAGTCTATATATTGACATTATTTATCGTTCTTTCTCATATGTGTCTTTTGGGAGCTATTCACCAACAAACTTTATTATTATTTTTATTATTTACTTATCTTAAAAGTTCTTAATGCTATTCCTGGGAAAACACATTGTTGTTTTGGGATTCCTAATTAGCAATTTCCTGTTCATTTTACTTGCAAATGCATTGCTTTTCTCTCTAAAAGTTTTGTAACAGCCAGGATTACAAACTGTTCAGCTTCCTGAAGATTTCACGAAGTAAACAAATGTTTAAATTTTAATTCAAAATAAACTGAAGAGCAATTTACAGGAGGTACAGTATAGAGAGAAATCACACCTGTTCAGAGGATTGTTAATAAAAGAATGTGAATATCAAGACTCTTTCTGTCTCTTGCCTATCGTGATGAAGCAGATGATTTTTAACTGCATACAAATGAGTACAAATAACTTGACATCTTGAAGAGTGTAAGCTGCTTCAAAAGAAATTCCCTACTGAAGAATTTCTATGTGATTTTAGCTTTCTCTGTTCATCATTAACGGATCTTTATTGGGTGCCTACTGTGTGTGAGGCTCTGGGCTACCACATTAAAAATACATAGCAGTAATTTCTGCTGCCTTGGAGATTACAGCACCTGTGATAGCCTGTGAAGGATGGGCTGGTGCAGGGCAGGGTGCTACAGGAGTATGCTGGAGAAGCAGCCGGAAATCAGTCCCTAAGGAATTATAGTGGATATTCTCATCTCCACTCTCCCCTTGACCTACAGCACACCCAACCCCCTACTGCTGGATGTGTTGGTGACAGTGCCTTCTTCACAGAATTGCCACCTGGCCCAAAGTCCATGTTCTGCTCCTCACACCCCCTCCCTACACCCTAGTCATCAATCAATGACTGAGGTTCAGAAGATGGGCCTACCAGCCTGAAGATGAAATCAACTCTGTGCTGCAATTTGTGTTTCATTGCTTTCTGGTGGGATCAGAGCAGGCTAGACTCCAGCCCAGAGCACCTTTTTGCATAACTTTTATCTCCTGCTTTATCTTGCCTCCCTCACTCCTCTTCACTGAGAGCACTACCCCCAGTAAATCTCTTGACCAAGCATCTACTTCTAGGGAACCTAATTTAACAACATGATTTTCAGAGACGTGCAGGGTAAGTAGGAACTAGCTAGGTGAAACGAGTAAGAGTAGAGAGAGTATCCCATACAGAGAAAACACCAGCACATAGGGGAGAAAGGAGTTCTAGTTAAAGAACAGAGTGATATGAGGATGGGACAGAGTTTAAAGATTTTCAGGAAATGGGAGCAAAGGAGTCGTCAGGAGAGATGAGCAGAAGAGGTTTAGAAACATTGTAAGCAGTTACATCTACATTTGTTTAGTGACAAAAAGTTATGAAAAATCCAGACTCTTACCTGTGTTTTAGTCTGTATAATATTTGTGATATTTGCAATAATTGCAGTTGTATTACTGCTCTATTTCTTGGGCTGGTACCTCCATTTTACCACCATTTCTACTGCAGTTGGGCCTCATTTTTCCCCCCTCTGGATTTTTATAACAGACTCCTAACCTATCGATCTGCTACCTCCCTTGCAAACTAATTCCCCACGTAGGTGATTGTTATTTTAAAAATCAACAATGCAATTGTTTGTGTACAAATCCCTTCACTGTGCATTTTCTCTGCACCTCTATATTTCTCTTTTTTCTACTTTCCAACACATGGAAACACATCCAGGCATACAAAATGCCCTTTCATATCTCTATGGTTTGGGGCAGGCATTTCAGCTGGAGTTTTCCCTTTCCAATCTTTCAAAATCAAAAGTAAATGTTACTTCTTTATAAGACTTGATCAACTGACTGTTTCTTTCTCTGGCATCCCTTACACTTGACGTATGCCCCGTGATAGCATTTATCTAAGACATACTTTAATCAATTGTTTAGATGTCTGTTTCTTTTACTAGATTACTCCATGAGTGAGTGTCCCAGGTTTCATCTAAGTGAGAATCAGCTATATCTGGCTAAGTGAAACTGAGAGCTTAGGTGGCTAGAACTCTACTTATGGGAAGAATCATCCATATGTTAGAAAGAGCAGGCACCGTGAGCATCATGGGTACAAAAGGAGTCCAATTTCAAGTGCATCGTTGTGTCTCCCACTAAAATTTCTTTCCCATCTTAGTCCCCACTGCATCTGGGTCAGTAGAAATATGAGAATGAGGGGTACTTCCACATGTTGCCTCAGACCACCAGAAAGTTTTGGGATGTCTGGGCATTCATATATCCATGACAGCACCTGGAAGATCATCAATGATGGACCCGAGACAGCTGAGATGATGGTCCCTGGGTGAGACCACAATTGTGAGTGCAGCAGCACTGTGGGTGCAGCGGCTTGGTGCCTCCCTCAGTAGAAGCACACTTCTGAGGGACATTCTAGGGATTCTCAGCAACACCCCATTTCAAGGGTTCTTTAGAGACCTGAGATCTAGGTTTTGCAGGCTGTGATTATAAAGGTGGAAATTAAGTTAATGTGGCTTTGTTTGTTTATACATCCTTACAGGGTCAGAATAGACAGCCTATTCATCAATATTAGGATTATGTCTAGTTAATTAGAGTAGAGAACATTACTACTTACTTGAAGACTGACCACAGCTAAGTACTTCGTATTATCTCCTCATAGCAACTCTATTAAAGAGATGTCATTATTGTCGCTATTTCCAGAAATAAAAAACTAAAGATTGGAGACATTATTTCAGGAACTCACGATCCTAACAGCAGCAACTCGCAGAGCAAAAACTGGAAATCTAGTGCCAGAGCTCATATTATTTCCATTGTTATGCTCTAGGGGCAGTCTCTAATAAATTACCTGTGCCCGTGATGAGCAACTGAATGAATGGACGTGAAAATGACTAGTGTATTTTTTCATCCAAGAAACAGTACAGTCACTGTGTACACTATAAGTATGAATATTTTTCAAATGTCAGTGGTATGGCTCCATGAGTAATAAGACAGTGTTGAAGTCTAATTTACTGTTCAAATTTCAATCCAGTGCCAACCATCATGCAACCAACAGAAAATAATTAAATCTCTCTCCACAATCCTTCAAAAGCTCTTTTAGCTCCTGCCAACATACACCTACTTTAACCTTATAATGTGTAACTGCCCAATAAAAATGCTTTTAAAGCCCTTCCTGCTAACCTTTAACCCTAACGACTGTGCATAATTTATTATCCTATAAACAATCAAATCCTTTCCTTTCTCATGTTTGAGAGATTTCCTTTCTTCCTCTTCCCCCACAACATTGCTTCATTTGCTGGATAATATTGAATACAGACATGTTTATTATTTGTCATTTTCATTTAAGAGGTATGTTCCCTGTTCTTACGTAGCATTCAATGAAAGTGGAATTTGTTATTTAGAACAAAATTATTGCTTATATACTTTTTTCTTTTATTCTTTGTTGATTTCTTTTCCTTTTTTGAACTAGTAATTGTTATAGGAAAAAGTTAGTTATCTGCTTCTGTTGTTAGTTATGCTATTATGCTTTGACAGTGTTATCTGAAGCAAAATGTAGTTAACTCCTTCATCTTCTTATATGGGTTGGTTAGAGTTATTTAATGTGAAGTCACCTGAACATGTAAATCCACACTATGTGGAAATGACAGAAGATTATAAAATAGCAGTGCCCAATTACAGAACTAATTCTGTTCACTCATTACATAAATATATAGAGATGAGAGTATGTTCCGTGAAGGTGCTGCAAAGTTGTTAATAGATTTCTTAAATTTCCAGGCTCTATACAAAACTTCTTGTATTTTAAATTAAAAAATTTCCTCGATGTAAAGATGGAACTTGATTTTGAGTAAGTTCAGACCTTAGATAGGAACCTGAAAAATCGATTTTTTTTTTTTCATTTAATCCCTGAACCTACACTTCTTGCTATTTTCTTTTCCTCAACATTCTGAGTTTTCCTTACCTAAAAATACTTCCTAAAATCCCATTTTCTTCAAAACAGTTTCAGAATATGGTCAGATGACTTCCTCTTCATAGTGACATCTTGCAGTGGCATATGTTTAGCTGTCGGGAGTTCAGAGGATATGCTTGGCACCGCAATAGACTCCCTTTCTTGAGCACCTCAGAAAGTCAGGTCATCTCTGCCCCTCACAGCACTTCTGGAAGCTCACCCTCATAAAACTTGTCTAAGTGCTCTTCAAATTCTAGGGATGGCTAAAAGGATCCTTTCAAACACACACCTCTTTAAAGCACAGTCCACAAACTCCTATAAGTAAAATTTTCAGAGAGGATTTTCAGAATTCTTAAAAGAAGAAAATGTGCCTTGGCTATGAAAAAAACTTAATAGGTGGCCAAATTTAGACCTTTGTTCTCTTTTCAACATCATGCAGGACAAACTAGAGCAAAATCTTCAGGAGTTCAGGCAGTGATTTTATTATAAAAGTTTCAGCTGAGTAGCCAGTTGAAGGGAGGATACAAGCAAAAGTAAAACTGAGTATTCAAACCAAAGATTCTGGAGTTGGTCTCCATCTTCTTCACTTTCAGATTCAATGGTTGTAAGTTTCGTGTCCTGACAAATAATTTCCATGGCTTTTCCTCCTCCTTCCATCTCCATTCTTTCTGTATGAGACTGGAATCTCATCTGTCTCTGGGCTCCTCACCACCCATTTAGTTCTCTGTTCCATCCTGGCATAACTTATACAGTGGTTGTTCACAAATATCAATACAGTCATTAAACTACTCTGCTTAAAATTCCCAAGTGGCTCCCTGTGTGCTTCCAGACCAACTTCAAGCTTCTGTGCTTGACTTCCAATGCCCTCCAAGGTCTAGCATCTACCTACGTGTCTCCAACCTTGACCCTTGTCCATTTTCATTTCCTGTGTATACTTTATTCTCAATCATCACGTAACTAATTACAGTCATGCATCACTAAATGATGAAGATAATTCTAAGAAATGCATTGTAAGGTGATTTTGTCATTGTAGAATATCATAGAGTTTATCTATGCAAGCTTAGATGATATAGCCTACCACACACCTAGACTAGGCTGTCTGTTACTACTAGGCTACAAATCTGTGCAGCATGTGACTGCACTGAATGGTGTAGGCAATTGTATCACAATGTTAAGTATTTGTGTATCTAGATGTAGAAAAGCCACAGTAAAAATACAGCATAAAAGCTAAAAAATAGTATTCCTGTGTAGCATGGAGCTTGCAGGATTGGAAGTTGCTCTGGGTAGTCCAGTGAATGGGAAGGTCTAGGACATTACTGTACACTACTGTAGATGTTATAAATACTGTACACTTAGGCTATACTTAGAACAAATTCTTTCTTCAATAATGAGTTAAACTTAGCTCACTGTCACTTTTTTACTTTGTACACTTTTACATTTTTTTAACTTTTTGACTCTTTTGTAATAACACTTAGCTTAAAACACAAACACGTTGCAGAGCTGTACAAAAATATTTTCTCTATATTCTCAGTCTATAAACATTTTCCTTTTTAAAATTTTTTTCCTTTTGTTTTGAAACAGGGTCTCATGTTGTTGCCCAGGCTGGAGTGCAGTGGCGCGGTCTTGGCTCACTGCAACCTCTGCCACCCCAGCTCAGGTGATCCTCCCACCTCAGCCTCCCAAGTAGCTGAGATGATAGGACACACCACCACGCCCAGCTAATGTTTGTATTTTTTGTAGAAGCGGAGTTTCATCATGTTGCCCAGGCTGGTCTTGAACTCCTGGGCTCAAGTGATCCACCTGGCTCAACCTCCCAAAAGGCTGGGATTACAGGAGTGAGGCACTGCGCCCAGGTATTTTTTACTTTTAAAAATTGTAGTTAAAAACGAAGGCACAAACATACATATTAGCCTAGCCCTACAGGGTCCGAATGATCAATATCACTGTCTTCCGCCTCCACATCTTGTCCCATGGGAAGGTCTGCAGGGAAAGTAACACAGAAGACTGTCATCTCCTATGATAACAATGTCTTCTTCTGGAATACCTCCTTAAGGACCTGCCTGAGGTGGTTTTATAATTAAATTAAAAAATAAGTAGAAGGAGTACACTCTAAAATAAAGGTTAAATGTATAGTTTAGTAAATACATAAACCAGTAACATAGCTGTTTATTATCAGTATCACATACTGTATATAATTGAATGTGTTATATTTCTATATGTCCGGCAGCACAGTAGGTTTGTTTATACCAGCATCACATAAACACCAAACACGTGAGTAACATTGCACTATGATGTTATAAAGGCTACATTGTCACTAGGCTATAGGAATTTTTCAGCTCTATTGTAATCTTATGGGACCACTGTCTATAAGCAGTTCCTTGTTGACCAAAACATTGTTATGCAGTGAGTGACTATATAATTCCTTACATATATCGTTTGCCTTCCAGCCCCATGTCTTTGAGCTTTCTCCTTCCCTTTGTCAGGAATGTTCTTTACACTCTTGTCTATCTTAAAGATATCCTATTTCTCATTTAGCACCTACCTTACAGGTACATTTCTCAGAGAATTTCCTCAGATTCCTCATGTATTCATTATCTTGTATGTTCTTCCATTTGTGAACTTTATATTATATTTTTTAAAAATTTCTCTCCTTCCTCCTTCCTCACTCTCCCTTCCTTTCTTGCTTTCTTTTAGGTTTCTCTTACCTCTACCCTTCTAAGAGCTTTAAGCTTCTTGTTTCAGAAACAATTATCCGTCATTGTTTCCCCAACAGATTGTTTGGAAACTTGAAGTCAATGCATAATGTGGAGATTTGTTAAAATATCATAATTGCTATTTAGGGATGTTTCTAATAAAGTTCAACTCTGGGGTTGAACAACAGTAAATTAGTCAAACATTTCTTTTGTAGTAATATTTTTATTTGAACACTTGCATATAATTTCACTGCTTAATTTTATCCTCCAAATGTATTGTAATTCAACTTTGTTCAAAGTCAATGCCACAAGTAGAATGAGTGTTGGAAAAAAAGAATAACTTTGTTTTTCTTGATGAAAGAAACATATAAGCCTTCTTATTCTTTAGTTCACATGTAGCCTCCCACTCCCTATAATTTACTGTTCCCACATTTAAAGCAAGAATCACATTTTTGAAGTTGCAAGAGACGAGTATGGGAAGAAAAGCGAAGGAAAAGTGAAGTATGGGTAAGTGGGAGAGGGCATTCTCTATTATTTGAGGCCGTATAACCTTTTCTTTTTCTCTCCAGCTGACTAGCTGTGGCCTACAAGCCGAGGTGCTTGTGCACAAGTGCACAACCTTAATAAAGGCAGAGTGAGGGTTTCATTTCCATAGTCATTGTTGGGATGACTTTGTTGTTCACCTTGATCTGCCACTGCCTCACATAAGAATGTATCCTTATCCTGTTGCCATTTTGAAGCTGCATTTTCTTGTCCAACACTGGCTTCCAGTTTAAAAGAACTGTACTTTAAAAGTTAACTCAACAAAACACATGCTATACTTATAACAGTGCGTATGCTGTACTGAGAATGGTTAGGTGCTATCGCATTTTGTAGAAAAGATGTACTGATTTAGTTCAATACTGACTAACAAATCTAACCTTTTATTTATAAGATATTCTTCAGGACAGCATCAAACAGATGTAATAAGTAAAAGATCACATGTGGATCATTTCACTTTTGATCCAGTCAAATATAAACAAAACTTAAGCATTTTTACCACAGAATAAGTAATAGCTACCATTTGCTTTGTGTCTTCTATATGCCAAGCCTAACAATTGGCACGTTTGCCTAAATTAGTTCATTTTGTCCCTTTTACCAACTGCATGAAATAGGCATATCTTCCTCATTTTATGTATGAGAAAACTGCAGCACTGATAAGTCGAATCCACCCGAGTGCATTCTTAAGTTTAAAGTCTGTAGGTTAAAATTAATTCTACCTATTTCCAAAGCTTGTGACTTTTAATCTTGGCAACCTGACTTCAGTAATCTACTATAAACAATAAGCTTCCCCTCTTCCTCACCTCTCCTTTCTTCAAATGAAGATTCCATCAAAGAAACACCTTGGAAGCTGAACATTTAAAAATTTATTATACCGTGAGCTAGTCCTGAAGAATAAGAACAAGACCATCACCATTTTAGGTATTTTTTTTCTCAAAACATATTAAAATATGACTTGTTGAAGGATAATATATTTTAGTTAAACAATTGCCTCTTAATTCACAGACTGTAATTATATATATTTTTACCTGCTGAATGCATTTTGTTTTTAGTCTGATGTTTTAGAATTCCTTTTGAAATGCTGAAGCTCTTTAGGCTGTTGCTCAGGCATTCCAGGTCTTTCTGTGTCTTTGGTTGCCATCCAGTGGCAGCAGCCATATACTTCAGTTGAGTAACAGAAAACAGAAACCCTCTACTTTCCAAGCTGTGTTTTCTCATTCAAAAGTGAACGGTAGGTGAATTAGTCCATTTTCACCCTGCTTTAAAGAAATACCCGAGACTGGCCCATTTATAAAAGAAAGAAGTTTAATTGACTCACAGTTCTGCATGGCTGGGGAGGCCTCAGGAAACTTACAATCATGGTGGAAGGCGAAAGGGAAGCAAGGACCTTCTTCACATGGTGCCAGGAAAGAGAGAGAAGAGGAGGAGAGACCACCCCTTATAAAACCATCGGATCCCATGAGAACTCACTCACTATCACGAGAACAGCACGGGGGAACCGCCCCCATGATCCAGTCACCTCCCACCAAGTCCCTCCCTTGACACGTGGGGATTGCAATTCGAGATGAGATTTGGACGGGGACACAGAGCCAAACCAAATCAATAGGTATTAATTTTGTGTACCTAATTTATGAAACTTTTAGCCTAAAATTAGTTCAGTATTTTCCTTTTTACCAACCCTTTGAAATAGGTATATTTTCCTCATTTTATATGTGAGAAAACTGCAACACAAACAAATAAAATAATCAACTCCAGTTCCTATAGTTATTAAGTTTCAGGGTTATGGGTTAAAATTAATTCTGTTTATTTCCAAAACAGATGCCTTTCTTAAGGAAAGCATCACACAGATAAAATAAGTAAAAGGTAATATGTCTTATGTTTTTCTCATTAAGAAAAATGAAATTTTTTTCTTTACATTTATTCTGTTTGTGGCATTGATTTTGAAAAAAATAAACATGAATTATAAATATACAATTTCGGATCACCTGAGGTCAAGAGTTCGAGACCACCCTGGCCGACATGGTGAAACCCCATCTCTACTAAAAATACCAAAAGTTAGCCAAACATAGTGGTGGGCACCTGTAATCCCAGCTACTCAGAAGGCTGAGACAGGAGAATCACTTGGACCCAGGAGGCAGAGGTTGCAGTGAGCTGAGATCGTTCCATTGCACTCTAGCCTGGGCAGCAAGAGCAAACCTCCATCTCAATAAATAAATAAATAAATAAATACAATTTGAAGACAAAATTTAGAGATAAAAGGAAATTATATGCAATTGGTGAAGTAAAACTTTTGTCCCCACTGAGTCCAACGAAGATACACATGTATCGAGAAACTGACAAAAGACAGTTTTACCTAAATTTTAAAAAATAGTTTTTACTTTTGTTTATTTATTTATTTGTTTATTTTGAGATGGAGTCTCACTCTGTCGCTGAGGCTCAAGTGCAGTGGAACAACCTCGGCTCACTGCAACCTCCTTCTCCTGGGTTCAAGTGATTCTTGTGCCTCAGCCTCCTGAGTAGCTGGGATTGTAGGCACATGCCACCATGCCTGGCTAATTTTTGTACATATTTTTTTTTTTTAGTAGAGATGGGGTTTCACCATGTTGGCCAGGCTAGTCTCGAACTCCTGATCTCAAGTGATCTGCCTGCCACAGCCTCCCAAAGTGCCGGGATTATAGGTATGAGCCACAGTGCCCAGTTATTTTTTTATCAGAAAATACATAACCAACATTTTCCCCTTCAGAAAATCATTAAAGTATTTGTGTTAAAAGTTCTGCTAAAGTCAATAATTAGCATGACTCTATATCAGTGATTAATGCCATCAAATCAAATGCTAGCTTTCTCACATTTTTCTCAAATATGATTTCTTACCAATGAGGGACGGTTAGTATAAAGGTCTCAAAAGATAATTTATAATCATAAAATGTATTTAGATGACATCTTCCCAGATGGACAAGTTGTAGTCTGTAGTGTGGATATAATTTTTAGGAAGTACTTTAAAACAGAGATATATTAGAAACTATGAGACATATTAAATCAGAGACAGATTAGAAACTCTGTGAACAGAGGTGAGGAACATGTACTGCCATAAAAGAAAATGGGGTTTATTTAAGCCACTAAAAGTAAGGATATAAAATGGACAATCCTGATAGTTAAAAAGTTTAGTGTTCATCTATTCAAAATGTAGTATAATTTTATTTGAGACTGGTTTTTTAAGTTCGAAGATGAAAAAAATTTGTATCAAAAGAATTATTGGAAAAATATTCTTCATCTGAGTAAAAAGTCCTGTGTCTCTGGATAGATATTAATTTCATTTCAGGTGATTTAACAAGTTGTAAATTGGAGAATGGGATGAATAAAGCAGGGAAAAGTCATCCCACTTAAAATTACCTATTTGAGGCCGGGCGCAGTGGCTCACGCCTGTAATCCCAGCACTTCAGGAGGCCAAGGTGGGCAGATCACCTGAGGTCAGAAGTTGGAGACCAGCCTGACCAACATGGAGAAACCTCATCTCTGCTTACAAAATTAGCCAGGCGTGGTGGCACATACCTGTAATCCCAGCTACTTGGGAGGCTGAGGCACGAGAATCGCTTGAACCTGGGAGGCAGTGGTTGCCGTGAGCTGAGATCGCACCATTGAACTCCAGCCTGGGCAACAAGAATGAAACTCCATCTCAGAAAAGAAAAAAAAAAAAATTACCTGTTTGATTAGGATGTCAGAAAGTAGTTGATTAACTATGCCATGGTTATAGCCATATATGATTTTTAGTTTAATTTTGAATTCAAAAGTTGGCAATAACTAGATTAGAAAATGTATCATATGTTGCCAAACATTCAGAAGTCGCTTTCACCTCACACTGCTCTACCAAAACTTTGTTTAATGTCACCAATGACCTCTGCATTGCTAAGCCTAGTGGTCGTTACTTGGGTATCTTTTTATTTGATCTAGCAGCAGCATTTGACGCTTTTTATTTTTCCCCATTGTTTGGTACAGTTCTTCTCGTGGCTACATGGATTCCACATTCTCTTGGTTTTGATTCTTTCTCACTGGTCATCCTGCCTCACCTCCATTGTTAATTTCTCCCCTTCTCTCCGCCATCTCTAATATTGGTGCACCTGAGGGCTCAGGCTTTGGTTCGGTTCTCTTCTATCGGAAACCCTTTGAACTAGACTTTCAAAACCATGGCCCTACTGACATTTTGGGTCAGACAGTTCTTTATATGTGGGGCTATCCTGTGCATTGTAGGATGTTCAGCAGTATCCCTGGTCTCTAATAGCCTGTACCTATTAGATGCCACTAGTAATTCATTCCCCAATTGTGACAACCAAAAATGTCTCCAGACATTGCCAGCTGTCCCCTGGGGAAAAACAATTGCCTTCAGTTGAAAACCACTGACGTACTCTTTGCAATCTTGGGGATATCATTCAGACTTACACCTTTAAATACATGAATACGATATTGATTAACATATTTATTTTACTAACCCAGTCTTTCACAAATTTCAGGCTTGTATATCCACCTGGTTACTTGGCATATTCAGCTCAATGACTATAAATATCTGAAACTTCAGATGTTCAAAACGAAACTGATCTTCCCTCCTAAACCCTTGATCTCCGTCATTAACACATTTTTATGCTAATTCCAGCTTTCAGTTTCACAGGCTCAAAATCTTGTCTTTAATCTTGACTTTTAACCTTATCCACATTCCACATTAATCCACATTCAGCCCATCTGCACAGATCTTCTAAATACATTCAGAGTGCAGTCATCTTTCACCCTGATGTGGTACACTATCATCTCCCTCTGGGATTTCTGAACTTTTGCTGAGATTCCATTAATTCCAACTGCTCTCCCTACTTCCACCCTTGCTCCTCCCTCTGCCCTGGGTAATGTTTCTAACAAAGCAGAAGTCTGCCTTAGGTCTCTCACCCTCTACTACAATGATTCAAAGTTTTTCTTTCTTTTTTTGAGACCAAGTCTCGCTCTGTCACCCAGGCTGTAGTGTAGTGGCGCGATCTCAGCTCACCACAACCTCTGCCTCCTGGGTTCAAGTGATTCTCCTGCCTCAGCCTCCTGAGTAGCTGGGATTACAGGTGCCCACCACCACGCCCGGCTAATTTTTGTATTTTTAGTAGAGATGGGGTTTCACCATGTTGTTCAGGCTGATCTCGAACTCCTGACCTCGCGATCTGCCTGCGTCAGCCTCCCAAAGTGCTGGGATTACAGGCGTGAGCCACCATGCCTGGCCCAAAGTTTTTCTATTTTTCAGAATAAACTTGAAAGCCTTCGGATGGCCTAACAAGTCCCGCATTACTTGGTCCCCAGTGACCTCTCTGTTCAGCTTCCCTCCTGCTCTCCCTTCCTTACTCACTTTGCTTTTTTGTTACCTGTACATCTTTTTGACAGAGTGTCTATTTGAATTTTTTATTTTTAAAAAAGAGGTTGTTTTTATTGATTATTGAAAGGTTTTTGTATACATTAAATTACATGTTTAAAAAAAATTTCTCTAGATTTGTGGCTTGCCTTTTCACTTCGCGTATGTGTCGTGTTTCTCGTAATGTGATTAAGAATTTTTACCATACCAGTGGTCATAAATTCTTCTCCTATATCTTATTCTGGAAGTTTTTCTTCTTTAAACTATAATATTTATGTCAAGAATCCCTTTCAAATTATGTGTTATATACAATGTGAATTAAGGATTGAAGTTCATTTGTTTTTACATTTGATTATTCTGTTGCTTGGGGGAGAAATGATCTCTTAACAATATTGGATCTTTCAATCTATAAATGTTTCTTCATTTATTTGGGCTCTTCATCATTCTTTTTTAGCAGTGTTTTGAAGTTTTCAGTACACAGGTCTGGTACATCTTTTGTTACATTTATCCATAACTGTTTCTTTTTTTTTTTTTTGAGGCTATTGTAAATGGTACAATTATTTTTATTTTGATTTGCAATTGTTCAATACTAGTATATAGAAATATGACTAATGTGTTTATGTTGATCCTAAAAAAATGCTAAAGTTTCTAATTAATTTTAATATCTCCTTTTTAGATTCTATAGGATTTTCTACGTAGACAATCATATTGTCTGTAAATAAAGACAGTTTTGCATTTGCTGTCTACTCTGAATGGCATTTATTAATTTTTCTTGCTATTTTGAACTGTTTAGAACATCAGATAAATGTTGAATAGAAGTGGTTAGAGTTGACATTTTTGTCTGAGTTTTGATTTTAAGGGGAAACGATTCAGTTTTTAATCTCTAGTTGCAATGCCATATATATGGTCTCATATGAGAGTCTTAGTTTGCTTAGAGTTTTTATTATGAATAGATGTGGGATTTTTTCAAATGCTTTCTCTGTATCTGAGGTGATCACATGTTTTTAAAATTTGTTAATATGGTGAATTACATTGATTGGTTTATGAATAAACCAACTTTACATTCCTAGGATAAATACCACTTTATTTTGATATCAACATTTAAATAATATACTCAGTGCTAAAGAAAGTAAGGGGAGAAATATGTTCTCCAATGCTGCTGATTGGGATGTAAAGAGGCAAGACATTTTTGTAAGACAGTTTGTCTATGTATCAAATGGCTTACACATATTGGCATCATCTCATCCAGCAATTCTGTTTCAAGAAATTGTAGGGGGGAAAATCAACTGTGAATAAATATTTATAAACATGTATATTTATGTAAAATTATGAAAAACATAGAGATGCAATTTTTCAATAACAGAAGAGAGCTTAAATAAGTGACAGAGAAATGTTATTAACATTCTGTTATTTTGTAATGATAAATTAAATGACAGTACTTACATTTAAAATCACATGTATAATATGATCCCCTTTATATAATAAGCATGCATATATTTATGCATGAAAGAAACACTGAAGAATTTACCAGCTAATTTTAACCATTTTTATCTCCTGAGGGTGAGAGCTTTTTATAAAGCTATAATTTCTAATTTGTATTTGTATGTTTCAATTCTTTCCAATAAAAATTCATGCCTCAGACTTCTTGGCCTGCTATAACAAAATATCATTGACTGGGTGACTTAAAACAACAAATATTTATTTCTTACAGTTTTGGGGGCAGGGCAGTCCAAGAACAAGGTGCTGACATGTTTAGTGTGTAGTGAGGGCCTTCTTCCTGGTTTGCAGAAGGCTGCCTTCTTGCTGTATCCTAACATGGGCACAATAGATTGATGTCTCATTTCTTCCTCTTTTTATAAGGGCATTAATCCCATCATAAGGGACGCACTCTCATGACCTAATTTAACCCTAATTACTTCCCCAAGTCCTCACCTTTAAGTCCATCAATTTGGGGATTAGGACTTCAACATATGAATATTGGAGAGACATAAACATTCAATCTGCAGCAATGCATTTTTTTGCGTTAGGAAAAAAATAAGAAACAGAAAAAATATTTTTTCGATGTAGCTAATTTGGATCAATTCGTCTGCCATTTTGGTAACTGTTCTGCTGCATAATCCTTGATGGGGAATCCAGAATTATCCTAACTTTATTTTACATTATTTTGCTACTTGTTAAACAGTGATATATATACTATTATTCAAAAGATATCATTTTGGAGGTCTTTCTGGGTTTTTAAAATTTGTCATAACTGGGAGAGGAAAATTTCTGAGAAAATGTTATTGAAGATCAAGAAATTGTGAAGTGTGTAGATAGAGGTGGCTGGGCCTTGTTTGTTTTGTTTCAGAATATTGCCCCAGTGGTAACACTTAAATATTCAAAACAATACATTTGGGGGGAATAAAAGGAAACTTTGTGTTACATGATGTATTGTTAATTTTTAGATATTAATGGCTTTTATTCTATGATACAGCGCATATTGAAATCTTACTTTTAGGCAGGGCATGGTGGCTCAGGTCTGTAATCCCAGCACTTTGGGAGGCCAAGGCAGGCAGATTACTTGAGGTCAGGAGTTCATGACCAGCCTGGCCAACATGGCAAAACCCCATCTCTACTAAAAATACCAAAATTAGCTGGGTGTGGTGGCATGGCCTGTAGTCCCAGCTACTCAGGAGACTGAGGCAGGAGAATCGCTTGAACCCAGGAGGGGAGGTTGCAGTGAGCCAAGATCGTGCCACTGCACGGCAGCCTGGGTGACAGAGCTAAAGTCCATCTCAAAAAAGAAAAAAAAAAAAATAAATTTTATTTTTAAGGAAATGTATGGATAATTAACTTATAAAGGTTAATAAGAAAAGTTAATATGTTTGAGTACTTTAATGCTTTCTATTTTATCAAAATAGAACTGTGCATTTACTCATAAAGCCCTTTGATAACATCTTAAAAAATAATATTGGTCTGGCTGCTCAATAGGTCTGATCTTAAATAGTATTTATAATGTATCAAAGTGAGGTAGAAAATAAGAACAATTTTTCCATATAATTGGAACTAAAAACACACAGTTACTTAGCATTAGTTTTTTTTCAATTGTGAGAATTTTGGACAGAAATAAAATCTTTTTCTTTATCCCCCTGCTAAACTTGGCTTTATTCCCTAAGAAATAAAGAAAACACTAGCAAGACACTGAGATAAAAATACACGCTGACTTTCTACTATACAAACAATGTAAAGGGCTTTAAATTTTTTATAAAAATGATGTGTACCTGTTTTAGTTCATTTCTGTTGCTATAACAGAATACTTGAGACTGGGTAATTTATAAACAAAAGAGGTGTATTTGGTGCACTATCCTATAGTGAGATAGGATAGTGACTTCACACTATAGGCTGGGAAGTTTAAGCTTGGATAGCTGCATCTGGTAGCTTCCGGTAAGGGCTTCATGCTGAGTCAAACAAAACACAGCGGAGAAATACAAGGGGAGCTAGGCGCTATCACAAAAGGGCAAAACACACAAGATGCAACCTCACTTTAAAACAACCTATTTTGGGGGAACTAATCTATTCCTGCTAGAATTAAACCAGTCTTCAGAAAAATATATTAATTCCTCTTAAAGACTTAATCATCTTAAAGGCACCACCTCCCAACATTGCCACATTGGGGGCCAAGTCTCAATGTGAGTTGTGGTGAGGACAAACCAACATTCATCTTTTATATTTTTTATACATTTTTATATTCTTTATAGCAGCCATTATAACAGGTGTGAGGTGATATTTCATTGCGGTTTAATTTTCATTTCTCAGATTGTTAGTTATGTTGAAGATTTCTTTATATACCTGTTGACTATTTGTATGTCTTCTCTTGAGAAATAGCTATTAAGGTCATTTGCCCAAGGCATACACTCTT
The DNA here is from genome assembly GCF_028885625.2 of Pongo pygmaeus. Classification (NCBI taxonomy): domain Eukaryota; kingdom Metazoa; phylum Chordata; class Mammalia; order Primates; family Hominidae; genus Pongo; species Pongo pygmaeus. Next base: position 101,617,568 of record NC_072387.2, read on the forward strand.
AATACTTTGTCTCAGAATAGTATTTTAGATGTAAGTTCGTGATGCTTTTCTTGCATATTCAACTTTTTCATTCATTTACTACTCATTAGCCCTTGACTTCAGATGTTTATTCATACAGCCATGTTTATGTTTCTAGTACATGCTACACCTTCTACTAGTTGCTAAAGGTATGGCTTTGAACAAAAACAACAATGCTCCTACCCTTATAAGCTGTATTTTAGCTTATGTCAGTGGTATAATGTTAATGATGATTTCTATGGTGTAAATCAGGACTTTAAATTTTCTATGATATGTTCAGAACATTTATTATTTCCTTCATAATCAAATGAAAAGCATCTGATAGAGTGTGATAAACTGAGAACTTGTAATTACTTCTTCTCAACCTAAATATTTAATGTATATTGTAAATGTGGTAGAATAGCCTCTTTGTGGTAACAAGCTGGTTTTGGGATTCTTGAAATACAAATGTATGTTAATGTATTCTAAGTAGCTATTCATTTCTTTTTTATACATTTCCTGTGATGAATGGCTGTGCTAACAACATAATCTGAGATAACATTGTCTGAAATGCTGGTGTACTCCATACCTGTGTTTCTCCTCATTTTTTGGTGCTTACATGAACTAAAAAATCTCTGTGTGAATGAAAGTGTCTTTGATAAATTTTAGAAAGGAGTGATGCTCCTTTAGCCAGACTTTTAACAGAGACTGGATTATTGTTTTCTAGCCTCACAGTGTCAAACACAAGGTACTCACTTGTTGGCTGATTTTAAAATTAAAAGCCGTGAGACCCAGAATAAACGTGGTTCACAGAGACAAGGATCTCCATATTCCTAATACTTTCATTTCTCTCTAACACTAGAACTGGTGGAACACAGAGAAGAAATAGCATTAGCAGAGCCAAGAGTCCTTCTGAGGAACCTGGGCTCATATTGGGTGCTGGCAGGTGGAAGTCAGGAAAGAATGCCGAGGTAGAGCCAATGATATAGGAACTGGAATCATGGAGAAGGCACAGCCACTACCCAGATGCCCCCTGGTAAATGAGAAAAATAGAATTACCCTGGCTTCTCACATGCTGTAGCACTCCAATATCCTCCAGAGTCTCTCATTGGCTACATCTACCTAGAAGCCAGCTTGTAAGGAAGCCTAGGAAATGATGCTTGCATGGTGGAAATGAAAGTATTAGATCTGAGATCAGGGCGCTAAAGGACTAGTGTGACCCAACCGTATTGTAGCTAAGCTTCCATTCTCATATTTCTGCCCATATTTAATTGTTTCACCTCAACAATTACATGTTGATGTTTAATTACATCAACAGTTGTATGAGGCAACTCTCCGTTGTACAATTGAAAATACTCTCTTTTTTCCACTACTAAACAGGAGAGGTCCAGCATCCTATCAGTCACCACATACATCTCAAAGTCCAGCATCTCTCTCTCTAGATGGTTGAGCAGATCTGAATATGGTTACTCAGGACTGGTGACTTATAAACTAAATCTTAAAATAGGGTGATATAAAATGGAAGAATGTAAAAGGGAAAAATAAATAGTTGGTTAAAATATGTATGTATACTCATAATGATAATATGAAGCTTGATTCTAATAGTATTTGGTTTTTATAATTGATTAAAGGTCATATTGATAACTTTCACTTTCTTATTTCATAACCAATTCCGTGCTTTCAGACAGTATCTCAGAGCGTAAGAGTTTTTGCTTGGTTGGATAATTCAACCTTTATTCTTGAAGATTTCTCAGTGTTCCTGGCTTTATTGAATTGCTTTAGTCTTTCATTATCTTTTACTTTTGAACATGGATGAAATCAGAGGTGTCCCTGTGAAATTCCTGGTTACAGAAACAGTCTTTCCTGACTTCACTGCGTAGCAGCAACCCAATCATTTCCTGATAACCAGAATCAACCAACACATCTAGTATAGTAACATATGTTAACTATGACTATTTGTTTAGTAACATAGGAGGAAGACAAAAGAGCAAAATGATAGTCTCAACTTGCAACTAATTAAAACCTCTGTGTCTTCTGGTGGTAGCATTTCTCCCATAGGAATTAAGAAGTCCTAAACGAGCAGAACCCCTGATTATGGGATTACAATGTACAAATTCTACTGATGGGGCATTAATTATAATAGAGTGACCACTCTGACTTTCACCCTTTCATTCCTAGACCCATGTAGTTTGGCTATGAGTGAAACAGTATCATTTGTTGATGGCTCATTCAAAGTATATTTCTCTTCTCTATGATCACATCTCAGCCTAGCAGGTATTTTTTTCTAACCTGGAGCCACAGTTGTGTCTTCAATAGCCATTCCACTGTTAGGTTAGGTCAGCTGTTTCTAAGTAAGAGTTCATAGTAAAACCAGTAAATTCCATGGGCATGAGTTTTTCTGCATTTCTTTGGCTTCGAATGAATTCTTTGATCAAAAGCAATTCTGTATAAAATGCATGTGGTTGCTGCATTTTATACGGCATGTGGTTGCAGTTGTGTTTTATGCAGCATGTGGTTGCAGCGTGAGTCTCTCTGAATATCACTATACTAAGGACTCTAATGTGGACAGATGACCCTGAACAGTAGTGGGATCTAGAAGAGCTTTGAGGGAAAGTCCATCTTTTTGAGGCCATTCATGTTAAACTCTTCAAGCCATTCCATTGAAACCCTTCTCACTAGGCTACTGATAAGGAGGTGTATTAGTCTGTTCTCATTCTGCTGATGAAGACATACCCAAGACTGGGTAATTTTTAAAGGAAAGAGATTTAATTGACTCACAGTTCCTTAGAGAAGGGGAGGCCTAAGGAAACTTACAATCATGGTGGAAGGGGAGGCGAACACATTCTTCTTCACATGGCAGCAGCAAGGAGAAGTGCAGAGGAATTGCCTTTTATAAAATCATCAGATCTTGTGAGACTTATTCACTATCACAAGAACAGCATGGGAAAAAACCGCCCCCATGATTCAGTTACTGACCATTCCGGGTCCCTCCCATGACACGTGGGGATTTTATGGGGGCTACAATTCAAGATGAGATTTGGGTGGGGGCCCAGCCAAACCATATCAGAAGGTAACATTCAACCAGCAACATGTAGCTCTTTCCAAAGAAATCTTCCTTCTTAAATCTTTTGTCAGTCTTTCACATTATAGAAACTTTTATAACCACTGCACAGTGTGAGAGTTTCCGGAGTCCCTTCTAGAAAAGCATAGCACACTTAAATCCACTGAGCATCTGTTATCCCATTGTATTAGTCCATTTTCACACTGCTATAAAGAAACTACCTGAGACTGCATAATTAATGAAGAAAGAGGTTTAATTGACTCACAGTTCTGCATGGCTGGGGAGGCCTCAGGAAACTTACAATCATGGCAGAAGGCAAAGGAGAAATAGGCACCTTCTCCACAGGGCAATGGGACAGAATGAATGCAAGCAGGGGAAATGCCAGATGCTTATAAAACCATCAGATTTTGTGAGACTCATTCACTATCATGAGACCAGTATGGGGAAAACCACCCCCATGATCCAGTTGCCTCCACCTGGTTCCTCCATCAACATGTTGGGATTACAATTCGAGATGAGATTTGGGTGGTGACACAGAGCCAAACCATATCACCCCTCTGGTGAGGGTTTGAGACTTTATGCTAAAAACTTTGCATTTGGGTCTGGTACCTTAATTTGGAATGTAGTGTCTATTGTATTACAGTGTCGAGTCAAAATTCTATTATATAAAATTATTAGTAATGTAATAATGCCTCAGCATTATTCCTCTGTTTTATTTTCTGCCTTCTGATCCATTTTCCTCAAGAATAATTTCCTTAAAGTGTAAATCTCTATTCAAGACTTTATTTAATTCCAACACCCAAAAGTTGAAATAAGGACTTTTTATCTTGAACTAGAGAGACAGTAGAGGGCTGATTTCTAGGGTTAGAAATTATAAGCCCCTGATCCAGAACTGTAGTAAACAAATTCTTTTTGTTTTAAATGAATCTTCCCTACTCTCCACAGACATACCCAATGGGCCCTTTGTGCCTTCACTGTCAGCAGATACCATCTCAGACTGTCACACAATTCTAACATCTATAAACCTCCAAAAGGGACAGGCTCTGGATCACCACCTTCCAGGAAGCTTTCCTCTTGTGGGTATTGGTTAGGGCTCTCTACAAATGTCTTCTGATTTTCTTAAAGATATTACATGTCTGGCTGCTAAGGAATTTTAGGAGAGATGGCTCCTGTTAATTTTGGAAAATATCCTATTCTATCAATTTGCTAATAAATAAGTGACTACTTGCTAAAATAAGTATTTAAACAGCTACAATAAATTAGGTCTAGGGTCTTCCCTTTAGCTATAAACCCTGGTTCAAGGACAAATCCTGAGTCTGCTCAAACAGTGCAGTGGGCTACTTTTTAATGGCAGTTTTTAACATACTTATTGTGATTATTAGTTTATGGGTGTGTCTTCCCCTTTATCCAGAGAGAGAATTGAGTAAGTAGTTTTCATTATTCATCTTTGTGTTCTAGAACCTAATTTAAAGGTCAGCTACTGAATACAGAGTAAATTAATTACAGAATGCATGTAAGCATAAAGGAAGGGAGAGAGGAAGGAAGAAACGAAGGGAGGGAGGAAAGTTAATTTTATTTAATGAAGAAATTTGACAAGATCAAAAGTCACTGTCTCTTTATGGATGAACCACAGATGTCTGCTAAGATTAAATTAAAATAAGAATAAATCTATAATAGTTCTGCCACTGTATGGATACTTTTATATATATATAGTGTTTTTATGATCACAAAATAATGACTACTTATTGAATAGAAGTTTGGCTCAGGCATTAACTGTCGATACATCTTGAAATTTAGGGAACAGATTTTATTTCTTTAAAAATGTGTATATTGGTTCATAGTTTTTATTTTTTATTTTTATTAATTTCAAATAAGCCATGCACTTAAAAAAAGTGAAATCGCATTAAAGGATTTCTCATTGAAAGCAACAATTCCCCTGACTTACCTCATCCTAACCTAATAGGCAACAAACTATAGCTTTCTGTTTTGGGATCATTTTGTTGTATCTTCATATTATTAAATAGATATTTTTATTGCTGTTTCTTAGCATATCTATTTTAGCCATGATTTGTTGATTGCTTTTGGATGGATGCCAAAGAAAAACACTTACCTCCTTAGATACCCTTCTTACCTTTTCATGTTTGATTATAATATGTTGACTTCTTCTAGGGTATCTTAGTTGCTTCATTTGCTTTCAATAAGATGCTTACTTACACCTTTATTTTCTGGCTTGCCTACCATGGGTCATAGCTTGCGAGTATACTTGGTGAATGAGGTGCTAACCCTGCCCTTCCCTCCCCTGCTCCTGCATCCTGTGTGTTGAACACTCACCCCTCCTCGGCTGCAACCCATTCCATGAGTGTTCCGGGCTTTCTCTACCTGCTTGACTGGGCACCACTGTTCCACATGCTGTCTTTATGAAACCTGTTACAGTTTTTCTCTTTGCTATTAGTGCATTCCTTATCCTTATTTGTGAGTTTAAAACGTAATGATTTCTTTACTTCCATAGTAATAAAGTATGAGAGGGAGAAGAAGTAAATGCCTTCCTTTTGTTACCGGGGGTCTTTGCTACCAGAGCTCCCAAGATGGTGACCAGCTGCTCCCAAGATGGTGGCCAGCCACTCCCAAGATGGTGGCAAGCCTTTTGCTCTCTGACCTGGGGTACTTGGTCTCATGGATTCCAAGGAATGGAATCTGGGGCCATGCAGTGAGTGTTATAGCTCTATTAGAAGCTGTGGGTAATGGAAAGGAACCGTGGAACCCCGCGACTAGTGTTCAGCTGGATTAGTATGAACCCGGGCACTTAGCTGCACAGGAACAATGGTGAGCCTTCAGCCTGATTGGGAGCAGCAATGGGCGCCTCGCTGGATCAGAAGCGCAGTGGACATCCTGCCGGATCTGGAGGGGTGGAAGTCAACGGCGGGTCTGCAACGGCAGCAATCAGCAGTGGTGGACAGCGAGCGAAAGCTCAGCTTGAGCCGGAACAAACAGACTAGAAGAGTGTGCAGTTGAAAGATTTGATAGAGTGAAAACAGAGCTCCCATACAACAGGAGGGGACCCAAAGGTGGTTGCCACTGCTGGCTCCCTCCCTCTGTGCTGTCAGGCGATAGATGATTTGACTATTTCTTTACCTCCTGCTTTTAGCCTAATTGGTATTTTAGTGAGCCTTCTTTACTACCTGATGGGTCGAGTGTGAGCTGAGTTACAAGCCCTGTGTTTAAAGGTGGGTGAGGTCACATTCCCCAGCTAGGTTTAGGAATTCTTAGTCGGCCTAGGAAATCCAGCTAGTCCTGTCTCTCACTTTGACTAGATTAAACCAGAGCTTTTTTTTGTTTCTTTTGGCTTTTGTTCAATATTTATTGGTTTGCTTTAGGTTTTGTTCTTTTTTCTGCTTTATTTGAATGATAGAGTTTGACTTGATGTTTTATCTTCTGCCAAGAATAAGAAGGCTTAATTTCTTTTGCAAGGGTGTATCTAGTTTTAAAATTAGTGTTTTTCCTTTGTATTTGTTACCTGTGCTTGGTAAGTTTCAATGTCATCTCATATATTATAGTATTACTCTACTTTATCTAATATATCGAGCTATACTATTTAACAATAATCATAATTTCTTACCTTTACAAAATATTTTATGCCACAGAGTCACATAAATTATCTCACTTAAAAAAAAGTCATTTTGATAGTTGCCTAAAGAAAAACTTCATACTAATCTTTCCATCCCCAAAGTCAACTTAAGTTTAGAAATATTACTGACCTCCAGAATCCTCATTTTTAGATTACTTCCCCTTTCTGTGTATTCTCATTTTATTTTATTTTATTTTTTTATTTTTTTTTGATAATTCAGTAAAATTTTATTTATTTATTTATTTTTCTTTTATTATTATCATTATTATTATTATTATTATTATTATACTTTAGGTTTTATGGTACATGTGCGCAATGTGCAGGTAAGTTACATATGTATACATGTGCCATGCTGGTGCGCTGCACCCACCAACTCATCATCTAGCATTAGGTATATCTCCCAATGCTATCCTTCCCCCCTCCCCCCACCCCACAACAGTCCCCGAAGTGTGATGTATAGATTACTTCCCCTTTCTGTGTATTCTCATTTTAATATTATATCATTTAGATAGTACTAGTTTAATTATAATGTTGTGGCAAATACTGTGTTAAAGTTTACGGACATTGTTGCTACAAAAAGTAGTGGCATTTTTGTTGATGTTGAAAAACTTATTTTTAGCAGTTCAAAGAAAAAAAGTTTTAAAAATTAATATAGAGAACACACCTCCCTCCCTAATAGTCTATATTAATAAACAAATGAAATTAAAATTCCGAATTTTTATTTTCCAAATGAATCATCTAAGACTATTTTGACAAATCCCTGATCTTTAGGATTTTCTTAACTAAGGCAGATAACATTGATTTGGCCAAGATATTTAGTAAAAAAATATTTAAAGTATTTAACATCTAATTTAGATATTAGAAAGCAGGTTCTTGAAAGACAAAATTAGGAGCTCTACATCTGCCTCTGTGATCAGAGTCAGCAGTTTGAATGACTTTCATCCACATTTGATGTAGACAGAGTGCTTTTTCTGCTAGATGAGCATCCAGAAACACAAGAAAAACTGTGACGGTGAGGCAAAGCAGGCATCATGCTGACAGCTGAGATGCTTGTGATACCTTCACTGGCCCGGTGGTCTTGTTATTTGGTTGTGTTGACATCAAAAGAGCACCATGAGATTCATCAGATTGACAGCGTGGTTGACACATAGCTACAGCTTTTGTAAATATTTATATTAGGACTCAAGGAAAGGGATAAGTAAGTGCACATTGTTGGGTGCAGAGTAAATAGGAAAGTACAGGTTAGGGAGATTATCTTGCTTTTCTGAGTAACTGACATAGGATTTGTGTGAAAGGAGGGGTTCCAAAAGTGTAGGAGAATCAGAAGAGTACGATGAACAAATTTGTCCAGGAAGGGAAATAAATGTTGTTTTATCATCTTAACATTTTACTTTACATATGCATTTCATTTAAAAATTTCCAAATTCTTTCTCTTCAACTTTTAATTTAAATTCTGGGGCACATGTGTAGGAAGCGCAGGTTTGTTACACAGGTAAACGTGTGCCATGGTGGTTTGCAGCACAGACCAACCCATCACCTAGGTATTAAGCCCAACATCCATTAGCTATTCTTCTTGATGCTGTCCCTTCCCCTGCCTCTCCTCGACAACCCCCAATGTATGTTGTTCCCCACCATGTGTCCATGTGTTCTCATCATTCAGCTCCTGCTTATAAGTGAGAACATTCAGTGCTTGATTTTGTGTTCCCCCATTAGTTTGCCGAGGATAACAGCTTCCAGCTCCATCCATGTCCCTGCAGAGGACATGATCTTGTTCCTTTTTATGGCTGCATAGTATTCCATGATGTATATGTACCACATTGTCTTTATCGAGTCTATCATTGATGGCCATTTAGGTTGATTCCATGTTTTTGCAATTATGACTAGTGCTACAATGAATATACATGTATTTTTATAAGAGAATGATTTATATTCCTTTACGTATATACCCAGTAATGATTATATACCCAAAGAGATACCATTTGACCCAAATTTCTGGCTCAAATGGTATTTCTGCCTCTAGATCTTCTAGAAATTGCCACACTGTCTTCCATAATGATTGAACTAATTTACACTCCCACCAACAGTGTGAACGTGTTCCCTTCTCTCTGCAACCTCACTAGCATCTGTTGTTTCTGGATTTTTTAATAATCACCATTCTGACTGGCGTAAGATGGTGTCTCACTGTGATTTTGTTTTGCATTTCTCTATCAGTGATGGACTTTTTTTCATATGTTTATTGGCCACATGAATATCTTCTTTTGAGGAGTGTCACATACACTCATATGTTCCTTACCGTACTATTCACAATAGCAAAGACATGGAAACAATGTAAGTGTTCATCAACAGTGGACTGGATAAGAAAATGTGGCACATATGCACCGTGGAATACTATGCAGCCGTAAAAAAGAATGGCATCATGTCCTTTGCAGCAACATGGTTGCAGCTGGAAGACATTATCCTAAACAAATTAAGGCAAGAACAGAAAATGAAATATTGCGTATTCTCACTTATAAATGGGAGCTAAACATTGGGTACTCATGGACATAAAGATGGGAACAATAGATGCTAGGGATTACTAGAAGGAGAAGGGAGAAAGAGGGGCAAGGGTTGAAAACTAACTGTTGGGTCTTATGCTTACTACTCTGGCAGTGGGATCAATCATACCTCAAACCTCAGCATCACACAATGTACCCATGTAACACACTTGTACATGTGTTCCCTGCTTCTAAAATAAAACTTGAGATTCTTTTTTAAAAAGAAATATTTCAAAATTTATTTACCTCTCAATGCATATGATTTCTTTGTTTATACCTCCTTCCCCGTATACCGTAAAATGTTTTATAGCAGGATCTATAATAATTAAGGCCTGGACATATCATAGAATCTATATTAATTGTGATACCTTCTATATTCAATCTATATACAGCATAGGATGTAGTGTAGTGTTTTGAACATTATATATCCTCCAACAGTATTTGTTGAATACATTTATTAAAGATAATAGGTTGTTTGCAATAGATTCTAGGTAACATGATTGCACTTTGAGAACAAACTCAATTCTTTTATATTTCAGTGTTCTACTGGATACCAAACACAAAAATGAATATTATGCTACCATAAAGGTTGACAACTTTTATTAATATTTAAGATTTTTTTAATGGTTCAAAGAACTATGGGAATGTTAATATTGGAAATACAACTTTCTGACTCATCTTTTTCATTAATATTAAAATGAAAGTATCAACCCTAGTTTTTTATTTCTTTTACATCTAAATGATTAAGATCCTTCCACAATCTTCTAAACTTAATTTATTAAATAACAAAGTCATGGCTTTGAAATTCAAGGAAATTGACATTTTAAGCTCTGATTTATGATTTTCTTGCAGACTATGTGAGTGATCTGATTATTTTTATATTGATGAAAAATAGTTCAATGAAAAATTTATTCAGACACTTGTACCTTGACATTATATGTAGAAAAATAAAGATACAATATTTGTAAATTTATATACCTGAAAAATATTTGCTTTGGATTAATGAGATATGAGATTAGTTCATTTAAGTTTAAATATCTCTCTCATCTAGTTTTCCTATTGTGTATTTCCACATAAAGAAACATGCACCGAAATCTGAAAGGTTAGAAATCTAACATAGTAAACATGTCACTCAAATTCATGATACATACTAAGACCCAGAGAAAGGAGTCTGTAGAAATCCTATAGAACATCTCCCATTACCCTTCTTTATTAACTCACAGCAATCCAATTTCCTCTTATAATACCTTCACTGTTTATGTTTTGATCCTCTAATCACTAGTGTGGCTATTTTTGTGCAGAGTACATAATATGCTTAATCTCTTTTGTTAATAGAGATTTTTTAAAAGAACTTTTAGAGGTGGGAGTCATTTTAAAAGCAGATTGTGCAATTTTTCTCCTTCATATATTTAAGCATGTTTTAATAATGTTTCTTTCTAAAGGTTTGGGTACACTTGGCAGATTTTTAGACATGGAAGTCTAGAGCCGCGTTTCTGTTTAATATTTTCAACTTTATGCGTAGTATATATACTTTAAACATTTCAAAGTTGTTCTCTCATCTGTCTCCACTGTGTCTTTATAAGATAAATGGCTGGTGTATCTTGAGCTCCTAACTATAATGCTAAATTTTGTTTCTTTTAATATTTTAAAATCACATTAACTTTTTATATTGTTATATGTTTATTATTCAAGGCTTAGACAATCTACATGCTTGTTAAGTTTCAGTCAAGACGCCAATTTTTCTGCCCTTTTCTCTTAGCTTTGAAATTCTCTTAAATAGAAATAATGTGGGAAGATTTTCATAGCCTAGTCATTACATAACAAATATCAAAGCCATTAACAGTAAGAAAGCATTTGTTTAATCTCATCATCACTCTCTTTATGGTTTTATCTAAATCCAAACCAGATGTTGAGCAGAACTAACTCCCTGTGACATCCATACTTTGTGTGTGTGTGTGTGTGTGTGTGTGTGTGTGTGTGTGTGTATTTTCTTCAGAAATCAGAATGTTTGGTCTGTTTAATTTTGTTTTTTGAAATCTCAGCCATCTGACATGGTGAACACATTTCAGAATTTACAATTGTATTTGGCCTGAATAAGATCAAATTTTATAAGCATTCATAATTTTTCTTGGCACAATTCTTCCTTGTGTTCCTTATACATGTTGTTCCCCTGTGAAAAAATTTTCTGGCTGTGTCAGAGAAATACATCTTTGAAATTATGGATTGGACATGTAGCTGATGACAAAATCAAATTGATGGTTCACCAACAATAGAAACATAAGTGGTTAATTGCTATATATCTTCATATCACAGTTTTTAAAAGCTACATAGCTACATCTTGACAGTGGAAATATTTCTAATAACCAACATTTATTGAATGCTTCCTACGTACTTAGCATTGTGGTAACATTTTGTGGCAAGGAATATTATTATCACTATTTGCTATTGCTAAGTTGATGTGGGCAAAGTCACATACCAAATAGTTGCACCAGTATTTGAATTCAAGCAGTTCCACCCCAATGTCCACATTCCAAGTCCCAGCATACCACAGTGCCACAGGGAGGTGACAGCTCTCTGTGGCTGGGCACTTCGTCATACCACATTCCTAAACAAGAAGATTATCTTCTTTGTTGCGTTTTCTGCCTTGGATTTCTAGGCATGGTTAAAGCAGATGTCCCTATGTACTAAACATATAAGCATTCAATCACAGAACTATTTATTTGTGTATTTACATGTCAGATCTTATACAGCAATATTTAAGTTATCAAAAGACATAGTGTGTCTGGAATTGGTTCCTTCCGGTGGGTTCTTGGTCTTGCTGACTTCAAGAATGAAGCTGTGGACCCTCGTGGTGAGTGTTACAGTTCTCAAAGATGGTGTGTCCAGAGTTTCTTCCTTCAGATGTTCAAATGTGTCCGGAGTTTCTTCCTTCCGGTGGATTCATGGTCTCGCTGACTTCAGGAATACAGATGCAGACCTTCGCAGTGAGTGTTACAACTCTTAAAGGTGGCACGTCGGAATTGTTTGTTCCTCCCCATGAGTTTGTGGTCTCACTGACTTCAGGAATGAAGCTGCAGACCCTTGTGGTGAGTGTTACAGCTCATAAAGGTACTGCAGACCCAAAGTGAGCAGCAGCAAGATTTCTTGTGAAGAGCGAAAGAACAAAGCTTCCACAGCATGGAGGGGACCCGAGCAGGTTGCTGCTACTGGTTCGGGTGGCCAGCTTTTATTCCCTTATTTGGCCCCGCCCATGTCCTGCTGATTGGTCCATTTTACAGAGCACTGATTGGTCTGTCTACAAACCTTTAGCTAGACACAGAGCGCTGATTGGTGTGTTTACAATCCTTTAGCTAGACAGAAAAGTTCTCCAAGTCCCCAGCCGACCCAGAAGCCCAGCCAGCTTCACCTCTCAATAGCATGTAGTAGTGAGTATTAGCATAATAGTAAATAAAGTACCTTGGATTTGCAATCAAAAGGCATGGACTCATTCTGTCTCTTCTACTTGAGAAATGAATGTTTTAAATAAGTTATCTGAGCATTGTTGGTTCTTAGCATCCTCACTCATAAAAGAAGATAATAATATTAATACTAATACTTTTCTCTGACTGGATTGTTACAAGGATTAAGGGGACTAATTAACACAAAAGTAAGAGTAAATAATGTAGTAGAAAATAAATAGATGATGGTATTTTTTGCTTCTTTCTTACCAAGCAGATGTTTTAAAAATTTTCAAAATAATCTGTTGCAAGTACCCAGAACTCGAACAATTTGAAGATGGGTTGCTTAACTTTTAGTAATTATGATGGAAACCAAAAATTGTCATTAACTAAATGATTACATCATTTTATATTATTGGTGAGAAATCATTTTAGTACTGTAAGTATTGAGATGTTAATTTAAATGATTCACCCTGTTCATAAAATTTCTAAAATGAAAATAGTTTAAAAAGTGATTTTCAGACTGTAAAGTTGTGGCCCGTTAGAAGGTGATGAAATCAATTTACATCTCATTTTGGAGATCATCTTTGTATTTTAATACAAAAAGAGGAGTATATCACTCATAACCTAAGTATTATTTTTGTGAAATTTTCCATTTGATTTTACACACACACAGGCATACACACATCTGTACCTGGTCATATGTATGTATGTGTGTATGTATTTGTTTATGATATGAATGTTATTTCTTACCATAAATTTCACTATTATAAAAAAGTTGCTCTCCACAATACTGGCTGTCAGTGTCCCATACACAAGATGATGTGTTTAAAGGGTGTGCATGTTACCCAGGCTTGGCCAATCAGAATTTTTCCTAAGATTGTTACATTAAGTTTAACAATTGTTAGATTTTTAAATTAATTTTTAAATTAATTGTTAAATTAAATTTCCTATAATTGTTAAGTTGCCTCTAGTAGACATTCTAGAAACATATATAACAGAGACAGACAGACAGACACACACACACACACACGCACACACACACACAGAGGGAAAGAGATGAGATAAGATATGAGGTGATAACAAAGAGAAATGCAGAAAAATAGAGAGATGCATAAAGAAATGCAGAGATAGAAAAATGCAGATAAATAGTGACAACAAATTGGAAAAATAGAGAGAAAGGCAATGCAGTGAAAGAGACACAACAAGGGGACAGAGACAGAAAATGCAGAGGGATATGCAGAAAGAACTATACAGGGACAAAGAGACACGGAGAAAAGGAGACAGATGCCCAGATAGAAATACAACAGAAACAGAAGAGAGATGAAGATCTCATTGAACATCTGGAACTAGTCACTTCTGAAATCAACTCGACCCTAGGCTTCTTTGTACCATGAACAAAATATGTTTGGGTTTCCATCATTTAGAACCAAAAATAGTACTTTTATTGCTGGTTATGCTTTCTTAACAATATAAATTATTCTTGATTTTAAAAAAAGTCACTCTTGTGAGGGCCTGTTAGTCTCTGATCAGGATGTTTGCTGCATGTTTTCCCCAGAAAGATGCAGTAGTGTAGCTGTAGCTATCGTCTGTACTCACTCATGGTCCTTGCTCCCCCAACATCTTATTGCCACTTCAAAGTGCCAGCACATGCTTTACAATCGTGACATTGGTTTTTATCCCAGTGCTCACCAGCTTGCTATCATAACACATAATTTGGAAAAATTTCTTGACATCTTTTGCTTAAAGCTAATGTTTTATTTAACTGATGCACACTTTCTGCTACTAGTTGCTGTTAGCCATCAAAAGGAGGCTTGCCAAATTTAAAACAGAGAGAGGGAGAGAGAGGTGAATTATTCTTTTTTATTTGCTCATTTCCTGATAATTCTCGCTAATTTTAATGGGTTTTGATGTGCAAAAATGATCTCCTGAGAACAGTTCAATCATTGCAGAGCACATTAAAATAACAAGGCATTATGCCACCTTGAGTCCCTAAGAGAGGCAGGCTTGGCAGGGCAAAAGTGCAAGAAAGACCTGCCCATTACACTGAGATTTTACTGGAGATGTGTGCACGTGAACTTCACTCAGGCTCAGGCAGCTGAAGGGAAGAAGATGAAATCTCAATACCAGACCTGGCAGGCCAGGTTGACATGAGGGCCATCTGGTTCCTCTCAAGAATGTCAGGTAGCAGAATGAGCAGAGAGTGAAAGTGCATTGCTGAGTTCTGGTTCATTGTGAACTGATTTAGAGCTGCAGGAAAATTTTGCTTCTCTGAACCACGTGGCAGAACATAACCTTCACACATCTCCCTCTGCCTTTAGCAAACTTGGCAGAGGAGTGGGTGACTTGAAAACAATGACAGGATGGAGAGAGGGAGTGGTGTGGTTGATGTTTTACTTTTAAACACATTTTTAAAGAGTATAGCTTTACAAACTCCTCCACGCCAACCCTCAAGTTCCACCCTCCACCCCTCTGTAAAACTGAGCTGGAAATAATTAAACCTAAAGCTAAAAATGAGAGGTGGGGAGACATGTTGCGTGTAAAAATATGGCTAAAGAAGCTTTGCTATTTCTTTGAATCCCTTGATACTTCTTTTATGCATATACTTACAAGTTGTTGGAAAGGAAAATATAATATTTTATTTTCTAAATTAAAGAGTGTATTTTGCTGCCATTAAGATACCATGGGCTTTGCTTTATTGGATCATTAATTTGACTTTGAATGGTCAAAGGGACTTATTCAGTAGGCATGTATCTTGCAACACACAAGAGGTGTATATTAATGAAAGACTAAAACATACCCAGGAGTCTCTTATTGCCTTATTAAAACATTTATAAATGGGACTTTAATTTAAAGTGCTGCTAAAATGAAAATGAAATGTTGTATTGATTCTCATGCCAGATGCTCTTTAGAAAATGCAGTGTGTGTGTTATTCCCACTTCAAATTATAACTTCAAATCTGACCTGGACATACTTAAAGATAATTCTCTGAAGACAAGATGTAGCATATAAGGCAATTAAACTAAGTCATTTAGATTTCTAGGATGGCTTTTGTACACTAGGTGGCAGAGGCTTCTAAGAATATCTCTCTTATATAAAGTACCAGAGTTTTGTTTGGCTTTGCAAGCTCAAGCAAAACATTCATGAAAATGTTGTTTTTTTAGCAGTGAACTAAGATTCTCCTTTTAAAAAATATGTGGAAAAGTTTCTACTGAAATTTCAATATCATGTTTTGTTCTATGTGAACCTTCAATACATACAATAATTTTTTTTTTTTTTTTTTTTGAAGACTGAGTCTTTCCTCTTTTGCCCAGACTGGAGTGCAGTGGCATGATCTCTGCTCACTGCAACCTCCACCTCCTGGATTCAAGCAGTTCTCATGCCTCAGCATCCCGAATGGCTGGGACTACAGGCATCTGCCACCATGCTCAGCTAATTTTTTGTGTTTTAGTAGAGACAGGGTTTCACTGTGTTGCCCAAGCTGGTCTTAAACTGGTGAGCCAGGCAATCCACCCACCCTGGCCTCCCAAAGTGGTAGGATTACAGGCATGAGCCACCGCGCCTGGCCAAATGCAATGAATTTTTTGTTTAGGGAATTTATTTTTTCATAGAATAGCAGAATTTGATTTTTAATTTAATTCAACTTTACTTGGTTTAATTAATTTTTTTTTTTTTACTTTAACGCAATAAAAAACCATTCTTAAATGGGAGGGTTCAAATGAATGCATGGCAGGGGGTGATGCCTCACATTCTTACAACACCTCTTTATTTTTGAAAGACTTTTCACATGCATTTTTAAATTTGATCCTTAAAATAACACTGTACTGTGTTAGCACAATTTTACAGGACAGGAAATAAATTTCAGATAAGGTCAGTAACTTCTCCAAGATTAAGTAATAAAGTGCTACTGTGTTTTCTCTTTCTATTTGAGCACAAGAACATTCAATAGAATTTTCAGTAAAGAGGAGCTTTAAGTAAATTAGTGAGAGTGGGAAGTGGAAGAGTGTCATCTAGTTTTTAAAAGGTGGCAGATCAACAATATTTAGCGAGAAACGGGGAGGAGGAAAAGCCAAAACAAATGAACTCATTTATTTAAAAACATTATCAGCATTACCCTGAAAATTATCAAAATCTCATATACTATGTCAATATATTTTTGGAACCATATGGGAATATTCTTAACAGAGTTTTAATGCATTTAATGCATGCTCTTTTTTTCAGTTGTCCAAAGAGAAGTGTGCCTTTTGCAATAGATCAATATTTGTCTAAGCCTGCTTCCCACACCAACTAATATCAGATTCACTAAAGTTTATTAAGAATAGGCTTTTAGCTCCTACTCCCAACCAGATTAATCATGGTTTTGGGGAACTAACCCAAGTATCTTCATTTTCAACCAGCATCTAAGATTTGGCTAGTAAGTTGTGAGAATCAACAGATTTTACCTTTTCTGATATGACATAGATACAGGCAGAAATATCTAAATAGGGTTATAATCGCCCCAAATCTTGTTTTTTCAGTTATCATAAATTACCACAAAAATTTTGTTCATATGAAAAGATGACCTAATGAATGATAAGTGACTTGGAACTTAAAGAAAATGGGCACACACTCATTCACGCATGTAAGTAGAGGAGGCACATTGGAGTAGAAGAATTTCTTTTCTAGATTAATGGTTGTAAATGTCCCCAATCAAATGTTAGTTAATAAGGCAAAATTGTCCTTTGAAAAATAACTTGAGAAGTGACAACAATTTTGTTTCTGCTACTTATTTTTACCTCTGATTGCTAAATAATCTAACAACTAGCCATTGTTCTCCTTGTGTTTGTTTTCCAGTGTAAATTTGGTAGACTTAATTATGGGTGATAATAGTAGCATTTTTGAGGAATGACAATCTGTTGTGCATTTTAATGCATAATTATGAAAGCACTTTTGATGAACTAATTGATCGCCTAAACAAAATAGACATGGGTGTAAATGCAGGTCAAGCAAATGGAAGATCAATCATGTCAAGCAATATTTTCCAACAGTTCTTTTGAGAGATATTCAGAGAAACAACAAGGAAAATAAGTTTTAAATAATCTTGGAGATGCTGTATTGTAAAACATACTAAGTACATTTTTTGTTTGTTTTTAACCACAAGATTTCTTAAAGCAATGAACAGACCAATGTGCAGCGAATTTCTTGGAGGCAACTGTATAGTTCACTGTTGAATGTATTTGGCATAGTATAATGTGGGATGGGTTCAGAAAATCTGAATATAAGAGTATACGGCTGTGATGAACCACATTATCTATTACTTCTAGACTGTTTAAGATCTATCTTTCTAGGGAAAAAATGAATTTCAGATGATTTGTATACTACATGTAGTATGGCCCATTGTAAAAGTTTAAAAACCTTCCCTTATTATCCTTCTTCCCCAAAGCATGTATAACTCTTTTGCCTTGAGAATGAATAATGGTTTTTCATCACTTCAAACATGATTGAATAACCTACAAAGACCCAAATTCCATCGGAAAGACAGAAGAGAGTACCAATTCATTGGTTATTGATTGTAGCTCTGCTGATTTTGTGCCTTCTCATCTTGGTCATTTTTATGGGTTCTAACATATTCTATCTGTTGAGCACCTATCTCTCTGCATCTTTGAACTGACACTGCACACATGGACTCTAATAGTTATTTTACAGTTTCCTGGAGTATGCTCTTACCTGTTTGTTTGAAATCTCCTGGCCTCTTGACAGCTCTTTACTGTCTGGGTTGTTATACATAATTCAAAGACAGAGAAAGCATAACGAACATTTAGATCAACTAACTCATGCTACAAAAGAGGAAATACAATATATTACTTCTTGTCTGCTCCTGCCCATGAGACTTTGCAATGTAATAATGATTCTTTGAAACCTCGCTGATTTCTACAGAGTCTCCAGACCTAAATTCTCCAAAGTGATATCTTCAAACTACTGCTTAGGACATGGCTTGTCATTGGAGGAGACTGAGGTATTCCCCAATCCCTGCCGCTCACATAGAAGCATTTATGGGAATAGGACTAAGCTAAAAATTTCATGAGGCAATAAACTATTTGTGAGCCAGTACTAGCATTGTTTCACATCTCTGTATTCCAGGACTTAGTTTTGCAGCTCTTGCCTAACACAGAGAAAGCCCTCAATATCTTTGTGTTAGAGGAATAATCAGAAAATATAGATAAATAAATAGAAAGCAATGGCTAAATTATATAATCAGAGCAAATTGTCAACAATACATACTATATAACTTCAAGGACATGGTCTAAAATTTATTTTTAAGGTAGAAAAGGATTATCATCTTTACTACATTTCCAAAAAGCATGATTAAGCCCTCATCAATTTCTGTACCTGTGAATGTGCTTTGGCATTGTACTTACACAACATCAGATATTTTATCCTCTGGATAATTAGTGGACAGTTTTGTACCTTTGATTTGCTGTTATACCATCAGTATTCAACAGTTATTTTAACCACTACTGAAATATTTTAAATCCACTGTCGTTTAATCATAGCAATTATCCTGTCTGCAGAAGTTTCCAGTGACAGATAACTATCCTGTAACTGACAACCAATGATGAATAGTTTTTTCTGACACTAAGTTTGACTAACAAGTAAGTGAGGATCCTTCACATTTGCTTGGCTTTGCCTTGCCAAGTGTCAAAACTGTAAGTCCTCTGGCTGACATTTGACTTGGTAGAACTATAATTGTCTTGTTGGTTGTGGCTGTGTTAGAGAAAAGTTATGTATATAATCAACTGTCAACTCAGATGAATTTCTCAGCTATATTGCTTACTTTTGTTTGTTACAAAATTAACTGGAAATTTATTTTCCTCTCATCTCCCTTAGAATATAATAATTGAATTCATTTCCCACGCATAAAACTCCCATCTCCTGCTTTGTTTTTTTAATAAAGAGAAATTTAGCACAGAATACATATGGCCCAAAGACATGTTGAAACATATACTGAATATACTCTACAAAATTTTAAATATATATGTGAAAAATTATCGTGAATATGTGACATAAAAGGTAAAATGAAAATTGCCTTTTTGTAATATTAATCTGGTAAGAAGTGGACATTAGGAAATAGTTCATTCATTTTTTTGATGCATATGCTAATAAGCCTTTAGGGAAGGTTATGGTGTGAAATCTAAGATTCAGGGATTCAGATTTTTCTCAGGGAATTATGTGCAATTAAAAAATAACACTTAATGAGTGTGGTATAAAATTGTCTTAAGTGGTTCTATTCCAAGGGAGGAAATCATATTTTTTTAACATTGAAACTAAGAGAAATTTGGAGAGAATTCATAAAATAAAAACAAAATTAGTTTCAGATAATTAATTACTGTGATATCAGAATACTAAAACTGGAGTTTCAAGTGTGTTAAATATGACCAGGCCCTAAGATGTCATTTTTCTTATCTTTTGGAAGGATAGAAAATGACTATGATGGCTTATTTGTTACATTCTAGAATTCTTATTAGATAATTATGTAAGTTGTATTATTTAATGCTTCCTACAAGTCAAAGAGACATTATTATATCTCTTATTTTGCAGATTAGGGCACAATATTTGAATATTAAGTCATAATACCTTATGTTATAGTGCCAGAGAATGGTCGAACTTAAGGTCCAATCTGAATGCAAAGACAATGTTCTTTCTATCAACTCTTCAATTATATAGTCTGTATAAGAGAACTCTCTCTTTTTGCTGAATGAATTAATCAATTTAGTTACTAGAGTAAAGCTGGTATAATTTAATTTCTTAAAGACCTTGGCTTAACACAGGAACAAAATAAATTAAAATAGAGTAAAAATCTGTTGAAATAACTGTGGTGTGTCTCTCCGGATAATGAAAAAGGGAGGATAACTTCAAGGTCCAATAGTAGATGGATGATTGAATAAATTATGCTATGTCCTTATAACAGGTTATATATATTTTAAATCATTACTTTAGTTGTACAATATAAACTTTTCCATATGTCACCAGATGTTATAGTAAAACATTAAGGAAAAATAATTAATACTAATGAAGGGAAATTTAATCTAATATTTAATACTTTATCACTTAATAGGATTTTGAGGAACACCTTTCTTATTTCTTTGTTCCTTTTTATTTAGAATCACAGAGATTTTGTATAACCAAAAAAAAAAAAGAACCCAGGAAATATTTTACATATTCTAAAAGTTCTCACATTCTCAACATTATTTAGAAAATGAATGGAAAACATTGACATAACACTAACTTGTGTCTGCCTTCATTAGATTTCAAAATCTTTAAAACTGTCACAACTTCCTTAAAGGTAAAATGACCTATTTTACAATTTAAAAAATAGTGTGGGTGCTAATTGAATCTAGAATTAAAACTTGAATCTATGAGTGCCTTGACCCTTAAAATAATTTTGTTTCAGAATACCAATTAGAATTTGACCTAAAGACATCTGATATATTAAGACTATTTAATTTTTAAAATTTGCATGAAAGTAATAGTAATCACACTAATTCTAGTTTTCTAATAGGGAAGACAGATAAGTGTTACTTATCTGTAAGGTGTTTCTCTAATTTTGATAATTTCATATAAAATATTCTTAAATGGATGTTTTAGGTTTATGTTCATTTGAATTTTTTTCTCAATTACATTGTATAATGATAAACAATATATTAACAGCACATTAACAGAAATAATTCTTTAGAGACAATGGAAGAACCTATAAGCTCTATTGGTGATATAATTTTTTAACAGGTGTAAAGTGTGTTAGTACAACGTTCAGTTTCTATCCACTTTATTTAATTTCATAACCACTCCTATCCTAATAGCATGAACATAAAGCAACTTTATATTTAGAGTATTTTTGAGAGATCACTTCTTGTGGAAATTACATTAATAGGTCATTGATTTCTCTGGTACACATGACCTTGAACAAAATACTGCCATGGGCAAAACAAAGTCATTATAACTATCCACTACACTGTGGACTGCGTTAAATAATCATAATCCAAATAAGAAGCTCCAAAATGTTGGTCTCTGGTATGAATCTGTAACTTAAAAGCAGTCACACATTGGTAACATCTTTCCTGAATTATGTTACTACATCACAGCAAAGATCTAAATACACTTCAACACTCAGAACATTTTCTCAGTATGCCTACAACGTGGAGCTGCAGTGTGAATGAGTCAGACCCATGCTCTGAAACAGGTTGCTGAGTCTAGTGAAACAAAATATATAGACAGGCTATGAATAAAATGGCGGGTAGTACCTGAAATATACTAGACTGACCGTGAATAAAGTGGCAGGTAGTACCTGTTGCCTTAGGCTGAAGTGGAAAGATCTGAACTTTCATTGAAGAAAATATTTACGAATGCATTAACTAAGATGAAATTAGCACAGATTCAGACTAACACTTGCAGAAGTCCAGACTATAAATATAAAAATGTCTTTGTTTTTAAGTTGATTAAATCTTACTGTTCTTAGAACTGTTAAGTTGTGCCCCTCTATATTTATGTGCCTGTTTTTTAAAACACATAAATTTTTTGTCGCTTTGAAAGTATGGAATAAAGGAACACTGCTAGGAAAATGAAAAAGCAAGAAAACTGAAAATATGGTTTATTAGAAAAATATTTATGAAGTACTTTAGCATACTAGCTGCTTTATACTCTGCCACACACTTATGAAGTGGTTAGAACATGTGTTATTGCTCATGGTTTCTAAATGGGGAAACAAGGACTTAGAAAGCTTAAATAACTTCCCAAATGTAAATCTTGTAGTGGAATCTACAATAATGTCCAATTTGTCCCCTTCTAATTCCAATCCAGCATTTTTCTAGTACATACTCATTTTTGTTTGGTATATTCTTCAGTATTCCACAGTTTCCTGTGTTGTTTGAGTTCTTATTCTGTACTTACTTCACTCTCTCAGCGTTTTTATCCTATCCACCAGCAGAGAAAGAGGGTAGCTTTCTCGATTTCTGTTAATCTATATCACCAATCACTTAACTGTTGGAGTAACATAAACCTCAATAGCAGAAATGAAGACAACATTTGAAAAATCGGAAAGCTCTCACTTTTTCTACCTTCTGACCCAGTTTGCAAGAGTATATTGGTAAAAATATCTTGACATCTTTGGAATGCTGTCAAGAAACACAGAGCCCAAATGAAGTCTATATTCATTGTCTCTCACATACATTTTACCTGTTAAAAATACATTTTGTGCAGTTTAAGCCCAAAGTATCACAGAAGTACTACATTTCTGTGACTTGAAATTCCAAAGTGAGACATTTCAATCTTTAAACTGGAAACAATTCTTATACTTGTCACCTCTTGTAGTTTATATAGATTTCTTTTGATCCTTTTGAAGTTACTTGCTGAATATTGAAAGGGGCTTTTCTGACAAATATAAAACAGGGTTTATGTGTGTATGTTTATTTTTATAATTTTTATTTGTTGCTAGGTCCAAGAAGCCTTTTTCTCCCCTTTGCATTACTTTGGTGCACCTGTTATGATCCTGCTGAAAGCTCCCTTGCTTCTTTGGAGCTCTGAGAGGAGCTTTGTACCTTTGAAATTTTCACGAGCTTTTGACTAGCTGCCAAGATTTCGGCTGCTGTGTTGCAGTACAGAGGCAGCCATGCATTGGGCTGCCAAGTCTCAAACTCTTGTTTAGAATGACAGCGAGAACCCCCAGACCTCACTAAAGAGAATTTGCAGAACAGAACTGTATTCTTTCACAAGGTGGTTGGTACCAAGGCCGAGTTTGTTTTTGACAGGGCAGAAACCAGGATGATCAATATCAGAAGCATCCTCACACATGGTTTTCAAATCAGGAGTGGAGGTTAGGAATGCAGTTTGCCAAGTATTGGATATAACGGGGGATATTTAGAAAAGGTGCCAGGCATTGAACTGATTCAAATTTCTCCCAGTATCTACTCTTTTGGTAAAAGTAAGAAATTTTGAATTGGAAATAACCTAATTAGTTTAGAAAAACAGATAAATAAGAAAATAAGCATAGCATTTTTTAAAGGCTTAGCTATTTAAGCATTTAAAATACCTCTCACAAAAGTTAAATCTTGTTCATGTGTACACTGGTTTTGATAAGATAATATTTAGACTGATGTTGAGACAGAGTATTGCTCTGTTGCCCAGGCTGGAGTGCAGTGGCGCAATCTCAGCTCACTGCAACCTCTGCCTCCCGGGTTCAAGCCATTCTCCTGCCTCAGCCTCCCAAGTAGCTGGGACTACAGGCACTTGCCACCACGCCTGGCTAATTTTTTGTATTTTTAATAGAGACGGGGTTTCACCATCTTAGCCAAGATGGTCTTGATCTCCTGACCTTGTGATCTGCCTGCCTCGGCCTCCCAAAGTGTTGGAATTACAGGCGTGAGCCACTGCGCCTGGCTAACTGAAAGTTTTAATATAGCTTTCAGGGATAACTTATGTACTCTTGAAACTGTGTCTGATATATTTGTATTTCTATGTATGTCTGTTGATGTCTCTCTCTGTATACATAGAAACATTTCCATATCTAGCTAGCTAGCTCCCATTTGCACGTTTTGTATATCCAGTTATAACAGCATAGTAGGGGAAAAGGAAGCTGACATCATAATATTCAGTATTTTTACAAGCAGGATGTTAAAATTCATTTGCAAGTTCTTAGTGGAATGCAGTAGTTTTTGATTATATGTATTCTGCAACTTTTATTTATTTATTTATTTATTTATTTATTTATTTATTTTGAGACAGAGTTTCACTCTTGTCACCCAGGCTGGAATATAATGGCGCAATCTCAGCTCACTGCAACCTCCACCTTCTGGGTTCAAGTGATTCTCGTGTCTCAGCCTCCTGAGTAGCTGGGATTACAGGCACCCACCACCACGCCTGGCTAATTTTTATATTTTTTGTAGAGATTGGTTTTCACCATGTTGGCCAGGCTGGTCTGGAACTCCTGACCTCAGGTGATCCGCCCACCTCAGCCTCCTAAAGTACTGAGATTACAGGCGTGAGCCACCACACCCGGCCACAACTTAATTTTTTAACTGAATGCTGTTATACATGAGAGTAGTAAACACCTATGGTTCAATTTCTCTATGCCATTTGGAATATTTCAAGAACATTATAGACATAATTTGCATTCCAATTGTTTAAAGAATTGTATAAGTCTGAATGTGGAAATTAACCATTTTGTTTTCAATGCTAGTTTTATGAGACCAATAAGCCTGCAATAGAATGACTAGGAAAGCTACTACCTTCATTAAGGAAAGAAGCTGGGTATGGTGGCTCACACCTGTAATGCCAGCACTTTGGGAGGACAAAGCAGGAGGATCACTTGAAGCCAGGAGTTTAAAATTAGCTTGGGCAATGCAGCAAATCCCCATCTCTACCAGAAAAAAAAAAAAAAAAAAAGAAAAAAATCAAAAAATTAGCCAGGCCAGGTGGTATGCACCTGTAGTCCCAGGTACTCAGGAACACTGAGCCCAGGAGGTCAAAACTACAATGAGCCATGATTACACCACTGCACTCCAGCCTGGAAGACAAAGTAAAGTCAGAGACCACAGCCAACCAGAGCATGCATTGCTCTTGGTGGATAAGTGAGGCAAAGCAATTTATGCTGTTTACTCCCCTATTTTCCTTTCCTTGAATTCTTCTAATATTTGTGTTTTTATAGCATTGTATCCACACACAAAAAATGATATAGATGCTGTGATAGTCAGTGTGCTGCTCCCCAGGCACATAAGTCATCTGACTCAAATAAATGAAAATCTGGACATTATGATTCCTTAGTGAGCACGATGTGATGTACCCTCCCTCCAGCTGCTGTCAGTGACAACACCAGGCTCAGCTCTGGCTCCCGCTGTGCCTCCACACCCTGCATGAGACCCAGTTTCTCACTTAAGACTAAAACGGTGCTTCTGTCTAGATCTGTTTAGTTTTAGCATTTCTGTTATTTTCCATGTACATAGAATTCATTTTTTCATGAGTTAGACATATTTTATTTTCCTAAAAGCAAATAATAATTCAAATGAAATCGCCTCTTTCTCCACTTTCTTCTTTGTTTGTTTACTCCTTCTTCCCTCCCTCATGTCACTCCTCCCTCCCACTTCCTCTGCTACCCCAGCACATCATGAAATACTGTACTTGTTGATATATTGTATTTGATTATGTTAGGAGAGCAAAGGAGTATAACATATTGTTCCATTCCCTGGGAAGCTTACCTAGCTAAATAATATTATAAAATTTAAGTGCTCTGATCCTCAGAGAGATGAGAGGGAGAGATCAGTAAGGCCTAGGTTAGCAAGGAGAGGCTTCATTTAATAAATATTTAATGATGATTTACTGTGTGTAATTTATTTGCGTGTTGACTGCCCCGCCTCCAAGCCCCTCATCCTTCTGCTACTATAAGCTCTTCGTGTGCAAGTAGCATGTTTGTTTTGTTCAAAATTGTATACTGTCTACTTGTGATACTCAAGGTGGGCATTGGAAAGTATTGTTGAGTGAATGCTTTAAAAAATGGCAATTGGAGGATTCTAGGTTGTTCTTCTTTCTTTCAAGGAGATGGTACTTCAGTAGGGAAGCATCACATGAAGAATGTGATGGATTTGCTTTCAGGGAGGGAAAGGATGCACTCAGTTGGGGTCACTCATTGCTGGTTCCTATTTTATCTAGTTTAAGAAAGGACGAATTCACCCAGCATTGAAATCAAGTAGAAGGTAATTTACTACTTAGTCATTTATGTGTTTTCATCCCAGCAGCCAGCTGTTTCCTGGATCATATTTTATTACAATTTTTATTTATAGTATGTCTTTGCAAGAATAACATCCGGTGCAGCAGAGCTTAGTAGTTAGTGTGTAATAATGTGTATTTTAAAGCTACATAGAAGACACTTTTTGCAAGTTTCCCTAGAACAGTGAGAGTATCAAGTCCCCTTCTCCCATTTTTAAAGCTGTGAAGGATTTCCCCTGAGATTTATGGCTTTGGTACAATGAAAAGTGGATTAGACTTGAGGTTAGCAATCATGTCTGAATCTTCACGCTATCACTTAGCAGTGTGGACTTGGTAAATTGATTAACCTGGGTATGGCTCAGTTAAAACTTGCCTCACAAGTGAGAAGATGTGAGAGTTAAAGGGAAAAAAGATGTCAAGTGTCTGTACTAAGAACATATATTTCTCTTTTTCCATCTCTCCAGTATAAAAAATGTTTGTTCTGGAAGTCTATTATTACAGCTTAGGAAATAATTTAAATTATTCTATCTGTGTTAATTCTGAATTTTAGCTTCATTTTAAGCACTTTGTAGGAATGCCAATATCACATACCTAGTCCATTTTATTTTGTGATTTCCCCCAAAACACCAAAATGCAATGCCAGCTCTTGACATATTGTTCTATCTTTTGACAGGGTTTCAAACTCTCTTGGATTATAAATGCATGGATTGCCCAGAACATTTTCATGGTACATAATGGGAATGAATTGTTCTTCAAACTTATTTTAGTCCAAAAAGGAACAAATGTTACAAAAGAATCAGGATAATAACTACATCTTTTGGAATCCTTCCTTATAACATTTATTTTTGAATCCTTTCAGAGAAGCTCATGGAAATGTGCAGTCATGTCTGTAGATGGCATCCTTGTACTGGATGAAATAAAATGATAATTAAGTATGCGAGATCTTTCCCAGAACAGTCAGCCTGTTTAGTGTAAAGTGTATACTTAAGAATCCATGATACCAGTTTTTGGAATTGGGAAATAATGCGTGGGAGGTTGATATGTATTTTTTGGGAAAAAAAAAGTAGCAGACCAAATACAAACTGATGGGTTCTATAGTAATTGTGTTTTCTTCTTAAAGTGTCTTAGAGGAGAAAAGTTGAAAAAGGGTCAAGATGAAAAGGCTTCACTTTTATTTTCTGGAAGCATTTAATCAAACCATAGAGGACTACAAGTAATAGGACTGTGGACTGGTCAATGTCAGCCCTAAGCCACCCCAAAATAAAATTCTGCAATCTCCCTATTCTTTCAACATATCTTATGTGATAAAGAACTTTTCGTACATATTTTTCATTTCTTTATGATTAGCTTTTTCCTGGTTTATGTAAACTGTTCATGTATTTTTTCTTTCCTTTTTTTCTTAAAAACAACTATAATTGGATTTTTGTGTTTCTAATGCTGGCCAGGGTACTAATATTTTATTGTCGTATATGTTTTTGTAGTTTATGAAACAGTAAGGAAAATTTCACCTAAAAGGGTATTTTAATAGTCTGATTACTGGAATAAATTGTTGGGATAAATTGTGCACTCTTTTCCTGGAAACTGGCATCTAGGGAACAGCATTACCTACCACATATGATCTATGACACGTATAAGTTGTTTATTCTAAGTTGCAGTTGGTACGAAGATATTTGAAAACAAGCACCATATTTTTTCCTCCTATGAACTCTAATTCCTTTGTTTGTTTTTGTTTACCACAATGTCCGGCAGCTTGTATATCACAACTGCTAGGCTATATCCACTTTCACCAAATCAAACTGGGACAAATATTTCATCAGCCCTCACTGATAGCAAATAACACCAAACCTTTTATCTCTATTTATTATGAACAATGATAATAATTGTTATATATAACTGACATTATTAAAAAGACCTATATTACATAAATGTGATCATAGCTACAATTATGTAAATGTTCCAGCTCTAAGATTATTTAAATTTAGCTTTGTGTAGAGAAATCATGTTTATTTGCACAGTTTTCTTTTGGTATTCAATGGAAAAAAATATGATATAGAAAAATAATGAAATGCTGGGTCTCGTTAGACTGATGGAGATAGCCATGGTAAGATTGAGCATTGATTAAAAGACATTCTAGCACCAGCAAGTACTAGCAAGTTCTGTGCTAGGCCCTCCAGAAACAAAACTGGGGAAGATGTAGTCCCAGCCCTTGAGGGTCAATAACTCAGTGCAGGGGAAAGTAACATGCAAAACCATAATAAGACAAAGCCAGCATTATAAGATTTATAAATACAAGATGTTTTAGAGAGAAAGAGGACACAACTAAGTTTACTTGAATGAGTTGAGTCAGTCTTCATGTGTTGGAGCTAACTCTTGAAGACGGCCATTGGACTTTTTTCAATTTACATTTTTTTCAATGGTTAAATATGACACATAGTGTAAAACATATATGTGGCATTTAATGGGTGCATATAAAGTGAACACCATGTAAACATCATTAAGTTAGAAGACAGCCTAATGAAACATCCCCACCTAGAAACATGGGCGTATTGCCAGACTGCAAACTCCTGTTTGCTGTCAGATGTAAGCAATATCTGGACTTAACTGAGAATTATTTCTTTTCATTAAAAAAAAAAAATGCGCTTTTTTTTTTTTTGGAGACAGAGTCTTACACTCTTGCCCGGACTGGAGTGCAGTGGTGTGATCTCGGCTTACTGCAACCTCCGCCTCCCAGGTTCAAGTGATTCTCCTGCCTCAGCCTCCTGAGTAGCTGGGATTACAGGTGCCCGCCATCACGCCCAGCTAATTTTTTGTATGTTTAGTACAGACAGGGTTTCACCATGTTGACCAGGCTGGTCTCAAACTCCTGACCTCGTGATTCATCTGCCTCAGCCTCCCAAAGTGCTGGGATTACAGGTGTGAGCCACCTCACCCGGCCATATGCTTTCTTAAATAGCAGAGTTTTGCATAGTTTTGAACAGCTATCATACTATATGGATTATTTTGTTTCTGGCATCTACTGCTCAATATTTTGTTTGTAAAATCCATCTATATTATTGCATACAGCTGTGGTTTATTCATTTTAATTGCTGAATATTTTATGAATATAACAATTTATTGAGCTATTCTATTGCTGATGGATATGTGAGTGTTTTCACATTGGGGCTATTCAGAATAATATTACGTAGAGCTGCCTGTATATAATTGTTGCACGTGCCTATGTTTCTCTACAATGCATACTAAGGAGAGAAATTGCTGGATTATAAGTTTTGCATACTCTCAGATTTACTAGATAATATCACACTGCCTTTTGATATGGTTGTACCAGTTTATACTCTCATGAGATGAGATGACATCTCCACATCCTCCACAACACATAGTATTGTCAGACTCTAAATTTTTTAACCACTCAGTGAGTTTGAAGTTATATATTACTTAATTTGTATTTCCCTTATTTCTAATTTTTACTATTTGCCTTCCCTCTTTATAAAGCATTTTCTTGAATATTTTGCCCATTTTTCATTTATGTAGTCCTGTCTTTATCTTAATATTGGTAAGAGTTTGTCATTGTCATTGTTGGTGGTGGTGGTGGTATTTTTGTTTTTATAGTCTCTATTTAGTTATTTTTTTTAAAAAATATATTCTCTTACATTATGGTTTGCATTTGTACCATTTTCATGGTGTCTGTGATGCATTAATTGTCAATATTTATATAATGGAATTTATCAATCATTTACTTTATTATTTGTGGTTTTTGGGGGGCTTTAAAATTTAGTCTTTACCCTAGGAACTAAAAATATGTTGTTAATAATTTTTGCATAGCCTTATAGGCATGTTTTTCAACAAAGAGACCTGGAAATGAATTTTATACACATGGCCATGCAAGTTCCGTTTAGTTTATTTTCTATTTAAATTGATTTCCACTTGGCCCCTCATTTTCTGCAAAGCATCCCCCCACCACCGTCCCACTACTCTGCAGTGCTAAGTATCACATTTGTCAAGTGTCCATAAATAAATTGGTCTATCTTTGAACGTATTATTCTGTTCCTTTTGTGTATGGGGGGCTTGTCATTGTGCTACTACCATAGTTTGCTAATTAGTAGAGCCTTATTATAAGTCTGCTTGTTTAGTTGAGCTTTATTCTTCAAAAATATACTTCCAGGGCCGGGCGCGGTGGCTCATGCCTGTAATCCCAGCACTTTGGGAGGCCGAGGCAGGTGGATCACGAGGTCAGGAGATCGAGACCATCCTGGCTAACACGGTGAAATGCAGTCTCTACTAAAAAAAAAACTACTCAAAAAAAAAAAAATTACTTCCAGAGAAATTTTTAAATTATGTTGTCAAATTATATGAAATTTGTTATGGTTTTGGGTGGGATAACATTCCATTCATATTGTTGTAATGTTCCAACTTTTAAACAATGAACATAGTATGCGGCTTCATTAGTTAACTGCCTTTTAATGCTTCTCAATAATATTTTATATTTCTTGGAGATATCTCACACATCTATTTACAGTTATTCCCAGAATATCTAAATTGATATTCACTGTTACTATTGTAATTATTGAAACTTTGTTTTCTTGCTGTTGTTTATAAATAGGAATGCAATTTAATATGTATGTCAAGTTTATATCCAGCAACCTTGTTAAACATCGTAATCAGTCCTAGATGTTTACTTTACATTCCTTTACATATTATTGTATTGTCTAGGAAAAAGGCTCTTCCCCACTTTTTTCAATCCTTATACATTGATTTATTTTCTTGTTCCGTTGCTTTGTTTAAAACTTCCTACAATGTTGACTAAAGTGGAGATATTTCTTCTGATAATGATTCTAAATCAAAGTAATAGTTTTAGTTATTCATCAATAAGTGTGAGGTTTTCTGTAGCTTTGGTATATGTTATGTCAGATAAAGGGGGTTTCCCTCTATTTTTAGTTTGCTAAGAATTTTTTAATGAATGGATATTGAATTTTATCATATGGATTTTCTCAATCTATTGGAAGACATAATGTGATTTCTTCTAATCTATTCATATGATTATTAACTAATGGATGCTAATTAATAATCAAAACTCCAAATCCTACTTAGACATTACATGTGATCCTTTTTATATATTGATAAAATCAATTTACTAATATTTTTATAGGATTTCTGTATCTGTAACTATGAATAGGTTTTTAAATGTGCAAAAAATTTGAACTAAAGAATCAAGGTATAATGTGTCATACACATGCAAAATAGAACATATTTTTAATTGTAAAATTAATTATCCTTAAAGGAAAGCCTTTATCTTATACTGCTTTTGTGCTTTTGGATTATTTGGAAAAAAATAATTGTCAGAGCTCTGACTACACTGTAGAGTTCAAGTGTAACTGAATTGGTAGAACATAGAGTGGAATTTCCTAGATGTCCTTCTCAAACCACAAGTGAAGAGCAAGCATATAGTATACAGACATCCCCAAGCTAGAAGTTATTCATGTTACAGTCAATTATAAGCCATCAATCATCAACTTGAACTCCTTGAGAGCATTTGAGTCACTGATTCATTTGTCAGAAAAAGACTGACAGACAAACACTGAAACCTGGATGTTGATTAATTTCCATGGACTCTCTTTGCTCTTTGGAAGGGTGGTGGGATGGACTTTAATTTGCTTCACTTTTGTCTGAAGCTGTACATATAGAAAAGAGACACAAGATCAGGATGAGATAAGAAATAATGCATTAACCTTCACACTTGAACATACTTTGTGACCATCGTCAGTAAGCAAGTTAAATAAATATTTAGAATTTCAAGATAATATTAACATTCTTTGTGAAAGCTTTTTATTTTACTAGGCAAGAGAACTTGTGCAGGGGAACTGCCCTTTATAAAAAACAGCAGATCTTGTGAGACCTATTCACTATCATGAAAACAGCACAGGAAAAACTACCCCTGTGCTGTTCTCATGATAGTGCATAAGGTTCCTCCCATGACACATGGGGATTATGGGAGCTATAATTCAAGATCAGATTTGGATCATAGGGTCAAGCCATATCACATAAGAAAAGGAAAAGTTTGCTGTTGAAGGAGCATGAATATGATAATCACAGGTATCTCAAAACTAGTATGTTCCTGCACTCTATCAATATCACATGAGTTGGACTCTAAGTCTAGGTAGCTCTCTCTTCCTTTTTATAAAGTTTTGGAAACTTCATGTTAGACACATGTATTAAATTAATATTATTCTCCTGTGCCTGTGAATTTTACTTAGTTTCATTAGTGATTATAAGCATCTCATAATCATTTATTTATACCCAAATAAAGTGTCTTAAATGTTTGGGTTCTGACATCTACTAAACCAATGTAGAGACCAAGTCAGTATCGCTATGGTATGATGGAATATACTGAGAAGGAAAAGGTTGAACCAACAAAGTATGTATTAATAGTAAAGATAATAGCATTTAACATGTTTTAAATTGCAGAACTATGAAAAAGTAGGAGTTCAGATCATGTATTCTATTGCTCAGTTTTGGCAGTGTATGTTGTTGAAAGCTTTATGTGTTATGCCACTACCCCAAAACTGCCAATGCCTGGAAAAGATCTATAATATAGAGATTCCACGGATTTAGATGTTCATTCACCACAGTCTGTGCCTGAGTACAAAAATATTTTTAACAAAATATGAATTTTTTTGTTTGTTTGATGCTCCACAGATGTGAAATATGGATCAACAAACCCCTCATGACCAATCATAAATTAGAGTAAAATTACCAAAGAGTATGTGAAATTAAATTAATGCTCCCACTTCAACTTAAAGAATTATTAAGTAATGTCTTAGCTTCACCTTAGATGTTTGAAGCAGAGCTGAGAAAAGAACTAGTTTCTTCTCAGTCTTGATCCGGGATTTACCTTCTTCACATCTCTTTTACTTTCTTGAGCTTGAAATGGATATTTCATCTTTATTCTTAGTCTTTTATTAATCTCTTAAAAATTATGACCCAAACTAACATAAACTGCACAAAATCAATTTTTGCTATAAAAGAGTGAGTGCTTTTGAGTAAGAGCCAATGTCGTAATCACCCTTTGTCTATTATAATATATGTAACTGTATCTCCACCCCTTATTTGATTGCTATTTCATTTTTGCTTAATTAGTTCTTTCAATATGTCTATAACTAATGTTTATAATCTTATATGTAACACCTGACATTTATAATTCTATTTCTAAGATCATTTTCCTAATGGCTGAACCACTTTGAAATATCAATATAGTTGATGTTGTGCATTTTGCAAAGTTATCTAATCGAGACCATTCTTCGGGACTGCTTGAAATCCTGGGCCAGTACAGAATGCATTAGCTAAGTAAAATAGTAAGTGGTCACATGTGATTTAATAAAACAAATGCAGTTAAAGTCTTCAGGGAAAGAATAAGACTGTATAAGTCTATTTCATTCCTCTCAATGCGTAAGACAGTATAATATGTGATTATGTGCTATTTGAAAGGTTTTTGAGCATCATAAAACTAAATTTTGGAATCAATTCAACAAAAACGACATAAATGGATAAAGAGAAAGACAGAAAGATGAGGTTATAATTGGATTATGATGGCATGAAATTTTGAAGGAAGAAAATTAGGGCACTAAATTAAGGAGGGTAGAAGGAGAGAGACTGAGGAAAGAAAGTCTAGAAAGCATTTAAACCCCAGACAGTGTTTTAATATGAAGAGTTTTAAATGGCTCAGTATTCATTGTAGATTCATAGCAATCCAGTTTTCCAACATGGCCAAGTGAAATGTGAAAGGCAGATTAAAGTTCCAGTACTGGCTGAGATACGTAATGGTTTATGATTTTGGATAAGTTACTTTAAGTTTTTCAGCTTTAGTCTCTTCATCTGTAAATAAATAGGAGTTATTTACTTTAAAAAATGTGTGAAAGTAAAATAGAATCACATATTCAAAAACGCCTGTCTCAGTATTTGGTTCATAGCATACCTCCAATAAATGTTTCTTTGTCCCCTTCCTACTTAATATTATTGAGATTGTTTATCTAGATGTAATAGATCACGTCTGACATAAGTATATCATGGGACAATTTCTTTTCCAAGATTAAATCCTTAGTATATTTGAATGAAACTTTATTAAATAGTTATTATAAAATCTAATCTCTATTGAACACTTTCTATGTACATTAGATATTCTGCATGAAATATTACATTTAATTCTCACTGCAATTTTATGTTATTTCTATCATTCTGTTTTGTAGATTTTGTCATTCATATAAAGAATAAATGGTTATGCAGAAATGAAAACTAAGTTTGTCTTACTCTAAAGCCTATGATCTCAACCATGAAGTTATACAGTTTAATTGATATTCATCAATGATGCTAACATTTAGAGATTTAACATATATTTGTTTTCCAGAGAGAGAGAGACAGAGAGCACGGGGTGGGGGAGGGAGAGAGAGAGAGCTAGAGAGAGAAAAAGAGAGAGAGAGTGGAAGAGAAAATAGGGAATATCAAAAGAGTATGACATGACTATAATTGATTTTTATTCTGTACCTAACTTTTTGAACTTGCCCAAGCCGCAATATCTCTCAGCCTTACTTTTTGCAATGTAAAACTGGATAAATATGCTTATCTCCAATGTTATCTTTAGGATTAAATGAAATTATACGTTTGTGTGTTGTGTCTAAGCACATGTTTATGTGTAGTGTATAGCATTGCCCTATTCTTGGCAGAGTAAGATAATGAGCTGTCCCTTTTTATAGATTGAAAATATTTGAATCATAATGCCTTAGAATGGTTGAAATAAAAAGTGAACCACTTCATTCCCATTCTAGAAATAGCAACAGAGTTGGAGCTGAAAATTATAGACCCTGGGGAAAATATAAAAACAGCTATGTGAAATCACAGAAAAATGGCCAAAAGAAAGTAGAAACTGGAAGGGATTTGATCCCTGAAGAAAAGAACTATACTGGGTGAGATTCGTGTTCATGTGACTTTTTGTCAGAGGACACTCCTGACTCACGTGATACCGGTTGGCTGGAACTGAAGCCAAAAGCCACAGACTTACTGGGTTGAGGAGTCAGATGATGAGGTTTGAGTCTACAAGACAGTTATGAAAATGAAAGAGGAATTTAATAAAGGAGGGAACAACAAAGGGAAGAAGCCTCAACTCTGCATGTCTGAACTGTTCCCAAATCTTTGGCTCACTCCTCAACGGTACTTACATGAGGGAAGCTCCAAACATTCCGAAACAACATAACAACTGGCAGGCTAAAAGAACCCGGTAGTAAGTCTAGCTGCTGTCCACCACAAGTGAGACAGATCGTGAAGTTAGTCTGGACAAGTTAACTAAAAATAACATTCTTCAGAGGAAGACAACAGAGTCCAGAGTTTAGTACACGTCCACAAACTTCAGTTGAAAATAATAAAAAATATGCATGCAAGAAAATATGAGAAACAGGACCAAAAGTAAAATTAAAAGGCAGTTAATATTAAATAAATCATAAATTTGAGATGTCTACATGTTGCATTTAGCAGATAAAGACTTTAAAGCAGTCATATTAAGTATGTTCAAGCACTTAAAGGTAAATATGTTTTCATTGGAAGAATAGATGTGGAATATCAGCATCTGTCTCTATCTACCTAATATATATCAGTCTATCATCTATCAAGAGTATCAAGTGGAAATTTGAAGTACAGTTTCTATTGAATGCATATTGCTTTTATACCATCATAAAATCATAAGTTGAGAAATCATAAGTCAGGGAGCATATGTATTATTAAGAGGTCAATTCTCCCCTAAATTAATGTATG
Organism: Pongo pygmaeus; assembly: GCF_028885625.2. Taxonomy (NCBI): domain Eukaryota; kingdom Metazoa; phylum Chordata; class Mammalia; order Primates; family Hominidae; genus Pongo; species Pongo pygmaeus. The sequence goes on from NC_072387.2 coordinate 101,653,745, forward strand.
TTTTCAGCAAAATACCAAAGTCTCAAGAGGCTGTTTTATATTAAATTACAAAATATTTAAAAATCTATATGGACATATGGAAGACAGAATAAGCAAAACAATCTTGAAAATGATGCCTATAATTGAAGCATTTACACTATTTGACATCAAAGTTTAAATTAAAGTCAGAGTATTCAGTAGTGTATGGAACTGACACCAGAATAGACAAATAGATCACTAAAGCAAAAGAGTAAGTTCAATTAACTTTTAGCAAAGTTGCCAAAGCAATTCAATTGTTAAAGGAAAGCATTGTTAATAAATGATTTAAAAACACTGTTCAATCGAATGTGTGTTTGTGTGTGTATGTATGTGCATGTCACACCATACAAATCAATTCATGATGGATCATAGACTTAAACATAAATACAAAATCTAAGAGTGGAAAGATGGTTACCAGAGGGGGAAATAAAGAGGAGTTGATGAATGGGTAGAAAAAATGTAGTTAGACAAAGTAAGATCTAGTGTTTGGTAGCATAATAGGGTGAATTTAAGTAACAATAACTCTATATTTAAAAATAACTAAAATAGTGGAATTGGAATGTTTCTAACACAAATAAATGATAAATGCTTGTGGTGGTAGATATCTCAATTACCCTGATGTGATCATTACGTATTGTGTGTTTATATCAACATATCAGGTGTATTCCATGAATATGTACAACTATTATGTATCTATAGAAATTATTTAAAAATGTATAAAACCTATAAAGCTTTTAAGAGAATACAAAAATATATCTTCTTGACTTACGGCACAATAAAGAATAACCAAAGCATTAAAAATACCATGTAAACTGCATCCAAATGATAAGTATCCTCATGAAAAGACGCTTATAATGTGCACACAGGCACGAATTGGAATAAATATGCATAAAATCTATATTGGGTAAAGGCTGATCTAGAATATATAAAGAGCTCCTACAATTTAATTATTAAAAGACAAATGAGTAGAAGAACAAAGGACATGAACAGACACTTAGATCATAAAGGAAGATATATGAAATGGCAATTAGCACATACAGATTGCTCAGTTATTAGGCATCATGGAAATGTAAATCAAGACCCTAGCTCAGTTATTAGTTATCATAGAAATGTAAATCAAGACCGCAATGAGATATCATACTACACAAATTAAATCGGCTGAAATTAAAGACTTAAACTGTTTCTTGCTGAGCGTATAGAATAACTCCTACATTGATTGAAGTTTAGAATGATATAATCACTTTGGAATGTGTTTTTGACACTTTCTTATGGTTATACACACTCCTTACTCCTTAACTTGGCAATGTGTCACTAGATATTTACCCAAGAGAAATTAAAATATATCCATATAAAGACTTGTTTATACATACTCACAGCAACATTATTCAAAATCACCCAACATGGTAAAATGGAAATATCCATCAACAGCAGAAAAGATAACAAAACTGGTGTATTTACACAATGAATTCTGAATATAATAAAAAGGAACAAACTCGTGATAGATGCAACAACATGGCTGAATAGCAAAAGCATTATGCTGAGTGAAATAAGCCAACATATAATTTCATTTACATGAAGTACTTAATGTTGAAATCTAATGGTGCACAAATCAGAACATTGCTGCTTTGTGTAGAGTGGAAAGATAACTTTCTCAGATTACCTTAATCTTTCTTCTCTTTATAGATTATGGGAGTGTGCATTTTCAAAAACTCATTGAATGGTACATTTAAGATTTGTGCATTTCACCGTATGTCACTACTCACACTCACCCCTCATACACACACAATAACTGTATGTGAATGTCCTTCCAATATAGATAGGTAGGTAGGTAGGTAGGTAGGTAGGTAGGTAGGTAGGTAGGAAGATAGATAGAGACACATAGATACACACACACAAATACTTCCTTGTTCTACTTGTTAAGAGTACCTCGCAGCAATGTCACATTGATTGCAATGATCATAACTATCTCGCAGATCCTGGTTTTCAAATATCATTCTCCAATAAAAATAATGAGGACTCCTTGGATAAATGGATGGTTCCAGGGCCTGGGCAGGGAAACTACAACATCTGCCTAGAATATTTTTTTCCAGAAAGTAAATGCTTTCTCAAAGAATGTTAGATACAGGTGGAAAGCACCCAGGGGCCAAACTGAAGAAGCTCCAAATGTACACACCTGGCACAATTAGAGTATCAGAAATTAGTAAGTACAGTAAAAGATCATAATGTGCTTAATAAAGTAGGAATCTATGAACCCAAACTGATATAAGGAAATGAATCAATGAGAGAGAAGGGAAGTTCTTCCTTGCAATAAACAAAAAAATGTACAAAAAAAGAAGAGGTTAGAAAGTCACTAAATTGTAACATAATAATAATAATTGCTTCAGCCAAAAATGATGAATATGTGCTACCACTAATGGGTAATATTTTGATAAGGGGCTTCATAATGACATAGTGTCAAAGTGTTACCCACTAATTATTAATTACTGAAAGAGAAAGCATGAATTTTACAGTGGATAAATGTTGTGTTCAGCACTTTAATCAAATTATTAAAGTTATTATCAATATTGGGTTAAAATGATACCATGTGCTTCCTGACATGATGCACTAAGAAGGCCACACATGACCTCTATGGCATTCTTGCCAAAAGGACATAAACTCCTCTAATTACAAGAAAACAACAGGATACTCAATATGAAGGAGAGTCCAAAAAGAAATGGGCTTTCCTCTTTGAAAATTTTAAGGGGAAGAATGACAAATGAAAGCAGAAAAAAGACATGCTTCATATTAGAAACTAAAGCAATATGACAGTATGGCAACTAAATGCAGGAACATGGACCGGATTCAAGGTTGGATCCTGTACTGGGAAAAACTATTGAGGACATAATGAGGACATAATGAGAATGATTTATGTTAATATTAAATTTTTTGATTTTGATTTTGATAATTATTGTGTGATTGAATATGAAAATTTCCTTGTTCTTAGGAAACAATATATACACTAGAGTGTATGTGGGTGAGAAAGAATGAGTAAATAGAGAAAAATAAATAGAGCAAAATGTAAATAATTCGTTTATCTTGGTGTATTAGTCAGGGTTCTCTTAGAAGTATCGGGGAACCTGCGCCGATAGTCACGTAGGTTCTTTTCTATTTTCCCTAAGTGTTGGCCGGCTTGAGAAATAAAGGGACAGAGTACAAAAGAGAGAAATTTTAAAGCTGGGCGTCTGGGGGGGGACATCACATGTTGGTAGGTTCCGTGATGCCCCACAAGCCATAAAACCAGCAAGTTTTTATTAGGGACTTTCAAAAGGGGAGGGAGTGTATGAATAGGGTGTGGGTCACAGACAGCAAGTACTTCACAAGATAATAGAATATCACAAGGCAAACGGAGGCAGGGCGAGATCGCAGGACCACAGGACCGGGGCAAAATTAAAATTGCTAATGAAGTTTCGGGCATTGTTGTCATTGATAACATCTTATCAGGAGACAGGGTTTTGAGAGCAACTGGTCTGACCAAAATTTATTAGGTGGGAATTTGTTCTTCCTAAGAAGCCTGGGAGTGCTATGGGAGACTGGGGTCTATTTCACCCCTACAGTCTACAGACCATAAAAGACAGCGATGCCCAGGGGGGCCGTGTATAGACCTACCCCCAGGTGCGTATTCTCTTTCCCAGGGATATTCCTTGCTGAGCAAAAGAATTCAGCGATATTTCTCCTATTTGCTTTTGAAAGAAGAGAAATATGGCTCTGTTCTGCCTGGCTCACTGGTGGTCAGAGTTTAAGGTTATCTCTCGTTTCCCAAACATTGCTGTTATCCGGTTCTTTTTTTAAGGTGCCCAGATTTCATATTGTTTAAACACACATGCTCTACAATTTGTGCAGTTAAGGCAATTATCACAGGGTCCTGAGGCGACATACATCCTCCTCAGCTGACAGGATTAGGAGATTAAAGACAGGCCTAGGAAATCACAAGGGAATTGACTGGGGAAGTGATAAGTGTCCATGAAATCTTTACAATTTTATGTTTAGAGATTGCAGTAAAGACAGGCATGAGAAATTACAAAAGTATTAATTTGGGGAACTAATAAATGTCCATGAAATCTTCACAATCCACGTTCTTCTGCCATGGCTTCAGCCGGTCCCTCTGTTTGGGGTCCGTGACTTCCCGCAACATAGAGGGACAGAACTAATAGGATATATATATGTGTTTATTTGTATACATATATATACACATATATATATCTTATTATATATAATATGTATGTATATATATGAGTTTATTAAGTATTGACTTACACAATCACAAAGTCCCACAATACGCTGTCTGCAAGCTGAGGAGCAAGGACAGCCATCTGAGTGAGTCCCAAAACTTGCAGTCTGATGTTTGAGGGCAGGAAGCATCCAGCATGGGAGAAAGATGCAGGCTGGGAAGCTAGGACAATCTCTCATTTTTACATTTTTCTGTCTGCTTTATATTCCCTTGAAGCTGATTAGATTGTGCCCACCAGATTAAGGGTGGATCTGCCTTCCCCAGCCCACTGATTCAAATGTTAATCTCTTTTGGCAACACCCACACAGAAACACCCAGGATTAATATTTTGTATCCCTCAATCCAATCAAGTTGACACTCAGTATTAACCATCACACTTAGCAAAAGTTATATTAATGTCTACAGTCTGTACAATTTTTGCAAATTTTCTATTAATTTAAAATTATATTGAAATACATAGGTAAAAATGCACACCTAACTTTTTCCATTGCTAATTATATAGTGTTGGTTCTGGAGAACGATGACTAGTATATCATTAATCCTAAAACTTTGAAAAAAAAAGGCAGCTTACCTTCTTAGAAAACTAAAAATATATTAATTAAATAAAATTAGCAGGTTTTCAGTTTCCATGTAGTTGTGCAGTTTCGAGTGAATTTCTTAATGCTGAGTTTAATTTGATTGCACTGTGGTTTGAGAGAATGTTTGTTATGATTTCTGTTCTTTTGCATTTGCTGAGGAGTGCTTTACTTCCAATGATATGGTCAATCTTAGAATAAGGGGGATGAGGTGCTGAGAAGAATGCATGTTCTGTTGATTTGGAGTGGAGAGTTCTATAGATGTCTATTAGGTCTGCTTGGTCCAGAGCTGGGTTCAAGTCCTGAATATCCTTGTTAACCTTCTGTCTCATTGATCTGTCTAATATTGACAGTGGAGTGTTAAAGTCTCCCACTATTATTATGTGGGAGTTTAAGTCTCTTTGTAGGTCTCTAAGAACTTGCTTTTTGAATCTGGGTGCTCCTGTATTGGATGCATATATATTTAGGATAGTTAGCTCTTCTTGTTGAATTGATCCCTTTACCAATGCAACTTCAATGTAATGCCCTTCTTTGTCTCTTTTAATCTTTGTTGGTTTAAAGTCTTATCAGAGGCTAGGATTGCAACCCTGCTTTTTTTTTGTTTGCTTTCCATTTACTTGGTAAATATTCCTCCATCCCTTTATTTTGAGCCTATGTGTGTTTTTGCATGTGAGATGGGCCTCCTGAATACAGTACACTGATGGGTCTTGACTATCCAATTTGCCAGTCTGTGTCTTTTAATTGGGGCATTTAGACCATTTACATTTAAGATTAATATTGTTATGTGTGAATTTGATCCTGTCATTATGATGCTAGCTGGTTATTTTGTCTGTTAGTTGGCGCAGTTTCTATCATAGTGTCAATGGTCTTTACAATTTGGTGTGTTTTTGCAGTGGCTGGTACCGGTTGTTCCTTTCCTGAACTACTACTGGCTAAATAATGAAACTAAGGCATAAATAAAGATGTTCTTTGAAACCAATGAGAACAAAGATGCAACATACCAGAATCTCTGGGACACATTTGGAGCAGTGTTTAGAGGGAAATTTATAGCACTAAATGCCCACAAGAGAAAGCAGGAAAGATCTAAAATTGACACCCTAACATCACAATTAAAAGAACTAGAGAAGCAAGAGCAAACACATTCAAAAGCTAGCAGGAGGCAAGAAATAAGTAAGATCAGAGCAGAACTGAAGGAGATAGAGACACGAAAAACCCTTCAAAAAAGTCAATGAATCCAGGACCTGGTTTTTTGAAAAGATCAACAAAATAGATAGACCACCAGCCAGACTAGTAAAGAAGAAAAGAGAGAAGAATCAAATAGACGCAATAAAAAATGATAAAGGGGATATCACTACTGATCCCACAGAAATACAAACTACCATCAGCGAATACTATAAACACCTCTACACAAATAAACTAGAAACTCTAGAAGAAATGGATAAATTCCTGGACACATACACCCTCCCAAGACTAAACCAGGAAGAAGTCAAATCCCTGAATAGACCAATAACAAGTTCTGAAATTAAGGCAGCAATTAATAGCCTACCAACCAAAAAAAGTTCAAGACTAGATAGATTCACAGCTGAATTCTACCAGAGGTACAAAGAAGAGCTGGTACCATTATTTCTGAAACTATTCCAAACAATAGAAAGAGGGAATCCTCCCTAAGTCATTTTATGAGGCCAGCATCATCCTGATAACAAAACCTGGCAAAGGCACAACAACAACAACAAAAGAAAATTTCAGGGCCAATATCCCTGATGAACATTGATGCAAAAATCCTCAATAAAATACTGGCAAACCAAATCCAGCAGCACATCAAAAAGCGCATCCACCATGATCAAGTTGGCTTGATCCCTGGGATGGTTCAACATATGCAAATCAATAAATGTAATCCATCATATAAACAGAACCAATGACAAAAACCACATGATTATCTCAATAGATGCAGAAAAGGTCTTCTACAAAATTCAATACCCCTTCATGCTAAAAACTCTCAATAAACTAGGTATTGATGGAACATATTTCAAAATAATAATAGCTATTTATGACAAGCCCACAGCCAATATCATACTGAATGGGCAAAAACTGGAAGCATTCCCTTTGAAAACCAGTGCAAGACAAGGATGTCCCCTCTCACCACTCCTATTCAACATTGTATTGGAAGTTCTGGCCAGGGCAATCAAGCAAGAGAAAGAAATAAAGTGTATTCAAATAGGAAAAGAGGAAGTCAGATTGTCTCTGTTTGCAGATGACATGAGTGTATATTTAAAAAACCTCATCATCTCAGCCCAAAATCTCCTTAAGCTGATAAGCAACTTCAGCAAAGTCTCAGGATACAAAATCAATGTGCAAAATTCATAAGCATTCCTATACACCAAATAACAAACACACAGAGAGCCAAATCGTGAGTGAACTCCCATTCACAATTGCTACAAAGAGAATAAAATACCTAGGAATTCAACTTACAAGGGATGTGAAGGAACTCTTCAAGGAGAATTACAAACCACTGCTCAAGGCAATAAGAGAGGACACAAATAAATGGAAATATATTCCATGCTCATGGATAGAAAGAATTAATATTGTGTAAAGGGCCATACTGCCCAAAGTAATTTATAGATTCAATGCTATCCCCATCAAGCTACCATTGACTTTCTTCACAGAATTGGAAAAAACTACTTTAAATTTCATATGGAACCAGAAAAGAGCCCACACAGCCAAGACAATCCTAATCAAAAAGAACAAAGCTGGAGGCATCACACTACCTGACTTCAAACTATACTACAAAGCTACAGTAACCAAAACAACATGGTACTGGTGCTAAAACAGATATACAGACCAATGGAACAGAACAGAGTCCTCAGAAATAACACCACACGTCTACAACCATCTGATCTTTGACAAAACTGACAAAAACAAGCAATGGAAAAAGGATTCCCTATTTAATAAATGGTGTTAGAAAACTGGCTAGCCATATGCAGAAAACTGAAACTGGACCACTTCCTTACACCTTATACAAAAATTAACTCAAGATGGATTAAAGACTTAAACCAAGGACCTAAAACCATAAAAACCTTGGAAGAAAACCTAGGCAATACTATTCAGGAAATAGGTATGGGTAAGGACTTCATGACTAAAACACCAAAAGCAATGACAACAAAAGCCAAAATTGACAAATGGGATCTAATTAAACTAAAGAGCTTCTGCAAAGCAAAAGAAACTTTCATCAGAGTGAACAGGCAACCTACAGAATGGTAGAAAATTTTTGCAATCTATCCATCTGACAAAGGGCTAATATCAAGAGTCTACAAATAACTTAGATTTACAAGAAAACAACCCCATCAAAAAGTGGGTGAAGGATATGAACAGACACTTCTCAGAAGAAGATATTTATGCTGCCAAGAAACATATGAAATCTTATCATCACTGGTCATTACAGAAATGCATATTAAAACCACAATGAGATACCATCTCATGCCAGTTGGAATGGCAGTCATTAAAAAGTCAGGAAACAACAGATGCTGGAAAGCATGTGGAGAAATAGGAACACTTTTACACTGTTGGTGGGAGTATAAGTTAGTTCAACCATTGTGGAAGACAGTGTGGTGATTTCTCAAGGATCTAGAACCAGAAATACCATTTAATTCAGCAATCCCATTACTGGGTATATACCTAATGGATTATAAATCATTCTACTATAAAGACACATGCACACATATGTTTATTGCCACACTATTCACAAAGCAAAAACTTGGAACCAATCCAAATGCCCATCAATGATAGACTGGATAAAGACAATGTGGCACATATACACCATGGAATACTATGCAGCCATTAAAAGGATGAGTTCATGTCCTTTGCAGGGACATGCATGAAGCTGGAAACCATCATTCTCAGCAAACTAACACAAGAACAGAAAACCAAACACCCCATGTTCTCACTCATAAGTGGGAGTTGAACAATGAGAACACATGGACACAGGGAGGAGAACATCATACATCAGGGCCTATCAGGGGTTGGGGGGCTAGGGGAGAGATAGCATTAGGAGAAATACCTAATGTAGATGAAGGGTTGATGGGTGCAGCAAACCATCATGGCATGTGTATACCTATGTAACAAAACTGCACCTTTTGCCCAGGTACCCTAGAACTTAAAGTAGAATAATAAAAAAAAGAAAATTAGCTAAATCCATTATGATGGAGGAAAACTGAGTCATTATGAATCTTTTAGATCTAGAACTTTACAGTTCTTTAAGCACACCATTTACTAAAGTCTTGACCTGCCATGGTTACACTGCTTTGTAGTTTATTTAAAGATAAAAATAAATGCATTTAATGTGATGGTGTGGGGGAACGATCACAGAAGAAAATACTGAGCACTAAGAAGAAATTTAAATATTGTATGTTACTATGTACTCAGAAAAGTTTTGACAATAAATACTCTAAATGTTGTAATTAAAAACTATTGAATATTGATACTATATAGGAGGTTGATATAAATATCAATATTAAAATAATTACTTTTCAGAAAATCACTACTTTTTAATACTTTTGACCTCCATTCCTTTTCATTTAAACTTTTCAGTTTTCATTTGCGGTTGTTTTATTTAAATTTATGAACACTTTCTTCATCTGCAGTACAGCAAATTTTCTTGCTGTATTTCAGGGACAGAAGCATACATTTAGATTTGGTGTCAGAGTTGGTTTACCTCTGGCCATATATGTAAAAAATATCTGTTCTGCTTAAAACATAGCACTTCATATTACTGTTAATATTTCAATTATGAATATACTGAGTGATTTACAGATTAGCTCTTTTTGATATAAGTATATTGATAAAATCATGAGTGCTCATTAATCATGAATTTATTTCATAATATAAATGTGAATTCAATCTTAAGGTAAATTTTAATGCACTTTTAAATATCGTCTGACATATATTTTGAGGTTCATTTTATGTTTAAGGAAATACCTTTTCTGTTCATATTTGCCATCATATTTACACTCACATCCTTCAGAATCCTTAATTTTTGCTGACTGGGACAAATTAGTCACACTCAAAATATTTTATTTCCTACTTTAAATACATTTACATGTTTTTTAAAATATTTTTTAAAAACTTTAAAAGTATAATTATGCTCAAATAAGAAATCTGTTCCCATTCTATATGGCAGTTAAATTGTTTGGTTTCCTATAAAAATTTGGCCAAATTATTTGCTAAATTGTTTTTGCCAAATTGAATAATTTGGAGGTTTTGAATAATCAGAGGTTTTTGAAAATACTTGTATCAGAAATTAAAACTAAGATATATGAAAATTTAATATTTTAATATATATATTTATATTTATTTATTGAGTCAAATTTATATTTAAATATATAAGAGAAATATACATATATCTCCCTGACTCCCAAGGCAAATTAAAATTTTCTAAATTGTGTTTGCCAGTAACTTTCCAATAAATCAAATTAATGTCTAAATTACTATTAGAAACCCCTATTTTTAAATTTCTTTTATTAAAAATTTTTGAGATCTCTGTTTTCAAAAGACCAAAAACTTTTTGATCTGATTGCCTTTCATCTGTGAAACTCATCTGGTTCTATTATTGGGAATCAGGAAAGTTATTCCCTGAATGACAATATGGGTCAAGATCACCTTTATGCTTGTTAGAGATGATGCTCATCCAGAGACCTTTAGCTTAATGACCCAGCTTCTTGTGCATAAGTTACAGTCTGGGACTGCTGCAAGAACTTAAGAAGCTTCATTATTCTTTTAGGCCACGGGGAAACATTAAATTAACAAAAAAGGAAGGAAAAAAACAAAATATCATGTCAATAACTACAAAGAGGCTCTAGCCTGTTGCATTTCTAGTACCTTAGCTGTGAAATACCACATGGAGTTGTGTTTTGGTAAATTTTGTGTAACTTCTGTCATTTAACTTTTCAACATGTCTAAATCTATTACATAGTATTTCATAGTAATAACTTTTTTGAAGTTAGAAAATTATTATGTCATACTCATATTCTGAGCTCCAGTTGCCTTCACTGCAAAGTAGAAGCTGGCTCTAATATGGCTGAGGAGGAATCCCAGGATTGAAAGTCTGAATCTCAAGAGAGAAATGAGAGATAAAGCCATGAATGTGGATGTCATGGTGATTGGTAAAAAATGACATGGGTGGGGGTCATCCAGGGAGTGTTTTTAGAATCAGAAATCCAGAAAGCTGAAGATGAGGCCTTTGAATCACTGAAGCAGAGCAGCAGATGTCATAGATGAAAATGGAGAGAACAACATTCTGAATAGATAGAATGCATTCAACAGTCAAGTGACAAATGGAGCAGAGAGCCCAATCATCAGGCATATTTAAGAGTTGATTGTTGTTTCTGCAATTAGAAGATCAGTGGATACTTCAAAAGAAAAACATTTCAGTGATAAACTGTGGATGAAACGGAAAGTTTGGGTATTAATTGCAATAGAAAACATAGTAGACAGCCACTGTCCCAAGCTTTCCCAGTGTCCCCTGCCATCCCAGCTGCCCTCTGTGCTCCACAGAACTCAGTGACATCCCTAGGATCCAGTAACTAAAAGGACACTCTTAGCTCAATAGGTGCTTCAGGCCCTTACTCAGGCTCTTGTATCCATGGTGCCATACTGATTATTCAATAATTTTCATAACACCTCTACAGAAGAACACAAGGTTAAAGGAAGTAATGTGTTTTGTTTCATTTTGTTTCTTGATGATTTTTTTAAGAGGAGAAATATTATGCATGTTTACAGAGTGAAGGGAAGAGTTGAGTAGAGATGTAAATGTTAAAATCAAGGAGAAAAGGGATGGGAGAAGAACCCAGGGTGCACAGAAGTAGACAATAGCTTTGAGTGGGGAGAAGACAGCCTGGAGTAGATGAAAAGATTGGAAATGAATATGGACAACTTTGTACAGTGGTGGGTAGGAAGGTAATGAATTCCCTATGCTGGGGCTTTTATATTTTCTTTGAGTTAGGAGGCACTGTCGTCACTATGCAAGGGATAGCAGCGGGTCAGAAGCTCAGGGAGAATGGTAAACATCTTCCATAAGGAATGTGAGACAATTGTTCTTTCTACTTCTATTACAGAGTAGAGTTTAAGCTAGGAATAAAATACTAGTGTATGTTTCATTTTCCTAGTTTTTAAAAATGTGTCTCAAGAGCACTCAAAATAACATCATGAAATAGAGCCCTGAACCATGTTTCCCATGCTCCTACATACATATATACTCATAATAAGGTTTTTGTTAAAGATAGTATTTATAAAAATATGATTACTCTGTATACTACACACATTAAACCTATTTTCTTTCTCATCAGCATGTAGTAGTCATTCCAGTGAGCTAATGTGTAAATATCTAACTCACATTTTTTGGTAATTTCAAAATATTCAATAATAAGCTTTTGCCAAATTGATTCTGTCATTTCCATCTTAATGAACACTTATTTATTTATTTAGTGTCACATTACAGTGCATAGTAAATAACAGCATCTATCTTTATAAACATATTGGGATTTCATGTAAGGATTGCTCAGATTTTAAAATTTATATTCATATTTCTTGGAATTTCAGTATGATAACAGACATTTTCCAAAGGGTTCTAGTAATTTACACCCTCACTGGCAATCCATGAAAACCCATTTCTCTGCATCCATATCAGCACTGAACAATATTACTTTCCAACTGCTTTGGAGTAGGGGGTGGAATAGTAGGGCTAGTACTCTCTTTTTATATACATAACATCGAAAGTTAATCACCTGTAATTAACAGGTGGTTAATGTTATATATTTTAAAAATGTAATATTTTACCTGTAATATTAAAAAAATATTATCAAGCAAATTGTTCAGAAAGAGTTTCCTGACTATAGAGAAAATAAGCTGGTTCAAACAATCCTTCATCCTGCAATGCTTTGGGAGGACAATCCAGTTTTTCTGTTTAGGAACCTTTGCATACCCATTATCCTACTGTGTTGGCCTGGGGCTGAAATAAGAGCTTTAGAAATGTGAGAAGATGTAATCATTTCAATTAATATGAATTATAAGTCATGAGAAGAAGGACGACTAATAATTTTTTTTTCAAATTGTATCATTCAGTATCATCAACAAGGTCTCAGAATTTACTAATACCAAGTTCATACACAATTCCCTGGCAATGCTGTTACACATCGTGGCAACTAAGGCATCTATCATGGTCTGGAATTTGCTTTTTATAATCACTCTTCTAGATTCTTCTTTCCTTATGCACCAGCAATGATGAATTAGTCACAATTCCTAAGATCTACATATACATTCCTTTTTGTAATAATTCAAACTATGTGAATGAATTAGACTTCATTTCCCCCATCCCTGGCTCTGAAAGCTCTATTTAACAGACAGGGTCCCACTTAATGACAACTCTTTACTGAAGTGCTTCAACATTAAAAAAAAAATTCTACTTTTTTCAATGAGATATTATATTTTTTATTATCACCATACTTACACATTTTTGTCTCTCCTACTAGATTTTAGAAGTTTTGAGATCCGGGACTTTGACTTATTCATCTTTCTCTTTAGCAACCATCTGTATTATCTGACACCTAGCTCAGTGCCTGGTACACAGGAGATACTCAATAACAGTTGAATTAATGAAAGTATATGTGGATGATGTAGCAGGCTAGCTAAATCAGGTTAGGGAAGGTGCAGCTGTCAAAGTCCATCTCTGATTATAAATCCTGGGAAAACTGTATTAACGGTTTGAGGATATAATGAAGCTTGCAGTCAGTCAGAACGCCCTTTCTTAAAACCTTCTGAGAATAAAACAGGCCGATTGATTACACAAACAAAATTTGAGACTACAAGGGAAACTGGCCCTGTTTTTTCCCCTCCCCTGCAAGTTAATCACATTTGACCATGTAATTTCATATTTACAATGCATTTTCTATTTACGCCAAACCAGATATGCTACTGGAGGCAATTTACTTAATTTTTAAAATTTCTAACGCTAGCACACAATGACATAAGTTCCTATTTTTATTTTTATTTTTAAAAATTTAGATCTTTAAATATTTACAAACATTCAGGTATCCATTTTAAACACTTGGGACATATTCCTGAATTACCATTAACTATTACATTGATTAGAAAAATGCTACTGGTAACAGTACAATGCGAGTCTAGAATAATGTGTCTCATTTTTAATGCTTTGTTAGTATACTACCTTTCCTCTCATAACTGTGGATATATCCCTGAGAACCAGAAAAAATGAAATAATAATACTTTGAATTGATTGTTAGCTGCTATTTCTGGAATTGTAAAATATATATTTTTTTTATTTTTCAAAGAGCATGAAAGCTAGTTTCACTGCAGATGCTAATACATAGAGAGCAATTTATATATGAATTCTGAAGGGGCCTGGAGGGAAGAGCTTTTTCACACAGACAGATGAATTAGGAGACTTAGCTGACAGGGTCATCACTACATTTCTTATCGGAAAAATGGATTTCTACTGCAGGGCTAGAAAATATTTTTAAAAAATCCTCAAGTAGCCTGTAGCATTCAATGAATCATGTCATAAATTGAATGGAAAGAGAATCTGAGCATGCCTTGCAGAATATGGAGTGAGAAAGAGACCTGCAACATCAGGCATGCTAGATAAAAGAAAAATATCTCAGGCCAGCAAAGAGATCTTTTGGGCTCGAGGTCGAAAATTGAATGGTCACGTTTAAGTGAGTGCTTCAGTAGCATTTTACATAAAAAATTCATCTGTTTTTCAAAGTAATATACTGTGCTAAATGATGTTTATGTCTTCTTAGTTCTGTTGCCTCATTTAATGATTATAGACAGAAATTCAATCATTGTAGAAGTAGTCAGCTTTAACAAGGTGGCCAATGAATAACACTAATGGTATTTGCTCTTTGCAAGTAAATAAGAAGGCATTGGATTTATATTGGTAATTTAGAGTAGCTTAGAAAACCAACTGAAAAAAAAGGAAGAGAGGAAAAATGAAAGAAATAAGAACGGAAGAAAGGATGGGAGGAAGGAAGGAAAGAAAGCAAGTGGGCTATCTCAAGTAGAACAAACACAAGTACAACTGACAAACTATTTCAGTGAGTCTTGGAGCATATGGGCAGTTTGAGGTTCTATTTAATGTGTCAAGATGTACTGTGTTTTTGAGATATTTTAGTCAACTGGACTTAGTAGTGATTCACACTCTCCACAGCATCATAAAAGTTTCAGTTTGTGCCAGGGAAGATAAACTATTTTGAAGTAAGTTTGAATTTCAATTCTACCTTTTCCCCATATCTGCATAGACACGGCCTTATTGTAGTACAGGAATTTTGACACTTTCTTTGATTTTTGTCCATGCCATGCAACTCTTGAGTCTTACAGAATCAAACCATGTTCTACCATTCAAGAAGGGTTTCTTTTCCAGTTCATAAATATTTGGGTTTAGAGCAAAGGAATGAGAACATATATTTAGAAAAAAGGCAATTCATTTGACATTTATCTGACTGGTGGCATAAAAGAAATAAAGGAGAGGTAAAGAGTGAAAGAATGAAACATTTTATTTCAAAAGCTTATCATTAAAAATATGTTGTCCTTAAATGCTTAAAAATTCTATAATTTGAATTATGCTTCTCCAATACTGAACACTGATATTCTTAAGGAAATGCACAGGGAAAACTTGATGCTTAAGAATGATATTTAACTTATATTCTCAGTAACAGCCTACATTTTAGTTTTATGCATGTTGTTTAAGATTTCTAAAACATCTGATCTGAGGCTAATATTGAAAATGAGACACGCTCTTTAAAGTTGAATTATCTTTCAGGATACATTTTATTTTATTATTCAGATAAATAGAATCCTCTTAATACCCTAAAATGAAAATAGTTTAACAATATGAATTGTCTTTTTTGTTACGAGTCATGTGATTTTAATTGGCACTATTTCAATGACTGTTTTACTTTTAGCATCTAATTATCTCCTTTTTTTCTGTTTTTAATGGTTATTTGAATAACCTGCCATAGCCATAAATGTTGACTGTGTAACAAGTCACAATTTTAGAATTGTATGCTAAACTTTTGCTGAGCAACTATTTTGTCTGTGCTACACACCAGAAGAAACATAAAACTTGATTAATGATCTTCATGTTTCTAAGTGTTTATAGTCACTGCTCTAAGAAAGACAAATATACACACAAAATTACAAATAAGCCAAAATATTAAACTTTCATAATGGAGATATAAACATGTATTACAGATTCATGAGGGAGGGAGAATATGTTGGATGAAATATCACATTAAAAGTGAGTCACTGGAATTTAGCAACAAAAGGAGTCAAGTTGGTCGGTATGTGAAGGGTCCGGGACACTACAGGAAGAGGGACAAACATGAACACAGACGCTGAAATGTACAAAGATGTGATATATGTATGGAATGGCAAATACACTAGTATTGTCTGGGGTCTTGGGAAGCTTGGCAAAAATAGAGGAAAAATAAGATTTCCCTCACCTTGTAATAGTCTTCAGATACTGTTTTAAAACAACTGAGAAATTACTTATAGAAAATGTGTATACCTGCAAAGCTCTTAAATAGGGGGGTCATAGAGCCAGAAGGCACCTTTTGGAAAACAACTGTAGTGGCTGTATAAAGAGTAGGTGGCTGGCCCAGCAGATTGGAGGAAGGGAGATACCTTTGGATGTGTCTGAAATGTTTCTAGGGAAGCATAAGCTTTCCAGATGCAACGTTAAAGAAAAGGGAGAAACAGCTGTCAAAGTAAAATGTGGCTCCTGTTGCCGTGACTTGATCACTAACTGGTATAAGAAATAAGGGAGCATATGAAGGATTAAAGATGAATGTGAACACCAAACCTTCAAGGTTCAGTGGCTTCAGGGATAGTTATGCCTTTAACAGATAAAGAACACAGGATGATGATTGGGTCTGTGAACAATACTATTTTAGGTATGGGAAAATAATGTACATTTGAGAGTTTTGCATTTGTCTGATGTGAAGTCTCATGGTAGATGAGATTTTACCAGGACAGGAGGTAAAGGATAAGAGAATGGAACAGATGCTTCAGCGAAGTGCAGTGAGAAAGAATGAAAGGGATGTATGGAAAATGATATGAAAATCTTATTTTAGAGATTTTGTTAGAACAGAGTTTAAGGAAAAGGAGTGGTAATCAACAAATTTGGAAATTACATAAAGTCGAAGAAGGATGAAGATTGAAAAGAGGTTGATGGATTTGAAAAGCAGATCATCATGAGTTTGTTTTTAGCTTTGATTCCCTGGAAGCTGAGATTGGAATTCTTGTGCATGTGTGCTCTCTGCGGAAACTTCTAATGTTACTAGGGAATCAAGACAAGGAGGGGAACAAGATCAGATGGAGATGAGGTTCAGCCTGATTCCAGGGAGACCTCTAGAGTGTGAATTGCACCTGAGTCTTCTCTTGAGCTAAAGGCCTGGGCTGTAGAACCGTACAGCAACTAGGCAATGGCTATGAACAAACTCTGGAGTGGCCAGTGAGTGGGAATATAAACCTCAGGGAGGCAGTTCTCTGCATTCAAGGGTGACCATCCACTGAAGGGTGCAGATGTGAATTAAAAAGTCCTGGAAATTTAACCATCACCTCTATATTGGAATAACCTTTGATCATTGTGTGTTTTTTATTTTGTTCTGTTTTTGTTTTTGTTTTTTTAGACAGAGTCTCACTCACTCTGTCACCCTGGCTGAAGTGCAGTGGTGCTATCTCGGCTCACTGCAACCCCCACCTCCGAGGTTCAAGCGATTCTCCTTTCTCTGCCTCCTGAGTAGCTGGGATTACAGGTGCCCGCCACTATACCCAGCTAATTTTGCTGTGTGTATTTTTAAGTTAATTTGTGTAAGAAAAATTTCAAG
Source organism: Pongo pygmaeus (assembly GCF_028885625.2). Lineage (NCBI taxonomy): Eukaryota > Metazoa > Chordata > Mammalia > Primates > Hominidae > Pongo > Pongo pygmaeus. The sequence goes on from NC_072387.2 coordinate 101,671,501, forward strand.
TGTAATTTTCTGGAAACCCATGTCTTTTAATATTGAATAGTTGTAATAAAACATTTCTGGGGAGAAGATTTGAAAAACATAGGACTTATTCATATAACCTAGCAAAATATGGAATTATCATTTTAGGGTAGCTCTAATAATTACTATACAGTGATTCTCCACCACAAAAGAATGATAGTAATAAGCTCATGGATTCCTTTTTTATACTATAATAATTAATGCCTTTAATTTTTGAACTCTGAGATTCTTTATGTTTTTATTTTTGTTTTAAATACAGTGCAACTTTTTAATTCATTGGCTTCTTAGTGTCACATCTTGACACACAACTGTTAGATTTGCCTTTAACCTAAAAATCAGTAAGATTTTAAAAATCATTTAATCGTTTTTCAGCTTTATTAAAATATAATTGACAAAACTGTACATATTTAAAGTGTACTGCTTAATGGCTTGATACACATATGCATTTCCATTGTGAAATGACTACCACAATCAAGTTAACTAGCAAATCTACCACCTCACATAGTTACCTTTTTGTTGTTGTTAAGAACACTTAAGATCTGCTCTCTTAGCAAATTTGAAGTATACAGTACAGTATTATTAACTATAATCCACAGTTATTTAGTCATTTAACTTTAATGAGTAAATATAGTTTGCTGTAACCAGGAAGGCACAGACAAGGGCTTTTGGCTCTTCTTCTGCAACTCTGTTCCAACTGAAAGAGTTTATGGAGAAAAGAACCATTCCCTCAAGAGTATCAAGCAGTAATAAAAATATTAAATAGTATTACCGTGTCTGAGTGCCTTTCCTGTGTTTTCTAACTTAACCTAATAATAACCCTTTTAAGTGTTGTTATCGTTCCTAAAGAGATAAAACTTGGTTAAAATTTAAGATTTGTCACTTACTAGCTGCATGATTTGAAAAGAGTTGTTTAAATTACCTAAGCTTTTGTTTTCTCATCAGTAAAATGGAGATAACAGTAGGTGCCTCATGGGGGATTATTAGATCACACTTAAAATTGGATCATAGTTCATACTTTAACTGGGGCTTTAACCATCATCATTTACATCATGCCTATTCCATTTTCTTTCCTTTTGGCAGAAAGGCATATAGTGAAATCTATGCAAATTAAATGAACATATGGGAAACTCTTTCTTTGCAGAAGGAGTTGTGGGGCTCCCTCTACGTGACCTGAAAAGTACCTATAAGGCTGTAAGACACTTTACATATCCCTAGTTTATCCCCTGGCATGCTCATATGACTTACTAAATCATACAAACACACCAGGTTCTAATATACAGTCATATTCATTTTACAACTTCTCAATTAACATATAATCCTAAACTGCATGCTTTATGTTGAAGAAGAAAAAAACAGCAACTAATACACCATCATAGTACCGCCTTAAATGCTAGTTTAACCTGATTCTCCCAGTGTAACAATTTTGAGTTGCACATAAGGGTTTTATTGAACTTTTTATTCTTTTATTGGTTATGGTTTAGTAACTTAGTATTTCCTTAGAATTGATATAAGCATGTAAACTGAAGTTGATGGTCAAGTATACCTTTATAATAAGCTAAGCAGCTTTAGGGTACCTAGATCTTTTGTGAAGTGCAAGTTCACCGAGAGAAGTAAGTACTAGTATGACTAGGCTTGTCTATCATTGGCTTTTGAATGGCTTTTTTACTGAAGACAAAAAGGAAGGAGGAACTAAGCGTAATTTCTAAATACTTGGATACCTCTGCAAGTATTGTCGATGGTTATTTCTCCTTCAAGCACTCTCCCATTTTCTTTCATCAGATTGGCCAGTCTCATCTCAAATCCTCTACAGAAAATGTTGAAGGTACTCTAGGGTGAGATAACAGTTTTCAATGTTTATGGGAATTGAAGAGGTTTTGGGAAAATGGATAATATTATTGGAAAAAATTAGATTGTTTGAGTGAAGATTAAGTTCAAAGAGAGAATGTATTATAATTTTGTGCAACTGAAATGGGTGTGGGCTGGGCGCGGTGGCTCGCGCCTGTAATCCCAGCACTTTGTGAGGCCGAGGCGGGTGGATCACTAGGTCAGGAGATCGAGACCATCCTGGCTAACATGGTGAAACCCCGTCTCTACTAAAAATACAAAAAATTAGACGGGTGTGGTGGCGGGCGCCTGTAGTCCCAGCTACTGGGAGGCTGAGGCAGGAGAATGGTGTGAACCCGGGAGGCGAAGCTTGCAGTGAGCCAGGATGGCGCCACTGCACTCTAGCCTGGGCGACAGAGCCAGACTGTGTCTCAAAAAAAAAAAAAGAAAAAGAAATGGGAGTGAAAATATCATTGATTATTAGTAATAATTACTAGATGTAGTGACTTTTAAAAGACTCCTTTAAGGATGGCTGTTAAATAGGTTTCTATATGTACCTTTATTATAATTATGTGTGTGTGTGTGTGTGTGTTTGTGTGTGTATGTACACATACACACAGATAAGAAAAATTATGGGCTTTACTGTAAGTACATCATAGAGTTCAACTGAAAAAAATGCTGTCAAAGAGCAACCATGTAGAATTAGGCATGGTTTGCTCCTGCTCAGCTGCTGAGTGTTACATTTCTGGTTTAGAGGGGAGAAGTGTTCTTTTCCCATAAGACTTGATGTAATCTTTCTACTTTGGTTCCAAATTTCTAACCTAAGAATAAGAAGTAATTAAGATCAAAAGAATAATGAGAAACCTCATCCCTGGTTAAAATATATATTTAGTAAATATTACAGGAAGAGATACCAGATTATTTAGAAATAGAATAATGAAACAAAACTTTCCTGATTCTTTTCTGTTGTATAATCAGAAATTACATCTCCTGGTTACATGATCTCTGAGATTAGTTTCTAAAGTTAGACGTATTTTGACAGGAAATTTTAACTCATTTTATTTTCAAAATACATACCTTTTAGTGACCATAAATCTAATTTTTGAAGAATATTATTTATGGTCTTATAGTAGAAAATGCAGCCTCAAGTTCTGTACTCTCCATCACTTTGGAAAAGATCATTCTAGTTGAGCAAAATGCTTTTAATAGCGAGGTATTGATGTGGCTCTTGGCTGTTATTATGTAATCATGTCATGTAACTTTCTGTTCTTTCTGAAGTGATGAAATCAGTTCACAGTGATGGAATGGGCTGCTACATTTCAGTCCTAAACTTTTCACATAAAATCATAATTATTAATTGGAATTAATTTCAGACCACGCATTTAAATGCCAGTTTTCACTTGAATGTCAATTTTGTCCCTTACTCTCACCTTGAAAACATAACTTGCTCTATTTTGTTAGGAAGGAAGCACAAGGCTGTAGTGTATTCTCAGTTCCTATGTTGGATAAACCTGGTCAACAGTTGGTTTATTTAATTATTGATTGAAGTAATATTTATTGGATGTTCTTGCATACCAAAAACTAGTAGTAGAAACTAGGAATTTAAAATGTAAGTGGGCTTAATCCTGTCCACAGAAACCTACGCTAGTGAGGGAAGAGTTAGAGTAAATGCAGTGGGATAGACATACCTATGGGAATATGCCTGGACCTGGGAGGGGCTCCAGCCTAAAGGATGGTTTTCTGAAGGGAGGTGGGCCTATAAGAGTTAGAAGAACAGAAACTGGAAATGGAGGAGAAAGAGAAAGTAGAAGGGAACAATGAAGAGGGTAGAAAAGAGGATGGTCTAAAGTGATTCAGCTTCTTTCATAAGTGAGGTAGATCTGTTGTTAACTATATCTGGGAAATATGATATTTGAATTAATCTCTTAAACCATAGTAGTAAAGCTTTCCAATAGATTCTGAATAGTATCATCTTGCTTCTGAGCCAGAGACATTCTGATGATTGATTCATTAGGAGTTCTATGTACTTGAAAGTCAATTGTTACGCAAATAATTTACAAGATAGTACGACTTTAGCTTTGTATAATGAGTAACTTTAAAAAATCAGATATTCCTGAAAGTATATTTTATGCAGTATGGTTATTTCTAAAACTTAATATAATATAGATTGCTCATATTTTATTTATTATCTTGAATCCCAGAATGCTTAAATGTGAGCTATTTTTTAGAAGTGAGAGGGCAGATCTACAACTGCCGTGGAAAAATTAGTTTTGGCTTATTGAAAGGAGGTGGTCAGTCCCTTTAGCTTACCCTAGTATCTCTGCAACTCCTTCCTTCTACCTGTGTGCTGCAAACTGATTGCTCTTTTTTTGATGTAGTAGAGAATGCATTTGCTTCTGCTGGGTTTCCACATACATGCCTGTTTCAAAACCATGCAATTTTCAGCCCACTACTACCTGCCCTTTTAGTATGATGACATGACATGCATTTCTACACCCAGAATTACCAGGGCTTTGTGTCTGACTTTCCAGGCTTGTTTATCCCAGACACTGCTCTATAGAGGCACTGTCCTCCCTCACCAGGCTGCCTTGGAAAGAAGAATGAGTGAATTTCCATCCATTGCCCATAAACCACCCGCGGTTTAATAGCTCTATGAATATTTACAAATATATTTTATACCTTCCAGTATTTTTTCATATCTAGCCAAATTCTATATTCAGAGATTTCTTTTTGGCCAAACCTCAATAAATAACATTATTAAAGTTTGTGTATTCTGTTTGAATTATTGGAGGTTTAGAGTCTTACCGGCTTACTGCCCTTTAATGTATACTCTTGAGTATCCGTAGAACACAGTTTGAAAAGAGTTGCTTTAGGTCAAAGAAATATGAGTTTCTGATAGAATTTCGGGTACCTTCAAATGGCTATTGAGCTGTTGATCGAGGGAAACCTCCAAAAATTACATAATCTATAAAAATCTTTTTATGCTTAATATCAGCTGTGGTACATTATGATGCATGTATCAGAAGAGAGTGGTTATTTTTATTTTACTAACTCTGATATACACAAAATGATGTCATGTGACCATGGAATATTAGAGCTATTATGGGACTAAGAAATAATTCATACCTTCAATGTAAAGATGAGAAAAGTGAGGGACAAAATTGTAAAGGATATTGCTCACTGTCTCACAGACTAGAGGCAAAGATGAGTCAGGCATTGAGATTTCTTTCTTCTCCCTTCCAGTATATCAAACTGACACTTAATTATAATCTTTTAAATGCTGATTACTTGTATCTTTCAACAGAGGTTTTTCAGCTCAATAATTGTTTGAAAGTTACAACATTAGTATTTGGTTGAGATACCATGACTCTCACCTTGAAAGGTTAGCAATGCTTAACCTTTGATAACCAATGTCAATTAATATAATTAGCTGATGATAATTAGTATCATTAAATTAACAATAAAACCATCACTATATCTCTGACATCCATGCTTTTTGCCAAATCTGCCTGAAATTTATAAAACAACCCGGGGCTATTTTACCCCTCAGGTGACATTTGCTAATGTCTGGAGCCATTCCTGGTTGTCACAACAAAGAGTTTTCTGGTTCAAACTGTCAATAATATCAAGGTTGATAAACCCACTAAAGGGATTTAATGCTGCCCTCTGCACTTAATAAACCCACTAAAGGGATTTAATGTTGCCCTCTGCAACACCTATATGTAATAAAAGACATGTTTCCTATACTAGTTGAAAAGAAGTCTGATCTTCCCTATTCTATTGTATTTCAAACTTTTAGGGATGTCTCTAGATTACAGTATGTCATATTTTCATGAAGAGCTTCAAATATTCTCATCTATATTTTATAGAATTAAATCCTCTTCCTTTTTTTTCAAAGATCTATTTTGTAAGCCTAACCTCACACAAATGCCAGTGCTTTTCCTTTGTGACTTTTCAAGCTTCATTTGTTAGATATGTCTCTACATATATAGAAAAAAAGGTGATTGTTATATTTTAGATTCCACAATTGATCTACACAATAAAAAAGTTGTTTTGTGTTATTTGCATTTCCTGGTATTTATTTTTGTTTGGGGCTCTATCCTTATTAACTGTTAACAATTTCATGAAATGATGAATAGTCATTTTTTATACACTGAAGAAAGAAATATTGAGTCCAGGAAATACAAGCTAGACACATACCTGCCTCTTTGGAGTTGAGCCTTCTGCAGGATTATGTAAGTGAATAGGTAAACAAGATGCAATATGATGATAAAGAATATGGAAGGCACTACAAATGCACATAAAAGGGCCTATAATCGAGGCTTGAGCAATCAGAGAGGTGAGGTCTGAGCTGATACCTGGCAAGTAACATGGAGATAAGTATTATTTCTGACAGAAAGAAGACTTTAAACACATCTCATTTAGAGATGAGATACAGCCAGTGCCCCAGAGGTACTGAATACTGTTGGCAATTGTAGGACAATGGTAGGTATTTGTGTAAGTAAACAGATCTAAACATGGAAAAATACAGTAAAAATAAAATCTAAAAGGTAAATAAAAAATACACTCGTATAGGGAACTTACCATGAGTGGAGCTTTCAGGACTAGAAGTTGCTCCAGGCAAGTCAGTAAGTAGTGAGTGAATGTGAAGACCAAAGACATTACTGTACACTACTGTAGACTTTATAAACACCATACACTTAGGCTACAATAAATTTAGAAAACGTTTTCTTACATAAAAAATTAACCTTAGCTCACTGTGACATTTTTACTTTACAAGCATTAGTTGTTTTAATTTTTTCTTTATATTCTTACTTTAAAAGCTTTTTTCTAATTAAAACAATTTTTTTAAATTATATTTTTATGTTATTTTGTTAAAAACTAAGACTCAAACACACACATTAGCCTAGGCCTACACACGGTCAGGATCATCAATATCACCATCTTTCACTTCCACATCTTATTCCATTGAAATGTCATCAGAGCAAATGACATGTATAGAGCTTTCATTTCCTATGATAATAGTACCTTCTTTAAAAATACTTATGGAAGATCCTAGCTGTCACTTTTTTAGAAATATGTCCATGGTGGTTTACTTGTTTTTTTTTTCTCTTCTTATAGATTTGCTTATAAGCAAATGATGCATCATGAACATTTCTCTCTATTAAGGAAAATCTTTTGGTGTTGGAGTCCATGTTTTAAAACATTTTAAGGAGCTTGTTGAGACCTGCAAAAGCTGCACACATCACTGCATTTTCTTGGGAGTACGTCTTCTCTTTTTAGGTTTATTTACACCAGCCTCACCATAAACATGTGAATAATGTTTGAACTGTAATGATACTGCAGCTAGGACCTCAACAAGTAACAGGAATTTTTCAGCTCCATTATAACTTTAAGGGACCCACTGTGGTATACGTGATCCATCATTAGCCAAACATTGTTATGTGGAGCATGCCTATACTTTAATGAGATATTGCAGAACTGGGAGAGCTTCATTTCAGATATTTTCATTATGAAATATTTGCTGAGTGCCTACTCTAGGACAGGCACCATTCTAGGCTTCAGAACAACAGCACTGAACCAAACAACTGAAGTCTCTGCCCTTGTGTAGTTTACATTCTAGTGTGGTAGCTTATTAGTATTATTCATCTCTATATGCTACTTTTCATTAACAGTTTTCACCCTTGTATACAGTCTGAATGGTAAGTACAAGTGTTTACATGGACTGACCAATGTATTGAATGCTAAATTATGGAATTTTTTAAAAATTATAGAAATAATAAGTTGATATTAAATTGAAAGATGTTAAAAATTTATTCAAGAAACTTTGATATTCAGTCTCTAACTTTTCAAGTTTTTTGGGGGTTTCTCTTTCTCATCTGGGGGTATAATGTTTGATGTGGATGAGACTTTTTCTTGGAAGAATTTTATTCCTTTTTTCATTTAAAATATCATAGTTGATGTGGCAAATACATTGATCAGCAGCACTTACAGAAGGGTAATTTTTTTAAAGAAACATGAGAAATTAAGGTACATCTTAGAAAAGTGATTACTCTGCCCTTATACCAAGACACAATAAGACTTTACGCTGGGATTACAGCATGGAGAGATTTACAACAGCTTCCATTGGTTTAGATACAGCTAAAGAATTAACAGAGGATTGGTTGGCACTCTAAAGAATGGAAAATTTAACCAACTTCTAGAAAGGTAATCAGATTATTGTCTGTATTATTCTTCACACCTCTGAATGATGAGTGTGCTTTCCAACAACAACATTCATGAAGTTGACTTTGAAATGTTTAACTTAAAAGGATCTTACAGTTCTTTGAATCCTTATTTAAAGTGTCCTGATATCAGCTTAGTCATGTTAGAATAAAATATAAAGTCATTCAAGACATTTATACTAGAGATAACCATTTCTAGGTCATAACATTTTATTGGATACAATCAGAAAATGTGGTGTGGTTGGCAAACCCTACATTGGGTTTTGAAATTACTGTGCTACCAGTATGTTCCAATCAATGAGAACCTTTCAGCCATGAACTTTTATTGATTTGTATTCCTCAGAGTAACATAAATAGCTTTCCTTAAGTCTTCCAATTTCACTATGGTTATTTTTTTCCTGAAATCTCTGCTGTTAGAAGGTTTATTTATGCACTTACTCTGTCGCTTTCCAACCCCTTCATGGTTTGAGTCAAGAATAGGTACCAGTGTTCTATGAGCAAGTAGGAAAAAAAAGAGGTGCTATAACCAATTAAATTATTCTATAAACAGTTATAGTGTGAATAGTTCTGTAATCAGAACAATACATTTTAGCATTTGCAGAACAAATAAAGATATTGAAAATTTCTTCCTTTTTTATTTTTAGTTTTTGTGGGTACGTAATAGGTATACATATTTACGGGGTATAGGAGATGTTTTGGTATAAGCATGAAATATGTAATAATCACATCATGGAAAGTTGGGTCTGCATCCCCTCAAGCATTTATCTTTTGTGTTACAAACAATCCAATTAAACTCTTAGTTATTTTAAAATATACAATTAAATGATTGACTCTAGTCCCCTTGCTGTGCTGTCAAATACTGTAATAGGTCTTACTCATTCTTTCTAGTTTTTTTGTACCCATTAACCATTCCCACTTCCTTCCCCCTTCCTCCTCCCCAAACTACCCTTTCTGGCCTCTAGTAACTATCCTTCTATTCTCTGTCTCCATGGGTTCGATAGTTTTGATTTTTAAAAGATACTGAAAATTTCAACCAAGAAAAGCAAAAACAAGCAAGTACTCTCTCATCCAATCACACTAGAAATTAAATTCATTTTTAATAAATAATATTTCAATGCTTATTTTCACTTTTAAAACATATATGTAAAATTTAAGCCTCAAATTTATACTGTTAATAGACATGTTTTTAACATTTGCTTAAAAAATAGGAGTTTAGTTTCTATACTTAACATATGATGGTTAAAATGAGAATTCAGCACTTTCAAGTCACACGATTTTTTTTCTATTCTCTAAGATGTTAACTATTTTATGTTGCCTGGAAATGTGAATACATGTATTAAATAGCAATCTCATTGCGTATACCAATTGATGGTAATTAAATTGAAGCATCTCTGTTACTATTTTTAAAAGATACTCATTTGAATTTTTTAATCCTGTTTTCAGACTTTATAGTCTAAATTTCAGAAAACGCAACAGTAAAATTTGATAAAGACAATAGCTAATAGATGTCAACAGACTTTATCTTCTGTACAGGTGAGTTTTAACATGCTTTTCTAACTAGCATAACCTAGTAACCATGGAATGAAACCAAAGTAACCATGGAATGAAACCAAAGAACAGGCACAGCTTCAAACTTCATTGGCTTTTCAGCTCTTAAGAGAATAGTCATATCTAAGACAAGAAATTTTGTTTAATCTACCTTAAAGTATCTGTAAAATGTATACTTTCCCCCTAGCCATTACAACTATGGCAATCCACATTCAAACATGCATGTAAAATTAGTCATCTTTTCCTGATTTTATAGAGTTATGGAAAATTAGTCCTAATGCCTATTTTAAACAAAGCATTGTACTTTCCTACCGTGAAAAAAATAGTGAGATTCTAAATGGATATGTGAATGAGAAGCAAAATTGGTGATATGCTCTAATAATATAAAATTAACATGTAGAATCAAATCCTTGATTCATGCAACCAAACAGGTTACTGCCAGGACATAAGAAATAGCATGATGATTTTTCATGATATAGGTCTCAAGTACCATGGTATTTCAAAATGCCTTAATTCTGAAGACATCAATTCTGCAGATCTCTGATGCCTGCATGACCTATACCTTAAATATTATGCTTTTCTTGATGATTCAGTCTAGTACTGAGTTTTTAATTTAGTTTTTTATTATTATGTATTGAGGGAAATTTTGTATAAATGCATAGATTGTAGATATATAATTCAATGACACATACATATATATAAATTCATGTAGCCAAAACCTGAATCAAGATACAGAATATTTCTATCCCCTAGAAAGTTCCCTTTGTCCCCTTTCAGTCATTTCCCAGCTCCAATAGGCAACATGCTTTCTGAAGTCTATATCCATGTAATAGTTTTGTCTGTTCTTGGACTTCATATATTTTGTGTCTCACTATTTTTGTTTTACATATATTCTTGATATTCATTCATGTTGTGTGTATTGGTATTTCATTATTTTCATTGCTAAGTAGTATTCCATTGTGTGGTTCATTGTTTTCATTGCTAAGTAGTATTCCATTGTGTAGATATACACATTTAAAAAAATCTGTTTTCATTTGGATGAATATTTGATTTTTTTTCAGTTTCTGCTACTTTCAGTAATACTGCTATTAACATGTATGTAAAAGCCTTTTTGTGGGTATTCAGTTGATCTTGTGTAAAGGCCTAGGAGTGAAACTGATAAATGATGAAATATTTTTATGTTTAATTTTGTAAGAAACTGGATTAGTTTTCAAAAGTGTGTATTTATTTTAGTCTACCATCAGCAAATTATGAGAGGTTGAGTTGTTCATCATATGTTCATCAATATTTAGTGTTGTCATTTTTTCCATTCTGCAAGTAGTAACTGTGATTTTAATTTGTATTTACACAAAATTAAAGATGTTAGGTGTAGTTTCATGTACATCTTGGCCATTTGTATATCTCTTTTTTTTTTTAAGTATCGGTTCAAGTTAGAAATTAGGATAATGTTTTCTTATTGATGTGTGGGATTTCTTTACCTACTCAAGCTCTTTTTCAGGTATATGTATCTTGAATATCTTATCCTAGTCTGTAGCTTGCTCTTTTATTTTCTTAATAGAGATTTATCATTATTTCTTTTTCATTTTTAAAGAAATCCTGTTAATATAAATTTATTGTTCTCTGTCCTAAGAAATATTTCTTGAAGATGGGGCAGATTTGCTCCTACACTTTATATCAGAATCTTTATAGCTTCAGACTATACACCTAAATCTATTATATACCTGAAATTAATTTGTGTGTTATGATATAGGACTTAAGCTTTTTTTTTCTTTTTTGACTTATGAAGTGATTCTGTCATTTATTGGAAAGATTTTTCTTTCCAATTTGAATTGCTTGATGCCTTTGTTTAAAATTAAATGACCAAATATGTATTTGTATATTTCTATTCTTCTCTATTAGTCTATGCATCTTCCCTTACACCAATATCACTTTATCTTGTTCAGGATAGCTTTTGACCAGTATTCAGCCAGGAATAATAATTTCTCCCAATTCATGCTTCATCATGATTTTTATCTTTCTATTATAAGTCCTGTGCATTTCTATATAAATTTTTAAAACCACTTATCAGTTTCTTCAAAATAGAAGATGGGATTTTGTTTGAAATTAATCTAATAACCAAATTGAAAACTGGCATCTTAACATGATCGAGTCTTCTAATTTATGAACATGGATTCAGATCTTATGTAATTTTTCTCAGAAATGTTTAGTAGTTTTCAAGATAGTATTATTGTATACATTTTATTATGTTTTGATGGTAGCAAATATAATTTTAAAAGACATATAATTTATTTTCACATATTGGTCTTATGTCTTGTTTTATATATTATGATTTTTTACACAAATGATTGTGTTGTCTGTACATAAAGATTTGTATGGCTGTTTTTATTTATTTTTTTCCAAGTTTTGTATCTCATTCTTTTTTCTTGCTTTTTAATACTGGCTCAAACCACAGTACATTAAATATAAGTTACAAGGACATACATAATTGCCTTGTTTCCACCACATTATGTGTTCCCTTCAATATATAGTCATTAAGTATGACATTTGATGTATGATTATGTGGATGCTCTTCTTTAATATAATAAAAAAGTTTGCCTCTATTCTTAGTCTACTCTGAAGTTTTATCAAGAATACTTATATAATTTTGTCAGTAGAATTTTCTACATCTATTCAGATCACTATGTGGATTTGTCTTTTTAATGCTATTAATTAATTCAAATATATTGGTTAATTTGGGGATGTTAAAGTAACTTTTTATTACCACAGCAAACCCCAGTTAATTATTATATATATCTTATGTATTACTATAATTTATTTGCTAATATATATTTTTAAATTTTGCATCTGTTTTCATAAGTTATGGTTGTTTATTATTGTTTTTAGTAATGTATTTGCTAATTTTTGCAGACAAGGATAATTTGACTACTTTATTTCCAATTTGCATGTCCCTTTATTTCTTTCTTTTGACTGATTGCTCTAACTAGGGCTTGCTTAGGACTTCTAGTACTATGTTGAATAACAATGATGAAAGTGGGCATCCTTTTCTTGTTCCAGGTCTTAGAGGAAAGGCTTTCAGTTTCCCCCCATTTAGTATGATACTAACTGAGGGTCTGTTCTATATGCCTTTTATTATGTTGAGGTATGTTCCTTCTATACAGTTTTTTGAGGACTATGATCATGTACAGATGTTGAATTTTATCAAATGCTTTTTTAGCATCAATTGAAATGATCATGCGGTTTTTGTCCTTCATTCTATTGATATGATGCATCACATTAATTGATTTTCATATGTTTAACCATCCTTGCATCCCTGGGATAAATCCCACTTGGTCATGATGAATGATCTTTCTAATGTGTTGTTGAATGCAGTTTGCTAGTATGTTGTTGAGCATTTTTGCATCAATGTTCACCAGGTATATTGGCCTGTAGTTTTATTTATGTGTCTTGGTTTTGGTATCAGAGTAATACTGGCCTTGTAGAATGAGTTTGGAAATACTCTTTCCTCCTCTATTTTTCACAGTAGTTTGAGTAGGATTGGTATTAGTTCTTTTTAAAATATTTGGTAAAATTCAGGAGTAAAATCATTAGGTCCTGGATTTTTCTTTCCTGGGAAACTTTTTATTATGTTTCCATCTCATTACTTATTGGTCTTTACAGGTTTTGGATTTCTTCATAGTTCATTCTTGCTAGGTTGTATGTGTCTAGGAATGTATCCATTTATTCTGGATTTTCTAATTTATTGGCCTATAGTTGCTCATAATAGCCTCTAATGATCCTTATAATTTCTACAATATCAATTATAATGTTGCCTTTTTCATCTCTGATTTTATTTATTTAGGTCTTTATTTTTTTTAGTGTGGCTAAAGGTTAGTAGTTTTGGTTTATTTTTTAAAAAACAAACTTTTCATTTTGTTGATATTTTGTATTTTTTCATTTCAATTTCATTAATTTCTGCTCTAATCTTCATTCTTTCCTTTCTTCTATACTTATTTTGCATCTGGTTTACTTATGCTTTTCTAGTTCTTTAAGGTGTATCATCAGGTTATTTATTCGAGGTTTTTTACTTCTTTGATCTTGGAAATTATAGGTATAAATTTCCCTCTTACTACTGCTTTTTGCTGTATCCCATAGGTTTTGGTGTGTTGTGTTTCCATTTTCATTTGTTTCAATAAATTTTTCAAGTCATTTTTAATTTCTTTGTTGAAATTCTAAGGATCATTAGAGGCTACTATGAGCAACCATAGGCCAATAAATTAGAAAACCTAGAGTATATTGATACATATAGACACAGAAAAATCCACATTATCAATTTGTTCTTAAATAAGCATTGGTAATTTGTCTCTTTTAAGAACTTTAAGATGCCAAATTTGTGAGTATAGAATTGTTCATAATAGTTATCATCATTTAACTATACAGGTTCTGTAATGATATTTCTTCTTTTATCAGTCCTTTTTGCTTAGTCTTACTAGTATGTAACAACTTTATTGATCTTTTCAAAGGAACTTTTCACTTTGTGAATTTACTATTTACTTTCAATTTCATTTATTTCTTTCATTAGCTCTATTATTTTACTTTTTTCAAATTATGTTTTATTTGTTTCTTATTTTTTCATTGACTTTTAAACATATGTATTTTTCCGACATAAGAATTTAGAGTAATAAATTACCCTCTCAATTTAGCTCTATACCACAAATACGTAACTGTGTTATTGTCATAATTTTATTTTATTTTTTAATTGACACATAATAATTATGCATATTTATGGGTACATAGTGATGTTTCAATACACATAGTGTATATATGTAATTACCCTGATGAGATGATGGTAATTAGCATATCCATCATTGCAAACATTTATCATTTCTTTGTTTTGGGAACATTCAATATCCTTTCCTAACTATTTGAAACTATATATTATTGTTAACTATTGTCATACCATAGTGGTATAGAGCATTAGAACTTATTCCTCCGATCTAGCTTTACTTTTGAATCTTTTAAAAAATCTCTTCTTATCCCTCCCTTCCTCTTACACTTCCCAGCCTCTAGCATCCTCTGTTTTACTTTTAACTTGTGTAAGATCAAAATATTTTAGCTTCCACATATGAGTAAGAAGCTGTAATGTTTAACTTTCTTTTCTTGGCTCATTTCACTCACATAATATCCTCCATTTCTATGCATATTGCTGTGAAAGACATGATTTCCTTCTCTTTTATGGCTGAATAGTACTTCATTATGTATATATACATCCTTCCTTCCTTCCTTCCTTCATTCATTCTTTTCTTTCTCTCTCTTTCCTTCTTCTTTACCTTTCTTTCTTTTTCTTTTTTTTTTTTTTTTTGAGACGGAGTCTTGCTCTGGAGTGCAGTGGCATGACCTTGGCTCACTATAACCTCTGCCTCCCAGATTCAAGTGATTCTTCCACCTCAGCCTCCCGAGTAGCTGGGGATGCACCACCATGCCCAGCCAATTTTTATATTTTTAGTAGAGATGGGGTTTCACCGTGTTGGCCAGGTTAGTCTTGAACTCCTGACCTCCAGTGATCCACCTACCTCGGCCTTCCAAAGTGCTGGGATTACAGGCATGAGCCACCATGCCTGGCCTGTATACCATATTTTCTTTATCCATTCATCTGTTGTTGGACCCTTAGGTTGATTCCATCTTAGGTATTGTGAATAGTGCTGCAATAAACATCGAGGTGCAGATGTTTATTCAATATACTGTTTTCCTTGATTATTTTATATTTTTTCTAAATTATCTTTTGATTTCTTTTATGAACTACGAGTTAGTGTTTCATGTGATTTACAACTATTTGGGGGTTTCCTAGATATCTCTTATGTCATTGATTTCAAATTAAATTTTATTGTGATCAGAGGAAATATTTTATAAAATCTGAAACTTAAAATCCGTTTAAACTTACTCTTTAACTCAGCATTTGGCCTATGTTGGTGATGCTTTCAATACACAAGAAAACAAAGTAAATTCAGCATTTTAAGTGTAGTTTTTACAAATGTCAATAAGATCAAAGTGATTTATAATGAAGTTGAAATGTTCTATAGCCATACTAATGTTCTGTCTTCCTGTTTTATCAGTGATGAACTAAGGGATGTTAAAATCTTTAATTATTACTGTCATTTATCTATTTCTCCCTTCAGTTCTGCTTACTTTCCTTCATGAATTATGAGGCTTTATTATTAAGTCAGTGACCCCTTTGGAATATTATTGTCCTCTCATGAATTGGTTATTTCATAATTATGAAATACCCCCATTTTCTCTGATAATGCATCCCCTTTTCCATTTACATTGTATTTTGCTAATACAGCCACATAAGCTTCTTAATACTTGTGTATATGGTTTATCTTTTCCTATAGGTTTACTTTTCACCTATCTCTGTCTTTATGTTGAATATATGTTTCTGGTAGACAACATTAATTGGGTCTTTTTTTTGTCTAATATGACAATCTCTACCTTATAATTGAATAATTTAGTTTATAAATATGTTAAATGAAACATGTTGCTACTTTTTAAAACTGTACAATCTGTTTCTTGTTTCTCTTCTCTTATTTTTGTTTAATTGTGTTTTAAGTATTCATTTTAAATTGCATAGATGAGTTAGTTGCACAGCTTTTTTAATGAGTTATTTGTCTTACAGTAATCATCAATTTATAGTTAACTAATCTAAATTTTACTTAGAGGTATTTTTTTGCAACTTCATATATAATGTAAAAAACTGATGACAGTAACATTTCCTTTATTCCATGTACTTTGTGATATTTTAGTATAATTTTTCTATGCATATCATAAACCCCACAATAAAATATCATTTTAAATTTTAATAGTTTCCTTTCAACATAATTGAATGATAAAAATGTATTTTCTGTTACTCATATGCTTATCATTTCTATGCTTTTCATTTTCTCTAATTTGGAGTTTTGATTTGATGTGATTTCCCTTCAGACTAAAAAATTTCTGTTAGCATGTTTTGTAGTACAGATTTGCTGGTGACAAATTAACCCATTTAATTTTTCTGAAAATGTCTTAATTTTACCTTCAACTTTGAAAGATATTTTAACAATATATAGAAACGAACCTGATGCTCTGTCATCTCCAAATACTTTAGTAGAGTGATTCTCAACCGGGGCAGTTTTGCCCTCCAGGAAACATCTGGTAATATCTCAAGATATTTTTAGTTGTTAGCCCGGGAAGGTGCTACTGTCATTCAGTTATTAAAGGCAAGGCATGTTGCTAAACATCCTACAATTCACAGGAAATGCCCACAACAAAGAATTATATGGCCCAAGTGTCAAAAGCGATAGAGCCAAGGTTGAAAAACCCTGCTTTTGTATATATTTTCTACAAACAAAGTTGTGTGTCTATATATGTATATAAACATATATAGATAATTCTATATATTACAAACCTATTACAGTAATATATGTGTGACACACACACACACAATACATGCACAGTACAACAAACAAAACCAGAAAATTAATATTAATACATTGCTATCATCTAATTCTCAAGACCCCATTAAAATTTCACCAATAGTCCCAATAATATTTCACAGCAAAAGGATCAATTTCAGAATCATACATTGACTTTGATTGTCATGTCTTTTTAATGCCCGTTTATTAAGAAGAGATCTTTAGACCTAACTTGACCAAGATTTCTGGCCCATATTTTCTTCTTTCTTTTTTTCTTTTGCTTTGCTTCTCCTTCCTTTTCTCCTTTCCTTTCTCCTTCTCTTTCCCCTTCCTTTTTCTCTTCCCTCTCCCTTTCCCTTCCCCCACCCCTTCTTTCTCCTTCCCCCTCCCCTCCCCTTCCTTCTCCTTTCCTCTTTCCCTTACTTTTTCCCTTTCCCTTCCTTCTGTTTTGAATGCCTCCATTTAGGTTTTCTGAGGTTTCCTTGTGACTATAGTCAGGCAATGCACTTTGACAATATCACACAATGGATGCTGCAATTTTTTTTCATTGCATCCTATCAGGTGGTACATAATTTCAATGTGTCTCATTACTGGTGATGCTTATTTTGACAGGTTGATCATGACAGGTATATACTTGGCTTCTATCTTGTTATTCTCTATTTCCAGATTCTGTTATTTTACTTTATGTTGCTTCTCCTAAAGGGTAATAGGAATTTTATCTGTTTCTTTATTCTTTTTTGTTTATTTCCTCAAATAGATAGTTTTATTCCTTACTATACTTTTAGCACATAATACCTAGTGCAAAACACTAATATATGTTGAACACTAACATTTGTTGAACAAATGTCTGAAACTGAATCTGTCCTGCTACCACAAAATTGTCTCTCTCTCTCTCTCTATATATATATATATTTTTTCCTATAAGGATACCATCAACTACATAGTTGTCTAAGCCAAGATTTCCTGCTAGAACTGATTAAAGTCCATGCATCCTCATTATCCAGAGGCTGTGTTGCTCATCTAGAGCTATAGTCCGAGGCTAACCATTCCTTATGGTTGATATCTGAGAGGAAGAATCATCCAGCCTGGAGATAACTGTGAGGGAATAAAAACAGAAACCCTTTCGGGCACAAACCCAGCCTGGATTTCTCTCTCCCCTTTTAATGATTAATGAATGAAAAAATTTAATCATTAGATGTAGTTAGTTTCCATTACATAAAAAGGAAGCTGATGAAATACATAACTGAGTTATATACACACATCCTGTTGGTTCTATTTCTCTGCAGAACTCTATTAAAGAAATTATTGAGTATTATTTACATGTGCACTGATAAATATGTCTAAAGACTATGTCTGAACACATAAATTTATATCAACGATTATATTTGGTTCATTCTTATTACACTTGATTCTAATTCTTATGAAGTTGATGGTTGGTAGAACGAATGATAAAAGGAGATTCTGTCCCCCTCAGAAGTGTTTGTGTAGTTATGTGCCAGAGTTTTGAAGATTGAGGGGAAGGTTGAGCTTAAATAATTTGATGGGCAAACTCAATGCTTGAATGTAAGATAGTATTTTTCTTGGAAAGATTTGGAGAATTTCATAATGACTTTTACTTTTGCTAATTACTGATAAATTCACACGTAAATAAGGTTTACTTAGGTAAGCCCAAGGAAATCATGCTTTGTCTCAGGCTTATTTTAAATCTGATTTTTTTTTTGTTTACTGTCTTTGCTTTTACAGGAAAATAATCATTATTGTTTTTAAATGAGGGAATCTATTGTGTGCTTTAGATGCAATGGAACTTTGTGAAATATTAAATGCAAATAGTATATATTGTATAGAACTGGACCCATGTAGCAACTTTTGCCGTATTATTTATAAGTGATAGTATTACACTTATCTTCAGCAAAATAAACTTAGGGACTATAAGCTGTGACTAAAAATGAGCAAAGTTGTTTAAGTTTTACTTTTAAGTAATATTAATTACCATTACAACATTAAAAGAAAGTGCTTTTCAAATTAAGGACTTGCAAAACTTTGATTAAAGATAAAACAGTCTATTTTAAAAGGAGATAGAATATCCAAAGTTTTCAAGTTAAGTAATTCTAAGCATATTCAGAAAAGGATATTTCAAACCAATATTTTGAATGTTCAGTTTTGGGATCCTGAAACTGAAGCTATACACACATTATAGCAAACACATTTCTACAATTTGTTTTTGTCTTAATTTTCTTTCTTTTTTTTTTTTTTTTTATTTGAGACAGAGTCTCGCTCTGTCACCCAGGCTGGAGTGCAGTGGTGGGATCTTGGCTCGCTGCAACCTCTGCCTCCCAGGTTCAAGCGATTCTCCTGCCTCAGCCTCCAGCCTCTCGTGTAGCTGGGAGTACAGGCATGTGACACCACACCCGGCTAATTTTGTATTTTTAGTAGAGACGGGGTTTCACCATATTGGCCAGGCTGGTCTCGAACTCCTGACCTCGTGGTCTGCCTGCCTTGGCCTTCCAAAATGCTGGGATTACAGGTGTGAGCCACTGCACCCGGCCTATTTTTGCTTAATTTTCAAAGTAAAATGTTAATTGATTTTGTGGGATTACTTTGGCAAACATGGGAGATCCCCAAACAAATTATGAAGAGTTTTTTTCTGTTCTGTTTTCTACTTTCTCTTAAAAAAAATGTATCTTGTGTACAAATAAATACTATGAATTAAAAATAATAATAATACATTATGATTTTTCTTGGTGAGGATCAGTTGTCAAAGACTTGGTTTAGCTAATGCCAAGTATTTGAACTATATACACAGAACTATAAAATTCTGTAGCAGTGGAGAGGTGAAGAGCTAAAGGAAGAATAAGAAAGACAACAGCATCTTTAAGAAGGTCCTTTTAAAAGGAATCACTTCTTGTTTTCTTACAAGTTAAAACCTCACTACACTAAAGTCACATTTTTTTTAAACTTCTGAATTTTCTGACACTTCAAATACCCCATGACCCCATGGCAGAAACATCAGATAATATTGCTACTCATTTAAATAATTTTTCTTTTCCTCTTTCTTCTTTGTTTTTCTTATTCTCTCTCCTCATTTCTCTCTTGTTCTCTCTTCCCATTTCTCTTTTTCTCTGCTTCTCCCTACCTCCCCTTGTGACTTTCTGTCTCCTCATCCCATCCCTTTACTACTTAGATGTCACATCAATTTGACCGGCCTCAAATTTACAATGAATATATATATATATATATATATATTTTTTTTTTTTGGAGACGGAGTTTCACTCTTGTTGCCCAGGCTAGAGTGCAATCACATGATATCTGCTCACCGCAACCTCCGCCTCCTGGGTTAAAGTGATTCTCCTGCCTCAGCCTCCCAAGTAGCTGGGATTATAGGCATGTGCCACCACATCCAGCTAATTTTGTATTTTTAGTAGAGATGGGGTTTCTCCATGTTGGTCAGGCTGGTCTCGAACTCCTGACCTCAGGTGATCGACCCACCTCAGCCTCCCAAAGTGCTGGGATTACAGGCATGAGCCACTGCGCCCGGCCATGAATACTTTTTAAATTCATGCTTCTGAAAGTTTCAAAGAATGAAAAGGTATAAATGTCTCAAATAATAATTTGCTTGATGGCTGAAATGAATGGCATTTCTCAAAAAGGCCAAGGGACTGAATGCAGAAATTTAAACAGCAAATTTCTGTTAGTGATATGGTTTGGATGTTTTGTCCCCTCCAAATCTCATGTTGAAATGCGACTTCCAGTGTTGGAGGTGGGCTTGGTAAAAGGTGTTTTTTTCCCGAAGGTGGATCCCCATGGATGGTTTTGTGCTGTCCTGGTAATGGGTGAGTTCTCACCCTATGAATTCATGGGAGATCTTGTTGTTTAGAAGAGCCTGGCATCTCTCTTGCCCTTTCTCTCCTCATGCAATATGCCGGCTCCCCATTTGCCTTAAGCCATGATTGTCAGCTTCCTGGGCCTCAGGAGAAGCTGAGCAGATACTAGTGCCACGTTTGTACAGCCTGCAAAACCGTCAGCCAAATACTCCTCTTTTCTTTATAAATTACCCAGTCCCAGGTATTCCTTTATAGCAATGAGATGGACTAATATAGTCAGTTTTGACAATATGAACCTTTCATATTAAAATTTAATTTCTAAATTCACCCACTTAATTGCAGTTGCCTTCTATCTTTTCTGTAATAATGAATTTTGCATGTGACTTTAAATGTGCTTTAATAATTGATTCACTGTTTAGCTCTATTTTTGGAAACTACCAGCTTCCACTATTGAGGTAAAAGTATCATCATTGGCTGGATGTAGGGACGTGGTGACTCAGGCCTGTAATCCCAGCACTTTGGGAGGCCAAGGCGGGCAGATCACCTGATGTTGGGAGTTCGAGACCAGCCTGACTAACATGGAGAAACCCCGTCTCTACTAAAAATACAAAGTTAGCTGGGCGCGGTGGCACATACCTGTAATCCCAGCTACTCGGGAGGCTGAGGCAGGAGAATCGCTTGAACCGGGGAGGCAGAGGTTGTGGCAAGCCGAGGTCGCGCCATTGTGCTCCAGCCTGGGTAGCAAGAGTGAAACTCTGTCTCAAAAAAAAAAAGTATCATCATTGATGCTCTACTGCTGAGGTAACTGTTGTCTGATTTCCCTTCAGTTCTACTGCTGTCCCAGTGGAAATAGGGAATCTTCACCACTTCCATGACATGTTTGCCTGAACTCTAATCTTCCACACCTTTTGTAGAAAAGAGAGTAATGTGGCAGTCCAGGGCAGTTTACCAATTTAGAAATGGTGTCTGCTCAGTATTTTCCTCTGTGTCACTTACTAAAACATAGAAAAGAAATCATGGACATTAAAAGAAACAGAGAGATTTAATGTGATATTTTAATTCTAAGAAAGATTTATGGACACGTGAATCCTCAAATGTTATCTAAAGTGTAAAGTGTGGTTTTCAGTGTTTTTGTCCCTATCACAAAAAGACAATGCTTTCAGTTTCCTTGTGATTTAATCAAATGTTAAATCTACTAAAAAGTTGGTTCTTAGAATTAAGCAAGAGTGCTTTGTTACTGATTTAATAATGTAAATTCACAAGGGATGGATGGTTTAGAAGTTCAAGTAAGTTATCTAAATAACGAAAATTAATTCAAAAATTTAGATACTTCTGATCAAATATTCTTAACTTTTATTATAAATGAACAAACAGTTGTATAGCATTTCAAATAAAAGGGATTTTCCCACCAGAAATACTCTCTGATATTGTTCATGTTTCTGTAATATTTGTGGTAAATTCAGAATTTTCAAAAGGGGACATGGCTAAATTTCTGAGTGTGATTATCAGTAAATTGTAAGCTCTTAAATGAGCTGATTGAAGCCCTATGGGAAATATAGTTTTATAGATACAGGAAAATGGTGTGTTTAAACTATTGAATTGAAATCATATTATTGAAGAAATTGTCTTTTTTCAGGGTCAAATTGAAGAGCAGGCTACAAGGGATATTGAGAAAAAGCAGCCACTAAGCAAGGAGTAAACCAAATATAAGCTGTGTCATTCACTGGGGCAAAAGAATTACAAAGGAATTAGCCTTTAGTGAGGAATTTAGGAACTGGTCAACCATATCACAAACAGTAAGATTAGATGACAAGTAAGATGAAGCCAGAAAATGACCATACGGTTGGACAACATAAAGATTATTGGATACTTTGGAAAGTGTCAATTTTAGAGTAATCATGTGATAGAAACCTAATCAGGGGAACTGAGAGTAATATGAGGTAAAGTATTGGAGATAAGGCTGGGCATGGTGCCTCATGCCTATAATCCCAACACTTTGGGAAGCCAAGATAGGAGAATTACTTGAGCCTGGGAGTTGAAGACCAGACCAGACTAGGTCATATAGCAAAAACCCCTGTCCACAAACCATTAAAAAATGATCTGGGTCTGGTGGCACATGCCAGTAATCCCAGCTACTCAGGAGGCTGACAAGGGAGGATCTCCTGAGCCTGGGAGATTGAAGCTGCAATGAGCTGTGACTGTGCCACTGCACTCCAGCCTGGGTGACAGAATGAGACCTTGTCTCAAAAAATAATTGGAGACAAGAAGTTTAGCTGAAAAAGAACACAAAAAATGAGGTAGAGGTTAGACGGGAAGTGGGGTATTTATGATTGTTTATTTTATGTGGGAGATATTAATGTTCTGGTTTGTATGGTCAGGAGCAGAGGAATGGGTGACATAGCACAGAGACACTATGTGCAGTGGAATGGTTTCCTTAGTTATGCAAGACAGATGGGCCTAGGAGGAGAAGAACATTTCACTTTTTGAAAAAGGAGGAAAGAAATAAAGGATCAGTTTGACTATACGTATACGGGGTGAAATTGTCGAGCAATGGTGTTGTTTTTTGTTTTGTTTCGTTTGTTTTGTTTTGTTTTTAGGTGGAGTCTTGCCCTGTTGCCCAGGCTGGAGTGCATTGGTGTGGGAGTGCCTTGGCACAATCTTGGCTTATTGCAAGCTCTGCCTCCTGGGTTCTAGTGATTCTCCTGCCTCAGCCTCCCGAGTAGCTGGGATTACAGGAACCTGCCACCACGACTGGCTAATTTTTTGTATCTTTAGTAGAGATGGGATTTCACCATGTTGGCCAGGCTGCTCTCAAACTCCTGACCTCATGATCCACCCACCTCAGCCTCCCAAAGTGCTGGGATTACAGGTGTGAACCACCTTGCCAGCAATGGTGTTTCTAACTCCTCTGTAGAGATTATTAATTGTATTCTTGGACAAAGCCAGGGTCCTAAAAGAAAAATATATGTACCACACTACTGCAATATCTTCTGAAAATTACTTTTAATAAATTGGATATAACTTTATTTGCTATTGAATGTATTTTTCCGTCTTCTTATTGCTGCTATTCTTTGAGTAACTTATACATTTTCTCCTACATTGTTGTTGAGATTTTAATTTTGGTACCTCTATGGCCTCTTTATCTAAACAATGAAGTCCAAGTGCTTATTTGATTTCATAATGTGTTAGACCATTCTCACGTTGCTATAAAGAGCTACCTGAGACTGGTAGCTCTTATAAAGAAAAGAGGTTTTTTTGTTCCTGTGATAGTTTACTGAGAAGGATGATTTCCAATTTCATCCATGTCCCTACAAAGGACATGAACTCATCATTTTTTATGGCTGCATAGTATTCCATGGTGTAATGAGAACACATGGACACAGGAAGTGGAACATCACACTTCGGGGACTGTTGTGGGGTGGGGGGAGGGGGGAGGGATAGCACTGGGAGATATACCTAATGCTAAATGACAAGTTAGTGGGTGCAGCGCACCAGCATGGCACATGTATACATATGTAACTTACCTGCACATTGTGCACATGTACCATAAAACCTAAAGTATAATAATAATAATAATAATAATAATAATAATAATAAAGAAAAGAAAAAAAAGAAAAGAGGTTTAATTGATTCACAATTCTGCAGGCTGTACGGGAAGCATGGCTGGGGAGGCCTCAGGAAACTTATAATTGTAGTGGAAGGTGAGGGGAAGCAAGCACATCTTCACATGGTGACAGCAGAAGGAGAGAGAGCAAAGGGGGAAGTGCTACACACTTAAACAACCAGATTTCCTGAGAACTCACTGTCATGAGAACAGCAAGGGGAAAATCTACCCTCATGGTACAATCACCTCCCACCAGGTCCTTCCCCTAGCACTGGGGATTACAGTTCAACATAAGGCTTGGGTGGAGACACAGAGCAAAACCATATCCCATAATATTAGTATAACATGACTTTGTGAGAATGATTTCTCACTTTCTTGGAGACCCTTAATTGGTAAAGACTGTCCATTAAGAGTTATTTGGCCTAACACGCTACATCAGATTCTTACATTCACCAAGGTGAATTGAAAATCTGTTTTCTCTTTTTGATACTGTTACTATTCCTGCCTCTCTAAAGATGAAGAACTCCCTTATGCACCGTAGAGTATGAAATGCTTCAAGAACAGGAGAATGGTTCGTTAGAAAAGGAGTAGATAAAATTGCCTAAACAAATGACAGCAATTCTTGTCCTGAGCCTTGATTTGTCACTCCTGAGGGTTGTCTGCAAGAGTGAAGCATGATAAGATAATATTTAAAATATTAGAATGTAAGGAAACTCAGTCTCCCTAAGCTCTTACGAAATGATAGGAATACTTCACTTTAGGGGCTAGCCTTTATCCTTATGAATATAATTTTGATTCATTATATGCATGACTAATAAGCAGAAGCCATGACACTTACAGTGCAGTTCATTTCACCTGTATTAACAGGGCACTTACCATGAGTAAAGCACCTTCGGGGAAACAATGAGTAACATCCCTCATCAACTGGAGTCTTCACACGATAGATGCATATTCTGGAGAACTATGTAATAAAAATGTGATTAATGTGCTCAGGAAGAATTAAAAATTTATGTATTAAGCATAAAATGCAGAATGAATTAATATACCTATCAGTATATTTGAGTTATTTTTTTCTGGTTTCTTGCTTAAACGTTGACATGTTAGAAGAATATGGTCTTGATGAATTTATTCAAGTTGATCTGTGTTTCATTTGGAAGGAAATACAGGTTGAATATTCTTTATCTGAAATGCTTGGTACCAGAAGTGATTAGGATTTTGGATATTTTCAGAATTTGGAATATTTGCACATATGTAATGAGATATCTTGGGGATGGGACCCAAGTCTTAACATCAAATTTATTTATGTTTCACATACACCTAATATACACAGCATAAAGGTAACTTTATTTTAGCCTTGTGGATACTGAATAAACTATGTGTTATGTGCCTGCATTTTTCCTGTAAATCGTAAGAGGTTGGGTGTGGAATTTTCAACTTTTGACAGCATGTCAGTACTCAAAAGTTTCAGATTTTGGAACATTTTTGATTTTAGATATTCTGATTAAAGATATTCAACCTGTATACATTTACCTATCCCTAGCAAACTAGTACAAGAACAGAAAACCAAATACCACATGTTCTCACTTATAAGTGGGAGCTAAAGGATAAGAACCTGTGAACTCAAAGAAGGAAACAGACACTGGGGTCTACTTGAGAGAGGGGGTGGGAGGAGGGAGAGGAGCAGAAAGATAACTGTTGGGTACTGGGCTTAATGCCTGGGTGATGAAATGTTATATACAACAAATCCCGGGGACGTATGTTTATTTATGTAACAACCCTTCACATGTACCCCCAAAATCTAAAAAAAAGGTTAAAAAAAGAGGAATATATAGCAATAGTGCATAGTACTACCTTTAAAATAAAAAAATACAGTAAATATATAACTTCTAACTTATTTATTGAGTCAGATTCACAAATTACATTGGATCCCAATGTTCTAAAATTTTAGTATATTAATTACATTGATATTAGTACAGTCTTACATCTTCAAATTAAGTTTTTTTTTCAGCCACTTTAGATTCGATTTTTCATCTCTGGAATGATTTGCTTTTGGAAATAACTTCGTTTTCCTTTACATAGTAATGGAGTGAGGGAGAGAAAATGCATTGCCATGACGCTAGATTAGTGCAGAGTCTACAGCTGCTTTTTTCATGACAGTAACACAAGGCTGCTTCAGGTGTGTGACTGAAAGAAAGAAAGAGTTAAAGAAGAAATGCAAAATTCTAGAAAATAAAATACATAGGTCACAGAAGGCAAGATTGCGGTGGAAAGATGAAAAGAAATGACAGTTGGTGATGGTGAACCTCTGTCTGTGAAGGGAAAACACTCTGAAAATACCCAAGCAGAGAGATTGCCAAGGTGTGGATGGAGTTCTTCATCTCTCTGGGAAAATGTCCTTCTTGTTAGAAACAGAAGAGGTAAACTAGGAGACGGTGACAGTGCCTCTTTTCCAGCTGTAAATGGCTGTTATCATATTAATACCTCAACTGTGGTTCTAGAGTGTAGGCTAAGGAGTCCAGTAGCAAAGCATGTATGAGATACCCTGTGACAGACTGACAGGGAGAAAAGAGCCCAAATAAACATCTCACTAAAGTAAGAGTACTAAGAATTTCCACAATCAGGGTTATCACTCAAGTTCAAAAAAAATATATATAACTTATAAGAGCCTTGGAAACATTTAGGAAGAAAGACATCAAACAATAAATGAGAAGTAAGCATTCTTTTTCTTTCTTTTTAAAAATTAGCACAAAAAGGAAACATAGTCATATGTTGTTAATTTTGTTTGTCAGAAAGATGGTTATAGAACCTGAAAAATTTCATTCAAAATATTATAATCAAGAAAATTAAGGTGTTAATATGTGCATCCATATGTATATAGGCACATTATATGCATATATGTTATTTATATGACATATAGGATGAATATATCAATATACAATATATTATTGAAGTTGACATTTCTCACAATAAGCATGTAACATATATAGTATAACTTACCTAATGTCTATGCACATTGAAAGTGATAGAGAAGAAAACTTGATACATTTGCATATTTTATGTACATTGTGCTTTATCCATATTATTAGCATATATGCAGTACAGAAAATGAAATCAATATTAAATCTGGCAAATGATATTTGATTGGTACTGCAGTGGTGTTTTAAAAAACACTCATGGAAGAAAGAACAAAGAAGGAAACTTAATGATGATTTTACTTATAAAATCAGCAAATAATTAAGAAAATAAAATGGCAAGTCATTTTAAAATATTTTATTAATCCACTATCTCTGTATTTTTGTAGTTTATCTTTCTTACACCAAAAGTGAGTGCACAGATGCAGTATTTTTCTATCAGTAAATTATTGATTCATTTAAAATGTTTATTTTATAGAAAATGATATGCAATTGCCATAGAAAATCTAGAAAACATTGAATTGTTTTATAAGCATAAACATGTCTTCCAATCTAGTCTGCAGTCTTAGTATTTTGGTATGTTTCTTTTAAGTGTTTCTGGGAAGTATTTTGCATAGTGATTAAGAGAATGGACTCTTTCTTTAGTCAGATTGTCTGGACTTAAAATTTCAACTCACCCAACTGGGGCAGGTTTTTTGTTTTTGTTTTTATTTTTGATAGGGTGTCACTGATATGGTTTGGCTGTGTCCCAGCCCAAATCTCATCTTGAATTGTAACCCCCCACAATTCCCACCTGTTGAGGGAGTAACCTGGTGGAAGTGATTGAATCATGGGGGCGGGCCTTTCCCGTGCTGTTCTTATGATAGTGAATAAGTCTCACAAGATCTGGTGATTTTAAAAACGAGAGTCTCCCTGCACAAGCTCTCTTGTCTGCCGCCATGTGAGACATGTCTTTCACCTTCCCCCATGAGTGTGAGGCCTCCCCAGCCATGTGGAACTGTGAGACCTTTAAACCTCTTTTTCTGTATAAATTACCCAGTCTTGGGTGTATCTTTAACAGCAGCATCAAAATGCATTAATATAGTCACTTTGTCACCCAGGCTGGAGTGCAATGGCCCATTCTCAGCTCACTGCAACCCCTGCCTCCCAGGCTCAAGGAATCCTCCTGTTAGCCTCCTGAGCAGCTGGGACCACAGAGGTGCACTACAATGCCCGGCAAATGTTTGTTTTTTGATGGAGTCGAGGTTTCACCATGTTGCCCAGGCTGGTCTCAAACTCCTGAACTCAAGCTGTCCTCCTGCCTCAGCTTCCCAGCCTGCTGGGGTCACAGGCATGATCCACATGCCCAGCCTAGGGCAAGTTATTGAATGTCTCTGTGCCTCAGTTTCCTGATCTCCAAAATGTGAATCCATATCTCCATGTTCTTGTATGAGTTAAATGAGATTAAAAATACATAGTGTTTAAAGTCATGCCTGGGACATAGTAAGCACAGAATAGGTAAAATGACACATGTTCTGTGCCTGCAAAAGAATCTCAGTTTAGGCCTCCGGTCCTAGACTATTAATATGAAGCCCTCTTTCACTCTTAGTAGTGCCCTTGTGTGGACAATTAATTTTATAGTCACCCCATATGTGAAAAATTGCTATTATGTTTTTCAAGGAATATGCATGATTTTACATGGTTGAGGTAGTATTATATTAACAGTTTCAAGCTTGTTTT
This sequence comes from Pongo pygmaeus, assembly GCF_028885625.2. NCBI lineage: Eukaryota > Metazoa > Chordata > Mammalia > Primates > Hominidae > Pongo > Pongo pygmaeus. The sequence goes on from NC_072387.2 coordinate 101,700,595, forward strand.
TATCACCTTTATAGGGTGTAGTCAGAATTTTCCCATTTCAATCCATTTTTTATTAATAATTTTTAACATTTATATATGATCCCCTGGAATGAATATTCCATAATTCGTGTATATGTCTATGTATATGTCTATTGTTTTTAATTTGGCCTACCAAAATAATGCTATGATGAACATCTTTGCCCATATATTTTGACTACCCTTCTGTTGAATTTCTTACGATGGTACATTTAAATTATTGAGACAAAAGCAATGCACATTTGTTAGGATTTTGATAATGGTGTGTATCTTAAGCCATGGAGAATTCTGAAATACAGCTTAGGCAAGAAATAAGGCAACCAAACTACCTCTGCCCAGGGTTTTCCTGAAACTGCATTTCAGAGTTAAAATTACATAGAAACTTAGGTTGATTCTCTCATTTGACCTTTATTTGTTGAATGGCCTTTTTATCTTATGTTTGTAATGATATTCAAGTTTCTTTTCTGCTTGGTATTCCTACACCATAACCTAGCTGTCATTTTGTGCTAATTTTCCATAAATTATCTAGCAAAAACAAACCACTCAATAACAAAGAATGAATTGAGTGTATGCCCCTTTGACTTATGATTTTTGGAGCTGGAGATCTCCTGTGGCTAAAGGAAAATATTCAGCACATCAGTGTGTGTCAAACATCAGTTCTGAAATTATCAGGTAATCTCAAATCTCCAAGGCTGTTGCTGTGGGTTTCAATAGATTTGCAGAGTTGTTTTAAAGGAAATAGGAAATGTCAGACTTGTGTCTCTAAGGTTTGGTCTCCTGAGTAATGGCTTGTATATGTCCTTTATTGGATGCCCTTTTGTCTACACAAAGCAGAAATATTAGGCTTGCTTGGAATCTGTGCTTTCCTATTTGATTCTGATGAGGCTTGACAATTTCATATCTTTCCTTTGTTTGCATCTTCCCCGTATAGTAACTTCTGCTTTTGTAGTTACCTTTAAAACACATTAGGTACTTTTAAACAGTAATTAATACTTATGGGAACACTAGATTGAGGTACGCTTAAGATGATATATTTTTGTTTTAATCAAGAGAATAAAAAATAAGAACTGAGATTTTAGAAAATTTCAGATTGTATTGGATTTATAATTTCAAAGAGAGATACTACTTAATAGGTTGTTTTGTGGTAATAAATGTGTTTATATTTCATTTCATCATGTTGTTAAACATTTTTTTCCTCCAATAACATTTCTGTTTGTTCTCCATTTCTGTTTCATAGGACTGAAACTGCCATTTCTGAAACATTTCCTTCTTTATTGTGTCTTGCAACTTTTTCTCTTCTTGAATCATATTATTTAGAATTTAAATTTGGAATATTTATTTTTAACTTCTTATTTTGAAATAATTACAGACTCAAAAAATAAATTGCAAACAAAATACAGAGAAACTCCATGTATTTGTCACCCAGCTTCCCCCAACAATATTTTACATAGCTACAGTGCATTGTGAAAACCAGGAAATTCATATTGGCATAATACAATTAACTAGTGATGTGGTTTGGCTTTGTCCCCACCCAAATCGCAACTTGAATTGTATCTCCCAGAATTCCCACATGTTGTGGGAGGGACCCAGGGGGAGGTAATTGAATCATTGGGGGGAGTCTTTCCTGTGCTATTCTCATGACAGTGAATAAGTTTCACGAGATCTGATGGGTTTATCAGGGGTTTCCGCTTTTGCTTCTTTACTCATTTTTCTCTTTCCTTTGCCATGTAAGAAGTGCCTTTCACCTTCTGCCATGATTCTGAGGCCTCCCCAGCCTTGTGGAACTGTAAGTCCACTTAAACTTCCTTTACTTCCCAGTCTCAGGTATGTCGTTATCAGCAGCATGAAAACAGACTAATACAGTAAATTATACCAATAGAGTGGGGCATTGCTGAAGATACCCAAAAAATGTGTTAGCAACTTTGGAACTGGGTAGCAGGCAGAGATTAGAACAGTTTGAAGGGCTCAGAAGAAGACAGGAAAATGTGGGAAAGTTTGGAACTTCCTAGAGGTTTGTTGAATGGCTTTGCCCAAAATGCTGATAGCAATACTGACAGTAAAATCCAGGCTGAGGTGGTCTCAGATGGAGATGAGGAAGTAGTTGGGAATTGGAGCAAAGGTGACTCTTGTTACGTTATAGTGAAGAAACTGGCAGCATTTTGCCCCTACCTAGAGATTTGTGGAACTTCGAACTTGAGAGAAATGATTTAGGGTATCTGGTGGAAAAAATTTCTAAGCAGCAAAGCATTCAAGATGTGACTTGGGTGCTGTCAAAGGCATTCAGTTTTCTAAGGGAAGCAGAACATAAATGTTTGGAAAATTTGCAGCCTGATTATGCTAGAGAAAAGAAAAACTCATTTTCGGGGGAGAAATTCAAGCTGGCTGGAGAAATTTGCATAAGTAGCAAGGAACCTAATGTTAATCCCCAAGACCATGGGGAATATGTCTCCAGGCCATGTCAGAGACCTTCACAGCAGCCCCTCCCATCACAGGCCCAGAAGGCCCCAGAGGCCCAGGGTCCCTGTAGTATATGCAGCCTAAGGACTTGGTGCCCTGTGTCTCAGCCACTCCAGCCATGGTTGAAAGGGGCCAATGTACAGTTTGAAACGTGACTTCAGAGGGTGCAAGCCCCAAGCCTTGGCAGCTTCCAGATGTTCAGCCTGTGGGTACACAAAAGTCAAGAATTGAGGTTTGGGGACCTCTGCCTAGATTTCAGAAGATGTTTGGAAACTCCTGGATGCCCAGGCAAAAGTTTGCTGCAGAGGTGGGGCCCTCATGGAGAACCTCTGCCAGGGCAGTGTGGAAGGGAAATGTGGGATCAGAGCCCCACACAGAGTCCCTACTGGGGCACTGCCTAGTGAAGCTGTGAGAAGAGGGCTGCTGTCCTCCGGAAGAATGGTAGATCCACCGACAGTTTGCACAGTGCACCTGGAAAAGCCACAGATATTCAATGCCAGTCTGTGAAAGCAGCCGGGAGGGAGGCTGTACCCTGCAAAGCCACAGGGGCAGGGCTGCCCAAGAGCATGGGAACCTGCCTTTTGAATCAGTGTGACCAGGATGTGAGACCAGGAGTCAAAGGAGATCATTTTGGAGCTTTAAAATTTGACTGCCCTGCTGGATTTCAGACTTGCATGGGCCCTGTAATGTCTTTGTTTTGGCCAATTTCTCCCATTTGGAATGGCTGTATTCATCCAATAACTGTACCTCCACTGTATCTAGGAAGTAACTAGCTTGCTTTTCATTTACAGGCTCATAGGTGGAAGGAACTTGTCTTGTCTCAGATGAGACTTTGGACTGTGAATTTTTGGGTTAATCCTGCAATGAGTTAAGACTTTGTGGGACCGTTTATAAAGGCATAATTGGTTTTGAAATGTGAGGACATAAGATTTGGAGGGGCCAGGGGTGGAATGATATGGTTTGGCTGTGTCCCTGCCCAAATCTTATTTTGAATTGTATCTCCCAGAATTTCCACATGTTGTGGGAGGGACCCAGGGTAGGTAATTGAATCATGGGGGCTGGTCTTTCCTGTGCTTTTCTTGTGACAGTGAATTAGTCTCATGAGATTTGATGGGTTTATCAGGAGTTTCTGCTTTTGCTTCTTCTCCCATTTTTCTCTTGCCATTGCCACGTAAGAAGTGCCTTTCGCCTCCCACTATGATTCTGAGGCCTCCCCAGCCATGTGGAACTGTGAGTCCAATTAAACCTCTTTTGCTTCCCAGTCTCAGGTATGTCTCTATCAGCAGCATGAAAACAGACTAATACAACTAGACTAGTTAAGTGTCTGGGATTTTGGATTATTTTGAAGTAGTTTGTGTAATAATATGAGTTTTCCACAGGTAATGTTTATATAAGGAGTAATTAACCCTCATGCTTATAACACTATTTTCAATATTTTTTATTTGCTGTCCTACATATCTCCTTCATATTTATGATCGGCGAAAAGTGAATCATCCTAAAATGAGTACTTTTGTATTCATTCTTTTGATCAAAATAGTAGTAAGTAGTATTTGTCAAACTGCCTAACCATTGGTGATATACAGGTATGATTTCACCTAGTACACACAGCTACACTGAAAATTAGAACATATTACAATTATTTTATACATAAGATAATTGAGCGATATGGTTTGGCTGTGTCTCCCACCCAAATCTCATCTTGAATTGTAGTTCCCATAATCTATGTGGTTGTTCGAGGGACTTGGTGGGAGGTAATTTAATCATGGGGGTGGTTATCCCCATGATGCTGGTCTTGTGATAGTGAATGAGTTCTCATGAGACTGGATGGTTTGATAAGGTGCTTTTCCCTCTTTGCTCTGCCTGCTATCATGTGAAGAGGGACATGTTTGCTTCCCCTTTCCCTATGATTGTAAGTTTCCTGAGGCCTCCCCAGCCATGTGGAACTGTGAGTCAGTTAAGCCTCTTTCCTTTATAAATTACCCAGTCTTGGGTAGTTCTTTATAGCAGCTTGAGAATGGACTAATACATTGAGAATTGAGAAGACATAATGAATGACCAAATCTACATTGTAACTTAGAGGCTGAAATAGGACTCAGATCAATCTTTGTGATAAACAGCCTAAGATTTCTCTCTATAATCATATTGTCTCCTATAGAAGATTTGTCTCTCTCTAATTCTTGCAACTATGCACATACCCCCCCTAATGTTTTTCATATGGCACATATCACACAGAACTTATAACTAAGGTATTAGTTTTTGAAAAAAACTATTATCATTTACTCTCTTTTTTCATATATAAATAATTAAATTTTTAAATGTGATTTTAAGTTCTGGGATGCATGTGTGGAATGTGCAGGTTTTTACATAGGTATACAGTGCCATGGTGGTTTCTTATTTGTGTTTTCATCTTATGGCTTTGGCTAGAACTAAATAGTGAAAGTATGCATCAGTTTAAGATAGTTATTTTTAGTCACTTTAGTAAGGACATATCTATAACTACTTTGTTAAATTTTATCAGTCATGCATGTTAAATATCATTAAATAAACATCTGAAATTGGGCTCCTGTACCAGAATACCATAGACTTTGTGGCTTATAAACAACAGAAAGGAATTTCTCACAATTCCAGGGGCTGGGAAATCTAAGACCAAGGCACTAGTCAATTTGGTGTCTGGTGCAAATCTGTGTTCTGGTTCAAAGAAGGCTGCCCTTTCTCTGTAACCTCAGTTGGGGAAGGAACAAGGGAGTTCTATGGAGCTGCTTTATAAGGTTGCTAATCCCATTAATGAGGGCTCCTCCTTCATGACCTAATTACTTCCCAAAAGCCCATCTCCAAAAACCCTCACTTTGGCGGTTAGCATTTCAACATATGAATTTGAGAGGGATATAAACACTATGTCTGTAGCAGTAAATGTACAATATAAAGTAAATAAACAGCTTTATTATTGTGTTGAATTATATTAACATATATTTCCTGGTATTAAATCTTTGTATGCCAAATCATTGGGGTGAGTGATTTCTCAGGATGTGTAGAATTCAGTTCCTTTTTCTTTTAGTTAAGAATATTTCAACTATGTTTATAAGAGATACCATTTAGTAATTTTATTATTTTTATATTAACTTCATCAAGAGTTGGTAATAGTTATATTTGCTTTGTAAAATGAACTGAAAGGAAGCCACTTTTTATAACTTTATACATATTTCATAGTTTGGGGTCCATTTTATAAGATTATTCAAACAAATACTTACTAAAAACACTGGTTATAGGGACTTAAACATTTTTTAAAATTATGTTTTATGTTTCTTGCAAAAATTGATACATGCAACCTATTTACCATTTTTAAATTAAATTAAGATTCATTTAACCAGCACATGTTTATTTTAGTGAAACATGTATTTAACTTTCTAAGATAGTGTTTTTTGTCTTTAAAACAATTGCTGCATTTTTGTGTTTTTCTCTTTAAATTTTATATTTTCTCAGTTTTTGATTTTATCACATTTGCTATATTTTTCCATATTATGGGTTATTTGTTAAAGAATGAACTCACGTGTGTTTATAAATTTTTACTGTTTTTGTTTATAATTTATTGCTTTTTAACAATATGTAACTAGCATTCATTTTAATTTTGCTTGTATGTTTTGCTGTACCATTTTGAAGTTCTTGAGTTAAGTTCTTAACTATTTTTTATTTTTATTTATAAAATTTAAATATTAAATTAAATATGTCCCATCAGTTTAGTCATTTTAAAATTCTCACTCATCGGACATTTTTTGGGAACACCATATGCCTTTTCATCAAGTCAGTTTCAAGAAAGTGAAAATTAAATTTTATATATTTATACTCAAAGCTTGGATAATTCTCCACTTCCTTAAGTTGGGGAAAAAGTGATTCTTTCAGGCTACAGTCAAAAGAGATATAATTATAGTAACATTTTTTGTTTGTTTGGGGTTTTTTGTTTGTTTGTTTGTTCATTTGTGATGGAGTTTTGATCTTGTCCAGACTGGAGTGCAGTGGCGTGATCTCGGCTCACTGCAACCTCCGCCTCCCGGGTTCAAGCAATTCTCCTGTCTCAGTCTCTCCAGTAGCTGGGGTTACAGGTGTCCGCCACCATACAGGGCTAATTTTTGTGTTTTTAGTAGAGATGGGGTTTTGACATGTTGGTGAGGCTGGTTTGGAACTCCTGAACTCAGGTGATTTGCCCGCCTCGGCCTCCCAAAGTTCTGGGATTACAGGCGTAAGCCACTGCACCCGGCCCTTAGTAACTTTTTTTAATAGGTTGTGGTGGACAAAAGTCCCCAGAAATAATAAACAGAAAAATGCATTTATTAACACTTTATATTTTATTCTCTAAACAAAAGGTCTCTCATTTTTTAAATTTAAATCATGATGGCCTGTAACAGATGAAGCACCTACAAATTGAAATAAATATATAAATTTTTAACATAAAATATTTTAACATATTTTAACACAAAATTCTTTAAGATTCTAATTTATATCTTTTTATTTCCTTCCATATACTCTCTTGATACATTACCCATTACATTAATTATTAATATACACTCAAGTCAAGATCTTTTATTATGTGAGGTCATCAGTCAATGATAACAGATATTGATGAATTAGTCTCCTCATCAGAAATTGAGCAACATTTTCATTCAAGATGATACATGAGTCTTTAAAACATATTCAATAATATTGAGTCTCAGACTTCTGCTTTTTTCTGAATGTGCATTTAGACCTTTATACATCTATCTACCCACCCATTTATTAAATTTTCAGCATTAACTTGGAATATTAAACATGGTTCCAAGGACCAGAACCGTGTTTGTCTTGTTCACTGCTGTACTCCTATTGCAAGTAGAATCTCATTAAACTCTGAGGATTCAACATAAGTGAATGTAGGTTGTAGCAGGAAGAATTCTAAGGTAGCCCCTATGACCTTCATTTCCTCATGTTACTCTGTTGATACCTCACATGATAAAGGAGTCTCGCAGATGCAACTAAGGCTAATAATCTGTCAGCCTTAAGACAGGGAGAGCATCTGGGTAAACCTAATCTAATCACACAAAAACTTAAAAATCAGGGAGCTTTCTACAACTGAGAGTAGAATGAGAAGTCAGAGAGTTTCAAAGTACAAGAAGAATTTAAATCACCCTTATTGACTTTGAAGATACTTTGCGTCTTTTTTTGAGTTCAGTTTGAGATTATCTTTCTAATAATTGATTAGATTTTATTCTTTTAAAGAAGAGATAATTTAAAGGAATCTATTTTTAAATACTCTGAGGAGGGTGATATGGGGGTGCTGGTTGTCCTGTTTTAACTTTCTCTTAATTTCTAATGTAATTGAATTTTGAATAGGTAATGTAACCTATATGGTTTTTATTTTAAAAAATATATTGAGGTTTTATATAATCTATTTTGAAAATTTTCAATGGAAGCTTGAAAAAATACTGCTTCACATATTCTTATATATAAGAATTAAAAATCTTATACATTATAATGCTCAAATTTTATACTTTAATAAGTCATAACAGAGAGACATGCTAGTGATTTCACAATTAAATGTGACATTCATTTAGTGTTTTGTTTTGTAACATTAAATATTTTATTGTTTTCCATGCGATTATTTTTCCTTTAAATTCTACTTCATGTGAAATCAATGATGTTATAAATAGTCTTTGATTTTTACTTTATTAACCTTTATACATTTTAATATTGTTAAACTTATAGGAACAGTTTGTACACTTCCTGGAAATGGAATAGGGTAATAGAGTTTGATTTTTTTTCTTTTCAGGTTTTTTGTTTGTTTGTTTTTTTGGGTTTTTTTTTTTTTTTTTTGGTAATTTCAGTCTTAGAATCTTTCTTTTAAGTAGTTAGTGGTATAGTTCATCTTTGTTTATCAAAGCTGATTTTTTTTTGTTTTAACTTTTGTGAACTTGCTTATAGTTTCTTGACAAATATTAGGCTGGTGCAAAAGTTATTGCAGTTTTCGCTAATTATTTGTTTTTTAAAAGGTGGTACATACAAGGAAATAAATCAGGAAAGGATAGAGATTGGTGGCAGTAGAGATGAGTCAGTGTTACAGTTACTATTGCTGCTTAAGAAACTACCCAAATTTAATAAGGTAAAACAGCAACCACTTCATTATATCTCATGGATTCTATAGGTAAGAAATTCCAGCAGAATTCATCTGAGTGATTCTCCTTCTCTCACATCATTGACTAGGGTGACTCAGTGCTAGTCAGCTGGCAAACAAGCCAGTCTGGAAGGTGCAAGGTGCTTTTTTCTGTCTTATAAATTGGTGGGGTTGTCTGGAAGGCAAGGCTCAGGTGGGAGGGACTCTTAGTTATAGTGCCTGCACACGGTAGACTTCTTATATGGTTGCTGGCTTTCCACAGATCAAACATTCCCAGGGAACAAGGTGGAAAATGCCCGCTATCTTATTATCTAACCTTAAAGGTCAGATAGAATTACTTGTCATACTCTATTGATTGTAGCAGTCACAAGCATGTCCAGATTCAGGGGAAGGAGACCTAGACCTATTTTTTGACGAGAAGAATATCAACCTGTTTTTGGACTATGCTTAAAACTGTCACACATGACAATTACACATCAGGTAGAAGGCATTTGAGGAGAGACTTGAGGGAAATGAGGAAGAATCATGCTCTGCTGAAAAAAGAACATTCCAAAGAGAGAACACAGCTTGGGCAAAAGCCCTGAGTCAGAATCATGTGGACTTATTCTTAGAACAGCATCAGGGAAGCCATTATAGCTGGAGCAGAATGAGGAAGGGGAAGAGTATTAGTAGATGATAGCAGAGAAATGAACATGAAAAGACAGATTATGGAATGAGGGCCTTGTATGCCATTTTAAGGACTTTGGCTGTTCCTCAAACTGACATGGGACCATTGAAAGAATTTTTTATTTTTATTTTTTAAATTTAACTTTTAAGTTCAGTGGTACTTGTGCAGGTTTGTTATGTAGGTAAACTCGTGTCATGGGGGTTTTTTGTACAGATTATTCCGTTACCTACATAGTAAACCTGTTACCCACTAGTTGTTTTTCCTGATCCTCTCCCTCCTCCCAGCTTTCACCCTCCTTTTCAAAAGGAGACATACATGCAACCAAAAAACATATGGAAAAAAATGCTCAATATCAGTGATCATTAAAGAAATGCAAATCAAAACTATAGTGAGATACCATCTCACACACACCATTCAGAATGGTTATTATTAAAAAGTCAAAAAATAACAGATGCTGGTAATGTTGTGGAGAAAAAGGAGCATTTCTTCACTGTTGGTGGGAGTGTAAATTAGTTCAACCATTGTGGAAGACTGTGGTGATTCATCAAAGACCTAAAAAGAGAACTACCATTCGAACCAGCAATCTCATTACTGGGTATATACTCAAAGGAATATAAATTGTTCTGTCATAAAGACACATGCATGCATATGTTTATTGCAGCACTATTCACAGTAGCAAAGGCATGGAATCAACATAAATGCCCATCAATGGTATACTGACTGGATAAAGAAAATGTGGTACATATACACCATGGCATATTATGCAACCATAAAAAGTGAGATCATGCCCTTTGTAGGAACATGGATGGAGCTGGAAGCCATTATCCTTAGCAAACTAATGCAGGAACAGAAAACCAAATACTGCATGTTCTCACTTATAACTGGGAGTCAAAGATGAGAATACATGAACACATAGAGGGGAACACCATTGAAAGATTTAAGCAGAGAAGAGATATGATCTGAATTGTATTTCTGAGATCTCTCTGGCACTTGTGTAAGAAATAGCTGAAAGGAATCAATGGCAGAAGCCGGGAGACCAGTTAAGAGGCCTTTGCAATAATCACAAGAGGAAATAAGTGTGGCTTACACTAGGAACTGTCAAGTTAGAAGTGCTCATATTCAAATGGGGTCAGAATCTGGACATTTTGAGTAAGCCTACAGAAAGTTTTAATACTATCTCAAAATAAAGGATATGGAAAGTTTTTCCTTTCTCTTGCTCTGAAACCTTCTGTATCTTTTATTTTGAGATAGTATTAAAATCCTTTCTATCTTATTGACAATTCTTACTATCTTGTTTCATAACCTGGGACATGATTATAATTATAATTATAGTATTGTTAAATATTTATTTTATTTTTATTTTATAATTATACTTTAACAATATTATTGTGGTAAATAATCATAAAATATGGAAAATAAATCTTCCAATTAACTGAATCAATTGTCCCCTTGCAGGATTTTGGCTTCACAACTTCCTAATCCTTGAAACATTAATTTTGATTATTTTTCTAATATGTACTTGTATGTCTTTGTGTACAATTTTATTGGAAGGACAAATCAGTGCTGGATATACCATCACTTTGTATTTGGGTAAAGGCAACCTGATATTTATGATCTTCTTGATCATATTCTTATTCTCTTAAAATCTTTATGTCTTCTAATAATGTTAACAGAGAAGAAGAAAAGTCTTATCTAAGCCTGACATTTTAGTTTTAAGGAAGTTTTTCTTTTCTTTATTTGTAAAATTCAGGAGTTTGGCTAGTTGCTATTTAAATATGGAGAACCTTTCCTTGTTTCTTCCCCCTCCCCGACTAGAATCTGGTTGGTGCTTTTGCTATTCATACTTCAGTGATAGCTTTGATCATTGTTTCAGATCTCATTGCCCTTGCATCTTTTCCCAGTACTCAAATCATTCTTGAGGTGAAAACTGTGGTCTCTGGCATATCCATCTGCCTGCTTCTCTGTCATTAGTTCATCTCTTTCTTTGCCCTTCAGAGCCCTGATTCAATTACTGCTTGAATTTTTCAGTGTGTCAGCTTCCTTCTCCATGGATTTCCCTGTGGATGGAAAATCTGCCCTTACACTTCAGTTTTCAAAGAAGCCTCATCTCAGCTATCTTCCATTTTGTGATTTGAGCCTCTTTTGTCATTGTAGCCTTCATCTCCTATTTCCTAAATGCCACATGTTTCTACATACTGTTCATAGACAAATAGTTTAAAGCAATGTTCTATTGTTTCTTGTGGTTTGAAAGTCATATATTTTTAAATATGTTTTCTCCCCCTGAGACTTCAGCATGGAGGTTCCTTTTTCTTGTGTACAGGATAATTTTTTAGGATTTTTTTCTGTTATATTTTCCCCATTCTGTTTACTTAGAAGGTAGTGATATTTACCCCAAACCAGGGTTTGAGATTGTATTAGTCCATTTTCATACTGCTATAAAGGAATACCTGAGACTGGGTAATTTATAAAGAAAAAAAGGTTTAATGGACTCATAGTTCCACATGGCTGGGGAGGCCTCACAGTCATGCCAGAAGGCAAAGTAGGAGCAAAGACATGTCTTACATGGTGGCAGGCAAGAGAGAGAGCATGTGCAGGGGAACTCCCCTTTATGAAACCAGCAGATCTTGTGAGACTTATTCACTATCATGAGAACAGCATAGGGAAAAACCCATCCCCATCATTCAATTACCCTCCCACTGGGCCTCTCCCATGACATGTGGGGATTATGGGAGCTACAATTCAAGATGAGATTTGGGTAGGAACATAGCCAAACCATATCATTCTTCCCATGGCACCTCCTGAATCTCATGTTTTCACATTTCAGAATCAATCATGTCTTCCCAACGTCCCCCAAAGTCTTAACTCATTTCAGCATTAATTGAAAAGTCTACAGTCCAAAGTCTCATCTGAGACATGTCCCTTCTACCTATAAGCCTGTAAAACTGAAAGCAAGTTAGTTTCTTTCTACATACAATGGGATTACAGGCATTGGGTACTCCCAAGGTATTTACACCTGTTCCAAATGGGAGAAATTGGTTGAAATAAATGGGCTACAGGCTCCATGCAAGTTTGAAATCCAATAGAGCAGTCATTAAATGTTAGAGTTCCAAAATGATCCCCTTTGACTTTATGTCTCACATGCAGGTCACACTGATCCAAGTGGTGGTCTTCCACAGCCTTGGGCAGCTCTCCCCCTGTGGGTTTGCAGGGTACAGCTTCCCTCCTGGCTGCTTTCACTGGCTGGCATTGTTTGTGGTTTTTCCAGGTATACAGTGTAAGCTGTTGGTGGATCTACCATTCTAGGGTCTGGAGGATGGTGGCCCTCTTCTCACAGCTTCACTAGCCAGCACCCCAGTAGGCAGAGCCCACATTTCCCTTCTCTACTACCCTAGCAGAGGTTCCTCATGAGCCCCTGTGCCCCCCAACAGCAAACTTCTGCCTGGACATCCAGGTGTTTCCATACATTCTCTGAAATCTAGGTGGAGGCTCCCAAACCTCAATTCTTGACTTCTGTGCACCTGCAGGCTCAACATCACGTGGAAACTGCCAAGGCTTGAGGCTTTCGCCCTCCAAAGACATGGCCTGAGCTGTACCCTGCTGTCTCCCACCCAAGCCATGGGTGAAGTGGCTGGAATGCAGGGCACCAAGTCTCTAGGCTACACACAGCAGGGGGACCTGCACCTGGCCCAGGAAAACATTTTTCCCTCCTAGGCTTTTGAGCCGGTGATGGAAAGAGCTGCATGGAAAGAGCTGCCGTGAAGGTGTGAAGGTCTAACATGTCTTGGAGACATTCTCCCCATTGTCCTGGTGATTAACATTTGGATCCTTGTTATTTATCCAAATTTCTGCAGCTGGCTTTAATTTCTCACCAGAAAGTGGATTTTTCTTTTCTATTTCATTGTCACACTGCAAATTTTCCAAACCTTTATGCTCTGCTTCCTCTTGAACACTTTGCCACTTAGAAATTTCTTTCACCAGATACCCTAAATCATCTCTTTCAAGTTCAAAGTTCCAGAGATCTCTGGGGCAAGATCAAAATGCCACCATTCTTTTTGCTAAAGCATAACAAGAGTCACCTTTGGTCTAGTTCCCAAGAAGCTCCTCATCTCCATCTCCAGCCTGGACTTCAGTGTTTACATCACTATCAGCATTTTGGTCAAAGCCATTCAACATGTCTCTACGAAGTTCCAAAATTTTCCACATCTTCCTGTCTTCTGAGCCATCCAAGTCTCTAGGAAGTTCCAAACCTTCCCACATTTTTCTGACTTCTTCTGAACCCTCCAAACTGTTACAACCTCTGTTTGTTACCCAGTTCCAAAGTCGCTTCCACATTTTCAGATATCTTAATGGCAGTACCCTACTCTACCAGTACCAATTACTGCCTTAGTGCATTTTTGTACTGCTATGAAGAAATATGTGAGAGTGAGTAATTTACAGAGAAAAGGAGGTTTAATGGATGCACAGTTCCACATAGCTGGGGAGGCCTCACAATCATGGCAGAAGGCGAAGGAGGGGCAAAGGCATGTCTCATATGGTGGCAGGCAAGAGTGTGTGCTGGGGAACTGCCCTTTGTAAAACCATCAGACCTTGTGAAACTTATTCATGATCACAAGAACAGCACATGGCAAAACCCACTCCCATGATTCAATTACCTCCTACTGGGTTCCTCGCAGGACACATGGGGATTATGGGAGCTACAATTCAAGATGAAATTTGGGTGGGGACACAGCCAAACCATATCACTAATATCTAACAGGAAGTGATCATTTTTAAAATTAGTTTATTATTCCACCTTTGAGAAATTGCCTGAGGCCCTTTCTCTGATCTGCGGTGGAGATAAGGTTGATATGCACAGCTTCTCTCAGTTGTGAGCAAGTATTTAGTGGAATAGCTCAGCTAAGCTAAAGTGAAGACTTCTAGTATCTTGTCTGGCTTATTGTACAAGACATACACAATACCTAGCATGCACATATAATGCAGGGTGCTGGTGGTGGCAAGAATGAGTGCTGGTTTATAGATTATTCATGTTATTGCTTTCTGGGTAGAGTTTCTAAAGGAAGGCTGTATTTTACTTGGAAAATAATCTTAAATGGCCAGTTGGTATGATGCAAGTTGCTTATCAGTAGTTCTCTGTTTTTCTTTATAATCCTTCTCTATTGTTGGTCAAACTTATAAAATCCCATTGTATGAAATAACAATGTAACATAGGGAGGGAAGGACAGAAAAGAGGCTGAGTTCATGCTTGGAGGGAAGCAAGAAGGGAGAGAAGAATGTCAGAGAGGTCATGTGGCTGAGACCTGGGCCACTGGAGTTACAAATTGCTAGACTGGCAATTGTACTGCCTCCCCTCCCAGGGCTTTTCTTGAGTGAACTGTGTGCCCAGGCCAGACTCGCACATGATACATCTGTTTGTTTGTTTGTTTTTATTGTGTCCTCTATCTTCTAAGGAGCTTAGTATGTAAGATATTTAGTACCTGGCCCCTCAAATAGTAAGAATGGAGCTGTAAAGGAATAAATGCCCATTTTCTGGGACACTCCAAGAGTCTGACTCAGGGGACAGGCTTGGGAGAAGTAACTACCATCTTATATGATTTTCATATTGAGGAAATTATTTCATTTCATAAAATAAACTATGGATGGGAGAGTTTGACTTAATTGTTCTTATAGTTAGTAAAATTTCCTACTAGATTAGTCTGCATATTGGGTGTCAGTTTTAGTAATTAGTGTTGTTTTAAGTTTACATTGTTTGCTTTGTTTTACTGATTTTTTTTTCTTTTTTAATTGGAACTTGGGTGGGACTCCATTACAAAATATCATCCAGATGCTGTTCAAAATTGGGCCAAATCAGCATTAAAATGAAATTACACGTTCATGGGATTTGTTACTAGAGTTGGTACTGTTTTGGAATGATTCATATAACATTCATAAGGACCAATTCTGAGAAAGATAAATCATTGCTGTAAATAATTTTTTAGGTTACTTTAGTATCAGTCATATATTCACTCACATAACAAATATGCATTGAGCTCATATACTTCAAGGAATTTGGCAAGCCCTGGAACTAGAGGATGATTAAAACAGACATACTACTTGACCTCAACAAACGCATAGTCAAGAAGGAAGTTACAAGCATTAAGCAAATGATTGTATGATTAATACTTCATTGCAACAATGATAAGTACATCCTGGACAATAAAATGTTATCAGTCAATAGGTGCAAGGTGTCAACCTAAATAACAAACAGAGAGAAACTCTCTAATAGAACAGTGGGTTGGGGATAGGGTGTTTCAGTAGGAATGCGTGTGCCATAGTCAACTATGTATGCATTCAGGGAGGTAAAGGAAGACAAAGGTATTTAAAGAAAAAATGTGGAGGATTACACAATTGTTTTGACGTAGTTATCCTTGATTACAAGGATCAATAACAGGGGTTGTGCCATTCCAAGGTTGGACAGGCATTTGCAGGTCATATGTCCTTGCAGAAGTGTTTTTTTGCATAAGGTTGCAATGGCAAGATTGTGGTTTTTGCAGTCTTTCATGACAGTTCTTGTTATCAGGCATATGTGCATGAGAATTCCCCCTTTGTGGCCTTCTCCAGCTGCATTTGGCAGGCTCTATTTTTATTTCTAAAATAAATGACTCTATTTTAATTCTGAAAAATTTCAGATTTTTCTATTTTGACCAAGATCTTTCCCTAAAAGTGTCACCACTCAGTCATCCTGCAGTTAGGTTTCAGTTGTCCCTCAGTGCTGGGATGAGTCTGTCTTGGGTTGTTGGTCTGATCTCACACTGGGGGCAGTAAATGGTTACTAGGGGTCAGTGTTAAAACTCTTTTAGCTATATTTGAGCAACAAGGGAAGTTTGTAGTGAGTGGCACTCAGGCTTCTTGGAGTTCATTATTAAGTTCAATTTGGTTTGTTTTGTAGTCTTTGGCTATCATTTAAAATGGCTGGGCCAGCATTATTCTGTTAGGAGTTGTCCTGCAGGAATTTAACAAGTAACCCATACAAAGTTTTAAAAGGTAAAATACAAAGCAAAATTAATAGTAATATTACAATCTCAGTTTGCATAATAGTTTTGAGTCATTAGTCTTAAACTAATTGATAAATCAAATGATTTTTATCCTGTCATGCAAAAAAGAAGGCATTAAGAAGAGTAGAAGTCTCATTGTGATTTGGAGTTTTGTATCAGCATCTTGGGAAAAGCTATCTACAGTGTGTAAACATCAATTTCTTATCCTCGTTTGCACTTTGAATGTCTCTGGTTATGGCATCGAGCAGTTTGGTGAAATTTTATGTGGCCCATATACCAGGTATGAAATTTGCTTTTTAAAATTAATCTAATTTCAACTTATAGGGTATCAAGAACAGAGCTGTTCCCATTTTTGGTAATTCTGTGGAAGAAAGTTAGATGGGAGGAATCTAAAATAATTCAGTATCTAATCTGGTCTATAGGTAGACAAGAAGAACTTGAATATACTTACAGAGCTACAATCTAATAACAGATGTATTAAAGATTTTTTTTTTAGAAACAACTTTTTCTCTCTACATTGATCACATAAGAATCTCATATTTAAAAACCTCTTGAGCCTAGGAAGCTTCACCAAGGCAGATTTTATGTGCAGTCTTAAGGTTCCTAGGCTTGCCAGGAAGTGACAATTTTTACTTACTCACTGTAAGGCTGGGAACCTTTGAAGGCAGATGTTATTTGCATGTTCTCATATATTATATTCTGTTTAAAGTCTTGGTAATATAACCAATGTTTTCAATTGTATCCTTCTATAAAGAGATAGCAAATTTTTATTGAATTTATGCAAATAACCATATGGCCACAAAAAATAAGAATACTCATGAATAGTTTCTGCATTTGGGGGGGATCAAGTAGGGAGAAAAAACGAATATTTCCACCTTTGTTCATAAAAAGTATGTTGTGCCAGATTGCTATACACTACCAAAACTTATGAGAGAAAATGTCCATAAATCTGGAGAATTAAGTAAGAATTGACAATGTTTCAAATAAGTCATAAAACATTATTTTCATCAGTTACTTTATCTCATGTGGTTAAATTTTGTTCAGTTTGACCTTGATTTGCAGTTTCATGAATTCATCAGTTTCTTCATTACAGTTTAGTGTTTTATTTAGTTCATTTATCTTAAAGTTATTCAAAACTTCCATTTAAAAGTGCTTATTAGGGTATTTTCCATGAATCTGATTGCAGATGCCTCGAGAAAATTCGAAGCAAAACTGTGGGTGACAAAAACTTAGAACAACTATGGATAAAAATATGGTAAAAGTTTATAATTGACAAGGAAATTTAGCTATTTAACAACCCAAATCATGACTGATAGCATCACATCAGGACTATCAGACTTTTATAAATTTCACATAATCTTTAGAATACTCACATTGATAATGTAGCCACAAATATAGCTATAAGCAAGAGTTAACACAACAAAAAATATGACTGGTGACATATTACATTCTTATTAATTTATATACTTTTTGAAACAATAACATATCTAGTCATTTTACTTCAGGACAAACATTTATCACATAGTATTTTTTCTCATAAAAATGTATTCTCTTTTCTTTTCAACTATTCTTACCAAAAACACATTTTCATACCCATAACTTTCTTCACATTTTTCTCTTCTACTTATTTGTTCCTTTTTACCATGTTTTTATATCTTTCTAAATTTTTATTTAGAAACAACCTTTAAATAAACTCCAAATTAGAAAAAAATTATTCTTTTTCTCAATAAAGAACACTTTTATGCTTTTCTTACAATTTTTCATTAAAAACATTTCATTTTTGATACACTTTATATACAAAATTATGTATATTAATTGTTATTTTACTTTTTAGTAACACTAATTTTTAGTGAAAACCTACTAAGCAAGCAATTTTTAACTCTGTTACAAATGAGTATTTTGTAGATAAAAATTATTATATATTTTAGAAACATGATTCCAAAGAACATAACTTGTTATGCCTTAATAGACCCAAATATATTTAGACTTTCTATAAAATATAGGCAGCCAGTAACAAAATTATATTTATGTTTAGCAATTTACGTTTCAGTTTTGTATCTTATTCAAAAATGACCCTGACATTTAGTGAGTATCTATCACTTAATTCAACACAACAAAACTTTAAGATTTTAAATTAAACAAAAAGTTTATTCATAAACATTTATCTTTTTTATATTTACCTGATTTATTTATCTTTAACAATCATAACTAGCTACTTATGAAAACTAAGATATTAGATAAAGCAAGTCATCATTTGAAGTTTTTTCTCTGTTAACCATTTTTATAGCCTGTGAATGTCAAGTGTTTTCCTAAATAAGAGACTTGAAGTTATTTGCGTGGACATTTTGTTGATAACTCATAAGATGTAGCTGTTTTTATTAAACAAGCAATATTAAATTACTCTCACGTATCAAAGATTTACACAAACAAAGATCATTCTGTTTCTAGGCAGATTTTATAGTTTTATAAACTTTGTTTCAAATCCTAACACCTTGAAACATCTAGCAGAGACAAATATAATCCTGTCTGACCAGTAAACCACAGAAAAAAATGTATGCCAATGACTTTGTATTTTTGTATTTTTATTTGTATTTTTATTTCATCCCCAAATGTAAAACCAACTTATTTATTAAAGATTTACTTAAGCCATGTGAACTGAAAGGCATTTAGGTTTATCACTGTATATTTTATATGAGCAGGCATCTGTCTAAATCAATCTGAAGAGAATTTTTAAAGGGATTTCTGGCCCTCTACTCCAGATTTTATCATGTAGACACAACATATACCATAAAACATGTACATATGTATGAACATACCTAAGCCACATACACACACAACAAAAGATCTTACAGCTTTCATTCTAGAATTTTGGTCATAAGATAGTAATACTAATTTATAAAAGACAGTTGGTTCCAAATTATGTATCTGACAAAATAGGACCTGTTTACATGACTAAATTCTATGACCCCTATAGATAGTCTTAAAAAGTCTGTGGACCAACATTTTAGATACAACTTATTTTTGAATCTCATTTACCCTTTCTCCCCTACCTCCTTTTTTTTCATTTTCAAGTGAGTTTAGGGTTATATATTCCATTGCAGACATTTTAGCTAGGAATAGCATAATTGTGTAAGAAAAACAAAATCTCCATGTGGCCTTGAAATCTAAGTAAAAAAATCTATCATTCTTTGCTGGTCTATCTTACTTAACTAGTCAATGAGGGTGGGGAAGCATTTTACAAGGTTATTTTTTTTTCCAGTTTTTTTCTGGCCCCTGCATGGCATACAAAGCAATTTTTATGTTGGATATAAATATATTATTGCTCTGAGATCAAGATTTTGACCTTTTTGATTTAAGTGCCTAACTTTTATAAACATTTATTTAGATATTTTTCTTTTAGAAATCAATTATTCAATTATCTGTTCCATCACTCTAAGCAATTGTCAGACAAATGTAAATTTACATTTCCAGAAGGTGTCTAAGTTGCTGGTTGTCATAGAGCTATGATAATTTGTAAAACCATCCATTTGATAGCCCTTCAGGACTTTTTTTGTTTGTTTGTTTGTTTGTTTTTTAATCTTGGCTGGTATGCCATAAGCAGTGAATTTTATTTCAGCACTTGCAGTAAAGTCAGTAGATTCAAAGTAGGTAGGAAAAAGTTAGAGAACTTTGAAGATTCTACATG
Source organism: Pongo pygmaeus (assembly GCF_028885625.2). Lineage (NCBI taxonomy): Eukaryota > Metazoa > Chordata > Mammalia > Primates > Hominidae > Pongo > Pongo pygmaeus. The sequence goes on from NC_072387.2 coordinate 101,720,586, forward strand.
TTAAGTGTATGGTTGCAGTCTCTTAATTTGGTACTAAGCAAAAACAAGCTTGGAGATTTCCCCATGATGACCAGCAATATAGGAGGGAAAGCCCTGTATCTGGCTGGAGTCCCAGAAAGCTTGGCATGCCTTACTGTTTAAGAATCCCATTTCATTTTTTATAAATCTCTCGAGAGCAAAGACAATCCTATAAATCTTGTCAAGGAAGGTCATGAGTTTGGACTGGCATTTTAGATGGTTGTGACTTCCTTAGTGATTTTTAATTAGTCATTCTGCACCCACCATTTAGAATGTTTAGTTTTGTTCTCAGAAGATTTACAGAAACAAGCAGGGGGAAAGAACCAATCATTTGCAGACATGCATCACTAATAAAATGAAACCCAAATCAGAGTGTGTACAAAAATTTTAACCCAGGTGTGCAGATTAAACAAAATATTAAATTAGGCATGCAAAAATGACAAGGGTAAATTCACCAGCAAGACATGTCTCAGAGACGGAATGTAAATTTTGCAGAAACCAGAGTACTGAAGCCAGAAGGACTGTTGTCTTTAAACCAGAAAGGAATTGCCAGGAAAGATAAAAAGTCTTTTATCATCCTAGGAGGGATGTTAAGGTGTTTTATTGAAGGTGGCCTTCTAACCAAACCAAATCCCTAATTAAAATAATAAAATAAAATAAGAAAAGGCCTCTACAAAATAGAGAGAAGGTCTGCCTGAGAGAAGACTCAGCAGGGCAGGAAAGGCGAGCATGGAAGCAGAGCTCTCAAGGGGCTCAGGTGTGTTCCACATGCTGGTTTCTAGAATTGCCAATTCCTTCTGGAAGTGATCTAGCTTCAGATCCCACTTCTGGACACCATTTATGACAAGCTTTAGAGAGAGGGTCTGTAAAATAAAATGATCTTTATCTGGGGATAGGGCATTGCCTTGGGAATACATGTGCCACAGTGAACTGTATGTGTATATAGGAAGTAAAGGAAGACAATGGCTTATAAAGAAAAAATGAGGAAGACTATGTAATTGTTTTGAGATAATTACCCTTGACTACAAGGTGCTGAGGTTGGACAAGCAGTCTCTGGGCAGATATTCTCACAGAAGTGTTTTTTTGTGTAAGGCTGCCAAGACCTTTTTGCAAGCTTGTAGTTTTTGTAGTCATTTATGATGGTTCTTATTACCAGGCATACTTGCATGAGAAACATCCCTTATGGCCTTCCCAGCTCTGTTGTCAGGTTTTATCTTTTTCTTTCTTTCTTTCTTTTTTTTTTCTTTAACATGACTTTAAAGCTACTCCATTTCAATTCTGACAAACTGCACAAATGAGAGCAAGTAACCTAGAAAGAATGCTCCAGTTTGGGGGTGGTATTAATTTTCTGTGGCTGCTAGGACAAACAATCATGAACGGAGTGATTTCAATCTACAGAAATTTGTTCTCTTACTGTTGTGAAGATCAGAAATCTGAAATCAGTGTAATTGGGCCGAAATTAAAGTGTCTGTAAAACCAAGCTCCCTCTAATGGTTCTAGGAGATAATCTATTTCTTGCCTCTTTGAGCTCTGGCATTCCTGGGCTTGTGGCTGCATCACTCCAATCTCTGCCTCTGTGGTCCCATTGTCTTCTCCATTTCTGTCTTTAAAAAAATGACCTCTGCCTGAGTCTTACAGGTACACATGTGATTGTATTTACGGCCTGCCCAGATAATCTTGGATAATCCCTCCATTAAAATTTTTTTTTAATTTTTTTTTTAAATTTTTGAGACAGAGTCTCACTCTATCATCCAGGCTGGAGCGCGGTGGCACAATCTCAGCTCACTGCAACCTCCACCTCCCGGGTTCAAGCAATTCTCCTGCCTCAGCCTCCTGAGTAGTTGGGACTACAGGCACGTGCCACCAAGGCCTGCTAATTTTTTGTATTTTTAGTAGAAACGGAGTTTCACCACGTTAGCCAGGATGGTCTGAATCTCCTGACCTTGTTATCCAGCCACCTCTGCCTCCCAAAGTGTTGGGATTACAAGCATGAGCCACCGCACTGGCCCCCTATTTTAAGACCCTTAATTTAATCACATCTGTAAACCCCCTTTGTAAGCTTAGTACAGATGACTGAGGAAGGGTTCTGAAGGGATAGAACTTTCCAGACATGGAGGACAGAGTATGTAAACACTGACGGGCCTGGCAGAAATCATGAGCGGACTGAGAGGAGAATGGGGGAGGTATAAAGGATGAGGGGGAGATTGGCCAAATGCCTCTGTAGGTGTGGAATCTCTAGGTCATCTAGACCAGAAACTTCCATTCTATTTAGACTCCAGAGGTCTTCTGAAATCCTGTATATGCACATTTTTCCTATACTGAGTCAGCCAAATATGTCTGTTAGTAATTACCACTATTAGGAATCTAAAAGTCCCTAGGCACATGTAGTTTTATGGAACCAAGTCCTGCTGTTTTCTGTGTAACTGAGTTTGCCAAGACATAGCTGGAGGAGCAATTTTCTCATATATACAAGCGAACACAAATTAGTTTCTGTTACATACATAGATTGTTGTCTGAGGACTGCTTGGTAGTAGGAATTTGGCTGTAGTGTAGTTAAAGTGAGGCAAGAACAGGAATCCTAGTTATTTTCCCAACTCCTCCTCTTCCTCTTCTTCCTCCTCCTCCTCTTCTTCCTCCCCCTCCTCCTCCTTTTTCATCAAATACTTTAAAAGATATAAATTTTTATTTTATGATTCCACAGACCATAAAATGGAACCGTTGGACAGGACTTTAAGTTGGAATAGAGACAAGATTGAAACTGTGTTATGCTCAAATTCCAATATTTTTTTTAAAATAGTAATTACTACAGGGTTGTTTTCATTAAGAAGAAGTTATTTACAAATCTTTTCAAACTTCATATTTTTTCCATAGGCCCAGGAACACAGCTTTTTTGCTATTCAAAGTAGAAGTAAATATAGAGAATGCTGTGTGTTTGTGTGTGTGTGTGTGTGTGTGTGTGTGTGTGTGCATGTGCGTGTGCATGTGTATGCATTTATTTTTAAAATTTATTTAGTTCTTATGTTAATATGCCTGGCACTTAAGAATCCTAAGTAATTTGTTTGGTAAAGTCAGAAAGAAGAGCAGTCAGAGAGGTGTTCATAATGAAAGCTACAAAAATCAGCTTTTGACTTGTTGGATAGGCTCCCATCCCTGGTTCAAAAATACCTGGACCACATATCAAGGCCATCCAATTTATAGAGCGTTGGTGATGGGCCTGACTTAAAGTCTGAAAATTACAGCTGTAAAACTGTGTTCTCTATAAAAATATGCACATTTGCCAAAGTGAAGAAAGGAAAAAAATTCCACTAAATGTAGGTTTAATAAATGTATTACAAAATATTTAATTAACTATCTCTCTGTTAAAACACATCTTGTGACTGCTGTTCCCACTCTCATTGGTGTTTATCTGCTGGTAAAGCGCTCACCCATATTTCTATTTGCTGTGTGATGCAGTGCGACCACACAGTTCTTCAGACACAACCTCTGCTTTGTGATTTACCTCAACACTTTAACTCTGAGCTTCTTTTTTTACTGTACTTCAGTGTATTTCCCAGAAAATATATTCTCTATGAGGGATAAAATAAAATACCAATTAGAAACAAAAACAATTCAGAGAAATATTAACCATTCACTCTTCTAAGTTATCAAAGATTATATTCTTCACCAAGTCATATAACCAGGTCCCAGTAAAACACCATCATGCAGGCGATTTAACATCATGTAATTTAAAATACCATCATGCGGGCAGCTTTCAACAAAGCATCCTATAAGAAAAGATTATTTGTACTTACATCTTTAAAAGTTTTGAAATCGCTATTGAAGATTATTTTATTATATTGTCCATTGTCTGTTGCTTAAAGACTTATAAGTTTTGCTTAAGGGTTTAGAGTTACCAAAAAATAGCTGCTGACATATGCAGATACTATTTTATTAACTAACGACACCTATTTGCATTCTGGTTTTCCTTTTGGCCTTCAATAACAAGAGGCTTAGGACTAAATATTAGGCTGAAGGGTAGTGTTTCCTTCCCTAGGTCTTCCTGTATAATCGTCACCTCCTTCTCTTCATTATTCTGTCATTTTGCCCTTGTTTTATAGTGCTTGTGCCTTTTATTCTAAGCGGTCTCAAAGGCTTTTCTGGAAATACACAGTGTATAAGTACGAAATGATGAAATAAACATACTTGTTTATTTTGTTTTAAAAGATGCTTGGGTGGGACTAGATGACCTCTAAGATCCTTTCCAGCTTTAAATTTATGTTACTGTCACCAAAGACAGACAAAAAAATCTATTAGGTTGTAGGCCTAAAGATGAATGCCAAGTACTATATTCCTGCTCTAGGTGTATTTCTTGTTGAAGGCAGTGCTAGATGCTGTGACCTGTTACGGCCCCTTACAGTCTTATGGTGATAAAACAAGAGAACTGATTGCTAAGAAAAAAAAATTCAGTTAAAATATGTTTTTACTCTTAAGCATCAACAAAAAATAAGAAATAGAAAACAGAAGAGCTGAATTATTTCTTCTGAACTATTTATAATAAATTTGGACAACTAAGCTAAGCCTGAGTGTAGCTAATTTAATGAAATTGGTCATATTTGAATATTGTCACAACCTTACTATCACATTAGCATTAAGTGTGACTAAAATGTATTCTTTGTTTCTGTGTGAGTCTCCACAGAATCAGCTATCAACACCTTCATAATAAACTAGCCCTTCATTGCTTTCGGGAAACTTTCAGATTCAGAGCAGGTGGTTGGGCTTCTGCTTTAAGAGAGAACAAATCATTTTTGAAGTGTCTTTCCTGTTTGTGTGTGTGAATTTAGAACACAGAAATTGTCCATTGCATCATTTTTGCTAGGAGGTAGAAGTTATTAAAAATATAGGAAATACTAGATATCATGTACTGATAATTTCCAAAGCTAATTATTTTTCTTATGGCCAACTGAATTAGAGTAAAAACATAAAAGTTAAAAACCAAGCTACAATTTAAGAGGTGTACTTGTGAAATATAAATATTGTTTTACAGTAATAAAATGTTTCTCATGGGAAAATAGAATATGATTTTTGTTGAAGTTCAAGGGAATATCTGTTTTCATTCAGGTAGTTTCCAGATTTTTGTCTTTACAATGTTCTGTGTAGTGATTTAAATACTGTACCTCCAAAATTTATGTCCACTAGGAACTTTAGAATGCGACTTATTTGGAAGTAGGGTCCTTGCAGATATAATTAACTCAAGGGTTGAGATGAGGTCATCCTGGATGAAGGTGGGCCCTACATCCAATGTAAATGTCCTTATAAGACACAGGAAAAGACACACACGGAGAAGGTCACGTGAAGATGGAGACAGAAATTGGAGTTATGCAGTCGCAAATCAAAGAAGACCAAGGATTGCCAGGAGCAAGGGAGAATTCCTCCCGAGGGTCTTCACAGGGAGTATGGCCCTGCCAACATCTTGATTTCAGAGGTCCAGGCTTCAGAACTGTGAGAGAATATATTTCTTTCCTCTTAACCCACCAAGTTTGTGATAATTAGGTATGATGGCCCTAGGCGACTACTGCATTCTAATTCAGAAGTTCTTCTTGATTTTATTATATCATGTGTTGGTAGGAAATATCTAGGTGTTTCATTTGCATGATATGTTGGTAATCTTAGAATTATCGTATCTTGCAAGTAATTTTAAAGTATATTTTAATGTAGCCAGAAGATTTTTAAATATGAAATTTAATTCATGCTTGTGTCAATTACATTTGAAAAAAATACAAAAAAGCTATATAAGATTCTAGGATCTTTCAGAATTTTATAATGCTTCTAATGAAAAGTTGGTTAAATAAAATTTGTACCCTAAATCATTTTGTTGTTGGCTTAAAATAGCATTTAATTTATTAGTACTCAGATAACAGTTTTCCCCTAAATAGCATATTTACTTTCATATGTTGGTATCAAACAGTGAAGTGAGACAGCAAATCAGTACAAAGTGGTGATTATCTATCATCATAAATCCATGAAGGATAGCCTTGATCTTACTGAGAAGAGTTTAATTTTAAAATGCATTCCTGGAAAAGGCAAGTTAGTATAACATTTCAAACTCATATAGCATTATTGGTAGTTGATTGTAGTTATAATTGATCATTTTATATTTGGACAGTCACTTTGAATCAAATTAGGATAATTATAAATTAAAGATTTATTATCATTTGCTTTGAATTTTCTATTAAAAATTTAAAACCATAAAAACAGAGCTTTGACTATAATAAAGGTATTTATCCTTTCTTGGTAAAATTGGGGAGGGGTTTAAAGAAAAGGCTAAGCAATGTTCCATTTTTTTACGTAGGCAAAAGTTCATTTGTGCTACTTTTTAATTAGGTAGTTAATTTTTTTTGAAATGACAGCTTCCAAAACACTACTGATTTTACGTGTGCAGTCATTAGTTTTTCATGTGAAAATATTATCTTTCAAATTCACACAGCTGCTTATTTTATGAAATGCAATGGGACTACTTACCTGCCACCTGACTAAACTGGCATGCATAGATTCACGCCTTGCCAAATGAGGAGTTAGGGTGAAGAGTGATTAATATCCATTCTTTAATGAGTTTCTAAGTCTTTCTGAACATGTTTTTATTCTATTTATTGCAGTGGTGTGGTAAAATTTTTGTGTTGGTTGCTGTACAAAGCATGATAATATCTTTCTTAATGTTAATGACATCCATAAGATATCATAAAATATTATATTCTTAATAGGAAATTTGTTATATATAAATAACAATAAAGGTCATAATAAGCTCTCCTTAATTCCATTTATTTTGACTTCACTATTAAGTTTAAAAACATAGGTGTCAAATTTAGACATTATTTATATGTAATTATAAAGCCAAATAAATGTTAGAGATTAACTTAAAAGTAGTTTTGTGGCTCAACAATTGAAGTGAGATAGTGGGATCGCAAAAGGCTTAATCATTTTGAATTGATTCCACAGATGTCTCCTTTCTCTAAATCCCCTGTAAGCCTCCTATCTTCCATGAAAGGTTATTCCCATAAACCTGGCACGTAAAATCAATCATATAACTCTTTTCCATTCTGAGATTTCAAGGATTAGGACTTTCAACATAGAGAAAAAGTGCTGTGTACAAGTTGAATGTACAAAAGTCAACACTCGGCAATGGAATCCAGTATTTCCCAAGTATTTGAGGAAACTTACAAAAACCAAATCTCTAGTCCTTGCTTTCACATTTGCTGTCAGAACCAGGAACTAGAAATGGTTTGAATAGAAAATTTGTTCTTGTAGAAGCAGTTCACGTTCACTGATGAATAGATACAACATATTTCCCAGACCTCCTTTTAAGCCAAGATAGCAACATTTTTACCAGAGCCAAAGATAAAACCAGTATTTAATCTCCTAGAAATTTAGGAGATTTATGACTCTGGAAATGGAAAGAATTTTAATATCCAGTCACATAACCAAGTCATACAAGAACATAATAAACAAACCAATCAAACAACAACAAGAATAACAACCAGAACATGGCCCCCATGCTCTTTTTAACCCCGGATAGAAATAGCAATAAAGGTAGAACAAGAAAGCTCTCATCAAGTGTTTTCCTCATCTGCTATTGATGATTTATTCTTACATTCTGTCCCAGTCCAGTTATCAAAAAATTCCAAGACAGACCCCTGTAACTGATTTGTAATGAATTCCAGAGTCAGATTCCAGATATTGTTTCCCCTGAAATTGTGTAAGTGCACATCAGAATACTATACTTTTGGTGTGAATCTGAGCCAAATTCTATTGTATTCTAAATAAAATGAAATTACTATCACAATAGGGCATGGTATCAGTTTCAAATAGGACAAGCTGGTAAAGTCAGGAGAAATGACTTCCTCCTGAAGTGCTGTATATAAATTTATTACAATGCCTTTTAATATTTTTATGTGTTCAACAGAGAGGGAACTAAGATCTTGTTATCATCATTTAAAAACAATTTTGTAGAATGTAAATATATCAGGGCTTGCCTATTTTCCTTGTTAATGAAAAACAAGTAGTGCTTGGGGAGCAAGTATTCCTATTCAACTGCTGTCACTCATTCCCAGCTCTGCTTAGAAGAAAGAAGCACAGATGGTGGGTCTATTACTTCCCCAACAAAAAATCTGCCTGTCTATCTTTTTTGGTTTTATTCCATCCTTATCATTGTAATGTGAACAATATTTCAAGTCAAGAAACTTCTGTAGGGATCTTTGAAATGTTTTATCCATTACTTGTACATTAAAAAGAAAAAGAAGGAATTAATGATTTATTAAAATGTCATGAGAGGAATTCAAATAAAAATTATTTGTTACAAAACATTTAATTTAGAAACCATGTTTTCTTGCATGCAAATTAAAGCCTTCGGGGAAGTAAGGTTTTATATCAGACTTAGATCCTAAAGTACTCACTTAATGACGACAGAACCACTTAGTCCATGCTAAACATAACTTTGTGGGTCTTTTTTCTTTATACTCTGGCTTAATGAAAATTTGTCTATTGTAAACATATTAAGAAAAAGAGCATAAAGGCTTTTTAACATAATTTTATAAGACTGAAAATACATACAAACCGTAAAACACCCAAATTTTAACTATACAGCTCAATACTTTTTTTTAAAACAAACTTAGCACTTCTGTGTATCCAGTACTAAAATCAGGAAACTTGATATTATTACTTCTTCTAGACACTGTCTCATAGGGTAGCTCTTGTGGTGATTTGGAACATAACTGATTAGTTTTAAAATTTTATCATAGAATATGTTCTGCATCTTGCTTCTTTCATTCAATATTTATTTTATAAGATTTGTCAATCTTTTTGCATATAGTTGTAATTCATTAGTTCTCGTTGCTGTATACTATATCATACAAATATAATGTCCAATTTGTGGTTATTTTGAATGGTGCCTCTCTGAGCATTCATGTATCTGTCTTTTGGTAAATATTGCTGGGCATATGCCCAAGGTCATAGAATATGGTTAGATTTAGCATACTTGGGAAATGGTGGTGTCCATCAGTTTACGTTTCCATCCACAATGGGAGAGAGTTCCAGTTGCTCCACATCTTTGCCAACACTTGGTATCATTTCTCTTTTTTATTTGAACTGTTCTGATGTGTATGTATCACTATTTCAATTGTGGTTATTTTGAACATCACAAAACTGGAAGAGAATAACTGATTTTATTAAATCATATTTCGTTTGAAGTAATGTGTGTCTACTTTGCAGTATTTTTCCTTATTTATATGACTCATAAGAAGAGTGATCCTCCAACAATATAACAGCTTGGAATGAGATTTTTTTATCACCTATAATTCTAATAAATTTTATCTAAATATTATTTTACTGTATTAGTAACTGTGATAATTAAGAACAAAAACAAAAGGTAAGCAATTCCTTAGATTAACATGAAACAACATTCCTGCCTTTTTAAAGAAACTTTTCTGGCCTGTAAGTAAATTATGTAAATAAATTAATAGCTTAATTGAAATTAAGAGAAGAGGCTCAGTTTTCATTGCCTATATTATGTCTGTGTTTCTGAAGAAACAGAAAAACCGTATGGCAAACCTATAGTCTTCTAGTTTCTTCTCACCCTGCCAACAACTGTTATATTACTGTTTAGCTGGTTATATGCAACCATTTGTTGAGGAGGATTGTTTTGTTTTGCTTAGTTTTACTTTTTTTTCTTTTCTTTTTTTTTTTTTTTTTAAGGCACGGTCTTGCTCTGTTGCCCAGGCTTGAGGTCTATGAGTTTTATACTCATGGTCATATGGTCAGTGCGGTGTGATCACAGCTCACTGCAGCATTAATCTCCTGGGCTCACATGATCCCCCTGCCTCCACTTCCTGAGTAGCTGGGACTACAGGTGCATGCCACTACACCTGGCTTGTTGAGGAGGGTTTTGAAGAAAATCATGCATCCCTTCTTTATTATAAACAATGAAACCTTAGAAAATGTAATTAGAGAAAAAAATAACATTTTGCACCAAGCTAATTATATCTTTACTTTTATTAGTCGGTTTCAGGATTGATACTTATTGGTGGTTGTATTTTGGAGTGCGTGTTCCTTGCAGCATACTTTATATATATGGTGTGGCCTTACTTGAGTAACTTAAGTTACTTAACCTATCCAGATCCCTGATTCTCAAGCTGTAGAATGGGAGTAATTATAATACAAATATTATATGGTGGGTTATTCCAGGTCCTCCAAGAGGTAGATGTTGAAAAGGGGTTAAACACAAGAGGATTTTATTAAGGGAAATTCCTATGAGAGAAAATGGAGAAGAAGCTGAGTAAGCCTGGAAGAGCTCTCAGCTGTGAGGAAAGTCTGACCTAGAGTGAAGGAAAGAGGAAACGAAGGTTGAGTGGAAGCATTGGAGCATGAAGTACAGTCTAAGGAAGGGTAAGAAAAGTCTTCAGGGAATCGTGAGCCAAGCCTGGTCCTCAGAGAAGCCCTGTGTCTCCTAATGAGGGATCTGCATTAGCAATCCTGCTGCCCTCAGTCATTGACTGAGGGGCAAATGCAGAAACAGATTTTAGAGTGAAGCAGCAAGTGGCCTTAGTCAGTCAGGCTTCCCGTACTTTGAGGTCTATGAGTTTCTTATTCATGGTCACCAAAAGATGTTTATCATGAAATGACAAACTCTAGATAGAGTAAAGCAATGCCTAAATCAAAATTATGCACTTATCAATTTATTTATTCATATTATTCATTATCATTATGAATATTCAACACATTAATAAAACAGCCACATGTGCAATCTACTTGGGATATTGGGAGCATAAGGAATAACACAGCAGTGCTACAGATAATTTAAGAGATGGTTACTCTCTTTCTCTCTCTCTCTCTCTCTCTATATATATATATATATACACATATATATGAGTATAAAATTTTATTTTTCTAAAATGAATAATTGGTTTCCTTCTACTATTTGTTATTGGTGTATACTGCCAAATCCCTAATGGATACTGGAATACTTAACTCTATACTCCCTCCATGCCTACAAAAAGAAGTGGGTTCAAGGTTATATTTTAAATCAAAAGATTTATTAATATTATTTTTATCATGTCCAATGGATATTATCATTATCAAAAAGTTTAATCACTTATTATTACTTGAAGGACCTAGTTAGGAAATGTTCGATCCACTTCTTAAAACTGGTCACTGGAAGTACATCATCTCGGGAAGAACTGGATATTTCTTGAAACTCCTTTAATATAGCCATAGTCTCAAACATAGAATCTTCTTTTATTTTCTTCAAAGATTTTTCCATTTCTGTAAAAATTCAGAGGGTGTTTATGGATAGTGCAATACTCTGCTCAAATACAGGGAAGGAAAGTTACATTAAAATGAGAATATTTTTGCTGAAAATTATTATGATATTTAATGTAAGCAAACAAATTACTCAGATGATAGTGTTTGTTTTCATTTTAAAATGTCTCTTTAATTTCAATACTTTTCGGAGCACAAATGGTTTTGGTAACATGGATGACTTGTATAGTGGTGAAGTCTGAGATTTTATTGCACCTGTCACCTGAGTAGTGTACATTGTACCAAACATCTAGTTTTTTATCCCTCACCCCCCTGCCAACTTCCCCGTTCTGTGTCTCCAGAGTCCATTATATCACTCAATGGAGAGTCTTAAACATTCAGGGTGGAATCTTCAGGGTGTGACCCTGTATCCATTGCTTTCCACCGTTTGTACTCTCTGCCTTGTGAATAGAGGCCTGTTCTCCCTGTCTGCTTTATTCACATACCTTTGCCATTTTCCTTGCTGGGATGACATCCTTTGCCCTGAAGTTCTCATTAACCATACCACAGCTGTCCTCTTCTTACCTCAATACATCTAAGGCTACCTCAAGTTACAATTTCTCCCTTAGTTTTTCCCTAGTCTGAGTCCACGTGGACTTCTCCGTATCCAGAATGTCTACTATTTGTCTTATCTTTCCTCACACTTGGCATGTGCATTTCCTTCCAGCTACTTTCATAATGTTGTATTTCAACTGTTCAGTTGTGTTTATATTACACTATTCTGCCAGGCAAATAAGGGTATTTATATTGCTGAAATCTATGGTTTTTTAAAAATGTAATAAAATGTAATGAATAAACATAAAAATGAATGAGTTAATTACTATATTCCTGGTTAAGTAATGAGCATTATGAGGACAAAAATTGAGTCTTACACCTTCTTATAATCCTAATCACCTAGTACAGGACTTGGAATATAGCATGCATTTAAGACATCTTTGTGACTAATGAATTTAAATATTTTTATTAATTCTAAGTTGACATTATATGATTGTAATTTGGGGAAGGTAGTGAAATTTCAAATGCATTTCACCACCTGTGAAATGACCCTTTTACATACCACATGATTTACCAGATCTTTGTTTAAGTGAACCTAAGTGAAAGCGGATTGTTTCCTCTACCTAGAAAATATTTTGCAGATTTTAGTTGCTTATAAATTTGATTATTTAAATTTGTACAGTTATGGTTTATGATATTGACTTGTACAGTTATATATATTTTATATATATATATATATATATATATATATGCCACATGCGTGATCTGCTTGGAATATTGGAAGAGTAAAGAATAGCATAACAGTGCCACAGAGGATTTAAGAGATGCGCTATATATGTGTGTGTATATATATATATATATATATATATATTTATAATTTTATTTTTCAAAAATAAAGAATATTATTACACATTAACAACATAGGTATAATTGTTTTCCTTCTACTGTTTGTTATTGATGTATACTGCCAAATCCCTAATGGATACTAGAATTCTTAACTCTAATTCCCTCTATGCCTACAAAAAGAAATGGGTTCAAGGTTATTTTAAAAATCAAGTTTATTAATAAAATTATTTTTATCATATCCAATTGGTATTATCATTATTAAAAAGTTTAATCACTTATTACTTGGAGCAACTAATTAGGAAATATATATATATAAAATATATATTAGGCTAGTATATATATACATGTATAATATATATAATATATATTATATATACATATATACTACTATATTTTATATATATATATATATATTAGGCTTCTCTCCTTCTCTCTCTCTCTCTCCATATATATATATATACTATATATAGTAGTATATATATAGTAGCCTAATACTTAAAAAATAAGGTAGGAACTGCATAAAATAAGCTGACTCAGACAATATGGGTGCAGACATATGTATAATTCAGCAAGACCTGGTAACAAAGTAAGATAGATGTTAACTCTTTGTAGCATATTGTTAAGTAGTATTAAAAAACAAGTAATTTTTGGTTGGTTCCATTGAGTGAATAACATTATTTTTGGAATGATCTAATGGCACGATAAGCATTTTAGCATTTTACCTGGAAAAACATTACAGCTGTGCCAGTTTCTGTTCCAAGAGAAAAATACATTGGTGTATTCTCTAAAGGAGGAAATTCTGACCTCAAATATGTTCAGATAGCTGTGACAGATAATACCCTGATCAGGTACTAAGTCATATCTTTCACATTTCCCTTGCTAGTTATACTCAGCGTGTGGTTGGAAATGGAATCAAAGCCCAGTCTGGAAATCCTGAAGTCAAAGTCAAAGGAACTGATCCTGTGATAAATCAGATTATCGATAAACTGAAGCATGTTATTCAGGTAAGTCCTGAGCCTATATTTATTAGTATACTCAGTAATAAATAATAAGTGGTTACTTTCTGTTATATTTGATAAACTTGTTAATCCTGTCAGATAATCCTACCTAAAATATTGTAACACATTATTTGTATCAGGACATTTGGAAATATTTAGTTTAATGATTTTTCGATGCAGTCAATATGCAGTGGTATTTTAATGCTGGACAATCTGTATCTGTGAAAAGCAAGCCTCAGCCTCAGCATTTCAATAATGAGAATCTCAGGACATGCTTTGTCTTCAGTGAATAAATTTGAACATGGGAATCACTGTGACCATTAAAGAAAACACATAGAAGCCCATAGAAGATGCCAGAGTTATCTTTCAGGTAATTCTCTGAATGTTGCTGTGAAGGTTTTGCAGCATTTCAATACAAGTTAGGTCATAGATGAATAATATGTATTTATAATATTTATTTTCTATAACACCTTTTATATGTTATCTTATAATCTAGCTAATGGTTGTTTATGAAATACTTCTGTTTTATCTTCAATGATGTTTTTCATCAAGTAGTGTGTATTGCTGTTTTTAATACATGGCAAATGAAGCATGAACATATTTATCAAAGTAATATTTCATTGAAATAGTCTATTAATTAGAACCAAACATTATGTCGCATGTTGTAAATATTACCCTCCATTCTGCATCTATTGATATTTGGGGTAAGAAAGGCTATTTTTTTTTAGTTATTAGTCATTTTTCAAAAATTTATATTTGAACATACTTTCATTTTTCCTAAGCAAAACTTTGCATGGGTAGTTGATATTTATTTCTAGTATCATGGGTCAGAAACAATACCTGAATAGTACAGTTTTTATTGCATACAACATATTCAAGAGTCAGTAGTAGACTTCTCATAATTGTTCTGCAAAGACGAAGCTTAAGTTTATGGAGAGCCAGTTCTTATGTTCCCATTTTCACAAGAGTCCCTATATCTCAAGGAAAGGATATGTAAGAAGGACATGGGGGTTGGTGTCCAATACCATAGATTTCTCCCTTCTGTGAGGCAACAATGCTTATTCTACCATCGATACCTATAGAAAACAGAGCTCTCGCCCTGGCTGGCAAAACCAAAAATAAATTCTACTGGAAAAGTCTAAGAGAAAAGTGATATCATGACTACTGATGAGTTAAACCTTTCAGCCTCTGCTGAGCTGGTCCAGTTGGTACCTCACAGTATCGTCCACTATAATATAATATGTACATCTAGATTAGTTGAAAATTTGAGTGCATAATTGATGATAAAACCAAAAGAGCTTTAATATTAATCAGCTCCTCTCATTGAGGAGTGAGTACAATCTCACTGTGAGGACACGGTGAAATCTTAATGGTTTCTTAAGTGGGGTAAGCATTTCACAGAGGGTGCAGGAAGAAAAAACAGACCTTAAGTGTATATTTATTCGGTCTCATTCTTTTTATATTTCTTTGGTTGTAGTAAGGTATATAAAATATGTAATAAATTAGTACAATAGCACATACATATAATTTATAAATACATAAATATACATATTAACTGGGCATTTATTCAGATTGTTTTTGTAAGATATGCACAGGATGAAAGCAGAACGGAAACCCTATTACAGATAATAAGGATGGTGCTGTTCCATAAGAAGTGCACAGTTCTAAAAAAACACATTCACAGAGGAACACATAGATACCCAAGATAAAAAGGATTATAGAAACCCTTAGGAGGAGGGTTCACATATTTATTGCCCATTCAGCAAACCACCGCCCCCCTCTTCTGCCAGTTCTGGTTTTGTAGGTTTCAAAACCATAGCCTTTTCAAGGTGGCAGACGGAAGTCATCCTACCTTTCTTTTTTAGCTTCTGTGTGAACTCGAGTCCCATTCTTTAATCTTTATAGGAGTGTGAAGATCACCAATTATTCATGCTTAAGTTTCATTCTGGGGTTGCGAGAGAATATCAAATACAATGCTACCTTTGAGGTCTATCCTTTTAAGGTCTACTAGAATTATATGATTGAAATTTAGATTTTTATAGAGGAGAGCAGAAAGTTATATCTTGCACAGGGGTCACTGAAACATTCACCTTTAATGCCTAAGAATATGCTCTTTCATAAAATGCTCTCCTGGAGATGAAGAGAAATGTTTTACTTTGCCAAACTTTTGACTACTCATAATGTACACGTGCCCTGGCAGGGATGGCTATTGTATTGTCAATATCAAGGGATGGCTAACAGCACCTCCGCAATGTCAGCTATGAAAGGATTCAGAAAATAGCCTTCTGTAAGTGAGAATTTATTAATTTAGGAGTAGGGCCATGGAAGATGTCGACATAGGAATAGGTTTCAGATCCTAATCTGTAGATTTAGATGATCACTTCTTAGTGTTTGTATAAAATTTACTCTATTTTTTATTATAATAGATATTAAATTTACTTTCCACCTTTGTGCTATGAAAAATGCCATCTCTCACCATAGGGACATAACTGTATTAAAGAATATGGAAGTAAATCAGCCATAATAGCAAAAATTGCCTGCATACACTCACCCAAAAATACCTTTCTCGGACTGCCATTGATCTGAACCTTATTTCTACCCTGAATTGTCTGCAATTAGAGTCACTAAGGAAATAGATAAAGATTTTTACTTGGAAAATGTCACTTTTTAATGTTTTAATAATTAATTCATTCAAAATACTCAAACATGCTCATTGAGTTTCTAGTATGGTCCTGGTTCTGTACAGACACTGAGGTTAAAGTTGTGAATAAAGCAGACACAATCCTGCTCTCATGGGCTTTCCATTGTAAGAAAAAAGTAAATAAACAAACAAATAAAACTAGTATTGTAGCTGACACATTTGGTTATAAACAAAACCAAACAGGATGAGGTAGGGAAAGATATTTAAGAAGAATGTGCTGGTGAAGGCCACTTGGGGAGATGTTTGGGTTGATACTGAATGAGGAAAAGAAGGGAATCACAGGAAAACCTGTGAGAACTGTTTCTGGGGCAGAAGGAAAAGTAGGCACAAAGGCCTTGTGGCAGGAATAAGTTTATTTTATTCAGAGAACAGAAGCCATGCAGCTAAAACAGAGTGAGTTAAAGGGATGAGATAAACATACATCATGTTTTGGGGAGTCCAGTAGGTTCTGGTAAAGAGTTTATATTTCCTCCTAAGTGGGCTAAGAAGTCATTTAAAAACTGTAAGCAGAAGCTAGCTGGGCGCAGTGGCTCGTGCCCGTAACCTCAGCACTTTGGGAGGCTGAGGAGGGTGGATCACCTGAAGTCAGGAGTTTGAGACCAGCCTGGCCAATATGGTGAAACCCTATCTCTACTAAAAATACAAAAATTAGCCTGGCATGGTGGCACACACCTGTAATCCCAGCTACTCAGGAGACTGAGGCAGGAGAATCGCTTGAACCCAGGGATCAGAGCTTTCAGTGAGCCAAGATAGCGCAACTGCACTCCAGCCTGGGTGACAGAGCAAGACTCCATCTGAAAATAAATAAATAAATACATAATCACAAATTTAATAAATCAATAAATAAAAACTCAAGCAGAAGCTGATAAAATTTAATTTATGTTTTATGAGGACTTCACTATGAAAAATGGACCCTGCATGCAAGAATGAAAAAAGAAAGTAGTACAGACAGAAGAACACATAATTGGAACTAGAATAATAAGAGTGGATAAGCTGAGAAGTGCATAGATTTAGACAAATATTGGAAGCGGGGTTATTGAGATTTGTTAATGGATTGGAACTCTGGGGGACAGAAGAAGGATGATAGCAAGGTTTGGTGGGATGATAGTGTCACTAAGTGATAAAAGGAATTCTGAGAGAAGAGTAGGTCTGGTGGAGGGTTCCTGGGATTGATTAAAAATCAGTGGTTTTGTTAAATGTGAGATTCTTATTTGATACCCAAGAGGAATATGCAGAACTCAGGGAGACCACACAACTGGAGGTGTATGTTCGTAAGCACAGAGTGTGGATAGTACCTAAGCCCTGAGATTGTATAAGGTTGTCACCTTTCCTTTAGAGTATAAATTCACACCAGAACTATTAATGGAGACTGTAAGACAATGGAGTCATACAAAAAATTGTATTGCAAAAACCTATGAATGGATAAAACATTTTATTAAGTGTATTTGGCACCTTGTATATACTTAGACAGTTGATCTAGGATAGAGAAGATACTTCGTAACATTAATTTTTTTCTTACTGTAAGAATAATGACTCAGGAGGCAGAGGCTGCAGTGAGCTGAGATCAGGCCACTGCATTCTAGCTCCAGGAGACAGAGTGAGACTCTGTCTCACAACGACAACAACAACAACAACAAACAACAACAACAACAAAGAATAATGAATGCTCATCTGAAGGAATTGAATTTTATTATTCTAGGAAATCTGATGGAAAAAGTGAAAAATAAATATTGATACCATTTATAAAACAATGAAAAAGACTTACAGGAGAAGGCATCTAGGCTTTTTTCTATACTTAATTATACATATAAATACATCAGTACTTCACTTAAAAAAAATAAGATCATAGGGTACATTTGATTTTGTGACATGAACTGCTCACCTGACCACACAAAACAAATACTTTTCCATGGTATTAAATAGTCTGCTATCTGGTTGTTACTGCTGGCATATTATCCTATCATATGGAAAGATCAGAGTTTTACTTCACTCCGTCACCTAAAGTTGGATATTTAGGTTGTGACCAGTTTTTTATGATAATAAAGACTAATAGGAATATCAGTAGACATAAAATATTTTTGGCATCTTTTTTTCCCTTGTAATACATTCTACATGTTGAAACTAAGAATATGTTCCTTAACAATTGTATTTTGATACATATTGCCACGTTTTTCTCAAGGAACATTAAAGCTAACAAGAACTGTCAGCTTTCTCTGCACGTTAAAGGTGTGGGTGGAAGCTTGGCAGTGACCCTGAGACATACTGGTATAAAACATCACTGGGCTCTCTAGAGACCAAGGTAACTGTCCTGTACAAATGTTAGCCTGAACTGGGTGTCACCTGGGAGTACTCCAAGGATGGCCAAAAGAAATATTTTAGTTAGAAGACAATTTATAAGAAAAGTTTTGGCCAGGCATGGTGGCTCATGTCTGTAATCCAAGCATTTTGAGAGGCCGAGGCGGGTGGATCACGAGGTCAGGAGTTCGAGACCAGCCTGGCCAATACAGTGAAACCCCGTCCCTGCTAAAAATACAAAAATTATCAGGGCATTGTGGCGTGCCCCTGTAGTCCCAGCTACTAGGGAGGCTGAAGCAGAAGAATCGCTTGAACCCAGGAGATGGAGGTTGCAGTGAGCTGAGATCACACCACTGCACTCTAGCCTGGGTGACAGAGCGAGACTCTGTCAAAAAAAAAAAAAAGAAAAGAAAAGAAAAGGAATTTTGAGACTTCCTAGAGACAGGTCATAGCGTACACAATCTTAATTTTATTTCATCATTTAGGACAAGCCCTATATTTATATTCTGCACACATCCCCTCTTCTCCACACCCTCTCAAAAAAGAGCTGGGATCTGATGTAAATAGAGACCTGTGGGTCACAGTTTGGTCCTTAAGGAATATCTCAGAAACTTCAATGTTCCTTCATTCCCTCTGCAAATCCTTCTGAATTGAGAATGGAAAACTTGGCAACAGAGGGGAGTCATGCACATCCCTTTTCCATCTGTGACTCTGACATCTTTCTCCAGGTCAGCCATTGTGCAAATTCTCAGAGTTTCTTTCTGGCACTTTCCTGCATTCCAAAGCCTGTTTCTGAAATCGGCAATATTTGTCCTTTTGAGAATCATCCGTGATAAATGTGGTATATCCAATGGCCAGTGAAGATTTTCCTAAAGGGAGAACACTTATTCCTAAGTGTTAACATTAACTTTTTCAGATGTTTGAGTCAGACTCAATTGCCGTTTAATATTATAGATTGAAAACAACACTTGGTTGATCTTAGTATATCTGATTGAGGAAATATGAGGGCCTTTTTAATTTAGATTTGCTCACCTAGCAAACTTACTTTGAAATTTCTTGGTCATATTATGACCAACAAGAAAAAACAACAAGAAAAAACAAACAATTTCTTGGTTTGTTTATGGCAAAGTTGTCAGCAAAAGAGTCACAGTTATGAAGCAATTTATCTTTAAACACTAAATGACATCCATCATTTTTCAAAGAAAATGTCAGCAGTTAAAATCCTAACTGCTGACACTGTTAGTTGAGAATTATAATGCCCCATTGCTTAGAAATTAATTTACCTACTTTCAATATGAAACCGAAAAAGTAATATCACAGCAATTTTCTAGATTTATTTTATTGCAAAACCAATAAGTGTTACAGTGTTGTTAAAAGTAGTAGATTTAAGAAACATTTTATTTCCTTAAACCTAACGATTCAAATAACATAAAAGAGTATTAAGTTTCTATTAAATATTCATTTTTATAGAGACCAAAACTTATTTACAAAATGTCTTCATGTGCAATATAAATTTGATTTTTAGATGTGAAGAAAGCAATAATCATACCCATTGCCTAAATCCACAAAATAAGTAGATATTCTATAATATGTATCCCAATAATAATGATGGAGTGGATTCAGGCAGAGATGAGAGACACTCTGATTTTAGTAGAAAAAGACTGTGCTAAATTATCTCTTAGTCTTTTTTTCACTCTGTTCTTAGGATACTGATATAATAAATATAACTTTAGAACTGTGATACACTGAGAAAAGGTTCTAATTTAAATCTCAATAGATGGTTACACAGGTAATGTTTACACACACACACACACACACACACAACACAATCACAGGAGTTTTTAAAAATGTTAGTATCTCTGAATTTTTGAATTCTGAAAACTGTCCAAGCTTTTATCATTAAATCACTTGCTATAAAATGAATTTTATAAACATCCTTTCCTATTGTTTATAGCCTATGATAGTCATACAGAATGAGTTAATCATAATTGATTGGTCAGTTGCTAATCGCAAATTCTTTGACCATAGCATGTCAGCTGATTCTGTGAACTTATTTCACTTCTATAGACTCTTTCCCTTGGATGGAGAATTGCCACGACACTCTGACTCCTTTCCCCGCAACTCCATTACATGACATTGTCTCATCCCCAGGCTTATGATACTAATATTCCAGAGAAACAAACAGTTCTTGATTTGAATTAGCAATGCAGTAGTGATCAAAACAGATTTAGTTAGTTATCTTTTGGTTCAGAAGAAAGTGTTGGATGTGCACTCAATAACTTTCAATGGTCATCTAATTTAGCAATTAGTTTGTCTGAGTAAATTCAATGGAAGGCTGCTTTCTGGAATGGGTGGTGTAATGCACTGACTTCACTATTAGACATTTCGTTTAAAAAAATCAATTGTCTGCATAAAACAACCATTTCAATCAGTGTACAATCAACTGGAAAGGAAAGTTTGAGAACTTTTTTTTTTGAAAGTAGTGGGATTGGGATTGGCCATTGGTAATTTCTTTTTGATTAAAGCATATGTAATAGTTTTGTGTTGGATAAAAATTTGACTTTTCATTTATGTGGATGCTGCTGATTTTACATGTTATCATTTCCATTAAGACTTGAGCTGTTTATCTGCCAGGTTTACTGTTCATAAAATGTTGAAAGAACATTAAAATGTAAAACTTTTATATTTTTTATTTAGATGACTAGGAAAAATTCTGGTAATTTATAGGCTAAAACTTTTATATGTTTCTGCTTAAAATATTTTGAAATATGGTTTATTTCACAAAAGAGGTTCCAAATTATAATCAGCTCCCACTGAATTCATATTTCTTTTTAAAAACTGAAGTCACTGAAATTTAAATTGTCAAGAATTATAAAATCTAAAAGGTAAGTGTTCAGCATTTTAATTTAAACAACTAGAATAAGTGAGGAAAATAATATTTTTGACAATTACTAGACATGTGTTCATCCAGTAATTTCAAAGAATTAAAAAACCAAACGAAATAACTTTCCTTCAGTCTCAATAAAACATGCTTGCTACAATATAGTAATGTGCTAAAGAACATGACTTCTGAGTTAGCACAAGGCATGTGGCTAAATTCCAGCTTTTATAGGCACTAACTGTATATCCATAGTTACTTTACTTAATAGCTTAAGCCTCAATTTAATTTTAATGTATAATAAAAATGACAGGTAATAAGTGTTGTAGAGATGCAGAGAAAGTGGAACTCTCAAACATTGCTGATGGGAATGTAAAAGTGTGCAACCACTATGGAAAAAAAAATTGACAGTTTCTCAAAATGTTAACCATTATGACCCAGCAATTCCATATCTAGGTACATACTCAAGAGAAAGGAAATACGTGTCTACACAAAAACTTGTATGTGATTGTTCATACCAATGTTGTTCATAGTATCCAAAAAAAGAAACAACTCAAATGTTCCCCAGTTGATGACTATATAAATAAAATGAGATATGTCCATACAGTGCAATATTATTTGCGAATAAAGAAGATCAAAACAGTGGCATATGCTACAATGTGGACAAACCTTAAATATGTTATACTAGCTGAAAGAAGCCACTCCCAAAAGATAACATATTATACGACGGCATTTATTGATATACTATAATATTGATAAATATATTGTATTAGGTTTGTTCTCAGGCTGCTGTGAAGAAATACTTGAGACTGGGTAATTTATAAAGAAAAGAGGTTTAATTGACTGACAGTTCTGCATTGCTGGGGAGTCCTCAGGAACCTTACAATCATGACAGAAGCCACCTCTTCACAGAGCTGCAGAAGAGAGAATGAGTGCAAGCAGAGGAAATGCCAGACAATTATAAAACCATCAAATCTGTGAGACTCACTCACTACCATGAAAACAGCATCGGAAACCACCCCCTTGATTCAATTACTTCCACCTGATCCCACCCTTGACATATGGGGATTATGGAAATCATAATCGAAGATGAGATTTTGGGTGGAGACACAGCCAAACCATATCATTCTGCCCCTGGCTTCTTCCAAATCTCAAGTCCTCACATTTCAAAACACAATCATGCCTTTCCAATAGTTCCCCAAAATTTTAACTAATTCTAGCATTAACCCAAAAGTCCAAGTCCAAAGTCTCATTTAAGACAAGGCAAGTCCCTTCCACCTATGAGCCTGTAAAATCAAAAGCAAGTAGTTACTTCCTAGATGCAATGGGGGTACAGGCATTGGGTAAATACACCCATTCCAAATGGGATAAATTGGCCAAAACTAAGAAGCTACAGGTCCCATGCAAGTCTGAAATCCAATAGGGCAGTTATTAAACCTTAAAGTTCCCAATGATCTCCTTTGACACTATGTCTCACATCCAGGTCACACTGATGCAAGAGGTGGGTTCCCATGGCCTTGGACAATTCCTGCCCTGTGGCTTTGTGAGGTACAGGCCCCCCACACCCTCCCCAGCTGCTTTCGTGGGCTGGCATTGAGTGCCTGCACCTTTGTCAGGCATAGGGTCCAAGCTGTTGGTGGATCTACCATTCTGGAGGCTGGAGGACAATGGCTCTCTTCTCACAGCTCCACTAATCAGTGCCCCAGAGGAGATTCTGTGTGGGGGTCCAACCTCACATTTCCCTTCTGCACTGTCCTGCTCTGCTTCCTCTTGAATGCTTTGCCAATTAGAAATTTCTTCTGCCCAATACCCTAAATCATCTCTCTCAAGTTCAAAGTTCCACAGATCTCTAGAGCAGGGGCAAAATTCTTTCTCTGCTAAAGCATAGAAAGAATCACCTTTACTCCAGTTCCCAACAAGTTCCTCATCTCCACATGAGACCACCTCAGGTTGGACTTCATTGTCCATATCACTATCAGTATTTTGGTCAAAACCATTCAACAAGTCTCCAGGAAGTTCCAAATTTTCTAACATCATCTGTCTTCTTCTGAGCCCTCCAAACTGTGTCAACCTCTGACTGTTACCCAGTTCCAAAGTCACTTCCACATTTTGGGGTATATCTTTACAGCAGCGCCTCATTACGTTGGTACCAATTTTTACCGTATTAGTCTGTTCTCATGCTGCTATGAAGAAATTCCTGAGACTGGGTAATTTATAAAGAAAAGAGGTTTAATTGACTCACAGTTTTGCATTGCTGGGGAGGCCTCAGGAAACTTACAATTATGACAGAAGGCACCTCTTCACAGGATGGCAGGAGAGAGAATGAGTGTAAACAGGGGAAATGTCAGACACTTTTAATGCCATCAGACCCATGAGACGCACTCACTATCACAAGAACAGCATAAGGGAAACCACCCCCATGATTCAATTACTTCTTCCTGGTCCTGCCCTTGACATGTGGGTATTATAGAGATTATAATTCAAGATGAGATTTTGGGTGAGGACACAGCCATGCCATATCATATCTTTTACTACTTTATCAGAACATCAGTTTTCATTTGTATATAGAACATCTCCTTAATACTGACATAAACCATTAATCAGTAAACTAATAATGATTTATGTCAATATAACACAATTCTGATTCTGAGGATTTTGCAAATATTGTGCTAGATAATTATCTTTTTTTTTGATATCCCAATGTCTGCAAGTTTTATCAGTTTTGCTCTTTTTAATTCTTCACCGACTGTTAATTTCCCAACACACTTCTGTCTGATTGCTGCCTCCATCATTCCCCTGAAATACTTTTGCTAAGCTCACTGATTTTCTTTTTTATTTTCAGAAACCAATAGCCTTTTTTTCAGTTCTTATCTCACTGGCTTGTTTAACAGCACTTATCCATGTTGCTTACCTCTTTCTCTTTGCTCTCACTCTCTTGATTTCTCACCAATATGTTTGATTTCTTTCATTCCAGGATCTTCATGTATCTCTTTATTTCCTTTAAATGCTATGCTTTTTCTGGGTTCCTACGCAGTCCCATTTATCTTCTCATCTTCCCTCCTTCTCTGCATTTCCCTCTGTCATGGCTTCACGATAGCTGCTTAATTATCTCCTTCCAAGATGTTTCTCCTGAGTTTCAGATGCTTCAGTCTACCGTTGTATTGGGTTAGCAACCTGAAATGTCAAAATCAACATGGCCAGAACAGAATTCCATCCTAATTACTTCTCCCTTCCCCTAATTTGCTCCTCTTTCTGTTCTTTCCAGGTGCCTAAGCCTATTTCTTGGGTGTCATCTTTAATTCTTCTTTTTTACTTATTGCTAATCCATTACTACAGTCTTAATTTTGTCTCCTGTTTATCCTGTCCATTTCCCTTTCTCTATGTCCACCGTGCTATTTGAGACAACTACCAATTCCTATCTAGATTAGAACAACAGTTTTCAAACCAATTTTACAATCACTGGTCCAGAAAATGCCCCAAGAAAGTTTTCTTTGTGTGCCTTCTCCGTTTCCTCTCTTACAGTTGTTGAACCACACAATGCTGTCAAATACTATTGCCAAAGTAAAGTCACTAGTTATCATTTGCAGCAGAATCCAATAGAAAATTAGCAGACAGTTGATGGACTGATCATGTCAATACCTATTTAAAACCATTTAGTTAATCACTATGCTGTTGTGATGAAATATAGTCTTTAAGGCTTTTGGTTAAATGTGAAAATTTGGCCACATGTTACAATTCACTTATATTCATAGAAGTTTACTTATAATAAGTGAGACAATTCATCTGGCAACACCTAGGATACATGGAAATATGCGAAAGACAGGTGTGTATTGCTTAACTTCTCAGGCCAGCATTGCACCCCAGATAACTCTCCTCCACTTTCTCCTTTGCAGTCTTTCTGGGAAAAAAAAATGTACCAGGAAGACTCCTGGTTCAAAATTCCAGCCAGAATAGAGGGCAGAATGAGTCCTAGAGAAGGAAGTAGATAAACTAAATGACAGTTCACATACTGGCCTGCCTATTTTCAGAATGCTGGCATGCCAGTACACGCAGTCCATGCAGAAAATTAAATGACTCTTCTTTGAAGCAACTGATCAATTCTACACATAATAATTCCATGTACTGTCTGGATCTCTATCCAGTGGGAAGGTAACTCCCCATCTATGGTGAAATCCTTTACTATACCCTATCTACATAGAACAATTTCCAGATAGCCTCTAATGCACAGTATCAATGGACATTCAATGATCACTGCACATTAAAGGACAATATGAAAAATGTAAATGCAAAGGGAAAAAAGAAAGAAATGAGCAAATACAGAAAACAGACAGTACAGAAGAAAATACCACAAACCTAGATGAATAGCCTCCAGAAAATGAGAAAATAGACTGCATTCTTAAGATAATAAATTGCTTCCAAAGAATCAATAAGAAAATAAAAAAGAACTTCAGAAAATAAATATATTAAAAATTAAAAATTCAGTAGGAGCATTGGAAGGTAAAATCAAAGACATATTAAAAAATCGTAACACACAAAAAGAGAAAGTAATAGGAAACAAAATGATGAGACATTTGAATTTCATTTTAGGGGATCCAAATAATAAGAATGTTGGAGAACAGAACTAAACTAATAAAGAGAATGAATTTATCAAGTAAATAATATATCAATCATTTTCAGAAATGAAGAGTCATGACTCCCTACTGAACCCACAGTGACCATCACAATGAATGAAAACACACATGCTTACACACACACAGACATGCATAAACATACACACACAAAGTAATCATTGTGAAATTTCTGAATATTGGTGATGAACAAAAGATATTAAAATTTTCCGAGAAATAAACCAAGAAACCCAAAATAGATTGCATAAAAAAGCAGGCATCAGATTTGTAGCTGTATCTCAGCAGGAATACTAGAAGACAATGCATAAAAAATGCCTTCAAATTATGAGACAATGGATTTCTGATCTGAAAGCATATACTCAGTTAAATTATCAGCAATCAAGTGTTAGGGTAGATTCAATAGATTTCAGGGGAGGATATGCAACTTATACCACTTTATCCTTTTTTTAAATCTCTCTCTCTCTTTTTTTTTTTTTTTTTTTTGAGATAGAGTTTCTCTCTGTCGCCCAGGCTGGAGTCCACTGGTGGGATCCTGACTCTCTGCAACTCTGTCTCCTGCGTTCAAGTGATTCTTATGCCTCAGCCTCCCCTGTAGCTGGGATTACAGAAGTGCACCATCATGCCTGGCTAATTTTTGTATTTTTAGTAGAGATGGGTTTTCACTGTGTTGGCCAGGCTGGTCTCCAACTCTTGACCTCAGGTGATTCATCTGCCTCGGCCTCCCAGAGTGTTGGGATTATAGTCATGAGCCATTGCTCCCGGACCAACTTTATTTTCTGTAAACCTTTTGTATAGAGCTGCTGACAAAAGGAGTAACCAAGAAATAAGAAGATATGGGGTCCAGGAAACATAACATTGAATACATAAGAATGGGAAAAAGGATGACTGTGAGAGGAAATTTTCTAAGCCAAAAAAAAATTAATAACTTAAAGTGATGGGTTTGAACATACGGAAAAGATACTGCTAAGCATTTGACAGATCTGCTAGAGCACTTGAGAAAAAATGAAATAAATACTTAGAAAGATGTGACAGATACAAGAAAAACTATGCAAATGGATAGATACTATGACAATTATAAATTATAGGATATCAAAAAGATTTCCATAAAAAAATCAGTATAGTATTACCCTAAAAATGAATACTGTTTTTGTAGGAAAAACTATTACTTTAATAAAGAACTTTGCCGAAACTATGGCAGATGGGGTGGCTCATGTCTATAATCCCAGCATGTTGGGAGCCTAACATGGTAAGGTCACTTAAAGCCAAGAGTTTGAGACTAGCCTGGGCAACACAGCAAGACTGCCTCTAAAAAAAAAAAAAAAAAAAAAAGAAAGAAAGAAAGAAACACAAGCCAGGCATGGTGATGTATGCCTGTAGTCCTATCCTAGCTACTCCAGAGGCTGAGGTGGGAGGGTCTTTTGAGCCTAGGAGTTCAAGGCTGCAGTGAGCTGTGATCACACCACTGCACTCCAGCCTGGGGGACAGAGTAAGGACCCTGTCTCAAAACCAAACAAAAACCAAAACAAAACTTTGCCAAAACTATAATATGGGTGAGGAAAAGGAAAGTAGGGACTTGGTGGTAAAACAGAAAATCAATAAGCATTGCCAAGAGTTGATAAACCAAAAACAGAAAAACTGCCAACTAAAGGCAAATGATTTAGACATGTAAAATTAATTCCAGAGCAATTAATCAGGTTGATTATGATTGTCTCCAGGAGCAGGAAGCATAGTGTATAAAGAGCTTGTGCATAAGAATGTTGTCTTTAAAAATATAAGTATTTTGGTACTTTTATTATTAACTAGGTATATTTAGTACTCTGATAAATATAAACTTTTTTAAAAAAAACTAAAGGCAAACTTTGCATCATGATTTCTATGGACCTTTACAGCCTCATCTGCTAATTGTTCCCCTTGTCTGCACTAACCTGGTATATACTCTTTCTGCCACACACACTCCTCACTCAATTATTTCAATATTCCAGACTCTTTCTTAATTTCTGGGTCTTCCACTTTGTCTTTTTAAAAGAAAATTATTACTTTGACTTGAAAAACACCAATTATATCTTTTTCTCTGTAACTCTTAGTCATTCGTTATGTCTCAGTTTCTCCCAACATAGAACACATGTATTCTTATGTTCCTTGGCACTCTGTAACTAACTTATAAGAGCACTTCTCTAGAGATAAAAAAACAAAAATCAAAGCATTGAAAAATTGGATTATTGAGTGAGATCTACAGTCAACTTTCTTTGTTTGCACCCATTTTCTGTACCCAGGTATCTAGGTTCTTCCACTGTTCTTGATTGTTTCTGACCCTATACTGTCTTTTCTATCTGAATGTTGAGCCATATCTCACAAACTTGTGTAATTTTTCAGTCTGAATTTGGCAGATCTTACTCTAACTAAATGCTCTAGAGAAACCTCTCTAGCTTTTTCTGGGTGTTAACTTAAATTCATAGTTCTACCACCCTCCATTGAATTCTGGGATCCTAAGGTCATAGTAGTTCATAAGGCTTTCCAGTAAACCAGATTTTCTATTCTTGTTATCTATTATTTTTAAAACCAGGTGCAGTCTTCTCTGGGAACCTCTGGCAACTTAACTCCAGTTACCCTAAGGTTGAGTATGCACAATCAATCAATCAATCAATCAATCTCTCTATCTCTCTAATGATCTTTTAGAGCACTCCTTTGCCATACATAGTTTTTGACTGGCTCATGCATATTCTCACCTTTCTGCAGGTATATATGAGTCCATAATGTTTTGCAGACTCAATAAATGTACTCTGTAATCACTTGAATGTCATTTTATGAATGTGCTTTGACGACGTAGTTTGTCAGAGCAGAGCAATTCCTGGATATATTTCTTGCAGTTCAGCAGCACTTAACCAGATGGCCCCCTATAGTTTTGAAGCAGTTAATGCACCTTGAAAGTAGGCTGACTTATAAGAGGAATATGCTTGTAGGGAATCAGTAGGAAAGTTTCTATGGCATAGAATATTGAAGAAGTGAAATAAATACTATATAGTTCCATTAAAAACCAAATTAAGTAAATTAAAATGTGCATTATAATAAACTTATGAAATATGATACACCTTATGAATGTAAGTTTTGCGTTATATGTTTCACATTGATGTGATTGAAACTTAATCAGTTTCATTAGCAATAAAACAAATCATGAGTTTTATAGTAATGAGTCTGAACAGGCATTTATATACCTAGCTACTATCATGTCAATTACTAGTTCTGAAAAAGATCATTTTTAAATTATATGTCTGGGAATATATTATCAAACCAGGCCTGAAACTTATTAAACAGATGGTAAAATCTAATTTAACTTCATTTAATACTCCTTTTCTCTTAGTCTTATAAAAGCAAATGAGCTTGTCGGCTTTTAATTATGAAATATAATTTTAATTTATAAGACACATACAACAAAGCAAGATAGTTGCTAAATTCACTCTGTCCTAGTAACTTCCTATTGTATACATTCATTTTTAATTTAATAAGAAAATCCTTTCAAAATTTTTAAAAGAATCACATTACCCAAGAAGAGGCTCAATATTTCTAGAAAATAAGTATATTCTTAAGACAATAACTATTGAAATGAAGACCTAATTCTTCAGGGTTTCAAAAATATTTGATATGCACTCTTTACATATATAGAGAGTTTAAATTTAATAATTTGCCTTCTTAAAAAATAAGTGAAACATACCACAAACATATCAAAGCAAGTTATTCATACTTAATTCTGATTTAAGTTACTGTATTGTCATTATTATTAACGAGAATTGAGTAGCAAAATTATTTTGTATCATTCAAAAGCACAAAAGTCTTGTTAGAATACTAATTTCAATGCCTGTTTCACAGATTTGCTCATAATAGATTTTTTCATGCTTCTGCACTAATTCATTAAAAGACAATGTTTTACCTGTTCTTGAAAAAGTATCGTTATCTGGCCTAGAGTGATGGCTTATGCCTGCAGTGTAATCCTAACACTTTGGGAGGCCGAGGCTGGCAGATTGCTTGAGCCCAGGAGTTTGAGACCAGCCTGGGCAACATGGTGAAAACCCATCCCTACAAAAAAAAAAAAAAAAAAAAGTAAAGCATTAGCTTGGCATGGTGGCGGGCACCTGTAGTCCTAGCTACTCAGGAGGCTGAGGTAGGAGAATCACCTGGGCCTGGGAGGTTCAGGTTGTGGTGAGCCGTGATTATGCCACTGCATTCCAGCCTGGGTGACATAGTGAGATCTTGTATCAAAAAAAAAAATCATAAAATAAAATAGAAAATAAAAATATTATCTGACATTTTAAAATGTATATTTCCCAACCTATAAATATACTTCATGATTTTTTTTTTTTTTTTGAGGCGGTGTCTTGCTGTCTCCAAGGCTGGAGTGCAGCGGCTCTCTGCAAGCTCCGCCTCCCGGGTTCACGCCATTCTCCTGCTTCAGCCTCCGTAGTAGCTGGGAGTACAGGTGCCTGCCAACACACCCAGCTAATTTTTTGTATATTTAGTAAAGGCGAGGTTTCACCGTGTTAACCAGGATGGTCTCGATTTCCTGACCTCGTGATCCACCCACCTCAGCCTCCCAAAGTGCTGGGATTACAGGCATGAGCCACTGTGCCCGGCCACTTCGTGGATTTTTAACAAGAGAAAAATTTCAAGATATTGTAAATTTAAAACAAAACTTTATGTGTAATGCCATTGAAATGTCTTTAACCAGTATCAATCATGTGATATAAAAAATATGAAATATATATTTATTGAATAAATGAATGAAAATCATAATTACCTTGATCACTATATTTAAAATTTAAATGAAGCAGGAAAGTAAATCCTCCTATTTATCATATACTTAACTGTTTAAAATCACTCTAATGACAAGTAATACGCTTTCAATCTTGCATTATAATTTTAAAATTCCTGTATTGTTTCCTTCACTCATCCTTCCATGAATTCAGTGAACAAACATTGATTCCTTACCCACTAGGTGCTAGGTATTATGATAGATTCAGGGAGCACAAAAATGATTAAATGAGGGGATCAGCTGGAGTGATTGTTTTCTAGAAACAATGCCTATTTCAGTTATGAACTAGTCTGTTTTGAAGAAAGTGGTGAAGGAAAGCTGAAAATAATATTTTCACTTTATTCAACAAATCTTATTGAGGTCTTATTATGAATCAGGGGCTCTCCTAGGTATGGGCATACAAAATTTATTAAGACCATACTTGCTTGCAAAAACAAATGAAAAAGCATCTCTATAATAAAAAGAAAAAAGAGGAATCCCCTTTGTAGGTTTCACAGTTTATAGTGATATTTCTGATCTAGTCTCAGAGAATTAGTCACAATTATAGGAACTCAGAAGGCATTCCAATTTGAGATGGAACAGAGAATAAACTGGTTGAGATTACTTAGTGAAATATTGTGATACCATTTACTTCAATTAGAATATAATTATAATTCATTTTAGAAGATATTATGGCTTACACATAGTAGATGTGATGACTGAATGACAGGAATATTGAACGATGGCACCTTGGTAGCCAACAGCCATTGCCACGATGATTCTGCATTAAAAAATCTATGCAAAATAGCCGGGTGCAGTGGCTCACGCCTGTAATCCCAGCACTTTGGGAGGTAAGGCAGGTGGATCACGAGGTTAGGAGATCAAGTCCATCCTAACTAACATGGTGAAACCCCATCTATACTAAAAATACAAAAAATTAGCCAGGCATGGTGGCATGCACCTGTAGTCCCAGCTACTCGGGAGGCTGAGGCAGGAGAATCACTTGAACCTGGGAGGCAGAGGTTGCAGTGAGCCAAGATCGCACCACTGTACTCTAGGCTGGGTGACAGAGTGAGACTCCATCTAAAAAAAAAAAAAAAATCGATGCAAAGCTTTGGAGTATATTAATAAGCATTTTTTGTTGTTGTTCATGCACCTCTGGTCAGACGCAGTTCAGTTGATCTAGGCTGGGTTTGCCTAGCATTGTCTTGAAGCCGCAGCTGATATCCAGACCTGTTCCATATATTTGTTATCCTCTTCAGTGCCCCCAGGT
The DNA here is from genome assembly GCF_028885625.2 of Pongo pygmaeus. Taxonomy (NCBI): domain Eukaryota; kingdom Metazoa; phylum Chordata; class Mammalia; order Primates; family Hominidae; genus Pongo; species Pongo pygmaeus. The sequence goes on from NC_072387.2 coordinate 101,752,826, forward strand.
ACTTGAAGCACATTATTGTTATGGCAAAAGTCAGGAGTGCAACCTGCCTGTGCAAAAACATGCCGGCTTCTGTTGCCTTAAGTCCTCTAAGCTACCCCTTTGGCTTAAGCAAAGTCACACAGCAAGGATCGAAGTCAAGGAGTGGGGAATTATATCTGTCCCTTAGATATGAAGATAGGGGAGAGTGTGAACAAATGCAGAAAAATGATCTCATCTACCAGAGTGTCCTTAAAGATTTTAACATAATAAATTCAGTATTGTTTTAGTTTTTTTGAATGAGGCTTTGCATGGACACAGTACAGTACAAAAGTACTATTTGAACTCTTTCTCCACATTCATAAAATTGCTACATAGTTTGTACCATGATTGTATTTTTTATGATCCATCTTTGTGTACAGATCTGAAAACTTTATGTTAGAATTTATTAGATGAGGAAAGGAACATCCACTGAAATCATCATATACAAATATTTCTCAATATTTTAATGCTTGTGGTATTGTTAATGTTTCTGTGGAAAAATACTTAAAATCATAGAAGTGATTTCTAAGTCAGTTATTGATTTGTTCTAATGAATTATAAAAATCAAACTAAATTACTAATAGAGAAATTACATTTGAAATACTAGTCTGAGCTACAAATGAGATGGATTTTTGTACTCATCATTTGTATTCTAATTTTTGTTAAGATTGGGTTATTAAGATGTAATTATAACATTATCAGCAGAAAAGCCTGTTGTGCTATAATTAAATCATCTAAACAATCATTTTTGTGGTCTTAATATCCTGGATTTCTCAATTTATTGTAGTAGATAAGATTTCTCTTTAAATACTATTTATTATCAGTAGTTTGCTTTTCCGTGAATGCTAGAAAATTTAGAATTCTGCATTAACATTTAATAACAATATATACTATTCTAATATTGATGCATTATATTTATCTACACAACATGCAACAAGAGAGAACTATTGTATAAATTAGAATATTTGCAGTCTATGGCAATTATCTGTAGCAACTTTTTTTTTGTCTTCAGAAAAATATAGATGATTTTGGAAATGGGTTAGTTCTAGTTTCAATCTAGGAAGAACTACTTATGGAAGTTTTGCTTACAGGATACTGGTGTTTTCAAATATAATGTATTATTATTTTAGTTTAGTTTCTTTTACCACATACTTAGAAATTGTTCAAGTGAACAGGCTATTAAAACTAATGGTGTAGCTACATGGTATAGATAGGCATTGCAGACATCCCTCTCTTCCCAAGCCATGAATTTTATCACTGGGATAAGGTGATGAAAATGGAGTCATTGGGAAAATGGATTCTTTGCTAATAATTATTTTTCTTCCTTTAAAACGATTCTTCAAAGGACAAGAATATGGAAGTATTTCAGGAGATATTCTTGAGGTATCTAAAATACATACTCTTCCTATCAAAATCAATAAATAGATTGATGTAAGGAAGATAAAGTCAGGGCAACTGATTTTGCATGTGGGTGTACACACAGACACATATCCACATATTCTCCATCTGTTCTCAGTAACTGAACTATTAGACTCAACTGAATGATCACTTGACTGTGTTTAACCTGATAAACAGACTCTTAACAAGAAGAACAATATTTCTACTTCTCTGCATGCATCAGCCACTCTCTTTCCCCATCCTAATCTGCCAGATTGTTCTCTAAATATCTGTTCCACTTGGAGACAGTTGAAGTTGTTGTAAATGACTTTAATGAGTATTCTCTCTACCTGCTTTCATATAAATTCAATTTTCATAGGATGGTCTCCATGGGATGAAGCAAAAGGACTTAGTGGAATAACTCTGTATGACTCCATAAAGTAAAGAGAGAATGTGAGTTTTAACAGAGTGCCCCTTCCTTTACTAAATGTGAGTGATGTTTCAGTATAGGAGGCCGGAGTGAAAAGTCCTAAAGTTTGTTTGTTTGGGCAGCCAACAATTGGTCACACTGCACATTTCATGTTACAAAGGAGCCTCATGGTAGCGTAAATGAGGGACAGGAAAAGACACTTAACTGTGCTCAGGGCTTTAAAATGGAGCCAGAGCAAGAATTCTAGAAGTTGACAATATCAGGAAGGAAACCTCTGTGAGCAGGCACGTAAGGGACTCCAGAAATCCCTTCTTTGTCCCTACAACTCTGGACTTTCAGAAATATACACCCCATTCTCCTGTATTAAGACACAATTCATGTTCACAACAACATCAAAAACCAATTTTAAAATAGTAAACCTAAGGTAGATGGAAAGACATTATAGCCTCAGCATGCCTGAGATCTGCAAAGCAGAAAGATGTGAAGGTGAAGAGAAAGGGACATTGTGCTAACCAATCATTTAAAATTTTTACTCCAGAGAAATGGCAATATTTCACAGATTGTTTCTCATCACAAATCTCACAAGTATGTTTTGAAAATTTTCCTCTCAATTCTTTTCCTTAGCAGTGAAGTCCAGAGTAGGTTTGTTTAGATCTAGCTCTTTCTCAGCCTCAATACTCCATAATCACCTTGGCCTTTTGGATTATGACTGGATGGCATGTACTATTATTTTAATATTAAAGATTTAGTAAATAATTTTAAATATTATTCTTAAATAACTACAGGTTTTATTCATTTACTGTACATATTTCTAAAACATACATAAGACCGTAAGGATTTTAATTCAAATGGTCCCTAAAGTAGAAGATGCACTCACAGATTATGCATATGTCTTTTAAGAAACAGAAACGTGCCATTTGTTATTAAATTGAGTAGACTTTGTATCCTTTAGAATTTTGGCAGGGTTTTCTTAGAGAATCTATCAACCACATCTTAATTTTCTTCTTTTTGAGGTTTTCAAAATTAACATTGGCATTGATCTACTAATTCATTTTTTTCTATTTTTGGGTGAAATTGCATAGATTACCTCCATCTTAATTTTCAACATAAACTTTCAGCAGAATCTTTCATGTTTCATTGCCATGTAAGCAGATGTGATTTTTATTCTTTTTCCTTTTCATTGAACAGTTACTTCATTTGAAATTTTTCACTTGATTTAATTTCACTTTATTTGGTGGTAGATACATCTGTTGCTACCTGTGTTTGGTTGTCATTTTAATGGGTTGCCTAGAAGCTGTAACCACAATAGTGGTACATTTTCCTGCTGTTCCTTTATTCTTTGTTTCATGTATATCTATTTTAAAGAAATTGCATTGGTATATTATCATAGATTTTCTTTTTGTCTCTCAGATATTCTATTATTATTTTTATTTATGACTTTGGAAACATTTCATGATTGTTACATAGAACATCAGAGCACTTTTAGAAATTTTTCATGGTTTTCAAAATGCACATTGATATAGATTATTTAGTAGTTATTACAAAATGATCTTTGGAGCAATAAATGCTGTTATATAAGAACAATTCCCAAATGTAATTTGAAAGTTATAAGCTAGCCTTTGATGGCCTAGAATTAATGTACCTTTATAATTGGGTGCATAATTTTCAGGACTCAGTAAGAAGTGAAAATGTAGATCCCTTTGTTCAAAAATTACAAAGAATTTCAAGATGCCCATAACAGGTCGTGCACAAGGCCTTTCTAAATGGGTAGAATGACCATGAAGCCATGGGCATTGTTTGGTTTTGTTTAATCTTACTGTTTGGTTGTAAAGCAGATCTTTAAATCAAGAGAAAAAAGAACACCAAAGAACATCTCTATCAGAATGTTTTAAAAATTATAGAAGATTAGATCCATAAAAATGAAAGGAATAAAGAAAAAGCACATATCCAGCCTCAAATATAAAGCATGGAATTCTTATATGAACTCCATTATAGTGCTTGATATTTCAGCTATATTTTCATTTTTGAACAACTCTAGATATATCTATTTTATTTTAGTCTAAAATTTAATTTTTATAAATTCTAAGTACTGTCCCAAATTCTACCTTAGATAAACAATTCAGAGATAACTCTGTTTTCTTTTCTATTAGGTGGAACCATATGAAATTGTCAGTATTCAGCCTTTTTTGTCCTACAAAAAAAATGACAGTTTTATGTTTCCACCTAACACATGGCAGCCCAATAAATATGTGAAGGTCAGGACCATACAGCTACCACCCTAAACAATACTAAATGCAAACACATACCCTTTCCAAAACCCCAGCGGGTCTTCTTTTCCCCAAACTAATCATTCTTTGACTCTTCACCCATTATTCATGTGAGAAATTTTCCAGGCACTTCAAGATGTCAGCTGAGTGACTATAACAATTAGATTTATTAATTCTCCTCTCACAATTTTACATTCTTTATTGAAAAGCATGATCTAAGTGTTGACTAATAGTCTACATAGTGAAACATGTTTACTAGTTCCCATGACCTAAAACAGTATAAACCATGATTCAGAAATTTCTTTTCTTAAAAACTTCTAAACAGTATGTCTGCTAGCATAAACTGGTGCAATTTCTATGTGAAACCTAAAGAATTTCAATTACACATTTTCATCCTTATTGTCATCAAATAATCCCTTTAATCATGCCCCATCTTCCTTACTCCTTCATATGATTTTCTATCTTATTATTTTCCATCATTCTTTCTGTTAAAACTATAATAGTTTCTTTGGAGAAATTACAGATTTTTCCACTTCTGAGGCATTCCTGCATTGAGCTCTCATAAACCTCTCTGACATGGTGGGCAATAGACTCAATAATATTTGTGAATGAATTCAGTTGTGAATTACGTAAGGCTCATGTATAACATCAAAAAGCAACTCGGTAAAAACAATTCTATTGAAGATAGTATGATCTAAATGTATAATTTTAGGATGGTTTCAGATGAGACAAAAATAGCATTGATACAGTGTGGAGCAATGAATTTCTAAAATTTTTATCTGCTTAACATTTTTCACCAGCACAATTTACACAGAAGCCCAACATCAGATATCCTTGTTCACATGGAATTTCTGTGCCTACTTGAGCCCTGTAGAAATCCCACTGTGTTAGTAAACAGCAACAGCAACAAGAAGATTCTAAGCTTGAATTCTCAGTGGCTCAACCAAACCAAAGTTTGTTGGTTGCTCACATAAAGTTGAATGTCAGTCAGAATAAACTCTTCTATCCTTAACCTATGACATGCATTGCACATAACCTTCAAAGTACTAGAAGTGGAAAAAGGGAGAACTTGGGAATGAGGCAGGGGCTTTCTATTGCTTCAGCCCCAAATTCATGAAAGAGGTGATGCGTGGCACTTCTCCTCAGAGTCTCTTAGATCTTTCCATGTGATCCCACATGACTGGAAGTCTCTGAAATATCTGAGAGTGCATGAATACTTGCTGAGCATTCATTACATCTCTGTTTACAGACTCCATTTTGCTTTCTAAGATGTTCCCTGACTCTTCTCAGAAGCTTTACATAACATGCTATAAAACACTGATCTAATTAAAATATCACCCTATACCCTATAAATATGTACAATGATGTGTCAATTAAAAATTAAAGCAAAAAAGTCCACTGATCTAAAGGAATGATTTCCTCATGCTTCAGATAATTCTTTATGGAATATTAGTCTCCAATACCAAACTTTTCTTAAGAATTTGGCTGCAAAGAATCCAATGTTGTATTTTCAGAAAGAGACTGGAATGCCAAAATATGGTGCATCAACAGAAGAATGTGTCCCTTTTTGACATTTGGGTCTATCCGTGACTCCTGACAGAAAGGACAGGCTCACAGGACACATGGGCATATCCAAAATTTCGTTTCCAAATGATTGCTGGATCTGCCCTAATGAGGGCATGAGTCTAGAAAATTTCTGACCTCCAGAGAGCAGACAGTGCTTTTTTCATATTTCAGTCCTTCACATTTAGCTCTGAATTTAGTACTTGCTGGATTTTAAATTAAGTTTCTTTGACATGAAATGAAATCTTCAGCTGCCTGTTAGTTCCAAAGCAGGCCCTCAAGCTCAACACATACAAAATTAGTCTTTTCCTCAGAATCTTGTTCTTCCTTCAGAGTTTCCAATTTTCATTACAGATACCACCTGTCAGACAGTCATTTGGGCTTAACATTTTAAAGTCTGTTCTGGGTCTTCCATATTCATTATTCTCTATAGTCAATCACATTCCAAGGATTGTTACCTCCAATGCATGCCTTTTTCTCAATTTTATTTTCTCGTATCAGAGTCATGCACAGATTAGCTCTCAAATCAGCTATTGTAATGGCCTCCTAGCATCTAAACTCTCCATTTTCCAATTGATGCTTCTGCCAGAGTTGTCTTCTTAAAGCAGGGGTTAGACTGCATTTCTCTAAGTATATTCCAACGACACCAAAATAGTAATTCTTAATAAATATTACAAGCAGGGAAATACAGATGGGAGAGTTTGCTTAGTAAATAAGTTCATAAAATCTAGGTTAAACAAATTTAAATGGGGTTTGCTTTTTGCTGTTGCTTTGTTCATATGCATTTGAAATTTTTAAAGTGGCATTACATATCCATAATTTCCCTTATCTGACAAAGGAATCTAGTTTGTTTAGAAGCATTTTTTCAGAACTGCTATAGGTCAAACTTTCAGAAATTCCTCATTATCAACAGTCAAATCCAGATGGATTTTCTTTGGCTCTCACAACAGGCTTAGAGGAATTTCTAGTCTGTTCTCCTGACATTTCATTATGTGCTTCTTTTGCTCAGGCCTGTTTAACCTACTCAACATGTGTATCTTCTACTCCATGTCTTTATTCTTACTGTTGTTTTAACATGAAATCCTTGCAACCCAATTCATAGTTTTTGTTCTTTGGAAAAACCCAAATCATGTATCATGAATACATATTTTTTCTCTATTGAGATTTTCCTGTTTTTATGTATGATAGCCAGAAGTAATCACTGCATAGGGTATTTCTATAGAAAGATAGAAGAGTTCTATTTTAACACAATATTTACTATACACCCAGCAAAGGTCTGGGTATTTATACATACTATTTTATGTATTTATCTCATCCATGCAATGAAGAAATGTTAATAAACCCATTATATATGCTAAAAGGTACCGAAACATATATGCCACACGTCCAAGTTTTCTCAGGTATTAGCTAGGGAAGCTGTGTTGTAACAACCTTCAAAACCTTCCTTTCATTGTTTGCACACTATCCCACATCATTTTGTTTTCGTTTCATTTGTAGTATCTAGTGTATTCTACTGTGTATCATAGTGATTTGTAGTTAGAAGTCATTCCCATTGGAATGTAAGTTCTCTGAAGATGGACACTGTGTATCATTCCATGTATAACTACCATGATAATTTGCATGTCTTGCTGAATACACATTAATTTAAACTTGATCAATTGTGTTATATTAGCTGTCCTGGTAGTGTTTTATTTGCTTGTATATGATGCATCATAGTTTGTCTTCATTAAATATCTCTGGAAACAAGACCATATTGTGTCACTTGTAGTAGATACGTCCTCCCAAATACCTGAGCTATCCTTCCCTGAGACCCTCTTTTTGACACTGCTGCTTTAAGATAAGTTTTAGGATTTAAAAGTTATTAAGGAATTTATTTTTAAAAATGACAAAAGCCACTTTTATGAAGTGGCTATAAAACTTCATAGCCTGTGTCAGTATACAAAAGAAGAAAATTTTCTAGGTCTGTACCAAAATGAGAAAAATCAGAAGTTAAAAGAGAGGTTGGCAATGATTTAGAGGCAGAACTTTTAAAAATAATTAATTGAAAGCATTTTTACATCTGCCTTGCTTAGGTATCAGAAGTTAAGTATTGTAAAAAATGAGTTAAGTTTCAAGAAAAGTTCACAAACACTTTTTTGGGGGTAGGCTCAGGCATGACCCTGGGCAGTTACACATTGTAGATTGCTCTCTAAATTATTATCTTGAGAGTAATATTTGCTTTTAAATATATATTGTAACATAATTGCTTTCTGTGACTGATGTTAGCTGTCTGATAGTCACTGAAAATAGGAATACTTCATTTTTATCTTACAAAACTGGGTGTCTTCCAAGAGCAAACTTGGGATTTAAGTTTTGTTTCACAACAGAATAGATAGCAGCTGAAGAATTTACACTGACTCCTGGACAAGCACTGCCCCTTTTTGGCTCATAAACATGAACAGCGTCTCAGAAATGACTTAGATTATTGAATGATGTGTTTGATACTGTTCCTTTGCTAGGAATAATAAAGATAGATGATTGAGAGTTCCCATATTCCTTGCAGAGGCAAAGGGACCCCAGATGATATCACTTCCTTCAAGTTTCAAGGGTCACACTTCGCTTCAAGCTAACAGAGCAGTATTCACAAACATACCAACATTGACCGCAAGACATTCAGTCTTCTCTCAGTTTCTTATCTCCAGATGTTTTATGGAAAATAATAGATAGGCATAATAGATAAGTGATTTGCTCTTTATCCAAAATAAAAATTTATACAGGGTTTTAAGCTGAGGGGTATGTGAGCTAGATTTGCATTTGGAAAAAATAATTGCTCTGACTGCAGTAGGCAGAGTAGATTAAATGGGAGCTAAATAGATATGGGAAGATGACTTACTGAATCATGGCAGCAGGTCGAAACAGTACTTTGGATTAGGATAGTGAAAAAGAAAGGCAAGATAGGTGAATATGAAAGCCATGGATATCCTTTTATAGATAAGAATAATCCTATCTGAATTGCTAATCATTTGGCTCTGAGGAGAGTGGAACATATGGTATTATGGTCTAAATGTTTGTGTCTTCCAAAATTCATAGGCTAAAATCCCAACCCCCAAAGCAATGTTATTAGGAAATGGGACATTTGGGAGATGATTAAACCATGACTGCAGAGCCCCCATAATTGGAATTAGTGCTTTTATGAAAGAGACACCAGAGAGCTACTAGTTCCTTCCACCATGTGAGGACACAGCAGTAAAGCATTGTATATAAAGCAGAAAGGTGGCCTTTCCAAACATCGAATCTGCTGGTACCTTGAGCTTGGACTGTCAGCCTCTAGAATTGTAAAGAAATGATTTTTTTGTGTGTGGTTTATCAGGCACTTAGATTTTGTGGATTTTGTTATAGGATCCTGAACAGACTAAGACACATTGTATCAGGAACAGCCTCTAGGTTTTTGGCTTATGTTTGATTGATGGGTGGTATAATTTCCCAAAATAGAAGTCACTGGAACAGAGCTAATGCACGGGAGGAGCATTCATTTACTTTTAGATGTTAAATTTGAAATGTTTTTGGAGTTAATGTCAAGTGCAAAATTGACTTTGCTGGTTTTGACCTTAAAGGATAAGTTAGACCTATAAACTGTATGACAAATCGCCAGAGGAAATAGATCTCATAGATATAGATGAAATTGCCTAGGGAAATACTATAAAGTGACAAGGGAATTGGGTCTATGACTAAGACTGAAGGAAGAAACCCAACATGTAATATACCCAGGTAGGGAAGTATGAGTTCCTTACAAATATTACTCACTTAATTTTGAAAAAGCTTCCTCCCTATTTCCCACTCCTATCTTCACTCTGTATACCAACCAATTTTAATTACCAAGGTATAGATGTTTGCGACATAACAGTGATCGTATTAACTAGGATAAGCAAACTGTTATCAAAGATGATGCTCAAGTCTCTGTGTCGTGCCATGATAAGTTTATGTCTCACCAAACCAACCAATAAAGCTAGGTCACAAGGTTTGCAATGAAGAGTCCCTCAAGGATGCAAGCTTCTTCCATCATGTGGATCTTGCCTTCTTTGCCTTAATGGAGTCCTCTTCATTCAGGTAGTGGGTAAGGAATGGTCATGCTGAATCACACCATAGGTTTTAGTAGGATTTGCTTGGGGGTAACCTATATCGTTTCTGCCTATTTTCCACTGACAAAAGCTCAACAACATGGCCATCTGAGTGCAAGAGAGGCTGGGAAAAGTAACAAATTAATTTTGATGACCACGAAGCATCATTTTTGCCACAGAAATCTAGCCAGAGTTAAAGAAACTTGTAACGAAAGTATACATATTTGTTTTTTTATATTTTTTCTTTCTTAAAGCATGCAGTCTTGTTATTATCCAGTCTACCCCATAAGGGGATGTATCCAACATGTTCCATTGTTTAGAGAGAATAGGAAACAAATAGTCATGTCATTATTCTAGGATTTTCTTTGCTCCAGGATCTCAAATAGATATCTCCTCTGAAATTGGCTCAGGTTTCTAAGAAAATAGATAGAAGGGAACAAATTTAAGCATGGGAGTCAATTTGTTTGAGAGTCTACATCCTCTCCTGATGGGGCCTTGGGAGACATCTACTAAGCAGCTGGAGATGAATTCCACTGCAGCTTTGACATTTTCCAAGCCAGTCATCCATTCTTCCCTGCTTACCACTAGGGATCTCAAAATTATGCATATCTAAGTACTACATGTGAGCTGTTGCTCTACTGCTGACAGCTTGTCTCATATGCACAGTGGTGGAGAGCTGCACCACACAGTCTTCCATTAAACAGATATGAATGCATTCTGGCTTATTTTTTGTTCAAGATTTTACCCAGATATACCCACAACAGACAAACACAGTACATCTTATCTTCTCTAATTTAAATGACAAATCTTTGATTTCTCTATGCCTATGACCCTTGACAAAGAAGGCCGTTTGGTCAACTATCGTGTAACAACCACTCATGTAAAGGTGTCCCATTAGCTTGGGAGTCCCTCTTTCTCCTGAGTTATTTTCATTCAAATATCTTAACTTTGATGAACATAAACACATTATGTTTGATGAGAGAGAAAAAGGATGGCAACTATTTCTTTGAAAATGTTGAAAGTATATTGGACAATATAGGTCTGTTTTTACGTGATGTTTCTGATTAGATTTAGCTGAGCTTTTTACAGAAGAGCGAGTTGGAGGTGGGAAATTGGGCCAGCAAGTTACCATCTGTGGCACAATGTTGAAATCCTCACAGATAAATGCCTTAATATTGATCTTTTATATGGGTTTGAAGAACTGTCATGAAGATCTATTGACTTATATGGCTACAGCTGAAGCTTGCAGATACTGTTTTCCAGATTGTATTTTTCCACACTAGGTTTTTACAAAAATATAGTTGGGCTTGTTTTGAAAGATACATTAGGAGAGAGAAAATGTATTTCCAAGATTGGATAGACAGAAACACCAGGTTCAATTTATGACTTCATTCTGAATTGTATATAGGTTTATTTAGACCGGATAAGACAAGCAAATATAAGTGGAAGCTAGGAACATAAACCTTAGGGTGTAAAATAGCAATGGCTCAAAGATCTAAGACATTTTGTTATCTAGAGAGGCGCAGAAGTCTAAGCACCCTTCATTTTCCTGTATGAGAAGTGAGAAAATACCTGTATGACCCCCAAACCTGACCCCGTTATATTGGTAACACATCCGATATGTAAATATGTTGATATTCCCCTATATGTATTTGAATAATATTTTATGAACTGAGAATTCATGAGACCATTTTCAAGTACAATGGGAAACTTTGGAGATTTCTGGAGCAAGTTCAGCTGAGATTTGTGGAAGCCTAGAGCTCAGAGATCTATACTAAGTGTGTTAGTCTGTTTTCATTGCTATAAAGGAATATCTGAGACTGGGTAATTTATAAAGAAAAGAGGTTTATGGTCTTATGGTTCTGCAAGCTGTACAGGAAGCATATTGCCATCATCTGCTCCACTGCTGGTGAAGCCTTAGGGAGATTTTACTCATGGTGGAAGGTGAAGAAGGAGCAGGCATGTCACATGGCAAGAGACAGAGCAAGAGAGAAAGAGGGGAAGTGCAACACTCTTTTAAACAATCAGAACTTGTGTGAACACAGAGTGAGAGCTCACTCATTACCGCAAGGCAGGCACCATGCTGTTCATGAAGGATCCACCCTCATGACCCAAACACTTCCCACCCGGCGCCCCAACTCCAGCATTGGGGATTACATTTCAACATGAGATTTGGAGGGGAAAGACATCCAAACCATGTCACTAAGATTGATTCCTTTGAACTAAGAGTTCTAGTGATGCTCTACCAGTTTACAGAATAGACGTCAAGGCCGCTGCCTACTGGCCAATGTTTAAAGAGCATCCTGTACCCAGAAGATTCAGGGATGGAAAGTAAAAATGTAAGCATTTAATTTCTTCCTATGAGAAAGGTACTTAATTCTTCCATGGTATATTTTATGTGTCCTTATGAAACTTGCCTCCTACTTACATCACTGTTTGCTATTAAAAAATTGACAAATGTAGATATGTTAAACTGTTCATATAAAAAGTGAATACATATTGTTATACATTGGCCAAACGACAGATGCTTTAAAATTATGTGAAATATCCTTAAATTATAGTTTTAGTTTTCTGTTTTCTTAGTGATAATGAAAAAGAATTTCTTTATACTGAGTTTTCAATTTTTATAAATATGCAAAAATGTAGTGCCTGTGGCAATTGAACCCTTTGTGATTTTTAAATGACTACTGTCATTACCTAGATACTGTAACATTTTAGGAGTTAAGTAAAAATATTACTACTAGAAAAATCCCTGTTTTTTGTTTTTGCCTTTCTCGTAGTGCTGATCAATATATATTTATATAATTATTAAGTGAATGATAGAAAAAAATTACAAATAGAAGTTTTAGGAATGCTATCATGTAAAAAAATTATCCATCTTCCTCTTTTATACAGGCTAACTTGCTATGGGATTTTATCTACATATGATTGGCTACTAACCTAATAGCAGATTAAGAAATCATAGCATTTATGAACTAAAGGCTGCTTAAAACAAATTAATTTTAATTCTTTACATATGAACAAGCAAGATTCAGAGTAGTTTTACTTACTCTGAGAGTATTGGTTAATATATGGCATAGCCAAGGGGGGCTAGAACTCTAATCTCTAGGTTGAATTCTCTTTCTACCATACATAACATCAGCAAGGGTGAATCTTGTTGGGTGTGACAGAGACCACTGTAAGCATCTCACAAATATTAACACTTTGAATTCTCTGAGCAGCTCTTGGCTTACATGCATATAGTTTTCCCAAGCATAGAGTTCATGTAACTTATTTTAACATGGATTTAAGTAGTTAAATGATCTCATCAGATTTACACCTTAGGAAACTTGTTCCAAGATGTTAAAGGATTTATTGGTTTGAGGGTAAGTGAGGTTGGAGAAGAAAGCCTCTTTAGATGATTTCAGAAGATTAGACCACATATGAGAGGATGAAGTCATCAACCAAGACTACCAGGAGGGCTGAAGAAGGGGTTGATGGAGATGGAACTGACGTACTGAATTAATGATTTATGGGACACATGAGACAAGGAAGTCAGCAATGCTCTACCCGTGTAATCATATAGTCCAAAGTTTTCTATCCTCCTTACAACTCTTTTACCCCATTGGTTCCACCACATCTCTTTTGGGCCCTGTTTAGACCTCCCATCTTTTAATGCTTACATGGCCTCACACATCGGGTCTCTCCAACCTAGATTCCACTCTCCATCACTTAACAGTTCTTGATAATATTCTCAACTCCCCTATTCTATTTTGTTTTAACTGGAAAAACCTTCATGGATCAACCCAGTTGTCTTCCTTCTTTCTTAACCCTGTGCTGCTGGAAAATCCTGAGGAAAATCTCTAGTAGTCCATAGTGTCTATTGTTTCCATCTTTATGTCTGTGAGTACCAACATTTAGCTCCCACTTACAAGTGAGAACATGTGGTATTTGGTTTTCTGTTCATGTATTAATTTGCTTAGGATTATGGCCTCAAGCTACACCTATGTTGCTGCAAAGGACATGATTTCATCCTTTTTATGGCTGCATAGTATTCTATTTTATATACGTACTACATTTTCTTTATACAATCTATTGTTGATGGGCATCTAGGTTGATTTAATGTCTTTGCTATTGTGAATAGTGCTGCAATTAATGTATAAGTGCATGTGTCCTTTTAGTAGAATAATTAATTTTTTTCTGGTTGTATACCTAGTAATGGGATTGCTGAGTTGAATGATAGATCCATTTTTAGTTCTTTGAGAAAACTCCAAACTGCTTTCTACAGTGACTGAACTAATTTAGATTCCCACTAGCAGTGTATAAGCATTCCCTTTTCTCCACAACTTTGCCAGCATCTGTTGTTATTTGACTCTTTGGTAATAGCCACTCTGACTGGAATGAAATGGTATCTCGCTGAGGTTTTGATTTGCATTTCTCTGATGATTAGTGATAATGAGCATTTTTTCATGTGTTTATTGGCCTTTTGTATGTCTTCATTTGAGAAGCATCTGTTCATGTCCTTAGCCCATTTTTTAATGGGGTTATTTGTTTTTTGCTTGTTTATTTAAGTTCCTTATAGTTTCTGGATATTATACTTTTGTTGGATGCATAGTATGTGAATATTTCTCCCATTCTGTAGGTTGTCTGTTTACTCTGTTGACAGTTTCTTTTGCTGTACAAAAGCTCTTTTGTTTAATTAGGTCTCACTTATTCATTTTTGGTTTTGTTGCAATTGCTTTTGGGAACTTAGACAAAAGCAGTTCTTTGCCAAGGCCAATGTTAAGAAGGGTATCACGTACATTTTCTTTTATGATTTTTATGGCTTGTTTTTGTCAGCGTTATCAAAGATCAGATGGTTATAGGCATGTGGCTTTATTTCACTGCTCTCTATTTTGTTCTATTGGTCTACGTGTCTGCTTTTGTACTACTACCATGCTGTTTTGGTTACTGTAGCCTTATAGCATAGTTTGAAGTCAGGCAGTGTGGTGCGTCCGGCTTTGTTCTTTTTGCTTAGGATTGCTTTGGCTATGTAGGCTCTGGGCTTTTTTTTTTTTTTTTTACTTGATTAAATATTCAATCCAGTCCTTTAGTTATTTATTGCCCTTCAGGTATTACCCTGTCTCTATCTCCCCCTTCCTAGCCAAGCTGTTGAATCATCATGCTTATTAAATGTTCCTGGCGATTAGTTCCTAGGAACTCTCTCTTCAAAGTCTGTTTCACTTTTCTGGGCAACATTCTCCTCCATGTGGCCTCTTACGTGGACTGAGAATCTTACATCTCTAGATCCCTCAAAATCATGGGTATAACCACAGTTTAATGATCACATTGGTTCAGATTTCAATTTGTGGAGAGGGATCATGTTTTAGCCAGGTTTATCTCTGCTGTCTACTACCTAGCTCAAAGTGGGCACTTCCTGTATGTTTCCTGAATCACTTCTGCAAAGTAAATAAATAAATTTCAGTGGTAAAGTGAAATAGTAGTATTTATTTGTAATTTGATTGGTAATAAATGTGATTTGCATGCATGTTTCCTAGAACATCTCTTTGGTAAAGCAAGACAAAGTTATATTTCCTTCCCTCATGCTTTCTTTTGCAACATACTCAACAATAGAAATTGTGTATGTTCAAGTTGTACTTCTTGATGGTGTGATATATGTGTATATTGTGAAATGATCACCACACTCAAGTGAATTAATGTATCCATCACCTCAAGTGAATTAACATATCCATCACCTCTATAATTAATTTTTTTGGTGATAAGAACATTTAAGATCTAACTTCCTAGCAAATTTCAAGTATAAAATACCATACTGTTAACTATTGCCACTGTGCTGTCCAATAGATCTCTACAAAGTTATATTGTTGGTCTTATTTATGTAAGCTTCGATTTACCCTTCTCTTTAAGGATCCCATATTTACCTGACTAAAAAAGGTACCATTTTTACTCAGAATTATACGAGTACAAATCTGCCCTCTACCTTTAATTCCATAATAGACTTAATTCATATGTAGCTTTACTTACCCCATTTCTTGTTATAGTCATTTTATCATTCAAGCTGGTGCATACAGTCCATCAGGTCTCTAACAATAGAACAATGACACAAAAAATGGAAATCTATACTATGAACAGGTCTTATATCAAACCTTTCTGATTAATTCTCCCTTTAGTCTCAACTTCTAACTCATCCTGACTGAATCAATCAAAAAGCTATTACTTTCATACTTGGAAGTGTTGCTTTCAAAATCAATAAAAACTCAGCTCATTTTTAATATGCAATATAATACAAAAATGAAAATTTCCATTTACTTGAGGTGGAAATTTATGAAAAAAGTAGAGTAGTTAGAAAACTCTTGTGAAAAAAAAATACTGCTTTTATGACACTGAAAATTTTCATTATTATTAATGTTTTGTATGTGTGTGTGTGTTAGATATATAATTTAAAAGACGACAATAAGTTGGTGGCTTTTGTCAAATTGTTGCTCAAGTCATGCATCTGAAAGATAGACACTGAGTGAATCAGCATATTTGATAATCTTTTAACTACCATAGATAGTTATACGTGAAAAATACATTAACCATCCATATACATATTTAAGAAAATTATATTTAAGCTCTTCATGGAGACATTAAAAACACTATGCTGCATAAATGATAAATAATTAGTAATTATTTATTGTTCATTAGTAAGGAATAAATAGCTCTGTTTTCTATTTGAGAATTATTAATTGGATTGTCCATCTGTATGCAGGAACATCTGTTTTCTGTCGTGCTTTAATCACCATTTGTTTTGTACTTGTACCATAATTACACTTGTTGTAATATTGAACTCAAGACAATGATTAAAATCAACTTATGAATAAGATTCTGTTATGCTTTTTCATTTCATTAGAAAATGTGTTATTCTGGTATGACATTTATAAGTATATATAAAACAAAGTATTTGATTAACAAAATGCCTCAACAGATTATGTCAGTAAAATGAGTGTTATATCATGTAGTGTATGTCATTATTTCGGCAATTTTAGGAAAAGTTTATTGCTTCATTGAAGCTTTTTTTTAACTGACCATCTATGAATTTTCTGTATTCTTTATTTCAGTGTGATCACATGGTTATGGAAGAGACGTTTTTAGATCATCAGACATTGACAGTTTTCAGTGTAGTGTATGTGCTTAGTATAAGATGGAATTGAGTTTGGTGTATGAGTGATTGATGAATTTTTACTGAATGATGGATAACTGCTGTTCTTTTAATGACATTTCCTCAATCAACTATTTTTGATAAGGTTGATCACAAAATGTTGCTGACTCAATTTTTGTGGATTAACTGAGGTGAAAGTGATACCTGGTAGAAGTTTCACTAATACAAGTTTTCCTCTTTTAGGAGTAGGATGGATTATATTATTTGTCGAAATACATTTCCATGTAAGTTCTTAACTGTCAGCTTTCTTGTCCTGTGAGCCATATCTTTTCTGTATTTGCTGAAATAGAGATGTAACATTGTTAAATCATGGAAAATGAATGCCTCTAAATCTGCATTCCTTCCTACAAATTACAAGCTTGAAATGATTTTTTTTAAGAAAAAAAGATGGATTTCTGGTATTCTATGGCAGAATAAGCTCCTGCAGCCTATCTTTCATGTTGATTATAACTCAAAATATGAAAACTACCTAATGGTTCCCCACAATGAGTGGCAATTAAATTAGACTCTATGCTATTTTTCCTTTCTCAACTTCTCCTGAACTATTTGATTTTGATTTTTGTGACAGGATATTTCTTTTTCTTTTTCCTTCTTTTTTTTGAGACTGAGTCTGTCTCTGTCGCCCATGCTGGAGTGCAGTGGTGCGAACTCAGCTCACTGCAAGCTCCGCCTCCTGGATTCACGCCAATCTCCCGCCTCAGCCTCCTGAGTAGCTGGGACTACAGGCGCCCGCCACCACGGCCAGCTAATTTTTTTGTATTTTTAGTAGAGACATGGTTTCACAGTATTAGCCAGGATGGTCTCGATCTCCTGATCTCACAATCCGCCCACTTTGGCCTCCCAAAGTTCTGGGATTACAGGCGTGAGCCACCGCACCCGGCCTGTGGCGGGGTATTTCTTAATATTTGCCTTTGTGCCATTTAATGTGTTCATACTATTATGGGCAAATTTTGAGATTTAAAATTAACCCATTACTCTCAGCTCCTCTAGATGAGGCAATCAGGGAGCTAATTCCTATTTTCCCCTTTCTTTTACTTTCTCCTCCTAGTTGTTACAGTTGAATTATTTGTACATTATCAGAATCATCAGTAAAATGTCTATTTACATTTTCTATACCATATATCCCTTAAATCTATATATGATGCATTTAATGCTTACCTCTTGCCTTACTGGTAGTATTTCACCTACTCCAAACTAGGTTGACTGAACTTTGTCCTGTGGTAGATCTCTTAATAAGAACTTTCTGTAAACAGCATTCCCTGCAATTATGGGTGCTTTTAACTGTACACTTTATAGCTGATAGATATGTTGCAAAGATAAGGATAACCATTGGCTTCTCCTTTCTCTTCTTTCTCAATATTTCCCCCCATTTTCTGGTGTTAACTTTTGCTGTGGAAAACTCTGATGCCAAAATGATTTTCTTTTTCTGTAAGTTAGTTGACTGTTTTTGCTTAAACCCCCAAATAATAATTTCTTAATCTTTAAAGTTCTAGTCGCACACAGAGATATATCTTGGAGTTGAACATTCTAAAAACATATATAAGCATATAATACACAGTAATATAAATATATGTGCTTATGATGATCTATCTTGGCTTAGTATAGGCAATAACTTTTTCCTAATTCTATCCTATGTTTTACAATTTTTGGATTTTAGGACGGGGAAGGGATTCATTGCATATTCTTTTCTCACTTACACCCTTTATAACCCTTACATTATTTGGGATTCTGTCTCCCTTGTGCTCTTTACAATTTAGTTTTTTTTTTTCTGCAAATATTTTTTTTTAAATCCTATTTCTTTCATGGATTCTGCCAGTTTCTATTGCACTTTCTGGCTATCTCTTCCCCATGCTCTTGTATTTCACTTCATGGTCTCTTTATCTTTTATTACACTCTTAAAATTTATGTTGGAATGTATAAATGTTCATTCCTATTTTCATCTGTTTTGTAGCAACAGATTTCTGGTGATTAAGAGAGTTGATATATTCCTTGTTATCTTTATTCTTATAGTATTTTTACATGAATGCTGAGAAAATTCCTTTAGTGTTTCTCATATGTGAAAATTGAATTTCCTTGACTGGTTAATAGCAGGAGATTCCTCTAGGACGAAGGAAAGGGGTTGTAGAATGTGCCCTAGCCTGGTAGCTCAAGGGCCCACTCATCATTTGCTACTGTGACAGACTGTTGCCTCATTTTGGGGACATTATGGAGCCACTGCTGTTCTGCTTGGTAGTGCCCAAAATGGTTTGGGACAATATCCATCTCAAGCCTTATGCTTTCCCTGTTTGCCACCAACCTCCCTTCAAGTGATACAACCCTTGCATTGCAAAGTGATTCACACACTTTTAGAAGTTATATTTTGTAGTTATTTTTTGGGGAATTCGGCTCTGAGCCCCAGTGAGCATTTTTTAGAGTATTCTTTTTCCACCTCCCTGAAGACTCCTATCTTGTTGGCACTTAACTCTGGTCCAGCATTTCTGACTGTGGTGGGGGGCGGGGGCTTCTACTTCTGGGTTCATGTATTTGCTTGTGAGTCTCTAATGATCTAACCCCACTAGGACTCCTACCCTCTGTTTTTTATGCCACTAAAGTCTGATTTCCCAAAAGGTACTCCTTGCTCAGCTTAGTACTGTTCGTGACAGTCTGTTATATAATTTGAAATTCGGGGTCTTTCTTTGTCTCATGGTTTCTCTGAAAATAAAGCTTACTGTTTTGTGGGGATTTTTTTTCCTTCTGTTTTCTGGGATAAGTAAGATGATTCAGAACTAAGTGCTGCCATGGAAATGTATGAATCTTTGCATGTGTTTAAATTATAAAAAGGCAATATTTAAATTTACCATTACTCCATATGCTTCTCCATCTACCTCTTTTCAGAAAATTTAGTTTGCTATCTGTTTTAGGTTTTACTCTCTAGCATAATTATATATAAAACGCAATTTCAAAAAAAAATGATAAGAATAATCTAGACTCTTTTTGAAGGGAAGTAGTGAGGCCCAACATCTACAGAAGCTTTCTTTTTTGGTAATCAATTCTGTATTTTCTGTAATATAAATTTACCTACGTAGGTGCAAATTATCCCTAACACCTCAGATTGCATGTTACGTGACAGCCCCGGTAAGTCTAGTGAATGAACAGCAGATGTCACTGTTGGATGAAATGAGCTAGTCTGCTCATCCCACCTTCTCTCATCTGAAAGTGCCTTTCAGGGTCCAAATCCTGGGGTTTATAGATAACGAGAAAAAAAATTAAAATTAAACTCAATACCTTGAGTCAGTTTCACAGCTTGGCCTGGTACCTTAGGACATAGGATATAAGCCAGCTTTGCAATTAACTAAACTTTTTCATTTGAAATTAAAGCACATTTTTTTTCAGAGTGTATTCTGCATAGTGGAAAATGACCTGAGATGTTTGAATTCTGAATTATTGTGTCTTACTTTGTGCTATTGTTTCCAGTTTTTCAACACATACCTGGAGGTTTAACTCCAGCAGCATTCCATCTGTTCACGCAGTGCTTTTAAGGCACACGTGACATTGGTAACCATTGCACACAGAAGAACCCTTTAGTATTAAAATGTAGAACTGAGCAAGGTCAGATTACTTTTCATGTATTCATCTCCAAAAATTCACCTTCTAATATATTTTACTATACAATGTTACATTTTCAGGTACCCATTTTCAATCCTTATTCATACTGAGGATTCAAATTTGGATACTTGTAATTTTCAGATAGCATTCGTTTTACGTAAAAAAAAAAAAAGAAAGAAAATGACAGCATTTCCTAGGTTTAGAATCTCACTGCCTCTATTCTCCTGCTGGCTCCTCCTGCTAACTTTTGAGTAATTTCTCCCTTTCTGGGTCAGGAATTCTTCTGGGTTACAACTTATGTACAACCAGTATATTGTTATTAATTAATTAAGTTTAATTTTGGTCTCCAATTTTCGACTTCATAATTTATTCCTACTCAACTATTCTTAATTTTGTTTCGCCACCCCATTGTAGAAGAAACACCAATCAAAGAAGCATGACATTTTAATCTTAATTTCATCAGCCCTTGATTGACAAGCTCATATAATTCTTGCTGCCTAATGTGCTAGTAGAGCAGCTGAGAGCATGACTGAGGAAAAAGTGGCATGGAAGACACATTCAGTCTTTTGAAGCATTAAAGTTAAAATTATTTAGTAGATTTCTGTCACTATTTATTTTGCTTCCAATTCTGCAATTACATTTTGCTAGTTGGAAGTTGGGATGGGAAGGAGCAGAGTTTCCCGTCCCCGCAACCCGTGCAACAACAACAACCCAGAGCACAGTGCTTGGACCATAATAGGCATGTAGTACTTGTTGAGTTAATGAAAGAATGATTGAGTTGATAGCACTCTGGGAGGCCGAGGCGGGTGGATCACGAGGTCGGGAGATTGAGACCCTCCTGACCTTGCTCAAGTCTACATTTTAATACTAAAGGGTTCTTCTGTGTGCAGTGGTTACCAATGTCACGTGACCATCCTGGCTAACACGGTGAAACCCCGTCCCTACTAAAAACACAAAAAATTAGCCAGGTGTGGTGGCGGGTGCCTGTAGTCCCAGCTACTCGGGAGGCTGAGGCGGGAGAATGGCGTGAACCCGTGAGGTGGAGCTTGCGGTGAGCCGAGATCGCGCCACTGCATTCCAGCCTGGGCGACAAAGCGAGACTCCATCTCAAAAATAATAATAATAATAATAATAACTAACTAACTAAATAAATATACTTATAATGCTTATTCATGACTTTACTAATTTTAGTCTAATAATGTACAACAAGCAAAAGTGAAATTTGAAAAAGAAATTGATATTGAGAACGAGCATAGATATTCATTCATTCATTCATTAAATTAATATTCACTGAACGTGTACTACTTTCTAGGCACTGGTTTGGGCTGGGGATACATCAATGAATTCTCTCTTGTGGAACCTACAGTCTAATCTGGGAAAGAATTTGGTGAATGTTTTAGTCATTTTGAGCCTTTTTTTAAACAGAAAAATCAATCAACTAAGTTATTTGTTAAACATAGGTCACTTTTTAAATGATGTTTTAAAATACCCCATGAGTTCATAAAATATGTGTTGAGGACAAAACAAATGCAATTTTAATAATACAACCATTTATTCAACTTTATAATTTCTCTCCGATGGCTAGATTTTGGCACATGTGATAAGTACTTAAATCCATTTTGTAACAAACTGGGTTATATTGGATTTCTAGCATATGTTCAATACAAGGCAAATTGTAATGCTGCAGAGTCAAAGTAAATTACCCATGCAATGGCACAAATGCAATTTTAGTATGCTTTGTTAGTGTACATGTCAGTCATGTTTTTGTTTTTTCTTTTGTGCATTTATTACCATCAAGAGAGACATATGGTATGTCGGTGGTATAGCTTACTAAGGTGTCTGAGAAGGAGATATTAAGAAAGTGCACCAGATGGTACTTAGCTCCATAAGAGCACAAATGATTACCGGGTAGTCGTTACCACCTTCTCTCCTTGATACTCATACAGAACTCATGGCACATATGGAAGCAACCTTCTAAATACTGATGTTTTATCTTTGAAATGTTCTTTGTGTGTTGCTGCCCATTTGTTTCGTGCTAACTCACTGCCCTATTACCTTCAGTTGTAACCACCCATTTAAGATAAAAACAAAGGACAGTCATCTCCATGTGTTTTCAGAATTCAAATGAAAAAATAAAAAGAGGCTGATGTCACTTGCCAGTTTAACCTAGGGGTTTTGTTTATGTATGTACACTCAATCAAACTATGAATATTACAAATGGTTTTACCACTACAATAAAGATAGTTAATTCATAACTCTATAAAAATGAACAGTGAAAGATCAAAAAAGGAAAGCAACAATTCCAAACTATAAAATCTACTTCAAAAACCTACATACAGCAAAAAGAAAATAATATGAGATAAGTTTTATGGTTCAGGAGATACATTTCTATAGCATCCTAAAAAATGATAAAGGTATAGCTTGCTAGAGCATGTGGTAGGAGAAATTAACAGGGACAAAATCAGTAACAGTCCCATTATTTGATGGTCTATAGCCAAAGAATAATAGAAAGCAAGTGAAATGCTTAGCATAGCCATTTAATCTACTAAATTAGGTTTGTGAAAATGGGAATGCCAAATGCCTTAAGGCTTACTGCAGGTACAAAAGCAAAAAATCAGAGGTCAACCTAAGGATATTTTTAATATAAAATTAATGTACCTGCATTGTAAGCATTATATTATTTTGTATGGTAAAAAGGAAAAAATTCTTGTATTATTCTGCTATAAATGTGTATTCTTTGCTCTACTACATTTGCATGTCATTGTCAGCCTTTCACTTTGTCTTTAGCTAACAGGAACCTCTTGGCTTCACCCTTTGGAGAATTTGATATCATGGAAAATGGACTGAACTAGGAGAAGAGCCTTTGTTTAGACCACATGCTGAGGTCTAGTGGCATCAATTAAAAATACATAAATGCTTAATTAAGCTTTGGAGGGAACAGTCTATCTACAAAAAAATTTAAAACTTGGTCATGGCAGGTAGAGAGTTGGGCCCCATTAATTTTGTTGACGTTAGGGTCAGCAGATTCTGTAAATTTTCACTATACCTCTCTTATGATTTGCCACCACACCATTCATACTTTAACCTTATTTCTCGTCACACCAGTAACAGAATTTTTCCCTGAATTTTACTAAAACTGCCAAGTTTTTTTTTTTTTTTCATGAATTAATATCTTTAGCATTCCCTTCCTTCAGCCTGGGATGAAACTCTCTGCTTCCCTCCCTCCTCCTCCCTCCCCACCCCACCCTCCACTAATGCACATTTGTGTTTTGGTTTCTACACCAAATGAGCTACCTTCAATAAGCACCCCACAAATCCACAGGGAACTTTTATTACTCTACCTTCTGTGCTGTCTAAGCACTTGGCTCAGAATGAGAGAGCTGTCTGAATTTCAGATCTACAAATTACTCATTGTGTGACCTTGGACATATCCCTAATATTTTTGAGGTTCAGTTTTATCTTCCTTAAAATTAGAATAAAAATACCAAATTCCTGTGTTTCATGAGAGTAAAATGAGATGATGTTTGTAAGAGACTCAGCGCAGTGTCAGTATCTACCATGTGCTATCTACTCTGCGTTTTCTACTGTTGATGCTAGTGAATGATTTTAGTATTTGTGATATGCCTATAGCTCTTCTAAGTAAATTCTGTGTGTAATAACTCATTTAATGGTAGCTATTATTATGCCTATTGTAAGAAATTAACACTGGGGCACAAAGAGGTTTAGAAACTAGCTCAAGATCCCATACCAGTAAATAGCAGAGAGAGAATTTGAACCCAGGGACTATGGCTACAGAGTTCTCATTCCCTCTGCTGCCCACCACACCTAATACTATTTCTACTGCTATTACTACTCCTCCAATGGATAAAACTGCTCGCACACTGTTTTAGGGTGTGTACTTATCATATTGTTTTATAAAATTTATGTGTATCACCCTACAACTAGTTTAAGAACTCCTTGAGAGTGACTGAATTATCTGTTTTGCCCATTTAGCATGCCTGGCCTGTACTAAAAGCTTACTAAATATTTACTGAAGGATGAATTAACCAAGTTTAATAAACATGCAACAATTTTAGTAATTATAAATTACCTAAAAGATCATTTTATTCAACCCTGTATTGATCTCTGTATTAACCCTGTATTGATCTCTGTTTTCTATCAGAGATGTTATAAATATACCATGAATATATAAAATTCAAGAATTACTAAAATTGACAAACATTGTGTGTGTGTATATATATGCATGTGTGTGTGAATATATGTATTATGTATATACAGAAAGAGAGAGAAAGCAGGAAGAACTGTTTGTTAACTCTCTTGATCATGCATTCTAAATGGAAAATGCAAACAAGTCTTCAGCGTTAAAGTACATTCATTCTTTTAATTTGTTTAGCTCAGTCAGTTTACTTAATTTCAGCATTGCTGAAAGTTGTGTCAGAAGAGACACACCTTCTGAATACCTAAATAGAATTTTGGTGACATTTTTAAAGCGCTTATTACAGAAAAGCAGAAGGTGCTTTCAGATATTAGTTTTCTGCCTGCTGGCCACATTTTTACAAATGTTAGGCCTGTTTTCATACAGAGACCATATGGTTGACTACAATAGAATTAAGGAATAAAATTAGAGGTGTGTCTCCAAGGTAGAAGAAAGGAAAACATCAAAATTAGTTGCAATGGTAGAAAAGTAATTCCGTTTTGGTCTAAAAAATGTATGTTGCTCAATGAACTGAGCCATGTCTCATCAAATCAACATTTTGTTTGTCTAATTAGAAGTCTATACAACATATTTACTGCTTCCAACAAGAAAGTTTTCCACATAAAATCTTTCTCTTATGAAATTATAAGTGCTTGAAAATGAGTAAATGGGTAAAGCTGTTTTTCTTGAAGAAGAGATCCTCATTAAAATGATGACTAACTGAATTATTTGATTTGAATAATTTTAAGTATAATGTAGGCAATTAAACAACTGAAAACAATAACGACTTTTGAATGTCTCTTATTTGGTATATGTTCTGCTAGGTATTATGAATACAGAAATCAGTCTTGTCATATTACCATTTTGGGTGATCTCTCTCTCTCTCTCTCTCTCTCTCTCTCTGTGTGTGTGTGTGTGTGTGTGTGTGTATTTGTGCATACTTGTGCTCCAGGCACTGCAGTGGATACTTTAGATAGGTTTCTTCTATTCTTCACAACAAATATTCATTAGATGTTAGCACCACTTCAAAGATTAAAAAGAAAAACAAATGCAGGCTCAGTGATGTTAAGTAATGTACCTGTTTACCCTGCAATTAAACCTCAAAGCCAGAGTGTGATCCTGAATCTGTCTGTTTCCAAAGCCTGTGCTTTGCATATCAAATCAAAAGTTCTTCAGAACATGGCCCTGCTCTCACAAATCCATATTGGCAGATAAATACAAATAGCAATAATATAGTGTAATAAGCAGTATGTTTGCAGTGATATATAAACAAACCAGAAACCTTGAGTTACGAAAAAGAATCTCTGAGAATGAAGCAATAAGGATCCCCCTAATGAGAGTATATGCTTGAGAAGCGTAGGAATAGGTTTTAACACATACAGAAGCGAATTTTTTCCAGGTCTACAGGTTTATGAGCAAAGGAGAGGCCTATTATTTCAGGCACATTCAAGAAAAAAAATACGTAGTTTGATAATCCCTGAACAAAAAGATACATTAGATAAATATATGGAAATAGAGAGGTTGGCTAAACTGAGACTATGAATGCCATGCTGGATGTACTGGACTCTTTTCTTTGGGAAATGGAGAAATTTTGATGATGTATTATTCTGTTTTGTATTGTCAAATTCATCCTCTAAATATCAGAATTTAGAGGATAAATTGGATCAGTGGGATTTAAAGCAGATAATTAGACAATTATTGGCTTAATTCAACAAAAAGATAACTTGGTGTCCTGGAGAGGACAATAAAAATGAATATTAGAGACTTTTAAAAGTAATATAATCTTAAAACTTTGCCACTAATTGCAAATGGGTTGAGGAAAATTAAATGCTTGAAGTTGATTTCAAGATTTATGGTTTACATGGCATAGTGTTATCAACAGAGAAAGGAAACAAGCTGGCAAGCAAACGTGGGGTAAGGTCATTGGCTAATTTTGCAGATATGTTGAGTTTGATGTTTTTGAGCTGGACCTGATGAATATTTAGAAATCTGGGAATTTGAAGTTAGGAGTTATTTTTGAAATTGCTTCTTGGTACTTCATATTATCCTCTGTACTTCAGAGGCTGGAAGCCTGAAAACTATATTTCCAAGAATTCCTTGCCAGGAGAGTTTAGAAATTTAAACTGATTATTGCTGTGGGTTGGACTCCATGTCACCCCTCTGAGGATAAAGCTGAAATTGTAGTAGCTACCGAGTATGTACAAACCAAATTACAAAACAAAATTGGTAAATCTCTTCTAAAATCAATCAGGGGAAAATGATAGAAGACACCAATTAACTTGTAAAGAATAAAAAAAGGGTACATTGCTAATAATAGAATGTAATTATAATAGGATTGCCCTAGTTCATTCGGGCTGCTATAATAAAATACAATAGATTGGTTAGCTTATAAACAAAATAATTTCTAATAGTTCTGGAGTCTAGGGAGGTCCAAGATTAATGTGCTGACAGATGCTAAATCTGGAAAGGTTCCATTTCTTGGTTTATAAATGCACCCTTCTTGCTGTGCCTTCTCATGGCCAAAGGGCCTAGCTAGTGCACTGGACCTCTTTCATAAGGGCACTAAACACAATTATGAGAGCTCTGTCCTCATGGCCTAATCACCTCCCAAAGACCACACCTTTTATTATTATTATTATTATTATTATTATTATTATTATACTTTAAGTTTTAGGGTACATGTGCACAATGTGCAGGTTAGTTACATATGTATACATGTGCCATGCTGGTGTGCTGCACCCATTAACTCGTCATTTAGCATTAGGTATATCTCCTAATGCTATCCCTCCCCCCTCACCCCACCCCATAACAGTAACCAGAGTGTGATGTTCCCCTTCCTGTGTCCATGTGTTCTCATTGTTCAATTCCCATCTATGAGTGAGAACATGCGGTGTTTGGTTTTTTGTCCTTGCGATAGTTTACTGAGAATGATGATTTCCAATTTCATCCATGTCCCTACAAAGGACATGAACTCATCATTTTTTATGGCTGCATAGTATTCCATGGTGTATATGTGCCACATTTTCTTAATCCAGTCTATCATTGTTGGACATTTGGGTTGGTTCCAAGTCTTTGCTATTGTGAATAGTGCCACAATAAACATACGTGTGCATGTGTCTTTATAGCAGCATGATTTATAATCCTTTGTGTATATACCCAGTAATGGAATGGCTGGGTCAAATGGTATTTCTAGTTCTAGATCCCTGAGGAATTGCCACACTGACTTCCACAATGGTTGAACCAGTTTACAGTCCCACCAACAGTGTAAAAGTGTTCCTATTTCTCCACATCCTCTCCAACACCTGTTGTTCCCTGACTTTTTAATGATTGCCATTCTAACTGGTGTGAGATGGTATCTCATTGTGATTTTGATTTGCATTTCTCTGATGGCCAGTGATGATGAGCATTTTTTCATGTGTCTTTTGGCTGCATAAATGTCTTCTTTTGAGAAGTGTCTGTTCATATCCTTCGCCCACTTGTTGATGGGGTTGTTTGTTTTTTTCTTGTAAATTTGTTTGATTTCCTTGTAGATTCTGGATATTAGCCCTTTGTCAGATGAGTAGGTTGTGAAAATTTTCTCCTATTTTGTAGGTTGCCTGTTCACTCTGATGGTAGTTTCTTTTGCTGTGCAGAAGCTCTTTAGTTTAATTAGATCCCATTTGTCAATTCTGGCTTTTGTTGCCATTGCTTTTGGTGTTTTAGACATGAAGTCCTTGCCCATGCCTATGTCCTGAATGGTATTGCCTAGGTTTTCTTCTAGGGTTTTTATGGTTTTAGGTCTAATGTTTAAGTCTTTAATCCATCTTGAATTAATTTTTGTATAAGGTGTAAGGAAGGGATCCAGTTTCAGCTTCTACATATGGCTAGCCAGTTTTCCCAGCACCATTTATTAAATAGGGAATCCTTTCCCTGTTGCTTGTTTTTCTCAGGTTTGTCAAAGATCAGAGAGTTGTAGATATGCGGCGTTATTTCTGAGGGCTCTGTTCTGCTCCATTGATCTATATCTCTGTTTTGGTACCAGTACCATGCTGTTTTGGTTACTGTAGCCTTGTAGTATAGTTTGAAGTCAGGTAGCGTGATGCCTCCAGCTTTGTTCTTTTGGCTTAGGATTGACTTGGCGATGCGGGCTCTTTTTTGGTTCCATATGAACTTTAAAGTAGTTTTTTCCAATTCTGTGAAGAAAGTCATTGGTAGCTTGATGGGGATGGCATTGAATCTATAAATTACCTTGAGCAGTATGGCCATTTTCACAATATTGATTCTTCCTGCCCATGAGCATGGAATGTTCTTCCATTTGTTTGTATCTTCTTTTATTTCATTGAGCAGTGGTTTATAGTTCTCCTTGAAGGGGTCCTTCACGTCCCTTGTAAGTTGGATTCCTAAGAAGAAATGGATAAATTCCTTGACACATATACTCTCCCAAGACTAAACCAGGAAGAAGTTGAATCTCTGAATAGACCAATAACAGGATCTGAAATTGTGGCAATAATCAATAGCTTACCAACCAAAAAGAGTCCAGGACCAGATGGATTCACAGCCGAATTCTACCAGAGGTACAAGGAGGAGCTGGTACCATTCCTTCTGAAACTATTTCAATCAATAGAAAAAGAGGGAATCCTCCCTATCTCATTTTATGAGGCCAGCATCATCTTGATACCAAAGCCGGGCAGAGACACAACAAAAAAAGAGAATTTTAGACCAATATCCTTAATGAACATTGATGCAAAAATCCTCAATAAAATACTGGCAAACCAAATCTAGCAGCACATCAAAAAGCTTATCCACCATGATCAAGTGGGCTTCATCCCTGGGATGCAAGGCTGGTTCAATATACGCAAATCAATAAATGTAATCCAGCATATAAACAGAACCAAAGACAAAAACCACATGATTATCTCAATAGATGCAGAAAAGGCCTTTGACAAAATTCAACAACCCTTCATGCTAAAAACTCTCAATAAATTAGGTATTGATGAGATGTATCTCAAAATAATAAGAGCTATCAATGACAAACCCACAGCCAATATCATACTGAATGGGCAAAAACTGGAAGCATTCCCTTTGAAAACTGGCACAAGACAGGGATGCCCTCTCTCACCACTCCTATTCAACATAGTGTTGGAAGTTCTGGCCAGGGCAATTAGGCAGGAGAAGGAAATAAAGGGTATTCAATTAGGAAAAGAAGAAATCAAATTGTCCCTGTTTGCAGATGACATGATTGTATATCTAGAAAACCCCATTGTCTCAGCCCAAAATCTCCTTAAGCTGATAAGCAACTTCAGCAAAGTGTCAGGATACAAAATCAATGTACAAAAATCACAAGCATTCTTACACACCAATAACAGACAAACAGAGAGCCAAATCATGAGTGAACTCCCATTCACAATTGCTTCAAAGAGAACACATCTCTTAATATCAACCCCTTGGTGGTTTTGATTTTACAATATGAGTTTTGGAAGAACACAGACATTTGGACAATGGCAAAGATATAAAGACTAACTCTATGCCAATATGCATGAACAATTACATACACATCAAGAAATTTTTAGGAAAAAAAACTTTCTTATGTTTACAAAAAATTATGAATGGTTCTATATTTGTTATAGTAATTGATTCTGTGATTTAAAATCTTTAAATCTTAAAAAGGTACAATTCCATAAGGCTTCACTAGTAAGGTTTTGCAACCATTTTAGGAAGGCATGACATCGTTCTTATATCAAGTATGCTAAAGATAAGAAAAAGGGATGGCTAGTCCCAACATATTTTATAAAGCCAGCATATAATTTAAATTAAAGAATGTTAAAGAGATTGCAAGAAAGAAAAATAACAGCCCATTTTCTCTATGAATAATTACTTCAGATCCTAAACAAAATATGTGTAACAGGAATCGGTAATATATTGAAATAATAACACATACAGACCAATATTGTTTTATTCCAGAGATGCAAGCTTGGTTTGATATTCAAATAAAAATTAGTATAGGCATCAAAATAAATACAAATAAGCAAAGAAGAGGAGAAAATGTATATACATAAGCAACTCAATAGAAACATAACAATATTTGATAAAATTTAACTTCCACGTGATAAAAATTAGAAACTACTACTAAGGGGAAATCCCTTAACATGATAAGTTTCTAAAAAGAAAATTCATGAACAAACTTCAAATGCTGTAATTAAATGTAATAATTAAAAGATTTCTCTTGATATTTGAAATGCAAAAAACATACTTTAAATACTAATTCTGTTCCATAATTACTGTAGTAGATAGTCAATAACATAAGACTGATATCTAAAAAACCCAAAAATGTAAGGATTAAAGAGAAATAAAATCACTCTTACTGACAAAGGATATAATTGTGTATCCATAAAATCCCTAAAATTTCCAAAGATAATCATGATTATAATTAGTGACTGATTTTAGCAAGACTATTGGATATAAGTTTAATTTCATAAAATCAATCATATTCCTCATTTCCAACAACATACTTTAGAAAATATTTTTAAACGTACCATTAAAATGCCGTTAAAATATCAGATAATTAGGAATTAATCTAACTGAAGATATACAAGATGCATAGCATGAGACTATATGACACTGAGAGGAATTAAATGAGATCTGAATAAATGCAGGAATAGATCATGTTCCTGGACTGGAAGACTCAATATTATAACATTGTTTATTCTCCAAAAATTAATCTAGATATTCAGTAAAATTCCAGTAAAATTTAATCTATGTGTGTTTATGTATTTAAATTAGCAAGCAGATTCTAAATCAATTGGAGGAACGCAAATAGCCAAGAACACTCAAATAAATTTTAAGAAGTACAAAGTTAGAAGACATTATGCTTCTGCATAGTAATACTTATTATAAAGTGGTATTAAATGTTATATTGTGGAAGATGGCTGGCTAGATTAACCTGGTACACATCTCCTGCACAACGAAGAAGCAAAATAGCAAGTAGATAATCACACTTTGAATAGACGATCTAAGAGAAAACGCTGGAATAAAACAGAGAAGTGACAGGAAACACCCAAATCAAGGAAGAAAAGGGAAGCAAGGCAGCCTGGTTAGCCACCTGGGATTTGTTGGGAGCCCACAGAGGCACCCCAACTTAGGGAAAGGGTAAGTGGGAGACCCCCAGTGGTCCACATTCCCACTCCTAGCCATGGGAAAGCCCCTCAACCCTCACGGGCCCTAAGACTAACACAGGGAGCTTCTGAGAGACTACAACAGCATTCCTCCAGAGAAGCATAATAGCTTGTGCTGCGTTCCACACATTCCCTGAATTGTAAGCAGCTGCAGCATGGTGCCATTTGAGAGCTCAGTCCCCAACAGACTGTATCCTGTCCTGTGGCTAAACACATTGCTACAACTCTGGAGCCCCATTGATATCACCTGCCTGCAGTCACAGTTGCAGCTGGCTACTACCATCAGGGTCAAAACATGAGCAGTTTACAAGCAACCTGAGGACAGGCTATGCAGCCTGCAGCTGCCACCTATGGCTGAAGTACACACTCTCCAGCTGCCTGCCTGCAGTACATCTGCTGCCACTGAAAGCCAACCACCCTCCCCAGCCACTGCTGCTCCAACCAGAACATTTCATCAGGGGCTTGAGAATCACCTCCTCCATGCCTACCACAGCCAGCACCTGCCTGCACCACTGGGGAGCCTGAGGACAGGCCCCCCCAGTTCAGTTTTCTCCCACTCCCCAATACTCAAGCATGCCACCTGGTGGCATGGATCTTGCCCAGCCTTGTGCACAACCATTGGCTCCTGAGTGCTTTTTCCAGGAGCAGGAGGTTGGGCCCACCCAACCTGCCATTGTCATCACAGCTGGCACCCACCAGCATGCATCACTTATGGGCCTGGGGACTGGCCTGCCCAGCCCATTGCAGCTCCCATCAACACCAGTAAGGACCTCTTGGGAGGCACAGGGTTTTCCTGCCACTGCTTGAGGACCCACCACCTGCCTGGCCCACAACTGTCACTGTAGCACCCAAGAAAGCCACCAGAAATGGCCTGCCTGTGCCCACTAAAACTGTATACACCATCCTGGGTCCCAAGGAAAGGCATGTTAGGCCCACTGTTTCCACCACTGGGGCCTGAAGACTGACCTACCTGGCATCCCTATCTCCGGCAAGACTTTACTGCAGCCTCCTCTAACAACTGCAAAGCACTAAGGAAATCAGAGACAATACTACCCTGTTTACAGCTGAAGAAATCATGTGGAAACTACACTAATGTGCACATCTAGAATCAAAGCCAAAGTATCCTATCCAATTATTAATAACACCATAGATACATTATCAGGAAAAAGTCCTTCCCTGTGAAAGCAAATTTTAAAAATAGGAAGAAGGGGCTTGTACAAGAGATGTGAAGATATCAAAGTAAGGACACAAGAAACATGAAAAAGCAAGGAAATTCAACACCTCCAAAGGGACACAATAATCCTTCCACAACAGGTTGCAAGGAAAAATAAATTTTTGAAAACCAAGAAAAATAATTCAAAATAATATATTAAATAAGCACAGTGAGATGCAAGAGAACAGAGAAAGACATTACAAAGAAACCAGAAAAACAATTAAGGATATAAATGAGAAATTTACCAAAGAGGTACATATCATATTAAAAAAATGGAAATTCTGGGACTGAGGAATTCATTGAATTAAATAAAAAAATACATTTGAAAGTTTCGACAATAAACTATATCAGGCAGAAGAAAGAATTTGAGAACTTGAAGACAAGTCTTTTGAAATAACTCAGAAAAACTTTTGTAAAAACGTTTTTAAGTGAACAAACCCTATATGACATGTGGAACACCATAAAGCAACAAAATATTCACATTTTAGGTGTCCCAGGAGGTGAAGACAAAGGGAAAGGAATAGAAAACCTATTTAATGAAATAATAGCTGAAAATTTCCCAAATCAGCCCGAGATTTAGATATCCAGATACAGGAAGCTTGGAGATCCCCAAATACATAAAATTCAAATGGCACATGTCAAAAATCAAATACAAAGAGAAATTGTAAAAATAGCAAGAGAAAAGCACTTAGTCACTTATAAAGGAACAATCAGCAGATCTCTCAGCAGAAACCTTACAGGTCAGGAGAGAATGGGATGATATATGCAAACTGATGAACGAAAAAACTATCAGCCAAGGATACAGCAAAGTTATCCTTTATAAATAAAGGAGAAACAAAGTCTTTCCCAGATATACAAAAGCTGAGGGGATTTTTCACCACTAGACTCACCCTATAAGAACTATTTAAGGGAGTCCCACACCTGGAAGCAAGAGGATGATATCTACCATCATAAAAACACATGAAAACTTAAACCCCCTGTTAGAGCAAACATACAAAAAAAGGAAGAGAAACAGCTCAAAAATTACCACTACAGAAGACTACCAAACTATAATAATAAAAAATAAGAGAAAGAAATGAACAAAAGATAAACAAAACAAGCAAAAATCAATTAATAAAATAACAAAAATGAACCCTCACATATTGATAATAACCTTGAATATAAACATATTGAACTGCCCACTTAAATGATATAGACTGGCTGATTTTTTTTTAAAGAACGCATGCTTCAACCATATACTGCCTACAAGAAACTCATCTCACCCCTAAAGACACATATAGACTGAAGGTAAAGTGGGGGAAACAGATACTCCATGCAAACATAGACCAAAAAACTAGCAGAGGTAGCTATACCTATGTTAGATAAAACAGATGTTAAGTCAAAAACTGTAAAATGAAAAAAAAGGTCGTTATATAATGATAAAGGGATCAACTCAGCAAGAGGATATAATAATTCTAAACATATATGCACCCAAGGTCAGAGCACCCGGATATATAAAGTATTTATTATTAGTGCAAAGGGAGGGAGACTCCACTACAATAATAGTTGGGGACTTCTGCACTCCATTATCAGCATTAGACAGATCATCTAGACAAAAAATTAACAAAAAACATTGGACTTAAATTGCACTTTAAACTTCATGGACCTAACAGACATTTACATTTCATTGAACAGCTACAGAATACTCATTCTTCTCATTGGCACATGGAACATCCTCCAGGATAGCTCATATGTTAGGACATGAAAGAAATCTCAACAAAAAAAATTTTAAAAATCAAAATCCTACAGTATTTTTTCACAACATAATGAAATAACATTAGAAATCAATAACAAGAGCAACTCAGGAAACTGTACAAATACATGGAAATTAAACAACATGCTCCTGAATTACAATTGGGTCAAGGAAGAAATTAAGGAAGAAATAACAAAGTTTCTTGAAATGAATGAAAACCTAAAAACAACATACTGAAATCTATGGAATACAGCAAAGACTGTGCTAAGAGGGAAGTTGATAGTAATCCACACCTACATCAGAAAAACCAGTAGGATTTCAAATAAATAATCTAATAATGCACCTTGAGGAACTGAAAAATCAAGAACAAACAAAACCCCAAATTGCTAGAAGGAAAGGAATAACAAAGATCCGAGCAGAACCAAACAGAATGGAGACAACACACACACACACACACACACACACACACACACACACACGAATCAATGATGAAACAGAAAGTTGGGTTTTTGAAAAAATAAACTAAATTGATAACCCACTAGGAAGATTAACCAATAAAAAAAAAGACACAAATAAACAAAATCAAAAATGAAATGGGAAACACTTCAGCTGATACCACAGAAATACAAAGATCATCAGAGATTTTTATGAACAACTATATACTAACAAACTGGAAAACCTAGAAGAAATGGATAAATTACTATACACATACAAGCTATTAACACTGAATGACAAATAAATATAAAATCTGAACAG
This sequence comes from Pongo pygmaeus, assembly GCF_028885625.2. Lineage (NCBI taxonomy): Eukaryota > Metazoa > Chordata > Mammalia > Primates > Hominidae > Pongo > Pongo pygmaeus. The sequence continues at coordinate 101,788,390 of NC_072387.2, forward strand.
ACTAATAATGAGTGATGAGACTCAGTCAGGAGTAAGAAACCTCCTAACAAAGAAAAGTCCAGGACTGAATGGCTTCACTGCCAAATTCTACCAAACTATCAAAGAAGAACTAACACCAGTTCTCCTCAAACTGTTCCAAAAACACGAGGAGGAAGGAATTCTCCTTAACTAATTTTGTAAGGTAAGCACTAGCCTGATACCAAAACCAGCTTAGGACACAACAGAAAGAAAAACTGCAGGCCAATATCCCTGATGAACATAGACACAAAAATTCTCAACAAAATACTAGCAAACTGAATTCCATAGCACATCAAAAGGATAATATTCCGTGATTTCAAATAATATATCGTAAGATTTCTTATCGTAATATGTAATGATATATAGTAAGATATCGTGATTGAGTGAGATTTTCCCAGGGATGCAAGAATGGTTCAACACATGCAAACCAACAAACGTCATGCATCACATCAACAGAATTAGGGACAAAAGCCAGATGCAGAAAAAGCACTTGATAAAATTCAACATCTCTTAATGATAAAAACTTTAAGCAAGTTTTTAACTAGGCATAGAAGGAATATACTTCAACATTATAAAGGCAAACCCAAAACTAACATCATACTGAATGGGGTCTTTCCTCTAAGAACTGGACAAGACAAGGATGCCCACTTTTAACACTGCTATTCAACATAGTACTGAAAATCCTAGCCAGTGAAATCAGGCAAGAAAAAGAAATAAATTTATCCAAACTGGAAAAGAGGAAGTCAAAGTGTCCCTCTTTACTGATAATATGATCTTATTCTAAAAAAAACCTAAAACCTTCACCAAAATACTCTTTACAGCTGATAAATAAATTCAGTAAAGTTTCAGGATACAAAATAAATATGCAAAAATCAGTGGCATACCTATATATCAATAATGAACTAACTGAGAAAGAAATCAAGAAAACAATCTCATTTACAATGGCTACAAAAAAAATAAAATACTTAGTAATAAATTTAACCAAGAAGGTGAAAGACCTTAACAGATAACACCACAAAACACTGATAAAGGAAATTGAATGTGAACAAATGGAAAGACATCCCTTGCTTTCCATTCAACATTATTAAAATGACTGTGTTATCCAAAGCAATCTATAGATACCATGCCACCTCTATAGAAAGACCAATTTCATTTTACATAGAAATAGAAAAACAACTCTAAAATTTGTGGAACCAAAAAGAGTCCAAATACTCAAAATAATCCTAGGCAAAAACAATAAAGCTGGAGGCGTCACACAACTTGATTTCAAAATATATTACAAGGCTATAGTAAAACAACATGGTATGTATATAAAAAGAGACATGTGGATAAATGGAACAGAATGATGAACCCAGAAATCTACATATGTACAGCTACACATTTATGTATTTTTGATAGAGGTGTCAAGAACATACACTGGGGAAAAGACACCCTCTTCAATAAGTGGTGCTGGGAAAATTGGATATCCATATAAAGAGAATGAAAATAGACTCCTGTGTTTCACATATACAAAAATCAATTTAAGATAAAGACCTGACACTATAAAACTTCTAGAAGAAAACATTAGGGAAACACTCCAGGATATGAGTCTAGGCAAAGATTTTATGGTTGAGACCTCAAAAGCACTGGCAACAAAAAGAAAAATAGAGCTATATTAAATGGAGCTATATTACAAATGGAGCTATATTAAACTTAAAAAAAAAAACTCCATAGCAAAGGAAACAATGAACAGAGTGACGAGGCAAACTGTTGAAATGAAAAGAAAATATTTGCCAACTATTGATCTGACAAAGTGACTAATGTCCAGAATATAAAGGAACTGAAGTAACTAAACAAGTAAATACTCAGGGTAATGGAAACTCTGAATACTCTGACTCAATTATTACACATTCTATGCATGTAATAAAGTGTCAGATGTACCTTGTGTATATATATATATATATAAAAATATAAATATTATGTAGCAATTTAAAAAGATATTGTGGTTAGTGAAAGGATAGACAAATAGAATGATGGAACTGAATAGAGCCCTGACTAGACACATTTACAGTCACTTGATGGATGCCCTAGGTGACTGACAATACCAACTGTCATAGTATGTGGAGTAACTGGAACACTCATACACTGGCATTGGGAGTGTAAATACGTGTAACCTTATGATTCCATTTGGAATTCTGTTAGAATTCCAATTCTAACAGAAATGCACATGTGTAACAAAGGAATGTTTGCAGGAGTTAGAAATAAAGGATTATTATTCATAATAACTCACAGCAGAAAACAAACTCATATGTCCTCAAAAGTTGAATGGACAAATTATGGAATATTCATAAATTACGTTCATACATGTGATATGGCAATAAGTGAAGATAACTATTGTGTCATGCGTCGCAGGTGGATCTCACTAGCGTAATACTGAGCCAAATAAGTAAAACATAGAGGCATTATCTATGGTCCCACAGAAGTTCAAAGGATCCAATATTAAGAGAAGGGAGTTTGTGATTGATGAGGAGGGAGACGTGGGTTCCTCTGATATGCAGGTTATATGCTATTACTGGATCTGGTCAGAAGTTAACTTCTCATTTTGGGAAAATGTATAAATCTGTAACTTTTTCTATGTCTACATGTCAAAAACATTTTTACATCAAAGACAAAGTAAAAGTAGCAAGTGATTCATAGAAGAGATTACCTTTGAAAACTATGGAGGATGTTCTTAATATGGTTAAATTCATTTGACAGTTAAATTTAGATGAAGAGTAAGAAGCGTTTATTAAATTTCATAGCTAGAAGGTCGTTGGCAATTTTCCTAAGAGTGTTTTCTATGGAGTAGTGGGGGTTGAAAACAGCCTGAAGTGTGCTGAAGAGCTCCTGGGTGGCAGTGTTAGAAAATGTCCAAACGATAAGACTTCTATTTGAAACTGAAATTAACATCCTTTTGCCGTGAATACAGAATTTTATTGAAGAAATCCCAAAGTTTTTTTCTCAATATCTATTCTCTTATTCTACTACTTTGTATTTAAATACCTAGAGAAATAAATCTTTCCTGACTTAAAGATAGTCACAGCATATAAATTAATTTCCTTTTAGTGTGGTCTGTGTGAGCTCTGGAGTAGATGGCCAATAAAAAGTAGAATGTTTTTATACATTTTTGGCATTTATCTAATAGACTTACTTGCTAAAAATTTTGGGGACGGTTGTTGCACAGTCTTAGTATTAGTTTAATGTACCTATTTATTCTCACCCATACCTTCAAACACACATTTTGAAATTTCCATTATGACTCATCCATGGCAAATAAAATGGACTCTCAGTAGTTGTAGCTATAACCTATGCTTAATAGACATATCACATTGTTAAAAAAAATGAGGTGGAGTTTTGCATCACAGTGGGAGTGGTCTATTAACCATTAGTTATACCTACTGAAAGCAGGTAGAAATGATTCTACTGGTAATAAAATTATTATGTATGGTAAGGATCATAGAATAGTGGCCTTCAGGCCAATTTAGCCTACTGGTGTGTTTTGTTTCCTATATTCCTCAGTTATTGTTTTCATTTTTTTGATATATTTAAATGCCAGAAGGCAGTACCTATGTTCTCTAGTTTGTCACTATTCCTTGTGCCTTATTATTTCTGCCTTCTGGGTGGAAGTATAGAATAGTGACTAAGTGTGGGCTTTGGGGTCAGCCCACTTGGGTTTGAATCCTGTTTCTACTGGCTACTATGTGTCTTTGGGCAGTTACTTAATATTTCTGTACCTCTGATTTCTCATCTTCAAACTGGGAATTGCATAATTTTGTACCTATTAGGTACAGGTATAAAGTCCCAAATTATAGAGCGGAGTAGTGCTTAGGAATGAAGCAATATGAAGGAATACGAATGCTAATTCCCTGCTGCTGGGAGCACAGGGTTTGCAGAAACTAGATAGAAAGCAAGGTGACAAAGTTTAGGTAAGTATATCCACAGGTTTTGAATCCAGTTTTACCCTTCTGTGTATACTTATTTCTCCCAAATTTTCAAAAATTTGCACATATTTCTACATGTTCTCTTATGTTCCCTATGTGTACATAAGGGAATGTGCAGTAGCACATTTAGTGAACATTTGTAACAAAGAGAACACATGAAGTCAAAATGGAAACATTTGTTTTGGAAGGCCTGAATGACCTAAATATCTATTGTTGGATGTGTAGATTGGTCAAATGCAGCCGAGACACATTATGGAATACTTTACAGCAGTTAAACACAATAAATTAAGTGCAACAGGGATGAAGCTTAATGTGCAAAATGCACAGTTTGCAGGAACAGAGACAAAAAGATAAAGATTAAAATTATTAACTGATTGGGGGATGTGGAAAGTAATGGCAGTGGGGGTATAAGAATAGGGATAAATAAATAAAACACAGAGAATAATATTGATATGCCACAATCTGATGGGGTATTTTGAGCTCATACCACTGCACCTGTGGTCCAAAATGAAATTAACTGGAAGAGGCATCAATCATAGAACACTTTCTTCATACAAGATGTGATGATAATTAAACAAGTTAATGCTTTTACACTGTTGGTGGGATTGTAAATAGTTCAACCATTGTGGAAGACAGTGTGGCGATTCCTCAAGGATCTAGAACTAGAAATACCATTTTGTGTCTGGAATTGGTGGGTTCTTGGTCTCCCTGATTTCAAGAATGAAGCCGCAGACCTTCGCGGTGAGTGTTACAGTTCTTAAAGATGGTGTGTCCTGAGTTTGTTCCTTCTGATGTTCAGAGGTCTCCAGAGTTTCTTCCTTCTGGTGGGTTCGTGATCTCTCTGACTTCAGGAGTGAAGCTGCAGACCTTCGTGGTGAGTGTTACAGCTCATAAAGGCAGCGCAGACTCACAGAGGGAGCAGCAGCAAGATTTCTTGCAAAGAGCAAAAGAACAAAGGCTCCACAGCATGGAAGTGGACCCCAGCAGGTTGCTGCTGTGGGCTTGGGTGGCCTGCTTTTATTCCCTTATTTGGACCCACCCACATCCTGCTGATTGGTCCATTTTACAGAGAGTTGATTGGTCCATTATACAGAGTGCTGATTGGTCTGTTTTACAGAGTGCTGATTGGTCTGTTTTGACAGAGTGCTGATTGGTGCATTTATAAACCTTTAGCTAGACACAGAGTGCTGATTGGTGTATTTACAATCCTTTAGCTAAACAGAAATGTTCTCCAAGTCCCCTACCCGATTAGCTGGACACAGAGCACCGATTGGTGTGTTTACAAACCTTTAGCTAGACATAAAAGCGCTGATTGGTGCATTTATAATCTTTTAGCTAGACAGAAAAGTTCTCCAAATCCCCACCCCACCCAAAAGCTCAGCCAGCTTCACCTCTCAATTTGACCCAGCCATCCCATTACTGGGTATATACCCAAAGGATTATAAATCATGCTGCTATAAAGACACATGCACATGTGTGTTTATTGTGGCACTATTCACAATAGCAAAGACTTGGAACCAACCCAAATGTCCATAAATGATAGACTGGATTAAGAAAATGTGGCACATATACACAATGGAATACTATGCAGCCATAAAAAACGATGATTTCATGTCCTTTGTAGGGACATGGATGAAGCTGGAAACCATCATTTTGAGCCAACTATCGCAAAGACAGCAAACCAAACATCACATGTTCTCACACGTAGGTGGGAATTGAACAATGAGAACACTTAGACACAGGGTGGGGAACATCACACACTGGGGTCTGTCATGGGGCGGGGGGAGGGGGGAGGGATAGCATTAGGAGATATACCTAATGTAAATGAGGAGTTAATGGGTGCAGCACACCAACATGGCACACGTATACGTGTGTAAAAAACCTGCACGTTGTGCACATGTACCCTAGAACTTAAAGTATAATAATAAAAAAAAGCACCTAGAATATTGCCTAACTCATAAGTACTCAATAATTGTTAGCTATTCCCTCAGAAATGTAACTTGCTTAGCTCCAGAAGGCATTTTGGTTGTGAAGTCAGGTATAAAGGAGTGCTCATTTGGAGAAGTGTTTTAACCTTAAATTGCTCATTTATTTGCTGTACCATGATATCAATCAATGAATGATTAGATATTTATAACATTTCTATTTCTTCTTACACCATCATTTACACAGTTCTTCTCTCCGTATAGTTATGAGGAGTTCAGAGCCTCCCATGTAATTGTACATATTGTCAGATTCATTTAAAGATGAAAAGGACACATTTGCTAAGAGCGTAAGGGATTTTAGCCAAAGTAAATGAATGAGAGGGTTTTAATTCACAAGGGTTCAAATTCATTTAGGCCTGTCATATCCTACAAAGGAAAATCAGCAACCAGAAAGGGGCAGTCAGGCATGATATTAAACAGCTGAGCATGTCAAAATAATCACTCCATAGTTATGGAGTTCCATTCAGTACATCCGTGCTTGAGCTGTTGCCATTGTGTGGGATTTTCACACTTCTTGATAAATTGATCTGTTTTTCCTAATATAATTATCATGAAGTTTTCTCAGAAATGCATATTTAAACTAAATAAGTCCATTGGGTTATAATTCTTAGAATATTTGATTTAATCATCAAATACATTTAATTTGTAAAGTAGGTTTCCATATGGGAGGAATGCTATTTTTTACTATCTATTGGCACATGACAGAATTGGATGTACTTACTAGAAACCAGCAATTTTCTTCATATTCTTCAATTTCTTCCTGAACTTCTAAATAGAAATAATTAGACAACTAAAAGGTAAATTCCTCACACAGACACGTGAAAGCCAGTGGTGTTTTTTAAGCTCAGCAATATGTTACCAGAAAAGTTCATTTTCAGGTCATTCAGCAGCCTGACATCAGTGAATTGAAGAATTCATTAAATTATTAATACAGAACAACTTACTTTAACATTTCCCTTTAGACTTAGTGCAGAAAAAGCATAGAAATAGGAACAAACTTCTTTTATACAATCAAAAGTGTATAATGGGAGCAGTAAATGGTCAGAAAAGAGATTCATTGTCAGTTTCTATGGGACATGGTTTTATCAAGAGACTTGGAGGTATTTTGTTGTATTTCAGAAAATTAGGAAGAACATAGACTATACAAGTAACAAATTGCTTTGTAGTAAAATATTTTATTCTGAATATTAAACAAAAGATGTGCAGACAGAGATTGAGACAGGTGTATGTATTCAGTCTGTATCATGTTTATGTGTAGGATATGTTTGCTTCAAAATATTTCCTTGCAACTTAGGCATGCTTATTCATTGTTTATTCTTACTGCATCAATCAAAACTTATCAGGAGTCTAATATCTTACTTACTCTTCTAGTCAAAAGTTTAGTTACCTGAAGTAGATATTTGAAGTTGATGAAATACATTTCATGCATTGATCATGAGCTGAACTATGATGTAAGTCATAAAAGGCCTGATTCACTTAAAAACTGACACTGATATTTTTTAAAAGGGGAAAAAAGCAAACAAAGAATGCACCTGTGCAGAAGTGTACTGTTTACTACTGAGAGTTTAACAACAAAATATTGCAATCTGATTATATACAAAATGACTCCAAAATATGTTATAAATACTTGAAGTTAAATATTTGAATAAACACTATTGCCTATGTGTTAAAGTAACAGTTTTTTGCTTTTCCATATTGTATTAGCATACTCACACTGCTGATAAAGATATACCCAAGACTGAGTAATTTATAAAGAAAAAGTTTAATGGACTCACAGTTCTATGTGGCTGAAGAGGCCTCATAATCATGGCAGAAGGTGAAAGGCATGTCTTACATGGCGGCAGACAAGAGTGAATGAGAGAGAACCAAGTGAAAGGGGTTTCCCTTTATAAAACCATCAGATCTGGTGAGATTTATTCACTACCATGAAAACAGTAAAGACAAAACTGCCCCATGATTCAATTATCTCCCACCGGTTCCCTCCCACAACATGTGGGAATTATGGGAGCTACAATTCAAGATAAGATTTGGGTGGTGACACAGCTAAACCATATTACATATTTATCTTGATTATTTTTATACTTTAAAAAATTTGTATTTTTAGTATTATAAAAGTAAAATATACTCAGTTAGAAGAACTTAAAACTGTAAAAATATTAGAATATTAAAATGACCTATAATTTTAAAAAATATTAAATTAAAAAAATTATTTTTCCCAGTCTTTGTCTTGCTTTTTGTTCAGATTTTTGAAAATTAAGTTAGATTAATACTTATGAACTAATATGCTTTTACTAATGATCATAAAGTTTCTAAAATTATAAATGCTTTTAAATACGTCATTTCCATGGCTATTTAACACCCTGGTAGAAGAGTGTTTCATAATTTAACCATTAGCAATATTTATATATTATTCTTAGTTTTGTAAACATTTTCATATACAAAATCATTAGTGGAATAAAGAGGATGCTTTTTAAAAGTTTCTTAATATTTATTAGCATGTAATTTCACCTAAAGTTTATACAATTTATCTGGCCATATTAGAGAGCTCCATTTTTGTCACATGCTTGCCAACATTATTATTTTTAATTTTTATTGTTTTCATTTGCATTTCTGTAACTCCTAATGGAATTCAATATTTTTAAAATGTGTATTAGTTATAATTGTTCATTTTCTAAATTTTCTGTTGCTGTAACTTTGTATTCTTTGGGACCATTATACTTTTTATAATTCATTTGAATGAATTATCCCTATAAATGATATTAACTTTCATTTGCTATATTTGTAGAATACATATTTTAAATTTATTTGCCTTTTATTTTGTTAACAGTGTTTCTTAGTTTTAGAAATTTGTCCTTTGTTTAATTACATTCTTGATTTCTTGTATACATAGAAAATCTTTTCTCATTCCAAAAGCAAAATTATATTCCTCATGTATTTTTTCCTATTTTAAATTTTTTTTTTTATGTTGTACATTTAATCCATCCATTTTTCTAGATTTAATTTTGGTACATAGTATCAGATAAATATCTAAGAGTTTCTCCTAAATATTGATGATATTGTCTGAGTATAACTTTTTAACACACTATTTAAATTGCAGCACAACTGTGTGTGAAATTTAGTATTAATATATGTTTCAAAATGTGACAGTTTTTAATGATTCTTCTTTTTTTCTTTTTTCTTTTTTTTTTTTTTTTGAGACGGAGTCTTTCTCTGTTGCCCAGGCTGGAGAGCAATGGTGCAATCTCGGCTCACTGCAACAACCGCCTCCCAGGTACAAGCGATTCTTCTGCCTCAGCCTCCCAAGTAGCTGGGACTACAGGCATGTGCCACCATGCCTGGCTAATTTTTGTACTTTTAGTAGAGGTGGAGTTTCACCATATTAGCCAGGCTGGTCTCGAACTCCTGACCTCAGGTGATCCTCCCGCCTCGGCCTCCCAAAGTGCTGGGATTACAGGCATGAGCCACTGCGCCTGGCCAATGATTCTTCTAAATATGCTTTTGACAGTGCCATACCACTGTGCTATTGAATCTCTGGGTATGTTCTATTAGATTGTTGAGCCAGCTCCCATCATCATCACTACCACTTATTTTCCTTATTTTTTGTCTTCCTTTTCTTGTGCTCTTTGTCCTCCTCTTTCCTTTCCCTTTATCTTTCTTCTTTCTCTCTTTCTTTTTTCTATTTCTTTTCCTGATTATTTTTCTTTTGAGATGGAGTCTGCACTCTGTCAACCAGGCTGGATTGCAGTGGTGCGATCTCAGCTCACTGCAGCCTCCACCTCCCAGGTTCAAGCGATTCTCCTGCCTCAGCCTCCTAAATTGCTGGGATTACAGGTGCATGCCACCACCCTCAGCTAATTTTTGTATTTTTAGTAGAGGCAGGGTTTCCTCATGTTGGTCAGGCTGGTTTTGAACTCCTGACCTCGTGATCCTCCCACCTTGGCTTCCCAAAGTGCTGGGATTACAAGTGTGAGCCACCATGCCTATTTTTCTTATACTTTAAGTCATTTCTTTGTTACGTTTTAAAATTTGCTAATAGCATAGATATCTGACATTATCTTTTTACAAAATAAGTTATGAACACAAAAAAAATTAACTCAAAATGGATTAAAGACTTACATGTAATACCTAGAAATGTAAATCTTCTAGAAAAAAAAATCATAGGTAGGAAAACTCTTTGGCACTGACTGGTCTTGATAGTAATTTTTTTGATATGACACTAAGAGCACAGATGAAAAAAAATAAAACAAGGGGCACTATACCAATCTTAAAAGCTTCTGTACCTCAAAGAGAATAATCAACAAAATGAAAGGACAACCTATGGAAGGGGAGAGAACATTTGCAAACCATGTATCTAGGGACTCTCAATTTCCAAAATATTTAAATAACATACAACTAAATAGCAAAATCAAATAATGTGATAAAAAATTGGCAAAGGATCTGAGCAGAGATTTCACAAAATAAAACATCAAATGGCCAACAGGTTTATGAAAAGGTGCTCAACATCCATAATCATCAGAAAAATGCAGATCAAAACCTCAATGATACATCACCACATTGGTTAGGATATCTGTTGTACAAAAAAACAAAAAAGGATTACAAGTGTTGGTGAGGATATGGAGAAAAGGGACCTCTTACACACACTTTTCATGGAAATATAATTTGGTACAACCAGTATGGAAAACAGCATGCACTCCCATGTTGTTTTTGCAGCATTATTCCCAATAGTCAACATAAGGAATCAACCTGAGGGTTCATCAAGGAATAAATGGTAAAGAAAATGTGCTAGATACGCACAATGGAAAACTATTTAGTATTTAAAAAAGAGGGAAATTTTGCCTTCCATTTGCAACAACATGGATGAGCCCAGAGGGTATTTTGCCAACTGAAATAAGCCAGGCCCAGAGAGACAAATACCACATGGTTTAATTTATATGTGGAACCTAAAAAAGGTGAACTTACGGAAGTAGAGGTAGAGAGTCAACTGCTGATTGCCAGGGCCCAGGGATGGAAGAGTGGGGAATGGGGAATGGGGAGATATTGGCAAAAAGATACAAACCCTCAGTTATAACATGAATAAGTTCTGGAGATCTAATGTACAATGTCATGATTAGAGTTAACAATGCTGTATTGTATGCTTTAAATTTGCTAGGAGTAGATTGCCCCCCCACCCCCCCCCACACACACACAAGCTATGTGAGATTATAGATATGTCAGTTAGTTTGAGTGTGATAGTCATTTCACAGTGTATACATATGTAAATCATCACATTGTCCACATTAAGTAACACAGTTTGTCAGTTGTACCTCAATGAAGAAAAAACTATGAGGAGTAATAAAAACAAAAAAGTAGTGAAAACATCATGGCAATAATAAACTTAAAACTGTTACTGAAATGCCAAGGATTTGGTTTAGGTCCTGCTGCTCACTGCATAGAAAGCCAATTACTGAGACAATGAGTATTGCCAAGGAAGAAGGCTTTAATTGGGTGCCACTGCTGAGGAAATGGGAGATCAGCCTCAAATCCGTCTCTCTGGTGCACTACAATTGGGAGTTTATATAGCAGAGAAGGAATGTAACTAAGTGCAGGAAAACAGGAATTAGAGAGGGATAAAGAAGAGGAGTTGGTCAACAGGAAGCAGGAGTTTGGTTTGGCAATCATGACATGTGAAGAGTCTGGCATCTCATTGTCTGGATGCAGTGATCTGGTGAGTTTCAGTTCCTTGATAATATTTGGAAGGCCTGATGGTTTTCCTGAGGAAGAAACTCAGATAAGACATATGTAAGTTTCAGGCTTTAAGACAAAGAGAGGGTGAGCATGGTGGCTCACGCCTGTAATCCCAGCACTTTGGGAGGCTATGGCAGGCGAATCACTAGAGGTCAGGAGTTTGAGATCAGCCTGGCCAACATGGTGAAACCCCGTCTCTACTAAAAACACAAAAATTAGCTCACATGGTGGCACACACCTGTAGTCCCAGCTACTCGGGAAGCTGAGAAAGGAGAGTCACTTGAACCCAGGAGATGGAGGTTTCAGTGAGCCGAGATCATGCCATTGCACTCCAGCCTGGGTGACAGAGCAAGATTCCGTCTCAATCAATCAATCAATCAATCACTCAATAAAATAAAGTAAAAAACCCAAGAGGGTCAATTTTTATGTTTATCCAAAAAACAGTAAACATCAGTTCTATGGACCAATTGGGCCAATTTCAAAACTGTTAAAAATATGATATGTAAATAAATATGCTATGTTTCTAAGGAGAATATAGGCAGATGTTTGATTTATTCGGAATATTCCTATATATTATACTATTTTCTTAGCTCATCATTTAAATTCCATATACAAGGATACATGAGTGAAAATCAATGCTTAGTAATGAGCACTGTGTGCAATACTAAATATTTCTCCAATGTGCGGAAAAGGAAGAAAGCAATTTGTTATAATTAAGCAATTGAAGACACCCTTTTTAGACAGATTTTTTTTAAGCTCTGTATCCATTTTATGACTGCACAACATGTCATTTAAGAAAAAAATCCCATCTTCAGTGGTCATACTTCACTCAACAGTAACAGAATACACCACCCAATAATATGCCACTTTGACATTAGGATTATTTTTAAGGATTATTTTGAGCTAAACACATTTGGGAAATAGACAATGCAAAAAAAGGCATTCTAAACCTCCCTTTTCTTCCTAAAATCAGGAGATTACAAACTCCCTTGTGAAAGACACCTCCTTCCCCCATAAAAGTAGTCATAGCAAAGAGAATTCTATGCAAACATACTTTGTTAAAATAATTCTCATCTTGTTTTAGCCTCCCCACATAATTTAGTTACTGTTACACAATTGCCTCTTGTTCAACCTGTTATAAAAATTTTAGTGCTAGGTGCGATGGATCATGCCTGTAATCTTGGCACTTTGGGAGGTTGAGGTGGGAGGATCCCTTGTGCCCAGGAGTTCAAGACCAGCCTGGGAAACATAATGAGACCCCCATCTCTAAAAAAAAAAAAAAAAAAGAGAAGAAAAAATTAAAAATTAAATTAGCTGGGCATGGTGGTGTACACCTGTAGTCCCAGCTACAGAGAAGGCTGAGGTGAGAGAATATAGCTTGAACCCGGGAGGTCAAGGCTGCAGTGAGCCATGAGCCATGATCGTGCCACTGCATGTTCTCATGAAGGCTCTCATATCACATAAGACTTATATTAAATTTGTATTCTCAGGCCCAGCTGAAAGCTAAGGAGATAGAGGTACAAGTTTCCCTCCTCAACATCAGCATGTTTGGATTACTGCTATTTTTTTCCAAATCGTATTACCAGATAGTCACTATGCTCTGAATTTTTATTTGCCTATTGATTTATTTACTCATTGTAGCAATATTTATTGAATGTTTCCTATGCACCTAGAATATAGGCTCCATTTTAATTGTACAGTATTTGATGGCAGAGGTAGATAAACCAACCACTGGCGACAAATATAGCCATAAGATTACTACCAGTTGTGGTGAGCAATATACTAGCAATAACAAAGACAAATGTGTGAGAGAGAGACAGAGTTATGCGAGTGAGGCTAGGCTACCGTGGATAAGTTTTGGAGGGAAGGCCTCTCTAGCTGACATTTGATTTGTTACCATGAGACACACAGGGAGACATCAGATTTCCCTAAGCAGAGATAGAGCCTTGGGAGCTAGAGACAGTTCAACCACAGCCAGTGGACCATGGAAAGGAGTGAGTCTTATTTTATTTTAAATGCATTAAAAAGTCATTGCCAGGTTTTAAGGAAAGGAAAGACATTACTTAATAAAAAGATTATCTGATGGCTTTGTGGAAAATGGGTAATATGAGGGCAGGATGATTGACTGAGTAATGTGGTAGTCCAGGTGAGATATGATAATGGCTTGGAATAAGATTATGGCAGTAGAAATGAAGAGGACTTGGAAGATTTATGATCCATTTTGAAGAAAGTATTGACAGAACAGGTTGATAAGATGAAAGCATGGAATTAAAGAAATAAGCAAATTGGCATCTTAAATATTTTGCTTGAGCTATTGTCTGGATGGTTTTACCATTTACTGAGAAGGGATAGAATGAGAGAGGAATAGATTTGGGTGAGGGTGGAGATTAGCAGATTAATTCTAATTCTTTTGTTATGAGATGTCTAAATAGCCATCCAAGCAGAGATACCAAACAGGTAGTTGGATATTATCTTAACTCAAAGAAATGGGAGAGCTAGAGGTAAGGAGAAATAAAAAGCCTACAGTGATTTTTTTTTAAAGTCTCTGTCATTAACATCACAGAGGTATTCAAAGCTATGTGTTCAGATAGGTCTCCCAGATGAGCAGTAGGTAGATAATAAGAACTAGAATAAAACTTCAATACATTACAAATTCATTTTTCATTAATTCAGCTTATATTTTAAGTTTACATTAGAGCATTCTAATTTTCCAAATGTCCCGCTGGTGATGTGCTATCACATGTATTAACTGTTTTGAAACGATATTATTACCCTTCTAAGCACATGGCTATTCTTAGAAAATGGGCTATATCAACCTTTGATTCAATTTCACAACTTTTGACAGACTCATATCTGCAGGTATTATGGGTGTAATGTTTTCTGGTATCGAATAATGTGTGATAAAACTCTCCAAACTCTATAATAAGTTTATGCATATTAGCCATTGAGAAATTCAGACATGATCATATTCCTACGGCTCCTTTGTGGGAGCTGGGTTAAAACATATGTCAGCCCAAAGTCTCTGCATTCACTGTTCAGTTTCTATGTCACATATTCCTTACATTTAAAGAAATTCCTATAGGCACAAATGTAATAAGATTGCAGCAACAGTACTTATTATCCCTTGGTTCAACAGATTCTGGATGCCTGCTCTGTGTGATCAGAAACATCTATGCATAAAGGAGTTAGTACATATGACTATGTTGAACACTGATAATCACAAGTCACTTAATACAACACTTTGCTACTTTCAAGAGACACCTCTGCCTTTCACTTTAACTTTCATGATGAAGCAGTGGAGTAGATGAAGCAGAGATGTAATAAATGAAGAAACAGAAGCAAAGGAATACTATAGGTCCAGAGTCCCATATTTATTAAAGAGCAAAGCTGTGATTGGAGGGAAAAAATGCTTCCAAAGTTTAGTCCATACCTTCTACAGAAATACAACACTGTGACAGAGAAAACAATTGCATTAAAAGTATAAAAGTGTGCAATAAAAGTACAGCATGTCTCCTAGAAAAAGTTCTAAAATAAGAATTAGTGCATATGGTGTCTAGGCCACTTAGATTAGCTATATGTCACTGGAAAAGACACATGACATCCATAGGCTTCAGGATTTTTTTAAAGATCTATTCCCCACAGTAATTCAACTTCTTTTTATTGAGTTTCAAGTTAGAATAATACAGTGCACAGTCTTAACTTTAAATGCAATGACGTTTTACAAATATATACACTCATAGAACCACCAAAGTCAAGATAAATTACTTCCACTACCCATAGGCCCCTTTCTCCCAACTTCCAGTCAATACTTCCCATAAAATCAACACCATTCTGACTTCTTTCACCATAGATTCATTTTATTTGTTTGCGAACTTTAAAGAATCACAAAATACCTATTCCTTGGTGTCTAGCTCTTTACTTTTTAAGAACCAAGGTTTTAACTGAATTATAACATACAGTGAAGTGCACAATTAAGTATATAGCTACTTGACTATTTACTAAATATATCCATCCAAGTAACCAGCACCCAGATCAAAAATTAAAACATTACCAGCACTCCAGGATCCCCTATCCTGTCCCTTTCAATCAGGTACTGATTTCTAAGACTATAGATTAGTTCACCTTTATGTAAGTGGGAACATAGAGTGTGCACACTTCTGTGTTTGATATCTTTCACCCAAAATTATATTTGGTAGATTTATCTATATTAATGTGTATAGTTCTAGTTTTATTCTTTTTCACTTCTGTTTAGTAATTTCATTGAAAGACTATACCAACATTTTTAGAAATCCATTTTATATTTTTGGACATGTGAATTGTTTGCAGTGTGGGTCTATTATGAATCGTGCTGCTAAGAGTATTACTGTTTGTGTCTTTTTGTGAATATATGTATGCATTTCTGTTGGATATATACCTAGTAGTGGAACCACATATGTTCATGTTTGGGAGATACTGCCAAACAGTTTTGTAAAGCGATTACCAGCATTTTATGAAATTTTCAGCTATTCTACATCCATGTCAGCACTACACAGTGATATGTTGATAAACTGGCTCTTTGGAGAAGAAAATTCGACCTCAAGAGTTCTTATCTTTTTTTTTTTTTTTTGAGACGGAGTCTCGCTCTGTCGCCCAGGCTGGAGTACAGTGGCGCGATCTCGGCTCACTGCAAGCTCCGCCTCCCGGGTTCACACGATTCTCCTGCTCAGCCTCCCAAGTAGCTGGGACTACAGGCGCCCGCCACCACGCCTGGCTAATTTTTTGTATTTTTAGTACAGACGGGGTTTCACCGTCTTTGTCAGGATAGTCTCGATCTCCTGACCTCGTGATCCACCGGCCTCGGCCTCCCGAAGTGCTGGGATTACAGGCGTGAGCCACCGCGCCCGGCCCTAAGAGTTCTTATCTTTAAAAGAGTTCTTATCTTATCTTTCTTCATTTACTACATCTCTGCTTCATCTACTCCACTGCTTTAAAAGAGGATGAAATTGACTTCATTCAAACATTTATTTATTCAGGAAACACTTGACATTGTGCTAGATATAATCCTTATCACCATTAAACTGGTATAGAAGGCAAATTGATTAAAATAAGGTGTTATTGGTGTGAAAGACATGTAACCAAGATGTTAATAATAATTCATAGTTGGGGCATTTAATCTTAACTCACCCATTTATTGAAAACATTATGGACTGTTTTTTTATGTTCCATGAATTGTGCCAGACGCTGAAAACACAAAAGTGAATAATGAAGGATTTGAAGGATAAGAGTTAGCTCAGTAAAAAGAGAATGATGAGAAGCTGGAACAGAACATATTAGGCTGTAAAGGAGGCAAGTTGGCAAGAGGTGAGACTGGAAAGGGAGGCAGGAGTCTGTTTATGCAGGTTCCTCACTTGCCGTGGTAAGTAGTAATGTAATCCAAAAATCCATAGAGAGCTGGAGAGGGAAGCAGGAAGATGACAGGGTCAGATCTGTGTTGTAAGCGGTCACACTGGCAGCAATGTGAAGATGGGATTAGGGGAGCCATGGCCAGAGGCACAGGTCATTCATGAGACTGTTGTAAAGGACTACTGACCTCATCCCTTGAAGGACAATGTGACAACATCCATAACAACAGAAAATGTTCATTCTCTTTAATTCCGGTTCTAGAGGATGATCCCACAAAT
Source organism: Pongo pygmaeus (assembly GCF_028885625.2). Lineage (NCBI taxonomy): Eukaryota > Metazoa > Chordata > Mammalia > Primates > Hominidae > Pongo > Pongo pygmaeus. The sequence goes on from NC_072387.2 coordinate 101,805,736, forward strand.
ATATTCAAATGTGTGAGAGGTGTTCAGGATTATTTGACATAGCAAAAGACTATTAAAACTGTTTTTCAGTGCTACACTAATGGTTAATTAAATGATGTAACATCTATACCACATAGAGATGAAAAATAATATTGTAGATGTATGTATAATAAAACAAAATAATAAAAAAGCTATGTTGTTGAGTGAGAAAAAAGCAAAAAGGATTAGGGAAGGTATATATAATGAGTTGCTGCACAGTTAGCTGAAGAGTATTAACATACAAAGAGTGAGTGAAAGATGAAAATCTAGGCAAGGGGACTTAAAATAAGTAAGCATAAAAATAGGAAGGAAGTAAAAGGAGAATTAGATACTATTAGTGACATAAAAGTGGGTTTTAAGAAGGAGAAAGTGATAAATGGTGCCAGATACCTCAGAGAGACCTGTCAAAGAAGAGCTGTAAAGTGTCCACAAGATTTAGTAATAGGAGACCAGTCATAGGTGGCTTTGATAATTGACATCCTAGGTAGTTTTCAGAATTATTCCATTAGAGTTCCTGGCTTTTCATTTTTTCAGCAACATAAGAAAGAGAAGAGCATCTGAGTCAGGGTAACCTTTACTCACAGACACATACTACTAACACAATATGGTATTAACATAAAATAAGTTTATTAATGAAAATGTTCAAATACAGAGCAATAATTCCCTAGGCTCTTATTATCCCATAGAAAGAGTTATGCTTGGGTTAGTACAACTGGACTAAGAGCAACATAAAAAGGACCCAAGGGGCCGGGCGCGGTGGCTCACGCCTGTAATCCCAGCACTTTGGGAGGCCGAGACGGGCGGATCACTAGGTCAGGAGATTGAGACCATCCTGGCTAACATGGTGAAACCCCGTCTCTACTAAAAATACAAAAAATTAGCCGGGCGTAGTGGCAGGCACCTGTAGTCCCAGCTACTTGGGAGGCTGAGGCAGGAGAATGGCGAGAACCTGGGAGGCGGAGCTTGCAGTGAGCCGAGATAGCGCCACTGCACTCCAGCCTGGGCGACAGAGCCAGACTCTGTCTCAAAAAAAAAAAAAAGAAAAAAAAAAAAGACCCAAGGGAGGAGGAAAAGGGAGCCTGACAACATCTAGGTGACAGTGTAGCAAGAGCTTCCTCGTCAAGTAAGTATCTTAGAAAGCAGAGGCTGATGCTGGAGAGCTGTATTTTTTCATTGAACTGACTCAGACTTGCTGAACTAGCTCTTTGCTGACTTCCTAAAAGAGGAAGGAACTAAAACTCCAGGACATCCACAATCGTCTCTCCAGGTTTACTCTACTATTCCTTGGAAGCTCATTAAATAGAATTCTCTCCAGACACTCGATTTGATGTCAAATTGCAGCATTTTCCACTGTGTAGTTCTGGAGTAGAATATTGATAAGGCCATTTGTAGCTTGGTCAAATGGCCAAACGGGGAGTGACATTTTCAAACTTATGATAAAGTTACGTTACTACCTACTGTCTAGGGATGACATGGATGATCTGAGGGGCTGCCATTTCATATTCCTAATTGGAATACAGGGAATTATTCCTTAATTCCGTACCTACATCCTGAGGTCAATGTATTTGTGCCCAACCAGTCTTTCATCCTTCCTTGAGAATAAATCAGACACTCTGCTCTTTATCTGCAGTTATAAATTTCATAAACATTCGGTAGATTGCCAATTTGGCTTCATCAGCACTCACTGCTTAGATGAGCATGGTCAAATAACCACCGAAGTGAAAGTAAGTGTCCAACTTTATATTTCTAGATTTGTGCTCCACCTGAACAACATATTTGTCAAAGTAATTTCTCTTGAGTCAATTCTGAGTTGTTTTCGGTGGTCCTCATACCATGGTGAAGTTAAGTCAACATTGTTTTAGCAAGTATTATTGAGAAGTGATGGTTGCATTTTGTTGTTGTTATTACTATTCCATTATTATTCTGCATTGGCAGGTATTGTAGACCAGTTAAAAACTGAGTATGTGACTAAATTGTTTTATCTGTTTCTATAATCATCATTCAATCTGGCTCAATAATAAAAGAGCACACCGTGGAGATGAACACATCTGATGGCATGCTACATCTGTCCACTATGATGATAACCTGCTGACAACCAATGGCATTGAGTAGAACTTTGGGCTATATAGCCCCTGATCTGCACTTCAAGTGGTACTCTTGATTGTAGAGCACATCATCCTAAGGTCTAATTAGGGTTGTACTACAAAGAGCATGCTCACGTGGACAACTCCTATGCGTAACATAAATATTGAATTTATGATTAAGTCATCGTAGTTGTTTTCATGAGAGGGCTTTCTTTTAATACTAGTTATTTTTGTGGTGTGTAGTTGTATCTAGCTGTAGTTTTAATGTGCATTTCCCTGGTAACTAATGTGTACCTTAGTAATTTCAATATTTTCTTTTGTAAAGTGTTAGTTTAGTGTTGTTTTTTAGCCTTATTTTCTATTTCATTAAAAAGCCTAAACATTATTTAACATTTGACCATTTTTATTTATCTTGGCAGTACTGACTTCAGGTTCTCTGTGAACAGAGAACATATTCTCTGTGATTTTAATAATTTGGAATTTTTGAGATTTGCTTTATGGTGTAAAATATAATCTACCTTGGTAAATGTTCAAATGTGCACCTAAAAGAATGTGTGTCATGCACTTATTTGCACAGCTTCAAAGATGACAAATTAAGCCAAATTGACGAATTGTACATTCTGTCGTTAGTGATACTTTGTATGTTTTTTCTAATTAGAAAGTTATGGTAAATTATTCAGCTATGATTATGCATTTGTCTAAGTTTACATTTACTTTTTTCAACTTTTGTCTTTTATATTTTGAAGATATATTATTTGTTGTATGCACATTCAGGATTACTTTATGTTTTTGTTAAACTGCCCCTTTTATCATTATAAAGAGGCCAATTTATTTCTTGTAATATTTTGCCTTAAAGTCTGCTTTGACTGGTATTGACATAGTAACTTTCCTTGCTTAATGTTTGCTTGGTATATGTTTTGTCATCATTTACTTTTATGTGTCTTATGTTCTTATATCTGATGTTTGTCTGTGTAATAAAATTAGCATTTTTTTTTTTTTTTTTTACTAGTGTGACAATCTTTGCCTTTTGATTATTTGGTTCACTTTGATTTTTTAAATCTGCTGTTTTGTTTGGTTTAAAGTCTATCATCTTTCTATTTGTTTTTTACTTGTTTCATCTGCTCTTTTATTTCTTATTTATCATTTCTTGGTGTTTATTGCACTAATTATTTTTATAATTTATTTTGTTCTTTAAAATTGACTTTTCAGTTACACATGTTTATTCATTTTGTAGTTAAACTTGTTTTCAATGTACCTTCTTGATTTGTTGTAGCCTATTTTAAGATAGCACTTTTATTACTTCTCAAACAATCCAAGAAACTTTCTACCACTTAACTTTACTTTCTTATCCCTTCAGCCTTTTGTGCTATTTTGTCATATATTTTATTTCTACATATGTTATAAACCCTACAGGGGAAGCACAGCTTGCAATGACTAAAAAAACACCACATAGTATAACTTCTTCAAGATAACTGGTAAAGTTGCATTCTAAAAATTCTTAGGGGATACATGCAAAAAAGATGAAAACCAAAATACTCAGTGCCACTTTTCAGTGTAGTCATAGGCATCCAGGACTCTGATCCCAGCCAACTTCTCAATTGTAAAGATGAAATTTACTACACTAGTAGTCAAAAAGTTTTTATATATATATATATATAAATTTATTTGTAGCCAATACTTTTTTTTTTTTTTTTTTTTTTTTTTTTGAGACGGAGTCTCACTCTGTCACCCAGGCTGGAGTGCAGTGGCCTGGTCTCGGCTCACTGCAAGCTCTGCCTCCCGGGTTCACACCATTCTCCTGCCTCAGTCTCCCGAATAGCTGGGACTACAGGCGCCCTCCACCACGCCTGGCTAATTTTTTGTATTTTTAGTAGAGACGGGGTTTCATCGTGTTAGTTAGGATGGTCTCGATCTCCTGGCCTCGTGATCCGCCCACCTCTGCCTCCCAAAGTGCTGGGATTACAGACGTCAGCCACCGCGCCCGGCCGCCAATACATTCTTTATTATTTTCTACTTTTTAAACACTTAAGTAACTTACTAGAAACTATGATTTAGATGAATCTTTTAGATGAAATTAATTTGTAAACTTTTCTGCATTTGTTTGTAGCTATTTCCTTTTCCCAGCTTTACATTTTCATATAGTTCAACCATATGTTTAAGTCCCAGACCTTCTACGCTCTGCAGCAAGCATGACATGACTCCTATAGTGAGCACCTCACTTATTTCAAATTTAAGAGTAGCTCTCTTACATTGTTTTCCCAACCATTACTTTGTATAACAGTAATTAGACATGTATATCATCTTCCTCACTAGACCTAAGTTCCTTAATGTCAGATCTTAAATATATTTTCTTTATATGTTCTCAGTGAAATATTTTCTTTTATATTCTCTATGAAAACACAGAATAGTCAGCTGAAACATGGACATAGCCTTCATGGTATATGTTAGTAAAAACATTGGTATTTCTACAGCATGTTTAAGCCAGAGCTAATTTTGAAGCCTCTGCTTTGCCAATGGATTCTTGTGTAGATAGTTACAAGGTGACTGTGGATGAATGCTTCATTAAGCAGTGGGAGTTTTGAGCCAGGGGCAATATATCAGGGATTAATTGTCAGTTGGTAAGCAAATTAGATAACAATCAAGGTTACACAAAGATTACACTGTCTTAAGAATAAATGTTAGCCGGGACGGCATAAATGAACTGATAATCAGGTAGGAAGACACTATGGCAAGGAATGTGTTTCCTTAAACAACTTTTAAAACTAACAGAATTTTAATAAGATATTACCCCCGGTCAATAAAATTCTACTGAAAAATAATGAGACCTGCAAGGGTGATGGTTGCAATTCTGCAGGCACCCACGGAGACTCTGCAGGAGGCCTGCACATGCTTCTTCCCTGCGTCTCCTACTATTTACAAACATAATGAAAATGAAAATGAATATGCTGCTTGACTGCTACTCCAACAGCAAGGACTGTGAGAAGAATATTGTTTTAGTTTGTCTGTCAGGGTGACCTTTATGAATTTCACTGTTGCTAGAAAACTCAGGCTGATTGGACAAAGTTCTCATTTCTTTAAGAAAGATTTGAAAGTTCACAGGAACTACTTTTAAAGTTACTTGTTGGAGAAGGGTTGCTTTTTTATTTGCATTTAGTTCACTTTGTTTTTATATTAAAGCCTATGATTAATTTATGTTTTTGACAAATGAAAATGAATAAAGGGAGATTGAGTATAACTTCTCAGTAATTGCTAAATGAAATTTGGGAATTGTCAGTCCATGTATTGCTTTGATCTTTTATGTGACCAGTAGGAATCACTTAGCCACTCTCTAGATTTCACAATAGTATATAAATACTATATATAGTATTTATATTATATTATATATAATACTATTTATATATATACTATTATGTATAAATACTATATATAGTATTTATATTATATATAAATATACTATATATAATTATATATATTATTATGTATTATATATTTAATATATATTTACTTATATATAGTCATACTATGTAGTATATATAAACATACTATATATTATAGTAATTATTATAGTAAATATATATAATATAGTGATAATTACATGTAATTATATATTATATAAAAATACATAAAAATATACTATATATAGTATTTATATATAAATATATATATGAGGAATACTACATATAGTATTCTTCATAATACTATATAAACCAGGTCTCAGAAGCTTTTAGGTACATATTTTTAATGCCATTATTATGGTAGCACTTGAAAGAGAGGTAGAAGCCTTCACATTTCAACCCAAGATCAAACATTGCTTTTTCTCTGAAATAAAGATTACAGATGCATCAGGTTTTCTACACATGAAATGAACATGTGGTGTGAATTGTTATGAATATCCTTGTATATGAGAAAGCCAGAAAGTCAAGGAGACGCAGAGAGAAAATTCAGAATTGTTCTGGGTTGGAATTCTGGCTTTCTCTAAAGATCCCTGCATACGGAAGTCAGGAAGCTTCGCGGCATGAAGTCTTTGATCCAAAACACTCTTTTGACTTTTCAGAAAGGCCTTCAGACACTTAAACCTATTAACTACACAGGATTCTAAGTATCCAGATGAGCTGATCTCAGACAAAAGCAGATTAGGAACAGCAATCTGGAAGACCAGTGCTGTGAAAGGCAGGCTGTTGGCAGCAGAGCAGCCATCTGATATCATGATGCTAAGAAAGACAAATCAAACCTCCTGTATGCCAGGCTAGCGCAATTTCTGATTGGTCACGATCTTAGCTATCATGGAAATTTAAGATTTGTATTATGGGGAAATAAACCTGGGCCCATAAACAGTAATTCATTTTAGAGACCCATTTTCCATCAAGCTTTAAGGTCTGTTATCTGGAAATTTGTTATGTGGAATACTCTAATGATACTGAAATGATGGTTGCCTTCCTTGCTTGATTAGCATTTGGTCAAAACCTCAATTCTGGAGTGTTTTAGATTTGAAAGTCTCACATTGATTATCATGTTTGAAATCTGCAGTCATCCTGGGAGGCGGGCAGGGCAAGTATTATTATTTTAATTGTGTAGATAGAACACTAGAAACCCAGAATAATCAGTGGCTTTCTCATTTCACATAACAGTAAAAATACAAAACACAACAAAAAGCAAAAATGCAGTCAAGTCTCCTGTTTACTCCTCATTACCCTCCACTGAACCACATCCTTCATTTGGGAACCTGTTAGATTGGAGCCTCAATGGCCACACTCCTTCCTTCTGGGTAAGATGAGAAGTTCTTCCAGGCAGTTTTATAAAGTAGGTTTTTTACTGAGTTATTTTAGCATTATCATGTGTAAAGAAAAGTTAGAATTTGTTAAAGAAACATGATATAAACGAATTCAAATATAGTCTATGTTCTTTAGACTTCTGTTTCTAAATCCCGTATGATTCCTATTACTCTACACATGAATATGTGTAGATTAATATGATGGCCTTTGACTTATACTGCAATGTTGTAATCAAAAGAAGAAATTGAACTGATGCTACCTGCAAAAGACAATGCCAAGTTTTATGTAAAATAATCTCATACTTACAAATGAATGGCTCTTTAAAACTGTGTAACCAATGCTAAAACATTGAGATGTGTGTTTAATGAATGTATGGTTATTGCTTTGGTGTAAAATCTTGCATTCAAGGATTACATACAAATTGAGTGCCTTTGAGTACTGTTATATGATAGGTACTAGAAATAGTCAGGTAAATATAAAAGGCATGCCATCTCTCAGAACTTTGAATCACAGTGTTCTGGTTCAATAAGCAAGTGTTTCAACAACGATTACAAACGTATAATAGCATGCAATTACTACTTTGCAAGAATTGTATTATCACCAATACACAATCATTACTATGAATGCTACACAAATATTATTGGTGTACTTTATTAAAATAAAATTTGTATACATATTAAATATACACTTGTTATTACTATAATAACCCATATATTGAATTGCATTAAAAGTGGACGTCAAAGAAAATGTGAGGATAAGTGAAGAGAATTAAAAAAAAAACTTCACCTTTTTTGCTTTGTGTGACACATAAAGTTAAAACCTGAATGATACATATTCATAACTATAGTAATTTTAAAATAGCTCAGCAATAAACAGCATTTCTTTTTTCACAGAGATATGAAGATAACCTCAGAGTTCCCATCTATGCTATAACTATATAAATAACAATATATTGGTATTGTGATTTTTAGTGTTCTGGAATAAGTGTATTTTTATAGCTATTTTCACAACAGTTATACCACAGGGACTACAAGTTAAACTCTTTGGTTGCAAAAGTATTCACAATTCTTAAACTCAAGTAAAAGTGAGCAAAATGTCAGGAGAGACAATTTTGTGTCTTTAAAGTATCAGTGATCTGGGCTTGAAACAACCCAAAGATTCTCTGGCCATGTGACAAGTAGATAATTTAATTCTATTTTCTAAACCTCAGTTTTCTCATTGGTACAGGGGTGGCTGTGAGGACTGAGAGTGGTATGTATGTAAAAATTGCAGCGTGATGCCTGGAACATAGTAAGCACTCAGGAAATGGTAACACCAAGACAAAGGCATGTAAAGTAGGAGATTGGTTTTCTTTTTTCTCTTGAAGATTTGTATTACCTAGTGATGTTGTTCTTATAATTAACTTGTAATATGTTTCATACATTTAAGAATATATTTTTGTATCTTGTTTTATACTGAGTTTTAGAGAATGGTGACTCAGTCAACAAGCACCGATGAGTTGATGCTGTGCACAGTGTATCATGTGCAGCACTGTACAGAGATGAAGGGGCTTGTACATTGCTCACACAGTCAGAAAACTGTCACCAGGAGGCATTTTCCCTACAGATCAGAAATGCAGATGTTTCCACTAGGGGTAAATGTTAGAACAAAATAAAAGAATAGACATAGATACAGCTATTGCAAATAAATGCATGATTTAAAATTCAAACCTCTCACTTATCAAGTGGTATTCATGAATTAATTAGATCTCCCCCAAGTGTAGTTTACTTAATAAGAATTGTGTTTACCAAAATTATGGTAGTCTCATTCACTGTAGAGCTATGGTTATTAAAAATGGTAGAGGAAAAAGTGTGCTTTTGGGAAGGCAAATTTCACACACCTAAGTTGTGTGTGCATTCATAGCAAAAGCAATGGCACCAGCCCGAGGACACATTAGTCGATGGCAACTCAGCCTAATGAAGACACAACTATGATGATCATACACAATGGCTTCCACTTGCTATTTACCTCATAGAATCATTGTGTTTATAAATTTCACTTACCAGCTTTCACAGCCCTCCTTGTAATTGTGTTTGGCAGTTTCCTCATCTCTAAAGTGAAAGGACTAAATGAAAGAATTTCTACAGTTTGATGACTCTGTCTTGCAAGAAAGATTGCAGTTTCTTTGCTATCAGAGACATAATGTTTTATTTATCTTTGCATATTTCATAATGCTCAGTAAATGATAAATAAATGACATTTAAAATATATATTATTTTCCTTCTGAATGGTAGTTGTACATACTTACTAGTACTATCTTTCCTATGGGCTCATTTGAATGAGTGGGTACTAGCTTTAATATTTTCATAAAGTGCAAAGCCAGAGATAAAAGACAAAGGGATAAAGAAAGAATTTTTTTTCTCTCTCTCTACATACACACACACACACACACACACACACACACATTTTCCCTTAAACATCAAGTTGTAGAACTGGTGTGTGTGTGTTTACAGACTTTTTTTGAATTCCAGAAAGAATTATACTGTAAACATTTTTAAATAGGAAACATACTGTAAATAAAAATACAAATGAGCTGGATAAAATGTTCTTTCTGGTTAGAATTGGTTCATGAATTCTATTTTTTGTCTTCATGCTCTGTGACTGGAACACAGGATAGTTAACCAGATAGTTAATTTCTCTGCATCTTAGGTTTCCTGCAAAATCATGCTAAATTTTTATAAACATTGGTGTGTTGTTAGGAAATATGCTTTTTATTTCCAAATAAAAAATGTATTATTGATTTATATTCACACACGCAGTTAATGTGTTTATGATGTACACATACATATATATAATTTTATGGTACATGTTAGGATAAAATCTAAGGACTATATTTCTTTTTATTTTTTAATTTATTTTTTGAGACAGGGCCTTGCTCTGTTGCTCAGGCTTGTGTGTGTAGTAGTGGTCATAGGTTACTGCAACCTTGAACTCCTGGGCCCAAGTGATCCTCCTGCCTCCCAAGTAGCAGGGACTATAGGTGCACAAGACTATTCCTGGCTAATTTTTTAAAACTTTTTCTAGAGAGAGGATCTCGCTCTATTGCTCAGGCTGGTCTCCAGCTCCTGGCCTCAATCCATCCTCCCACCTCAGCCTCCAAAAATACTGGGATTATAGGTGCAAGCCACCATGCTGGGTCTAAGGGTTATAGTTATTATTCTCCCATTAGCCAGTGGAAATCATAACCATTCTTTAAAGAGCTAATCAGTTTATTATGAAAAATAAATTTAGAAATTTAGACTTTAAACATTTGTATGAAGCTATTTACTTTTTTTTTGTTTTGTTTTGAGTTGGAGTCTCGCTCTGTCGTCCAGGCTGGAGTGCAGTGGTGCGATCTTGGCTCACTGCAACATTTGCCTTCCAGATTCAAGTGATTCTCCTGCCTCCGCCTTCCAAGTAGCTGGGACTGCAGGCATCAGCCACTATGCCCGGCTAATTTTTGTATTTTTAGTAGAGATGGAGTTTCACTGTGTTGGCCAGGCTTGTTTTGAACACCCGACCTCATGATCTGCCCACCTCAGCCTCCCAAAGTTCTGGGATTACAGGTATGAGCCACCATGCCTGGCTAAAGCTATTTACTTTTTAGGAAAATTCAGTGCAATTACATATATATAAACCTCAATAAACATGCCACTGCTTGTTCAATGGTAACTACAGTAATATTTGCAAAACAGAAGACTCCTGATTGTAGTTCTAGGGAACTGTTTCATTCATGGTCACTTGAAAAGGAAAAGTTATCTCCACTTGTAGGAAAAAAATAAGATAGTTGTAACACAAAGGAACAGAGTTAACTGATATCAATCCATTTTAAACGAATGTGTCATTCTTAGTAAATTGTGTGTCATTTCTCTTAGTAAATTTCAAAATTTTCTGTAAAATAACTGGCGCTGATTATTTGCACTCTCTCTGAGACAGACACATATTGTTCATGTACCTTTGTTCTTTGCAGTTTGAGCTAAAATATATATTTGAAGTGAACAGTTTTTGCTAAAGAACACAGCTCTGTTGGATGCCTTTATTTCTACCTTTGAATTATATTCAACCTCCCTTCCTCAGGCTTTTCAGGCTTCAAATCCTTCTTTTAATTTTAATTCAAATGAGCAAACTGCAATTCTACACTTTAAAATATATCACGTTATGTTTACCCTCATAACTTGAAACTACATATACCTTTTTTTTCCTCCAGAAATCAGCCCTGAATTGTGGTTCTTTTTTTGGTTTCCTCCATGATAATTTGAGAATGCTGATTTGAAAGGGAGAATATAATACTAAAAATTTTGTATGAGCTCATGTGAAGCAGTAAGACAACAGAATGATAATTTCATTCAAACTTATCCAAGTGTCAACAGAAACACGTTTTGTCAGATGAATTGTCATGTAATTGTGGTAAGTTCCAGGTTGAATGTGTGTGTCTGTGTGTGTGCGCACACTCACATACACACATTAAGGCTGTTTCAGGCTTTATTCAATATCCACACTGAACATTTTTTTCATGAAAATGAAATACTCTTTTTTATAGGTGAAAGACCGATTCCTTTCTCATTTATTGAATCTCAAAATATCTCATATGTCTAGTGGTAAGTCTTCATTCCTGTTATTTGAGAGTGTCAGTTGTAGTGCAGAACCTCAGCTATCCAGTCACCTTAGCTTTAAGCTAGAAAATAAGAAAATGATCAGGGTGTCTGTGACAATAATATATAATGTGACACTTGATACAGTACGAAGTCCAAGAGCACTCAGAGATGTGCAGAGAAAGTAAGCCAATTTAATAAAAGGGGACAAAGAATTGCAATGACATAAATCCCAAAAGCAATTTTATAGTCAGTATGCTGTTTACACAGAAACCAGGGAACTGCCTAAAGTTGAGATGTTTTACTGAATCTTTGAACAGTATATGCCACTTTGGCTCTATTGCCAAGATGTTGCCCAGGTATTAGTGGTGGGTTCAGAGGAATACAAGTAAGAAAAGGCCAGTCTTCGAAGAGGAAAACTGCAAGTGAATATGCTTGTATATCCTAAAGGAGAGAAAGCTTTATCAAGTGAGCTAGCCCCGAAAAGGAAAATTTTTATTATAACATCTAACACATGCACTTACCCCCTTCATTTTGTTTATCCATAATTGTGCCTGACACATTACTAATGCATCATCTAAGCTACAAATATATATGTTGTTGAAGTCATCAAAGAAGCCTGTGTTGGGCCATCGCAGATTTTCCTTATATTCATTCAAAAGCCACCAAACTTTATAGAGTGCCTGTTACGTACTGAGATACAACAAAGAAGGAATCATACAGCTTTAAGTGAGAATTATCAATTGTTAATGATTCTTAATTAAACTTCGATCAGAGTCTTTTAATCATATCGATTCACCTAATGATCTATCATCAAGCCTACATTGTCTTATCTATTCCAAAAAATAAGTGAGTTGCTTTGTCTTGCCTGAATTCTGATGCATAGAGCCTTGCCTGTAGGATTTCTCTGAGATCACTAGAGCAGCAGAACAGGGTACTTAGCCTACTTCAGCTCACTACTTTCATTGTTAATTACAGGAAAGTCCTTTGTTACGATCTGTTATGGAATTTTGTCTGGCATCAACCCTGATCCCCATTTTAGCAACTATCTTCCTTATAATTAAAACAACAACAACAACAAAAATGAGACTACTCTGTGTCTTCTGCAATTTATTTTAATTCCAGTGGAACTTCAGATTTATGCATTTATTCACTTGTTTGTTGGCTTGTTTGTTTATTTGACAATATTTTTACCTGAAAAATTATCTTCTTTTAAATGACTTGATTGACTTTGCAATTTCCTTATCAATTTTGAATTTTTTAAATTATTTTTTATTATTGACTGGCTATCTTCTGAAGTCTGAAGATAGTTCTTCTAGACCAAACTTTAAAAAAGGTAAAAAAGTAAGAGTTAACTTTGGGGCTGAGATTGAAATATGCTTCTAACACTTACAGGCAGCAAGACATTTGTAAGTTAAACAAGATCTAAGTGCTTCTATTCTGTTCCCTTGTTGTAAAATGGGGAAAATAATAGCACTTTACCCACAGAATTGTGGTAAAATTTAAAGTTGATTCTTGTAAAGTGCTCAAAATAATGCCTCGAATATAGTAAACACTCAAAACTATTAGATAATTTTTTTTAGTAACAACATTAGGTACTAAACTCATGTTGTTTCTCTGTAAACAACTTAAAATCAATTTTATTGGTATTATCATTTTTATACATGTTAGCTCATTTGAAGTTATAAATCAATCAGTAAGATGATATACATCTGGGCCACTGGTATATATTTAACTTTTATCATGCATAAAATTCTCAACTTGTTCTACAGTTTCTGGTGCAATAAGGCATTTTAGGTCTCTGGTTGGAAGAGAGACACTGAACTTTGTGGTGAAGAACCTAGGTTCCATGTGAGACTGATGGGCTCTACCACCTGCTAGAGGCTTGCTCTTAGACAAATGCATTACTATTCAGACTGAATTATGGGCATAGTACCCTCTTTGGGTTGTGGCACTTGAAGCCTTTTTAATCTCAAATGTTTTATTACATTTACAGACTCAGGGGCAAGAGGTAAGAATTCCATTTATTCTCCTTTAGATCATTCTTTGTTTTTTTGAGGACAAGGAAGAAAATCTTCACATCCTTGAGCTCTAGATATTGATGTGGTTTATGTGTCTGTGTAATTTAATGCTTGCTGGTCTATTTGGAGGCTGCTCTCCACGTTCTCACTTTTCCCTGCAGGAAAAGTATTAGATCAGTTATCTCCAGTAGGACTCCAACAGGGTTCAAGGTCTGGTTGCAAACATCTTCTCTCTAGCCCAGGTTATAGCTAAGATTTAAGAGCAAGGTGGCCATATTCTAGTTGCTACAATGCAAGAGAATCTATTTGTGCAGAAGAAAACAATACTCATAAGGCACAAAGAAACCTATTACATTATAGTCATTGGATATAGTAGAACGAGACTTTTATAAATATTTATTTCTGCAAATCCTACAGAACTAAGCTTTTAAAAGCAAAAATATTAAACATAACACATAGCAAAAAGTACAATAAACTAAAATATAGCTAAATTAATTGCCACAAAATATAAAGTTGTGTAACTGCCACTTAAGTCATGAACTAGAACACAGCAAGGACTTGAAAAAGCCCCCACTTTGTGTCCTCTTCAGATCCCTACCCCTCCCTCTAAGCTAATTCTGCTCTTACTTCTAACACTATAGTTTACTTTGATCTTTGTTAATTTTAAAACACTGTATAAGTGGAATCATGCACATTGTATTCTTTTTTGTCTGTCTCCTTTCATTGAACATTATGTTTCATTGAGTATTATGTTTATGTTTGGGATTCATCCATGTTGTAGTATGTAGAAATTGTATACATTTTTATTGTTATGTAGTATTGTATCATACAAATATAATACCACTTGTCTCTTCTATTAATTATATTACTATAATATAAAACATTATTATAAGTATCTTAATTATAATATATCCCATCTATTATTAATGTCCTTTTTTTTGTTTATATTAGGAATATGGGTGATACACACATTTCTTTATTTTTGGTACATGTGAAGACACATTTCTATGGAGTATAGCTGTAAGCATAAACATTGGTTCATAGAGTTGAATTTTTTTAAAGTAATTGTACTAACTCACAAAACCACCGGTATATATGATGGTTCTGTTTTGCCTCATGTCTTCACTGATATGTGGTACTGTCAATTTATCTATGATACTGGATGAGGAGCGATATCTCATTTTAAACATAATTTTTATTTCCTTGTCTTCTTACAAAGTGGAGCACTTCCTCACAAGTTTATTGTACATGTGTAATTCTTCTTTTGTACCATCCGTCTTCAACCCTAAAGCTTATTTTCCATCAGGTTTTCAGCCTTCTCTTTGTTGGTTTGTAGATACACTTTCCATTCCAGACCAGTTCCCTCTATTTGTTAAATGTGGTACAGATATCTTCTTCCATGATGATTTGCCATTACACTCTCCTCTTGGTTTTTGTTTGTTTGTTTAAGACAGAGTCTCACTCTGTCACCCAGACAGGAGTGCAGTGGCGTGATCTCGGCTCACTGCAACCTCCACCTCCCAGGTTCCAGCGATTCTCCTGCCTCAGCCTCCTAAATAGCTGGAATTACAGACGCAGGACACCATGCACAGCTAATTTTTTGTCTTTTTAGTAGAGACGGGGTTTCACCATGTTGGCCAGGTTGGTCTTGAACTCCTGACCTCAAATGATCTGCCCACCTCAGCCTCCCAAAGTGCTGGGATTACAGGCGTGAGCCACCACACCTGGCCCCTCTTGGTTGTTTTAATAAAGAGAAGTTTTAATTTGAATTTGCTCAAATGTAGTAATTTTCTTTATGGTTAAATTATTTATGCTATGTTTGGAAATAATTTCCCTAAAAATTCTAGAAATTCTTTCAAGGTCATGAAGTTATTCTTCCATATCATTTTCTAAAAGCTTTGTTTTACACTCACATTTATTTTTATAGTAGTTTATAAATAGTATAAGATAGCAAATATAATTGTTTTTCTATTGCCTAATCACAGTTTATTAGATATATGGATATTCAATTGCCCTATCACAATTTATTGAAAAGTTTTTTATTCCCTGTTGCTCTTCAGGACAAATGTCACAATTCACTTACTGCCCATGTAGGGCTGAATTTGCTTCTAGACTCAGCATTCCATTCCCTTCTTCTATTTTTCTCTGTCTGTACCAATACTATCCAGTACTAAATGCTGTAGGTATAGAATAACTTGTTACCTGATCCAACTCCTTCCACTTTGCTCTTCAAGATTATCTTGGCCTGATGGCATTCCTATATAACTTTCTGAAAACATGCCAATTTCACAAAGACAAACACATACACACACCCTGTTAGAATCATGATGAATATCATATATAATTTCTGGATTAATTTTAAGAGAATCTGCATTTCATAATGTAAGACTTTCCAATCCATAAACATGACCTAGTCTCCTATTTATTGAGATCTTTAACTTCTTAATGTCATCCCAACCTCCACATCACTTTTCACCATAGAATAACCTGTTATTATAGATCCTGGATGATGATAAACACATTATCATAAATAAAATGGAACCCAATGTCTCTGCAAAGATACTATAATGAGAAAACTGAAAATGAGTGTGGCTTAATTGGCTTCCTAGTTCAAGAGTATGTTCTTTTCTTGTTACAGCAAAATGCAGTTTAATTTAATAAATGGTGTCTTTGCCAGGAGATGGCGAGTCAGTCTATGATTCACATTATGTAATGAGGGCTTATTATTTTTTGCTGGTCCTGGTATGAGAAAACCTAAACCATCCATCCAAGCCACACAGAACTGAGTTATATGACTGAACTGTCCATTCAAAGGGCCTTATTGACCTAATAGCACTGAATAGTTCAAAGATAGACGAACAGAATTTCCCTGAGTCTTTCTTACTAGAACTAGCAGAACTTCAGTAAGAAATATAATTCTAGCTCAATAGGCTTTGCAAATTTTAATGTTGGCCATGTTTAAATCCTTTCTCTTTAACCTGAACTTTACAGTCTATATCTCTGGCTATGGTTTGTAGTTGCATTTTTCTCTGTGGAATCAGCTTTCCTCTCTGAACAAAGAGAAATTTAATCTCATTTTATGAAGAACTCTATCTTCCTTAAGTGCATCAAAATAACCCTTTTTTTTTCTGTAATGCTATGAAACATACTCCAGTAAAGCTTAATGCAGGAAATTATCATTTAATCCCATATTGCCTAATTTCACATGGCCTCTAAACACATTCAAATTCAGAATGTGAGAAGGTAAAACTATCTCTTCAAAAGATGATGACCATAATTCCATTGTCAACTTCAACCTCAAAGATGGATAAATGGAAATATGGAATCATTTTGTTTAGGTATTCCCTATCTTGCTTAAAATTTTACTTCATTATATTTTGCTTAGTTGACTTGTTCACATATTGACTTTTCCCTTTGGGCTCAAAGGTGTTATTTACTTGGGGATATGGGATATTTTTCCATTTCAAATATATTAGATACAGACTCAAACCTTCACCAAGTAGCAAAATGAATACTCAAACAACATAATCAATAAATAGTCATTCTCTTTTATTCATTTGCTGTGAAAATCTCATGGCCACCTTATTTGAGTAATAATGACTTGTTTCTAGATGAACAATCTCATCATGTTTGTCAGAATTCACTTCTATTATTTTAATTATATTTTACATCTATGTATAAATGAAAATCCTAGTACCAAAAAATGTAGATGTAACTCCTGCACTATATTCTGTAGTGGCAACATTGGACACATAATTTTTCTAATTCCACTTTCTGCATCTGCAGATAATAAATTTTAAGGAGTTACTTTGAAAATTAAATGATAAAGTCCACGAATATATATAATAAACTGAAAAGTTCTGTATCTAAATATAAGTTATTTTTGCTGAATTGAAATCTGGCCAGTGATCTTTATAAAACAGGCTTAATTCTCAAGAGCTTGTATTCTTGAAGATGAAATCAGACTTAACATTTTCAAGAATGTAATCCATGAATGAAAATTGTAAAGATAATAATAACAACCATCTGTTTCAATCTGGGAGCTACCTGCTTGGGTACCCTACTCCTGGGTAGCCATTTTCATTTCTGTCGTCCCAAAATTTTTAACAGCATATGCTTAAACCAAAAGAGTGGTTTCTCAGAGACACTGAGCACAAACACGGTGTGCATATATTTTTTTATTAAAAAATAGTGCTATATTTGGATAGAGGAAAATAGAAACAAAAGATATTGTTACTATCCTTGTATTTTTGAGACTCAACTATTCTTCAGAAATAAATATATATCATTCTTAAACCTTCAGGTTAGACATGTCTTCTAGAGTTTTGTCCAAACTGGAGTATATTATATTATAATTATATTACAATATAATAATGTCATTACTCATTAGTTTGCCTAAAATTATAGTCAATATTTGGAAGGTTGTGGGAATTTACAGTATTTTTGGTGACATTGTGTTTGTTTAGGCCTTAAATGACTTTAGATGTGGATGATTTTCCCAATAGAATGTTCAGTAATTCATTTTTCTTGAAACACAAACAGATATGCTGTCTGCGTGCCCTGTTGGATGGCCAGAATCCTCTGGGGAACACACTGATTGTAACTAAAGGCAGGCATTTAGCACATCCTCAGATGCTGGCAGGTAGCAGGCATAATAAGCTGTGGGATTTCTTGGTATTTAGCATGCCTCTGAAACTGAAAGGAACCATACCTTTTATAATTTCAGAACTTTAGCAATATAGAACACTATATGTAAGTCTAGGCAATGTTACACGCCATGCCATTTCAGAAGGGTTTCAGGCTATCCAAATCCTGTTCAGGCCACTGAGAAAGCTGGGTGTGGAGAACAGGTAACAGCCGCACAGTGTTGAGGCAAAATTAAGTGAAGAGATGGCCTTAGCTGTATTGGCTTTCACCATCCTGGCTCGGGGCCTGCCACAAACCGTACTTTAAGTAAGTATGTCTTCCTTGGATACCAAAGTGTCACTTCCATTTGATCATGTTCAGCATTGCAGTTCCAGAATAATAGGCATAGCATAGTTTGTTTAATCAAAGCAAAGACATTGAGGGTGAAGTTGTTATTACTATTTTATTAGTTATATTTATCCCCAGTGAAACATTCCTTGAATACACACAGGTGAGTTATTTGGAAACGCAATTAACTTTGGGAAAATTAACTACTTAAATGCATATACTATGATTGGAAAAGGGATTTGTTTTTTTCATGTAAATTTTATTATGTGTTTTGGCTTTGTGCTAAATATCTGGTGCCAAGAGTTATTTGAAGGCCAATGCTGATCATTCAAAATGAGATTGCAGAGATATATCAGGATTCCATTATAAATTGAGCAATTTAAAAAAATGCTATTATTCTTACTTTTCCAAGTTTCTCTCTTGCCTACTTTTGGACAGAGTTACCACAATCCACTAGATAACATAAGTAGAGCATGTATGATGATATTAGTACTGGAATGCTGAGGGATCAATTTACACTAATTTTTAATTGAAAAAAATGGCCATGTAGTAATTGAAAGCAAAAGCATTTAATACTGGATATTGAAGAAATTTAATTTAAATGTAAAAAGTATTGTAAAAGTTAAATTGTATTCCATTCCATTTTATTTTTTGTGTCCACAAGAAAAATATTTTGATGAAGGTATACATTTTTAAAAAACAATCACTTTTTTTATTGCAATAAAGAGCACTGAGAGAAGCATATTAGATACAGCAAAAGAAAATATTAGTGAATTTGAAGGCATATTACACTACTTACTTTACTGGAATTCTCATTTTTTTTAGTTTTGACATCTGTTTTATATTTTTGTGCCATTTGGAATGTAGGTCAAAAATTCTTGCATCGTGAAAGACATTAAATAACATTCCAAAATGAATTGTGGAAAATAAAGAGTAAGCCTTTCTGTGCCTGTACATCTGCTGTCCTCCCTACAATTTCTAGCACTGACATGAGAGGCGGTAATTTTTCTTTTTGTTTCCTTTTGTTTACCTCTCTCTCTGTCTGTTTTCTGAATACTTTGGAACAACTGACAAAAATCTGATCTGGTTGCTCTGAAGGACTTACAGATAGGGAATACCTACATATACCTAAGGACACAGGCAAGGAAAGGTTAAAAAAGAATGCTTCCATATGGGGAGAACAAAGAGCTTTGTTAAATTGTATTACAAAAAGCATATTAACTGTCATTATCTCCATAACTCTGCCCAGTCTAAGATAATCCATTTTCACCTAGACTCCCAAGCAGAAATTTTACTCTTGTCACCCAAAGGAATTAAAATATTATCTTTTTACACCAAAACTCAGACAAGAACACAAAATTCCAAGAACTGGGCAGGAGTCAATAAACCATAACGTCTTACATGGAGAAAGAGATGCCATTGTGAGATGATAAGCAAAGCAGATGCCGCCAACATTTTGTTGGATATTGTGGAGGGAAAACCATTCTTTATAGTAACATGTTACAAAGACTGGAAACCTAAGGGATACATTTGAATAAGCACATAAAAATAGTAAAAACGTATGCAAAGAATTAAAGTAGCAATTCAAATAGGCAGTATGCTATTTAAAGTAAACAAGAAACAAGATAGGAATGGAACACATAAAGTGAACAACAACCAAAAAAAAGTACTTTTAGGAATGACCAAATCAGACAATACTACAGGCTGGTGTATCTTAATTTCTAAAAAAGCAAAAACAGACCCTTTCTTTATTCAGTTGATATGAGCTGAAAACTCTTCCCTGTGCCAGCACTCTGCTATTCAGAAGCTGAACCTACAGGGTGGATGGATGTAACCACAGTTGTTGGCTATGTTGTTATTTAGAAACAGAGTAAAGCATTTAAGAACATTTAAATGGAAGAGTAGGAAACCCTGAGGTACTTAACAAAATTTAAAAGTAGTAGAAGAAAATTACTCCACCTGGCCAGGCGCAGTGGCTCACTCCTATAATCCCAGCACTTTGGGAGACCAAGGTGGGTGGATCACCTAAGGTCAGGAGTTCGAGACCAGCCTGGCCAACATGACAAAAGCCCGTCTCCACTAAAAATACAAAAATTAGCTGGGCATAGTGGTGCATACCTGTAATCCCAGCTACTCAGGAGACTGAGGCAGGAGAATAGTTTGAATCTGAGAGGCGGCAGTTGGAGTGAGCCAAGATGGCACCACTGCACCCCAGCCTGGGCAACAGAGTGAGTCTCTGTCTTAATACAAAAAAAGAAAAAGAAATTTAAAAAAAAAGAAAATTACTCTATCTGATATTGTAGATAAGCACCTAGTATTTGCTCCAATCCATAGAACATCAGAAATTTATCATCCGATCCAGATTTTTTTTTCAGTGAAAGGATGTTTGTTTTCTTCAATTAAAAATATTAGAGTTAAACTCTATATGCAGCAGTTTGAACCCAAATATAACATTTAACAAATTATAGGATGTCAGTATCTCAAATCTAGTAAGGCTAAATTGTACATTAGATGAACGTATTTACAAATTTGTTTCAATCGGTTCAACTAGTTAATTCTTGATTGTAATAGTGCACATCAAATCTGTGTTTTGTTACTCTTTTTGCTATAATCTAATTCTTTTCTTGGTAATTCAACAAGCATAAACATAAATAAATAACAGCCCTTTCACATCTACTGTGAACAATAAAACAGTAAGTTGTGAGTAGTCTTGATTCATATTGATGAAATGTTACACTTCAGAATTCAGGCAGTACAACTACAAAATGAGAGAAGATTAAAATCACTAAATCTGATCTGTGAGAAGATTAAAAACAAGCCTCTTATAATCTCTCACTGCTGCCAGAAGTGGATTAAAAAATTAAAAGATCCTCCTACCTCCTCACCAGGAGTTTTATGAAGTATATACCATGAACATCACTAGAATTTTGAACAAGAAACTTGATAGAATAATTTAGCTGAAGCTATTTTTCCAATAGAATATTTCTCAAGATTTTGTTACTGTAAAAACAGTTTTGACTTTATTTTCCCAAAGTGTTTATTCTTCTTATGCATTTAATAATGACACTATAGGCTGGGCGCGGTAGCTCATGCCTGTAATCCTAGCACTTTGGGAGGCTGAGGTAGGTGGATCACGAGGTCAAGAGATGGAGACCATCCTGGCCAACATGGTGAAACCCTGTCTCCACTAAAAATACAAAAATTAACTGGATGTGGTGATGTGCACCTGTAGTCCCAGCTACTCAGGAGGCTGAGGCAGGAGAATCACTTGAACCAGGGAGGCAGAGGTTGCAGTGAGCTGAGATTGCACCACTGCACTCCATCCTGGAGATTACACTATAGCTTTTCATTCAAAGAGTACTTATCTACAAAGTATATATGACTCTATTCATGCGATCAGAGTCATGGATTAAAAGAAAGTTAATATTGGATAGAATAGAGTCACAAGTTATATTAGTACATTTTCATGCTGCTGATAGAGACATAACCGAGACTGGATGATTTATAAAGAAAAAGAGGTTTAATGGACTCAGTTCCATATGGATGGGGAGGCCTCACAATCATGGTGGAAGGCGAGAAGCACATCTTACATGGTGGCAGGCAAGAACGAATGAGAACCAAGTGAAAAGGGAAACCCCTTATAAAAACATCAGATCTTAAAAGACTTATTCACTAACATGAGAACATTGTGGGGGAAACTGCCCTCATGATTCAATTATCTCCCACCAGTTCCCTCCCATAACACGTGAGAATTATGGGAGCTACAATTCAAAATAAAATTTAGATGGCTTGCTTTTATTCTGGCCACACTGGCAGCTGATTAGATTGTGCCACCCAAATTGAGGGTGGGTCTGCCTTTCTCAGTCCACTGACTCAAATATTAATCTCCTTTGGCAACATACTCATAGACACACCCAGGAACAATACTTTGCATCCTCCAATCCAATCAAGTTGACACTCAGTATTAACCATCACACAAGTTTAGCACAAATCCTCTTTATTTGCAAACCCTGAAAAAGAAAACTAAAGTCGGTTAAGATTTTCCCTCCCTGGCTTACAGGATTCCATCAAGAGGAATGAAGAGGGAGCCCAAGAAGTTTCTTATACTTCACAAAACTGCAACAGCCTTACACTACTTTGGCCTTTTATTCATGTTTAAATCTGTTGTGACTAGAAGCTGAAAACTCACTCTCCCACCATAGAGTCTTTGCCTTGATTTCTCCTCCTGTTTGGCTACAGCCCTCTTGATTCTAGCTTTCCTGTGGTTAGGGCCCTCAGCTTCAGGTCCTTACACCAATACCACATTTTTAGTGATGTCTTACACAGACGTCATAGAAGGGACTATTGTCCCTTCTCCTTTCAGGGTTCCTTATCCTCCTCTTATCCCTAATTTTATGTATAGGATATATTGCTATTGACAAATATTTTTGTATGTATTATATATGTATATACACAGATACATGTAACTTATTTGATTATCCATATCTCCTTACTAGACTATAAGCTCCAAGAAAGCAAAAACCTTGCCTATTGTGTTCACTGCTATATCTCCTGCACCCAGGACAATTCCTAGCCTATAATTAGTGATCAACAAATATCTGCTGGTTCTTCTGCATATGGATATCCAGTTTTCCCATTGAATCAATGAATGGTTTAATAATATTGGAATATTTCCTGAGTTTATATCATTATTGGGAAAGAAGATATTTATATGTCACTAAATTAGTTACTCATAGATAGTGGGGGGAAAGTATCCTCAAGCTAGGAGCACTGTGTATTCCCAAATAAACTAGATGTAACCTGATAAACCTTTTTTTTTTGGCTACAAAAGACCCTCAAAAGTCTATGCTTAGCATGTATCCCAAGACATGAAAGAAAATGTATTTTCCTTTCTAATGTTGTCACTTGGAGATATACTTAGTCCAGTTAAACCATAAAAAATATCTTACACCACTGAGTTTGTATATTATAAATGTATAATGTTTGTGGCTTTTATGACATGTGTGCAAACAATATACAGTAAGTATTATCTGTCTTTTCTGTACTCAAAATGATGGCATAGTCTGAATCATCAGAAGTAAAATTGGAAAAATGCACCAAAATAATTTAAGTGGATAAATGACAGCAAAATATATAGAAATATATGTATATTTTGACAGTGTTTGCTTCCTAAAACCATTTCTGTGAAATGTGAGATTACTTCCTAAATGAACTCTAGTTGGCTTATCTGGAAAAGTTGTACTTCTGTGATAAGCAATTAGCACTCTCTAAGGCTAAGAAATTGTATGTTTTAAAAAAGTAAATAAATATTGATTTCCTTTTGGCTTGAAGAGTTTTGAAACTCCACTTGTCTGGCACAAAAGTGCCTGCCTACTACCTTTGTCTTATACTAGGCTCTGAATTTCTCTCCTAATGTCGATTCATACCCAAGTAAACTCTTGATCTCTTATCAAATGTGGTGGAAAACATTTACCTTTGAGTTACTTCCAAAGAGAACTTCCTTGATCTACCAAGATCTTACAATCAAAGATGTTTGTATTTCTCAGTAGACTTTTCATTATTTCAGATTATGAAAATGAAGAGAGAGAGACACACATTCATAAACATACACACACACAGATATAGTAGAGGTATATTCTTTGCTTAATTTTGTGAGTTTCATAGCTTGTAGACTTGGAGAATGATCGAGTTGGCTGATTTTCATAATCTACTCATTTGTTAATTAACTTTGTTTTATTATACAGTACATTTTTGTAATATTGTAGCATACATAGTTGCGGTTGTTATGAATTCTGCTTTAATAATATATCTTCAATCATATTGCTTAGTTAACTATTAATAATTGAGTTTGTCTTATTAAGCACTTTCTTGTGACCTTTAATATGATAAAGTAAATTTGTATTGATGCCAGTGTGCAATTTTAAAACATAAAAGTTCAGTCTGCAATATGTGTACATTTCATTCCAGGGAAAATATTCTTAGCTGTTTTCACAATTTACTCTCAATATCAAGATATAACAGGATTTCTATTTATCAACACACTGCATAATGGCCAGGCCAACATATATATTTTAAAGGGCAAAAATCATTTGACATTGCACTATGCATTTGGCTCCCTGTCATCATTTGCATCTACTAATCATAATAGTAGATATATTGGCTGAAATCTCCTATTGGAGTTGTGATTTAGTTTACCACATTTTTCATTCCATCAGTTTTTGTTTTATGCATTTTGAAGTTCTGATATTAGTTTCATACACATTTAGGACTGTTTTATGTTTTTGATGAATTTGCCCTTTTGTCATTATAGTCTGTCTTTATTCCACATAATAATATATATTTTGAAATATGCTTTGTGTGAAGAGCTACTCCAGCATCCTTATGATTCATTTGTCACCAATATTAATATTAGATTTATCTCTGTCTTTATATTTAAATTGTGTGTCTTTCAGGCTGTATATGGTTTGTTTATTTTAAAACACAATTTGTCAATCTCTGCTTTTTTAGAACTTTGAATCCTTAGTTTTTAGTGTTATTATTAATATAGCTGGACTTGAAATTATAGTTCTCATACTTGCTTTCCACTTTCTAATCTATTCTGGCTTGTTCTTTTCCTCCTTTTCTTTCTATTTTCACTCTTTGTTTATTATCTATACGACTTTTAAAATATGATCGCTCAAGATGAAATAGGCACTGGCAACGTATCCTAGTCTCCCTTTGTGCCATGTACCGCTTCATAAATGAGGACTCCAAAACTCTATACTTCCATTTCCACTTTACTCTTTGGGTTATTGTTCCCATAGCATTTACTTCTACATATGTTATAAATTCTATAGTTCCTGGTTATTAGTTTGCTTGGAACAGTAAATGACTTATCAAAGAACACGGTGAATGAGAAGAATTTTGCTTTTTTTTGAGACGGAGTCTCGCACTTTCACCCAGGCTGGAGTGCAGAGGAGCCATCTCGGCTCACTGCAAACTCCGCCTCCCGGGTTCACGCCATTCTCCTGCCTCAGCCTCCTGAGCAGCTGGGACTACAGGCGCCCGCCACCACGCCCAGCTAATTTTTTTTTGTATTTTTAGTAGAGACGGGGTTTCACCGTGTTAGCCAGGACGGTCTCGATCTCCTGACCTCGTGATCCGCCCGCCTTGGCCTCCCAAAGTGCTAGGATTACATGCGTGAGCCACTGCTCCCGGCCGAAAATGTTTTATATTTACCTACAGATTGAACATTTCTCATTTTTCATTCCTTTGTGAAATTTAGCGTTTCCATCTGGTGTCATTTTTATCCCCATGGGGAAGCATCTCTTTATAGCTTTTTTTTAGTGCTGTTTGTTGGCAGCACATTCTTTCAGTGTTTGTTTGACTAAAAGCAAAATTATCTTTTTAAAAAATAATTTTGGAAGAAAGTTTTGCTGAATATAGAATTCTGTTTGACAATGTAGTTCCATTTTTCTTCTGGTTTAATTAAGCGGTTTCTGAGGAAGAAGCCGGCAGTAATTCCTGTCTCCGTGTTGTGTTTGCTAAACTTCTTGAATCTGTGAGTTTTTAGTTTTCATCAAATGTAGATTTTTGACATTACTTCTTGAAATTTTTTTTTTCTGCTCCCCTTTCTCCCTTTAAAGATTACAGTTTCACATATGTTGTAAAGTTTGATATTGTCTCATAGGTTAGTATGCTCTGTTCATTTTTTTCTTTTTTTCTCTAGGTGCTTCAATTTGCAGTTTCTGTTGCTATGTCTTCAAATTCACTAATCTTTCCTTCTGCTATATCCAATATGCTTTTAATACCATCTAGTGAATTATTTATATCATATATTTTACTTTCATCTGTAGAAGTTTCATCAGATTACTTTCTTGTATATTCCATTTCTTGCCTAATTATTTTATGTTTTCCTTTAAATACTTGAACAAATTTATAACAAGTTTTATTTTATAACATTATCTTTGTCATTTATGGTTATGCTTCTACGGAATAACATTTCTCTTGGTTAAGAGTTCACTTTTTTCTTCTTGGCATGTACAATAATTTTGTATTTGATGCTCATTTTTTTTTATCGGTTGAGTGCTGGATTGTCGTGTGTGTGTGTGTGTGTGTGTGTGTGTGTGTGTATGTTTCAATATGGGATGGATTTTGTTTGAGTAACCAGTTTAGTTACTTGGAGATCAGCTTGATTTTATTTCAGAGCTTATTTTTAAGCTTTTTCTGTGGGGGTCTTGAATAGCCTTTGTTCTGAGGCTAATCTAGTTGTACAACAAAGGTGACAATGTCTAGAGACTCTACTAACTATTCAATGAGAACTCTCCTCTCTGGTAGGTCAAAATGTAAAAACATTCCTCAGTTTACACCCCTGTCCCCCAATCATTCTTGCTCAGGCAGGTAGAGTTTTATCTTACACATACGCAGCTTTTATATTCAGCAACAAATTCTAAAGAACCCAGTGCAGATTTCTAGAGGTTTTTCTCCTTGTAGCTTTCCACTTTCTGATTCTTCTCTGCAAATTCCAGCCACCTCTGCCTCGCCAAATAATTATCTTTGTCTCTTCAAGTCATTCAAGCTATCAAATTTCACTTGAAAACCCCATTTCTTAACCACTTTCTTGAAGGTTCCTCCTGGCAGAGAGCCATAACAATTAAGGACTCACCTTTTTTATTTATCTTTTCTCACAGGTCACAGTTCTGTGCTTCCTACTTTCCAAGCTTAAAACCGTCGTTTCACAGTTGCTTTCAATTTCCACTTATTTAAATCACGAGGGTATAAAGTCTAAGTCCAGATAGTCAGTCATCTTGAGAAGTGGAATCCCCTTGTATAATTTTGTAAACATAGAGTACTTTGTATAGATATAAACAAAGGAAATAATATGAAATGATAAATGCATAAACATATATAAGGATAATATAAGCTTGGCTGACTTACTCATCTTCCTCAGGTATTTCTAAAATACTACATTCTTGGTAAGGACTAACGTTATTACCCTGTTTGGGATTTCACTCTGTTTCCATTCTCTACCCTTCTTTCCTGTTTTACATCTGCTTCAATACGTTTATCAGCACTTAACATATCATATATTTTACATATTTATGTTGTTTATTTTCTGCTCTCCCCCAGCCTCAAAGTAAAGTATAGCCACATACACCTGTGGGTTTTTGCTGGTTTTATTTATTGTTGTTTTCTAATATGTAGGACAGTAACTCACATATAGTAGAGGTTGAATAAATATTAGTTGATTGAGAAAATAAATGAATGTCGCAATAAGAGTTTTATCTGGCAAGGGAAAAACAGGAGATAGTTGAGGAAGTGCTCATTGGATTTTGCAACTGCACACATGTTATGGACTGAACTGTGTTCCCCAGAATCTCTATATTGAAGCCGTAACCCCCAACATAATTAGACTTGGAGACACTATTTTTGGGCAATAATTAAGGTTAAATGAGATTATAAAGGTGAGGCTCTAATCCAACAGGACTGGTATCCTTGTAAGAAGAGGAAGAGACATCAGAGCACTCTCTCCCTTTCTCTATCTCTCTCCACCCCCACTGCAAGGAAGAAAGGCCGCAGCAAGAGAATGATCATCTCTTGTTGTGTAAGGACACAGCAAGAAAGTAGGCATCTACAAGCAAGGAAGGGAGGCCACACGAGGCACCAACCTTGATGGCACCTTAAACTTTCAGCTTTCAGAATTGTGAGAAAATAAATTCCCATTGTGTAATCCACCCAATATGTGGTATTCTGTTATGGCAGCCTGAGAAGACTAATACAAACTATAAGACAATATTTCTTAAATGATATTAGGAACAAATATGCCAAAATGTTATAGATTTTCTGGAAGGAGGTACAGAGCTCTTTATTATATTTATCTTCAACAGTTTTGCATGTGTGTGAATATGTACCAACATAAAATACATTAAAAATACTCTCTCAATAGATGTAAATATAACTCTATATGTGTAGATAACTGTATAGATAAGGAATACAGTCTAAGCAAATATTTTTCATTAGAAGACAGAATATGTGCAAAATATTACATCGTGTCTAGAACATGATAGGATTCATTAAGGAGTAGTTCCTTTGTTCTCTTCTCCTTTCCATCCTCTATTTAATAGATGAATTGGTCCATAAGTATAAATATATACTAGTGTGTGATCATCATTTGTAGCTGTTAACATGCAAAAAAATTCAAAACAAAACAAGCAATGTGTTATCCATGTGAAATATTAAACTTCCTTGGTCTGAAAAGTCAAAGTCACAGGACTCCCCCTTCCTGATAAATATGATGGAACATAA
The DNA here is from genome assembly GCF_028885625.2 of Pongo pygmaeus. Lineage (NCBI taxonomy): Eukaryota > Metazoa > Chordata > Mammalia > Primates > Hominidae > Pongo > Pongo pygmaeus. The sequence goes on from NC_072387.2 coordinate 101,834,499, forward strand.
ATACTCTGTCATGTTTCCCAAGGAGATCTGAACTTTGCAAAATATTGAATTTTGATTTATATTTTTAAGCCTTGTAAGCTTGTGATTCATTAATAGCCATCTTAGTCCCAGATCTGCCTCTGGGCACTGATGATGCTGCCAGTGTGAGAGCAGCAGGAGATGATATAATAATGTGGCATCCTCTCATGGGGTATTAGAGTGGAATTAGAAAGCAGCTATTGAACTCAATTTTTCAAGACTGTTCCTTATCTTAACATTTTCAAAGTCAATTAAACATTTAAAAAATCATTTATATATGAAGTGCTAGTTTGGAATCTTCAGTGAATAAAGTAATAAAATGCTTATCAGTATATTACTATCTTTAATTAGTCTACTCAATTTTACAAATTGAGTGGACACTGACAAATTTAGAATCTGCACTACCACAATTAATTGCTGTAATGTTCACAGGTGAGTGCTCACATTGATAATGATTTTTAAAAGTCAGACTTCCAGAAAAGAGTTTATTTCCAAAAGCCTAAATCTTCTGTTCTCAACTGGAATGGGAAAGGTTTGAGGTTATTCTATGAGGATAGCTGTGGAAGTGACCCTGTCACAGTTGGCTAATTCAATGTAGAACTTCTAGAAAATAATAAGAGAGAATTTAATATTATATAAAGCTCTAATAATGTAGACCTGAGTTTAGTCAAATATATTTTATTAATGAAATTATGGTTTTATTTGTCTTATAAGGTCATTTCAGTAATATATTCCATTTTTCAACATTCTCATTTGGCATTGCTTTTTAATAGCTTGATTTGAAAAAGATTTAATTTTCTTCATTTTCTTTTTGCCTTTTCTCTACCTATTTGCTATAAATACATAGGAACTTAAACTATCAAAACATGCTAATTGTATTAAATTATAAAATAAACACTTTTATAAAGAAAAACATTTTATCTCCTCTTGTTACTTTCAACTTAAATTGTTTATCATCCTGATTTTTTTAAAAAAGAATTTATTCTTGCATATTTGGATGCCAGAGAAAATCACAAATAGTTGTAAAACAAAAGTCATTTGAATGAAAGAACATAGCACTTTTACTGATGGTTTGAGAAAGTTAAATAAGTACCACTTAATTGAAGTAAATTATAAATTTGAATCTTTAGTCGTGCAATAGGTATTCATTTCTTTATTTTTTGTAGACATAAAGTTAAAAAATAAAAAGTTGGGGTTGTTTTGTCTGATACTGGATCACTGGATTCCAATCTATGAATTGGTCACAGAGTAATAATACTTATCATATGTTTCTACATAAATGCTATCTAAGTTTATGTTTTATTATAAAATAACTTTAAAATAAGAATTAAGAATTACTGATGCTGGATTTTTCTTGGCCCCTTTGTCAGACTCGTGATGAGGGTGAACATTTACTCAACCTGCTGTGTTCACCTCTTGTGGGAGGGAGCACGCATGTGAGTGAGTGCAGGACTCACAGCCAGACCAGGCACAAGTGAGTGTGTGTGGGACCTGACCAGCAAGCTCTGTGTGGGGCCTACACCCAGATCAGGTTGTGGGGGCCTGTGACCCCGAAGCCCCAGAGCGCATGTTACATGCTGTCTTAGCTCTTCCATCTGCAGACAGCTGTGTGTTATCAGCTCAGTTGGCCCCTTGCCTCGTTGCATGGAGCAGCTGCCCTCTGCCAGCAAGAGCAAAGGGCCAGTGGTGACAGCCTTTTTTGGATACCCGCAATTGGTGGCTCCCAAACTCTTGTCCGGCATCCAAAAAGAATGAGGTCGATCGATTGGACACTTGAAGGATGGTGAAGGCAGAGAATTTTATTTAGCAATGGAAATGGCTCTCAGCAGAGAGGGGAGCTGGAGAGGGGATGGGATGGGCAGGTAATCTTCTCCTGAAGTTCAGCTGGTTCTTTTCTAAAGTCAAGCCACCTCTCCTGAGAAGTCTAGCGGTCTTTCTGAAGTCAAGTTGCCTCTCTCTGGTCAAGCTGCTTCTCTCTCCTCTTCTGACTGAGTCTGGGGTCTTTATAGGCACAGGATGGGGTAGGTGGGGTTGGCCATAGGTAGTTTTGCAAAAGGCAACATTTGATTGGCAAAAAGGCATTATTCAAAAGGAACCAATTGGGAGAGAGCAGGAAAACAGGAATAGACATTCTCGCTTTGGGCCGTGGGTTTCAGGCTACTTTGGCTTAAAGGTGGGTTTCACCAGGGACCTGCCCCTGTCTGCCTGAAATTTCTCTCCCTCCTGCCTCTATCATTACTTGTATTAAATTCCCTTTTTCTCAGCAATAACGTACCCAACTTGATAGATTCCAAGCCATATAATTTTTAAATTTTTATTCAAATATTTCTCTGATTTTAATTTTAACATGAAAAATTTTTATTATATTGTAATTATTTTTCATAAGTTTGGAAAAACATATAAATTGTCATACAAAGCTTCATAAATCAAAATTAAAACATGATATATGTATTTATTATTTCCCAAAACAGATATTGCCACCTTTTGCCGTCAATTTAACTAAGAGATCATAGATATAGTGAAATCATGTTTCTGTAATAATCATGTTTATTTTTCAAGATTCATCAAAAAAATTGAGACGTCTAGGATAATTAAGCTTTACATGCATTTGCATACTTTAAAAATTTTTATTGACAGTAGATTCCAAGTGCCATGAGGACAGAACACTTTCTGACTTGCCTTTATCTACTTAGCTCCTAGTACAGTAACTGACACTTATGGAGTGCTCATTATGCATGACCCCATGATCTAATGCTGACTATAGACACAAAAGTCAAAATTTAACTGGGCAGAATAATCACCATAAAAAAATCTGTTTTTCTTGCTTGATATGCTGATGTTTTCAGGTAATTCTGATGCTCTGACTTGAATGGCTGAATTGGCTGGGCTTTCATTGTGTTTCTTTTGGTGATCATAATTCTTCAGCCTGCCCATGTTGCTGTTGGTGTTTATGTTAGCCCCAACACCAAACAGTATCCTCCTTACTATGTGAAAGGAATTTCTGGTATAATTCAGAAAAACATAAGGGCAAGCTTTGACAATGAACCTTTAATCAAATATATTATTTTACTTCCATATCTCTAATGGAATCTATTGCTTGAGATTTGACGGCTTTTTTTTTTTTTTTTTTGGTGTTTAGTATGTTCCTAATCCATTCTGGAGACTCTAATGTTACCATATTAATTTTCTAGAGTGTGTTACAATATTTTACAATATGAACATGCAAATAACTTTTCATGTTGACCATGAACAAGTGACTTATTCTAGTATAATATATACATTTATTGACTCAATTTATTGGTGATATCTTGAATATTTTCTTTTCCTGAGGTCATCTATAATATACTTACACTGTTATATTAAATAATGCACTCAGATCTATGCATTAGAAAGATGATTCTGAATTGGGCAAAAAGAGTGTGCTTAGAAACTGAATAGTCTTAGCAAATATGGGAGTGCCTTGATTCTTAGAAATGGAAGTTTTGGTGGCTGATTTGAGTGATGAAGTTGATGTGTATATTTGGGCAGGGGTTCTAGTGTCAGTCACAGGGAGGTTCCTTATTCTTCTCACCTTGGAGCCCCTGAGATGCATCTAGTAAGTACCTTAAACAAGTGATTCTGAACTTGGTAAAAACTGTGCCCCACAAGCAAATACTTTTCAAAGTCTGGAGACATTTTTGGTTGTTTCCTTGGGGAGAGGGTTGGTATTGATGTGCAGCAGTAGAGGCCAAGGATATGTTAGATATCTTACAATACCCAGGACAGATCAGCCCAACAAAGAATTTGCCAAAAATATCAGTAGTAACGGATGCTATTTAGAAACACTGTCTTAGATTGAGAAAACACTGAACACCAGTGATACGGTTCTAACTGTCTAAGGAAATAACCCTTTTTCTATAAAATCCCCTTTTATAGTTACACATTTTAGAGGACGATTTTGCTCAGTAAATATATTTATTGTAGTCAAATGAAACATGCTACTGCATATCTTCCACCCAGGACCCTCTTCTCCTACAAAAGGAAAACCACATAAACGTAAGTAAATTGAAAAGCAAATTGAAAAGTAAATGTGAAAAGCATATTGTAGATACATTTTTATCTACACTACATAGTGTTTACTGTTTTTATTTGTTTTTGAGAGGTAGTAAAACTCAAAGAGATCAAGTTATCTCCTGTAAGTCACAAATTAGTAGAATTCAAACCAAGAGCTTATATTTTGTGCCTAGTAAGCTTTTTAATTCTGTAGGTGGAATAACTTTTTCATGTGACAGACTTTCAGGTGCTTAATTATTTCAATCTCCATCTATCCCACACATGTTTTACAAACTATTTAAGATTCAGTTATGTATATATAGCAATTATTGTTGCAACCAATGCCAAACAAATAAATGAATGAATAATTTTGGGAGTTGAAATATACCTCACTGAACATCTCTTTTATTTATTTATTTTTAAATGCTTACACAAAAAATAGCTTATATATTGTCCATACAACAATCTATTCTACTGCTTCTAGATGATGGGTGCATTTCTTCATGCAGTAATTCTGCAGTGCAGGGAAATAAGTGGAAAAGGCATGATCACTTCTGAAGTTTTTGTTCTGATACACATCACTTCCATTTACCTCTGCAGTGGCAATAATTAGTACATGACCACATTTAGATAAGAATCGGGTCAAGAAAATGCTTACTGGGAGAGCAGCTTGCACTTTTCAATGTCAAATGCACACTATGGAACTTGAAGTACAGACTTTTGGTGGAAAGGGTAGCAGAGGAAAGAGAAAAAGAATTTGTAATGAAATGTCTACTATTTCTTCAGTATTTCCAATATGTCAGACATAATGTTATACATGTTTTTCATATATTATTTATACATTGTTTTATGAAATGGGAATCGTTGTCATTATTCTGCAGGAAACAAATTGGAAGCTTTTTGGAATGAATCATCTTATCTAAAAGGCTCACAGCTACGTGATAGTAATGTTGAGATTTGCCATGTTCTAGTGACCCTGTAATTGTTATAAGCAAGAATTTAGGGTGGATGACCTATAATTCCACTTCTGATTCTAAATTTTATTTTCTCTCTTCTTTTTGATTTCATATGCTTGATTCTACACATATTTATGCACCTTTCTGTGCTTAATGTATTACTGCCAATAAACGCCTAAGCTTTTAAATGGTGTGAATCAATATACGCTCTTTGAATGTGGTTTCATATTTGAGTGTTATTTTGATAGCCATTTTAACTAACATCCTGTAAAATAAAAATGTTTTCTCATATTTTCTTTTCTTCTTCTTTTTTTTTTTTTTTCTTTTGAGACAGAGTTTTGCTCTGTCACCAAGACTGGAGTGCAGTGGTGCGATCTCGGCTCACTGCAGCCTCTGCCTTCTGGGTTCACTCAGTTCTCCTGCTTCAGCAGAGTCTCCACTAATATCATCCTGCCTGGGAAGAGTAGGAATGCTTTGTTACTATTTCCCAATGGCCTCTACTGATATTATAGGGAGTAGAGTGGCCTCATTACCTCTGGACAATGGCGAAAGTACTGTCTCCACTACATTTCTTTTGACGAGACTTCAGCAGAGAAGGGAACAATGGCCTGTTGATGCTGGGTGGTGATGGGAATCTCTACACCAACCCATGAGGTATCCTTTTACACTATGGTGTCATGGTGGAGTTGGTGGTTGTGGTGTAGGGGTTCTTTACTCTCTAGCATGACTAAAGGTTGGTTTTCCACGTAGCATCCTCGGACACCAAGAGTGCTGAGGCTGGTGGCTGAAACAACTCATTACAATCTGGTAAGAGTGGAGATCTAGGACCTCCACTGACTTTTCCTAGTGATGTGTTATTGTTTAATATTTTCTGTTTTGGTAGGCTGATCCTTTTCTTGTTCTTAGGTAGAGACAGCTGGCTCTTTTTTTTCTGCCTGTACTCGTTGGTCATCCTGGTTTTCTGGCTTTTCCAGCATTCAATCTCAGATAAGTGATGCAAAACCAAAACCCAAATAACTCACTGCCAAGTCATCCTTCATGTCACAATGTCCTTTGGCAGGCTATCATTTCTTCAGACTTCAGGGTTGTCTTATGTTTGTTTTATACATAAAGTCCCCACCTTTCTGAGAGCTGGTCAGTCAACTCACATTTTTAAAGTTCCAAATAATGTTATAAGATGTTGAACTTCTGTATTAAAAAGAAAATTCATATAAAAATATGATTCAGTGGATGGCATATAATCAGTGCACAGTGCCTTTTAGAAATCATAAGACCCCACAACAGTCCCCGAAGTGTGATGTTCCCCTTCCTGTAAAAAAAAAAAAAAAAAAAAGAAATCATAAGACCCATGTGTGTCTATACATGTGCACAAGTACACACACACACATGCACAAGTACACGCACACACTTCCACAAAATAAACACACATGTGCATGAGTACACACACACGCATGAGTACACACACACATGCACGAGCACACACATACACACTTCCACAAAATACATACATACGTGTGCATGAGTACATACACTTCCACAAAATACACACATACGCGTGCATGAGTACATACACATTTCCACAAAATGCACACATACACATGCACGAGTACACACAAACGTGCGCAAGTACACACACACACTTCCAGAAAATACACATACACACATGAGTACACACACACACATGCACGAGTACACACACACACACACACACAAACTTCCACAAAACACCTGGGCCTTTAGTGGTTGAGGGCTTTTTACTTAAATAACTGGTATCTGGAGCAAATTCTCAGAATTGCCAAATTCATTGCTAATGAAATGCAACCCCAGTGCAACAGCTCTTTGAGAATTGCATAAATGCCTAGCAAAGGTAGACATTTATTTTTTACAATAAATGTCTTTTTTAAGTTGTTTCAGCATCCAATGAGTATATGTCTTGGATTCCATAATATCCTCAGATCATAAAATAGTAAAAAATATTTTTATATGTGTATGTTTAAAAGAAGGTTTCACCTAAAAAGCTTAATTTAATGGCTTTATGTAGATATGAACAGATTTTGGGGAGTTCGACTATATAAGGAAGAGAGAAATAAGAGGAAATCTAATGTTATCCCATCTCCTAGGACAGAAACAAAACGTAACGTGCCTGTTTTTTATTCAACATTTGTGTTTGAATCGTACTTAAAAAAAGAAAAACAACACAGGATAACCAAATTCAAATATTTTATGCTTCTAATCATCCTCAATCTCTGGGGTGGTGGGGGAGCAGTTTATGTCATTATATATTTAAATGAAGTTTAAGAAAAAAGCTCAAATTCTGGAGAATTCAAAAGATGTCATTAAAAATATGTAACTAGAAATCAAGATTTTCAAGTTCCTCAGTATCTTTAATAGGTCCTTTTTTCTATGATATGGGTTTTTATAATTAGTTATAATCATAAATAATCACTAAGAATTCCGAATATTTTTCAACAGTATATGCCAATAAATATAAAAGTACATTTCTATAACAAAATCATTTTTATGAAAATAATTCCTTGTTTGAAACCCAACACAAAAACTAAAGGATGCAGAGCAAACCTTGATGCTTAAACTTAAAATCACGAATATGGTAGAAGGCACACTAACGGTTTCATTAGTATCTTCCTAAATATTGTTAGATTCTTTGGTACTTAATCAACAATGAAATATTGGTGTATGTTCAACTTTGTTTCTACTGAAAGAGAATTAAGAAACACATTACATTGGAAACACATTAATTTTACTAAAATATACATATATGCTAATAAAATCAAGTGCCTTTTTAAGGACATGTGTTGTTATTTATTATTGCCTTATACTCTCCAATTAATATTTCCTTCAAGTTATTACATACACATACTCTATATATTATAACTTAATATATAAGTATGCATAAGTATATAAGCATACTTATAAATATTCATATTTTTGAATGTTTTACTATTATCTCTCTATAAATCAGTTCCAGAAATATTGGTCTTTAATATAGAAGACACAGCTTATGTACGTGATTGTAACAGATTATTGAATATTGCATAGGTGTATGTGAATGTGTGTGTGTATATAACTTGAAGGAAAATAATCCAAATCTTACTTCTTTTTTGCTACATCTTATGTAACTACAAAATATGAACCTAAAGTAAGAGAACAAATTCATGCAGAATATAATATGAATCTCTGTTGCTCATGTTTCTCTATGTCTAAGTGGTGATTCAGCTGTGAACAGGCTGGTCTAAAATGTCCGCTAGAGACTTTTCAGTGTTAAAATGGAGAGCTAATTATACGACTATGATGCGTGTTTCTGGCTAATAAAATGTTTTAGGTTTATGTGGGATCAATAATAACCAAAATAAATTTGTACAGATAAAAGAGGTGGCATTTGGCTGGACACAAGGAATATTGGACTCTAAACAAAAATGAAAGAATAGAACTGTACTTTTTCGTTTTCTTTTGGCATTCACTTTATTTCATTTATAGTGGCTAATTTTGCTAGTTTGAATAATGCATTAGTTTTCTATTTGGTGTGATAACAAATTTCCACTACCAAGGTGGCTTAAAACAACAAATTATTATCTTCTAATTCTGGAGACTGGAAGTTTCATATGAGTATCACTGAGCTAAAATCAAGATATTGGTAGGACTATGTTTATTTCCAGAGGCTCTAGAGAAGAATTCATTTCTTTGCCTTTTCCACCTTCTAGAGACCACTCACATTCCTTGTCTCATAGTCTGCTTTCTTCATTTTCAAAACTAGCAACATTGCATTTCTCTGAGCCTTCTTTCATAGTCCTATTTCTTTCTTTGACTCTGTTCTGTCTCTATTCTACTTTTAAGAAACCTTGTAATTTCACTGGCTGTAAAATCCTATTTAACCTCCCTATTTTAAAATCAGCTGATTACCAAGCTTAATTCCATCTGCAACTTTTATCCTTAATCCACGTGGCCTACCACATTCACACACCTGGGGATTAAGAAGGAGACATCTCTAGGAACCATTATTCTGCTTAATGCAAGGAATTTTTAAGTTTGTTGTTAAGAGACAAATTAATCTATAGCTGTTACACCAATTTACATTCTCACCAACAGTGTGCAACAGTTTCAGGCTTTCTACATCCTCACCAACACTTGTCTATTTTTTTTTCGTCATAGCCATCTTACAGGTGTGAAGTGATACCTCATTGTGGTTTTTGGCTTCTCTGATGATTAGTGACATTGAGCATTCTATTCATATACCTGAGCATTCTATTTATATACCTGTTGGCCATTTGTATATTTTCTTTGGAGAAACGTCTGTTCAAATCCTTTGAACAATTTTTAATTAGTTAATTCTTTTTTTTTTACTATTATAAGCTTCTCATAGAATTTGAAGATCAACTCCTTAACAAATATATGGTTTGCAACTATTGTCACCCATTCCGTAGATTGCCTTTTCACTCTGTTAATTGCTTCCTCTACTGTAAAGAAGACTTTTAATTTGTTACAATCCTACTTGTGTATTTTTGTTTCTGTTGCCTATGTTTTTGGTATCATATTCGTGAAATCATTGCCAAGACCTATGGCATGAAGATTTTCTCCTAGCAATTTTACAGTTTTAGGTCATACATTTAAGTCTTTAATGCATTTTGAGTTGATTTTTGCGTATGCCATAAAATAAGGGTCTAATTTCATTCTTTTGCATGTTGGTATCCAGTTTTCAACACCATTTGTTGAAGAAACTATTTTCTCCTAAATTGTGTAAAACTACCATATGATCCAGAAATTCCACTTCTGAGGATTTATTCAACGGGATTTATTCAAAAGAATTTAAATTAGGATCTTGAAGAGATGTTACCAGCATTGTTCATAATAGCTATGATTTGGGAACAAATAAGTCCCCATCAACAGATGAACAGATAAAGAAAATATGGTATATACATGAAATGGGATACTATTCAGCATTTAAAAAGAAGGAAATTCTACAATACGTGACAACATGGATGAGCCTAGAGAACATTATGCTAAATAATAGAAGCCAGTCACAGAAAGACAAATCCTGTGTGACTCCACTTTTATGAGATATCTAAGTAGTCAAAAGCATGGAGTGAAAGAGTGGAATGATGATGGCCAGGCCAGGCGCAGGGAACTGGGAAGGTTCTAACCAGTGGGTATAAACTTTCAGTCAGGCAGGATGAATAAGCTCTACAGATTTGCTGTATAACGTTGCACCTGTGGTCAACGATAATGTGTTGTACACTTAAACTTTTATTAAGAGGCTAGATCATATTAAATGTTCTTTCCAAAATAAAATAAAAATCCTACTTACAAATATATGCTATTTTCATAAGAATATCAGTTATAATTCTACTTCTGTCAATAGCCTAACATTAGGCTTTATCCATTTATCTATCTGTGTTTTAATATTTATAGTACAGTTTGTATAAATCCATATAAACATATCCAAAATGAGAAATGTTCATCTATGCCAATCCATTTAGAAATTTCAGATTTTCCCTTTCTCTTTTTAAGCTACATCCACCATTCCAATAATAATCATTTAGATTATTAGTCAAACTGTCCAGGATTCATTTTTAAGCACAGGCAATTTTGCTATAGTAAGGAACATTGATTTATTTCAGAATTTTTTTGCTTGTTTTTTGTTTGTTTTTGGTTATTTATTTTATTTTATTTATTTATTTTTTTCAGACAGAGTCTCGGTCTGTTGCCCAGGCTGGAGTGCAGTGGTATGATCTCGGCTCACTGCAGCCACCGCCTCCCAGGTTCAAGTGATTCTCCAGCCTCGGCCTCCCAAGTAGCTGGATTTATAGGCACGTGCCACCACGCCCAGCTAATTTTTGTATTTTTTAGTAGAGATGGGATTTTGCCATGTTGGCCAGGCTGGTCTCAAACTCCTGACCTCAAGTGATACACCCGCCTTGGCATCCCAAAGTGCTAGGATTACAGGCGTGAGCCACCGTGCCTGGCCCAGAAATCTTTTGATTGTGTAGCAGTTGTGGGGGAGATTCTTGAAGCCAGTTTTTGTCCATAGGATTAGACTACTAAAAGTAAAAATAACATATGAATAGACTGGAAATAGTTTAAAAGGGTGAAGCCTAAACAGGTGTTGGCTTCCTTTGCTTGTAAGTACCTCAAAGACATAGACTGTCTTATTCATCTCTGTATGCCTGTGAAATTACATTGAGTCAGGTACGTGGTGGATCTTAATAATTGTGTGTTTAATAAATAAAAGCATATATTAAAATATTTGATGACATTTTTTAATCAAAAATTAAATAATAAAATATTAGGACCTGTAGTTACTTTTAAAGATAAAAGAGTGCTTAGTTTATGTCTTGTAATATCTACTACTTTTACAACTAAAACTCCTAGAATTTTCAAAATCAGCCCCAAATATAAAATAATAACTTTAATCTGTAAGTGTGAGATAATCATTTTAATTGTTAGCATTCCTTTATAGAGTGTTGTAAAATAACATCCTTGATATAAATAAGGGCAAATGAGGTCTTAAAAGTAAGTGTATGATAATAATAAGTACTCAAATATTTGTTAATTATTAAACAAATTAAGAAAGAGGAATGCTCTGTTTCAATTAATTTTTAATTTGGTGCTTCTTTATATAGAGTATTACACTATATTTTCCTAAGATACTGTTCTGTGTGTTTATAGAATTTTAATATTACAATTAATAAAATATTTGACTCTGTTTCACTTACTTTAAACTCTCTCAGTGCCTATTATAATACCTGACAGCGTCTCAGAAATGATTTAGATTAAACAAAGTGATGACAGTGTTGAGTTTTCCAAGAAATTTTCATGTGTCTGCACATTACATGGATATATTTCTTTCTGAGTTTCCTCTATTTACTTGAGACTTCTTGTTAGGATCTGGGTCAATTTTTTTTATGTTGTCTCAAATTATATCATGAACGATTGGAAGAAGTCATAAATCAAACAGAAGTTAAGCAAAAGAATCCTACCATAAAACCTAAAGTATAATAATAATAATTTAAAAAAGAAAGAAAAAAATAATAATTTTTCCAAGTAAAATTTTTATTTGTTCATTCTACATGTACCCTTCCTCATCTGTCAAAAAAAATTAATGCTATATATACAAAATTGCTTAAAAAATAATGGTCAAATTTGTGCCCACTAGGTGTATTAAGGAATATCATGGTTCATTAAATGAACTTGAACATTTTATACTAGAAATGAATAAAACTGTCATTTGCTGTTATTCTCAGCAAATGAGAAGTACTTACATTTTATTATGATTTTGGAGTTATTCAGCTAAGATTGAGATTCCATACTTGGTGTGTCTGTGATATTTTGATTGAACCTTAGATCTTTTTGTCCTTAAAAATCCTCCTTTGCTGGGGACACACACAAACACACACACACACACTCTTATAAATTTATTTTAGTCAAGTTTATTTATCAATAGAAAAATATTTTTGTATTGATCTATTTAGTAGCCTCAAACCATTTTAGTCAGTCTTGGAAAATAAACCTCATTTTACATGGAGCCTTTCAAAATTATTCCCAAGACTTGTTTATATAGAATTCACTCAATAAGTAGAATCAAGTCACTTATTGACAATAAGTTCCAGGTACTTTGTGAATTGTTTTAAAAATTAAGTTGATTTAATTCCCATAGACGTCCTTTGAGGTGACATTATTATACCCATTTCACAAATGAAAAATATGGCTTAAGAAAGTGAAATGATTTACACAGGATTATACGTGTCTTAAACTGTAGGGCCAGAATTTAAGGCTATATTCTGAGGCCCAGGCCCATAAGCGTCAATTATGGTGCCTAATATATTAATGAATCAGTATTTAATTTCAGAAAGAGGGCTATGCTTTCTTCTTTGATTGGGTTGCACAGTCCTGTGAATCCATCCATTTTCACTCATATTACCCCCTAGACGTCTTGTAGAAAACTTTTCTTTTTGTTTTATATATTTTCGGTTTTTAAACATTGTATTGGCACTAATGTTCTGTTTGGATCCAGAAATCCATTAATGATTTCTAGTTCTCTATCCTGTGGTAATTTACTGCCAATGGAAATACAGTTATTCATGGTTTTATTGTGGTCATTGTCCAGACCTCTTTCCCTTCATCTCTTAACACATCGGTGGCTCCCCACTTTCCCCTATTTCTTTCCTTTATAAAAGCTTTTTAACACATCAGCATGATCTGTAATAAACTTTCTTAACATGTAAAACTGTTTCTATTCTTATCTCATATTGTTTAAAATGTCAGCAGCATGCAATACTGTCATGACTCTCTCTCTCTTTTTAGAGTAGTATATTAAGATTCTTGCCTCAGGTAAAATGTTCCTCTTATTCTTACCTCCAAATAGGTGTTTATCTACTTAAGTACTTTCGAGATGAAACTGTGGAGGCATATTTCAAATGACCAAACACATACTTATTGGTGTTTTTTATTCGCCTCTTACCTCAAAAGATTTAGTCTGCTGTAATACACATAAATCATACCTGTATTGCATTAGAAAAGAACCTAATACCTTTATGTATTTTATGGCTATGGGTATATATATATAAAAATTATAATTGTGAACATTAGCATTTCATTTTCACAAAGCAGCTGCCAGTTTATGATCCCTTAGGATTTTATTAAATTTGTGAGTAGAGTTGAAAGACATCATGCTTACTTAGATCTATTCCCTGTCATCATACATCAAAAACAGCCTTTCTAAAATGAAACCTTCAGTGGCAAAAGTATTTAGGAACGAATCTCTACCCTTTCCTCTGTTACTGTCTTCCCTTACCATATTTTTGCCTCCCCCTTTCTTTTTGTTTCTTTTTTTCTTTAAGCCCCCTTTTCGCCAGAATATGGCTGCTTCACTCTCTTCTTTATTGTTATATTTGATTTTAAGTAAATTCTACTTAAGATTCTTAACAATTTATAGTTGGACAGTTTTTCCCAAGACTACACAGGTCTCAAGAATAAAAGACAAAGATAAGGCTTTTAAAGTGATTCTTTTTTTCTCTTCTCTTCCACCCCGACCTCTCCCCCAAAACACTTCTGTGTACACAGAGAAAGACTACAAATTTCAGAAAGAGGAAAGGAACTGTCTAAAATTTAGTTTTCTTCCCTTCACTTCCTCATGCCCAGCTGATGGAGAAAGTCCATCAGCTCCTAAGCAGATACGGGGACAAAGTAGTGAGAATTCCACGTCGGAAGTAGTCAGTGAAGCTGATGCTGGGGTCTGGCTTGCTGCAGGTCATGTAATGTAAACTATGAAATGAAAGTAAGGATCTCAAAGAATTGGCCCAACTGTGTCAGCACTTGCCAGTGCGTGTACAGAGAGAGAGATTTTGTACCCTTTTTGTCCATGAGACACTTCCATCATCTTTGGTGTAGTATATGCATGTCCATTATAAGTCTTGGTTTTACTTATTATTGTAGATGATTATCTCTTTATATACAACCATAATTCAGTATGATCCCTGATATTTCTGGTAATGCATAGCTAAACCATTCTTTTTAAAATTATCTGAGGCAGTGGTGTATACATACATTTTCATATGTAACAGGAAAATGCTGTAGTAAAGTCAGTTTTTGTGAATGTCTTGGTTCTTGGGCTGTTTTGAATCAAAATTGGTGTGAAAAAATAATTTTAAGAAAACTATTGCAATAAAATACCAGATCCTGGACAGATTTGAATGATCTCTAATTATAAACAGTACCTCCACAGCACTTCCGAGCAGGAGTAGAATTGTAACAAAAATGATTGCTTGTAAGTAAAGACAAGGGGATCAAAGAACTAAGAATGTTTTTCCAGCATACCTGTCTTTCCTTCTTAAAGTGTTCTAAATCCTTGTTTTTCTAGAGAAGTGGTACATATTATTGTGGGAACAAAAACTTTATTCAGATATTTTATTCATAACATATGCAAATTATTTATTAATAATGTATAGTTTCTTTAGATAAATATTTCTGTATTTTGCATATTTGATAATATATGTATTAGATTATAAATTCCTAAGTCCAAAACCAGACTGACTGACTATTTTTTTAAAGTAAATTCTAAGCAAAACAGAGTTCTCAATACTTTCACTAAGGTAAACGTAGACCCTACTTAAAGGTATCTTATGAAATAGTGAATTTTTTCTTTTTTCTTTTTTTTTTGTGCTGAGCTAAGCAGCAGGCCAAGAAGATATTTAATTGAATCATTAATCATAGAACTTGCAGGATCTGAGTGGCTATAGAGCCACGCACATAATGAGGTCCAGCTACCTTATAAAAATATTATCCTATTTTATAATTGAATTATATTGATACTTTATTTTTCTTAAGCATACCTACTCCAGTGTTGCCAATCATAAGATCTAATGAGAATATGTTGTTAAAAAAGTCTTTGCTCTTATCAGGATTAATGAAAAATTATTATTGGTGAAAACTGATATTAGTTGGAAACACTGTATTGGTGGGTAGACATATACAGCTTACCACATTTTTGGAGGTGAAATAGGAAAACTAGCTCTGTGTCCATAACAAAGGTTCCTTCTACCAACATGTTTCAAAACTATGAGTCTAAAAATTTCAGATGGCTAGGTGTCAAGTGATTTGTTTTGATACCATGGGTATTAGTAATTTTAACAGAACGTTTTAAGAATTTCATTTAAGTATTTATTTGACTGATCAGTGCATAGCCTGCTACTATCTTCACAGCTGGATGCAAGCATTGCAGTAACCTAAGCAAAATTGACTAGATTTTACAGTCACCAATGAATTAAATTGTAAAACAAGTCTTTGTTGAAATCATGAAAGAGTCATGTGAATATAATTGAATCATATCTGGTGTTTTATCTCCAACATTAATAAGTACATATTTTCCTTTTAGGAGAAAGGCGAAATAAAGGAATTGCAGAGCTGTCAATGAAAGAAAATACTTTTGGTGGTTTTAATTTCCACATATGCTGATTTTTTAGCTAAAGGGAAAACTGCCTGTACATTGTACATTATGTTCTCACTTAACATTGTTGATAGGTTCTTGGAAACTGTGACTTTAAGCAAAGTGATGTAAAACAAAACCATTTTTTTCTCATCAAAATTATAATGAAGTGACAATATTGAAGGAAATTACGATATTTGAGGCCCTGCTGTACATTGTTTTGGTTAAAGTCATGGTTTTCAAGAAACTATTGACCTTAAGTGAGGACATTCTGTTCAGTGTTTGAAATGTACAAGGTGATTTCACAAGCGTTTTATCGTATTATCTAAGTTCATTTCCACAATATCTCTGTAAGTCTCTGGGGTAGGGATTATTATAGCTATTTAACAGTTGAGAGGACTGAATCTGAATACCTTTAACTAATTTTGTTTTTAACCATCTCCCATGACTTCCCAGATTTTTTCAAGGGAATTTACACAATTTCTCATTGCAAAGGCACTAAACTTACCCATTCACTTAACAACATAATAGATGAATAAAAGCAGTGAATGGACGTCCCTGAGATAACCAGTAAGGAGGAGGTGGCAGATCCAACACTGCACACAACGGTCACTTGTTCAGTGACAAGACTACCTTCCTTCCCCACAAAATACCAATATGTCTTATCCCATCCCACCTAAAACATCGATATGCAAAATATTTTTTCATCAAAATGGACATGACTGATAACAAACAAAACTGGAATTAAACTAACTCCTCAAATTTCTTTTGAAATATAGAGGTTAGTAAAAAGTAAATGTCAATAATGTTAGGGGTAAATTTGGAGGGAAATACTACTACAAACTGCTGGCGGATTCCTAATGATAAGTAGAGATGCTTAGCTGACTTTCTGTTATAATCCGTGTTTCAAAACAGAACACTATATGATGATTAACATTTTTTAAATGGTTTATACCTGCTTGCATGGGAGGGAGAATCTCACTAGATAAAAACGAACTTCTTATGACTCATGAAATCAGTAGCACTACTATAAATCATAAACCTGTTAAAAATAAATTATTTAATATAGAAACAGCAGGTCCAGCTGTTTAAATATCATATAGCATATGGAGCTTAGTAATTGGATTCAAATGGTGTCTGTCACATCATTTATACTTCTGTTAGAGTGTTGTGCTTCTATAGGGAAGGACAAAGTAGTTCTTGAATTGCTATTATGCTGAATAATTTTCTTTTAATTTCAGGTGACTGTCTCCCAGATTAATTTCTAATTGTCGAATTCAGTGGGTTTCCTCTGAAAAATAATCTAAAATATATTTGTGCTGGGTAATTTCACTGAATCATTTATCATGTGCTTTATTTGGCTTCAGATTTCAGCCTAACGTTTACTTCGTATTTTATATTTGTATTTTGTTTGTTTGTCTTTTAATATTGAGCATTTCTACCTTAAAACAAAGTTCACTTAAAATATAATCTTGTCACTCTACTAACTCTTTTGAATATCTGTGGTAAGAACGAGATAGAGAGGAATGGGAAAAACAGAGCAAAATTACTTAGTTTCCAAATTATTATAATAAAAAAAAGCAAGTCTCTCTAGTGAGAGTTGAAAGGCTGTTTCCTGATTTAGGATGTGGGAAGCTATCAACGGAGCCAGAACAGAGACTAGAGTTATATTCCAGGATGTTGGTGGCAAGAAATTCATATACGGTACAATGTGTCCCGGTATGATTATATTTGTTCCCTGAACCTGGCTTCACTGGTACAACACTTCATTAAAATTACTTGTGTTTGTTTGGTTTTATTTAATTTCAGACTTGTGAGCCTTAACTCAAACTTTCTCATATAACCTGGAAATCTATATATTTATCTAATTTCTTGAAGATTTTTTTTTACTAGCTCAGCATCATCATTTAGAAATCATTACACAGGTAGTGGGGTAAGAGTAGATAAAATAAGTCATCTTTGTGAGGAAGAAAAAAGAAGGGGGGAAATGCCATTGCTTGAGCCTCTATACCATAATGAACATGCACTAGGTATGAAACTTACAGAAATGCATCAGGTCCTCAAAACTGATATTCAGTGAAATTTTGACAATGTTAGAGTTCAGTTAACCTCTAAGTGGTATTTGGCTTGCGTTGTCACATTCATTTCTTGACATTCAACTGCTGTACGTTGTGTCTTGAGATGGCAGGGGAGGGTCATCTGCGAGTTTCATAATCCAGGCTAGCAGGGAGAAGCCAGGCTCTTTCCTCTCACTTCTTCCACCTTGGACAGCTTCTCGAGTTCAACAGCACGTGAACCACTTCCTTGGCTCCAGCTCCTTCTGGGCAAGCCCAGTGTTTCCAGCTTTTGACGGGTAAACTCTGACACCCCTGTCTTCTGCATTTGTTTCTCTAGGTTTGAGGACAGTGTGATTTATTATGCGATTAATGTGTAGGTTGACTCATTGCTGTTTGATTTCTTAGTGTTTCTTTCACCTGTTTGACCAACTCCCTGGGTTAAATTCCCTGAACTTCAAACACTTAGAATGGTTTCTGTTTTCTTGGATGGATCTTGACTGATGTAATCTCAAACATCAGCTTGATGTTTCCACAGGGATATAGTAAAACAGATGAGGTATGCCAGTCTCCTTCACATTAGATATCAAATGTGACAGCCTCAGACACCCTTGTATGAAACTATACAATATAATTTTGCTGACTGAACAGCAACAGTACAAATATTGAACAGAAAGAAAAGAAGGGTATTAATTGAAGATGTTTTGAAAAACCTTACTAGTACTGAAAAAAAATAGTTTCATAACTTTCTGACCCTCTGTCCATAGCAAAAGACCAGAGAAAAATGAAGCCCTAAGTTGGGGACTCATGAATTTCCTGTTGCAATAGTTGCAGTCTTACCTGTTATGTTCTCCACCACCCTTTCTTGTTAAGTTCTGTTAAGTTCTCCACCATCCTTTCCTCTTCCTTCTGTTGCATTCATTAATGTAATCCTTCATTATTTCTCAGGCCCTATAATTATTTTAGATCTTACCCCCTTCTTAATAACTTTAACTCTTTCCAAATTAGAAACAAACACCATGCGGGTTCAGTAACAATCATCTCATTTCTCCCCAAAGTTCCTTCAAGTGTTGTCTGTAAGCACTGCCTCCATATTGTCTCCTCCCCCTACATACATCGCAACTCTCTAAGGCTTCTGCCCTAACACTCCCCACAAACTGTTCTATTAAGGTCACCAGTGACCTCTGCCACTGTATCTAGTAGACATTCTCAGCATTCATATTGAGACAGCCAAGTACAAAGAGGACCCTGAAGACTGGCCCGTCTACTGGGACGAATGCGCACTGGGGTAGAGCCTCGGGAAGTTCACGCCATTTGCAGCGGGGAAGAGCCTGGCGTCTTCTGTTTTGGGGTGGTTACCTGGGGATTCAATCTTTGAGACCAGAGCCTGTTAACCAGAACCTCTCTCGCATTGCTGAGTTTTTTTCTTTTTGCCCAATAAATTCCATTTTACTCACCCTTCAAAGTGTCTGGGAGCCTAATCTTTCCTGGCCATGTGACAAGGACCCTGTTTTTAGCTGAGCTAAGGACAAAGTTCTACAGCAATTTTTCACGGCCTTTTTACAGGTTTTGATGCCTCTTTGTGATCCCTCATTTGATTTCTGGCACATTCTTTTCTCTTGGCTTCTATAACACTATGGCCTACTGGTTTCTGTCTTATTTCCCTGCCATCCCCATTCAGGTTCATGCCCTTTACTCAGCCATGGCGTGATGTATTTCCTCAAGGCTTACCCTTAAAACCTCTTTTTCTTTTAGCTGCGTGCTCTCTCGTTGAGGTATCTTATGCTTCATTACCATCTTCCTGTCTTTGAATACCAAACATCTAACTCCAACTCTGACCTCACCTTTGAGGTCCAGACTGGAGGTCACAAAGGTATAGAAAACCAAACTTTTTCATGTAATGACTTATTTTCCTCTGGGCAGATACCCAATAGTGGGATTGCTGAATCAGATGGTAGTTCTACTTTTAGTTCTTTAAGGAATCTTCACACTGTTTTCCATAGTGGTTGTACTAGTTTATATTCCCACAAGCAGTGTAGAAGTGTTCCCTTTTCACCGTGTCCACACCAACATCTATTATTTATTTCTGTCTTTTTTTTAATTATGGCCATTCTTGCAGGAGTAAGGAACAATTCGCAATTGCAAAAATATGGAACCAGCTCAAATGCCCATTAATCAATGAGCAGATAAAGAAATTGTGGTATATATATTATATATAATATATAATTATAATTATGTTTTCTATATATTTTATATAATATATAATTATAATTATGTATTTTATGTATTATATGAATATAAAATTTATATATTATATATGCTTTATTATATAAAATAATATGTATTCTCTATATTTTATATATCTTATATAATATATAATATAAGATATATATGTTGTACCTTTTATATATTTTATATATTATATAATATATATTACATATAACATATATTTTATATCTTATTTAATATATATCATATAATATATATTACATATAACATGTTTTATATATTATATAATATATATTATATTATAAATGTTTTATATATTATATAATATGTAATATATGTTTTATATATTATATAATATATTATATTATATATTACATTATATATATTATACATATTATATATAACATGTCTTTTATGTATTACATAATATATATTATCTATAACATATATGTTGTATTATATACTATATTGTATAATATATATGTTATATAATATACTATATAACATATACATTTTATATGTTATATAATATATAACATATACATTTTATATGTTATATAATATATAACATATACATTTTATATATTATATAATATATATTATATATTATATTATACATAATATATTATATAATCTACATATATAATATATTTTTATATTATATATTATATTTTTTATACTATATATTATATCATATATTTTATATTATATATTATATGTATTATATAAAATATATGATATAATATATAATATGTATTATATATAACATATGTATTTTGTATATTATATAATATATGATCTATAACATATGTATTTTATATAATATATTGTATAACATATATAATATAATATATTGTATAACATATATAATATAATATATAACATATATAATATAATATATAACATATGTAATATATTATATAACATATATAATATATTATATAACATATATAATATATTATATAACATATATAATATATAACATAACATATATAATATATAACATAACATATATAATATATAACATTATATAACATATATAATATATAACATTATATAACATATATATTATATAACATATAACATATATATTATATAACATATAACATATATATTATATAACATATAACATATATATTATATAACATATAACATATATTATATATTATATTATATAACATATATAATATAATATATAACATATATAATATATTATATTATATAACATATTATATATTATATAACATATAATATATTATGTATTATGTAATATATAACATATATTTTATGTTATATATTATAAATATATGTATTTTATATATTACATAGTAGTATTCCATCAGATATATATTATATATGATATATAATTATATCATATATATAAAAATTTATATATATAACGTATATTACATATAATATATAATTATATAATATATACAAAAATTTATATATAACATATATATATATATAATATATCTGATGGAATACTACTCAGCCATAAAAAGGAACAAATTAATGGCATTCACAGCAACCTGGATGGAACTGGAGACCATTATTGTAAGTGAAGTAACTCAGGAATGGAAAATCAAACATCGTATGTTCTCACTCATAAGTGGGAGCTAAGCTATGAGACTGCAAAGGCATAAGAATGATACAATGATACAATGTACTTTGGGGACTCTGGGGAAAGGGTAGGGGGGTGAGGGAGAAATGACTACAAATTGGGTTCAGTGTATACTGCTTGTGTGATGGGTGTACCAATATCTCACAAATCACCACTAAAGAACTTACTCATGTAACCAAATACCACCCATTTCCCCCCAAACCTATGGAAATAAAAATTAAAAAAAAAAAAAAGCAGAAACAAAAACAAGAAAACTCTACTTTTTACCTCCTCCCTGCACTAGTATAAGTTTGCTTCAGTATTCTTCAACCAAGTGCGTGGCTTGTCTCTTCTTCCAGTTTCACATGACCTAAAACCTGGTCTCACCCTGTTCCTGATCCAGCATTAAGATCTGCTTATCACCTATTTTCTTACTATGTATCTAAGGCATTGCCTGTATGTGTCCCCTATTGTAATTAAAACACACAAATTCATACCACTATAAATTCAATGCCCTGTCTGTCCTCTTCCCAGACAGCAATGGAAAGACATGAAGGTCCTTAACATGGCCAAGGAGGCCTATATTGTCTGTTTCTCTCAAGCTTCAGGATGCATGATTTCTCCCCCATTCTCTGCCCGTCTGTCACACTACAGGCATCAGTTCCTTGATCATGCCAGTGTTTCTTCCATACACATCTATCCAAGCATCTCTTTCTCCCTGGACTGGTTTACTCCTTGCCTATGTTAACCCCAAATTATGCTTAGCGCTATCTCCAGTACTACCTCCTCAGGGAAGCAGCCCTTGTGTTTTTCTACCCGGGCTAGTTATTGTCTTTTGTCTGTGTGTGTGATTCCCATTGAACCATATCAGTTTCCTTCAGGGCACTTTTTAGGAATGATATATTTATGAGTGGGATCATTTGTTTATATCTCAACCTCAAAAGCATGTAACTTGAGTAAATAGAGTATTTGATTTTGTTCAACATCTTAGCCAAGTGCTTTCCAAAGGATCTGGCACAGAATTGAGTCTCAATAAATATTTTTAGAATAAAGGAATGAGTATTAGAGTTGGAAAAAATCTTAGAGACATGTAATACAATATCTTACTCAAAGCTTGTATCTTAATGCCAGTGTCATGAGGTTCAAGAAATACAAGATATCTTAACTGATCTGTCGCAATGTAGTCTCATTAGACCTTGCTCTTCACAAGGAAATTTACCACTGTCTTCTGTGTCCAACTAAATGGGCACATTATGCTTATTCCCACTGAACATAAGAGGAAGACAGATTGCCACTTCCTTTGTTGGAGGTTGAAAAAGTATGTACTGTACATGATACATTCAATCTAATTTCCAGGCAATATTTATACCTTTTAAATATGTAAGACTCTAGGGTTTTTTTCCCTCTCCCCCAGATTCTTCAGTGTCAATATAAGTAAAACAAGATTCTGAAGAGTAAATTTAATTAAGTTATGTGGGATGCTTTTAACTGCCTCATGTTTAAGCAGAAATAGATTTCCTACCTCAGTTTGAGTGTTGATCTTGATATAGGGCGGAGTCTGCATTCCCTTCAGTAGGAACTGCCAATAACACAGACTAGACTGGTAGAAATCCCAGTAATTTACAAGGCATGAAACAAGGGAATTTTAACTTAGCTGGCCACTAATAGCTGTGACCACCGGCCTTAATTTCATCATTTGAAAAACAAGGGGATTGTTTTGTAATAACCAATAATTTTAAACAACATAGTTTTCCATTAAGAGATAAATTAATGAATAAATTATGGTGTGTTCATTACATGGAATACTATATAGCAAAGAAAATGAAGGAATGACAGCTAAAAATCCTCCAACACAATGGATTTGTAATGCTAACAAAACAAGAAACAAAATCATATATATACTATAATCTCATTCATAAAAAATTTATAATTTAATATGGCAAACTAAATTATTTATGGATGTATAATAAAATCAAAAGGAAAGCAGGTCAGGCGCAGTGGCTCACGTCTGTAATCCCAGCACTTTGGGAGGCTGAGGCGGGTGGATCACTTCAGGTCAGGAGTTCAAGACCAGCCTGGTCAACATGTGAAACCCCATCTCCACTAAAAATACAAAAAAATTAGCTGGGCATGGTGGTGAACGCCTGTAATCCCAGCTATTTGGGAGGCTCAGGCAGGAGAATCACTTGAACCCAGGAGTCAGAGGTTGCAGTGAGCCAAGATAGTGCCACTGCACTCCAGCCTGGGCAACAAGAGTGAAACTCCATCTCAAAACAAAATTTAAAAAAAGGAAAGCAAAGTAATAAAAAATACGGTAAAGTTAATAAGAGAGTCATTTCTACTAGTGCAAGGGCAGGAGTTTTGATAGGAATGGATACAATGGGGGCCTCTGAATTGAAAGAAGCTTACCTGTATGTTCACCTTATATTTATTGTGTTAAATTATACACTTTTATTTCATGTCCTCTCCTGTCTGCATATTTTATTGATGATAGAGTGTTGATTTTTAAAGAAAACTTCATATAATGTTACACTTTCAGTGGATCTTAGCTTAAATTTAAGATCCGTTGAAAGTGTAACATTATGTAACTCTAAAAATTGTTTGGTAATTATTTGCTTTGGCATCTGTTTATGTTACCTCTGAAGACATGTACTTATCATAGACTCCATGTTCTGTTACGGTACATTTTACTTCCTCAATAAAAGAGGCCCACTTAGCTGAATTCTATCAAGATTCATGGTTGGTTTGACACATAAAATAGTTGCTTACACAGTATTTAAATACCTTTGAATTTCATAACCAATATTGAAATAATCGGTAAATCTCATGTAAACATTCGAGTTGACTTTTGTGTTGTGGTGGCGGGCGCCTGTAGTTCCAGCTACTCGGGAGGCTGAGGCAGGAGAATGGCGTGAACCCGGGAGGCGGAGCTTGCAGTGAGCCGAGATCGTGCCACTGCACTCCAGCCTGGGCGACAGAGCGAGACTCCGTCTCAAAAAAAAAAAAAAAAAAAAAAAAAAGTTTAGAGATGAGGCAAAACTGGAACCTGTTCCAAGATGACACGGGGCACGGGACTTTCAGCTCTTCTTAGCTCCGATTGTCCTATTGCTTCCTGTCCCTGGCAGTGTCAGTTACACTAGCATTGTGTTGGAGTTCTTGGCATAGATTTTATTTTGTTTATATGTCTTTTATTCTACTTTTACACACAGGGTGCTCTGATCATTTGTTAACTGTCTTGTCCCAATTGGCATTTTAGTTGGGATCACTACCCTATTTCTGTTTGTGTTAGTTCTCCCACTGGTATTGATCAAGACCCTTATTTCTCTGCCTTTGCAGAAAACCATCTCTTTGTACATTTTGTATAAATCATCTCATCCAGGAAATGAGATTAGCCATTTTTGAACTGAAAAAATAATCCATTTATATAGAGACTGTCTTTTCAATTGATGTAGAAAATAAGAGTATTAAAAATTTAAGCCTTCTTCAAAAAATTTCTTAAAATGTATTGTTAGCATGGCAGATGTTTCTTTCTGAGGAAATGTTAAAAAAAAAAAAAAAACAACAATGTTCACCAAAGCTACCTGATTTAGTGAGAAGCTTTTTGTCTTCCCTGCAGAGATCTGAGCTCAAGTCTTCCATTCAGTTTTTAATCTTACAGCATTTATTCTCTTTCAAGACTTTCCAAATTGCCAATTCATTGGATTTTGTTTATCACCTTTTCTACAAAAGCCCATTTGTTCATTGACAGTTGCATTATAGGTTAAATCCAAAGTAAGGCTGATAAATGAATATTCAAACTGGCCCCCAGGGTTGTTTTTAGTTTGATAGTTCTATCACATCAACCATATGTAAAATCCATCTTCCAGTTAAATGTGGCTGCCTTTTCTGTGTCAGAGATTATTTATTAGTCTATTGTCTATTAGTCTTGATTAACAGGAAGTTTTTGATCAAGCAGGGTTTTCTCATCGCTGGTTGCTTATACATCAAACAGTCTTTTGCTATGGATTTGACTTATTAATGGTTTTACAGCATTGCTATTTATCTGTTTCATATTCCTTCTATAACTGGATGCAAAATAAATGAAGCAAAGCTTGGCAAAGATATCATTTTATGGGATAGTGTTATAACAATTCTACATTTACAGAAGGTGCTTTGATGTCTAGTTACTGGCCAAAATAAATAGCATATTTCTGATCAAGTTATAGCAAATATTATAAAATAAATTCTTAAGGAGCTTTCTTGATTCCTCTCATATGCTCATTATAAGGGTCATTCGTTATAAAAACAGAAGTTGATTTCAAGCTGTTTGAATCAAGGCATGATAAGAAAACTAACATAAGCTTTAGTTTTGCTGTGAAATAGATTTTGCTTCAAACTTTATTTTGTTCTCCACACTTAATATTTAATAACCTTTCTACTGAGTTTCTGTTGACTCCTCCCTCAACATAGATGTCAAAGCAGTAACTCACACTTAACATCTCTCAAACACAACTCTTTATTTTTTCCTGTATCTCCTCCTACTCCAGCCTTAAACATCTCTGTATATTGTATGAGTGTTTATGCAGTTGCTCAGAACAAAAATTAGTTAACAAAGATCTGTTATACTTGTCTTCATTAGTTCATTAACTAGTACCTTCAGTATATAACCACCATCTGTTATTTCTCTCCAACTCTTCCTATAATGATCTAGTATAATTCTTTACTCTCTCCAACTTAAAATACTATAGTAGTCTCTGAAGTACCTTCCTACTCCTTCCTTACTTTTTTGTAGTCAATTTTTCAAGGAGCAGTCAAAATGGTATTTTTTAAAAATGTGATTCCATTCATGCCATTTATTTGCTCTACTCTTCCAATGATTTCCCATTATGCTCACAAATAACCAAACTCTGTCTCTTTCTTCTAAGGACTTTTATATTCTGTCTATTGCCTAACTCTCTGACTTTGTCTTCTACCTTTTTCATGATGTGTGCATGCACACACATGCTCATACACACACATGTGTATGTGTGCACACACATCTTGCTTACTTATTTACCATCTCACTGACTTCCTTGCTATTCCTCCAAAATACCAAGTGTATTTCTACCTTAGGGCCTTTATACTTGCTGCTCCCTGTGACTGTAAAACTATTTCCCTCAGCTATTCAGGAGACTTGCTTTCATACTTTATTCAAGGACCTGTTTTACAGTCACCTCTCTAAGAAGTCTTCCCTGACTGCTTTATTTAACATGAACCTTGTAAACCTCATCACCATATTTCTATATATTGACCCTGATTTGTTTTCTTAATAGCAGGTACTATTTCCTTATATTATAGTATATATTTATTTGTTTGATTTGCATTTACCCCGCTGGAAGGTAAACTCCCTGAGATATGGGATTTAGATTCTTTACTAAATTGCTGGGGCCTAGACTAGTGCCTGACTGGCACAGGGGGAGTCCTTAATAAATATAAATTCAATAAATGGCTACATAAATCCCTGAAACCTATAAACCAACTATTTAAAAGCTCACAGTATGAACCATTATCCTATGTGAAACTTAGATGGCAAATATAAATTTCTCCTGCCATAGTGGATTTAAGAAACCCTCATTTGCTGATACACAGGTGGTTGTATTAATTTTGGGCCTTTGAAAAACTTTGGATTTTACTCTGAGTAACATGGGCAGATACTGGAAGATTTTGAACAGATTTCAGGAGAATCATAGGGCCTTCCTTATCTTCAAAAATGATCATTCTGGCTGCTTTGATAAGAATAGGCTAATGGTGACAGTGATAAGGGTAGATACAGAGAAACCCACTTAGGTTATTGACAGTATTGAGGTGAAATATGATGGCAGTGGCACTAAGTGTTAGCAGCAGAGGTGGTGGCATGTGATTGGCTTATGGATATATTTAAAAGATAGTCATGGAATTTCTGTTAGATTTTCTGTAGGATATTAGAGAAAGAGAGGAATTAAGGGTCACTTTAAATTTGGAATGATGGCATTGACACCAAGGTGTGACTACTGTGGTGTAACAAGTTTTGGGTTACCAGAGATCGGTACTAAAGTTTTTATTGTACATTGAGGGAGAAACATTCATTAGGCACTTGGTGTATAAGATTGGAGTTTATGAGCACAATCTATAGTAGATAGATACATAGATAGATAGATCCCTGTTTGGGTGGGGCATGGCATGTTCAACTCTGTATAGTGTAGATCTATGTAGTATAGATCATGCTCATAAACTCCAGTCTTATACACCAAGTGCTTAATGAATATTTCCTCCTCAATGTACAATAAACTATATATATTCCTATATTATATATACTATATATATTCATTACTATAGTATAGATCATGCTCATAAACTCCTGTCTTATACACCAAGTGCCTGATGAATATTTCTCCCTCAATGTACAATAAACACTTTAGTACAAATCTATACAGATAGATAGATAGATAGTATATACATATATTTGACATGTCTTTGGCATATATGTATTACTCAATACCTTGAAAAAGAATGGGTTACCAAATGAGTGAATGCAAATAGAGAAGTGAAAAGAACACAGTCAGGACCCCAGGAAGCTCTAACATTAAAAAGTAGATGAAAAATGGAGAAGCAGACTCATTAAACTGAGAAGAAAGCATCTAAGGAGGTGGCAGAAAAACCATGTGAGTGTGTTTTCTTTCAAGTCAAATGAAGAAAGGATATCAGAGGAAAGAATGATTAGCTATGTGAAATCTTGCTGGTAATTCACTTAAGGAGATGCTTGAAATTTTCTATTTAATTAAGCAAGAAATAATTGGTGACTTGATCAGAGCAATTTAAGAAGTGTAGTGGGAGTAAAGCCAGACTGCAGTGGGTTTGGGAGAGAAAGGGAAGAGGAGCATTGGAGCCTGTGGCTCTGGTCAGTCGGTCTGAAGATTGTTGCCAAAATTGGGAGTAAGAATTGGAAGAAGCTGGATAATGAAAAGTTGTTATTATTTTTTCTGTTTTCTCTTTTACTGTGTTTTTTAAAATAGAAAAAGTAACAGCCTGTTTGTGTGCCAATGGAAATCATCAGTAGAGAGTGGAAAATGATGGAACAGAGTAGAAGAGGCAGCAGGACTTCTATAATGTTGGGATCGGGAATTCAGTAAACCCTCTCCTCATCATAACAGCAGTGTAACTGTTGGAAATTTTACAATAATGATTAGAAACTCCAACACTCATTTAATATCTCTGTAAATTGTGCTAAAGGCATAAGTAATTAAGGAAATATTAATTCAAGAAAATCTACTAAGTTTCACTAAGAGCAGCAAAAGTTGGTGGCTGTATTAGGCTGTTGGAGCTGCCATAACAAACTACCACAGGCAGGGTGGCTTAAATAATAAAAATTCTTCTCATATTTCTGGAGGCTAAATGCATGAGATCAAGGTATGGGTAGGTTGATTTCTGATGCTTCTCTTCTTGGCTCACAGTGGATGGCTGCCTTCTGGCTATACCTTCACATGTTTTTTTTCTATGTGTGTGCACATGTCTGTTCAAATTTCCTCCTCTTGAAATAAAATTAGTCATATTGGATTAGGGCTGACCCATATGGATTCATTTTACCTTAATTACCTCTTTAAAGGCCTTATTTTCAAATACAGTCACATTTTGAGATCTTTGGGTTAGGACTTCAACACGTGAGTTTTGAGGAAAGGCACAGTTCAGCCTGTAATATCGTTTGAGTCATAACCCACTCCACAGCTCTGCCAAGGGGACTGATTTTATTTGAAACAGAACATGGAAAACTGTGCTTAAGGATGTTGACAAAAACAGTGAGGATATTGATGGAGAGTAATTAAAATGAGCCTCTTAGTTCCATAATACAACATAATCCTCAAATAACATCATTTTGTTCAACATTGTTTCATTATAACATTGACGGGGGGAAAAAATCAATTCCTAGCCAGGGCCACAGTATGTGTGGAGTTTGCACTTTCTCCTCAGCTGTGTGGGTTTTCGCCAGTCTCTGGTTTCCTCTCTCAGCCCAAAGAGGTGCACGTTAAGTGCATCTCCTAACTAAACATTCCCCCATATGAGTGACTGGGGTGTGTGTGTGCGTGAGCTGCAATGGAATGGTGTCCTAACCAGGGGAGGTTCCCACCTTGCACCCTGAGCTGTAGGGAGTGGCTCAAGGCCTGGCCACCAGAAAAGCAATAAGCCGGTTAGAAAATGAATGAATGCATGAATACAAAGTATTGTAAAATAAAAATTCATGTAGTCTACGATAATCATACAAATGCACAAAAATAAACTGGGTGGAATGAAGGCGCCCAGTGAGCCCACCCTATTTCTCGTTTGGTTTTGAAACCTGTGGTGGGAGAAGGTGCTCCTTACAATTTTCACTTTGCAAACATTTACTCCTTTAACCCACTGCTGCTACAACTGCCATTACTCCTGATTCACCAAAAATTGGGGAAATAATTGTTTTTAGTCATCTTTATCAAATGTATGTATAGCTCAAACCTATTTCTGTGTTTAATATTTGAAGTATTTTGGGTCTTTATTTAGAAGTTTGGTGATGTTTTTGTGAGCAGAATTATGCTGTAGGAACTTAACTCTTATTTATTTATTTATTGAGACAAACTTTTGCTTTTGTTACCCAGGCTGCTGTGCAATGGCACGACCTCAGCTCACTGCAACCTCCGCCTCCCAGGTTCAAGCAATTCTCCTGCCTCAGCCTCCCGAGTACCTGGGTTTACAGGCATGTGCCACCACACCCGGATAATTTTTTGTATTTTTAGAAGAGACAGGGTTTCACCATGTTGGCAAGGCTGGTCTCGAACACCTGACCTCAGGTGATCCACCCTTCTCGGCCTCCCAAAGTGCTGAGATTACAGGCATGAGCCACCACACCCGACTTTAACTCTTATTTATATGAATTAAACAATAGTAAAAGTGATTTCATCATATGACATTTCACAAATGCAAAAGGTTGCATTTTTCAAGAACCTGTCAACAATGTTAAGTGAGGGCTTACTGTACAATCAAAATAGCCGAAAACTAGAATAGTCTTTGAGGATAACAATTAACCCTGAAGGTTGGGAAGGATGTGATCATGCACTACCAAATCAGGAGGAATCAGAACAGAATGTGAGGCCGACTTTAAAGCATCTCCCAACCTCACGCTGACCTTGACGGGCAGAAGACTCACTTGCAAAAGGTGCTTGCGTTTAACTTCTGACAAAACACTGAACAATAATCAACTCTAACCCAGGGGTGTCTCATAGGAAACCAGGCTTAAAAATAAAGTTACACTCATCCCTGACAGTCTAGAAAACTGCCTGCCCCCCTAAAGCTGTGTCCATTCAAGTGATTGTTATGAACTGAGCTGCCAGGCATTGGAGTTGTGGATTAATACCATAAGTCTAAATAAAAGTAATGATTACGCCTTTATTCATCCATTGCTATGGTATAGCAAAAGGCCAGAAAGAAGGTGCTGGCTCCCACAGTGTTCCATTCCTCAACATGAAACAACACTGGACGAAAGTGAGACATTATTAGCACATATGGCTGGAATGGTGTCACTGCTGAAGGAGCCTTGTATAAAAGCCTTCTGTCCTTTTGTGAATCCAGGGGTCAAGAAGCAGGGATTGGGGAAGTGGCTAGGAGAGGAAAAGTTCTAAGTACTGAATCAGAGTGGAGAAAGTGTCTTCAAGATTTTCCTCCTGCCTCTGATAAGGGTGTCTCTACAGAGGCACCTGGAGATGGGCACCTAATAAATAGTGCTCTGAATGAAGCACCTGGGATAGGTATGCACAGGTGCACAAGAACACAGCTGACAGGGGTCCTGAGTCCTGATGGCACCTCCCCTTAGAGACTGTGATGTGCTGGCTGTGCACCAAGCTTAGTATGGGGAGGGCCACTTCCCCCCATGCAGCCTCCAAGGTAAAGCCTTTTGATTCCCTATCCATGGAACTTAACAACCACATATAGGTTTTTGGCTACAAGCTGGATTTCTTAGTAGTCAGAGAACCATCAAGCTACTAGCTACTGATCCTTGATGACAGGTGGGGCAAAAAGTATATGCGCTTGGAACCGTGATAGCACCGGGGCCTCCAAGACATACATCCAACTGCAAAGGATAAAAATCCAACTTGCTAATAGGGCTCCAGCACAAGCTTTCACCAATAAGTGGGTTGTGATAACTCAGGGGTGATCCCTGAGTAACCTGGATCCCTAAGAGGTAAAAACAAATGGAAAAAAAAAAAAAAAAAAAACCTGAGCAACAACATGTTTGAGAAGCCATGTACCATGGGGAAAATAGACTTTGCAGAACTAGTTCAGCCAAATAATTAATCAAATAAGCAAGTGACTAAGCGGAAGAAACACTGAGTGAGTGAGGGGTAATCAGATTTGCTGCGATGTATTATTTTAAATGTTTAATTAAAACAGTTATGAGATACGCAAAAACAGGAAAGTGTGACTCATGCGCAAGAAAAAAATCAGGCAATAAAAGCTGCCATTGATGGGGCCCATTGGTGAGCTTAGCAGACAAATACTTTAAAGTAGCAGCTAATTATGAATATGTTCAAAACAGTTCAAAGAACGAAAAGAGCCATAATTGAAAGAGTAAAGGAATGTCTAATGACAATGTCTCATCAAATGCAGAATATTCGTAAAAAATAAAAATTATTAAAAAGAGCCAAATAGAAATTCTAGAGTGGAAAATACACTAAACAGATATGAAAACTTCAGTAGATGGGCTGTACATAGATTTGGGTACACAGATGAAAGAATCAATGAACTTATAAATCAATCTATGCCAATCATATAATCTAAAGAAGACAGAGAAGAAAAAACTATGAAGGAAAATGAACAGAATATCAAAGACGTGTGGCAGAACATTAATTACACAAATACACATTTAATGAGAGTTACCAAAAGGAGAAAATAAAAATAGACAGAAAACATATTGAAGAAAATTGAAGAAATAGTGGTTGAAAACAAAGGAGCACATACGACAGTCACATTTATGGGCCTTTGGGAATTGTAAATTTCAATTGAGATGAGTTAGTATTGTTGTGTGTTATTCTCCAGCCACTTTCAGATACATCGTTCCAGTTATGAGATGGGGAAAAAAGCTTGTTTAAACCAGGGGTGAGGCTGTGCAAAGCAAGCAGGAAAATGTGAGGAGCAAGGGAAGAAAGGGGGTATAGTACACACGAGTGATTGTAATGGGCCGTGGAAATTGGTAAGGAGAGGATTTCTAGATCATCAAGCCAGTGAGGAACTGGGAAAGGTGATAGTATCAATGAATTGGAAGTCTTCATGTGCAACATAGATTTGAGGTGCCTATCAATGAGTGGTATTCATTTTATTGTTATATGTAGATCACATAGTCACAGTTCTCTGCAGACATTGCAGTTACTGGTCGTGACAAGCTCTGGGGTTTGCTCTTGGAAGGAGTGACTAAGGTAGATATCATTAGAATGGAAGAATTTAGGGAGCTAAGAATACAGGGTGTTGGAAAAATCATGTATATGTATACAGACATTGCCATGAGTCAGATGTTTTAATTGATAGGGTAGGAGTGAATCAGGAACCAAAACTTTTGAAGAATACATGTGAATGATCCTAGATGTGAGTAGCTGAGAGCAGTAGTTTCCTTTCCAGCAGATGACTGTTGAATCTTATAGGGTACATATGCAATTTGAATCCGATAACTTCATGTTCTCTTTTTCTTCATTCTGTGTGCTTAAAATTTGACTTCTTCTGGAATAATTATCAGTGCATAACAAAATGTGTCCCCTTTGACTTGAACCATGGAGAGTCGACAGTTATGTTTAGTTCAATCCCCTTTGCTCTCATAAGCTCCCCAGGTCCTGGCATTATTCTTCTTAGTTCTACCCTGTACAATGTTTCCTGTACCAGAAAATCTATACTTTGTCACCTATTCTTAACCTGTATTTGTATTTCCATCCTGAATCATTTTAGTGACCACTAGACAAAGTATTTAACCACATACAACAGACTATTCTTCATAAGAATACATCTTTTTTTAAGGAGTAAAACTTACCCACAGGTTAACTAAAATGGTTATGAAAATAAGGCCCTAAGCTGAGCTTCTAGAAACAGCCCTGTACTGAGCAGAACTGGACTGCCACACAGCAGCTGCCTCTACATGGACTGGGGAGCCATAGAATCAGAAGCTGTCATCATAGGTGATGTCTCAAAAACTAGTCAGGACGTTGTTTAATGTGAATGCTGGATAGTTGCCTCTGCCAAAACTAACGTGTGTGTTTTACTTTGCCAAATGACTCGGTTCTGAATAGGGATCTTGCACTACGTTATCTGATTGGCAAAACATAAAACCTGGCAGCAAGCGTTCTAGGAATCGTAGTTTTTTCTGTCCAGCTCTGGCATGCCAGAAAGCTGTTAGGGTGGATGTTGAGAGTATTACACCTTATCAACCAGCTTTTAATATAATTTGAAATATAGTAAGATGTTTAAATGCACTAATAAAATTTGATCATACCAAAGACATAACCCATCCAGATATTGATGTATTAATTCCTAGTATTTTCCTAAGAGAGTTTTTAATAGAAAATTTTCTTTGAATATGCCTACTTCTGGCAAAAAATTAAAACTCTGGCTTTGTCCAACTTTAAAAGGTTGGTGAAAATAATTGTATCATGATCACTATCATTAGTGTATTTATCTGGTTAATTAAGCACCCCATCTTATTCCAAATAGGTTCATATTTCTGAACCTATTTGGAAACATATAGCAAGTCAGAGTGTGAAGAAATAATCTGCTTTATTATAGATGTATAGTTGGTTTAGAAAATATAGCTTGGATTTCAAACAAACTATTCTTGACTTTCTTTTTCCCTCCATAGAACTTGTACCCCCAAAGCTGCTAACAGAGCAGTTGAATGACTGAATACTTCCCTGCATAAAATTTAGCCCGTTCTGTTTGGTTTACAGTATGGAAAAGGCAAGATTCAAGAGTAAAATGTGTCGTGCTTACAGGCAAGCAATTTCCAAGACAGAGCATCAATGTGGGTATATAGAAGGAGAAAGAGAAGCAATATATGAACCTGTAAGTTTAGGACATTAACCCTGACCATGAGCAAATAGATGTCAGACTTATTATATCACTATCACATCACTCCTACCAAAGGAAGAAGCTAAACAGTGGTAAGGAGAAGGGAGTAACTTCATTCCTAAACTTTCCCTGGGATATTTTATGGGCTTGCTAGAACACTTGGAGAGGGAGAGGATGATTTATCACACTGTCATCACCACCACCCCCATCATGATCATGATTGTCACCATCACCGTGGGCCACAAACATCATCATTTCAAACACTTGTAGAGCTGTCTACTATATATAGACCACTTTCATGGTACTTAAGATGCAAAGGATTTTAAAAATGAAAAACTGAGGAGGATTTATAATTAATGTCACTAGAGAAGATGTATTGTTGGAAAGAATAAAGTTTCAGGAGGGGCCAGGAAGTGATACAGGAGAACTATGGCAACTGAGATAATAAAAGAAGGCTTCACGGAGGTAGATTCTATTTGGGTCCTGGGATAAATATTGATATTCAGAGTATATTCCTAGTGCAGATATGGGAGATGAGAAAAATTATAATTTGCCTCATTCCAGAGGCTATGAATATTCAGTTTAAAATTTCACCAATCTCTGAAACCCTGTCTCTACTAAAAATACAAAATAATTAGCCGAGCGTGGCAGCATGAGCCTGTAGTCCAAGCTACTCAGGAGGCTGAGGCAGGAGAATGGCTTGAACCCGGGAGGCAGAGGTTGCAGTGACCCAAGATCGCACCACCGCACTCCACACTCCAGACTGGGCGACAGAGTGAGACTCTATCTCAAAAAAAAAAAAAAAAAAAAAAAAATTCACTAGTGTCTCAAGAAATGATATTGATCTTTTATGAAAGAAAAATCACAATTACCTATTTATAACAGTAGATGATTAAATTTCCTAAAGTCTCTTCTTTAAATCTAGCTTTCTTTATATCATTGTGTTCTTCTAAAAATATTTCATCAATCTATTTCAAGTTCAAGAAAGAACTTTTGTTTGAAATGAATGTCATCTCGTTTTTATATTCTCCAAGCAAACTCCTTCATCCAAAGTCCTTACACTGAATGTTTTTCTTCCTCGTGTTATCTTTTGAAAACTCAGAAGCATGTTAGGAGTTTCAATTGGATACTATATGAAGTTTTATAATTCTAGGCAGTCCTGAGATCAAAAGGAGGTTATTCCACCAAAGGAAACAAATGTTCTTATTTCTAGTTGGGTCTTCTTTCAAGCGAATACTGATTTCCAGGAAGAAAACTCATTTTTATTTCACTCTCCCCGCCAAAACTTTTATCTTCTTACTTTGGTAAAGAGTGCTTCCATTATTCTGCTGATTAGTCACACAGTTCTGTATCTTATTAAAAAATCCTACAAATGTAAAGAGGTTCTGCTTCTCAAGTATTTGTAAATAAACCATGGAGTTAATGAAGAGAGAATTTTACATCATTGGAAAGAAAGGACAAAAACACACTTGTATCTTACCTCTGAGCAGCAAATGGCAGCATGCAGACTTCTGTCTTTATAATGGATTTGTGTATATTTTTGCAGGGATTATTTTCTTAAATGCCTATGTGATACCATTGAATGTTTTAAAATCACTAATGTTTTTTATAAAACATTTACAAGTAATATTCAAAAGCACTTTTGAGATCTATTCTTGCCTCATTAAATGCAGTAGATTTAAGTGATTTCACAAAATTCATTTTTCCTCCCTAGCACAGAGAATTCAATTTTCAAATAAGAACACATAGTGATACCATAGATGTGTGCAATATTTCCTCTTTCCTCTTACCTTTTCTTTTCTCTATTTAGGGACCCTGGTTTGATATGAATCCAGAATGAGGGAAAGAAAAGAAACCCATATTAATGACTACAGTTACGGCGAGATGGTTTAGATCACCCCGATCATTTTTTTTAATAACAAAATAGATTGCAAAAACAGCATTAATTAAATCATCTTAGATCTGAATTCTCAGTTGGATAGCATGAAAACATAGACCAACACCAAGGAGATGGGTTCCAGTAATGAAAAATATACCCAGAATATTAATAACAAATGTCTTCCTCCATCAAATTTTTTTCTCATTCCTATTGACTTTCTTTTTAAACCATATATATTTTTTTCCTTATTTCTATGATCATCCAGTGAGTCTTGTGTCTTCCATATTTTCTGACACATAATGTGATTACTTTTATCATTATTGTTATTATCACAGTTACTTCTAACCTTTATAAATCCCGGAAGTCAATGAAGGGCGTGTGTTGCATATATAGGTATTATTTTGCAGTAGTTTTATTTTAAACCCTCTAACTCATATTTAAACTAGTAATTTTAGTTTCTAGTTAATATTTGTTCAGCAAACATTAAGAAATGACGTGTTTCCTGTAATCCCAGAACTTTGGGAGGCCAAGGCAGGCGGATCATGAGGTCAGGAGATCGAGACCATCCTGGCTAACATGGTGAAACTCCGTCTCTACTAAAAAAAAAAAAAAAGAAAAGAAAATACAAAAATTTAGCTGGGCGTGGTGGCATGCACCTATAATCCCAGCTTCTAGGGAGGCTGAGGCAGGAGAATTGCTGGAACCTGGAAGGCGGAGGTTGGAGTGAGCCAAGATCAGGCTACTACGCTCCAGCCTAGGCAACAGAGCAAGACTCCATCTCAAAAAAAAAAAAAAAAAAAAAAAAAAAAAAGCAGTATTACATTAATTATTTGGAATATAATAGTTCAACTTATATTCTAAAACCACAGTTGTATATAGTGAAAACCTTAGACGATAGATAACATTATACTACAAAAATAAAGACATGAAGCCAAATAATCAAGGTTCAGCCTTCTTCTTCTCATATGTATTGTTTAAATAATAAAACTCATCTGACAGATTTGTGGTAATTACTGAATTATATGTAATATCATTTTCATATTACAAATAATCATGTATGTTATTCATACAATGTTATAGCATATATTATGTATATGTAACTATATAAATTTATTTTATATTACATATATTTTATTAACTTTGTATTCAAAATTGAGATTTGACTATGCTGTGTTACAATTCTTAGGTATTTATAACAATCTTTTGATACATCCCACCAAACACTGCAGAGGAACTAAAATGAAAACAGGTTGGAGGGTAGAATTTTATGGTGAGAACACAGAAAGTCAGCCAGGAGGGTGAAGAGGCTTCTTCCGTGCTAGGATTGTCTCCAGGAACATCTCTGCAGAAAGCCAACATATCTATCGCTGATACATTTTGTGTAAGTTTTAAAAACTCATAGTGTTCACTTTTGCATGGTAGAGTTTCTGTTCAATACACTGACTTCTCTGATTCTTATACCAATCATCCATGAACTTCCCAGTGTTGACTCTTTAAACATTTGATTTCACAATATTAATATATTGCCTGAACAAATGTTCAGAAATTTTTAAATGTGTTTTATCAGATTGCTTTTCATATATGACACCAAGCAGTCACAATGGTTTTTTCTCAATTTCATGAAGTTGACCAATGGC
Source organism: Pongo pygmaeus (assembly GCF_028885625.2). Taxonomy (NCBI): domain Eukaryota; kingdom Metazoa; phylum Chordata; class Mammalia; order Primates; family Hominidae; genus Pongo; species Pongo pygmaeus. Next base: position 101,872,908 of record NC_072387.2, read on the forward strand.
TTGTTTATAATGTTGACCAAAAAATAATCAAAAATTCCCTACGTATTTCTGGTCCTTAACAGTTTTTCCTTAGCAAGAAGACACAACAACTCATTGTTAGAATAATCATGATTTCAGTTGAAACATGGCTTATTTGGAACAGATTTTAATATGAGTAAGATAAATTTTCTATCTGTCTTTCTCTTAGCATGTCAAATTAAAAAGGCCATATGGATTTTAAGTAAATTTGGACAGAAATTTTGGTATAGTCTAAAATAAATGAGCCACAGAAAAGTCATGGAGGGATAGCTTATTAATAATCAATGACTTCAAGAGCAACTAAAACTGAACACTGATTTTCACCTAACTTGACAGAGTATAATTGGGATAATCTGATCAAAACTATATACCTAATACATAGCTGATTTAAATATATCTAAATTAGTAACTCCTTGTTATTCTACCCAAGTCATTTTCTGTTTAAATGGCTTTATTTTTGCCCTTAGTACATATCACTATCTGACCTTATATAGTTTTTAACTTTCCTCGAATCCCCAAAGTCAGGAACAGAGCCTAATATTTAATATGCATTAGATTAACCTTTGTCGAATGAATAAATACAGGGAGACAGTAAAACAGGCATTGATAAAAATCTGAGCTCCAGATAAAAAGATGATAGGAAAGCAGAAATTATAGATGTTTATGTACCATTGAGCTTCTTTGCATATTATCAATTCTGCTTAGTTTTTTTCTTGGGGAATTATTCATATTGGTGATTAATTGTTCCTTTACAATAAGCAGGGTGGGAAAGATACTGTAAAATGCGTCAGACTATTAGTATTATGCAAATTAATATTTTATAATGTTTTAACCATTTAACTGTCTCTGCACCTATTGAATATAGCAGAAATTATAATTTGGGATGCTAGATGAAATTAGATTGCAATGTTAACTAACTTAACTGTAGTATGACCAAAAAATGCACAAAATGGCAGCCAGACTCTATTTTTTATGATGAAAGCGAAGAGGAAATGAAGAAATCTAAAAATGAGATTTTTTTTTAGCTACAAAATAGTATGTCTAGAAAAATTTAAAAGCAAATTCAAAAGTAGCTAGAATTTTTGATACAAATTATCTACGATAAGCTCTAAGTGGAAAGGAGAAAAAGCTGGCTCTGAAACTCTTTGTAAGCAGAAAACTTGTCTTCCTGGATCATGGAAAATGAGAGAAAAAATGCAAAAGATATTTAAATAATGAAATAACTAAGAAAGAAATGCAGGATACCCAATGAAGACATGAGTCTAAGAGGAAATGAGGAGAGTGTACACATATGTTCATATTTACAATCTTTCTGACTTCTTAGCCCATGGTACTTCATTCCAACCATTAAGTAGAGTTCATCCTCATGATATTCAGAGATTGTTTTAGGTAAAACGTATTTGAATTGTAACAACATATGTAATTTTGTTTTGTTTTGTCTTGGGATAAGACATTTTAAAGCCCAGCTCTTCTCTATTTTAAAAAAAAAGCAATAAGGAATAGCATATCCAGGCAATTTCAGACCTTACCTATCAGAGGGTAGCTTTCACAGAGTGGTTATATGGGGATTATCTATTTTTGGAGAAATGTAATACAGACACTTATTTTGATAAGAGGCAAGAGGAGGGAGAAATCTTGAGTCTGAACATGCAAAAAGATGTTGAGATTTGTTTGAGATCAGTGCCAAGTCCCTGAGTCCAGCAGGCAGAATGAGAGTAGTAATGTGTCTGGAGACAGCAGTGGGAAGACAGGAGCAAAGATAAACTATTTTACCATATAATCTATAAAGAATAAGACATTTCACATAAACAATTTTTACAATGTGTAATTTGAAACCTCAAACAGGTGTTTTTCCTGAAGTGTAAAGTTGAGTCTGTATAATAGAATTTGATCACTTCTTCACAAATTGGGGCATCATTTTTCAATCTGCTTTTTACAAACCCCAGTGTTCCAAAAGATATTCATAGATCACCCTAAGAGAACATAGCTTCAAGGTGAAATGGCTTGAAGAAATATTGCACATGCCATTTTTCTCTTGGAGTATAGCAACGCTTAATTGGACTCTCCGAAGTATGGCAGAAAGGAAATTTGCTCTACTTTATTTAACTTAATATTTTAAAAACAGATTGAATTATAAACCTCATTTTTTGTGGAACCCATTTTGGAAGATATTAATTTTATAAGGAGTACAGTTTGAGAGATGACTTTAAAAGCATCATTATTAATAATTGGCTATTGCAGTGCCTCCCAAACTTTATTACACATATGACTCTTTCAGGGAACCAGCTAAAATGCATATTCGGATTCAGTGTTTGTCTGAGGAGGAAAGGAGAGACTGCATTTCTTTTTTTTCTTTTTTTTTTTTTTGAGACAGAGTCTCCCTCTGTTGCCAGGCTGGAGTGCAGTGGCACCATCTCGGTTCACTGCAACCTCCGCCTCCTAGGTTCAAGTGATTCTCCTGCCTCAGCCTCCTGAGCAGCTGGAAATACAGACACGCGCCACCATGCCTAGCTAATTTTTGTATTTTTAGTAAAGACAGAGTTTCACCATCTTGGCCAGGATGGTCTCGATCTCTTGACCTTGTGATCCATCTGCCTCGGCCTCCTGAAGTGCTGGGATTACAGGCATGAGTCACTGCACCCAGACGAGACTGCATTTCTAACCAGTTCCCATGTGATGCATAGGCTGCTGGTCCAGAACCCACACCTTGAGCTGACCAGCTCTGTTTCATTTTGACTCGTCAGTATCACAGAGATTATTGAGATTTAAATAGATATACATTTTGACATTAGTGGCTTCAGCTATTTAGGCTGATAGTGTGAAACACATCATTAGAGTGGAAATCTACTTCAGCTTTGCCTGGCATCAGGATAACAAAGTGAAGGTAAGACAAAAGCCAGAGCCCCTCTCATATACAAATTAACAAGAGTGAGAGAAGAAGAATCTGTTCCACAACTTCTGGACCACCCTCTAGACCAGACATATGAAGGGGTCAGATGTGGAAAGAGAACACTGATGGCAAGACTCTTTCTTTAGAGAGCTGATGCGTAAGTCCCTAGTTTTTATTTGCGGTAGGAGTGAGGGAATGCTCTTATAGTTCCAAACCTAGTTAGAGCAAATAAGATGCAAATGATCAGTTTTTAAATATATTCCCTGAGGGTGGGAGACACAGAGGGCTTGTGCCACATTCATTCTTGGGAACACTAAAACAGAATGTGTATTAGGTCTGATCCATGCTTGGACTTATGCATAAGTGACATCCCATTAAATTTGGCCTGCACTCCTGAAATCTATTAGTGTTAGAGATATGTGAGTATCTCTCATAGACCTGTCATGCAAAGCATGGGAGAGAAAAGCAAACAAGACTGCTTTGGGTTGTGTCCACTAAGGTTGCCCATAGTGTGCCCGGGGTTGGTTCCTTCTGGTGGGTTCTTGGTCTCACTGATTTCGAGAATGAAGCCATGGACCTTCGTGGTGAGTGTTACAGCTCTTTTTTTTTTTTTATTATTATACTTTAAGTTTTAGGGTACAGGTGCACAATGTGCAGGGTGGCACAGACCCAAAGAGTGAGCAGCGGCAAGATTTATTGTGAAGAGGGAAAGAACAAAGTGCTCACAGCGTGGAAGGGGACCCAAGTAGGTTGCTGCCACTGGCTGGGGTGGCCAGCTTTTATTCCCTTATTTGTCCCCACCCATGTCCTGCTGATCGGTCCATTTTACAGAGTGCTGATTGGTCCATTTTACAGAGTGTTGATTGGTGCATTTATAATCCTTTAGCTAGACACAGAGCGCTGATTGGTGAATTTTTACAGAGTGCTGATTGGTGCATTTACAGTCCTTTAGCTAGACACAGAGCGCTGATTGGTGAGATTTTATAATCTTCCAGCTAGACAGAAAAGTTTTCCAAGTCCCCACTTGACCCAGGAAGTCCAGCTGGCTTCACCTCTCAGTAGGACAGAGACATCAGTAGAAAGAGCCAAGTTGTACAGCAAGAGATTCTCAGAGGTAAGGAAGTTGCAAAGGACACCCCAAAGGGACACAGATGGCTCTGCCTGAGTCAAGGGAACTGTAGGAAGAAAGAGCCCTGTAGGAACCGTCAAGGGTCCCGAAAAGCGAAAGATACCACCTTCTCCCCTAAAAGACCCCTTCTAGGTTTCCAGTTTAAAGTAGGTCCAGAAGAGGAAACAGAGCTTTACTGTAAATCATGTTTGTTTGTTTTTATTATGATGATCTTGGACTGGACTACCCGTTTCTGAATTTAAATTTAAACTGTACTTAAATTTAAACTTGTACATAAAATGACTGTAGGATTCAATTACCTAAAACTGAACACAGAAGCTGTGGTTGTTTCCCAGTCCATTCAGGAACATGTGAAAATGAGGCCTGCTGAATAAAGTTTCGATTCAGGAATGGTAGAAGAGGGAAATAAGTTATATTTTTGTTTATGTTAGGGGTCAGGCAGGTTCAGCACATCAGTCACAGAAGATTCATACATATCAGTTATCTCCCACCGACGTCAAAGGTGACCTCTCTCTGTGGCCAGTGTCTCTGCTCTTCACCTTTCATCTGCTGTTTCTAGTCAACAGAGAGCCTGAGCACAAACGTTCGGGCCCATGAAGGTGCTGAGCCGAGGCAAGAACTCTTCTCCCTTGCATAAAACGTTGGAATTTCAACCCAGAGAATTTATCTTTGTCTGCAAGATTTTTTATTTCTTTTTTTCTCTTTCTTCCGTTTTAGATTTTGGTTTGGGTCGTCTTTCTTTCTCTTCCTATTATTTGTTTTTTGAAATGTTACTTAGATTGTTTTTATTATTATTTTGAAAATTTTATATACACATATCTGAAAATATATACAAAATACATTGCTATATATTAATGAATAGCAATAAAGAAGTTGTATATTACTTTGATATGTGTTCATTGCCTTATGGAATTAAAAAATAGATTTCATGGCCGGGCCCGGTGGCTTACGCCTGTAATCCCAGCACTTTGGGAGGCCGAGGTGGGCGGATCACCTGAGGTCAGGAGATTGAGACCAGCCTGGCCAACATGGTGAAACCCCGTCTCTACTAAAAATACAAAAAAATTAGCTGGTCATGGTAGGAGGCGCCTGTAATCCCAGCTCCTCGGGAGGCTGAGACAGGAGAATCACTTGAACCCGGGAGGCGGAGGTTGCAATGAGCTGAGATCGCGCCATTGCACTCCAGCCTGGGCAAGAAGAGTGAAACTCCATCTCAAATAAATAAATAAATAAATAAGATTTCACTTAGAGACAGGAATGGAGAAGACCATATAATAGACATCTTAAATATAATAAATTACTTTGGAGGTGTGTGTTTGTGTTGGCTCTGATTCAAATGCTGAATGAATACTGACTTTGTTTATTAAGCACACACACACACAAAATAAACAGAGATAAAGGACAAAGACATACTTTCGATTCTTCTAAAAAAAGGTTATATTCTTGTTTTTCATAGCCCGACAAAAGACAAGGCAGCTTTTGCCTCCAAAACTCTCACTTCTTCATGACTTGAAATAGTGTGCATTCTTTCTGATTACCCTTAATATCAGCAATCATTTATTGATCATTTACTGTGAATCAGAAATTGTTCTGAGTATTTTATGTATATTAATTTACTTAGAACTCATGCCTCCCAAATTTCTGATGCAGGCATTCTTAAATGCAATTTATATGAATAAAATGAAGCTTACAGGATGTCAATGAGCCCAAGTTATAACCCACATTATAGAGACTAGTGAAACCAGACTTTGAGCCCGATGAGTTACACAACAAGACCTGCACACTTGACAAAGTAGAATATAAATATTTGCTATCTGCAAGGAGTTGACATTGTCCGACAAGTGAAATTTTTGTGAGGCTGTTTTTCTCTATTTGCAGTACTATTGCAAAGATCATGCTGCAGTTCTTCCCTTGCCAGTTATTTACAATACTGATATTTAACATCACCTCAAGAGATAACATTAAACTATACAAAATCCCCGGGATTAAAGGAAAATATGCTTTGAGTTTATTTCTAATTCTTTTTGGAGAGTAAAAATGTGAACTATTCTGAGTTTTATGGGTATCCCATGTATGTATATAAAGTTAATTCTCTGTCTCAAGAGTAACATAGATATAAAAAGGCCAATTACAATTTTATGAATAGGAAATATAAGATCTGGGGATTTGATTTCTGTATTGTTGTATTCTGAATAACAGCACTATTTCTAGGGAATACTTACATCCTTCCTGACACAGAACAACTAGCAACTTTCATTAGAGAAAAGTCAAACCAGATGCAGTGTGAGTCCTTATATGTTGCAAGTAATGTTAAAATAGATTCCAAACTGGTGTCTTGTTTTGATGAAAACTCTGAAGACAATTTGGAGGCTGTTTGTCAGACTCTAGAGACCGAGGCACAGATGGAGTTCTGAATTAAGTGACTTTGTATTTTGAGATTTGAAATGAGCTCTAGTCCCAGTTGTATATTTCAGTGATTATGGGCTAATTGGATGTGGTAATTGATTATTAAAGGATTTATACTCTTAAATTTTTATGGTTTATTAATTATAAATTCAAAATTGCTAACAAAATTCAAGATTTAAACTTTATCTCTAGGTTAATTTATGTAGAATTGTGTGAACCATGTTTTGCTTTGTTTGGTAACACAATATTCTTCTTTTGAGGATTTTCTATAAAGCCAAATAGAAGTCCTTGAGATCTCAAAAGTTTAAATATTTTAACTTTTCTAATATGTAAAGCAACAACATTTACTGCCTATTTTCCAATCATACCAAACAATTTTGAGCTGAAATGCTTGTTTCCTTCCCATAGGAGAAGAACCCTGAATTTATAAACTAAACACCTGGCATGTCTTTTGCATAAATTAAGATAAAGTAAGCATATTTAATTTATCATTGGGTGTTTGTGTATATTTCCAAAATCTTAAAGTAGATTAAATAATATGCTTCAGAAAGGAATTATGTATCTGTGATGCATCATTTTCAAAGCATCGTTTGCATGACTTCAATCAATATTATTATTTTAAAATCAGAGCATTTCTGAATCCCAGATGCAATAGTTTAATAGCATTATTATAGTTCACTGTTTTTACTGTACCATTAGTTTACATTTTTTAAATGATTTATTGATTTATGTTAGCTATCATTAAAAATAATTATAAACTTCTTTTAAATGTTTAATAGTTTGTTTCCTATTGCTCCCATACCCAACTACTACAAATTTAGTGGCTTAATATATTATCTTATAGTTCTGCGGGTCAGAAGTCTGAAATGGATCTTATGGGGCTAAAATGAAAGGCTGTCTTCCTTCTGTAGGCTCCAGAATCTCTTCCCTGCCTTATTCAACTGCTAGCAACTGCCTGCTTTCCTTGGCTCCTGACCTCATCATTCTGAACTCTGTTTCCATCAACTCAACCCCTTCTCTTTTATACTTTTGCATTTTTCTTTCATTTATTAAGACCTCCGGGATTACATTGGGCCCACCCTGATAATCCAGGTTAATCTCCTCATCTCAAAATCTTTAATTTAATCACAACCACAAAGTCCCTTTCGCCTTGTGAGGTAACATACTCACAGGTTTTGGAGATTTGAATGTGAAAATCTTTGGGGGAGGGGGAGCATGACTCTGTTTACCACAGTCGTGTTTTTTTTTTCCATTTATATCATTTGTAGTATAAATTTTTACCTGTACATTTAGAAGAAAATATTCTGTACCAAGGGTAATGAGAATTAATATTTTCTCCAATGTCTTTTTTCTGTAACTACATCACACTAACATATTTTTTAAATGGGAAATAAAAGGTAGTGATCCAATGCCATACAAATTAAACTGGAATAACTCAGTGTGTACATTTTAGGTTGTTTGTTTTTGTTTACTTATTTCTTTGTTTTATTTTAATAGGTTTATATAGTTGTCAAGATATAAAGGAAAGCAATATAATATGCTACATTATTTTTTTAAAATAACGACACTGTTATCAAGTTCATATCCTCTCTCCAACCCAGATAAGGAGGAAAATATCAATTCAAATATCATAAAACAGTCTCTAGTTTGATTAACCTCAGTTACCTAATAGAAACATACTTTTGCCAAATACCCTGTAAAGACCTCTTACTCCCTCCTGTAATTGATTAAAAATTGACGATGAATTCTTTCCCATGCCTCTCATTGAGAGGTGGGGTCCATTGCCCCTTCCCTGGAATCCAGACTGGCTTTATGACTGGCTTTTTCAAATAAAATGGAGTGCAATAGAAATGATGCCAATTGATTCCATGTCTGGATGGCAATAGATTTGTGACTTCCTCTTTCTCCCTCATAGAAGTCATCTACCATGTAAGAAGTCCAATTCTTTTGACCGCTCCAGGAAGAGAGGAAGCTCAAGGTAGCCAAACAGAGAGGCCACATGAAGTGACAGAAATGTGGAAAAAACAAAAAACAAAAAACAAAAAAACAAAAAAAAAACAAAGACTTCTTAAAGCTTCCAGCCTAAAACAGACCAGAATACCAAATCCAGCTAAGCCTTGCCCAAATTCCTAACCTGCAAAATCAAGAAAAACTAAAATGGTTGTTTTTTAAAACCACTAAGTTTAGGGGTAACTTGTTACTCAGCAATGGATAAACAAATACTCTTTCTCTCTTTAGTACATTGAATTTAGTAATGTGCGCCAAGCCTCTTGCTTTTTTGTGATGCATCCAGAAGTAGATTTCAATTTTTTTATCTATTTTGAAATGTCAATATGATACAGCATCTCCCTATGGCACAGGGCTATTTCTGTATCTAGACATGTATCTCATCATAGCCTGCTGAAAGCTCCAAGTTGGTTTGTTTAACATGGATCGAGGATGATGGTATAATGGTTTGAATTGTATTTTTTATCTGGAGGCTAATAGTACCCTTACAAGGTATGAAATATGGCTGAAGACTTATAGCTCCCAATAACAACCTTTGTATTTTTAAAACAAATTTTGTACTCTTTATATCTAACCTGTAAAGCAGACTGTTTTATTGGGGTAAAGAAAAAAAAGAGAGAAAAAAAAAGCATTGTATAGCTGTCTCATTCCTTTCCTACACCTCTGAAATAGCAGGTTAATTCTGGACGGAGGCCTATAGTCTCATAGGTCCTTTTGAGAGGGGAAAATGGTAGACATAATTGAATGAGATCTCATTGACTCCATCCCAGTCTTCTGACTATGAATTCCAGAGACACATGAAGAAGATTGAATCTTAGTTGAGTCCTCTGGGATGATTAGAAGACAAACACTGTTGTGGTTCCAACAGCTAAATTAACACAGGGTGTTTAGATTTTTTTTAAATTTATTTTTAATTTTTATTTTTTTGTAGAGACAGTCTCACTGTGTTGCCCGTGCTGGTCTTGAATTTCTAGTCTCGAGCAATCCACTTGCCTTGGCCTCCCATAGTGGTGGAATTAGAAGTGTAAGCCACTATGCATGGCCAGAATTTTTAAAATTAATAAACTTTGTTTTAGTAGCATTTTTAGTTTGAGAGCAAAATTGTGTGGAACATAGACAGAGTTTCCATACAGCCCATCCCTGCACATGCACAACCTTGCTCACTATCAACATCCCACACCAGAGTGGTACTGTTTTTTAACCAACGTTTACATTTTAAATCTACGTTGACTCACTGTTATCACTCAAAGTCTGTAGTTTACATTAGAATTGGGTATTTATTTACTTATTTATTTATTTTTTTGAGATAGAGTCTTGCTCTGTCACCCAGGCTGGAGTGCAGTGGTGTGATCTTAGCTCACTGCAACCACCACCTCCTGGGTTCAGGCAATTCTCCCAGCCTCAGCCTCCCATGTAGCTGGGATTACAGGTGCCTGCCACCACACCCAGCTAATTTTTGAATTTTTAGTAGAGATGGGGTTTTGCCAGTTTGCCCAGGCTATTCTTGAGCTCCTGACCTCAGGTGATCCACCCTCCTCAGCCTCCCAAAGTGCTGGGATTACTGGCGTGAACCATTGCACTCGGCCAGAATTGAGTCTTTAGATTTATTTCCTTACACAAAGATTGGAGCAAATGTTAAGGTCTTTCATCCCAATTAGACAACCATTGACTCTGAGCCTTTGCAATTGTTTTGCCGTGTATCGTGGTTTTCTAATTGTCTTACCTCTCTTCATGTTTGCTCATAAAAAACTTGAATTACCTTCCTCTGTTCTCATAAAACTGTACATTTTATCTAAGAAGACCTGACCATTAGGATATGTGGTTGTTACTGAACTGTACTGTATACTGCTTTTTCCTGTGCAGATTTAGGGAGTAATCACAGAGGGATTATTTACTACTTGGCTGTAGCTGCTCAGAATGTGTTCATATCTATATCATCTTAAAATGTCTTAGATGAGAAGACCACAAATAGTCTCAACAATGCAGCACACATCTGGAGGGCAATTACCCATTATATAGAAGTAACAAATTTTCTCATGCACCTTATAAATTTGCACAAATAAACAAAAAGATTCAGAGTCATTGCCAAAAGATCATCAGTGCTGTTAGCACTTGGCCAAGAAATAGATATTCATTGTTGAATATCAATGAATATATATCAGTATCAATCCTGCTGCCCAAAGGCAACCATTATTTATGTTGAAGACATACATATAGCCATCTCTTCCTATATATACCTATACCCTAGAATTATTTTATATAAAATAGAATATACTAGATATGTTTTGTGTATAATCTTTTAAATTCACTCAATAGTATATTATTGAGATCTTTCCATGTCAATACCTGATGTCATTTATAATGACAGTAGGTTAGTTTTCCTTTATAAGTATATACCTTTATTTAGCCAAGATTGACTTTTAAGATGTTTCCATATTTCGTTACTATAAATAGTATTTAGAAAACATCATCCTAATTGTGATTTGTTTACCACTGCAGCCAAATATAAAATATGTTTTCTTAGCTGGGAGACTCACTTTTGCATAGAGGTATATTTTTAGGTGAATTTCACATAAGTTAACCATCCTTTCCTTGGGGTTGTGCTACTGTCCAATGAGTGCATAATGAGGGCTGTACTGCTAATGCCTATGTAACATACCCACATCAACTAGAGCTTTGCTTTATCTTGGTGCAATTATTTTAAAAAATAAAAAAAAACTTTAAAAAATATTTTTAAAGTTCACATAAGTTGCTCATTTCATAAAAAGGAGTTTTTCATATTTATGTTGGATTTCATTACTTTATTAATATTATAAATACGTTTGATATAGAGTGTTGATATGATTTTTTTCAGGTCTAATGTGTATTCTTCATTTTTGTTATTTATTGCTCTTTAAAAGCATCAAAGTCCTATACAAAGAAGCTTGCAGTAGTATAATGAGAAAATGGGTGGAATTTATGTAAATATAAATACATGAATTATTGATTAAAATGTAGTTATTGTAGTAATAGTAGATGCCTTTTGTATTGAATATAATTCATTCTACCTTTGAAATTTGAAATAAAAATTAAAAATATTTTAACTTATCCTAAAATTATTTCATTTATTTTTCCTCATATAACCATATACAGTACAAAAATGAAGGATTTTTTAAAATTTGATTTCCCATTATTTCACCTTTTTGCCTCTTGATAATCTAAGAGGAATCTCAGAGAAATGTATGTTGGTATTTTTCTAAAATCTCTTTGAGCATAAGTTAATTAGGGCTCTCATCAACAGCAAAACAAGATATAGAATTCTCAGAGTTCTTTCTTACTTGATAATGACACAGAAAACAAAAGACATATATCAAAATAACTTGCTAATATGGCTATGAAATAGCTATCCAGGATAGTAGATCTATGTAGTTTTATTGTGAATGAACAGAAGTCATTGCATGTTGAATAAAAAGGTGAAGTGTAATTACATACAATGCTTGTCAAATTGCTGTTGTCAATTTTAAAAAAGGAATTACAATTTGAGAATAGAAATTATTAAAGAAAACAGAAAGAGATGTCATTACCTAAATACAGCCTAAGTTGTCACCAACCCTACTTAATTATTCAGCATATTCTGAAAACCTTTAGGAAATTCATCATGTTTAGCCTGTTCTTTGCAGCTATCCATATGCAACAGAAGCAAACCACAGACTTGAGGCTACTTGTGTTTAAATTCTAAGACAATGACTGCAAAACATTAAAGACACATCAGTTCCTCCCCAGGAATTACTTCTGGATTTGGAGTATGGTGGTTTGTATAGACCCCTCTTTGTAACCTGGTTGCTGTTAAGATAATACATAGCACTTTATCGTTAATAGAAAATGGCAGAACCTATTGCTTTAGGGATAGGTTTTCTTTTGGAAATGAATGGCAAATCACAATTACATAAACCAAGAGATGACATAACGTATCTATAGGTTGCATAATAATAATCACGGCAAGAGAAACCTATTGCATTCGCAAGATTAGAGCTAATTGGTTTTGCAGAGTGCAATAAATCAATTTTGAAAATGCCAAGTCAAATCAGGTGTGCTATGCTATTAACTAGTATGTGGTTTACAACAAAACCAGAAATTGAGTTATAGAATTTGTTTTAGACAGCTTTATTTGCAAAGCACATGAAAATGCTAAGAAATTTAGTGCATTTACATAGGCAGCCATCTTATTCAGTGATAGGAAAGAAGAATTCAAACAGTATGGAAAAATAATGCCATTTCTATTTTATGGGAATGAAATTATTGAAATTAAGTTTTAAAAGTTAATAATAATTCCCATAAGGGATTATATTTTAAACATTATCTAGAAATATTAAATAGAAACATAATTTACTCTTGGGCATGCAGTATATTCTGCTGTAAATGGACTCTATGAACACAGAACAGTCATGCTGTCTTGGGGAATGGAAGATGTTGGCTGTGTCTATGAAGATATGTTTGTTCCCTGAAGTTTCATTTTTCTATAGCTATTCCTTAGGATCCATTACTAAAACTGAAAGAATGAGCCAGCAAATAAGTCTGTGGGCCTCATCCATTTCCATTTATTTCCATATGTTCATATGCTGCATATTTAATAAGGAAAAACATTTTTCTTAAGAAAATAAAACTGTAGACTATAAGATCTTTTTCATACCTACTATTCTATTTTGCTAAGAATAGCAATAATTTACCACTCTGTTTAACTAACATGTTTTCAAGTAATGACATCCATTAAACAATGCTTCTGTTTTCATGTTAAGAAAATATAGACTTTCCAAGCTTTCTTATTTTTAGAAGATCAAGTAATGATGTCAAAGAAAGAAAAAGATTAAGATGATTAGGAGAGGAACCACTATTAATTTTGCTTGATTTTTTTGGGGGGGAATTAGACTCATCATTCCATATGTCATCTTGTTATTAGTTAATAACTACTGATTATATAACTATTGATAAGGTGATAAAGGATAGAATTTCATCTATAAAAGACATATTAATATACTTTATATAAATTATTTAGATTGCTTGCTAAGAAATACTGTTCTTACATTCATTTGCATTGGTTTATTATATTTCCAAGTTTATATTTGGTTACTTAAAGCTAACATTGTGAGATTTTCCAAACACAGCTAAAAATAAATCAGAGTGTTTCTTTTACACAAAGTTTGGCTATTAGTGGATGTTGTCATCTTTTATGTAGTAACAAGAAATTTTCCTAATCTCATAAAATAGTTACTACTATAGAAAGTTCAAGTTTTATTCTAATGAAACTATTATTATTTAAGATATTTCCCTTGAATTTGACATGTGTATCTGAACATTAATTGAATATGCATAATGGCAGTAAATGTGTGGGTGAATTTGGTTTTGTAAAATAGTAAAATAAACTTTTGGGTTTGGTGAATAACGTGGACTATCAAGGTGCATATTAATGTTTTTATAATCAGGTAGTAAGTCTCAAATGCTATAATGGTTTGTGATCTAATTCCGATCTCATGTTCCAAGGAGAATTAAAATATTTTCCTTTTATTCCTTATTATTTAAGAACAATTTATATGCAGTGTAACATTCAGCAAACTTTTATTGAGCACCTAGTGGGAGCCTCTAATTGCTGGAGATACAGTTATGAGTCAGATCAAATCACTGCCCTTGAAGTTTGGGGAGGAAGACAAGAAAAATGATTTTTCATAAGGGCTCTTTAATATATAAATCTGCACATGAAGGAGAGATAGCAAGAGAGTGGTCAATTCTGCTTTCAGAAGCAAATCAAGAAAGGCTCTCTGCAGGAGATAAATTCTTGACTTGCTCCTCCTTACCAAATGGAAAGTAACATTAACTAAACAAAATACACCAAATTTGCATTGTTATTCAGATCCTAGCAACCTGGCACCAACAGCTAATAAAATAAAATTTCAGGTTAGGTTTTATGGGTGAATATCATGAAACCAAGTCCCATAAATCAGATAGTCATGAGATTCACAGCATTTCCAAGACCAGTTGGGTTTACATCATTATTCATAATCACATTCTCTTAATTTTATTTCTTACTAACTTAAAATGTCATGGTGAAGTATTTTTTGAAATCTCACAATGTAATAGGCCCCACTAAGGAAAACGACAAAGTGATTGTCCAAATCAAAATCACTCTGGACCTACTGAGTATGTTATGGTAAGGATAAAAATGAGAGTGAAACCTTCTGAGAAATTATTTGCTCATTATTAATGAAGGAAATATGTATTATCTACTCCTACCATGCTTTGGGCCCAAGAAATAAATTACTGAAAAAATAAACCAAGAGAGAGTTTTGAAAATTAACTCTGTGGCAGATTTAAAATAAATAAATAAATAACTTAAAGCTGAAATTTGAAGGTGAGATCAAAATCAGGTGGTTCTCTTTTGAGCTATAATGAGCCATAAAAAGGAGTTTTCCTGACTAGTAAGCTAAAATGCTTAATGATATGACATGAAGGAGTTTCGGGTACCATAAATGTTACCATCAAAAGTTTAATACTTTAGAGTTCATGTAAAGGCATTATTAATGAGAAATGATGCTCTTAGGAATTCCATGTATTAATAAATTGCTTGAAATAAATGGTATCTATAATTTTTCATTTACCTTAAAGTTTTTAATGTTTTTAATATTTAAGAGTGACACTTTTGTTCAAATTGTGATTGTTTTAGGTACATAATTAAATGAACAAATTTGGCTGAGAGGGAGGGAGCTGCCATTTTCAAATCAGAAGCATGCTCCAGCTTTGGAATAAATATAGCTAAGAATTCTTTATCACCATTTAATGTTTCAGATTTCTAAGTATAGGGACATAGACACAAAGGTTTTACAAAACTATTTCAGCAGTGCTAGAATAAAACATGTAGCTCTATTTATAGCCAAAAGTTCACTGATGCCATTTTGCCACTTGTAATATGTTAGGCTGTTAATAAGAAACTTATAAGATAGCCTGAGATTATTTCTCACTCTAAATAGTGTTTTTCAAATGTAAGTGCATATAAGCCACCTGAGAGTTTTAAAAATTACCAATATCTGGGTCGCCTCCTAGAGTTTCTGATGTAATTGTTCTGGGGTCCAGGCTGGACATTTGAATATTGCAACCAAGGTTGACAAGCACTGTTATAAAGAAACTTGAAACAGGAGAAGCTTAGAGATTTTAAAAGCTTAGAGATTTTAAAAGCTCAGAGGCGGCGTGGCGCGGTGGCTCACGCCTGTAATCCCAGCACTTTGGGAGGCCGAGGCGGGTGGATCACAAGGTCAGGGGTTCGAGACTAGCCTGACCAACATGGTGAAACCCCGTCTCTACTAAAAATACAAAAATTAGCTGGGTGTGGTGGCGGCCGCCTGTAATCCCAGCTGCTCAGGAGGCTGAGGCAGGAGAATTGCTTGAACCTGGGAGGCGGAGGTTGCAGTGAGCCAAGATCGCGCCATTGCACTCCAGCCTGGGCGACAGAGCGAGACTCCGTCTCAAAAAATAAAAAAAAAAACTCAGAGGCAACTGAGTTGCAATAATTATGACAAAATAAATGATGCATATTACTGAAAGATAGAACATATCAGATAGAGAAGATACCTAAAGGAGTGTTTCTTCAAATACGTGTTTACCACCGATTTAAATAATCCTTTTTTTATGCAGAGAGCATGAAAACAATTAAATTCCTGTGAATACAACAATCAGCATAATTCTCAATAAAACCAATTGTATTAATCATAATTTTGGTTCTGAAAATTTTGATAATGCAGAAAGAAGCTCTCAGATCAGTGTTCTTAAAAATCAAGATAGCAGTTTGAGAGCACCTGAAAGGTCAGTTAAATTAGATCAAATTCTCTTTGATATGTGGTTGGGATCATTCACTTTTGCTCTACTTTTTAAAAATGTATTAACCACATAGTTATGAGTCTATCTATCAAGTGTTCAAATTATTTTTATATTAACCACATAGTTATGAGTCTATCAAGTGTTCAAATTATTTTACATGTAATCTCCAATCTCCAGATAATAAATGGGACTACAACAAATTTACCCCAATTTCTGCAGAGAGCATAAATAATTGCTTTCAAGGGATGCTTGAATGAAATTACTTCCCTGACTGCAGGGGTTGGGGCTTGGTGAAGATTTGTCCTTTGTGAGTAATGAGAAGAGTATACTTGGATATAAAAATAGTAAAGAAATAATTAGATTTTAAAAACCCTAAATTCCATGTTTTGCAAAGTTAATGAGTCCCTAAATTCCTAAAGCTGAATATTAGTGTGTAAATGAGTACTCTAAACCAATAGAGAATTAACTTAAAATTCATGGCTATTTAGCTAAAACTTCATATATTCTTATCATTCTGTGTCTCCTAGTTTTAGATCAAATGGATGTTTTGACTCCTAAAAGACTCAAAATTGCTGACAATGCCCTTTATTAATAAGTTGCATTTTGAAAAATCATTTAAGTAAAAATTAAATTTACATTTTCAAAATTGCATGTTGGGTTAATTTACCAAATCCTTTATCTATTTTGTGTTTCCAGTTATCCAGTTTTGTTTCTGATAGTTAAATATTCAAAAATATTTGTTGAAATTACAAATTTTATTAATTGATTTTTGAGGGGACTAGGGTAGGTTAGTTACTTTTTATTTAAGTTCCATGGTGTTTTGCATATTCAAATTATTATATTGTGAATAGCCTGAAAGACAGTAGCTATATGATCATTTGAGATAATGGTAACAATATTCAATGGTTGAAAAGATATTATTTTAAGTATGAGCTAAGCAGATTGTACTTGATGTAACTAGGGGATGATTAGAAAATCTGTTTTAACAGCATGATTAAGTTGGGAATTCTTTTTTTGAAGTTTTGTAAAAGGGAGGCAGAAGTTTGAGGGAAAATGTTGGTTAGGTAAACTTGGATAGTTTTAGATCTATTAGTGACAGAATACTCAAGCTCTTGAAAACAGGAAAAGTTGCTCTCATCATGCTAAAGGACAAGGGCTGCCATAAGCTAATCACTGTATCTTTACTCAGATCCTATAAAGTGATTTATACAGAGAAGGAATTCAGTAAATCTTTACTAAATGAATCTTAGATGATGGAATGGACCATTGTGGTTGAAGGAGAGAGTAGTGGAAATGGGAGTATTAGGAAACGAAGTAGATGATTTGCTCAGATTTTGTGAAATTAGGTTTTGATAGAACAGACCTGAAAAAAAAGAAAAACAGCTTGCATGACTTCTTAAAGTCCTCAGCTCTTAATAGTGTTCCAATGGCAATTAAATTTCACGTGAGTTTTGAAGGGAACATTAAAACCATAGCAAAGCGCACATTATATTCGTTGTTTCAGTGTAGTGCTTCTTTACCAGGCAAATAAATCCTGGTAGACTTGCAAGAGCTTGCTCCTAATACAAAATAAACAAAATGTGTTTTACTAAGAAAATTGCAGACATATCAAAGGGTAATCTGACAGCACGGGTACAGAATACTATCAAGATATTTTCTTCTGTTTTACATACATGTGTAATTCTTGCTTGAATGCGAGAGAGCTGAATACCAGCCTTATTTAATATATTTTGTGTCAACTTCTGTATACAGATTTTTTTTTTCTTCAGGTAACAGGAGAGGAAAGAGGAGAACATTAATTCCAGATGGCTCTAAGCAAATGTTAGAAAGGTGAACATTTATAGGCTTCCAAATATCTTTTGGCTAGCTGACATTTACAAACACTGAGCTAGGTAAGCTTTTTCCCCTAGCAATATTAAGGCTGTAGCTGCAAGTAAAGGATATATGAAGTGAAATATGCCATTCAAACATAGTAAAAAAGACTTTTTGTAACCACTGTTGGTGAAAATAATGAGAACAAAGTCTTTCTTGTTATTTTCAACATCCTATAAAAGCATTGCAAAAGTTTATATAGCTGGTTAAAATATTTGGCACTATTTGCTCCGTTTCCACACCTTATGATAAGGTCCAGGCATTTGTTGAGAGGGAAATTGCCTATTTAAATGAAGGAACAATATGTTTTAAATTACTTAGAGTACTCTGTTGAAACTTAATGAGAACAGAAGGCAGTGTTAATAAGAAAGATAGTTATTTACAAAGATTGCTTAAGAATGCAAGCTGGGTACCAACTAATTGTAATTCTTTAATTCCGGTATGCATGCAACATCCCTTGTGTATGCAAACAAAATGTGTATTTCCAAGCTGTATGTTTTAGGATCAGAGAACTTCAACCAAATATTAAATTCTCAAATAGTATGCAAACAAGTGTCAATCATCACTTTAATATGACAGCTGGAGGAAAAAATTCCAAGCAACATGTGTAGGTAATTGTTGTTAATATTTATCTGTACATAGAAAGATATTTCAGAGATGTGTAAGTATGCAAATAACTCTTGGATTTCTAATTACTGTATCGAGTTGTATATGCTGTCTAATTTCAGAAATGAATGCAATTTTAAAATAGCATGCATATTATAAAGGAAATAATCTGCCTTTCTCTCTGTCTCTGCCTATGTCTCTGTCTTACACATGTATGTGTGTATGTGTATATATATCCTCAGTTGCGAACGTATATTCATAACCACATGTATAAACACACAGTATAAAAGCACATATGAGAACATATACCAAAATATTATCAGTAGTTAATTTTAAGACAAGCATGATGGGTCATTTTAATTTTCTACTTTTTACATGTCTGTTTTGATTGCAACTTTAAAAATAAGCCTGTGTTACTTTTTAAAGAGAAAGGGAGAGAGGGAAAGAGAAAGATTTGCCTGTTTTGGAAAATTTTTTTTAAAGGAACACCACAGGAAATTAGATCATTCTTAGGTGCCTGCTATTTATATCTAAAATGGTTTTCAATAATGTGATAGTTCTAATATCAGTAGAGATATCCATTATCACATGCAGATTGAACCTTGTTGTTGCAGGATAGAAATATGTAAAACTATTTAACTGAATTGAAGAATTGTAAAGAATCAAGTTTGGAAAATATATTTAAAAAGAAAAACTTTCCAGTTAATTTTATGAAATTAACAAAATATTGATTCTAAATGATATATTTATAAAATTTTATTTTATAATTGGGTATTGGTAGTGTAAGGAAATAAAATAGACTTTTATGTGCTCATATTGTAACCAGTGATCCTGATAGCTATATTTAGTTATTAGTTCTAATATTTTGGTTTAGATTTTCTACATATACAATAATGTCATTAGCAAACAATGACCAGTGTATTTCTTTCTTGCTAATTCTTACAAAAAGTAAGAATTCTCTTACAGTTCTTATTGAACTGACTAGAGAATCTTGTTTCTGATCCCATAAGGAAAGCTTTCCATATTTCCTTATTAATTGTAATATTTTGTAAGATTTTATGATTATCTTTCATCAGATTAAATAAATTCCATTCTATTCATAGTTTGCATATTAAAAAATATTTTCTGTATCCATTGAGATAAGATTTTCTTTCATATTGTTAATATAGTGAATTACAATAATTGATTTTGTGATATGAAAACAATATTTCATTATCGAAAAAACTTAATTTGTTTTTAATTTATTGTACTTTTTAAAATTAAGGTATAATTCATACAACATAATATTTGTCCTTAAAAAGGATGCAACTCAGTGCACAATATAATAAGCATAATATAATATAATATTTCATTTGTTGCTTGTAATTTGGTGTCATATCTAAGAAACCATTGTTTAATCTAAGGTCATGAAGATTTTGCTTATGTTTTCTTCTATGAGTTTTTTACTTTTAGTTCTTACATTTAGGTTTTGATCAACTTTGTGTGTAACGTAAAGTCAGAATCCAACTTCGTTTGTTTGCATGCATATGTACAGTTGTCCCAACACTATTTGTTGACAAGACTACTATTTCCCTATTGAATTTTCTTGGCATCCTTTCAAAAATCAATTGCTCATAAATATGAGGTTTATTTATTGATGCTCAATATTATTTCATTAAATTTATATGTCTATCTCTATGCTAGAACAAACAACACTGAATTAATATAGTTTGATAGAAAATTTTCTGTTTCAAGATTATTTAGACTGTTTTGGGTACTTTACTATATTAGTTTCCTATTGCTGATGTAACATCTTACTACAAAGTTATGCCTAAAAAATCACAGCTTTATTATCTTAATGTGTGCGTGTGTGTGTGTGTGTGTGTGTGTGTATTCCTTGGGATTTTCTATATGCATAAATATTTCTCCATATACATCTACATACAAATGCTTTATACCTCATGGCATCTCCATATAGAGATAGTTATATTTCTTTCTTTTTAATCTCGACCCCAGGCTAATATCCAGTTGAATAAAAGGTGGTACTACTATTGAACATGCCATAGAATATTAACTTTGTTAACTGACTTGGAGTCTCCCTGGGTGAATGCTAACCCTCTCATATATAATAATGGCTTCATTTACAAAATGTATAAGATGATTACTATCAAATTATTTCTTCAGCCTTGACTTTTATCCAGAACTGCCAAATCTGGATAGAATTCCCATTTAGGCTTCCACAGGCATGTTCAAAATAGTACTTTCTTTTGCCCGTGAGATTCTGCGTTATGTCTTGAATTCATACTCTAAGTAAATGTTGCAAGTGGAATAAAAGCTCCCAAAGATGTTCACATTTTAATCCTTGAGACCTGAATATGCTGTATTACCTGACAAAAGAGACTTTGTAGTTAGAATTATGAATAATATTAGAAGGAGGACTGTATATGAGCCCACTCTAATCACTATGAGCCCTTAAAAGCTGAGACCATGCTTCAGTTGATTTCTGAGAGATGGGGCAGGAGGGATAGGCAGAAATATTTGAAATGTTAGCGCTGCTGTAGAGGGCCATGAATAAAGCATAAGAAGGAACAGAGACAGTCTCTAGGAGCAAAGGCTGGCCCCAGCTGACAGCCAGCAAGGAAATGGGGACTGTGATACTACCTACACGAGGAACTAAGTGTGGCTCGAACAAACTTGGAAGCAGACCTTTTCTCAGAGCCTCCAATAAAAAATACAAGAATGATGGAGTCATTGCATTACTACCTGAATACAACACACTTTTCAAGCTACATAAACTTCATGCTTTCCTTTTTTTATAAAAGTCATCTCCTCTGCCCTGAAAACTGTCCCCATTGTTATTAATCTGCCCGAAAATTTATCTTCATCCTCAAGTGTCTACTCAAATGTTCTATTAAATGAGGTCTTCCCAGATGATCCCAGATAATTAGCACCACTTTTTAAAATTAGATTTCTAGATACTTTCATTATTGTAATCCCCTTTTATAGGAAATTTTTGTTGTTGTATATCTCCTTACTAAACTAACACTTTTTTTGTTTTTGAATCTGCATCGATTGTTGAACACATATAGAATACATTAAATATATACAAGCTAATGAAGTAACACATGAATGCATCTCGGACCACTTATCCTAAAACATCCATTTTTTTCTTTTATTCTGTCAAATACTTTTTCTCTGATATCCTATACTTTTGTTACTATTCATTGATTTTATCCTTCTATTTATAGTTATTTTCTTACTGAGGTGAAATAACTTTCTATGTATTGTTTAGTTTATCACATATCTTGCAAAATTTTGTCTGGTTTGCATAATATCTCTTTCTTTTATTGTGAAACACATTATAGAACTTTACAGATGAAATGAAATCTGTTGGCCAGGAGTGGTGGCTCACGCCTGTAATCCCAACACTTTGGGAGGCTGAGGCGGGCGGATCACGGGTCAGGAGATCAAGACCATCCTGGCCAACATGGTTAAACCCTGTCTCTACTAAAAATACAAAAATTATCCGGGTGTGGTGGCATGCACCTGTAGTCCCAGCTACTCAGGAGGCTGAGGCAGGAGAATTGCTTGAACCCGGGAGGTGCAGGCTGCGGTGAACCAAGATTGTGCCACTACGCTCCAACCTGGGCAACAGAGCGAGACTCTGTGGAAAAAAAAAAAAAATTCTCAATTATTTTTTTCTGTAGTCTCCTTTTTAATTTTTTGTTACAAATATTTATTAAAAAGTACAATTCAAAAGTTAGCTGGACAATCATATAGATTCTTCTTGAATTTTAGTTTTTGAATACATTCTTCAACTCAAGTTCAGATAAACTATTCACCTATATTTTCTTCCAAAATTTTTTAAAAGCAAAAGATCTCTTGTTCTATAAGCAATTATTTTAAGGTATACATAAAGTGGGAATCTAACTTTATTTTGTTCCAAATAGTTAACCAGTTATACTGGTTCCTGCATTATCTGCTGAGTAAACTTTTCTTATCCCTCTAACTTGAAATACCAAAATCTATCATTAAAAAGTCATTTAGATGTCCATTCTTCCACTTGTGGAGCCCTACTTTATTGTCATTCCAAAATGATGCTTATCCTTCTGCTAAATTTCTTTGAGTATTTCTAATATTTATCCTTCCAGATAAAATTTAATTATTTTTAATCAAAGGCCAAAAATACATCATTAAATTTATATTTTTTTCAAGAGAAAAGACACAATTTCTTTTTTATTCAATGCACCTTTTAAATCCCTAATGGAAATAATACATTTTATTCATATATATATAAAATGAATTCATTATATATAATATATATAAAGATTTTATATATATGAATAAAATGTATTATTTTATACATATATGTATATATTATTTGTACATATAAATTTTATATACATATGTATATATTATTTATATGTATTTATATGTATTTATATACATATATGTATATAAAATAATATATTTTATTCATATGTTTTATTTATATACATATATAATTATATATAATGAATTCATTGTATTGAATGAATGATTTTATTAATGAATGAATAAAATGTATAATGAATGAATAAAATGTATATACAAATAAATAAAATGTATATATAAATATATTTCTTTTTTAAAGAATTTTTGGCTAATTTTCTGCTAATTTTAATTTTATTATTATTTTTTTTTCGAGACAGATTCTCCCTCTGTTGCCCAGGCTGGAGTGCAGTGGTATGATCTCGGCTCACTGCAACCTCCGCCTGCTGGGTTCAAGGGATTCTCCTGTCTCAGCTTCCCAAGTAGCTGGTACTACAGGCGTGCACCACCATGCCCAGCTAATTTTTGTATTTTTAGTGGAGTTGGGGTTTCACCATATTGGCCAGGCTGCTCTCGAACTCCTGACCTTGTGATCCACCTACTTCAGCCTCCCAAAGTGCTGGGATTACAGGCGTGAGCCACTGTGCCCGGCCACTAAATTTTTTTTTTTTTTTTTTTTGATACAGAGTCTCACCCTGTTGCCCAGGCTGGAGTGCAGTGGTGTGATCTCGGCTCATTTCAACCCCCACCTCCCATGCTCAAGTGATTCTCCTGCCTCAGCCTCCTGAGTAGTTGGGATTACAGGCATGTGCCACCACACCCAGCTAATTTTTTTATTTAGTACTAGAGGTGGGGTTTCTCTATGTTGGCCAGGCTGGTCTTGAATTCCTGCCCTGAAGGGATCTGCCCGCCTGGGCCTCTCGAAGTGCTGGGATTACAGGCATGAACCACCATGACCAACCAAGAGTTAATGTTACTTTTAAAATAAATCAAAAGAGCAAAAATTATCTGACATAAACCGACAAAAGAAAACAGCAGTCTACTATTAAACCTAATAAAATTTAAGGCAAAATTATTTTATTTGGGATTTTGGATTTGCTTGTGTTTTCTCATCTTACTTAAACCTACCTTTTTTTCGTGACTGTATTTCTCACCATCACTTTTCCCTCTACAAGCTTACTGCTCTAGTTTTTTAAAAAGTCATGGCTCTTCTGTCTTTTTTAGTGTAAAAAAGGGGAAATTTCCTAATTTTCATATTTCTTGTATTAAATTCTTTTCATAAGTACATTATTTTTGAATTCTGAATATTTTGTTAAGTTAGATGATTGTTCAAAATCAGTTTGCTTATTCATAACTATAGAAAGATGTAGATTTAAGCCCTGCTTTTGCAACAGAAAAGCCAGATGGCCATAGCTTGTCCCAGTTTTTAATTGAAGCCAATAAGCTTTCTTTTTCTCTCAACTTTATCCAGGAAGCATCATTTTATATACAGATTTCTGATCCAGTCTTCAGGGTTTCCAAGGCATTAACCAAGCATGGCTTCACTGGACAAATGTAGGGCCTTCTGTGTCTTTAATATTGGACTTTCTATGTCATACAGTCAGTAACTTTGGTCTAGTTCTTCACACTGTTCATATCTCACTGGTTTAGATATAATTGCCTGCTGCAGGGTGATGACTTTCCTCCGTGACTCTTCCTGAGTTTCATTATTAATGGTATATGATTTATACCATCAATAGCATACTATGTATACCAAGACAAATATTTCTTCACTCTTCTTGAGGTCTCTGTATACTGTTTGGTTCAAATAATATGGAGTTACCCATTATAAACTCATTTACAATGAAGTCAGTTGTTGCACTGTATGGTTTGGCTGTGTCCCCACCCAAATCGCATCTTGAATTGTGGTTACCATAATCCCCATGTGTCGTAGGAGGGACCCAGTGGGAGATAATTGAATCATGGGGGCTGTTACTCCCATCCTGCTGTTCTTGTGATAGTGAGTTCTCATGAGAGCTGATGGTTTTCTATGGGTCTTTTCCCTCTTTGCTCAGCATTTCTCCTTCCTGCCATCATGTGAAGAAACATGTGTTTGCTTCCCCTTCTGTTCCCTTTTTTTCCTTTATTTATCGATTTCAGTGTCATTCAGTTCGGCACAAATTTTGTGAACAGCTGGTGTGTGGTCAGCCCAAGGCTGAAACATCGTGAGTGATACATTGATGACACAAGTTTTGTGAACAGTGGGAGCAGAAGCCAAATCGCTGTAGATGGAGGAGAGAGCAAGAGTGGACAACCTGCACGAAGTTGAGCTATGTAAACAATGGGATAAGAAAAGTCAGGGGTGTTAGAGGAAGAGAAGTGAAAGTTGGATACCACAGCTTATAATGAGAATAGGAATTGGTAAAAATGTCAAGGCAGGATAAATAATATATGTTTAGAGATTTAGTACAGGAGCCATTCGACTTCTCTGCTCTTTTTGAGAAAGAGATGAATTCCCAGAGATACAGGGAAAGTGTATTTGAAGTACAAGCAACAGCATGTATCTAGAAAACCAAAACACAGAGGGCATAAGTGTGGGGGAACTGTGAATATTCCAACTTTGGCCACAACATTGGGTAGATATCATAGTTGGCCAGTAATTAAAACTTGTCTAAGAATGTATGTTTATGTCACACTGTGATAAAGAAATATGTAATTCATTGGTTTATTTTAATCCCAATTCTTGATTTTCCTGAATTATTGAGTATCATGAGACAATGGCCCATCTTAAGAAGTTCTAAGGAAGTTAGGCTAATTTGGACGAAGGTATTTGTAACCCTCGAAACTCACTGGAGACACCTCACTAATGTATGGTAACCAGAATAATAGGAGGGTAGGAACTAAGCCAAAAATCAAAGTGATTCCTTTGCACGTCTCTACCTTCTTCAGCTTTGCTTAAACTCTGCCATCTGCTTGTGCAGCAGCAACTTCCTCCTAATAGTGTATGTTCACACTGAGTATTGGCACATAGTTTCTGCATCGCATAGGATTAAATTTCCTGTTTATTTTTTATTTTTGCTTTGTATTGTATTGTACTTTGGTTCACTTATTTGCGTTTAGTCCAGATCATGATTCTAATAGGTTATAAAAATTTTGTGCCTATGCCTCTTGAAATTTTTTTCTTATTTGTATATCCACAGAACGCTTAAAAGATTCCTTTACCCCATGCCAAAAAAAATCCACTTAACACATTCTGCTGAGGCCTTTATATTAGTACATGTTAACTTTAAGTGGGAATGTTCCACTATGTTACATACTTTATGTGACGAAAAAATGTTCTTAGAAAGATTCTCATCTCAAGCAAAATTTATACTGGAGACACTGTCTGCAATATCAAAGACTTCACTGTTTTCAGCTCACAGTTTACTAAAGAGGATAATTAGAGAGGCATTCTAACATTAGCGGAGAAAAAGGCACTTGACGTTCATGACACTTGATAACAGAACCTCTGTATTTCTTAGTCTCCAGCACCATTTCATAGATTGTACTAAGTTATCAGAGGAGGTGAGATACATATTTGACCCAATTCTAAACATTTAATATAATCAATATTTACCTATAAGGTACATTAATTATATTAATAGATGTCAAGTCTCAAGATAAATTCTGAATAAAAATTTTTCAGTTAAGTATTGCAAATATTTTTATCATTAAATTTTTAATACATAAGAGATTATCTGTGTAACATATTAAAATGCATGTCATATCATGACAAAAGATTTCTCTATTGGAACATCTTTTATTTAACTGGCTTATTATTATTTCTGGTTGGTGAGTTTAAAAGATTGCAATCTTTAATTTTATTTAGCTAAATGATTTGTTGCATTTTAAAATCAGTAGATAATATATATATCATCTTAGTCTTAATTTATAAATATATGACATTTCAATAAAATTCTTGAAGCCAATCAATAAAATTAATTAAGCTTTAAATTCTAGGCTATCTGAAGCTAATTGATTATTATATTTCTTTATTATTCTTGAAGGGAAAAGCAGACACTTTTGTATCAAGATGCCGATTTTCTAAAGTGAGAAAAATTAATTTTAAAAATTAAATTGTATGTTCAATATCTGTGTGAGATCAGATAAACCATGTGTCTTAGAGAGGGAAAGGTTCGAAAGTACAATTTTTTTTGTTTTGTTTTTGTTTTGAGATGGAGTCTCACTCTGTCTCCCAGGCTGGAGTGCAGTGGCGCGATCACTGCAAGCTCCGCCTCCCGGGTTCACACCATTCTCCTGCCTCAGCCTCCCGAGTAGCTGGGACTACAGGCGCCCACCACCATGCCTGGCTAATTTTTTTTTTTTTAATTTTTAGTAGAGACAAGGTTTCACCGTGTTAGCCAAGATGGTCTCGATCTCTTGACCTCGTGATCTGCCCGCCTCGGCCTCCCAAAGTGCTGGGATTACAGGTGTGAGCCACTGCACCTGGCAAAAGTATAATTTTCATAGTTTCTTATTTATCTGTATTTTCCTATATGATTTTTGTTGAATTATTTTAAATTTATTTTACATTAAAATTGCCAAATATCTGAATTCATGAGCCACATGTTGAAGACCACTGAAAGAATATAAATAAATAAAATTGGTAGCTCATTGTTTTGCAATAACTTGTGAGGACTAAGCTCTGATTTTTTTTTTTTTAATCTTGCCCAGATTCCTGTTTAAGGGGTCTGGGGAGTCATCCCCTACAAACCATAAATTCTCATCAGATGGATTTTTTTTAACCCTGTATATCATGACTGACTTTGCAGTCTGACTCTGGCATAACATTATGTGACAAAGAAGAAAGTAAAAAAATTTTACCCCAGAAGCATGTTTCTTTGAAATGGTCCTGCAAAGCTGTCCTTTGTTGGGGGGCATATGCATCTGTAAAGAATCTCTATTAACATAGCTAGATCTTTTTCTTCCAGGCCCTCCCAATCCTGAAGAAATTAAGTAAAAGTCTAGCACCTTTTAAAGGCCTGAATAGGAAATATTTGTCATCTATTATCTCTAAAGGCAGCCACTATAAGACTTCAGAAGAACCTTGGTATCCACAATCTTTTAGCTTAACCTGAACATGTCTTTCCTTTGATCCCAGGTCTTCAGATAAACTCAACCAATTGTCAATTGTAAAATGTTTAAATTTACCTATAGCCTGAAAGCCCCGCCCCTTGCTTTGAATTGCCCCGCCTTTCTGAACCAAACCAATGTATTTCTTAAATGTATTTGATTGATGTCTTATGCCTCCCTAAAATGTATAAAACCAAGCTGTACCCCGACCATCTTGGGCACATGTTCTCAGGACCTCCCGAGGGCTGTGTCATGTGTCATGGTCACTCATATATGGCTCAGAATAAGTCTCTTAAAATATTTTACCGAGTTTGACTCTTCATCAACACCTATTCTATTGAATGAACTGGATTTCCACTGTTAATATTATCCTATTGTAAAAAGTAGTGAGGTAACAGACTTTTTGTCAGCCTTGTACTTACAGAGTAGATGACTCTGTGATCTGAGCCCTAATTCCTAACAGAGGATGCTTTGGAATGAATAAATCCAGAGGTACCTTGAACTGGAGGTTGGCCCTGCTTCATGGTAGCATTTTCCCAGAATACATGTCTCCATAATAAAAAGAGTTCCTGAATGGCAGATGAAGGTATCCAGTCATAAAGCCAAGAGATAAGCCACCCATTCCAGAATAGCTGCCTCCTCCTTGATCTGCAATGATCAAGTGGCAACTGTGACAGAGTCAACAGGTTGTACAGTGCACAGAAGGGATGTTCTGGCTGAGTGCAGAAAGTCTGCAAATGTGTGGATGAGAGAGCAAAGGAAGAAGTCCTAAGTTGAGGAGAATCTGTCCTTTAGGGACAGGAAAAGGAAAATGAGCAAGAAGAATAGAAGATTTTAAAAAGAAATGAAGCTGGAAATCTAACATCATAGCCTAATCCCTAAATACCCCACAGATGTTAGAAGAATGCCAAGCACTGCTGAACTTGATAGACGTAGACATAGATAGATAGGTAGATACAGAGGTTGAGATAGATAATAGATAGGCAGATAGATAGATACATACATACATACATAGGCGTACATAGATATATAGATGGATACATAGATACATAGATAGCTACATAGATACATAGATGTATTGAATTGTATACATACACGTGTATACATCATATATACCTATGTATGAGAGAGACAAGTGAGATATTAAATTATAATTAGCTAAAGACCATTTACAATACCCTATACAAAGAGAAATATCTAAAGTGTTTTTGGATATTTAATTCCATATTCTTTAGCAATTCATCCAATTTCCCTCCGGCAGAGATTCAGGACAAAGACATTTCAAGTCATTTTACAGTGAGTCTCAAAAAGCAGTAAAATACCTTTATTCTGAGCGCCATTTTAAACTTTTAAACAGGTTGATGCTACTGTGACTCTTATTCCTGTCACCAGAGAAGCAATTCAGAAGACTTGTTAATATTTCAGAAGTTGCTCAAACTTCCTATAAAGTGATAGGCCTGACCTCCTGGAGTTAATGTGAGAATCATAGCTGTTAATACACGTAAAGTACCTAGAACAATGCTTGACATACAATAAATGCTATGTAAGTGTTAGCCATGATTAGTATTTTCATCAATCAAAAATGCATCTTTTCTGTCTCACACTCTTTTTTCTTAAAGTGCTCTGTCATTTCTTTATTTTTAATTATACTTGTCACTCTTGCTCCAAAATTTCTTTCTTTTATATTTTTATTCCTTCATATACTGCTTCCAATACCTTCCTACCCAAACAAAAAACTGCCTCTCTCCTTTAAGAATATCCACTAGTAGTCCCTAGAAAGATTATTCTTCAGACACTTACCATAAGGTGGGGAGGGGTTAGCGTTCACCTTTTTTCATGCTGCCATTTTTAAAACTACACTATCTCAGTCCCCTTATATTCAGGATAACACCATTCATGATTCATCCTTTCTTCACTGGGCCTCATGCCATCATGTCCACCTTTTTGTCAATACAAAAACACCTGTCATTTTCCTTGAAACCTCAGAGCCCTGTGCAGTGTCATCCAGTTCCCTGGCCTCACTCTTTCCTAACTGCTGTGAGTAAATGACTACCACTTCTTTTTCAGGATGTTACTTCTTTTTTTTCTTTTTTTTTTTCGAGATGGAGTTTCACTCTTGTTGCCCAGGCTGGAGTGCAGTGGCACGATCTTGGCTCACTGCAACCTCCACCTTCCAGTTTCAAGCAATTCTCCTGCCTCAGTCTCCTTGGTAGCTGGGATTACAGGCACCCGCCACCATGCCAAGCTAATTTTTGTATTTTTAGTAGAGATGAGGTTTCACCATGTTGGCCAGGCTGGTCTCGAACTCCTGACCTCGTGATCCACCCACCTCAGCCTCCCAATGTCTTGTGATTACAGGACTAAGCCACCATGCCCGGCCAGGATATTACTTCTTGAGTCAGATCCCACATTCACTCATCACCTAGTGCTCTTCCTTCTAAAATCTTTACTTCCATCATGTCACTTAAATTACAAATTGCTGGCATTTCTTTACGTTAATTGAGTATCTTGGCATGTGTCTCATAGTATTTGTCATAATACATACATCTGCTATCATCATGTGATTTAAATGCTCACAGAGTGGATTAACTCAGCGTCTATCATGCCAGGCTCCTTCTTTCCTTATTTCAACAACACCTGCTTCTAAATCTTAAGGATATCTGCACCTGTGGTGTTCTGGCTCCTATAAATTCTCCCAGGTAATCATCCCTTGCTGTTATCTTCCTCAATCCTTTTCCAGGTTAGACCGCAGTGTATAACATTTAACTAGTCAGTTCTTGCCATTCATCTCTTTGCAGTAGCAATTGATCTTACATTCCCGTGAACAAGCCCTAAACACAAGACGTTCCAACCTTCCTCACCTGCCTCTTCCCTGCCTTTCCTTCAATGCTGCATCTCCCAGTCAGTATGCCACCTCTAACTTCTTTACAGAAAATGCTCTTGAAGAGGTTGTTTGTACTTATCGTATCCAAGTCTTTGTATTATATTCACCTACTGCTATCCTTTCATTTTACAATTCCTCTATAATTGTGTTTACTACCACCAGTGACCACTGGGTTGTTTAATTCATGGGTATTTTCCACGTGTGCTACCTGATTTGCCTGCAGAATTGGATGCTATTAACTAAACCTCTTTTTTTTTTCTTTTTTTTGTTTATTATTATTATACTTTAAGTTTTAGGGTACATGTGCACAATGTGCAGGTTAGTTACATATGTACACATGTGCCATGCTGGTGTGCTGCACCCATTAACTCGTCATTTAGCAATAGGTATATCTCCTAATGCTATCCCTCCCCCCTCCCCCCACCCCACAACAGTCCTCAGAGTGTGATGTTCCCCTTCCTGTGTCCATGTGTTCTCATTGTTCAATTCCCATCTATGAGTGAGAACATGCGGTGTTTGGTTTTTTGTCCTTGCGATAGTTTACTGAGAATGATGATTTCCAATTTCATCCATGTCCCTACAAAGGACATGAACTCATCATTTTTTATGGCTGCATAGTATTCCATGGTGTATATATGCCACATTTTCTTAATCCAGTCTATCATTGTTGGACATTTGGGTTGGTTCCAAGTCTTTGCTATTGTGAATAGTGCCGCAATAAACATACGTGTGCGTGTGTCTTTATAGCAGCATGATTTATAGTCCTTTGGGTATATACCCAGTAATGGGATGGCTGGGTCAAATGGTATTTCTAGTTCTAGATCCCTGAGGAATCGCCACACTGACTTCCATAATGGTTGAACTAGTTTACAGTCCCACCAACAGTGTAAAAGTGTTCCTATTTCTCCACATCCTCTCCAGCACCTGTTGCTTCCTGACTTTTTAATGATTGCCATTCTAACTGATGTGAGATGGTATCTCATTGTGGTTTTGATTTGCATTTCTCTGATGGCCAGTGATGGTGAGCATTTTTTCATGTGTCTTTTGGCTGCATAAATGTCTTCTTTTGAGAAGTGTCTGTTCATGTCCTTTGCCCACTTTTTGATGGGGTTGTTTTTTTCTTGTAAATTTGTTTGAGTTCATTGTAGATTCTGGATATTAGCCCTTTGTCAGATGAGTGGGTTGTGAAAATTTTCTCCCATTTTGTAGGTTGCCTGTTCACTCTGATGGTAGTTTCTTTTGCTCTGCAGAAGCTCTTTAGTTTAATTAGATCCCATTTGTCAATGTTGGCTTTTGTTGCCATTGCTTTTGGTGTTTTAGACATGAAGTCCTTGCCCATGCCTATGTCCTGAATGGTAATGCCTAGGTTTTCTTCTAGGGTTTTTATGGTTTTAGGTCTAACGTTTAAGTCTTTAATCTAAAACTGCCCAAGGTAATTTATAGATTCAATGCCATCCCCATCAAGCTACCAATGACTTTCTTCACAGAATTGGAAAAAACTACTTTAAAGTTCATATGGAACCAAAAAAGAGCCCGCATCGCCAAGTCAATCCTAAGCCAAAAGAACAAAGCTGAAGGCATCACACTACCTGACTTCAAACTATACTACAAGGCTACAGTAACCAAAACAGCATGGTACTGGTACCAAAACAGAGATATAGATTAATGGAACAGAACAGAGCCCTCAGAGATAACGCTGCATATCTACAACTATCTGATCTTTGACAAACCTGAGAAAAACAAGCAATGGGGAAAGGATTCCCTATTTAATAAATGGTGCTGGGAAAACTGGCTAGCCATATGTAGAAAGCTGAAACTGGATCCCTTCCTTACACTTATACAACTAAACCTCTTTTTAAAGCCGTTTCTAACTTGGTTTCTATGATACAACTCTCCCCTATCTTTCTACCTGATTCTCAGACAGATATTTATCGGGCTCTTTTATTTTTTTCTTTCTCCCTGTACCATCATTCTCCATAGGTCTGCTCTCATTCTATTTTCTCTCCAACCACATCCTCTTCTTGGATGATCCCATTCACGTCCATAGCAACAATTCCCACCTGAGTGCTGATGGCTTCCAAGCAGGTGCTCCCGCCCTTTGCTCAGCTCCAGACGTGTGTATAGAATTGTTTGCCAAAACCTTGACTTGGATATACTACTTAATTCTCACACTTGAACTACCACAAAACAAAATGTCTTAGTTTTCCAAATCTTCTCCCTTTTTGAATTTATTTTGTGAATGAATCACTCCACAATCCAACCTTATTATGATTTTCTACATCCATCATGTCACTTATATTTGGACAATTCTTTGTCTTCTGTCACCCATTGTCATCTCAGATTTTCATGCTCATCACCATGGCTGTGATCCGGACTTTATCTTCATCATTAATCTTCTGGCTGCTATACTTACACAAGTTCTATCTCTTTCATCTCATAGAATAATGTTCTTAAAATATAATTCTCATGGATGCTCCCTTGCTAAAAATTGTTGTTACTTTCTCTTTTTAATATGGCCTGTGATATTTGTAGTATAAAATACAAAGAAGTTTCTAACCACTTGTCCTGGTTCATCCACCCACAGATACCCATCCTACACACATTCTTCTAATCACATCAGTCTTCCTGCTGTGCCCCATGGCCCATGCTCTTGCTCCCTTCACTTAAATCACAGCACTTGAGCACAACTTATCTTTGCAGGAAAATTTCATCTCTGCCCTTGACTGTGCAGTGGTGGGATGAGCACTCATTTTAACATGGTTTTGAATTGCTCTGTTTTTTCTTTACATAGAGCCCTCTGTATGCCTGTCTATTTTATTTTGTCTATCTCACCCACTGGTCTGTGTCTTTCATCTTTTTATTTTATTTTATTTTAATTTTTTGAGATGGACTTTCGCTCTTGTCTCCCAGGCTGGAGTGGAGTGGCACGATCACTGCAACTTCCGCCTCCCGGGTTCGAGTGATTCTCCCACTGCAGCCTTATGAGTAGCTGGGATTACAGGCACGCACCACCATACCTGGCTAAATTTTCTATTTTCAATAAAAATGGGGCTTCACCATGTTGGCCAGGCTGGTCTCAAACTCCTGACCTCAAGTGATCTGCCTGCCTCAGACTCCCAAAGTGCTGGAATTACAGATTTGAGCCACTGCACCTAGCCTGTGTCTTTCATGTTGTTCACAGAACATAGCAAAGGCTAAGACATAATAACTGTTGAATAATGATGAATAAATGGATTTTAAAGAGGCAATTAGGAATATCAGATTTTTTTATTTCTACAAAAATACGTGAATTTGATTGTACTCTAAGGACCCTTTACTAGTACCAGATGAGGATGGTCTGTTCAAATAATTTCTTCTATACTTCCATACTCTCAGGTAGAGGAAAGAAGATTAAAAATAGAATATTTCCTTATATCCCTACACAGAACACTGATATTTTATATGTGATTCCCTTTGTTCCATATACCAAAGCATAAAGTATAATTCAGTGTGACACATATGGGAAAGTATATAAGAGCCAAATTCCCTCATCCATATGTTTGCTGATGAAATTAACCCATTTTAATGAAATGGTTTTTGCACATAGCAAAAGATTAAATGTCTCATGAATTATATAATGCGTATACTGTGTTACAAAATAATTTAGCCTGTGACATGAACATAATAGTGTAAAACAGAAAATATATGAAAGTAGACATATAAACACCAATCCAAGAAAGTTATAAATAGATAGAAAATCAAGGCCCAGATAAGGAGGAATGTGAGTATTCAGTGCAAAAGAACCTTGGTAGTAATTATAGTGTTAAGTTGAGTCTCCTAGCAGCTATGTTAAAATGAAGATAACATCATTTAAGCATTTCTCACCTTAATTAAAGGGGAGTTTGTCTGTGAAGGAAATCATTTCCTAATACTGAATTATGATATAAGTGCCTTTGCTGAGACATTTTATATATATGGGCCATTGAATTATGATACTCTTCAACAATATTTTTGTATTAGGCAACAAAATGGATTTCATATGACTATTTGTTGTATTGTTCTTTTATTAAAAGAAGTAGGGCATGACCCCAAAACTTAATTTGGGGAAAGAAATTCTGTTGGGAACTAAGGCAATATAGTTCAAGTTTGTAGCCTCCTCATGATTTCATTTGACCAAGGCTAAAATTTATAATACCCAGAGGAGTGACAGCCTTCAAGTGATTTTCTGTAAGTATTAAAGTTGAGGCGTTTATTAAATGTCCACTTCTGTTTGGTGACACTTTAAGATTTTCTAGTTATTTTGAAGACTCATAACATTCTACAAAGAAAATTCCTTAGCAAAAAATAAATATTTTTTTTAATTTTTTATATTTAATATTTTTATTTTTTGTATTTTCTCAAAATAAATATATTGCTCACAATTTTAATGCCTCAGCATTAAAGCTAAAAAGGAAAAGGGTATTATCTGTCCTAAACTATTTGTAATTGATAAATAAGAGTTTAAATTTTTCCCTACAGAGTTTTATTATTAAGCCATTATTCAATGATGAGAAAGAGGGAAGTGAAATATCTGCCAAATACTTCTGATATGTCAGATATACTTCCAGGTTATTTTACATATTTTATATCATTGAATGTCAGAATGAAACCTGTGAAAATCATAGCTGGCTAAAAGTAGATATTTAACTTTTGTGGACTTGTTGAAACCCAGTACAGAGATGTGTCTACCTGGGATCATGAAATCAAATATTCAGAAGAAATATATTTTTCATACGTATTCTGAAATCAGTGGCTGAAACCACAAGAAATAAGTGAAAAGAGCTTATAAATACTGATTTATTGAGTTTATTCCCTTAGGTTCATATCATGGAGATGCTTAAAATACTTAAGCTAGAGTTATATTTAAAGTACCGCTATATACAGATGCAATACAACTTATTTTACAGAGATTCCCTTTGGGGGACAAGAATTATTAATGCAGGTGGTTATACTGAGCTCCCTCTTTCTGTTTGCTAATGGGGATTCTGGTTTTGTCTGCTCAATTTCTTCCCCATTGCTCTTCTCTGAAAAGACACTGCTGGTGTCCGGCAGTGATATTCTCTTTCATATCTCCACATCAGTACAATGATAAGAGGAAATTGGAAACAAAAAGGCAGCGGAGGGGTGGTAGGTAAAGATTGAGAAGATGCATTTGAGTAAGGTCTAGGTGACCTTTCTTCCAGAAAAGAAAAAAACATATAGAGTCAGGAGGTAATTAAAAATTTTAACCAGAAGGATTTAAAGAAAGAGAGGTATCGATAAAAGGATATAAAGATGTGTGCATCATGTATACATATGTAAAAAACCTGCACGTTGTGCACATGTACCCTAGAACTTAAAGTATAATTAAAAAAAGATGCGTGCATTATATTTTATGGTTTATTCAGATATCACCAAAATACAAATAGACTCTTGAGGTATTTTTACATTATGTTTCATTATAATAGAATGATTTACATTCCTCTCGGTATATACCCAGTAATGGGATTGCTGGGTCAAATGGCATTTCTGGTTCTAGGTCTTTTAGGAATTGCCACACTGTCTTCCACAATGGTTGAACTAATTTACATTCCCACCAACAGTATAAAAACTTTCCTGTTGCGTCTGTTTTTTGCTTCACTATTCACAATAGCAAAGACATGGAATCAACCCAAATGACCATCAATGATAGACTGGATAAAGAAAATGTGGTACATATACTCCATGGAATACTATGTAGTCATAAAAAGGAATGAGATCATGTCCTTTGCAGGGACATGGATGGAGCTGGAAGCCATTATCCTCAGCAAACTAACATAGGAACAGAAAACCAAACACCGCATGTTCTCGCTTATAAGTGGGAGCTGAATAATCAGAACACATGGACACGGGGAGAGGAACAAAACACACTGGGACCTATCAGGGGGCCAGACGGGAAGGGAGAGCATCAGGATAAATAGCTAGTGAATAGGGGCCTTAACACCGAGGTGACAGGTTGATAGGTGTAGCAAACCACCATGGCACACGTTTACCTATGTAACAAACCTGCACATGTATCCCAGAACTTAATTTTTTTTTAATATTACATATCAGTTTTTTTTAAATCAGAGTGTTGTCTTGCTATATCATGTGGGTCACATCTTTATAGGCATTATGTATTCTAATAAAATGGCAAGAGAAAAAATATTTAAACAGTTCAATCTAGAGGTAAAATGGAACAGTTGAGGCTGGTCTTGGCCAAGAGTCAGTTGAGTCTGGGCTCTGGCCCTACCTGGCCATGTTTATGGATAAGTTTCTTAACTTCTTTTCTTCACAATATAACCAGGCTAACAGCAGCCTGATGGGAGTCCAACTGAGCAGGGTTTGAATCCCAGCTTTGCCAGTTAGCATGATGAGATGTCAGGTAAGTTACTTAATTCAAGCCCCATGTCCTCATCTGTAAATGCAGACAACATTATCTACCTTCAGGTTGTTGTCAGGATTAATATAATTTATGCAAATTATTTTACCCAACATTTGGCATATATTTGTGTACAGTAATTGGCATATGTTTGGTATAAAAGAAATGTTACAAAACATGAGTGTTTTCCTTGTTATTGGTGTGGTACCTTGCATTTTCAAATTGTCTTAGTCCATTCACATTACTATAACAAAACACCTTAGACAGGATAATTTAGACAATTATAAAACAGAAATATATGCCTCACAGTTCTGGAGGGTGGTAGTTTGGGACTGAGATGTCAGCAGATTTGATATCTGGCAAGAGCTTGCTCTGTACTTCATAGATGGTGACTTCTGTGTGTCCTTACATGGTGGAAGGGGCTAGGGAGTTTTCGGAGGCCTCTTTTACAATGGCACTAATCCCATTTATGAGAGCTCTGCCAGTCATATTCCAAAGCCTTCATCTCTTAATACTGTTGCATTGGAGATTAAGTTTCAACACATGAATTTTGGAGACACAAACATTTAGACCATAGCACAAGTCGATACGTTTCTCTTTTGTTTAGATTTGCTGATAGAGAAATTGAGAGACAGATTGAGATTCAGTAAAGGGTAAAGTTACTGAAGTTGTAAAAATATATTCAAGAACATTATAAGGGAAATGTATAGGGCATTGCAGCAAGTAAAATATAATATGGATACTGTGAATGATTTCTAAAAATTCAAGTTTACCAAAAATATATTGTGAAGACTTGAACTGTTTGAAACATTTAGTCCTTGTAGATCATGAGTGGAAGAACAGACTCTCTAAGTAGTGAAGGGAAATAGAGCAACATTTTTGGCACCAGGGGACTGGTTTTGTGGTAGACTATTTTTTTCACAGACCTGGTGGTGGTGGGGATGGTTTCAGAATGATTCGAGCCCATTACATTTATTGTGCACTTTATTTCTATTATTATTACTTTGTAACATATAATGAAATAGTTATACAGCTGATCATAATGTAGAATCAGTGGGAGCAGAAGCTTGTTTTCCTGCAACTAGGTGTTCCCATCTGGGGGGTGATGGGAGACAGTGACAGATCATCAGGCATTAGATTATCATACACAGCCTAGATCCCTTGCATGCTGAGTTCACAGTAGGGTTCATACTCCTATGAAAATCTAATGCTGCTGCTGATCTGACAGGAGGAGGAGCTCAGAGGGTAACAAGAGCCATGAGGAGCAGCCGTAAATACAGATGAAGCTTCGCTCACTCAGCCGCCACTCACCGTGCTTTGTAGTCTTGTTCCTAACAGCCACAGACTAGTATGGATTTGGAGACCACTGAAATATCCAGCAAGCCTTTTAAATGAGTGAATTAGTCCATTCCAACCTCTGGAATATAAAAGGTAAATAGTCTCTCAGGAATTCACACTGTGTGGCCTTCTGCATTGAAGGAATCACCTAAGTTATCTGGAGCTTCATGTACAAGGGTCAGATGTTGCTGGCATTGTCCTAACCCTGCAGAGCTGCTCCCAAATCAGTCCTTCATTTGGGATGAGATTCATGCCTTGAGATTCATGCCTTGAGACCCTAATTTCCTTCATGTTTTCAAAGATGTCTATTTTCCAGGAGGACACATCTTCATTTTTAAGGAAAACTCTGGCTACAGGCCATCAGATGTTTTTCCCCCTGCCAACACTCTGGATGACGTTAGTGCATTTGTGCAAAATACATTCAACACCCTGGCCTCACACCTTTTGATCTCATCTTCAATAACATGTATTTCTTCTCCAATTTAGGCACCCACATTCATTGCCTCATCAGGAATGATGACATCTTCTGTAGCTATTCACATTGTATTTTTGAATTCCAGTGGCGCTCTCACCTTTGACTTCAATACTTGATTCTTTTAGTTCTTTAAAATTTTTATTTTCCCTTCACACATTATTTGATCTACTGTAGAACACTGTTTTCTTCCACTTTTGCCTCACTTATTTACCAAGTCTCTCTCTCTCTCTTTCTCTTTTTTTTTCTTTCTTTCTTTTGAGATGGAGTCTTGCTCTGTTCCCTAGGCTGGAGTGCAGTGGCGCGATCTTGGCTCGCTGCAACCTCCACCTCACAGCTTCAAGCGATTCTCCTGCCTCAGCCTCCCAAGTAGCTGGGATTACAGGCACCTGCCAAAATGCCTGGCTAATTTTTGTATTTTTAGTAGGGATGGGGTTTCACCATGTTGGCCAGGCTGGTCTTGAACTCCTGACCTCAGTACCCACCTCGGCCTCCCAAAGTGCTGGGATTAAAAGTGTGAGCCACCACACCCAACCAACCAAATATCTCTTAAGCACCTCAAGTGCTTTACAACAGGGAATGCCAGAATACACCAATTCCAAGCCAAATCCACACAGGAGTGAAAAATTATGTTTAGATAAATGCAACTGTTCAAACACATGCTTTCAAAAACACTTCTTCCTTAGTGCTGAGGGCCATCTTGATACTTTGTTAAACAGGATTTATCAAGAGACAGAATAGAGAGATTCAGGGAGAGTGTGATGCTTTCTTTAATGCCCTGATCCTGAGTTAGATGTATCAGCAATGTGTCTCAGAGCTTTTTATAAACCTCCTGTTTCCACATCTACCACCTTCTATCACACTGGATTCTTTACATAGTTTCCTCCACGATGCTGTAAACGTTAAGGATGTCAAATCAAGATTGAATCTGATTTTCTCCATCGCATGTATATTATAGCAAAGTACCTGGTACATGGTTTATATTTAATAAATATTTATCATCTAAGTGGATGAGTTACCCTCCATTATCTCCCCAAATAAATGCCGATTTCAAAAAAAAATACCAAATTTTGCCAACTCTCTATTCAAACCCACATCTTTTGTTTTCAGGAAATGACATATTCTCTTTAATGAAAATAAGGACACAAAGTATCATCTACCTTTATGTAGCCAGTCCCACCCTCCTATAAACTTTTCTATAATTGGGTGATGAGTGATCCTTTCTCTTAACTAAATAGAATTTTTCACTTGTAGAATTGATCTAGCTCATACCTTTCATTATATCTTTTATCTTTCCCCATTTGTTATTGTGTCTCATAACTCTGCCTTCAGCCCTTCCCACTTCTCTCTTATTTTACCTGTAAACATGACTGAGGCAAAATGATTGAGGTAGAATGACGTAAGAAAAAATAGGGTAATTTTAGAATGTCATTCCAGTGTGAGAGAACTTCAGTGGACCACTTTATCTTCTAAAATTACCCTCTTTTTGTTATGCTATTCTCTAGCTTCCAACTACTTTTTTTTTTTTTTTTTAAAGAGATGGGGGTCTCGCTACATTGACCAGGCTGGTCTTCAAATCCTGGCTTCAAGTGATCCTCCCATCTTGGCCTCCCAAAGTCCTGGGATTACAGGTGTGAGCCACCACAGCTGGGCCCCAACTACTATCTTGCTGTCCCTTTTCTAATTCTCTTCTTTTCAAAGGAGTTTTCAATTTGCTACTTTACTTTCTCACATCTCACTCATGCATCAACCCAATGTACAGTAGCTTCTATCCTAACTACTCTACCAAAGCTGCTCTTCCATAACATTCCACTCCTTTCACTCAAAGTACCCCATATTTTTGAAGAATGGTGTCATTCATGATACAATGTTCTCTAGTAAGCAGATTTGGAGATGGGGATATATACTAGGGAGTGCCCTTGGAATAATATCTTTGAAAAGGAGAAGAAGGAAGCTGGATTGGGGGACAGAGGAAAAGCTGGGCTGAAAAGAAGTCCTGGACCACAGCTTTGGCCCATCTCACAGGGCACTTTGAAGATAAAATGGCCCACTGGAGTTCTCTCACATTGGAATGACATGACTGAGTCCTTAGAGGCCCCAAGTCCCCTCCCCACCTCTTTCACCTGCCTCCTTGCCTCACCTCAGTCAGTCATTGGCTATGGGCCACACCTGGGATGGGCATGACCTTGGGCAGGGGGAAGTTCTGCAGCTGAGGTTATGTCTGAAGGGGCTCACAGCTGAGTCATGTCTACTGACACAGCTCTCAGGAAGGACCTAGGTGATGCATCTCTGTGTATATATATCACATATATGAGTAATGATATTAGAGGTTTTATAATTTTACCTTTTTTCTCCATTTTATCTTTAATCTTCACTGTATTTCAGTCATGGTCTTCTGGCTTCAAAATGACCTTTAAGATTCAGCAAAGAATACACAGCTTTTTAAACATGGAGAATAAAACAAGAACAATGTGATAGCATAGTGCAATGTTGCCACAGAAATAAACAATAAAAAAGAATTTAAAGAGAGAACCAGGAGGCAATTTCATAAATGCCACCATTACATTACTTAGGTTAAGCATTTGAATTTATCTAGAAAATTGTCATTGGCCAAGATATTAACATCTATAGAGGAATGGAGAAGTACGAAATTAAAGTTCATAAGAATCAAGTCCGGAAAAATAGAAAATGTGTATAGGCTATTGTTCTCAGTTTGGCAAATAAAATTAAAAAATAGGCCGGGTGCCGTGGCTCAGGCCTGTAATCCCAGCACTTTGGGAGGCTGAGGCAGGCCTATCACGAGGTTAGGAGTTGGAGACCATCCTGGCTAACATGGTGAGACCCTGTCTCTACTAAAAATACAAAAAATTAGCCAGGCATTGTGGTGGGGGGCTGTAGTCCCAGCTACTTGGGAGGCTGAGGCAGGAGAATGGCGTGAACCTGGGAGGCAGAGCTTGCAGTGAGCCGAGATTGCGCCACTGCACTCCAGCCTGGGCAACAGAGCAAGACTCTGTCTCAAAATAAATAAATAAATAAGCAAACCCAGAATTGGTTAATTTCAAATAACATTTCTAGTATTTCCCACACTTTTTTTTTTACATATTTTAAAATCACTAATATAGCATTACATTTTAAAAAGGCATATTTTAATATCTTACCTTGAAATCGTAAGATGTATTTGTTCAACCAAATCTTACAGTAAAGCAGTATAAAAAATATAAATTCTACAGTGTGATAGAAATGCAAAGTATTTGATGTTCAATTTAATCATTTTTTCAGGAACCTAAATATTATTTATTAATTATTACTTTAACTATTTAAGATTAGTTACAATGAAAAGAATATCGCCTTAGAGATCTCCCATTAATTATTCAGTTCCCAGCCTCTGATTTCTTTATAAACTTCTAAATTCTTCAGAGATAAATGTACTTGGCTCAAATTTAATCATGTTACAATACAGGTTCTGTATCAACTTAGTTTTTGTAGACACTATATGGTATAAGAAGACGATGTTTAATTTTATGTCAATATCTTGCATAAACTTGTTCAATTAATCCATTCAAAAAACAGTCATTGAGTTCATTTCATGTCCCAGGCACTGTTAAAAACATTCATCTTATGTGGTGAAAAAGTATGTATGAAAGTGCATACTTTCATATGAAAAGTACTGATGTTTTTTCTAAAACTTGAAGT
Organism: Pongo pygmaeus; assembly: GCF_028885625.2. Taxonomy (NCBI): domain Eukaryota; kingdom Metazoa; phylum Chordata; class Mammalia; order Primates; family Hominidae; genus Pongo; species Pongo pygmaeus. The sequence continues at coordinate 101,915,843 of NC_072387.2, forward strand.
GTAGTCTCTGATTTGCCTATCTAAAGAGTGAAAAATTTCATTTTTACTTTCTGCAGAAATTCAGTTTCTTGTTGTTTTATCATCATACGTACAACTTTTATTGAAATATTTCTCTAGAGGCATAAAATTTATTGCCATTTTTGAAAACCAGATATTAGGGGTTTCATAGTGCTGTAGGCTGAATGATGGTGGCCCCCAAAATTCAACTGTTGAAATGTAACACCCAATATGATGGTATTTGCAAGTGGGGCCTTAGAGGGAGGGGATTAGATTATGATGGTAGAGCCCTCATGAATAGGATTAGTGCACTTATAAAAGAGTCCCCAGAGAGACTCCTGCCCCTTTCACCAAGTGGGGCACAGGGAAGAGATGGCAATTCATGAATCAAGAAGCAGGTCCTCACCAAAGCTTATGGCACTTTGATCTAGGGCTTCCCACCCTCCAGAACTATGAACAACAAATTTCTATTGCTTAGAATCCACCGATTGATGGTATTTTGTTAAAGCTGTTTAAATAGATTAAGACACCTAGGATGGGAAACCAGTTAATACTGTAATACAGAGATGAGCTTTCTCTTCCTCTAACTACTTTTAAAGTCTAAGACAATTAGAAAATGATGTTTTGTGTAGCTGTATTTTGATTTAAAATTACATGCCTCAATTAATGATGAACTAACTTGATTTTGTGCCTGAGTTTTAATAAGTGTGATATGTTTGAATCAACATGAATTATTTTATCAGTTCAAAATATCCAAAAAATTTTTGTCTGGTTAAGATCATGTGCATCTCCATGATGGGATTAGTGTTCTTATAGGAAGAGAGAGTGAGACCATAACTCTCTGTCTTTCTCTTTTTTGTGCCATGTGAAGACATAGTCAGAAGGCAGGAGCCTGTAGTCTAAAAAGGGGACTTTCATGAGGGACTGAATCTGCTGGCACCTTGTTTTGGACTTCCCAGCCTCCAGAATTGTGAGAAATAAATGTCTGTTTAAGACAGCAGTCTCTGGTATTCTGTTACAGCAGCTTGAGCTGCCTAAGACACCACGACAATATAAAAATTTTAACAAGACTAGCCTGGGCACCATAAGAAGGCCCCATCTTTAAAAATAATACAAATACTAATAATCACAACAAACTAAAACATTTGGAATTTTTAAGTGATAATTTTCTCATTAGATACAGAATCAGTTACTTAGAAAGATACAGATCCCTAACTCTATTATTTTTAATATTTCTTTTAAAATGTTCATCATTTTGAGGATTAAGATTTTCTAATGCATCCATATATACACACATGCATATATTCATACAAATAACTATAGATATTCATTTTATCAATGATTTATTTTGACTTTCATTTGTTTAAAAATATTAAATTTATTTTATAAATGAACAATGCATTTATTATACCATTTTAATTCCAACTACTAGCTACTTAACAATTCATTTAAGTATATTTATATAGGAATGCCTAAAATGCTGTCACCTAATGTTTAACAATTATTTTCGTTTTCGAGCAGTAGAATTTGAGTGATTTTTATTACTTTTGATTCTGCAATGTGATGTATTAATTTTTTCATAATGTCTTTCATATTTATTAAAAAGTTAATTAAATCATCGTAAGAATATTGTACATGTATTTTTGTTAAAACAGGATGTTTAATGGTCAAAATTCTCTATTTACTAAATCTTTCTCAGTCAATGCTTCAGACTTACCTTTTCTACATTTAGTAATGAAAAAATTTTAATTTCAATGTTATATGATAGAACATAAAGTATCTATTTTAAATTTTACCTCCACAAACATCTTTAACCAGAAAATGAAATAAGCATTAAAAATATTGAATAAAATACTAGTCTTCAGGTCTGTTGCTTTGAAAATGTGCTTCCTCTTTGAGCAGTATCTGAATTTTTATTACTATACCAGGGTATAGATGAAATATCTAACTAGTATACTTTTAAATTAAAACCATAAAAAATATACACAGAATTCAGTAGTGCATACTGAGCATGTAAAACATTTTGCCTATTACATTCTTCATGTTGATGGTAGCTATGGCTAGGGTTTGTAGATACCTGTTTCACTGGCTTTTAGAGCTGCTTAGGTTAAATATGCTATAATATACCAGTCCCTGCTGGCTTTGAACTACTTGGAATTCTAAGAAGTAGAGTAACATATTACAAACCTATAGACAATATGATAAATGTACCACGAATGACACAAAATATTTTCTGCATGTCACATACGGAGTCATTCTCTATTTTGTCAATATCTTTAGTTAATTCAAAAGTTCCCAATGCAAAAATCAATCAAGAATTTCACCCCCCACAGTGAAAAAAAAAAAAAAAAACAATGTGAAAGCAGTCAGGTTTTAGTCACTGTAAATCACAATTTCAATTCCACCCTGTCCAGAGAAAGATATTTACGTTCTTCTCATTCCAAATACATACAGGCCATGAGTTAACAATCTTTCATTTTCCTAAAACACCAACAGATTTGCTTTTTTACTTTCATTTGTAGTTTATAGTACTCACGATTAAGTGGATCTAAATAAATATATTTGAGGTATATATCTATAATATATACATATCTATCTATCTGACTATGTATCTATGTATCTATCTATCTATCTATCTATCTATGTGGAGTAAAGATCAATGCTATTGTCTATGCATTAGCCACTCCCATTTATGAGAATTTTCTAAACTTGTTGCTATATATCTCTTAAATGGTGTCAGTTGGCCAAATTTATTTCCTGAAAAACAGCTGAGCAGCCAACAATGAAAATGAAGCTCTCTGCATACCTCTTATGCATACTGCATACACCTTAGGCTCTCTGCATGCCTCTCAGGCACTTATACTTACATATATTTGTATCTCATTACATAGTGACACACTCCTAAAATAAAGTAAATCATGAGTTATTTTCTAGACAAATTTGATAAGGCTGTTATTTGATAACAATTTAAAATTATGCCACCAGATGCCTATACTTTGACTTATAAAATGTATTATGTTCTGTATGGGCAAATAGGAAGTGTAGAAGTTGAGCAGCTACCTGGTAAGATTACCTAAATCCACAATGCCACTGGACAACATTGAAGTAGATATTTAAATAAGTGAAGGTAATCAAGCAGTTGAGTTCACTAATAAAATTATACTTGGAATCTTACATCATTCCCAGATTAATATATGCAATGTATATCAAATGTCATTGCTATGGAAATGTAAATTTTTACACATGAGGTTAAATTTTTATAAAGAATTTTTTCTATAGAATTGACCTTGAGAAACTTGACATCCTCTGTTTCTGGCATGTATTAAGAAAATGTCAACCCAATGTCAAAGGATAATTAATTTTTTTAAAGGAAAGTACAATAATGGTTCTCATACAAATGTAAAATGAATATATGTTCATGACTTTATTTAACTGATTAATAAATAAGAGTGCCATAGGATGTTTTGACTGGTTCAAAGGAGAATACAAAGAGCAGAGAATATATAGGCAGACATTCATGCTGAAATGAATTTGCTTAATAAAGGCAAAATTAGCCAATATCCCTAGGGTGACAGTCAAATATATCTACACTGGATAATTTGCATTTTCATGGACAGGAATTATTTGCAATTTACACAGTCGTGAAATAGGTAAAACAAACAAAAAGCAAAAGGCTCAGAAACCCCATATAATCGGCTAAACTAACATTGTTTTCCATTGAAAATGTTTACTAATTTTTGAGACCATTTCAAAGTTTTTCTTAATTTTTCTCTACTCTAGAAAAGTCAATAAATTATTTCCAATGAATATTAAAGGCCTTTTTCTTTGTTGAATTAGTATTTTGAAAAATTTATGAAAGGAGACAGAACATAAAAGCAGTCACCAAGTTTATCAGTTAAGTCAGTATTATTACAAATCCCAATTGAGAAGTATTTTTAAGTATATTTGTCTTTCCAAGACAAATATACATTAAACAGTCCTAATGTTTGTATCTTTTATGTTACATATATATGTATAGATGTGCAAGTATATGTATATCTAGATGTATATAAAAATACACAAACTCACATAGTTATTTCAGAGAATTATTTATGCAAATGTGTTGGATTTTCTTTTTGTGAAGCTATATTATCAAGAAGTTATTCTTAGTTTTACAGAAAATAAAACAACTCTAGATCTTTGTATCATAAAATAAATATCTGTTTATAAATATCAGTATTTTCTTTTTAATACTTCTAATGTACTCTTTTGGAGGTAATGGTGTATGAAACCCTATAAGTGCAATTTTACTTCATTAGTTAATTCAGATGAAACACAAGTTTTTAAGACCCAGCGTATGCCAACAATTGAGAAAGTCATTAAAGTAGAAAAAGATGGGTAGAGCCTGGGCTTTGGCTATGAATGTTAGAAAATGAATCACTGAGAGTAAAACATGTTTAAAAGATAAAAATAACAAAAGTTGGTTTGAAATTAATTTCAGCTATTGGCCATCAATTGGTTAGAAAGAGTAATTAAGAATGAGTCAAACCTTTCTTCTCTTCATTTAGTTCAAATATGTCATAAAAATAGTAAATTTTAGATGATTATAAGTTGATTGTGTCAAACTGGTTGAATGACATGTCATTGAAATTAATCTTTAGCTCGTAATGCTATCATTTGAGTTTTAATTAATATTGGGGTCAAAAAACTGATTTTCATTAGATACTGTTTTTAATGATCAATTTTTATGCAAATGATTTATATAAGGGGGAACTTCAATTCAATGTTTGGTAGCTGTTTGATTTTTAGGACATTATATATTTATATGTACACTGATTATCCTAAAGTTGTAAATAGTTAAGAAACTTTTCGGCCGGTCACGGTGGCTCACGCCTGTAATCCCAGCACTTTGTGAGGCCGAGGTGGGCGGATCACGAGGTCAGGAGATTGAGACCATCCTGGCTAACAGGGTGAAACCATGTCTCTGCTAAAAATACAAAGACAAAATTAGCCGGGCGTGGTGGCGGACACCTGTAGTCCCTCAGCTACTCAGGTGGCTGAGGCAGGAAAATGGCGTTGAACCCGGGAGGTGGAGCTTGCAGTGAGCCGAGATCACGCCACTGCACTCCAGCCTGGGCGACAGAGCAAGACTTCGTCTCAAAGGAAAAAAGAAAGAAAGAAAAAAGAAAAAAAAGAAACTTTTCAGCCAAAAAAATTGTCTAAAATAAAGATACACTCATATTATTTTCAAAAAAGAAAATCTAAATTGATTCCCTAATCAAAGAAACTGTAAATAAAATGTAACAAACTATATATTGCTTGGCCCCCAGACATTTCAAAGTTACCTTTCCTTTTAATATACATGTTCTAATATCATAAACAGTGATCTCAGAAAAATCCTAATTTGTCTCTTTTGTATATTTTCAGCAGATTGTGCTATTTCAAATTGTGTTTTTTCATTCCAATTCTTTTGTTCACATATTGCTTTTTTTGCCAGCGTTTTTCATATTTTAAATATATTAATATATTTTATATAGTAATATTGTGTTTCCATTTCTCTCTCTTCGTGTTTTATTTTGTTCCATAACCTTTGGCTTGTCCTTTTTATTCTATATTCCCATTTGTAGATGTAGTTTTCAAAGATGCTTTTCTTATTTACACAAACACAAGACTTCTGACCCAAAATATTCTGAATTCAATCAAAGTCAAAGCTCAAACATTTCTTAAAAATGAGATTTTTCTGAGTTGGGAACCAGAGTCATCTATTGCCTGATGCAATTTGAGAATAGAACTTGTGCCAACTCTCTGTGCATTATCAATAGAAGAAATAGGATAACATAGAGGCAAGGAATATACATTCACAGAGCAGGAAAAAATGCTGAGGGACTCATATAAATTGGGCTTATTAAAATAAATTTACCAAGTTATGGTACCAATTCTCCTTTTTTTGTTCAGTCCATAATAGAGTTCTCAATGCTTTCAATTCTTTTTTCTTATAATAGTTTTTCTAAATATTTAATTAATTAATTTATTTTTTTAGATGGTGTCTCTCTTCGTCATCCAGGCTGGAGTGTAGTGGCACGATCTTGGCTCACTGCAACCTCCGTCTCGTGGGTTCAAGCAATTCTCCTGTCTCAGCCTCCCTTGTAGCTGCGACTACAAGGTGCATGCCACCACACCTGGCTAATTTTTGTGTTTTTTTTTTTTTTTTTTTGAGACAGAGTCTCAGTCTGTTGCCCAGGCTGGAGTGCAATGGCACCATCTCAGCTCACTGCAACCTCCGCCTCCTGGGTTCAAGCGATTCTACTGCCTCGGCCTCCTGAGTAGCTGGGATTATAGGCGTGCGCCACCATGCTCGGCTAGTTTTGGCATTTTTAGTAGAGACGGGGTTTCACCACGTTGGTCAGTCTGGTCTCGAACTCCTGACCTCGTGATCTGCCCGCGTCAGCCTCCCAAAGTGCTGGGATTACAGGTGTGAGCCACTGCACCCACTCCTAAATCTATTATTTAAAAATCCACCTGTACAATTGGTATTCACAGAACTCTCCCATATATGTTATTATTTTATTCTCATAACTCTCTGTGACAAGTGTGGATACATTATTGATGTAGAAAATTAGATTACAGAGATAAAGTGACTTTCCCAAGGTCATGAGGCATGTAGGTGGCACATGTTGGGACCACAGCCTAGCTATCCAGATTTTTCTTCTACTCTGTGTTTCACTGTACCATCTCAGAAACCTTCAGCTCAGTCACCACATGTGAGATGGGTAATGACAGTCTTTGGAAAAGCAAAATTTCATTACTTACTAGCATTTTGTATCAATGACATACAGCTTTGGAGCACCTGAGATATGTAGTTTTTATTTCTTCCCCATCATTGGCCCTAGTTGCCGACTCCACTAACTCTCCCCCTTAGGGTTTTCCTATAACTATCTCTACCATTCATGCAATGACTTCTTGCCAAATATTCAGATTTGTTTATTCAGTTACTAGCTGGACTTACCCATTTGGAAGTCAGGATGTAACTCTTATTCAACATGTCTTAAATGGAAATCCCTCATTGGTTTTCTCCCAAGCTATTTGTAGTTGGGAGCATAATTCTCCCTCCCTGGAGCCTGTGTATATATAGGTTACATGGTGCCATGGTATGAATGTATTCAAATTCATGTGTTAAAGCTTAATCTCTGTTATAGTGGTATGGTAGTGAGAGGTGGTGCATTTTGGGAAGTGATTAAGGCACAAGGGTTCCACTCTCATGAATGGATCAGAAGCTTATAAAAGGGCTAATGGAAATAGCTTAGACCCTTTATTGCCGTTCCCTTCTGCTATATGAGGACAAAGCATTCACTCCTTCTGCTCTCTAAGGACATAGCAAGAAGACCTTTAACAGACACCATGTTGGTATGTTGTTCTTGGCTTCCCGGTCTTCAGAACTGTGGTATACAGTGGCATTTAAAAAACTAATAGAGTCTAGTATCTGAAAGTAAGGGTCTATTGTAACAAATCTTAAAAATGTGCAAGAGGCTTTGGATTTTGGTGATAGGCCAAGGATGGAAGAACTTTGAGGAGCATGACATAATAAACCTAGATGGTCTGAAAAGAGTGTTTGTAGAAACATGGATATGCATGAATTTGCTAGTAAAGAGTCAAGAGGAAGTGAGAAGCATGATAGAGAAAAACTAAAGCACCTAAACAATTCCAAAACTATCAGGAATAGACTGTCTTAGACGTATGAATGTTAAAGGATATGCTGGTGAGGTCTCAGAAGGAATTAAGGAACATTTTATGGGAAACTGGGGAAAGAGGATTCTTGTTACATGGTGGCAGAAAGGTTAGCAGAATTGTTATCCACAGTTATGCGGAAAGGAGAACACATAAATTGTACGTTTAGCTGAAAAGGTTTCCTAGAAAACTGTTGAAGGTCCAGCCTTGTTTTCTCTTGCTGCTTCTAGCAAAATGCAGGAAAAAAGAGGTAAACTGAGAGAAGAATTGTTAAACAAGGATGAAACAGGTGCTTGATTGAGAAATTCTCATCTATATTGCAAAAGACATTGAAATAAATGCTGCCAAGAAAGTGTACTCTGAAAAAGCTGAGGTTGTAATTAGACAATCTTTTGCTAATACCAGAGGAAGAACGAAATGTCAAAGTATTCTATTACATAGAAGCCTATATGAAGGGATTAAGTGTGTTACTCATAGATGTCTTCCGTCATCTCAGCAGAAACTAAAAACAGAGATAAGACTATGTAAGAAATATCTGTGGACAAGCCTTTGCTCCACCAGAGAGAAGCGAGAAGCCCATGATTAAAAGGGAGACACACAATATTCTTTGAGAATGTTATATCAACTGAGATACTGCCAGCTTGGAATAAAAGGAACAAAATGAAAGAATGCCATCAGGTTTCCACAATTCTGCAGAGAGGAAACAGGCTGATTAAACTTCTCAACTGTAAATGCATGCTATATTTCATGAAAAATGAATGATGATCTGGAAGGTAGAGCATTGAGCCCAGAGGGACTAGACTTAAACCCACAGAATGAAGCCCAAACCCACAGAGGATTATTCTCAGGTTGAAACCTAATGGAGTTTACCTGTCTGGATCACGAGATTGCTTGACACCTTTAAGTCTTTTATTCTTTCCTTTGCACCTGTTTTATTTTTAGTGTTTAAACTTTTATTTTAGGTTCAGGGATACATGTGCAGGTTTGTTATATAGGGAAACTCATGTCACCAGTGTTTGTTGTACAGATTATTTTGTCACCCAGGTACTAAGCCTGGTATGCAATAGTTATTTTTTCTGATCCTCTCCCTCACACACTCCACCCTCTTGTAGGCTCCAGTGTCCCACTGGTCCCCTCTATGTGTCCATGTGTTCTCATCAACCAGCTCCCACTTATAAATGAGAGCATGCAGTATTTGGTTTTCTGTGACTGAGTTAGTTTGTTAAGGATAATGGCCTTCAGCTCCTTCCATATCCCTGCAAAAGGCATGATCTTGTTTTTGTTATGGCCTTTGCACCTTTGTAACCAGAATATCTATAATTATTATCTCAGACCTGTCCTAGTTTCTATTTCAGGAGTAATTTGGGATTTTTGAGCTGATCAAAATGTACTTTGAGTTGATGCTGCAATGTGAACAGACCATTTAAGGAATTGAAATAGAATTAAGGTATTTCGTATGTGACACGAATAGGTATCACTGGAGGTTCCAGAGACGTTTGTAAAAGGCAGAAAAAATGCCCCCCCCCCCACCTCTCAACAAAGATATTCATGTTTGAATCTCTGGAACTTGGATATGCCAAGTTAGCAAAGGGGAATTCAGCTTTCAGATGAAATTAAGGTTGTTAAACAGCTGACTTTAATATAGCAACATTAGTCTATCTTATCCAGGTGAGTCCATTGTAATCACAAGGGTCTTTAAAAGTAGAAAAGGGAGACAGCTGTGTGATGCTTCCTCAGAGCCGCCACAAAACAATAGTTGTGCTTAAACGTTGATCTCAACCCAGTGAGACAGATATTGGACATCTAACCTTCAGAAATGTAAGGTAATACTTTACTATTAAGCCACTAAACTTCTGGTAACTTGTTGTAGCAGAAACATGAAACTAAGACTTTGTTCTTGCCTCTTTTTTTTTTTGTCATCTAATTTTACCATGTCTCTATTCACCTATTCCCTTACCTACAATCCTGGAGATCATTCTTACTTCCCTTCTCTCTGTTAGACCCTGCGTCTAATTGATTATTGAGTGTTAACTGAGTTCTGAAATTTTCCCAAGACAAGTTTTTTCTCCTCCACACCAACTATCACATTTTTAGGTAAGTTTCATTATTTTTAACCAGAGTTTCTCAATATTCTTGAAACTACTTCCATCTTGCCCCTCGAAATATTTGCGTGCCCTTCAGTGATTTGTCATCACCTATCCTAGAGAATAATGTCCAGGCTCCTTAAAATTACATGTAAAGCTATAAGTACATGGCTTCTGCTACCCACTCCAGCAACACCTACCTTGCAGTTAGGGCTAAGGTAATATTGAGCAATCTTTGTGCCCTTGACATATCACGCTCTTTAGTGTCTTCCTTTGCTCTTGCTGTCCTTGTTTCTGCAGTGTTCCTATTCCTTCTTTACACTTTTTAAATACTTTTACACTCATAATGTCTGATCTTTCCCAAGATTCTGTCCCTTCGTTGCCAGTTGGAACTGGGTTTTTGCTTTGCGCCCTCTTCTTTTCTTGATCCTCTTTATCTGGCTATTTAACAAAATAAACCACGATTATCTATTTGTAGGTTGGTAAAAGTCAGAGTGCCTGATGCATAGATGAAGAGAGTAACAACTGTTTACTGAATTAAACTGAATTAAGCTGCTTTTCCCTTGTCTTGGACTCAGCCGAAGGTGACCCTCCCCTCCCCAATAAGTCATGCCCTTGTATAATTTTCTGTCCTTGTGTTCAGGCAGAACCCATGACTTGTTTGTAGCTAATATAATATGTCAAGGTAAAGGGATATTATAGGTGTGATTAAGATCCCAATTCAGCTTAGCTGGAGTTAATCAAAGAAGATTAACCTGTACAGGCCTGATTTAATCATGGTGAAATCCTTAAAGCTGAGGTCCTCCTTGAGCCAAAAGATCCTTGTGCTGACCATAAAGAAGCAAACAGCTGTGTTGTGAAATGCCTATGGAGAGAACCATGTGGCAAGGAACTCTGGCATCCTCTAAGACCTGAGCGTAAACTCCTGCCAACAGTCAGCAAAAAGCTAGGAATAAAAACTATATTAAAAAAATAAAAAGTATCCATGTGCAGTGGCTCACGCCTGTAATCCCAGCACTTTGGGAGGCCGAGGCGGGTGGATTACAAGATCAGCAGTTCAAGACCAACCTGTCCAAGATGGTGAAACCGTGTGTCTACTAAAAATACAAAAATTAGCCAGACGTGATGGCAGGTGCCCATAATCCCAGCTATTTGAGAGGCTGAGGCAGAGAATTGCTTTAACCTGGGAGGCAGAGGTTGCAGTGATCCGAGATCACGCCACTGCCCTCCAGCCTGAGTGACAGACTGAGACCTCGTCTCAAAAAAATAAAAAATAGAAAAGTTAAATTTAGATGAAGTAAGGTCAAAAGAATAAATATTGCACTAGGTACTTCACAGGGATACCTACAGGATTGACATCTTGTTAAAATCGAAATTAAAATTAAAACTACAAGACTTATCTAGCAAGTTTCAGGATTTTTCATGTTTATTGTCCTCTTGTAATTTTCTGTGAATTGAATGCTCATATTCTCATGTCCTGGGTGACATGTATTTTTGGATCACACATTGCTATTTGAATTGGCATTTTATGGTTGAAATACAAGGATATTGTAGTCCACTATTATCTTTTTGGAAGAATTCTGTTAGGGGAGACTAAAGATGCCAAGACCAAGGAGTTAGAAACTATAATTGAAAGTCAGGTTGTACTATAGCATTAAAGTTAATTCTCCAAAAACATAGGCATGGTCCATCACGCCACTCAAGGAATCTTTATTACTATGTCATGTTCCACTTACAGACATACATCATAATCTTGGGCTACAGTCACATGTGTCATATCTAGCTATCAAAATGCAAAGCGAATGTTAGGATATAATAAAATAATATCTCTTGAAATATATCTATCCCCTAGAGATTCTACCAAAAATGTGTGGTCATTTGGCAACTTAAAACTTCCATGGACATTAATAATAATAGTCTTATCCTTTACAGCACATCCAGTTCTCAGTACACACCTATTCAGTGAAGGGAAAGCAACTAGCTTATTAAAACATCAAATGAGAAACATATGAATTAACGAATTTGAAATGAAATATCTTACCACATTGCCTCTTAGTTTTCTTTTTTTTTTCCACGTGCTTTTAATTTTTTGCCTAGGAGGGGAATTAAAATTTTACTACTTAATATGCAAAGCTACCAATAAGATGCTCAATTTCATAATGGTATTTTTTTTTCCAATGAAAGGTGACTAATACAGGGCTTAGCAACCCCATTCCTTGGGGATATAATTAGCTAGCTTGTTTACACATAGCCTGTTGAGCTTGTAAGTGTCTATACACAGATTATGTCAGTTACCACGGACTGGTCATGTCCACAGTGGATTCCCAATATGTTTTTATGAATATATTCACTATTTCTAGAGCTCTTGCTGGCTATCATTTAATTAGGATGCAAACAAATTGGAGGAAATGAATTTAAATTTGAATTTCTCTGCAATTAGGATGAAAGAGTTTAAACATGAGTGACTTAGAGTTTACAACATCAAATTAATTTATGCACACTACCTGAAGTCATTTGTAGCAAGAATATTCAAAATCAATAATTACAGCCTAGATGATGTCCTTGCTCCTAGGGGATAAAGTGATCTGTTCCAAAAAGTCAACCTGTTGTTTAACAGTTCTCCTTTTAAGACTGAATAACACTTATACACCTTGGAGAAACTCCTGACTTCTTTTAGTTTCTCCTCTGGCATGTGATGAAGACTATATAATTTTAAAGGGAAAAATAAATCAACTTTAAAATATTCAAGGCAAAATTCCAGTGCCAAAGTGCAATGCATGTGAGTGCTCTGGATACTGTCAACAGCCAGTGATTTTGTTGTACCTATGGGACATCCAGAAGGCATAATTTGCAAGCTGAGTATTAAGGGTCTGGAGAATGGCGCAGATAAGGTTTACATACGTGGCATTTGTAAGTGTATATTCAATGACTGATATCATATAAATGGATGAATTTCCCTTAAGAAAACAAACAGTATAATTGAAGGACATGGGTGAACTCAGAAAAATACAAATTCTTTGGAACAGAGGGGGAGATACAGTATAAGAGGGGTGGGGAATAAAGTGGGAAACAGGAGCAAATATCAGAAAAACAAAGATCTAGAGTTTTAAAGGAGCTCAGGTTAACATATTAAATACTATAGGGTTATCAAAGATATGTTACCTTTCAGGCCTTGATGATTAGTGCATATTTTTCACTTTCTTAGTGTAGTCTTAGCGGACTGGCCAAACTGAGTTTAGATACCAGAGGACCAAGAAGAAAATTGAGGAGAGGAAGTAAGTAGCAATTGGTTTTTCTTTTCAACATCTGACCTATGATTGTAGTTGAGGAAGGACTGTATCTAGAATGTGACTCAGAATAAGACAATGTTTTTCCTAAGATATAAGCCTTTTCCTAAAATGAGAGGAAGCAACATTAGAGAAGTAGAGGTTGAAAATATGGGAAGGAGTTATAATTGGTGGTTCAGAAATCGTAAGGAAAGTATAAGGATGGGCTTTCATATCACAGTGGGAAGGATTCATTTAGGTAATAGAAGGGACACATTTTCCTCTAAAAGAATCTATAAGTAAAAAACTGTATATATGTAGATGTTAGTGTAGGGTTGTGTCATAAACTTTAGATTGTCTGTACCTCAGCACTTTCTCTTTCTTTGTAAAGGATAAGGCCAAGGCATCTTCGTGGATTGAAGTGTAAAGTTTTGTTGATGATGATGTTGTTTGTTTGTTTTAGGGGGTAAGCAGGATCTCTGTCACCAAGGCTGGAAAGCAGTGACACCAGCAAGGCTCACTGCAGCCTCAGCCTCCCAGGCTCAAGCCTCCCACCTCAGCTTCCTGAGGAACTGGGATAACAGAACTGTTACCACACCTGGCTATTTTTTTTTTTCTTCAGTTTTTGTAGAGACAGGGTGTCCTATGTGGCCTACACTGTTTTCTAACTCCTGGGCTCAAGTGATCCTCTTTCCTCAGCCTCCCAAAGTTCTTGAATTATAGGTGTGAGCCACCACATCCTGCTTGTGAAGGTTTTTTTAATGATCAACCTGGGAGGGAAAGGCTGTAGAAACAGTGAGGAGGTTTGACAGAGGAAAATGAGGAATTACATAAAATAGATTGCTGGAGATTGCTGAGAACATAACGGAGGCTGAAAACAATTTTGAACCCTGTCAAAATTATGTTATTTTAGCATAATTACGAATTATGTTATTAAATACAGGCTTGTTGATTTTGTTTTGCTTTTCTTATATAACTCCAGAGAAGCATATATACATGGTATTCTAAATATTTCTCACTTCTTTTAAACAAACATACTTAAATTGTGGCTTATCTCAAAAATGTTTCTCTTCCTGAAAGATCAATGTAGCACTGAGATCTTTGATTCTTTTTTCCTTCAGTTTTTTGCAATGCTGATAAATAGCTATTTTTGGAGAACCCAAGGACCAGAGTATTTCCCCTAGTAAACTAGAGAAATTTCCAAAATTACTGTGAAACTTCTTCATCTGAAAATGTACATGTGTGTGCACAAGAATCCTTAATGGCCCTGCAACAATAACTCTCTCGGCATTTACCAAGCATCTCGGAGTGTGTGTTGGGTCACATTTTCAACATTCCTAAGGCAGTTTACAACCCTTACCCTTAACTTCTTGCTTTGAGCCTCAAGGTCAGCCAGCAAAGAGAGATTACGATTCTCTTAGGTTTTTTTCAGAAGTGCACGTAGCACTGCTGGTGCATGAGTTGCGATTCCCAGGAACATAGTGGGGCTTTTCAAAGCCCCACATGGACATCTCATTCCTCAGGATTCCTTTCAAGGTCAACTTTTTGTTTGCCCTGACCATTATTACCACTTTATAGAGCTGAAATATTAAACCATGATTACCGATTGTTTTTGGCAAATACCCTGGGGAAAAAGGCTATTTGCATTGAGAGAGCTATAAATCAGGTCAAACTCACAGCCTGAGAGTAGGGGTTTTGAGGGAACTGCCAGGTTAAATAATGAAAATACTGAGAATGGAGCTTTTGGGAGGCTCCAAACCCATTCTGCTTCATCCACGTATCCCAATGAATGGCTGCTAAGCTGTGAGTTTTCACTGTGATTTTTGGGTTTATTTTGAAGTCTACCAGAGAGCAGGGGTACGGTATAGATCAAATTGTCACAAATCTTACTAGAGTCAGCATTTTTTCTTGAAGAAATGCTCTTCAAATTGTAATTCTTTTATTTCCAGAGTTCTAAAACTTAATTTTGACAATTTTTCCCAGTATTCTCATTGCTTTCAGGGATAAGTGGATTTTGAGAGGTCTTTGTTTCCGGAAATCCTAACAACTTGCATATGTTTTAAAATTATATTCTCAAGAGGCTCTCTATGGAAGTAGGTCAGATACATGTCCCATTTATTAGAGGAGAATCCTGACAGATCATAGATGAAATTGTTACAACTTACTTTATGATAGGTATCAGCTGAGAATCTAGTCTTTGTTGTCAGCCTTTCTTCGGCTGATGGGTAGAGTGCTAAAAGGGAAAGGTGAAAGTTTGAAATTGTACCTGAAGAGTTAAGAGAAAAAGGGGTTAATGAGTTACTTATAGATCTTTGTGCCTCAGAGGTCCTTACTGAGATTTTTAATCCAAACGGTTTCGTAAATTTGGGGTGACAGGTATAACATGGCTTATGTGATGCTTAAAGTGTTCTGGAACCCATCAAGATCTTTGCAGTGACATCATAGATGACAACCCCATCATCTTGTAAAACATGGACATGTTGGGAAATAGTGTTTTTGTTCAGTCATTGAACGGACCCAAACTTCTGTGTTCATATTTTTATAGACCTCATGATTGTTAAGGTATAAAGAAGCGTCAGAAGTTTTGTTTTTGTTTTTAAGTACAAAGGAGTTAGGATATTCCTAACTTTTTAATTGAATTTTTTTTTCCTGCAAGGAAAAAAATGATCATTAAAATAATTCACTTTGATGTGAGGAAGAGCTTCTTGTCTTAGGGGCACTGGTGAGGTGAATTCACAACTATGGGTTGTTTTAATTGGATTACATCCTCAGAGCTTTAGTTTTGAGCTCTGAATCTACAATCTATTTTGCAAGTAATCAATGGTATTTATTTAAATGCTCTTGGTAAAGATAATGTGAATAGAGAAGTCTGCTTATTTCTAGCATAAAATTGTTTAATAAGCACAATAATAGAGCACTGCAAATTAACTAGTAACCAATGGAATCTTTAACTTTCACACCCTCATTTGATATTTACTGAATATTTTGGGGACTAGTTCATATGTAATTTAGTTCAACTTTTGTTTAAAATAGGAAAGCGAAGCTTGAAAATAAGCACTCTCTTAAATATTTTAGAATGCCAGATACTTTTCATCTTTCATGGAATCATATTCTTTGTATTTTAGAATCAAGGTATGTTCTTACTTGGTGTTTAATCAAGGAAATACCTAAATCAAGAACCATTCCAAATGGCTGTGTATTAAGTGAGATGGTTTACTGTTGTCAACAAAAGTGAAAACAATTATATTGAAGTATAAATTATATATATTAATCTTAATTGTTCAACATATATTTACAAATACATTTTTTGTGCATATTTGTATTTTGTACATATATATATAACAAAAATTATCTTTTCTGCAAATATTTGTAAGATCTGGCACATCTTTAGCACCCCAGAAAAATCTTTTTCGGGCTGTCAGTTGATGCTGAGAAAAGCCAGTCTCACCTGTTACCATATATTAATATTGCCTACCTTGGTCTTCATATAAATGGAAGAATACAGTATTTTTCTTTTTCTGGCTTATTTCACTTAAACTTACATTTGTGAAATCTATTTGTTATGTACCAGTGATTCATTACTTTTCATTTTGTGTAGCATCCTGTTTAATTAATATGGAGCTTTTCAATCCATTTTATGCTGATGGGCATTCAGATGTTTCTGTTGAAACTGTCATAAGTTATCTATGTGTTTAAATTTAGTAGATAATGATAATTATTTTTCCAAAATGGTTGTATCAACTTAATAACTCATTTAAATATGTGAAGACCTCCTAAAAATCTAAAAAAGATGGACCCCCAATTTCAAAGAATAAATAAAAAGGTAAAGCACTTAAACAGGCAGTATATGCACATTTTTAAAAATAAAAGATCGAGCTAAATTTTGAAAAATATAAGAATCTTATTTGAGCTACATGTATGAAAATATTTCTTTTAATTATATGACACATAGATTTTGGATATGATGAGTGCTGAACTGAGGCTTTTCACTTGATATGCCTTAAAAATTGAACTTTTCACTCATGAAACATGCTTAAGACAATTTTGTATGTGAATTGAATTGTAAAAATTGTCTTAGAGTTCAATAAAATGTTCAAAGTACCTTATAGGATGAGGAAAACAACGAAAGAGTTAACAAGGATACAAAGCATAAAAGAGAAGAATAAGAGTTCACATAAAATCAAATGAAAAGGTACCATCTTCTGCAACTCTTTAGGTAATTGTTCATGTGTGCTAATTTTCATGAGTTGTAGCACATTGTTTTTGGCCAAGGCTTCTATCTATAGATATGCCAAAAATTTCTTATTTCAGATCTTCTAGTCTCCAACTTTCAAGATAAAAATCATTAAAACCTCTGACTCTGATACTGAATGCCTGCATAAAAATTTCCTTCCATCACCTTGCAACAGATGACTTGCTCATACACCTTTCTGACTCACCATCACAGGTTCTCTCCTTCCTTTGAGACTACAGTAATTCTCTTTGTATTTCATGTTATGTGCAAACTTTACTTTCAAAGAGGTTTTTACCTATATTAATGTATTTACGTCATTCACCTAATGTATTTTTCTATCTGTAAAATTGGTTTAGATATCTTGGATTAGGATAGAACACAATTTTTCTCACTTTTATGATAAGTTTTTTTTTTAGTTGGACCGTTTTTCAGTTGGTGACAGTGTCAGAAATGAATTAAAGTTAAGTGAAGAGTAGGTAAACAGAAGGATGCTCTTATGACTTACCAACTTTGCTTAGTTGTTTCAAGTTCAACAAGACCCTTCTCTCCCTTCAAGGAAGATGATTCCTAGGCATGTTTGTTATTTTTATCAAAACAACTGAGTTTCTTTTTTTCATTCAAATTGGCAGTATACCTGGTAAATACAAATTATTTCTGAGTCCATGTATATTTTTAGGACAGTTTCTTGTGATATGCCTAGGTTTATAATATTAAGGAACATCGACTTTTCTCAATGTTGGGGCACTTGAAAGAGTTCTTAATAACCCTGCAGACTTACTTCCAGAATAATGTAAGGCCACTTTTTAAAAAACAATGCATATTACTCTGAGAAATTAATATGCACTTCCTTGAGTTTCTTTAGTCTTAGACTTGATAGTTGTAATTGTCAATAATTGAAGACAATATTCTAGAAAATATTATTTTTTGCCTTTCTCTGAAATATTTGTTGCTCTTTATGGATTATTTTATAGATTAAAAAACAGAAAAATATATTTCAGGTCCTACAGTGTACCCTATATCTGTGAGCATTAAAGTTTAGAGATAAAGCCACTGGACAGAATAAAATGTAACACATTGACCAAATGGTTTAATCAACTTCATTGCTCAAGCTCTACCTCATTACTAGAAATGCTGTTCTAAACCATTTTCTCTTCAACCCAGTATCACCAGAGACTCACCACAAAATGCCTGAGCAGATTTGTTCTCTAAATTGCCTAAATCCATCCAATACTAATTTGTCCAAATTGCTCTTTTTCTCCATAAGAAAGTTTCACCCTCTTAACCTATTATATAGACTTCCCTCCAATTTCAAAGTAAGAGAGAAGTCTCCTTTTTCCAGAGCTAATTCCTGCATCCGACCTGTGTATTCCAACCCAGCCACTTTGTTCCATTAGTCATCCTTTCCTTTGTCGTAGCTGTTATCTCTTATGCTCTGTTGCCTTGTTCTTTACATATTTTCTTGAAATTCCTTCATTCTAAAACTCCACATCAACAATAATTATAGATAACAGTAAAGAATATTATAATTTATTATGTCAACTGCATGATGGGTAATAAAAGGGTACTTATGAAAAATATCCTTAGAGGACTTATGATTTTCTAGATACCTCTTGTTTTCACATATATCAACAGTAATTTAATTCTGAAAACCATACTTCAAATAATGCGTTATTATCTTTCCCATCAGACAGTATTAAAATTAATGCCCTCCAAAATCATTAGGCTCATTCCCATACAGAAAGGAGGCTGCAGGGCTGGGATTTTACCCTAGGCCTTTGAGCTTCAGTGTCTTATCATGTCAGCCCTTCCATGCAATGAACAACTTAGAATATTCTACAATCACTGTCTTTGCTTTGTCACCACATAAACTGTAAATCACCACAAAATAATTTTAATTTCTAGCATTCAACTAACATTTGTTTCCTCACATGTGATCAGAGACTCTCATGTTGACTATTCGCAATCCTATTCTAGACAAATTTCCTGTGGTAGTAAATACTCAAGTAAATCTATATGTAGAAACATGCTTCTACTTTGGATCTCCTCTGGAACTTTTTTGTCTTATCCCACTCTGTTTCTATTGTCCTTTAATAGCATCATACCTGTCAGTATCACCAGGCCACTTCTAGACCTGCCAAGGTTACCTGTTCAACATTAATTATCAATAGTGTAATAGCCATCATATGTAAATTACTCCTAATGTACATCTCTACTATGAAATATAAAAAATTCTTCCTTAGTTCATCATTTCTACATGTTTTCTCAAACAGACCCTCATAATCACAGCCCTCAAATGTTCATCTTGCCGCCTTGCTGTTTTCTTATAGTGCTTTCTATGTATGTATCAACATGTTGGTTTTTTGTTTTTTGTTTTTTGTTGAGACAGGGTCTTAGTGTGTCACCCGGGCTGGAGTGCAGCGGCATAATCTCAGCTCACTGCAGTCTTGACCTCTGGGCTCAAGCAAACTTCCCATCTCAGCCTCCTAAGTAGCTGGGACTACAGGCACTCACCACCACACCCAGTTACTTTTTGTATTTTTTTTGTAGAGATGGGGTTTCGCCATGTTGCCCAGGCTGGTCTGAAACTCCTCAAGTCATCTGCCTACTTTAGCCTTCCACAGTGCCGGGATTACAGGCAGGAGCAACTGTACCTGTCTCCATCAACACATCTATCGTCAGATCTTTGTAATGTCTCACTGTGTCACTGAAACTGTTGTGGTCTTACTCTGTTCAAACTCTTTCCTTCAATTACCCCTCAGTTGAAAGTCCTCTCATGAATGATTTCTTCCGTTAGGCTTTTAGTGACTATCTAAAATTCTTTTTGATGAAAAATGACTATGAAAATTTAGATTCAACAAAATACCAGACTTATAGAAGCCAGGGTTATAGAATGATGAGACACTAAAACAATGACAGGTTTAATTTGAGTATCATTATCTACCTTCTGATCATTTTAAATTTTGTGTATGTCTTCCCCATTACTGTAGTCTTTCAGGACTCTTAAGGTAAGAATAATCTGAAAATTATCATTTCTTAAACCTATTAAATGCTGATTTTGTTGATTAATCAATAAAAATATTTGAGCTAGATGTCTTCTATGGTACTCTTTGATTCTTTCATTTGATTTATCTGATCAATCACTATAAGATAGTGTATGTGGCTTATACTATGTTATATATTATGAATATACATTGAATTAGTTTAGAACTAGTCCCTATACCTAAGAAACTTACAAAACAGTGGCAGATGCAGAATAAGAAAGCAGAGAAATAATAAATATATCCAGCAGAAAAAATAAAAGATATATAGGTATATGAAAAATTTATTTAGGTGGCAGAATCCATATAATGAGGTGATCAGCAAAGAGAGACTACTCTAGTTATATGAATGGGAAAAGCCACAGACTGACATCTTTTGATCATTTCAGATGAGACTTGAAGAAGAGAGAAAAACACAGGATTGGATCTATCTTACATATTCAGCACACAAGCTATCACCACCTCCAAATACATGCAAATAGAGACACAGACTAAACACCAGGTAGTAGAAGGAAATTTTTACTCATTTTCATCTTAAGCAGTTCTGCTTACCTATGCTGAGACTTCTGGAATTGGAATGCAAGACCTTATTAACTACCTGACAAGAAAGGTCTACTCAAAAATCAGACTGGTCATGTTTTGCTAAAAATCTGAAATGGCCCTTCTGCAGCTTCCATGAATTATTCTATCATGGCATATTTAAGGGCATTCAGTCATTGGCAGATGGGCAGCTATTTCCTTTCCACTAGAAATGCATAAGTAAAACTTTCTCTAAAGGAAAAAAAAAAGATCCACAGATATCTTTTAAACATTCAGAATTTAAAGAGGAAAATTGGTACTTGCCATTTAATAGTTTGTAATTTAAATGACAAGGGTCAATAATTTAGCTGTGTTAATTGGAACCAAGCAATAGTAGTCTCATTTTAGTTCTCTAAGGCTACCGGGATAATTGAAGGATAAGAAAATTGTAGACTTGACCTCAATATTCTAACTAATAATTCACTGTCTCCTCATGTTTGTAAATGTATTTTATCCAAATAAGGAGAGGGAAATTTCTGAGGCTGTGGATAACCTTTTGCTATCATATGTCCATTCAGATTTAAACATTTTCTTTCAATGTCCTGATTCTAGGAAAAGGAATCTGTCCTAAAGAATCATCATAATATGTGTCCATTTATACTATTAGTCAAAAACTCGTATGTATCACCTGTTGCATGTTGGGTACTGGACTAATCATTGAATGAAATATACCTCCCTTTGAAGAGCTCCCTTTCCAACTGGCAAAATGTTTCACTTGGAATTGTTTGGCTGCAACATGTAATAGAGAGCCAAATATGGTGGCTTTAATAAATAAGGGGTCAGGATTGGCAATATAGTTCTAATATAGAGGCTTCATGATACCACAAAACTAGCACTTCCTTCCTTTTCACTCTGCCATCCTTGACATGTGTCTGTCTTTCTGATCGTCACAAGATGGCAGCTTCATCTACCTACATTCCTTCTATGATCCAGAGAAGGTGGGAAAAAGTCAGAGGCAAATGGCATACAACGGCCGAGATTTCTCTTTGCTCATACCCATGCCAAGTAGAATTTGGGTCACATCTCTTTGGCACAAGTCTATCAGCCCATATGACCCTCTCTCTCAAGGTACCAGAAAGCCTGGGAAATCAATGAGCCAGGCACATTGATGCTGCAAATGAAACAAGATTCTGTAAATTAGGGAATAAGTAATTTCCCGATTACTTATTTATACTTGTAATTTATTCAAGAAAATAAACATCAGTTAGCAAATAGATGTTTCTTCTTGATAGACTTATTTTGCTCTCTGCCCCACAAAAAAAGAAATGAAACATCAACAATGCTGTCACATAAGTGCTATAGCAAGGTGATACACAAACTTTGGAAATACAAAGAAATACAGAGGGCAAGAATTTCAAATAACTTTTCCAAAAAAAAGGTGATACTTTGATGAGTTGTAAAAACTAGCAAATTTTCAGGTAGGCAACAATGGGGAATAACTAATCCATGAAAAAGATTATGAAGAAATGCATCAACATAAAAAATCTTGTCCAGCCAACAAAACCCAAGAGTACCTTTGTCATTAAAGGAAAAGTATTTTGAAGGGAGGATGATAAAAGTTTATATGAATACAATGCTAAGTACCTTGAAATTTATTTTTAAAACCATAGTAGATAATTTAAGGATCTCATCCTAAATGAAAAGAAACAATGAGACTAAAAGCTGTAAAATTAATCCAGGAGAGAAATCAATGAAGGCAATAGCCTAAATTTGAATAAGAGTTTTCTAAGGAAGAAAAATAAGTTAGTGTTACACAAAGAGTTTGAGTGGAAGATAACAATTTTGTTGAAAGAAACAATTAGTTTTCTCTGAAGAGCATCCAGGGGTTCAAAGAGTTAGAGAATTTAGAAATGAAAAGAGTAAGCTAGAAATCTTGACTGTGGAGACATCACCCTATAAGGCATAACTGAAGTAATAATTATCAATAAGGTAACTCAGAACATATGAAAAAATATACCAGATAGAAAATTGAAGATAATATTAAAGAGATGGATGAAGAATAGTATAGTAAGGAAGTAGATTAAGAAGTGATGGTCAAAGAAACAGAAAATCTAAGTGGAAGTAGTCTCTTGATAACTAATGGGTAAGATAATTCTTGGAGAAGAAGAAAGGGTTTAAGAGTGTCAAATGCTAAATTCTGTAAGACCTGCTTAGAAACTGCTCATCGAATTTGAATATTGCATAATCATTAGTGAGCTTAGAGAAAGAAATTCAGTCAAGCTACAAGAGAAGGCAGATGATAGTGGATTATGATTAAAAAAAGCTGAAGTGGATATTTTGTGGAAAGATGGAGGAAAAATTGGGAAAGAAAGCAGGTGATACATAGATGTTGATCATAGGATTGTAACAGTCATTTGTGTCCATGTGCATGTATGTACAAGTGTGTGTGTATATATATGTATGTATGGTGAAAAATCTGAGCATAGTGTAGGTTGAAAACAAAGCCAATAGGGAAATGTTTTATGTTCAGGTATAGAAAGTGTAATTAAGACTATTCCTGATAGCTAAGGAGAAAAGAGAAGGGTTTTTACATGAGAGCATTTATGCCTATTTACATAAAAAGTGCTGCAAAACTGATTTCACACTGATTACTAATTTGCTAATATTCCTTTCACAACCAAAATATTGAGTGCATTTCCATCATTTTACGTATTCAAAACTAAATTGATGAAACATCAACTGGTAAGTGTATAATGACCAGCATTTTGTCATTATGAAATGGCACCTTTTTAAATTTCCATTTCAAATAATTTTACTTATATTTTCTTTCTTGTGGATATTTTTACTCTTTCCAGGAAGTAGTGATAGATACATGAAAGATAAGAAATTTTTTTGCCTCCATTTTAAATAATGATATTTAATTGTCAATGTATGTTTTGACATGAATACAATCTTACAGTTACAAAGCCTTGTGTGATATCTATCATCAAGGTTTGCTCAAATTTTAACTCTTGTTTTTAATTTGTATTCAAAGGGAAAATAAGTGTCTACATATATTCTGTATAACTGTTACAACAAATTCTCTAAAGAATATATATTTGTGGAATATCTTTATAAACAGCACTAAAGCTAATGTCTCTGTTGACTAAGCATGTTTCAGGCTTGACTTTCCTCTGTCAATTAGTCTGACTTATCCTCCATATGATAAGCTTAGACATTTGTCTTCACACAACATATACAATTTAATATAGGGTGTAATGGATTTAAGAACTTTTATCTTGTGACCTGGCATAGTTTTGAACCCAATTATTTTAATGTGAAATGTTAGGGACATATTAAGAGACCCTCCAGAAATACCATATACAAGAAATCATAAATGAAATATCTACCATGGTACCAAACTCTAAAATATAACTCTTGGGCGTGTCTTTTTTTTTTCACTGCTACATTTGTCCAGAGAAATAAAGGTTATTTTTGAGGAGACCAAAGTAAGACACTTTAAATAAGTATAAAGAAGAATTAACAAAAAAACAAAAAAAAGCCACTTGCCCAAAGAAGGAATAAATGAGCAAGAGAGCAAGATGTGGTTATCTTTGAGAGAACATTTGGTGTCATTGTTGCTTTACTTTTACTTCTAAGGAGTGCATAAAAACTAAAAGTATATGTGAAAAACAACTCTTCCTTCAAAATATTTAGTATTGGGTTATATGGAAAAGCTATAAACATGTTTTTGTGGGGTTTTCAATTTCAGTATAGATCATTGGTCTGCTCCTTTATCTCAAGTAGCCGTATACTGGAAAACAAGTGTTTCCAAATATAACAGTAAGATTTTGTAATTCTTCCCTACCTCAAACATGATGAGTATAGAAACGGAGCCTTCTCCTCCAGCTCTTTGTCCTGCTTTGGCATGTGCACAGCAACACAGAGGAATTCATGGCAGGGCCTCATTTCCCACCCCACGTGTGATTCCCCAGGGCCAGCGCCTTCACACTTGCATGAGTGTGCACACACACAGGCGCACACACACACTCACGTGCAGAACGTTACTTCAGACCTTCACAGGACCTTCTTTTTCTTTCCCTGGCTCTGACTTCCACACTAAGGGTGGAAGCATTAATCTGTTCCACTCTACCTCTCCTTATTCATCTCTGCCTGACAGTGTTTTCCCAGGATAAGAGGGAAGCCACGACTGGAAGTTATACCAATTAGATGAATGGCAGCAAATAAATTGTTCCTAGAGTAATTAGAAGATTAAAGGGGAAAACCCTGCAATGCTGTGAGTAATCCATTGTGATAAATGAGAGAGAACTGACATGTCATTACAGAAGAATTAAATTTATCCTCCCTCCATTTCTGTCCCATTCCCTGATTAGGTATACCTGGCCACACAGATACAGTCCCGATTTACAGAAATAGAGACTATAGATATAAAGATAGCCTTCCATAAAACCAATGTACTATGTATGCCCTTGTATAAATGTATATTCTCCTACGTAGGCTAATCAGGTTTCCTTGAGGTTAATGAATTAGAAAGAAGTGGTTGAGTAGACAGCAGGGTAATGGGGGGAATATTTTTCAAGATGAAACAAACACTTATCTACCAATACGTTCTTGAGGTTTAAGATAATGATCTGAGTTCTGTTTTTGAGAGAAGAGGTCACATGGCTGTTTCAAATATGTTTCTTTTGAAAGTAGTTTTATTCTGATTCACTTCTATTACTTGCTAAAGTATATTTTCCACAGAATTTGATTAGTACTGTTATTTTTAGAATAAAAGGACATCCATAAATATTTTTAGAAAGCCCATTAGAAGGATTTGAATTATTATGTGATTTATATAGGGTAAAATCCATATTTTTGTTGTACACTTCTGTAAGTTTGGATAAATGCATAGTCATGTAACCACCACCAAAATTAAAATTTAAAACATTTCTGGCCAGGTGTGGTGGCTCATCTTTGTAATCCCAACACTTTGGGAGGCCGAGGTGGGCAGATTATGAGGTCAAGAGATCGAGACCATTCTAGCCAACATGGTGAAAGCCCATCTCTACTAAAAATACAACATTAGCTGGGCATGGGAGTACGTGCCTATAGTCTCAGCTACTGGGAAGGTTGAAGCAGGAGAGTCGCTTGAACCCGGGAGGCGGAGGTTGCAGTGAGCCGAGGTCGGCCACCGCACTCCAACCTGGCAACAGAATGAGACTCCATCTCAAAACAGTTCCACAACCCCAAATTTTCCCTCATCCTATCCCATTCTAGTCACACTCACTCTCCTCTAATCCCTGAAAACCATCAACTTCCTCTCAGTCCCTATAGCAACTCGATTTCTAGAATGACCTACAAATGAAGTCATCCAGCAAGCAGCCTCTGGAGTCTGGCATCTTTCTCATGGTATTTGAGGTAGATCCACGTTGTTGTGTATCAGTTGTTACTGTGACAGATTGAAATTCATTTATCCATTCACCAGTTCGAAGGCATTTACGATTTTCCAGGCTATGGGCTGATTGTGGTGCCCCCCACCCACCGCAAAATTCCTATGTTGAAGTCCTAACTTCCAGTACTCATAATGTTACTATATTTGGAGATAGTCTTTGTGGTGGTAATTAAGGTTAAATAAGGTCATCAGGGTGGGCCCTAATCCTATATGTCTTGTGCTCTTACAAGAAGAGGAGATGGCTGGGCATGGTGGCTCACACCTGTAATCCTAGCACGTTGGGAGGCTGAGATGGGAGAATCCCCTGAGCCCAGACATTCAAGACCAGTCTGGGCAACATAGCAGGAAACTGTCTCTACAGAAAAAATAAGAAAAAAAAAAAATTAAGTGTGGTGGCACACACAGTGGTCTCAACTACTTGGAGGGCTGAAGTGGGAGACCACTTGAGCACAACAGGTCAAGGCTGCAGTGAGCCATGATTGTACCACTGAATCCAGCCTGGGTGACAGAGCAAGACCCTGTCTCAAAAAACAAACAAACAAAAAAAACAAAAAAAACCGGTGCAGGCACTTATGGGGGTGGGGGATGGGGATCTCATGAAGACAAATAGAAGAGGCCATCTATAAGTCAAGGAAAGAGGCCTCAGAATAAAACCAACTCTGCCAACACCTTCATCTTGATTGAACTTCTAGCCTCCAGAGAATATAAACTTCTGTTGTTTAAGCCTCCCGGTTTGTGATTCTTTGTCATGGTAGCCATAGCAAACTAATATACCATGTTTGTTTGTTTATTAATAAAAGCTGCTGTATGCATTTGTGTACAAGTTGTCAAAAGATAAGTTTTCATTATGGGAGCAAAAATACCTAGGAATGGGATTGTCATATGAACAATGTATGCTAAACATCAACATAGGCTGTCTAAAGATTGTCGAAAGTGACTGTGTGACTTGGCATCATTCCCACTAACATACCAGAAAGTTCAGTTGTTCTGCATTCACATCTGTACTTGGTATTGTCATAACTTTCTCCATTATGACAGTATGTAGTAGTATCTCATTGTAATTTTAATTTGTACTTTCTGATGACTAATTATGCTAAGCATCTTTGTTGTGTGCTTATCTATTAATATTTTGTAATTGAAATATGTTTAATTTTTTGCTCATTTTTTGTTGGGTTGATGGTTTCTTAAGTTTTGGGAATATTACATATTCGGAATACAGTTTCTTTATCAGATGTGTGATTTGCAAATATTTTTTCTAGTTTGTGGGTTGTCTATTCTCTAAACAGCATCTTTTGCAGAACAAAAATTTTTAATTTGGATGAAGCTCAATTTGTTTTTTTAATGGATTGCTGTTTTTGCATGTGAGAACGTTTTGACTAATCCTAAGGTCACAAACTTTCTTTCCTGTGTTTCTTTCTAAAAGTTTATAGTTATCATTGAAGTACTTCTGGTGTGCTATGTAAAATATCAGCTGAGATTCATTTCTTGGCATACAGATGTCAAATAGTTCTAGCACCATTTGTTGGAAATGGCATTATGTTGTCTTTGCACCTTTTTCAAAAATCAGTTAACTATATTTGTGTAATTTTATTTCTGAATTTTCTATTGTGTTCCATTCTGTTTCTTTTATCTTTTCTCCAGTAACATATTGTCTTATTAGAGGTGCTAAAAAATAACTGTTAAATCATATAGTTTGATTCTTGCAACTTAGGTCTTTTTAAAAATTGCTTTGTTTACTCTTAATTTTTCTGCCTTGCCCTATACATTTTAGAATTAATTTGTTGATATTTACCAAGAAATCCTTGTGGGATTTGATTTGCTCTTAATTTTGGTACTTAATTAGTGTATTTGGGAAGAATCGACATCTCAAGAATATTGAGTTTTCAACTTCATGAATACCATATATCTCTCCTTCTATTAATGTCATAATTTTTATCAATGTTTTGTAGCTGTTAAAATACCAGTTGTGCACATATTTCTGTAAATTCATAAACACTTTTTTTGTCATCCTAAATGATAATTTTTTGTATGTTTCTATTTCCAAACGTTCTTTGGTAATATATAGAAATATTATTGAGTTTGTGTACAACCACCTTACTGAACTCACATATTGAGTATTTTAATAGGTTATTTTGGATATTTTTACATGGACTGTTATATTGTCTGAAAATAGAAACAGGTTTGTTTCTTCCTTTCTGATGTGGATGTTGCTGATGTTTATTCCCACTTTACTGATCTGGCTAGGACCATCAGTATAAAGTTGAATACAAGTGGTAGAAGAGCTGACTTCTTGCCTTGGACCCAGTTTTGAAATTAGAGAGTCGCCATTAAGTGTAATTTAGTGGTAGTTTTGTTTTTTTTGTTTGTTTGTTTTGTAGATGCCCTCTACCAGGTTAAGTTCCCTTCTTTTCTAATTTTGCTGAGTTTTTATAAAGAATAGATGTTGAATTTTGTCAAATGCTTTTGCTGCATCTACTGAATGACATGTTTGTTCTTCATCTACCTAATCATATTGCAAGTTATATCTGTTGAGCTTTGAATGTTGAACCAGCCTTGCATTCATGGTATAAATCACTTGTTTGTAAAGTATTTTTTAAAATATTGCTAGATTTGATTTCTTAGTATTTCATTTTCATATATGTTCTTAAGGGATATCGGTTTATACTTTTCATCTCTCTTTAAAGAGAAATGATGATGAGAGAGATTCTCTCTCTTGAAGTTCTAAGTGCCTGTGCATTGCTTCCACTACACAGCTAGTATCATGACAGCAGCTTCAGAACTAGAGCTGGCTTACAGGTAGAGCTGGGTGGGAAAACGAAAAACAAAAGGATTATTTCTCTATATATGATCCATCTTACAGAGGCCACATTCCTGGTTCTCTAGCTAGAAAAAGTAGAAATTTTGCACACCATGGGTTAGGAAAAAAAAACCATTAAACCCACCCCTATTACATATCACTATTGGTATTTTGATTTTGCTTTCAATCCATCTGTTATTGTTTACTTTTAAGAGTCCTTGGTAGTTGCTTTTTATGTCCAGAGTTTCAGTTTCAATCAGTAGGAGAAATAGGCCTTGGTGAGCATGCTTTGTCTTGGCTGGTGCTGTAAGTCTATACTCAAATATTCTAAAATAATTTTTAGTTGAATAACAAGTTGGACCTGTGCTCAGCTTTCTCATTGTTTTCCTAAAAGTAGAAGAGAAGGTTTTAAATACTTTAACCACTAAATAATTTAAAGCAGGTTGAAAAGAAACTCCTTCTTTTTGCCTATTGTATATTAGTCTGTTCTTACACTGCTAATAAAGACATACTCAAGACTGGGTAATTTATAAAGGAAATAGGTTTAATTGACTCATAGTTCCACTTGGCTGGGGAGGCCTCACAATCATGGCAGAAGGCAAATGAGGAGCAAAGTCATGTCTTACATGGCAGCAGGCAAGAGAGCATTTGTGCAGGGGAACTCCCCTTTATAAAACCATCAGCTCTCATGAGACTTATTCACTGTCATGGGAACAGCATGGGAAAGACCAGCCCCAATGAGTCAATTACCTCCCACTGTGTCCCTGCCACAACATGTGGGAATTATGGGAGATAAATATCAAGATGAGATTTGGGTGGGAACACAGTCAAATCATATCACCTATACGCATTCACATTAGGATTTTAGTTTTTTGTTTTGTTTTGTTTTGTTTTGTTTTTGAGACGGAGTCTCGCTCTTTCACCCAGGCTGGATTGCAGTGGTGCGTTCTCAGCTCACTGCAGGCTCTGCCCCCTGGGGTTCATGCCATTCTCCTGCCTCAGCCTCCCACATAGCTGGGACTACAGGCGCCCGCCACCTCGCCCGGCTAATTTTTTTTTTTTTGTATTTTTAGTAGAGATGGGGTTTCACCGTGTTAGCCAGGATGGTCTGGATCTCCTGACCTCATGATCCACCTGCCTCGGCCTCCCAAAGTGCTGGGAGGATTTTAGTTTTAAAACTAGTTCTTTGTTACTATCTGAATTAATTTTTCCACAATTTTGTAAGGAAAAATAATGCCTTCTTTGAATTTCATGTGTAGATGAGTTTTTTAGTTTTGTGTCATTTTGTCCAATAAATTCTGAAAATATTTGTATTAACAGTGTATTATCTCTGCACAACTACACATATAAGAGCGCTCAATAGAAAGAATAAAGAGGAAAAAGCACTGGGTCTATAGTTATACAAAACAAGCTACCAGCAGAGCCCACTAGGAGTGGTCATGATATAATCAGGAATGTTATATTCACAGGTTGTAGATCTGCATATCAGAAGAGGGTTTGCAGATAACACATTCTAGAAAAGTTGCCTAATCAGACAGTAAATGCAGGTGTTGAAGTACTGAACAAAAATAAACTACTTTAATTACTCATAAGAGGGAAGTAAAAGTCATTATTCCATCTCCTAATTTACAGACTGTAAGATACCCTTTAAAAGCAAGCAGTAAGTAAACTCTTGATAAAATTTGCTCTATGACAAATCAACTGCCTTTCTTCCTTTGCAGAAGTGCCTTTCTTTTTAATGACTATCTTTGTTTTTTGAGATGAGGTCTCTGTCATCCAGGTTGGAGTTCAGTGGCATGACCAATCACTGTAGCCTTGATCTTCAGCTCAAGTAATCCTCCTGCTTCAGCCTCCTGAGTAGCTGGGACTACAGGTGTGCACCACCATGCCTGGCTGTTTTTTAAAATTTTTTTGTGGAGATGGGATCTCACTATGTTACCCAAGCTAGTCTCAAACTTCTAGACTCAAGCACTCCTGCCACTCAAAGTGCTAGGATTACAGGTGTGAGCCACCAAGCCCAGCCTAATGACTGTTTTTGAAAAAAAGAAACACATTACCCTCCCTTGTTAATCACTTTTATGTACAAAACTGTGTTTTAATGTTGATCTGTTTTATCTAGTATATCATTTTCTTTCTACACAAATAACACATTTATATATATGTATGTATAGATATATTTATAATGTTAAAATTGTGTTTAAGTGATATTTACTAAAAAGGATAAAATTTTATTTGGAAAATTGAGATGTGAAATTTTATCTAGTTAATCTGTAGTCCTTTCCCTTATGGTGTCCAGCTCTATGCAGGCTCTGCCTCCAGATTATGTAAATATCAGTTCATATTCAAATGAATTTGAAATTTAGCTTTCAACATTTGCCTTTTCAATTCATCTTGAAATTATTGTGGTAATATTATTTCCTATCCACTAGCATACTTTTTAATCCCAACAGCAAAGTTTCTGAAAAGACCACTAGTTCTTCTATTGAACACAGTTACCGACACCTCGCTATTCAACAGGAGGATAGAGATGCCCACAGCCCCTCTCCTTCAATGACATACGTCCAAGAAAAACTGGTATTTTTTCTTTTAAAAAATATAGACATAATTATTTTCGATATTATTGAGTACATTTCTATTGTAACCTCAGTTCCGCTCTTCAGAATCCTTTGTTCGATTTTCTTGTAGTTGATCTGACCCACTCACACTTCTCTACAAGTTGCTCCAGAGCCAGTGCGCTTAGTCACAGGGTGGGGAGTCACATTTGTGGGGGTTGGGTGGAAGTTCTGCTTCAGGTCTGCATCTCTGTTCGCCATCATTTATGATGATGCTGTAACTCACTTCTGCTCTTTGAGAAGTCACACAAACAATTGCTAAATTAATCTGTCAGGTCTAACTCATTCAGCTATGTCTCACCGAGCCTCTTCTGGACAAATCATGCTGTTCTCAAGAATACTTGGGTGATTTTATCCTTTGTGGAAAGGCTACAGGCAACAGATGTGATAGGGAGAAGTATGTGGAAGGTTGACCCACATAGCTGTTCCCATATGCAACTTTTGAATCTTCTTCATTTCCGCTTCTCTTCCCACTTCTTATCCATAGTGATTTTTGGAAAAACTGCCTCTACATTGGCATTGTGTGTACTCATAGTGGTGGGTCTCTTCTTCTTAGCTAGACTGTCAGGACAATTCTATTCACCTTCAGACTTCCAAATGTCATTACATCTTCTTAGTGCCTGACCTCCTTTTCTCTCATTCACAAGATATTCATGGCTCCTTTTAAATGGGATAGTGGCCTAGTAAAAGAGTTTCTTTTCTGAAAAGATTGCTGTAATGTGAGGAAAGTGCCAAATTTATTTGTTTATAAAATTTTAAAAGAGAAAAAAAATTAGGATTGGAATGAAAGTAAGGATATTTTCATCCAATTACCTCATTCAATTGTAATAATTAAGGTCAGAAGAAATAAACTTCAGTCTTTGCTAGAAGCAAGTTGCAACAAATCACACATCTACAGACTCTGACATTCGTCCAGTGATAGCAGCAATATTCCAAACATCACGTGGTATACAGAAATATAGCATTTAAAATAGTTTTACAGATGCAGATCAAGCAGTAATTACTTTGCCCAGGAATCTTAAAAAGAAATTGTATGTGGAGATCAGGAAGCTTAGGCAATTTAGGGTGCCTTTTTTCTTTGCAGTGACAATTTACCTTGGGCTCGCAGTGACGTTTTTCTGGGTTTTAAAACACAGCGCTTCTTTTTTTTTTTTTTAATTTTTTTATCTGCTGGCCCTTTTGCTTTTAGCAGCCATAGACTTCTTGGTCTCAAAGGCTCAGATGCCCGAAACTTCTGAAGAGATACTGCCTTCAGTAGCAGCGAGGTGTGAACATGTAGCTCCAATTATGCCTCTGCTTGCTTCAGCCTGCTGGTGCTTAATTAGGTGCTTATCCTAACACCTTAGAACATACTTTCTGTAGATGGTTTAATTCCAACCATCATATATGCTTTTTCTCAGTGTTTCTCCAGCTTCTCAAAACTTCCCTGTAAATGAGGCCTTGTAGGCAGTTTTCTTGCTATAACCTCACCTTCCGTTCAGCACAGAAACAGCATCCATTGCTGTTATGCAATGGATAAAATTGTATAACAATGGTTATGGTTTCATACTTTTAATGTTACTGGCAGACTTTCCTCCTGGCCTATAGGTCAGTCTTCCCCCCCCCCCCCCTACATTTTTAGCCATCTAATTTTATTCCTTACATTCGTTCTTAAAGAAGCAAAAACCTTTTTTATCCTTCTCTTCAGAATGGTTAAAATATACTGGCAACAAAAAAAGCAATTTTTACAAATGATTTAAAACATGCAAATTATTTGCTTGTTTTCACACTAAAAATACAAAGAGTATGGACATTATGTGTGTTCCAATCACATTGATCCTGCAGAAAATAACTATTCTTTGATACTGGTTTTCCTTTGATCACAAATAGATGTGAGGGCAAAATGTCCTGTCTTATCACTTATTTATAAATAACTGATGGCCAAAATGGATAATTGTCATGATAGAAGTTATTGACACTGGCTGGGTGGGGTGGCTTATGCTTGTAATCCTAGGACTTTGGGAGGCCAAGAAAGGCAGGATCACCTGAGGTCAGGAGATTGAGACCAGCCTGGCCAACATGTCTAAACCCCGTCTCTACTTTAAAAAAAAACTATTTGGTTTTGGTGGTGGGCACGTGTAATTCCAGTTACTTTGGGAGGCTGAAGCAGGAAAGAAGTTATTGATACTCACAAATAATTGCAAAAATAAAAAGTTATTGATACCCACAAATAATTCCAAAGTATGTACATATGCTAATTTGTAAATAGGAAGTTCTTATTTTGAAACTTGCAGCCTGGAAAATATTTACAAGATTGTTATATGACATTTATAACAGGAGTACTTCCTATGTCAACTTACTAGAATTTTGGAGACTGACTTTAAAATATGATAATAAAAAAGAAAAGACAGGGAATTGAACTTTCCTCTCATGTTTATTACAAATTTTACAGAGAGCCAGAGTCTCATTTATGTCATCATAGATTTATTTTACAAGTTTGGACTTATGAAAAATGTGGCAAAATTTGAATGCCTTATACCTTTTTTTGGAAAGCAGCTAGAATATGTAATGCACTGACCTTTTGGTGTTCATTTTGATTGGTTAATGATTACACCTTTACAGCTCAGTCAGATTGTAAACAAGGGGACAAAACTGAATATATAAGGTCAGAGAAGTGTAGTGACAAAATTTATGAATGCCCTATACATTTCCTATGAATAAAAAATGATTAAAATTCATGTTTGCCTTTTAAATACATAAGAAACAGATATTAAAAATTCAAAGCATACATTACCAAATATATTCTTAATTTTGTATTGAATAAACCTTATTTAAGTGTACCTTTTTCTACAAAGATGTCTTCATTAAACTATTTTTCTAATTTTTAAAGATGAATAGCATTGAGTTTGCATATAGTTTTTTGTTTGCATATAGGTTTTTGTTTTCAGCTTTGTTTCTCTTTTCTAGTGAATAATGACTTAATAATCATTTAACAAAATCGAAATCTCAAAGGTACATATAAACAATATAAATAACCATCCTCACTACAGTTAACTTTGTGCTTTTCTTTAATAAAAAAGCATCCAAATAAAGAGAGACATATTCATGTAATAAAATCTCAGCAATCCCTGCAATAGTCTTCCAGAATTATCAGCCCTCCCATCTTAACTCTGGACAGAATGAAAAAAAAAAAAAAACAACAACAACAAAAAACTAGTTCTCTCATATTATTCTTTGAGCTCCAACTAGGAAAAATTACTGAAAACAGCCGGATGTTACAACTGTTTTGAGCAGGGAAGTCACACTGCAGGAGGACTCCATGGTAGAAACTGTTTAAAAAAGGTTCTTTTTACTTGAAATTACACAAGAAAGCAGAAAATGACATTGGAAAAAGGAAAAAGTATAGGCAGTAACATTGTTAACAGAAGTCAGGTGACAATGAAAAGTAAAGAGTAGAAAGCAATCAACACTTTTGACCATTGAGAATGAGAAAAGTGGAAATTGAATGGCTCATGGATAAAAATAGTCACCCACATGTTAATAACATATGGATTCTGCAGAGTCAGACTTACGCATACACAGAGAGCATCTCTACCACGTGCATGAATTGTGTGTGAGTTTGGTGATAATGAAGAGAGACAAACTGCTGCATCAACTAATATACTCCAGGAGTGAAGAGCAGGATAAAAAAAAAAAACTGTAGAGACCACTACTCTAGGTCATTTAAGTATTTTAAAGAGAGAAAAATAGCATAATAGAAGAAAGTAATAATTATCTGTAATGGTGGGATGGGTGGCTTCTGACACAGCTCCCATGTTTCTGATTCCACCTCCTGATAATCTTGTGTTCTCTCCTTCTTGAGTATGAGCTAGACCTGGTGACTTGCTGCTAAGAGACAGAATTCAACAAAAGTAATGCAGCATTATTGCCTTAATTAGGTAACAAGGAACTATGTCTTGCCTCTTGCTCGCCACCCCCAACTCTTGCTCGCCACCCCCAACTCTTGCTGGCATTCCCTCTTGCCCTCTCACTTGCTTGCTTTGATAAAGGGAGTTGCAATGTTGTATGATGCTTTGTGGAGAGGCCCATGTGACAAGGAATCAAGGGAGCCTACAGAACAGCACCTGGTTTAAAACTAAAGCCAACAATTAAGTGAGTGAGTCTGGAAATAAATCATTCCCTGTCTAGCCTTAAGATGACTTCAGACTTTTAAAAGAGTGAGAATCAGAGGCCACAGCTAATCCACATCTGGATTCCCACCAACAAAAATGGAAATAATGTGTGTTTTAAAATGCTAAGTTTGGGGGTGATATATTACATATAAATAAATAATAAAGATGGGTTGGCATGGAGATAATAAATGACAGAAAAGAATTAGACTATTTTAATAGTCCAATGAAGAGGTATGAAAGATCTGAATTTCGGCTGAAGCCATGTGAATGATGTAAAAGATAAATGTGAGATTCTATAAGATTTTATTAGGACCTGCCAATATCGGGGGTAGGAGGAAGACAGAGATGGGAGGGGAAAAGAGAAAAGGAGAGGGAAAAGAGGTAAATGAACAAGATTTTTAGTTGAAGTCAGTGGGAAAACCATTGGTAGAGTTGTGTTATTTAAGCATTGATTTAACAGTTACTTTCTGAGCATCTGTGATGTGTAAGACACTATGTTATCTGTACTAGACACTGAGATGAAACCTCAAAATGGTGATGCCCTCCAAGTGGTATAGTGCAAAGTAGAATCATGTGAAAATTTAATGGAGAAATTCATCCAATTAGCATTTGAGGAAAGGTATATGTGAGTTGAGTTGGACTTTGGATAGTAACATATAGAGATTAGCATTAGAAAAGAAGCATTTTTTTTTTTTTTTTGAGATGGAGTCTCACTCTGTTGCCCTGGCTGTAGTTCAGTGGCATGATTTCAGCTCACTGCAACCTCCACCTCCCAGATTGAATTGATTCTCCTGCCTCAGCCTCCCGAGTAGCTGGGATTACAGGCCCACTCCACCAATGGCTAATTTTTGTATTTTTAGTAGAGACAAGGTTTTGCCATGTTGGTCAGGCCGGTCTCGAACTCCTGACCTTGTGATCCACCCGCCTTGGACTCCCAAAGTGCTGGGATTACAGGCATGAGCCACCATACCCGGCCAAAATATTTCATCAGAAATATAAAGAAGTCAATAGTTTATTTTCACTAGATTGCAGGTGTATGAAAAAGACAATGGGAAAATTTCTATCAATTGGCAGCCTAAATTTAACATCTTATTCTTTAGTGACATCACAGTACAAGTAAGTAGATGTCTTGCACATAGGACAAATTATTTAAGTTTGTTGAAGTACTGAGATGATTGATTTTATTTTTAAGTAATAAGTAATGTGGGAAAATCTGCAATCAGTAAGATTTGTGTGGATCCAAGCTCAACAAACTACTGCTGGTGGGCCGAATCTAGTCTTCAGCTTATTCATGTAAACAAAGTTTTATTGGAACACAGCCATGCTCATTCATTATGTAATGTCTCTGGCTTTGACAGAGACTGTGCTACCTGCAAAGCCAAAAATATTTACTCTCTGGCCCTAGACAGGAAATGTTTGTCAATCTCTGGTCTCCATCATAAAATGGATTTGAGTAGAGAGAAAAAAAACTCATTAAAACATGTAGGGTGTTAAGTCCTTAAACCAATAGGATACTAACAATAGAAATGGAAAGGAAAAGTTGGAGTGTGTGTGTGTGTATGCATGTGTGTGCATTTGTGTGTATGTGATAACTGCTTAAATGCAGGGTACAATATAGAAGAGGCAGTCGTGGTGCTTAGAGATGGCTCAGAATTGACAGTTTCCTCCATTAATATGTAAGTGCAATTTTGGAGGAATACACTTTTCCACTCAACCCTTAAGTCAAGTGGTTTAATCAGCTGGTCATATTTTTTTCCTAAGTGTTAGAAAGTATAAAATACTCAGAAGGAAAAGTAGTATTGATTGAGAAAGAATTATAATGGAAGGAGGGGGTGATTGCATACTTCTAGGAAAGTTGGAGGGAACAGCGAAAAACCAGTATGTTACTGAACACTTGGATGAAAGCGTGAATGAAAGCAGGTGAGAGCAGCCTTAAAAGGAAGCTAGTTTGAACCAAAAGTAAACACTGTTTTTCATACTGCCTCATATATATATATGTGTGTGTATATATGTATATATGTGTATGTATATATGTGTATATATGTGGGTATGTGTATATATATATCAAAAGATGCTGATACTTAATGTATAAATTAGAATATTAGCTTTTTTAAGTATAAATTGAACTTACATGGGATAAAAAAAAAAATCAATGATTTAAAATCATTAGATTCCTTTTATTGTTTAAATTCTCTACTGATAGGACTAAATAGGGTTCCCCTAAACAGGGTTCAAGGAGTACAAACATACATAATGGTACTCAGGATTCAATCAATTAAATATTAATATTCCTTGAATTAGCAGAGCAGAACTAAGCATCCAAACACCAGATACAGGTCTGGAGTAGCAGATACATCTAAGTAGGTTTCAGCTGTCTAAGGGCACATGCCTAGTACAGGGACATGAACAAAATGCTGGGTAAACAGGGATAAAAGCCCTATGAGGGATGTTTAACATTGAAATGTATAAAGTTTTTATTTAATCACAAAGTTTTCTATATTGGCTAAAATTTTATAATGATAATTATTCATGTGAAAATTAACTTTTTTTTGTATTTTCAAAGAAAAAAGCACAAATACACCCATAGAATAGCGTGAAATACTATCTTTCACAATGTACACCAGGCCAGGAAATTATTGGGCTGATTTGAGTCAACAAAATTTCACTTTGCAATGAAATAAGACAATCCTGGAGGGACCAAGGTTTCCATTTGCCTGGGCTCCTTCTGATAGCATCTTTACTCTCCAGGTGAAGGCATGTTTCTGAGATCAATCTTCCTCTCCTTTGATATTTACCTTCTTTTAAAACCTACTGAATATTGACTTACTCAGCTTTTCCCTATTCTTCTGGGTTTCCTCTGGGTCCTTTGATAATAGATGCTGGTATCCCTGTCTGTCATTCACTCCTATATGGTTCTCAGGGTTTGTTTGTTGTTCCTCCCTCTGTTAACCTGAGCCCTACAGGCCAAAGTAAATTACTCTCCCAGCACCTTTTATAGAGAGTGGTTCATAGTAGTTTTCCTGACACTTTCACCGGTGACACCTATGTTATTACACATTTCTCTCCAAGAACATCTCTAAAGGCTTTATGATTTACACATTTGAGTTGCCTTAGACCAACTGACCGAAACACAAGATATGCTGTCACATTTTAAGCTGCTTCCTCAGAATATGTTGGTTGAAATCTACTACCTTTCCCTTGTCCTGGGTTGCTAAAGACCTGTAGGGTAGCTTCTCATAACGTATCTTAATAATATCTCAGAATGATTATTATACCAAGACATTTTTACTTCCATTACTCTGTCAGAGGACTCAGTCTCATTAGCAAAACCTGTTTAGAACAGCCATCTTAAATCCTGGTCGGACCAATTGCAGGCATGCTTTTAATTTAAGAAGTAATCCTGGCCAGGTGCAGTGGCTTATGCCTGTAATCCCAGCACTTTGGGAAGCAGAGGCAGCTGGATCACAAGGTCAGGAGATCGAGACCATCCTGGCCAACATAGTGAAACCCCGTCTCTACTAAAAATACAAAAATTAGCTGTGCGTGGTGGTGTGCACCTGCAGTCCCAGCTATTCAGGAGGCTGAGGCAGAAGAATTGCTTGAACTTGGGAAGCAGAGGTTGCAGTAAGCCAACATTGTGCCACTGCACTCCAGCCTGGGTGACAGAGTGAGACTCCATCTCAAAATAAAAATTAAAAAAAAGTAAAATAATATATTCAAGAATACCAAAGCAACTGGGAGCTAAACTCATTGCAAGGGAGAGAGACTGCCTCAAAAACATGGCCAACCCCCTTGATCAACACATTTCTAAGATTTTGAAGCTGACTAGGGTGGAATGCTAAAGGGCTAAGCTCAATACCCCTGAAATTTAATCTCCAACAGAATTTTGAGACTAATGAGATTAAATCTGAGACTAATTTTGAGACTAATGACTAATGAAGTAGTTCCAGCAAGCTCTCAATCAGAATCTCAAAAGGATCATACTTCAGAAACAGATAAGCCAAAGATGGCAGTCTTACTGAAACTAAACCTCAATCCTGACTACTTCAATCTCTGATTGTATTGATAATAACTTTCTCCCAACCCTATCTGCTCATTAGAGAAAAGTGGGAATACATTCTAAAACTAACACTATCAGAATACTTCATTATTCTTTTATATACAGTGTCCAGCATGATACGAAAAATGTCTAGATATGTGAAGTGGCAACAATTGTATTAACAATCAACAAAACACGTGTGTACAATAAGCACAGCTCCACAGATTCACAGTTTGGAATTAAGCAGACAAATTTAGAATAACCATTGCTAACATAATAAAAGTAGACAAACTGAATGAAATGGAGATTGTAGCAAAGATTTAAATATCTATAAAAAATCATAGACATTCTAAAACAGAAATGCAATAATTGAACTTATGTCACTGAATAGGTTTGCTTTTGAATAAATGTGGTAAAACAAGTTAACCTGAAAAGAGATTCATAGAAATAATATCAATTGATCTGTAGAAATGATCTCAACTGATGAGATTGAATAAAGCAGAACAAAACAAGAAAGACATGAGGCACAGTCAAAACATCTGCTATAACTGAATTGGACAAAAAGACAAGTGAGAGAGAATAGAGAATAAGCAATATGAGAAGAGCCATTGGTCAAAAATTTTGTAAAATTGATAAGGAATATTAACCTACTTGCAAGAAACTTAACAAAACCTAAGGAACATAATACAAATAAAACCTTACCTGACCAGATTATAAGCTGCTGAACTAAAACAAAAGTCTCAAAAGTAAGTAAAAGAGCACAAATAAGTATTCCAAGAAAAACTCTGGAAGCTGGAGACAATGAAATGGCATTTTAACATGCTGAGGGGAAAATTTGCCAGTCTAAAATTTAATAACCAGTGAAAAACACAAAAGTGAGGCACAGTAAAATATATTTAGACAAGTAATTGTTGAGAGAATGTTTGCCTAGGAGACCCGAACTACAGAAATACTAAGGAAAGTTCTTCAGACTAAGAAAAAATTATCCCAGATAGAAGCATGCAATTAGAGGAAGCAATGATGTTAACTGAAAAAAAAAAAAAAAGTCTTAAAATATTGGCACAAAAAGTTCTAAAAATCTGAGCAAGTTCTCTGTTATAGAAACTATACGATTAACACATTTTACAAACACACACACACACACACACACACACACACACACACACACGATTCCAACCACATGTGGATTAGCTGGTGAATTCTTACCAAAACTTAAGGAACTAATTGGACTAGCCTTACACAAGCATTTTCAGGAAATAGTAAGAAAGAACACTTAATTTTTTCGTGGGAAGCCAGTAATCATTGACACAAAAATCTGAAAGATATTACAAGAAAAGTAATTTATAAGGAATATTCACCATGAAAATAAACATGAGAAGTAAGGATAAATATAATTAACGTGTCTTTTAGGAAGTTTCAATGTTGAATAAAATATATGACAACAAAGAGTGGGAGTAGCTAAATAGTGTTTAACTGTTCTAAGGTCCTTATATTGTTGGAGAAGTGGAAAAAGTGCTAATTAAGGTAGTCCACAATAGTCTAGAATAAATAATGGATTATGTAGATAAAGTACTAAAAAGGAATTACAAGTATTTTAATAAGATGAAAAATATATAATTATTCTAAAAATGGCAAAAAATAAAAAGATAGTAAAAATACAGAAACAGAAGATTAAATCCA
This sequence comes from Pongo pygmaeus, assembly GCF_028885625.2. NCBI lineage: Eukaryota > Metazoa > Chordata > Mammalia > Primates > Hominidae > Pongo > Pongo pygmaeus. The sequence continues at coordinate 101,957,398 of NC_072387.2, forward strand.
GAATTAATAAAGAACTCTTAAAAATCAATTTGAAAAATTCAGAAAATCTATTTTTAATGGACTAATGACTTGAATAGGCACTTTATTAGCAGATATCAAAAAACCTAAAAGCCTAAGAAAATCATTAGTCGCTCAGAAATGCAAATTAAAACCGCCTTAAACACCACTATATACCCACTAAATACCCCAAATTAAAATGACTGATAATATCAAGTGTTTCAGAAGATGTGGAATAACTACCACTCTTACAGACTGTTATGGGAATGTAAATCTGAAAAACCATATTGAAAATTTGTTTGGCGATATCTACTAAAGTTAAATGTATATGTACCCTTTGACCCAGCAATTCCACTCCTGGATGTATATATTCAAGATAATTGAGTACTTCAGTCTATGTCAGTTTATCAAAAGATATGTATAAGATATTCAATTAGCATTATTTATAGTAGCCCAAAATTAGAAGCAGGTGAATCATCTAATAACACAGTTATATATTTGTAAAATGGAATACCCCTATTAAAATTATAAAGTATGAACTATAGGTATATATAAGAATCTCATAGATGTTTAAAACCTAATGTTGAATAAAATCAGTCATATGCAGGAGCATATATACTGCATGATACTATTTTTATGAAGCTCATTAATAGCCTATTAACATTATTAATGGAATGAATCTATGTAAATAGAGGTCAGTATAGGAGTTACCTTTTTATGGGTTGTGGTTATTGACTGAGATAGCAAGAAGAAGGTTGATGGGGTATTTGTAAGATATTTTTTATCTAAGTTGTCCCATGTATATGAACCTATGTGAAAATTCAATAAGGAGTATACTTAAGATCTGTATACTCTGTTATGTGTAAATTATATATTAATATTTAAAAGAAGAAAAATAAGTAGATTAATAAAGCACATTTTGTCTATCTATGACCCACCATTATACACTTAAGTATATACCCAACAGATATGACTGGGAATTTTTTACACCAAAAGACTTTTATTACAATATTATTTTTATATCCATACACTCAAAACAGTTCAATTGTCCACCAAGAGCAGAATGTAAAAATATTTTATTGGATCATTGATAGAATAGAATAAAATACAGCAATTAAAGAACTGTTGCTATGTCTGTGATGTCACAAATATGTTTGTATTCATATAAATTTCTTCAGGAAAAATGAATCTATTGTAGAGGAAGTCAAAAGAGTGTTATATTTGGTAGAAGAAAATTAATGAGGCATAAAAGAGGCTTCTGAGGTGCTCTTGTTTATGGTGGTCACATGACTGAGACCGTATTGAAAGATTGTGAAAATCGTACATGTATGATTTATGCACTTTTTAGTCTATAACAATGTATTCATTTGTGGGCGCTATTCTCCAGGGTGCCACAAACTGGGTGGCTTAAAACAAAAATTTATTGTGTCACAGTTTGGGAAGCTGGAAGTCTGAAAACAAGATGTAGTCAAGGTAGTTTCCTCCAGAAGGATATGAGGGAGGTTGTCTGTGTTTCCTGAATCTCTCGCAGGTTCTGGTGGTTTGCTGGAAATCACTGGTATACCTGAGTTTACAGGTGTGTCTGCCTAGTCTCTGACTACACATGGCATTTTCTTTGTGTCTCCGTATAGTCTTCCCTCTGTGCGTATTCCTCTGTGTTCAATTTTCCCCTTTTTATAAGAATACTAGTAATATTGGATTAGGGCCCACCCTAATGACTCTATTTAAACTTGATTACCTCTGTAAAGACCCTATTTCTAAAGTCACATTCTAAAGTATTAGGGGTTACGACATTAGCATATATTTTGGGGAAAAACATATTTCAACCCATAACATATAATTCAATTTTTAAAATCCCAAAATTAGCCTAAAAAGGAATGAAATTGAAATAAATATCACAGAGGCCTGCAATATGCCTTGATTATATAATACCTGTTTCTAAAGCAAATGTTACAATGGCTTGAGACATATTAGAATTGAAAATTTTTGAGCTATAAAACACATGAGAAATTTTAAGCTCCTCATTTTTTTTTTTTGGATGAGACATTTATTAGTCTCAACAAGATTGAATGATTTTTTTTTTAAGGTCACACATTTAAATAGTTAACAGGAGAAATATTGACCAGAATCGTAGTCAAATACCTACCTACCCCCTTTCCAAGACAACTAAGGTTTCAAATTGCACCCATTTTTCTCAAATTATTTCTAGAATATTTAGCAAAAGAGGCTTTCAATTTGGCATATCTTTGTCTACAATGTTGTAGTTTATGTAAAGAAAGGTAGCTTAAGGGAATTTCATTTTAAAGGTGAGAATCAGAATGACATTTGTGAAGCTATGATGCTGTGCCATCTGGCATACACGAGGGTGTCGTACTAAATGGGATCAGAATGAGCTCCTTTTGGAAGAAAACCTTTAATAGACTGGGAAACTTTAGGGGAAACTTCCCTTTTTAATAGAGCATTTGAAAATGAATTCTGCATAGCTAGCTAATGAAGGAAATCCAGATTCTTTGCCAAAACCAAGTTTTAAAGGAATTTGCAATCCTTCACAGTTCATTCAAGGAGGCAATGGAAATTTTGATGAAGAAAGTTTTTAACATCTTTCTTAAAAGGAGCCCTTACTTTGGCATTGTATCATGATTAAAGTCTTCCTCCCTCCCTCTCTCCCTTCTATGCTTTTTGTTTCTTTTCTATCTTTCAATGACATCAGTCTCATGGAGACAAATGGTTAAAAGACAATGATTATAACACACACAGTTGAGTGACACAAATCTTGTTGTAGTGTTAGAAATACATCAATACATTGGGGTCATAAAGCGAAAAGGCAAGGGAAAAAAATCTAAGTTAAGAACAGAAAATGCTGATTCCCACAGTCCGTGTAGAAAATACATGTTTTTTTCTGTCAGTGGAGATAACTGAGATGAGTTAGTATTGTCAATTCTGTTCCTTCTGACTGAGCCAGGTGAGGCAAAATTTAGCAGATGAGTTGAGGGACAAAAACTATTACCTTGGCAATATAAACATTAATACTGTCTACATTACTTACTAGGAAATGCATGCAAAATTAATACACTCTTGGTAGTATGGGTTGGCTTCACTTCTATAGAGTGTGGTTAATAGAATGCTGATTCAACAGATAATGTAGAATTGTCTAAAATTCATCTTCAATGAGTCCATGGCATGTTTTGGGATTTATTCACTTGTTTGCCTCAGGAACAGTAGCTGTTCAGTTTTGTTCTGTCTTTGATTTTGAAAATTAGGTTACTGTGCTCTGTAGTGTCAGGAAGATGATACGGCATAACTAGGCAAACAGCTAGGCATTTTCTCACAGTGAATTACCAGTGTCCTTATTTGTCATGATACCCACAACAGGCAGAGGCAGTTTCCTGAGGCAATCCAGGCCACGAAGAACTGTACATTTGGGGAAAACATATCTTCAAATATATACGTTAAAATCTAAAAAGATGTGTTAGTTTGTATTACTTTTGTGGATATTTAAACATTCCCTATGCATATAAAGACCTAGTTAAAGAGATGCAGGCTTTTGGAATGTTCAATAAACAACTCCTTGGTGAGAAACCACACTATAAATATAATAAATATGACTTAAAAATTGGAAAATGAGATTAGTTACTGTTGAACTATTCTTGCTTAGAATGCCCCTGGATTTCAGTCATAGAAATTCACTTGTACCTGGGTCAGTTACAAGTTCCTATTTGTGGTGGTTTCTGTTCCATTGGCAATTACAATTTTGATAAGTTGAATAAAAGATCTTTCTAAAAAGGGAGTTCTTATATTGGCAATGTATCATGATGAAAGTTTTCCTGCCTCTTTCTCTCCCTCCCACATATACATTTTTGTGTCAGTATATGTATATGTGATTTGTGCCATTTGTGTGTGTGTAGGTAAATGAAAGTGGCATCAAGAAAATCTCACATTTAAAAAAAATTGGGATAGTATAATTCTTAGGCATCACATATTGCATAATGTTTGACTATTAAGAAATTTGCATCACACGTCTAATTATTTCATTAAACATGTTAGAGGCAATTAATTTACTTATACCCTCCATTTCCTTTTCCCCCCTCTCTGGTTCTCCAGGTGCAGGGTCGTCATACATTGCTTACTCACAAAATGTCCTTGTTTTTTTCCCTTACTCCTGTCATTGATCTTCTGTATCTTTCCGGTGAACTTAACATGGATGTTTTGATAGAAAGCTCTGACATTAACTCTGGAGTTGTTTTGCAAGGCAGGTTGTTTGCTTTTTCACCAATTTTTTTCAGGTCCTCGAAGTGTTTTCCTACAGATGTTTCACAAGAGCCATTTCAGAAATGAGAACATTTGGCGTGTACTCTTCCTCTTTTGGTCCCACAATTTTTCTGAGTCCTACTTGAGGTTATGTTTTCTCCCCTGTTTCAATTGTAATATTTCACTTACTTGTTAGTTTTTAGTTTGAACTCTCCTGGGAGGTCTAATGTAGAGTGTTGGACAAGGACACAAATTCATAATAAACCTACCCAGTCAATTTTGGTATGAGGGCTTAGAAGGTGGAACTGGCCACATTTTGAACTGGAGGTAAGGATCAGGAATGGTAATGGAGAGACACACAGGATTTTCTTATGGGAACAAGAACAAATAACCTCTGGGCAGTGTTAGAGCCAAGAGAATGATAAGCCTTTTCTAACTTCAATATTCTGTGTACAAATTCACAAGACTTTTATAAATTGCCAGACTGCATTGCATAAACCAAATGCCAACAGAGCAGTGACCTTTCAAATTACTGGCACAACAGGAGCTGAGATCAGAAAGTTCAAACTTTAAAAGCAAACACTGACAAGAAATCAGACAGAAATGACTTCGGTGTCTGGTCAACTTAACATAACATGACACATTGTAAAGTGCGTTCGGCTTTTTAGGTAGAATTCTCTGTAAAGGTTTAACTGCTTTAGAAAATATAAATGTGAAGATTTGTGGTATTTGGCTTTATGTATAAGATATTTCTACATTTGAAAAAGACAGTAGAAAAGTTTGGTATAAGATTTGTAAAATATGTTTTGTAATCATGCTAATGGAAGAGGTGAGAGTTGGGTGGGGTGGGGTGTAGATGGTAACATAGTTTGGGGATTGAGGAAGGGGAATTATGCTCTAAATAGTGAGGCATGTTATATAAAGTCTGTTTTATGTCTCAATTGAAATATGTTATAGAGATAAAATAGATCATGATGGATTTTGAATCTGATTTCTAATTTTAAAATGTTATGAGGTTTTTTTGCTTTCCTATTTCATACACAATTCTTTATGGGTTTCACTTAGTCTCCATGAAATTGCAGATGCCATTTACCTTTTAACAAAATTAAATTCACATATATTTATAATTGCATGTATATATCCATAGTTTTTTATTCTATACATGATATATTATTTAAAGATGGTTTATCAATCACAAAATAAAAAGTATAATTTTTCTATATCTTCAGTTTTCTGGTTTGAATTTTCTCTGGCAGCACTAATTTTCACCTACCTATACTCATTATAGTATAAAAGTGTACAAGTGCATATTTTACCATGTTTCCATTGGAATGGGTGACTAGAGGTACATCTATGATGACTAATACTTTCTAAACACATACTTACTTCTCATATATCTGTGTAAATGATTGTAAGAGGAGGGGAAAAATAGAGATGTATCATTATGTATACTGTCTTAAAGCATATTCATCTGCTCTCATGTTTGGAGATATTTGAATGTGATGAATGTTTCTCTTTCACCACTAACAGGTTGTATGTATGAGCCAGATCTTATTGCAAGTGTTTGAAAGGCTATAGCAAATATGGGATATTGCCAGACAGTTAGTAAAAAGCAAATTGATTCTATTGAGAAATTAATTCACCAGCTGAAAGAAGTACATTTGCCTAAGAGTCATCAGATATTCTACCCACCAGACTCATCTCCAAGATAGCATCCCTAATGAGCTTCCTAAACCAACTAAACATAAGCAGGAAGCATCAGTCATCAAAACTGACTATTTTTGGCTAATCAGCTGACTGCACAAACTGCATGGCATTGAGGAAAGGAAGAACATTCTGAAAGTTTTTTTTTTTTTTTTTCATTCTGTCCTCACTTTGTTGGTTTCTCAGTTTCACGGATGCAGTGTCATGCGCAGAACCCTGTAAATGAGCATAGTTCGTTTAAGTATATAAAGTGCTTCCATGTATTATTATTCAGTAGAATAAAGTGAATTTAACAAGCTTAAGTGATTTGCCTAAAGGCACACAATTAATGTGTGGCTGGAATTCAAAATTGTGTCTTTTCCTCTGTTGTAATTGTTCTATAACAACGGGTGTAGTGATTGACTTTGTACCCACCATGACAGGGAATCGGTTCAAAACTTAAAACGCTGTTTATTTTATAATTAGGTAGACTCAAATGACAGAGTCAAGCCAGAGTGGGGAGCCAGTCATTGTTACTCCTATATGGGTTCGCTCCTTCAAGACAGGATTGGGGTAGCAGTGTCAGCTCCTACGGGTTATGACAATCTTAATGATAAAGTTAACTAACCATAACTGAATACTCATAATATGCTAGCACTTTTCATAATGTATGTCACATAATACTCACAAAATCTTCCAAATAAATATTACCTTTTTGTTGTCTTTGTTTTATTTTGTTTCGTTTTGTTTGAGACAGAGTCTCACTCTGCTGCCCAGGCTTTATTGCAGTGATGGAATCATGGTTCAGTGCAGTGCCCAACTCCTGGGCTTAAGCAAGCCTCCCACCTCGCCTCCAAGAAGCTACGACGACAGGCATGCCCTACCCCTCCCAGCTCCAAATAAATATTCTCATCCCATTTACTAATGCAGAAAATGTATGGCCCAGAGAAGTAATGCTAAGTTTGTTGAGGGTTTTAAGTTTTAAAAAATTATTTTATCAAACCCTAATGTAAACTATGGATTCTGGGTGATAGTGATGTGTCAGTTTAGGTTCATCGATTATAACAAATGCATCATTCTGGTGCAGGATGTTGACAGTGGGAGAAGCTGTGTGTGTGTTGGGAGTAGGGAGTCTATGGGAACTCTTCTACTTTCCACTCAATTTTGCTGTGAGCCTAAAACTACTCTAAAAATGTTTATTAATCAAGAAAATCATATTGTATGAATATATGGGACAGCTATACATGTATGTGGTAAAAATGAGAGATTTGTTAACGTATGTGGCAGGAGTGTGTCTAATATGACTGATATTCATGAGTCACTTATAAAAACTGACTTCATGGCTGGGCGCAGTGGCTCACACCTATAATCCCAGCACTTTGGGAGGCCAAGGCAGGCAGATCACCAGGCCAAGAGATCGAAACCATCCTGGCAAAAAATGGTGAAGCCCCCTCTCTACTAAAAATACAAAAATTACCTGGGCGTGGTGGTGTGCACCTGTAGTCCCAGCTACTCGGTAGAGTGACACAGGAGAATTGCTTGAACCCGGGAGGCGGAGGTTGCAGTGAGCCGAGATTGTGCCACTGCGCTCCAGGCTGGATGACAGAGCCAGACTCCATCTCAAAAAAAAAAAAAAAAAAAATACTGGCTTCATTATCAATCTGTAGATTCATTTCATTTGTGTATGTTCGCTTAAGGATGCATATATGGAAACTCTTTGTTGTTTTTAAAGGTTTGTTGGGAAGGGCTCCTCTTTGGTGGAAACTATGTCTATTTCTCAAAAGTGATTTAAGAGTAAGATGTGAAATAATAACACTTGCCCCGAGGATGGAGCCAACACAGCACAGAGCATAGTGGAGTTATTTGATGCTGTCTCTGAGGAAGGAGAGGAGGAATATAAAGAGCCTATCCCTTGAGAAAGAATAGGGGAGGACTTCCTTACCTGATATCTCAGATCACGAAGCTACAGTTCTCTCCCTGCTGTAGGGGAAAAAAAATAACAGACTTTTTGCAAAAATCCATTTTTGAAAATATTCCTATATTCCAGATTTATAATGAGGCATTTTTGTAAATATTAAAAAGGGTAATTAGAACATTTTTCTCTGGTTTATAGTAACTAGGATGGCAACACAAATATATCTTGGAAGTATTTCTTGGTATGATTCTTCAACATAAAATTGTTTTAAAAACTTAGAAGTCTCCAGGTACTCAGGAATAAGGTCATTTTAAATTATTCCTTATTGGCGATAAGAAAAATAATTAGGCAAGACCACAAAACTAAATGTTTACACTGTCTCTCCTGTTTCCTGATTTTCAGGTTATTTTTTATCCCAATTTTATTTTGCTGTATAGTCATATATTTCATTTTTGAAATAAAGTATGTAATCATTTCTTAAGAACCAAGGCTGTGCCTTCTCTTTTGATATGGATGTTTATCTTCCAAAATACGTGTTATGGCTGGGCACGGTGGCTCACGCCTGTAATCCCAGCACTTTGGGAGGCCGAGGTGGGTGGATCATGAGGTCAGGAGATCGAGACCATCCTGGCTAACATGGTGAAACCCCGTCTCTACTAAAAATACAAAAAATTAGCCAGGTGTGGTGGCATGTGCCTGCAGTCCCAGCTACTTGGGAGGCTTAGGCAGTAGAATTGCTTGAACCCGGGAGGCGGAGGTTGCAGTGAGCCAAGACTGCGCCATTGCTTTCCAGCCTGGGTGACAGAGTGAGATTCCCTCTCAAAAAAAAAAAAAAAGTGTTATATTTAGAATATACAGTCAATAAGTGTAAAAGCAAAGTTTTTCTAGAACATCAGGGTCTTTGATGATTTTTAGAGAAGAGAAAACACTATTCCATTAGATATAGAGGGCATTGAAAGCAGGGTAAGCTTAAATTATTTCCAAGTTCAAATACATAAATCAAAATATATGTATTTAGCATCTACAATGTGGTAAGTACTCTAGTCATGATGGAAGGTGATGGAAAGCAGGTTGAATTCTTATATTTGAGAAACTTATCAGAAAGATATGACATGTTCAAGAAAGTGGATTAAGTGCAAGTAAATGATGCAGAGTTAAAATTATCACAGAAATATATGCGGGATGGAAAAAGAGGTATTTGAGTTTGAACTTGAAAATTAAGTAGATAAAATAAGACAATGAAAGGGTGTATTCTATGTGAAGGAAAAACAGGAGTTGGAAGTGAGAAGAATATAAAAGAAGCATAAGCAAAATTCTAAAGTCACACAATTTCTGGAAGAACAGATTGATGGTTCTGCAGTAGAAGCTGGGTACTGGGTAGCTGTGTTTAGATACAATTTAAAAGCAAAACAAAATAATACATAATATGGAACCTTGACTGCTGGGCCAAATTTGAACTTTTTTTTTTGGCGTCATTTCTAAAAGCATGTCAGTGGATGTTGAGTGAGGGAAGGCGGGTAATTTTCTTAGGTACATTTAGAAATTGTGAGACGAATCTCATATAGACAAGATTGCCTCCTGCAAAATTTCTCATGAGGGTTTAGTTCTGGGAAATTAAGAAGCGGCCATGGTATGCATTTCTCAAACATTTTTCCACGTTTTATCACTCTGTGACCCATCTTTTTGGATTGATATCTCTCCTCTAGACACATGTCATGTTGGGAACCAGCGGTTTTGACAGTAAAGAATCACAGCAGTAAGGCTGAAAAATGACACGGTGAAAGTACTGATTTTAAGAAAATAATATGGTGGTAGTGGGTAGGAGAGAGTAATGGCCCCTATAATGAGGGAGCTGGGAAGATAAACGGTAATGACACATGAATAGTAGAGATGAGCAGTTTTATTTTCAGACAGAAAGTGGTAGAGTTCATCTCACTTCCAATTGCTGCCTAGAGGTGAACTACAGAGAAAAACAAGGGCTACAGATAAAGACTGGAGTGTAATTTGTATACAGGTCAGAGCTCAATCTATTAGGAGGAATTCCAAGAAAGAGACTAAGAAGTAGGGGATTTATATTATTAATTGAAACACTTCCATGTGGATGTTGGAGGAGGCAAGAGAGAGGAAGTGAGGAGAAAGATAAGCAAACTTTTAAGAAGAAATCAGGATAGTGTAGTTAAAGAAAATTTGAATAAAGATCTTATTGTGAAAAGCCCATTGTTTTTGTTGATTACAAATTTACTGGAAATTTCTGCAAATGAAGTTTTATTACAATATGAGAGTGAAAGTGTACTTTGTGGATGTATGATAATTGAAAAGCGAGAAAATGAAAATGATCAGGCAGAGCCTCCATGCAAAGGAAAGGGAGATATTGACCCTACGAGAGGGCTAGGTTAGTACTGGGGACTGAGAATCACGAATTGGGTGGGGTCCTGGATGTATCTGAATCACGCAATTATATTTCTTGCTCAGAGACTTGGAAATATAGTGAGAGGGATTATTAAGAGGTAAATAAACTGAAAAGGTTTTTCTGATAGCTTGTTTCCAAGGGTACCATCTTCTCAGGAAGGTGGTGTCTTACAGAAATGATGACCTCTCATTCTGAGAAATATGCTAGAGAATCAAAAGCTTTCAAACACAATTGCGAAGAAGTAAATGTGGCCCATTTGAGGGTTAGAGAGTGTATTCATGTATTCATTTTCTCTTCCTGCATAGCAAATTACTACACATGTAGCAGCTCAAGACAACATCCATTCACTGCTCACTATTCTACAGATGAGAAGTCTGGGTGGGCTCACTGCTCAGGGTCTCACAAGGCTGAAGGTAGGTTGTCAGCCTAGCTTGACTCAGTTTGGGAGCTGAGGGGGAGAATCTGCTTCCAAGCTCATCTAGGTTGTTGAGAGAACTCAGTTGTAGGAATGAAGACCTCAATTCCTTGCTGGCTGCAAGGCAGGTCACTCTCAGCTCCAAGAGGCCACTAGTGGTCCAGTTCCTTGCCACAGGACCTTTGATAGGCCCTATCACATCAGCCAAGCTCACACCCTCAAGGGCAGCAGCATGGGCCCCTGCATGCAAGCTCCTCACCCTCACATCTCATGCTTGGAATGTCTCTAACTTCTGGTGACAGTCAGAGGAAACTTTGGGGGACAGGTGGAGGGATAGCATTAGGAGAAATACCTAATGTAAATGACAAGTTGATGGGTGCAGCAAACGAACGTGGTACATGCATAGTTATGTATCAAACCTGCACGTTATGCACATGTACCCTAGAAATTAAAGTATAATTTTTAAAAAAGGGAAAAAAAATCATGTGATTGCATTATTCCAAGCAGATCATCTCCCTTTTGGTAAATTCAAAATCAACTAATTAATGGCATCATTTACATTGCAAAATTCCTTTTGTCATGTAAGTTGGTAGGCACTACTGACGTCATATTCACAGCCCCAGGGGTTAGAGTGGAAAATCTTGGTGTCCATTTTTCTGTTCTCCTTAGCACGAATAGTTTAAATTAAAATATAGTTTTGTGTAGTTTTAGTTCTTAAAAATTTGAGTTCATGTGCCTCAGATGTTTCCTAGAATATCACTGAAGTGATGGAGGAAAAAAATGGAGAAAACAGAATAAATGTTCTTTAAGTCCTCCATTATATTTAACAATAATTACAGATAAATGAATAATTCTGACAATATATCCAATCACTTTCAACCAAAACCAATTTCTTAAAATAGTAAGCTTTGTTTTAAAAATCAATTATCTTTCTGTTTGTGTTTTTGAGTTCATTTACCTGGCTGGATCCTCATAATATATACATTGTTGGTGGTGTTCATGAGAGTCCATCTGTGTTCTGGCCACGATCCCAGTAAAATATTGGAATAATTCTTAGGAAAGTAAAGGGAAAATAAAGTTATACGGGAAAATGTTGGAAAAGAATGTCAAGGTCAAAAGAAAGCGGCATATCACCAGAGAGTTTGGCTTTTGTTGTACTTATCTGGTAATACTTTGAAAAATTATAAGTCATATAATTGCGTTCTTAAATCTTTCAATTAATGTATTCTGGATATTTAAACAATATTGTACTAGAATATATAATAGAATAGATAATAATCAAAATGTGTTAATGTTTAATGTGCTGGCATATTAAATATTTGCAAAGTGCTTTGCATATGTTTTTCTCACAATATGAGCAATGGTCCAGGTGTATTATTGTCCCTATTATAGATTTGAGGAAACTGATTTATTCAGTAACTTACTCAATGCCCCATGTCTTGTGTTTGGTGTATGTCAGAATCCAAGATTCACATCAAAGTATGTTGGACCTCAGAATCCAAGCCCTTTATGATTATACTAAATAGATAACAAATGGGATATTTCACAATAACAAATGATAACTGGTATTACCTTATTTACCATTCATCATTATTTATCATTTATATAATGGTATAAAATAATACCATTTATCCTTTCCTTTTTAGATTTTACTTTTTATGTGGTTTATTTCCTATCTGTGTTTCTTCATTGCTGTATTCTCCTTTCCCTTTACAGGGAAGCATACACATCAGTATATTAAACACAGTAGAAAAGTTTTGTTTAACTTAATATTTGCTGAGTTCACTTGATCTCGAAAGAAGCCTTCTTTTTAATTTAATGCCACCTATTGACATTTTTTTGCAAAATGCTGATAAACAAAAATAAGAATTTAAAAATTACGGTCAAATTGTTTCAGTATTTTTGTTAGAAAACTAATATTTCAGAATTGGTGACCAAAAATTTGTATTGCTTAATTTTAAAAGTTTGTGAATTTCAGAATCCAGTTACTTTATCTAAGTGTTTGTTACATGATAAACATATCTATGTTAGATATCCTGAGGCTGTTTGACTCTCTATTCTTCAGTATAAAATGCTGTCTTTGGGTTGTATGTTTAATTATTGTCTGCTAATTGATAATATTATTTGGAAAGTCACAGAAGTAACAACCCTAAGTCTTTCATAAAGCGCTGGAAAATTTAAATGACCACTAAGTGGTCAGCAGTTGTACATTTTGTTCATAATATATTAGTACCCTCTAGTGCTCACACTTGGCCATGTGCTCTCCAAAACCACCTTAGAGGGGTAAATGTAACATACTGCATTGGACTATCTTAATCAGGCTTAGTTTTAAGTGAAATATTCTATTTATAACATCACCTTTCTGAAAAGACATTCAGAAATTTCCAATGTTGTTCAAAAGTATTACTGGAACTCCTGTGCTGTAGGGGAAAATGTCTATTCCATCTGTTTTGCTCATAAAAATAAATACTTGAGAATCAAGAACTGAGAAGTCATTAAATTTCTTAAATGATTTGTAGAAATGGATGTAGGACCTAAGTCTTTTGTCCCAAGGTTCAGTATATGCCGTATGCATTGGACTGTGTATTTGATCCAAGAAAGTTTAAATGAAACTATAAATGTATATGTCTAAAATTCTGGATTTCTTTAGACAGAATCATTTTCTGGAAGAGTAGTACTTCTTCAGAAATACGGAGTGTGGGTTCACAAAACAGCACAACATTATCAGCCAATATACTACAAAGGGAGTACTAGAATTTGATTTACCATATTTAAACATTATTTGTTCAGAAGCAAAGGATCCTCTAGACCAACTACCATAAGCAAAGAAGGTGTAATTTCATTTGCTTCCCAAAGCATCATCCAAACCATTGCCACAGAGCTAATACATACAGTGTAGCTCTTTATAGGTGTAAGACTTTGCCCATTATTTATTATTATTTCAGTTGTTTCATTTTTCTTAAAGACTTGACTTGGTGTCTACACCAAAAGAGTGGATCCACATAACAAAATAATTCTAAGTAAGTTTTCTGAATAGAATTCTTAGGTTATTCAAATTTGCTATTAATAAAGGTCTTTCTTTATGTACAATTAGTTGTTACAGGGTAGATCACCCAAACCTGACAAGTGGGAGCTTCTTCAGCTGGGCAGTGGTGGAGGCATGGTTGAACAAGTCAGTGGGGACTGTGATGATGAAGATGGTTGCGGGGGATCAGGAAGCGGAGAAGTCAAGAGGACACTGAAGATCACAGACTGTAAGTGTATGATTCTAACACCACTTTTTTTAAAAAAAAAGATTTTGAAATATGATTAAAGATACTGTTATGGATGTAAAGAAATAATGACAATTCAAAAAACAAGCAAGAGGAATTGGAAATGAAAATGAATCTTTTTTAGGACATATATTCTTGGTGGTTTTGTTTATTTTTAACTAATGACTTCTAATAAAATGATAGTTTTCTATGAAAAAAACTAGTAAACAATCACCAGTTCTGAGAAGGTTTGAAAGAGGAATAACTCTTAAGGCATAATGGATACTAATTGTATGTTGATACATAACCTGAAACCAGGATGGGTAAGTACTACTTAATAATCAAATCGTGCAATTAAAAAATTATGTCATTATATAAGAAAATTTTTACTTTATTACACTTCTATCATAGTCAAATTGCATAGAAATTGGTGTTTGGTTATTGATCATGAAAACTACTTGGATTTAATGCTTATGAATTTCCCTTTCCAAAAAAAACCTCACCAAACATTGATTTTGATTGTATGGATTTGAAACCATTTCTGAACTCATCGCTACCACAAAGGATAGAATTTTCAAATAACAACAACAAAAAATTACCAAATGGATTTCCCTTCCTGATTATCACATACAAGATGAGGAATATAGGTTCTCCATACTCCATTGTTATCTTCATGCATTTGTTCATATGGGCAAAACAACAAAGTGACCAACTGAGAAATAAGGTAAACGTTGATGTACCTAGAGTAGCTGGTTTCAACTATTCATTTAATCTTGATTATACCAAAGGCAAGGGTCACCTTCTGGAAAGGTGCAGTCACATGTAGAGGCTGGTCTGATAGCTTCCCTCAAAATCACACACAGCTGCTTTGCACCTATCAGACGTGCCTTTTGGTGGGAGAAGAATTCATTTACTTTATAATTCTCTCATTGTGAATTAAAAGCATGATAAATGCTTCCAAAATCAATTCCTCATTCCTTCTAAGATCTGGTTTTACAAGCCAAATATATTGGTTTAAAAAATGGAAGCCAAAAGAGGTGCAAAATTAAAAAGGCAGTTAACATAATGAAATGTTTTCTCATTAGACACAGTAATACATTTTATTTAACATGGAAAATACATAGATGAGAATTGGTGCACTTGAGCAGCCATTGAACAAAAGGCCGCAAAATTCTTAGTGTGAGTTAAATATATTCTATTCTTACAGAATGCGATAAAGATGTGTTCTTATGAGTATCAATATAGCTTATCAGATTGGTTTCTCCTTTTTTTCTTTCTTTGGTTGTTTAAGTGAAATGTAATTAAAGATATTATGGATGTAAGGAAATAAAGACAATGTATTTGGAAATTAGCAAGAGAATTTGGAAATGAAAATGACTGTTTCATTTATTTATTTAGGGCATGTATTCTTAGTGGTTTTATTTATTTTTGACTAGTAACTTTTGATGAAAATTATAGTTTTCTGTGAAAAAAATACTTATGAATTATCACCAGTTCTGAGAATAATAAAGGTTTTATTTTATTATTTTTTAATTTCCTTAGGTTTTGGGAAAAACAGGTAATGTTTGGTTACATGAGTAAGCTCTTTAGTGGTGATTTGTGAGATTTGGGTGCATCCATCATCTGAGCAGTATACATCGTACTCAATTTGTAGTCTTTTTTCTATCACCCTCCTCCCACACTTTCCCCCCAATCCCCCAAAGTCCATTGTATCATTCTTATGTCTTTGCATCCTCATAGCTTAGGTCCCACTATGAATGAGAAAATACAATGTTTGGTTTTCTGTTCCTGAGTTACTTCACTTGGAATAACAGTCTCCAATTTCATCTAGGTTGCTGTAAATGCCATTAGTTCATTCCCTCTATGGCTGAATAGTATTCCATGATATATATATATATATATATATACACACCACAGTTTCTTTATCCACTTATTGATTGATGGGCATTTGTGCTGATTCCATATCTTTTCATGAGAATTATAAAGGTTTGAAAGTGGAATAACTCTTAGGTCATAATGGATATGAATTGTATATTGATAAATAACGTGAAGCCAGGGATGAGTAAGTACTACTAAATCATGAAATTCTGTCATTAAAAAAATACTATGTCATTATATAAGAAAGTTTTTACTTTATTACATTTTTATTGTAGTCAAATAGCAAATTATAATTTAATTATATTAGGTAAAAGAAAATGAAAAAGGGTTTTCACTAGAGACAATTTTTTTTTTTTTTTTTTTTTTTTACTAAAAGCTAAAATGTCTTCCACTGTATTTAGGAATTATAACACTTATCCATCAGGGTAATATTTAATAATCTCTCATTTTCATCCTATCTGGAGTATTTATTTGTACTATAATTTCATGGCCATCTAAATATTAGTATTTTAGAACGTAAAGTTATTACAAAGTAAAGCATTATTTTGTGTGTGAGTGCGTGTGCATGTGTGTGTATAAATAATATATTTATAGGAAGTTTTTTACTTCATGAAGTTATTTACAAGCTCAAGAACTTGTTATATATTAGTAGGTCACTCTGTTTATTTCACAAAGGAGGTAGAGGCAGTGAAGCATATTCAACTACTAATAGTTTTCTTCACAAAACTATACTTGACAAGTTGACAAAAATTTTTACTTCAAAACCTTAGTTTCAATTACTGCTGAAATGGACAGGCATGGTACAAGCAGCTACCCATCAGAATCTGGGCGATTTAAGAGAGATGATTTTTCAGCAACTCCAGGCAAGCATTTTCTGAAAGTCCACATCTGCTCTAAGTGGGTTGCCTATTATGTTTCTACGAGTTTATAGCTGTTGCCTTTCAATTTTTAATAAGTGGTTAGAAAACCACTGCGGGATAGCATGCTGAAGTAAAGAGGGACAAGGAAAGGAGCGAAGCGTAGGTCACATTTCTATTTTTATAAAGCACTCTAGTATTTTGCCCGTTTGGGCCCAGTTTGAATATATTGGTAAAGCAAGTTAAGGCATAGTTTTAGATGGTCTTAATGACTTAAAATATTGTGATCTAAAAAGCTTAACAAGGTGTCATCTGTGTTAAGAACTTGAAATGCACCACTATTTCTTCATTACACTTTTGTTTATTCTTTGGAAAATGTGACATAAATAGCACACAGTTCATTTGTTACCGTAAAAAGTCTGACTAAATTTAGTTGTATATGTGTATATATCTACATATAACTACATATAGTTATGAGTATTAATACTAATATTGTATCTTTGAAATTTCATGATTCTGCCCTATTTATGCAAATGAAAACAGTTGGTAAATATTTTGCTAATTATTACTTGAACTGATTTTCTGTGTCTGTTTTTGTTCGTGTTGATATCAGATGACAGAGGGGTCTCTATAGTTCAATATGCAAAGTTTTACCACCAAAATATTTGTGTACCTTTTAGGTGTCATTTTGTCTTCATCACCAATGTTATCAAATTATTTAACCATCTTATTGCTTTCTAAATAATTTCTATTTGTAATCCTACCAATACATTATAATTAAATGTTAACTAATGTTTCTTATAGAAAGAAGCCATCTATACTATATAATTTTCACTCTTAAGTAACTGATTTCAGTAGAATGACTTAAAAATCCCATTAGGAAAATTTGTCTACATTTTTATTATATGTATTTGGTTCATTTACATAGATACAGATAGTTCACTAGTAACCTGGGGTTGTGGGATTGGAATGGCTTTGAACTTAAAAGTCGCCTCACCTCTTGCCTGACACCTGCCGTTCTTTCACAGTAGCTAACTGATGAAGGTTCTAAACACAACTGGAAAAAATAATTCTCTTCTTTTGGCCACACCGAACGAATCTAATATTAAAATCTATACTTCTTGAAATATCTGACTATACTTCTTAGGTCTCTAAATCTGGATAGCTTCAAATGTTGAAAAGCACAACTACTAGAAACAACTTGTAGCAAAATTATTCTGCATATAATTTTGAAAATTTGTGGTGGCATTGTTTACAATTCTTATGTGATCTTATGATTTAAATCACAATAATTACTTATGAAAAGTAAATAATACATAATCCATGATCAAATTCAATTTGGCAAGGTGGTGCACAGTGGTAATCGAGGGGAAATGGATCTGATCACAGCTAGAACCAGATACCAGACACTTTTAAAAAGTAAGGTGGTTTTCAATCTTTGGATTTATTTTGCTGGGCTTCTCCTCATCATTCCACATTCTAAATATTTGAGGATTCCAGAATTCAGTTCTCAAACACTTTATCATGTCTGTTGACAACTAGCCCTTTTCCCAGACTCCTTACTGAATCATAATTATGATAATAATAAGGTTCCCTGACTCTGATAGCACTATCCAGTTCATAAAGCATTTCCCAGTGTAATACCTTAGGAGGTAGGAGGTAGGCTTATTGGAACAGAAAGTATCTGACTTAAATATGATTAATTTAGAAATAGTAGGATAATACATTGCAATATTAAATTGTTAGATCTAGAATTTTTGGTTGATCAGAGTAAAATAAATAGAACTATTGTTTATGTTGTGTTTTGGTTTTCTCACTTGGTAACTTTGTATCTGCCTCTAACAAATGTATCCATGTCAGGATACTAAGAATGACCTAGGAAAGAGAATAGTATATTCTATGCACAGAGCAAAATGAAAATTACACTTTATTAGCCACTGAAGAATAGGGAAGCTGATTTATTTAGTAATGCAAGATTGTAGAGTGAGTGAAAGTTCTTGGCTTCCTCATATTTATTTTCACCATAAATCACCTTCACTTCAAAAGTCTCAGGTAGGTGTGGAAGTTAAGGAGACCTTAAAAAGATGTTAATTTCTTTCCAGAACTAGGAAAACTATGTATTTATTCATATTGTAGATACTATTTTATAAAATGTTATATAGTCTTATTGATTTTTTCCGTATCAATATGAATTCAAACACATATGCCTATAAGATTTGGATGCCATTATACTATACGATTATAGTTTAAAATATGTTTACTGATTATGCATATTCTTTCTAAAATTAAAGTTTCACCAAATTTCACCAAATTTAATCAAATAAAATATATTCAGCTTACTTTGTAAACTGTTGAAAAATAACCCATTAATATTTTTTCAAATATAAGAAAAATGTACTGAAAATAACTATTTTTTAAATAAGTCTTATCATTTATCCATTCATACTAAAAATAATCTTTGGAAGGTCCATTAGATTAAAACCTTTGCAACACATTGAAAGTAATCTTGAGTAATGATTGCACACTTGGATCTACACTTTACAAGTACCTAATTCTAAAGGTCAGATAAAACCCTGCATGATAAAACCATAGAAAAATTCACAGATAAACACTTCCAAATCCAGTTTAATGTTCAAAATTGTAAATACTCTGAAATTACCATCTAGGGCAGTTTTGGTAGTACTGATGAAAATTATACTAAAGAGAAATGAAACATATGTCTAAGATAAACATAGTTTAATTAATATGTGATCACTATGAATATTTTTCTGATTATACATTTCCATTTGGGTTTCTAAATGATACTCATCCTGACTGCCTGAGATTTTATTAACAATATTGTATAATGGAATGTAGATACCTAATGAATCATATAAAATCATCTTTCATTCTTTTGAAAAGTTATGTATTAATATATTTAAATAGTAGAATCGAAGCAAAAGGGTTTGTCCTTGAATGCCTAAGTGATTATTTTCATTGCATTGGCTTAGACTGATGTTAAATCACTGAGGTGAAGAGGGATGACTTATTAATTAAGGCTTAGAGGAGCCTCCTAGCTTACATTTCGGATCACTCAGCTGTTCTGTAATATGTCATAACTGAATCTGTCCCACGCCAGAGAACATAAAATGAGAAGTTGTCTTTTTTGAACAACACAATGCTAAGTGTAACTGTATGATCAATAGAGGAAGTAAAAAAAATTAAAATTCAAGCAAATATTATCAGGTAAATTTTCTCATGACTTAGCCAAAGTCACATAGCTATCAACAAAACCAGAAACAAACCCATTCTTATCTAGGTCTATTTTTGATGTCATTTTGTTGCGAATAAACAGAGTGGCTATTGAAATGGCGATATTCTGTCTCAGGATTGATAAAGTGCATCTGGTAGAAAGAAATTAGGTATATCTTCGGGTCTTTAATGACTTCAGTACCTCTAACTGTGTGGAAGTAGTCACTTTCTTATTATTGAACAGAAAATTGAGAGCTTACTAAGTAGAAATAATTTTTAAAAAGAGTATTTGAGCTGATCCCAGAGCTTCTCAAACTTTCTCATACATACAAATTACCTGGGACTCTGGTTACAAAGTAGAGTATAATACAGGAAATCTGAGGTGGAGCATTTCTTACCTGCCTACAGATGATGTTATTATTCCTTTGTCCATAGGACCACACTATGAAGAGCAAAAATGTACACTTTACACTTTTTTATTACAGTCTTTGTTTGTATCTCTAAAGTACTCTCTTTTAAAGCATGATGAAATTTTTTAAAACATTGTATATTAGCATTATAAGAAGGCATCATATGATTAAGGACATTTGGAACTGTAACACTTAGGCTGGTAATGGTGGCTGATTCTCTATGAACTTTGGTATCAGTCTCTGATTATTTTTAGCATGAGGTTTACTTCTTAACACCAAAGTAGAACCACTTCCATCTTTTTGCAGGGCCTTATGCCCTCAGGTTATACTTTCTTTAAGGAGACTTCTATTTTGAAATAGTACCCCTGGTATCTCAGCAGAAATGTTTCACGTTTATCAACTCTTCTAGTTGGTGACGAACACAGAAGAAATACTGTGCACAATCCCCTATATCACATTGTATGCCAACAGAGATCAATCAGAGTTTTATGTGAGCTCAGAGAAAGAAAAGAAACTATCTAGATGGGGAGCTCAAAAAATTCTTCATAGAAGGAGACAGAGAAAGGGCAATCTGGAAAAGCAAACCAATATTTGCCTGCAATATTTATGAGAAAGTGGTATTTGAGAGGATGGACTTATAATTTGGTTTCAGCGACCGACAATAGGGAGGAGAAGGTTTCCTGTGAGGAGCAAACATCATGAACAGAGCAAGTGGTGTGTTTACAGAGGAACAGAATTATTTAAATTACTTGAAAAAATATTGGAAAGCTAAAAATGTGAATTAAAAATGTTACAATTGATTTTTTTGAATACACGGTGGAGTTTGTATTTAATTTGCTGGGCAGAGAGGAATGATTAAAGCTCTTCTATGTGGTTATTTTGTTTGTACAGTCATTTTTACCAGCAATATAGTGAACTGCTTCAGATTAAAAAATACACACAATAAAATTAGTGTATCTTGAACAAGTAACTTCTCTCCAACCTTGTACAAGTTCCGTGCCTAGATTTCCTTAAGATCTGAATAAAAGCAGGACTCTCCAAGTGATTTTGTTGTGAAGACTAAGTGGTTTAATCCATAGTCAGCATTCCAAGAGTGTCTACCCAACTCACACCTGTCCATTGAAACAAAAGTATTGGATAAAATATGTAAAAGGTAGTTTTTTAAAAATGCTTCTATAAATTAGCAATAAAAGAATATTTGATAAAATCGGGCTAACACGGTGAAACCCTGGCTCTACGAAAAAAATACAAAAAATTAGCCGGGCGCCATGGCGGGCGACTGTAGCCCCAGCTATTCAGGAGGCTGAGGCAGGAGAATGGTGTGAACCTGGGAGGCGGAGCTTGCAGTGAACCCAGATAGCACCACTGCACTCCAGCCTGGGCGACAGAGTGAGACTCCATCTCAAAAAAAAAAAAAAAAAAAATTGGGGCAAAGCACAGGCAGAGGCACAGATAGCGGTAGATACAGTTATACACAGGCATAATTTAAGGAAAATAATACAGTTGTACCTAACCCTCCACCGAGTCCAAGAAATACAACATTTCCATGGCCCTATATGCCCCTCTCTGAACACATTTCACTGAACAGAGAGTTTGTCTATCCTGATCATAACTTTTATAAAAAATAGTTTTAACCAACAATATATGCATGCTTAAATAATACTTGTTTTTTCTGGTTTTTGAATTTTATATCAATCAAATCATACAGTCTATCTTGTCTTGTTTCTCCTTTTGTTAAACAGTATGGTTTTGAGGCTTATCCATGCTGATGGATATAGGTGTACTCATTTCTCTTAATTTCTCTTTTTCTTTCTTTCTTTTTTTTTTTTTTTTTTTTTGAGACGGGGTCTCTGTCACCTAGGCTGGAGTGCAGTGGCGCAATCTCAGCTCACTGAAACTTCCGCCTCCCGGGCTCAAGCAATTCTCATGCCTCAGCCTCCAGAGTAGCTGGGATTTACAGGCATGTGCTACCACACTCAGCTAATTTTTGGGTTTTTTGTACTTTTAGTAGAGACAGGGTTTCACCGTGTTGGCTAGGCTGGTTTCGAACTCCTGACCTCAAGTGATCCACCTACCTCAGGCTCCCAAAGTGCTGGGATTACAAGCATGAGCCACCATACCCAGCCCTCATTTCCTTTTACTAAAATATAGTATTCTAATTTATGAATATATAACTCATTTATGTATGTATTTTGTTGATGAATATCGAAGTTGATATCAATCAATGGCATTTGGTACGATATGAACAATGTTGTTCTAAACCATCTGGAAAGTATCTCTTGACATACATGTGCAAGAGGATGCAGGATATCTTAGAAGTAGCAGAGCGGTGCCACAAAAGATTATGTTCAGCTTTACTAGGTATGTGAGCGTGCTTTGCAAAGCAAGTGTACCAATTCATATTCTCACTAGAAATGATGACCGTTTCTACTGCTCCCCATCTTTGTAGACAGTTTTCTTCATGTTCACTGATTTTTCATATTCATCTAAAGGATAGAAGTAAAACAAGTAATTAACTTCTATGTCCCTGATAATTAATTGGATTTCACTTTTTAAACAAGTATATGACAAATTTTTGCTTCCTTATCTGAAATTTCAGAAGAAAGAAATTTAGCCCTTTCCCCAGTATTACTTTGTTTTTGTATTGTTATAAAGAAGTATCTAAGGCTGAATAATTTATGAAGTAAAGAGGTTCATTTTGGCTCAAGTTTCTGCAGGCTGGGTGAGAAGCCTGGTGCAAACATCCGCTCAGCTCCTGGTGAGGCCTCAGGAAATTTACAAACTGGTGGGAGACAAAGGGAGAGCCAGTGTATCACATGGAGAGAGAAGATGGGAGCAGGTGCCACATTCTTTTAAACAACCAGATCTCATTCATTCAGAGCTAGAATTTACTCATTATCATATGGAGGGCACCAAGCCATTCATGAGGAATCCTTCCCCATGACCCAAACACCTCCCACCAGGCCTCAGCTCCAACACTGGGGATCACATTTCAACATGAGATTCAAACCTCCAAACTATGTCACCCCTTTCTATCAGGTTGTTTTTTCTTTGGCAGATACTATCAATACAAAAGTCAATTTCAGTGATCCATTACCTCTTTTGGTTGTGTGACCTCAGGAAAGGAAGGATAGATTCTTGAATTTTTCTTTATTGAACCAGTTTTCAAGATAATAAATTGATTCCCTCCCTTTCTCAGAAGATGACCAATTCTTTTACATATGTTTAAATGTCATCATGAACCCAGTTTTAAAAACATTTGTAATTCTTATTTTTATTGAAGTTCATACTGTCTCACATTTTGCCAGCTGGTACCTTTTCCATTTGCCTTTGAGTCCTTTGAGATGACCCTTAAAATACTTACCAGTTTCTTTGCCATCTGGTATAATTAGATGTACTAACCTCAGCTTATTCATTGTCACAAACCTGGAATGAGCCATTCTTACAAGAGACCTTATTTGTTTTACTGGGAAATGTCATTTCATGACTGCAATCTGAGCACTAATGATGGCTCTTAGAAACATAGGTGATAATTAAAATATTTCATAATTACTCACTTTATTCCACATTATACCACATTATCTGAATAATAATACTAAAACTGCCCCTACCCATTATGATTACCAAAATTAGCTAAACATTTTTATATATATTGTCTATTTTCTCTCCCCATTCTATGGTTATGCTAGAGATAGAGACAGAGATAGTGTCAGGTCACATATCATATCTGCCACCTAGCTCTTATTTATTGTAACTATATAATGTTTACTATTTGCTTTTATATCAATATCTTTCTAGTATATTCCTTATAAAGGACTCATGAGAACAATATTTTACAAGTTCTTTTATGGTGATGAGACTTTGTGTCCTTTAGTCTTAAAAATTAATTTTGTTCGATACAAAAATGGCTCACATGTTCTTTCCTTCCATTTTTTTCAATAAGCTCTGCATTTTCTGGTAGAATGCATTAGTGGCAAAAATTATAGTGATAATCTATTTTTTCTTTCCATTATTAGCCACTTACTTTTCTCCCCTCAGTGCCCAATGATTTGTTTTCTTTTTCTTTAAAGTACAGTAATTTCACTAGAAAATATTTTGTGTTGGTAGCTCTGAGTTGGTATTCTCAGTTGCACAGTGTACTTTTTCAATATGTAATTTTAAATATTTTTCTAGGAGGCTTTTATTGAATTATGGTTTTAATAATTTGTTGTCTTTTAACTTTCTTCCTCAGGAGCACCTATTATTCGTTTGTTGAATTTTCTTCAGCGTTTTCCTAAACCTTTTTGATCTTTGCTCAAATTCTTTTGGACTGGAAAAATTCACCTCTTTACCTTCTGTTTCTCTTAAGATATTATTAGTGGTGCTTTTTTGCTTTTGCATTTCTGCATGTTGTATTTATTTTTGAAGGAATTTGCATTCTTCTATTTTTTTGAGATCTCTGACTTCTTTCCTGAAATTTTCTAATTCTAGTTTGTTATTTCTTTGTGTCTTCTATCCCATGCTTACTGCCTTTTAGCTCGCTTTGAAGTGCTATATCTCATTTTAGTCTGTTTTTGAACATCTTGATTGTGTGCTTACTATGTTTGCAGAGATCGTAACAGAATATGCAACATTTATGGTGATAATTTTTTGTGAGATTTGATCTCAAAACATTTGTTGCTTATTTTTATGTTAATATAAATTCCCTTCATTTTTAGAATAAAGCTTTGTTCAATAGCTTTTCTAAATCTACTGAGTTTCCTGTTCTGTTCTCATCATGTACTGTTAAAAAATATGGTGGCTTGTTTTCTAAAATTTCTGGTCTTTTTCTCTCCCCAGTGATTATTCATATCTTCTCTTTCTTAACTTTCTGTTATTCTTGTCTCACTATTTTTTTTTCCACTTTCAGCAGTTACTCTTGTATGTGGAATCCCCTCATCCTGAATGGTAAGAAAACTTGCCAGATTTTTAGCTTCAAGAGTTCAGCAGGTTTCAGAGACTCTATTTCCTTTAGCCTTATAACAAAGCCCTTGCATCCACCCATTATTAGTGTGGGCATAAATGTTCACAGTTCTCTGCTGTTTTCAAATTGATTTTCGATAAATCCTTGTGGGTTCTGTTGTTTTCATGGCTGTAATTTGCTGCATTGCTTCCCTCTGTTTCTTCTGCATACGTGCTGATAGTGTGTAGATTGGCCATTGGTGGTGTGCTCTCTCTCATTTCTGCTTTGAGGTTAATGAGGATGACATTTTCACTGAGTTTTGTTTTATTTAATTGGCAAAAACCATAATTACTTTTGCACCAGTCTAATAAATGGTATCCTTGTGATTTTAATTTTGCTATCAAGTTAGTCTTTTCATTTTATGTAAGGATTTCTGAATGTCCCAAAGCTATGCTGCAACCACCACTGCTATCTTACCTGAATTTCCTAATCATGTTCATTTTATAAGTAAATAAAATGTAGCGCAATAGATGACACCTTGATGCTCTTCCTTTTTTATCCTGTCCCCCTGATTTACATATATATGTGTGTATATATATAGTAATTATATAAAATTAATATTTTTAATACTAACATTAAACAGCAGTGTTTTTAAAATTTATATGCCTCCAATTTGTCTTTCTGCTGATAGACTTTATTATAATTGACATATGAATATACCACAATGTATTATCTATTATTTCCAATTTTAATGAACAGTGCTACAAGCAAGCCTCTCTGTGCATGAGTATGTATTGGATTAGGTTGCAAAACTAATCTTCAAAGTGATTATATTAACTCAAACTTGCACTGGCACTCCAAGTAGACTATTTTTGGATTTGTACCATAATTTCATATCCTCAGAATTTTTGATTTTGCTGAATTTATAAAATATAAATGGTAAATATATGTATATGAAAGAAATTGCAACAAATGGAATGAAATAGGCAAGGAAGATGTTCATTATTCAAGATGATTGCAATAGGGGAAAGAGAGAGAACTCTCCACTGAACCAAACTATGAGGTATTTTTATGCACCTGGGAGAGCTAGTGAAAAAGTATTGGGCCGGGCTTAGGAGTGAGCTTGGTCAATGTAATTAAGTCATATGTGTTTGCTAATTGGTATTTATGAAAGTTAGGCTGCTTCCCTGACATAGAAACTGGGAGATAGGGGTTCTGTCTTGATGACCTCTTATAAAGATGGCTCCTTGAAAAAGAGAATCCTGGCTTCTAAAACAGGCAAGAAACTGGAAGATTTACATCTCAAATGGGAAGAGAAAGAATTTACAATTACAAATGTTCTAAAGTAAGTGCACTAAGAAAAAGAAGTTAGGGGCTTATGTTATGAAGAAACATGTTTAAAATTTAGTCAACATAAAGGAAAAGAAAAAACTGATTCTAGTGAGGTTTATCATCACTTTTTGTTTAATGACCATTTTGTTTCCTCTTTTGTGAATTTATTCCCCTCCCCTTTTCATATTTTATCACTTGGTTGAGTTAAAGTATCTCACTATATACCTAACTAGTATTTTCTCAGCATATGAGTTGTGAGAAATCTCACTGTTTCTGGTGTGACTTTTAAAGAGGTGTCCCACCTATATACTCATAAATTACAGTCTAGAAAGGGAAATAGGTATATCAGTTAATACATTAAAATGAACTGTAAAAAATACTTAAAATTGAGAAATATGAGGAATAAAGAATACATAAATAGTAGAGAATGATCCATTATATGGAGATTTTCTTAAGAATATCATCTTAGAAGTTATAGCTGAGCTGGGTTTTAATAGAGGACCAAAGATAATCAGATGGAGAGTGGACTAAAATTCATGACAGACAAAGCATTTACCAAAGTACAGATGTTTCAAGTATCAGTGTTTTCAGGGATGTTCAATGTCTGCAACTCTTCCTGGAGCACCACTTTTGAAGAAGGAATGATAGACGAGGCTGAAAAAGCAGTCGGTGGCCTCTACAATGCAGAAGCCTATATAATTGTCCTATAGAGCCGTTTAGACTTATTCTGAAAAGAATGGATTTATTCAACTGCAGAATCTACAAAGGAAAATTCATACATTCAAAACACAATGCCCAAATAATACAAGAAGTTCCAGTGATGTTTAGATAACAGCTGTAGGTCTTCATTCAATAAGTCTAAAAATAAACCTGTCAACTTTCCTCTCAACTCTTTTCAGTTGTTCCTTTTGTTTTTTTTTTTTTTTTGGACAACACTGTGACTCACCATCCTCCAAGACAGAAACTCAGGAGTCATCTTGTGTTCCTCCTCTCCCTTCACTCCCCGCATTTAATAAGACCCATTGCCTTTACTTCTAAATTTCTTTTCTTTTACATCCCCACTACTACTATCTTAGTTTAATTCCTCAACATCTCTTGCCCAAATCGGTCTTATAATATCACATTGGTCTCTCTGCTTCTGGATTGCCCATCTCTACACGCTTGGTGAAATACTATTTTAAAACTGATTGTTTTTTACTGAGATGAAACTCCAGCCATCATGTAATCATTTTAGGCGGAGAGGTCCTCTAAGGAGAGGAGAGGAGGCTGGTTTGGTATCAAAACTTACGAGCTGTTGAACAATAGCTTTTAGTTATTTGCCATTTCAGACAGCCAATTTCAATTATTCTGAAGGCACCCAGATGCTTTTGACTAAACTAAACTCTTTTATTTTCTCCCATATCTCAGTGAAATGAGTGTGGTGCTCACATGTTCTATGATTCTGAAGGCAAATACTTCAAAACCCAGAAGACTGCTATAGCTACTGTGCTGGCTATTTGCCTATTTTGTCACAGATCTGAGCCTCCTCTTCTGTAAATTGGGCTTACGTAAACTACATTTCCCAACCTCTCTACCAAATCCCTCAACTGCACGAAACCTATAAATTACATTTCCCTGATTCTCCTTCCAGGTATTATCCTTTTTTCTGCCAATGGAAAGTCCTAAAAGGAGATTAAAAGAGGGAGAAGGGAAAGCATTTCCTCTGGTTTCATTTCTGCTGGCATTACATCCAAGCAGAAGGTCACTCCCCAGCCTCCAGACATGTTTAGCTCTTATATTAGCAGCTAGGATAAACCCGTTGAAGGTAGGTACCAGCTAACTTTACCTCCATCGCTAGTCTGAGCGCCAGCAATTTGGGGCGGGGACTCAGGTATGAGCATCACCTTGGAAGGGCAACATTCCCATTGTCCATTTGAGAAGCAAACTTCTCTTCCAAATCCCTAGATGCTGGTTATCCTATCTCTTCCATTTCTTAAAAACTAGAATTGCTGCTCTATGTAATCACTAATACCATTTTTTTTTTTTTTTTTTTTTTTAAGATGGAGTCTCACTCTGTCTCCCAGGCTGGAGTGCAGTGGCTCAATCTGGGCTCACTGCAAGCTCCACTTCCCGGGTTCACGCCATTCTCCTGCCTCAGCCTCGCGAGTAGCTGGGACTACAGGCGCCCGCCACCACGCCTGGCTAATTTTTTGTATTTTCAGTAGAGACGGGGTTTCACTGTGTTAGCCAGGATAGTCTTGATCTCCTGTCCTCGTGATCTGCCATCCTAGGCCTCCCAAAGTGCTGGGGTTATAGGCGTGAGCCACCGAGCCCGGTCCCAATGTTCTTTTTTTAATTGAGAGGAGTCTTGCCCTGTCACCCAGGCTGGAGTACAATGGAGTACAATCTCGGTTCACTGCAACCTCTGCCTCCTGGGTTCAAGCAGTTCTGCTTCAGCCTCCAGAGTAGCTGAGATTACAGGTGCACACTGCTACACTGGGCTAATTTTTGCATTTTTACTAAATACAAAAGATGAGGTTTCACCATGTTGGTCAGGCTGTTCTCAAACTCCTGACCTCAAGCGATCCACTTGCCTCAGCCTCCCAAAGTGCTGGGATTATAGGCGTGAAAATATCTATGTTCTTTTACATTCTATTTTTGCTTTACTAAAACTCTTAAAGGTCTATATACTAACTCACGTATTAAATGATATCTAAAATGGTTCCTGTTTTCTTGACTGGACCTATCTGATAAAGCTGTTGTTAACTGTGTAAAGTTAAACTAAAACATAATTATCTGAAAACCAGTAAGACCTTCCCTCTAGTCTTCGGGTGCGGGGCGGGGTGGGTGCAGGGAGTAAAACTATTACAATTTTCTATAGGTTTATATTTTACTATATAGGATAACATCTGTTTTAGCATTTTCTCCCAAATTCCAGAGGAAGATAATCACATAGGAAATTAGATAAAGTAAGCCACTGAACAGAGTAAGGGAAAATAGATGTCTTCTGGGTGAGAAATTCCCTGGAAAATCATCCCTGGAACCATTAAGTCTTTGATGAAATTTGGCATTGTGCCTGGTTCACCTGAGTTGATTTGAAGCTCTGAGTGTCAGTGATATTACTATATAAAACTGTCTCTCTGAAGACTGACTGACTAATTGGGTCTTCCATAGAGCCAACTCCTCTACAGAACAGGGGAAAAGTTGAGGCAAGGCAATTAATTCATAAATGAATAATAAAAAAGCAAATGGGACTGACAATAAGAAGACGCAGAATGCCATTGGTTTTTGAACACAAATTCCAAGTCTCTCTCCTTCACTATTACTAATTTCAGGTCATCCTAGACTTGGAATATTTGAATTAACTCTGTAGGATATGGTCAAGCATCTCTTCAACATCCTGTATACCAACTAGTTTTATACTTCTAAAGTATGGTTCTATTTCTGCACCCAGCACAAAAACCTTTATTAGTTTCTGTGGCTCACTCAAAAGTGGTTTTTTTTTTTTTTTTTTATGAGTTGTACTAACCATAATAGTTGTGAAATTGTCTAAGGAAAGTCAGGAAGCATCTTTTTATCTGTCTATATGCCACAGAACTGTTCTTGATCATGGAGTATATAACCTGCATCAGAATGACATTGGATTAATCTCTGTGCTTGTTTAAACACAGAGGATAGAGTTCTAGCCAGAAATAGTGAATCAACATTTCCAGTGGTAGATCCCAGAAATGGATATTTAACAAGTATACTAAATAATAACTATTTCCAATAAAGCTTGAGAACATGGTCCCTGCTACAGTGCCTCCAAACATGAGGCATTTAGTGAATGTGTTTTGAAGTGCAAGAATGCATGCATGTAATCCACACATCTCTAAGACACATCTTAATTAACATTAAAAACCAGATTTTCTAATGATTTGAAAATATTGAGATTAATTTTAGCCAAGAATATTATTCAGAAACCAAAATAATAAGTATGTGTATATGCAAAGATCAAAACTGAGTTAAAATACAGAGTAAATTTGATAAGTACAGTTTTCTTCAATTATTGGTACTTGTGAATTATATGAATAACTCTTTTACATTTTCACTTAGTGGAGACCTGACTAGAATATTTTGCATTAGCTTAATGTGTAATTGTGACTGAAAATTAATAATCCAAAAGCAATTATTAAGTGCTAATTGTTAAGCTGAAGTGTAAAGCACTGAATTTAAGAGTATAATTTTCTAGATTAATATATAATGTCTCAATTTTGGAGGAGATACATTAATACAATAGATATTGTTTGGGGATAGTTTTTATTGATTATGTTTGACTTCCTTTAATTTCCTTATAATTTTAATGTTTTATGCCAATTTTTAAGAATATAAATAATTATATTTGCATATTAAATAGTATATAGTTCTATATATGTATATATATATAACTAAATGTAGTTCTCCGGTTATAAATTTGCAAAATAGTATGGATTTTGTATCATAAGTTTTTTGTCATAATTATTGTTCCATACCTTTATGAGTATATTCTATGGAATCCTGTTTTTTCCCTGAAGTCTAAACTGCATTATGATGCTCATATAAGAACACTGTACTAATTTAATACAAATTTTTCAATTCAAATTAGAGTCACTAACAGCTTCTTTATAGTTCCAACATCTTGGTTATTTTTCGTTTGAAATGCCCCTTATCTCCACATTCATCCATCCATTTATTCATCCATCCTTTCATTTATTCATTCAACAAATTATTAACTGGTACTTAATTGGTGCTAGTCACCATACAGATTTCTGCCTCTGGGGGCTAAAGAAGAGTAATCAGGGAAAATTACAATGCAGTGTGAAAGGTTTTATTTGGGAAAAGCAGATCTTGTGGGAACACACAGGAAAGTATTTCAGTCTTAGGGATAACATGAAGGCTTCTCAAAAAAATTAAAACATCATCTGACACCTGAAGAAGCAGTTATTAATAGAGTTATGGATAACCAGGGGAGCAATCTCTACAAATACGTGAAGCAGAAATAGAAACCTAAGAATTAGAGAATGCTGGAGATTCTTGGGATCTACATAAAATTCCAGAATGTTGTTATATACAATGTAGGCTGGGGACTGGCATGAGCCAACTCATGTATTAAAACCTTTCAAATTACAGTGTCAAGATTGTATGTGGTGACAAAACTTAAGGGCCTATCACAGAAATCCAGACAAATAAGTTGATGACATAAATGACAATTCAATACTTTTTCTCTATGGTGATTTCTGCACCTCTTGAAATGAACTTGGTCACTCCTTCATCTGCTAACTTTAGCACTTCTGTGTGTGTGTTTATAAAATTATATGTATTATACATAATATATATAATTACACTGAATTTAGCTTATTTTTTCATAGACTATGAGCTTCTAAAAAATCATCCCCATATTCGTCATTACATTCTTGGGATCAAATATACTGCATGAAAAAAGATGCTCAGAAAAGTCTATATTAAGTTAATGTATGAATATATGAATGAGTGAAGGAAAGTGTTTTGAAACCATCATAGGGAATATAATAAGATAAAATTACACTAGAATAAAATGAAACTGATAAGAATAAATTTGATGGGGCTGGGCATGGTGGCTCATGCCTGTAATCCCAGCACTTCAGGAGTCTGAGGCGGGTGGATCACCTGAGGTCAGGAGTTTCAGACTAGCCTGGCCAGCATGGTTAAACCCCATCTCTAGTAAAAATACAAAACTCAGCCAGGCATGGTGGTGCACGCCTCTAGTCCCAGCTACTCAGGAGACTGATGCAGGAGAACAGCTTGAACTTGGGAGGTGGAGGTTGCAGTGAGCTGAGATTGCACCACTGCAGTCCTGCCTGGGTAACAGAGTGAGATTCCATCTCAAAAAATAAAAGATGGAAAGAAATAGGAAAGTCATGACATATACAGTAAAAATTAATGAGAATTTCTACTGAGTATTCTATTTCCCCAACATGCATAATATGGAGGCTATTATATAGTTATTTGGGTTGATTCTACTTTAGCATCTCTTTGTTATTGAAGAATACTTGTCATCACTAGCTACACCTAATTTTCCTAGATGTAGCTTCAGCAAAACTTGTTCAAGTTCAGTGAAGAACAATGAGAATAGTAAAGACAGTACAAATTTCCTGCTTCAAAGATGAGGTTTGTTGATCATAAAATGCAAATGTAAAATATGAAAATTGAATTTTGTATTTGTTCTCATGCTGCTATGAAGAAATACCCAAGACTGGGTAATTTATAAGGAAAAGAGGTTTAATTGACTCACAGTTCCACATGGCTAGAGAGGCCTCGGGAAACTTACAATCATGGCAGAAGGCACATCTTCACAGGGTGGCAGGAGAGAATGAGAGAAGTACAGAGCAAAGGTGGGAAAAGCTCCTCACAAAACCATCAGATCTCAAGAGAACTCTATCATGAGAAGAGCACAGGGGAACTGCACCCATGATTCAGTTACCTCCCAAGAGGCCCTTTCCCCAACATGTGGGGGTTACAATTCGGATTGCAATTCAAGATGAAATTTGGGTAGGGACCCAGACCCAGATCATATCATTCTGCCCCTGGCCCTTCCCAAATCTCATGTCCTTACATTTCAAAACACAAGCATGCCTTTCCAGCCGTCCCCCAACATCTTAGCTCACTCCAGCATTAACCCAAAAGTTCAAGCCCAAAGTTTCATATGAGACAAGTCCCTTCTACCTATGAGCCTGTAAAATCAAAAGCAACGTACACTGGGGATACAGACATTGGATAAATATACCCATTCCAAAAGGGAGAAATTGGCCAAAATGAAGGGGCTACAGTTCCCATGCAAATCCAAAATCCAATAGGGCAATCATTTAATCTTAAAATTCCAAAATGTTTTCTTTTGATTCCATCTCTCACATCCAGGTCACACTGATGCAAGAGGTGGGTTCCCATGGTCTTGGGCAGCTTCATTCCTGTGACTTTGCAGGATACAGGCCCTCTGTCCTGACTGCTATCATGGGCTGGTGTTGAGTGTCTGTGGCTTTTCCAGGCACACAGTGCAAGCTGTCAGTGGATCTACCATTCTGGGGTCTGGAGGATGGTGGCCCTCTTCTCACAGCTCCACTAGGTAGTGCCCCAGTGGGGATTTTTTTGTGTGGGGACTCTGACCTCACATTTCCCTTCCACAGTGTCCTAGCAGAGGCTCTCCATGAGGGCTCTGCCCCTGCAGCACCTGTGTCTGGACATACAGGCATTTCCATACATCCTCTGAAATCTAGACAGAGGTTCCCAAACCTTAATCTTCTTTGTACCCACAGGCTCAAAACCATGTATAAGCCACCAAGGCTTAGGGTTTGCACCCTCTGAAGCAATGGCCTGAACTGTACGTTGGCCCCTTTTAGCCACAGCCAGGAGACAGGAAACCAAATCCTGAGACTGCACAAAGCGATAAGGCCCTCGGCCTGGCCCACAAAACCATTTTTCCCTCCTAATCCTCTGGGCCTGTGATGGGAGGGGCTGCTGTGAAAGTGTCTGACATGCCCTGGAGACATTTTTCCCCCATTGTCTTGGCAATTAACATTTGGCTCCTCATTACTTGTGCAAATTTCTGCAGTCTGCTTGAATTTCTCCTCAGAAAATGGGTTTTTCTTTTCTATTGCATCATCACGCTGCAAATTTTCTGAATGTTTATGCTCTACTTCCCTTTTAAAAATAAGTTCCCATTCCAAACCATATCTTTGTAAATGAATAAAACTGAATGCTTTTAAGAGTTTCTGGTACCAATTTATTGTATTAGTTTTTTCTCACACTGCTATGAAAAAATACCTGGGACTGGGTAATTTATGAAGAAAAGAGGTTTAATTGACTCACAGTTCCACATGGCTGGGGAGGCCTCAGAAACTTACAATCATGGCAGAAGGCACTTCTTCACAGGGTGACAGGAGAGAGAATGAGAGATATGGAGCACAGGAGGGAAAAGCCCCTCACAAAATGATCAGATCTCCTGAGAACAAACTCACTATCATGAGAACAGCATGGGGGAACCACCCCCATGATTCCGTCACCTCTCATGAGGCCCCTCCCCTAACACATGGGGATTACAATTTGGATTACAATTCAAAATGAGATTTGGGCGGAGACACAGAGCCAGATCATATCTAGTTTTTAAATAATCTCAAAAGCTATTTGATATATTTATTGAATAACAGTCAATTATAGTGTCCAGTCCTGTTCTGGGTATATCCATGTATTAACATATGTAATCTTAAAACTCTACATGATAGGTAATATTGCCAATTTTTGGCACAGATGCATTGAATTCTTTGCCCTGGGTTACATTAGTTTCAGTGAGCATGATGCAGAGCCAAGATCCATGGCCAACAAATAGGACTTCAGCCAAGAATAACGTTAGGATTGTCTGTGCAGATTGTGCATAAAAAACTTCATGCTATATTTTAAAATGTTTTGAAATTCTTTTTGTGTATGTGGGTGAAATTGAAAATTGCAGAAGAAACTTAAAGAAATGTATTGTTGGAAAGGGTATTTATAAATATTAGTCTAAATACCTGAACATGTAATTTAAGAACATTAATGTTCAGTAATATGCTTCATGTACAGCAAAGATTTCTCTATTTTTGAGAGGACCATCTATGGAACTTTAAAGTAATAGGCTTCATGGAGGAGGTACACTGGAAATACATGAAGTAGCAAGACCTCTAACTGCAGTTCTGCTAATGTCCAGGACCTTTAACAAGTCTTAGATCACATTTGTTAATCCTATAAAATCAAGAAATGCTCACAAAATCCATTTCATTTCTCAAATACTATGTTTCAGGAAAGGGCATATTTTAAAAGAATGGTTGTTACTTTAAAAGTATTCTGGGTATAATAGATATTGCTGAAAGCCATTTTTAGTATATAAACCCATCAGATAAAGACCACCAGAGAAACTTCCATTGTCAAAGGTAGTTTCATTAGCCCTAATTTGCTGAATCAAAGGATACAGTACACCAAGAGAACTGTGAGGTGACTCCATAAGACTGTATTGCTGTTGACTGTTTACAGGTTTGTGCTTGTGCTGAATAATTTCAAAGAGGAACTTGAAAAGAGAATAGAATACCCTTGATGAGTGCTCTTATGAGGGCTGTTTAACACTTGAGTATCACAGTCTTCTTTCTTCAGGAGTTGAGAAGACTGAATAATGGTGGGAACTCATTGGAAAGAAAGCAATACTCATTTGTGTGATCTTAGTGTATCACATTAGAAATAATAGTTTTGGTTCTGTTGGTAATATTGCAGTCTGATCTGTATCCAAAATAAGGCATAAGTCTCGGTCTCTCTCTCTCTCTCTCTCACATGCCCTATCCTGAACAGTTAAATTTCCTTCTCTAATGAGTAATGGGATTCATTTGTAGGGAATGGAAAGTAAATAAGGATTTTACATTTTTTTCATAGTTAAGTATGTGCTTTGTTTTATACAAAAAGTCTTACATCTAAGACCCTACAATATTGATTATTCTATCGGAGAAGTGAAAATTAATTGTAGAAGCAGCACTGAGGAGTGTTAACAACTCATTGTAATCCTGTAGACTATAGCAAGTTATATTCCATGATCAATATTTACAATGCTCAAGGATTCACCATTTTCTGGGCATTGCTATATAGTGAGAATTTTTTAATAAAAACAAATTGTATATGGTTTTTAATGTTGGGAAGGAATAAGCTCAGTTTGCAAATGATATAAAACTTCAGATTCCACAGGATTTTGAAATGAGTAAAAGCAATGCAAATGATTGAAGCTGTAAAAAATAGACTTGAGGAAGAGAAAGAGATCTAGAAAATAGAACAGAAGTAACAATGTATGAAGAGACGTTACACAAATGATGTTTTCTGTTTTCTCTTTTGAGTAAAATAAATGGTTTTAAAACAACAGGAATTGAGACTAAAAACAATGAAAAAGGAATTGTGATTTTAATGTTTCTGAAATACAGAAATAGATTTAGGGAGTAGCTTTCAGCATGTTAAAGACTAAGCTAGACTCCTGATAACCCACAAACACAAAAGCTTCCAGATCCCACTCTACTGGTTGGAATCATGTGGATTACCAGAGTGTAAGCCTTTCAGAAAAGGTCAACTGTTGTTTAACAAATGGACTTTGTAGCTCAATTTAATTTTACTCATTTTAGTTCAGCATCAGTTTTCAACTTAGGACCGAGAAAAAAAAAAAAAAAAGCATAGTTTTTAATCTCAAACTGGAAGGCCTGTAAGTAGAAGTGCCACATCGTTAGATCCAACAAGGAGGTCCAAACCTTGGGTGATGACATGCCCTTCCAGTAACTGAGGGCAAACTTACTGCGATAGCTGTCACCAGGTGAGGGTCAAAACTGATTTCAACTGACTTGCATCTCAACGTTGACTATCTTTTCTTCTCTCCAATCATGATCCTGGTAAAAAGCCGCAGAATCCTAGCACTGTGTTTCTAGATGGAGGAGTCTGTCTACTTGACTTTTCCTTATACCTTATACAAAATTTAACTCAAGATGGATTCAAGACATAAATGTAAAACCCAAAACTATAAAAACCCTAGAAGAAAATCTAGGCAATACCATTCAGGACATAGGCACTGGCAAAGATTTCATGTCAAAAACATCAAAAGCAATTGCAACAAAAGCAACAATTGGCAAATGGGATTTAGTTAAACTATAGAACTTCTGCGCAGCAAAAGAAACTATCATCAGAGTGAACAGGCAGCCTACAGAATGGGAGACAATTGTTGCCATCTATCCATCTGACAAAGTTTTAATGTCCAAAATCTATAAGAAACTTAAATTTGCAAGAATAAAGCAAACAGCGCCATTAAAAAGTAGGCAAAGGACATGAACAGAAACTTCTTGAAAGACATTAATGCAATCAACAAACATATGAAAAAAAGCTCAACATCACTGATCATTAGAGAAATCCAAATCAAAACCACAATGAGATACCATCTCACGCCAGTCAGAATGGTGATGATTAAAAAGTCAAGAAACAACAGATGCTGGCAAGGCTGTGTAGAAATAGAAACGCTTTTACACTGTTGGTGGGAAGGTAAATTAGTTCAACCATGGTGGAAGACAGTGTGGCAGTTCCTCAAAGACCTAGAGCCAGAAATACCATTTGGCCCAGTAATCACATTACTAGGTATATACTAAAAGGAATATAAATCATTCTATTATAAAGATACATGCATGCGTATGTTCATTGCAGCACTATTCACAATAGCAAAGACATGGAATCAACCCACGCCAACAACTGTAGACTGGATAAAGAAAATGTGGTACATATACACTATGGAATACTTCACAGCCATAAAAAGGAACAAGATCATGTCCTTAGCAGGGACATGGATGGAGCTGGAAGCCATTATCCTCAGCAAACTAACTCAGGAACAGAGAACCAAACACTGCATGTTCTCACTTCTAAGTGCGAGCTGAACAATGAGAATATGTGGACAAAGGAAGGGGAACAACATACACTGGAGCCTGTTGGGGTGGGGTCGGGGGGAGGGAGAACATTGGGAAAAAATAGCTAATGCATGCTGGGCTTAATACCTAGGTGGTGGGTTGATAGGTACAGCAAACCACCGTGGCACATGTTTACCTATGTAACCAACCTGCACATCCTGTACATGTATCCTGGAACTTAAAAAAGAATTTGCAATCTAACCTTTAAAACCATTGTTAAATATATTTGAGGTTTAAAAATTCACATTTCCCATCATACAAAAATGCATCAGAACATTGTTTTTCTCAGAACATTGTTCATTTTGTCTTAGTCTACCTTTTATTTCAAAGACAGTGTTATAATTACTAAAATATGACAAGGCAAATCACTGAAATAGAATACTGGCACTTCGAAGATGGACTTGGATACTACAAATCTTTGCATATAAAATAAACTGAATTTCTTTTATTCAATATTAGCCTTTTAAAAATAAACTTTATACGATAACAAGGAAAATTAAAACGTACAATCCAGTGTCTATGGGTATTTTTTCCAGAAGGTAGTTATAAAAAAGACTTAGAGAAGAGTCATCTAGTAACAGCTATAAAGTAAAGGGAAAAAATTATTTTATGATTTGAGACAGCATAAGTGATCTTAGAAAATTAAAAAACCTGTCCTTAGTAATATGTTGAATTTATTTATTTGATTTAGACTGTGAACATTTGGAACTATGTTACTTGGTGTGTGTTGTTCAGCATTTTAGAAAGTTTTCTTACAAACTTGGTTGAAGATATTTTCTTAATTTAAAATATTTTTATATATCTATCAATTATTCTTATAATCAGTAGCATAAAATATTACAATGGAACAAACAGGAGAAATTTTACAAATAAGATTTCCACTTGTAACAGTATTTCTAGGAAAATGTTTGAAATATCAGTGGCATGCTAAATTTGCAATTTGATAAAACTAACATATTGAAAGAATATATTTGCTTCAAAATATATGGAGAACTTTAAAAAAAACCCTTATGGTTTTCTTCAATGAAGGTTACTCTAGTTTATATGTTTATAATTTTGTATAGAAAGTCTTTTGTTTTGAATTTCTGATGTCCTACACAATCCACGCATAAGATTCTTTAATTGATATTGCTGCATATTTTAAAATGTTATCAAGGATTTATTTTCTGATGATGCTAATTACATTTTTTTCTAAGACAGGACTTCCTATACCCACAAAGCAAGATTTTCTTTTTTTGTCTTTTCTTTTCTTTTTTTTTTTTTTTGGAGACAGAGCGTCACTCTTTCACCCAGGCTGGAGTGTAGTGGTGTGATCTTGGCTCACTGCAACCTCCACCTCCCAGGTTCAGGTGATTCTCCTGCCTCAGCTTCCTGAGTGGCTGGGATTCTAGGCCACTCAGCCACGCCCAGCTAATTTTTGTATTTTTAGTAGAAACGGGGTTTCACCATGTGGGCCAGGCTGGTTTTGAACTGATGACCTCAGGTGATCCGCCCGCCTCAACCTCCCAAAGTGCTGGGATTACAGGTGTGAGCCACCATGCCCAGCTAAAGCAAGATTTTCTATTATAGACTATTTAACTACCAACTTTCCCAAAACTTCACATGTTCACAGTTTCTACTAGAAACTGTTGTTTTTTAAATTCAGAGTCAGCAATATTTACTGATGAATTGTTTTTCTCCATTTTCCTTGGAAGTAGAATGAGAAGAAATGGAATACACATGGAGTAGGAAACACAATAGTAAAAGCTGTCAAAGTATAAAATTTATGAAATATTTTAAGATTATAGGACTTAATATTAAGTCCCCCAGTCAGTTATCCTTCATGTA
This sequence comes from Pongo pygmaeus, assembly GCF_028885625.2. Classification (NCBI taxonomy): domain Eukaryota; kingdom Metazoa; phylum Chordata; class Mammalia; order Primates; family Hominidae; genus Pongo; species Pongo pygmaeus. The sequence continues at coordinate 101,997,244 of NC_072387.2, forward strand.
CTGTGTAGAAGCTGCTACACACCTACTCTATTCTTCTTAAATATTTTATCAAGACACTTCTCTCCAACTACTTTACTATCAGATGGAAATTTCCTCAACTTTGTTCCACAAGATATTCACATCTGCCTCCATTCCTACACACTCCCTTCCTCTTTTCCTTTTGCTGGGTAATAGCAGTGCCCTATCTCCTATCAAGGACCACTTTTGTGTTCTATGTACCAGGCCCAGTTGCATCCTCAGAGACTTGGCTTTATAAATTGTCCATTTTTGCTTCTGTATCTTCAAACTCTTCCTGTAATAAATTATGCCCTTTTAGAAAACATGTTGATTATCTCAATCTTCTTCTCTTTTTGAAAAGTCAATAAATATACTACACACACATACACCCCTATATTCACCTTCCTAAACCTATAATCTCCTCCATTGCCCTTTACTACTTTATCCTATCACAGCCTTTACTACTTTATCCTATCACAGCCACACACTTCCTGAAATAGTTGTATATATTCTGAAATTACTGTTCTTGATATTCTTTTGCTCTTCAATCCATTTCCCCTTCTCAACTAAAAATGGTATTGCCAGAGTCAGCCTGTAGTCAAACCTCAATTTTGTATTAGTTGTTCATTTCCCACAATTGGCAATGTCAATCTTCAGTTTCTTGAATTATGTTTTTCCTTGACCCATTGCTTTCATTTAGTTACTCATCAGGAATCCTATTAGGTCCTTTCACTTCTCACTCTATATTTTTCCTGAGTGATAGAAGAATCCTCTTTAATGCATAGGTAATTGAGACCTGTATGTCTCTAACCCAAATGTTTCTTCTGAAACTCACACACATATATTCATTTGTCACATCCATAACTGAGCTCTTCATGCCTGTTACTCTCATCCTGAAACCTGCTTCCTAGCTTAATGACTGTTACCATCATTCAGTCAATTTCCTAAGAGAGCTTCCTTGTACTACCAACTCGGGATTCCCATTCACACATGCTCCCAAAGCCTACCATTGCCATAGAACCCATTAACCAGATTTTAAATGCCAGTTCGCTTGTTTGTACCTACAATAGATTGTTCTGTGCATTTCTAGTTAAAATGTAGTATTGCCAGATCTAAGACATATAATAGTATTTAAAACATTCCTAAATGAATAAAAGAATGAATAGATGGGTAGATGGATCAATGGATGGTTGAATGGGTGGATGGATGAGAAGGAGAGTACTTGTGTGTTTATAAATTGAGAGTATATTTGGAAGAACAGAATTTCCAGTTTGGAGTAGTGGGGTCAATTTGAGTTGTGCAGTTGTGACCCTAAGGTACATGAAAAAGATGATCCTAAATGAGATCATAGAAATCACAGCCATTTAAGAATCATTATGGTATGAGTCCCAAAATGAAATATTTTAAAGGATTGGTAAAACCACAGGATGACTCACAGTATTAAAAATAGCAAATGAAACATAATCTTTTATATTGACTCTTAGATTAAACTTTAAATTCAGTTTTGAGGGATCTGAGAAGTACAATCAATTTTGAAAGAGTTCTAGGGGGTAAAATAAGGTGGTAAAAAAGAAGGGAGGATATCTCAGTGTATTGGAAATTTTTCAAGTGCTCATAGTCACAATAAATTTTATGTCTCCCCTGTTCATCTAATGCTTCTTTCATTTAACTCACATATCACCCTGAAAATATTTTCAGAGAAAGAGCCATTTATAAAAGGAGAGTTCTTCTCATTACTTAAAAGATATACTCTCCTATAGGTTGTTTGAAAAAGTTTACTCACTGCTACTGTATTTCCATTGAAACTGGAAATGTGCAACATGATATCTGAAACTATTTTTTCCAATTTCAGCAGTTTAATGCTAAGTTATTAAACAATCTAAAGCAATTAAGATCCATTCCTGTCCTTTTTATTTAAAAAGAAATCTCTTATAGTTCCAGGGTTTTTTTAATTAAAAAATTTAGGCAATTATTTTAATTCGACTATACCTGTTAACAATATAAGAAACGTTGTAACAGTCAAAGCAGCAACACTTAAGTCTAATTACATATTATCTGTATCACCACCAAAACTTTTTTTGGTTAAAGTAATTTTTCTTATAGATTCAATCACTCTGTGAGAGCAGTCCAAAGGGGAAATCCTTTGTTTTCTATACGCTGTGATCAATGAACTGAGTGTGAGTGCAACTAAACTCCCATTTGACTCAATCATTAATGGATTTTTTTTCAAAGTAGGATTACCCACATTAAAAACAGAGATTGACCATTCTCACCTAGGTCATTAAATTTGTTTTCCTGGCCACCTTTGATTTAGCCTGATGCTTTTCCGCTTAGGTGTGTTGATTCTGGGTTTTTAGGAAGTGAAGTCTTTCATGTTGGACTGTGGTATGTGAAGACCCTGGTATCTCTGCTGCTCTGACCCCATTAAACTTTCAGGTTTTACTGCCATATTGCTTTTGTTCATGTGCAGTGTGCCATGAGGACACTCAATGGGGAGTCTGGCACCTGCCTGAACAAACCCTTTCCCTTTGTTCTTCCTCTTAATGAAATACCTTCTATCAAAATTACTTATTCAAATTTTACTAAATTTTTTTAGGAGTTGGTTTAATAAAGTATTCTTTAGTACCTCTAACAGAAAACCATTTTGTACATTAAAATGCAACGAGAAAAAACCTAGTGACACTTGTTTGCCACTTCTCACATTCTATAGTATATAATAATTATTTATATGAACACTCATCTCCCCTTACTAAGACCCTTGATGTAATCAATACTTACTTTTATTATTATGAGCCAACAAATATTTGCAGAATGTGGAAGACAATATTAAGACATCTAGGCCAGGCTTGGTAGCACACACCTGTATTCCCAGCACTTTGGGAGGCCAAGGAAGGTGGATCACTTGAGGTCAGGAGTTTGAGACCAGCCTGGCCAACATGGTGAAACCCCATCTCTACTAAAAATACAAAAATTAGTTGGGTGTGGTGGCATGCACCTGTAGTCCCAGCAACTGAGGAAGTTGAGATGAGAGGATCACTTGAGTCCAGGAGACAGAGGTTGCAGTGAGCCAAGGTGAAACCACTGCACTCTAGTCTGGGTGACTGAGTTAGAGACCCTGTCAAAAAGAAAAGAAAGGAAAAGACATCTTTGGATATTCTTAGGCTTGCTGATAAAAGTCATCTTTACGTCATTAAAAAAAAATGTGTCTGTATATTTATTTCATGTATATATTAAATAGAAAGGCCAAAATTTGGGCCGGGTGTGGTGGCTCACACCTGTGATTCCAGCACTTTGGGAGGCCGAGACGGGTGGATCACGAGGTCAGGAAATCGAGACCATCCTGGCTAACACGGTGAAACCCTGTCTCTACTAAAAATACAAAAAAAAAAAAAAAAAATTGGCCTGGCGTGGTGGCGGGCATCTGTATTCCCAGATACTCTAGAGGCTGAGGCAGGAGAACCGCGTGAACCGGGGAAGCAGGGCTTGCAGTGAGCCGAGATCGCACCACTGCATTCCAGCCTAGGCGACAGAGCGAGATTCCATCTCAAAAAAAAAAAAGGCCAAAATTTAAATAACTCATTACTTCATTCATACGTTTATCCACCTATACACTTCTTTAACAACAACAACAAAAAAATAATCACTTTATTGAGCCCCTTGTTGGGCATCAGGAATAAAAAACAGATTAGTCAAAAATACAGTTCTATTCCTCAAGGTTAAAATAGTGTGCAGAAGACAAAACAAATAGCGATGTCATTGAATTTAAAATGTTATCGTAAAGTGCAGAGTACCATTAAAATAACACACTGTGAGACTTTGAAAAGTCCTCCCTTGAACCTTGATTTTTGAGACAGAGTTTCACTCTTACAGCCCAGGCTGGAGCGCAGTGGCACCTTCTCAGCTCATCACAACCTCTGCCTTCTGGGTTCAAGCGATTCTCCTGTCTCAGCCTCCCGAGTAGCTGGGATTACAGGGATGTGCCACCATGCCCTGCTAAATTTTTTTGTAGCTTTAGTAGAGACGGGGTTTCTCCATGTTGGTCACGTTGGTCTCAAACTCCCGACCTCAGGTGATCCACCCGCCTCGGCCTCCCAGAGTGCTGGGATTACAGGCATGAGCCACCGTGCCTGGCCAAACTTGGATTTTTTCATTAGAATTTCTGGAAACATTTTATTATATGTTGGCATATTAGTGAAACATATATTTATTAACCTGTTTTCAGATTTAATGGTGACCCTGTATGTTTGTTTCTGTTTATCGATATCTAGCTATAGTTATGTTTACATCTATACCATGTTATGTATCTATACATATATAAAAGCATCTAAATAGGGCTTGACACCTAATTGGAATTAAATAAGTGTTGGCTTCTTTTCTGATTCTAGATTATATCAAAATTTAGTAGTGCGTTCTAATAAAGTTGAAGAACATTTGAATAGGAGGTTGTGATGACATCGCTGTGATGCCTACTGCTGTAGTCCAGCTATCTAAGAGCTGAATTGCTTGCAGTTTCATCTGCAGTTCTAAAGTTGGTGGGCGCCCCTTTGGAAACCTTTACTGAACTCTTGGTACAGAGGCAACTAGATGGGGCTTGTGGGCTTAGTACTTTATAGTTTAGAAAAGTCACTTATGCTAAATGACGAGTTAATGGGTGCAGCACACCAGCATGGCACATGTATACATATGTAACCTGCTCATTGTGCACATGTACCCTAAAACTTATAATAATAATAAAAAAAGAAAGAAAACAAAAGTCACTTAAAAAAACTCAGACTTCTCTTTAACCTATTCTGTTCTTTATTAACTGTAACACTGTGAGCAATTATAATTAGAAATCTTTTTATATTAGCAAGTGTGCAACCTAACTATTGCCCTTGCAAATATGTGATATTCCTCAAAGAAGAAAAAAAAAAAAACATCTCCCTACAGCCAGGCACATTTATCTCTTTAGAGGCTAAATACAAGACCCCGTTACCAATTTAGTAGTAGTTTTCAAACTTGTCTCCTCATATAGAAGAATCTCAGATACAGAATCCTGGAAGCTCTAGTTCCTACTTTTTAGATTTCAGATTCAATGGTGACTCTGTATGTTTGTTTCTGTTTATCTATATCTAGCCAGAAACATGCTTTACCATTATCATGAAGTTTGCTCCTTTCCTATTGCTAATGTTTGTTTTCCTCTAAGACAGTGGTTCTCAAATTTTAATGTGCATCAGAATCACCATAGATGGTGGAGGACTTTTGAAAATACAAATTACTGTCCACAACCCCAGAATTTCTAATTCAGTAAGTCTAGGATGGAGCCGGTGACTCTGAATTACCAAAAAATGCTCAGATGATGATGGCACTGCTTATCCAGAGACTACACCTTAAGGAGTTCTGTTGTATGCAAAGGACCTCTGTGGATAAAGTGCATACCTTTCATGAGGTAGCCCTTGTGTCTCAAGACAGCTTCCTGTCACACTGCAACATTCATCTCTCCAGGCACTGAGACTGGGACAAGAACGAGAACTAAGTGGTGGTTTGTGTTTTCTTTGCATTTATGCTCCTAACCACTGGGTACCCAGCAGGCTAAGTTAGATAAGGTTCAACCTCAACAACAGACCAGGGGCACATGTCTGCATCTTCTAACAACCAATAGCTAATACTCATTTGAAAAAAAATAAATGAAGGGTTTGACCCAAGGCATCAAAGCTTTGGATTCTGATTTTCCTTTGTCTCAATGGCTTTTAGATTTCTAAGACCTCCCTTTCCATTTCTCTCCATCCGGCCTCCAACCTTCCCCAGATTCCTAATCCTACCATTATTGAACCTCCCTCCCGAGTGCCTGGAGCTAGGCCCAGTGGTTCCTCACCTCACGGCCACAACCAAGCACTTCTCAGCCCTAGTTTACTGATTTCCAGCCCACTACCAGGCACCACTTTACCTTTACTGGAGACCTAGCTATACACTGCTTCTTTACATACTATATCTACAGCTGGATAATTCAATTCTCCATCTATTTATCCCTTTATCAGTCATTAACTACCAATGATATAACAGGCACTGCTTCACCCTGCCACTATGGCTATAGCAGTAAACAAGCCAGACATGACCTTCTATCTTTTGCTGTTTCCGTCATTGTGTTGATTGCTCTATCTTTTTGGATTTTCGATACCCTTATTTCCATCATTGTTTTGATTGATCTGTCTTTTTGGATTTTGGATACCCCTTGCTGTCACCAGCTTGTTGTTTTGCATCTCAGTTAACTTGTTGGCTTACAGACCCCTGGCTTCTGAAAACCACAAGCTTTCTGGCTTTTACACGGCATCTCAACTTCTATCAGAACATGCTGTTTTCTAGCCCCTTAAGCCAGTCTAACCTCTGGCAACCTGAGCATCTTCCCCTTGCCTGACTTTCATCCTATCTCCTGGGCTTCTGCATCTTCACTGTTAATGTAATGACAATGCCTTAAATTATGTGGATTATATTTTCAAAGGTGTGTTAGCATATCCCATCTCACTTTCCTTATTTCGAATGATTAACCTATCTTGATGGAAAGTTGATCTTTCCAATGATTTCAAATATATACCTTCATATAATTTTTATATTTTTATGATTATACAAATTACTTACATCTCAACCTTATAAAGCTATTTTTTTGCCCTTTTATATTCTAATAACAGAGTAGACGCTAGTATGTTATTTGTGTTCTTCAGAATAAGCTTGATCAGATATGAACAGTCTCTGATTAAAATGATTTCTTGCATCCCAGAAGCTTCTATATGATGTCAGCAAAATTGTGTTTACTTCACAGGCTCTGTCTAATAAATATTTTTTGTGGTCTCCGTGTGACAACACTGAATACATGCCTGAACTCAGCCTCCTCTTTTAAACATTCCTACCTTGAAAAGACAAGTGACAAAGTAGCATCCACAGTACTATTTAGTTTAAATTTATTACAACAAAGCTCAACAAAACTGGCTTCGATATACCATTATTTTTCTATTTTCTTTCAGTTTAGGCATTATATATAATTAAAGATGCCCCAGTATTCTACTTGCAGAAGTCATTTGCTAATGAAGGGGAGGATTACTGGGAATAGCATAAAAAGTTCAAACCACCAATAAACATTTTTGGAAGCTTGGAGCTGAAAGACTGAAACTATTCTGGCACATGGAAGTTTTACGAAGCTCTTAACCTAATTATATTCCTGATACGAGTTAGGCTCCATTTATTCACAAGGGATGCTGCAAAGGGAAGCTTATCATGAATACTAAGGGTAATAGAAACAATTGCTTCAGTGAGCCTAGTACTGTCACAGCAGCCACGTCAGAACAGATGGCTCTGCGTTTATTCCAGTTAGGGATTCAAATTGGCAGTAGTCAAACAAAAATCCTGAAAAGCATGTCAGCAGATGTGGATATGAGTTTTCTTTATTTAAAAAGCCATTCATATCATTCCACTGAAAATGCATATAAAACTGGAGGTATTTGCCACTTTGGCTAATTTGCCTATTAGTGAATTCAACTTGTGGCCTGTAATTTTAATATATATATTTATATATAACATATATACATATATACTAGCAGTATAGTAATTTCTGATATATACTATTAACCTCGTTACTATATATACACTATTATTAAATTTTTGTATAGTGTTTGTATATTATATATTTATATGCCAGCTCCTTAAAATGTGTTAATATTATATATCAACAGTTGCTAATTCCTTACGTTAATATATGCTATTTTGCATCTTTTGAGTCCATACTGCTACTAGCATAAGAATTTTAACATTTTCTTTAAAAATAAACTAGTTTAGGCTGGGCACGGTGGCTCACACCTGTAATCCCAGCACTTTGGGAAGCCAAGGTGGGCAGATCACAAGGTCAGGAGATCAAGACCATCCTGGCTAACACGGTGAAACCCCATCTCTACTAAAAATACAAAAAATTAGCCAGGTGTGGTGGCCCTGTAGGCCCAGCTACTCAGGAGGCTGAGGCAGGAGAATCGCTTGAACCCAGGAGGCGGAGGCCATAGCCAAGATTGCACCACTGTATTCCAGACTGGGTGACAGAGCGGGACCCTGTCTCAAAAAATAAATGAATAAATAAATGAACTAGTTTATTGTAGTTTTAATAAAGTATCCTAACATAGACTATTAGGATTCTTCATGACACCTGAAATGTATTGTGGTCAAATGACTACACTTGTTCATTAGCATCTTTTTCTCCTTGCACAATGAGTAATAGTTTCTTTGGGAGTTAAGTAAAAACGAATTGACATTTTTGGGCCAAGAATCCTAAATTAGCTCTGGGGTAAAACAAAAACTCTTACATACTCCTCACCACCTAAAAAATTTTTCAATAAAAAGGAAAAAAATAAAGGATAATATCCTGGTTTATAATCTTGTCAAACTCGAACTATTTCCAGATGAGCATGGCCCTCTTATTCTTTTACAGATGACACAGCTGAGTGCAGATGCCTAACAGGAAGGGTCTGTGATGACTTTGTTTTCTCAAGATATTTACATAGTCTGAGCTTACTCATGGATTGTGTTACCATGTTAGGTTCAACAGCTAGGCTCTAACTGAACTAATTTATCGTGGTCTCTGTGTCCACAAGAGTTTGTCAAAGTAACAACTCACTATGCTATTGAACCAATAACTTGGTCACAGTGTATCTTTTAACACCTAGAATTCTCTCATCAATGAGTAGACATAGTACTTGCTCATAATCTTCGTAGGCTACTTCTAGCTAAATGATAGATTACTTATACTATCATGTTATATTGCCGAATCTAACATACAAGAAAAATATTCAGGGCCTAGTGGCTTTTATCAGTTTTATTATATGCTTTTAAAACTTTGATGATTTATATGATCATAGAACTTTCTGTTCTGGCACATGGGAAGATTGAGTTTTTTACAGCAAAGTATTTGTACAGATTAAACAGATAACATTTGACATCATAAAAGGATAATGAAAAATTATAGGTGAATTAACTGAACTTTAGATGGGGAAAGATATCAGCCCAAATTTAAGCAAAATTCTATGAATATGATTTACTACGGTTTTTACTGTGGACAAACAATATAGACTATGGACTTCGGTGTGAGTCACAAGCCGGGCACTGATGGATTCCACTAATCTCTCAGTTGTGGTGGAATAAACTACTATAACAAATATGCTCAAATGTTTATTTTTTAGCATTCAAAGCAGGTCTTCTTAGTTGGCAGTTTTTCTCCATGCGGTGGTCCAGGATACCCAGCTTATGCATGAAAACTACAGGTTTGGTTGAAAAGTCCCCACAGTTAACCTGATTTATACCACAGGGCTAAATTCCTTTTAAGGCTACAGTTTAAATTAGCTTTTTAATTTCATTTCCAATTGTTGGGTTTCTGCACAAGAAATTCCATAATCTTTAAAGCTGCATTTTAAGAAATGGGAAAATGATATCCAATAAAACAAAAGAAAATTGGAAATAAGATATCACAACAACAATTTAAGCTGAATTTTCTCTTTGTGAATGTGTATGTATTTGTGGAAATAAAGAGCAGAAGTAAATTCTCCAAATGTTAACAGTGGTCACCTTTAAGTATTATGGTTATGGGTGATTTTGTTTATTAGCACAAACACATTTATTCATTAACCAAAGGGATGATCCTAATTAATCCAACACTTTGAAATAGCTGCATGTAAAATGTTTGTGATAAAGATCATTGAATGCAGTAATGAAAAAAAAAAAAAAGCAGCAGTATGCAGATTTTCTCATTCAACTGAGCTTGTTCATTCTCCTAGCTAATTCCTATCCAAAGTGATGATGGAATTTTTATCCTACTTTTTCATAGCTCCAAGTACAGGTGACACTGTTCATGACACCATTCACCACTAATTTCCCATCTTTCAATTTTCTTGTTAATTTTCTTTCCTTCCTATCCCACTCCTGATGCTGAACCTCTGCACCAGCTGTAAAATGGTTACAGGTGATTTTAATTGTCCTCTCACTACTTTCTAATTGTCTACAGTGAGTAGATAGTGCTTTTATAATGAGAAAAAGGTGCATATAAAATACACCTTCAGCTACTAAAATTGTGTATGAATTGTCTTACTAATCACGTGTCTACACACCAGTTACCAAAACAAACAAACAAAAAATCAATTAATCTCCACTTGCCAAACCAGCCTGGTTGTGAGCTACTACTTTTTCCTGATAGTCTACAATAGCTATAGCCAGCCTGGTTGTGGGCTACTTCTCTTTCCTGATAGTCCACAATAGCTAGTCTTTAAAGTTTTCTTCAATAAGTCCTGACTAGAAGGAGAAAAAAAAATTAAAAGTACTCACATGATATCATTGAGATGAGCTCAGATAAGAAGTTCCACAATATATAATTTCTTGCTACTAAATTAAAGTAAACCCAAACAAGGTACTATCACTTTTAATTTATTCTCAGAATGTAGTTTGTGTTTGGGGAAAATCTGACTAATGAATGAATAAAATCAAGCAAACAAAAAATAAATACAGTTTCCCTCTTTGTATGCTAGATAATTACTGCTTTGAATACATGAATCATTGCTATATATCATGCTAAGTGCTATGTAATGTTTTAAAAATCTTAAGATAGTACAATTTTGCTGGGGTAATATTGTTAAGTTTTAATATTTTAAATGTGCACATGTAGATTGTGTAAATGATATCTAATTTTATAGGATACAAAATTAGAAGATTTTTTAAAGTAAAGCCCTAAAAGCAACTGAACAAAGAAAGCAAAACATATACATAACCTACTAGAAATGAGAGCTCAGATTTCCTGACATCTCAATTTGATGATTGTGTGTTGTATCCCATTGTTGCTCTAAAATGGGAAATTATGCAATGAAAATGCAGAAGAAAGCAAAATGGTGAAAAAGAGTTTGAGGTGGGCCTTATCCAGTGAATGGATTAAATTAAAATGGAAAGATGCTGTCCTACATTATGCAATTGTAATAAGAACTTGAACAGAAGATTTAAAGGATAGACAATAAGGAGGCTCGATGTTGGGTAGGTTTGCATTGGGAATCAAGGTGGAAATAAAGATGTCAAGGTAAGTTCGTGTTTGTTAAGGATGAGAGTATTGAGAGCTGGGTTGGGAAACTAGAACTTTTCCTTCAATAAGATAGCCATTCATTTAACATTTCAAATGTTTTTTGTTTGTTTGTTTTTTTTTTTTTTTTCACCAAGGAATTAATAATCCAAAAGAACAGAGAAATTCAGAGCTAATGATTTTGGATTATATTATTTGATTAATTTGGAAAGAGGTTTACCTCCCTGATTATTCCTCCCTTACAGCTATATTTTAACAATTCTATCCAAATTTTGAAGGCATTCAAAAATGTCACCCAGAAGCTAGCTGCCCGCATCTGGCCAAACAGAAAAACTGAGTTTATTAGTAAAAAACTAGATCTGTGACTTCAAAAACAATGTTCAAAATATAATCCATTTTTCAAACAAAGATCAAGTAACCCCACTTTTAAACTGATAACTCAATGTTTTGTTAATGTGAATTGAATTACAAAATTCAAAATGTTAATATTTCTTTATTAAGACATCTGATGGGCATAATGAATCAATTTAAGTAGATACAAAATGTAAAATTGTTATGCCAAAGTTCTATTTAGTAATTTTTCAAAAATTTATTCATAAACTATATTTTGGTGAGTTTCAGTGTTAAGAAAATTCTGATCGCCATGAGTATGGGAGGCCAAGGTGGGGAGATGACGAGGTCAGGAGATCGAGACCATCCTGGCTAACATGGTGAAACACCGTCTCTACTAAAAATACAAAAAAAAATTAGCTGGTCGTGGTAGTGGGCGCCTGTAGTCCCAGCTACTCGGGAGGCTGAGGCAGGAGAATGGCGTGAACACCCGGGAGGTGGAGCTTGCAGTGAGCCGAGATCGCGCCACTGCACTACAGCCTGGGAAACAGAGCGAGACTCCGTCTCAAAAAAAAAAAAAGAAAAAAAGTAAACATTTTAACACCTACCCTTGATACACCAAGGACATTGAAACAAAGGTAGCAGAAGAAACTGTAGTCTGTTTACTGTGTATTCCAGAAGACGTTCTTAACGTGGCTCTAATGTGTTAATGTTTGTTTTATGATATATACTAGTGTGTACTTTGTTTTTATTCCAGTTTTAATAGAGGTAAAGTTGGTTTATTGAACAGGGTGGAACTGGTGGTGTAAGCAGATAGCAACCTTATTCTTTCCCACGATTCCCCATTACATGTTTTCCCACATAGCCTTTCAAGACACATTTAGATAATAAACAGTATTTTATTTTTGCATTAAAATTCTAGTTCAGTATAATAACCAAGAATGCCTGGCCAGTGTGGTAATAAGCTCTTATGAAGTATAAGCTTTTTCCTCTGTCAACATGAGCCTGACCCAACCATGGGAGGCTGAGGTTGGGATAGGTGGGTGAGGTCAGCTGCTTTTTTTCTTTTTTTATGTAGATACATATGGTAGCAGCACCATTTATTAATCCACTATTTTCTTTCATACTTACAGTGTTGCATTTATTATATATCCAGTCCTGCATAAGTGTGTCATTCATTAACCATTTAACCATGTACCAATTCAATCCTGATTTAATTACTAAAATGTTTTAAAATAACATTTAAAATATAGTTAGCAATTTTGAGTCACTTATATATAAATTTTAAGATTAAAAACCCTTGGAAACACTGCTAGAATTTTTATTTTGATTGCAATAAATGTATAGATTAGTTGAGGAATCATACCATATTTATAATAGTAATTCTGTCAAATGTAAATATGGTATATTTCTCAACTTAGGTCTAATTTTGTGGTTTTTCAATTAAGTTTTATGATGCTTTTTATGAATTTTAGGTGCATATTTTGGTGAGATTTGTTCATAGATCTCTTACAACTTTAGTCAATAAGATTGTCATCTTTTTAAATAACATGATGCATTCTGGGTAATCTCTTAATAAATATCATTTAGTTTACTAATTTTCTCTTTGACCTTATCTAATAGGGCGTTTTAATCCAACCACTGATACTATTGACTTAAATTATATCATATTTTTTAAAAAAGTTATTAAAGTGTCATCTTAATTATTGTAATTTTTATTGTCTGTTAGATTACCATATAATTATCTCAAATTCATATGGCTCTAATCCTGCCCTTTATTTTATGCGCTGTCTTTTGCTTATGGTGTATTATTTATACTGCAAATTCATCTTTGGTTTGGCTTTTTCTTTTTTCCTTTGAGAAGGCTTCCAGTATGAGATACCATATAATGATCATGTTAGCTTGTTCTAAAACTCCATAAGAAATCTCTCATTAATTATATATACACAGAGTATAAATTTGAATATCAAACTGCTCTAGTTGAAGACCTAACCTCCTTCAAAATCTATTTTTAAAATCTTCTCCAGAGCCAGGAGAGAACACAAAAAAAATTTATTTCTATCACTAGAGTTCTTTAGAGCTTTAGCCATTGGATAGATCTTTGAGTAGGCAGCTCTCTGAGGGTCTCAGCTTTAGGGAGTAGCCCCCTCTCCATTCCCCACTTTCTACTTCTCCTGAGGCCCAAGCTTTTGGCTTCTGTCTTTGTGTCAAAATTGTCTCCTTAAATAACTAAGAGCAACCCTCCAATCATCTCTTCACTACCTAGGAATCCCCAGTGAAAGATTAAACATTGGTTGTTCTAGATTTAATTCTTTTAGGAAACCTGAAGATCATTTTTTGTTGAAAATTTAGCTATGCCTTTAAAATAATTTTTGTTTTATTTTAATTCAGCCTATCTAAGTGTGTGTAATGAGAGAAAGTTTAGATCACCTTAGTCTACCATATTATATGAGGGTATCATTTTTAAGGTATCTACTCATTCTGAAATTCTATATCTTTATTCTTTTTCTGGTAATTAATATGAAACTGCATACATAATTAAGGTATTCAAAGACCACCAAAACTAAACAAAGAAATTTACAAAGCCATGTCTAGTAATGTGCCAGGGTTGGGCGAACATACAACAGTGAAGAAATTCACCAAGTAATTTGCTGATAAGGTAAAAACAACAGGATTTTGAAATGTTAGAAAGGAGAATTTCATGTCAATTTTGCAAATTAAGTACTGGACAGTAGCACCTGCAATAGGACAGAATGAGCCCATAGGTTTGCACACAGTTAGATGCACTGAGTCCCATTGTTTATTGTTCAAGAATCAGTCCTCAACTTGCTCCAGTAAAAGTCTGATGTGCCAGGGTCATTCAACGTCCTGGGACCTTTATCAGTTTCAGTTAGTCAGAACTAGTGGCATAACACACAGTTTTTTATTCTGTCTTCTCCTTAGCAAGTCTGTGGGAATTCTTCCTTTTAAGTTAGTAATTTGTATAAAAGTGAAAATATAATAATTTCGATCTTCATGCTAGTATGGGCATAGATATCACTTACCTGATCTCCAGCTCAAAATATTAATATGAATTCTCTTAAACTTACTAAGATGTACTTTCTCGAGTTATGAACCACTATGGGCAATGCCTCAGTTCTCCAGAGAAATAAACTAAATGATTATTTTACTCTTATTAAAGTCATACTTTAGAGCATTTTCAAAAATAAATGCCTCCTTTTCACCACTATAAGAAGAAATGAATTTTTTTTTCAACTTCACAGAGCTGAGGCTCTCCAGAACTATTTGAGCTCACAGAACCAGAAAATAATCTTATGATTTGGTTTTAATAATATAAATTTAACTCCAGCTAAGAGTAAATAAAACAAAACATAAAATAGTGTATCTTCAACTTAACCCTACATTTTGAGATTGAAAAATTGTTGTACATCATTGTCAATTAGCTTATGACCCTGTGTTGCAACCAAGTTAGAACATGTTGATTGATTCCCATGTAAATGATAATATTGATAGTATTCTATTACTATTAGGTTCTCAGTGAACTCTGGGAAAGAATAAATAAAGCAAGCATCATTGTTTTCATTTTACAGCTTGATATTCTCCAGATAAAAAAATATACAGATACTGAATGCTAAGAGTGATTCAATTAATGGAAAATATTCAAAGATAAAATGTAAGAACAGTTTTGAGCAGTAATGAAATATTAATTAAGTTAAATGTAAGTATAAAATCAGGTATTATGAAAACTTTACTGCAAAAATAGGGAACTCAGAGGCAGTTACATTTCAAGACCACAGATCCTAACAGAGTTGCTGCTCAAAGTAATACAAGCAGAAAATCGATCTTTAAAAAAAGCATTCTGGTAGGCATTATCTTCTGAATATTTTATAGGTATTATATAATTTTTAATAATTTTTAACCAAGAAGTTGTAAATGTAGATCCCTAATATAGGTTTTCATCTTTGGGGCATTTCAGCTTTGAAATTTGGAAAAGAACCTTAATAAGATTTGAAAATTTGAAAAAGTATCATAATTATCATTGGATATAGCATAATTTCCAGAGACTGCAAGGGAAATCTTAATTAGCAATCATATATGTGTAATATAATATTTGTTTTTTCTAATATATATAATGAGTAAATTTTGGCCAGGATGTACATTATATAATAAATAGGTTTCTATAATAAAATATATTAGCTAGTATTGGATATTTTGGCATGGGGAATTAAACACAAATGCTTAGTAAGGTTTTAAAAAATATTTACTCTCATGGGCAAAAACATTAAAATATTCAGTGAATTAAATGAGAGGTATTTTCTAGAAAAACTCAAAATTTGAATTAGAATACTGGATTTGATTCTAACTCACCACTGACTGCATCGTCAAGGATTGGTGACTTGCCCACTTTGGCTTCGTTCCACTCATGTGTAATACAGTGTCTCATTGTTTGGTATGACAATCAGATGAAGAAATGCATATACAAGTATGTTTCAGTGGAAGATCATTATGCCCACATTACCTAAAAATTTACTTCTGCTCATGCCTGTAATCCCAGCACTTTGGGAGGCCGAAGCGGGAGGATCACGTGGGGTTAGGAGTTTGAGAATAGCCCAGCCAACATGGCAAAACCCCGTCTCTACTAAAAATACAAAAATTAGCCGGGCGTGTTAGTGCACACCTGTAATTCCAGCTGCTCAGGAGGCTGAGGTAGGAGGATCGCTTTGAACCCTGGAGGTGGAGGTTGCAGTGAGCTGAGATCGCGCCATTGCACTTCAGCCTGGGTGACAAGAGCAAAACTCCATCTCAAAAAAAAAAAAAATTACTTCTGAAACTGTTCACTCAGCATGTATGAAAACCCTCCATGTAACCTGTATTTACACGCATAAGTCAGCCTCCAAAATAAGTTAGTACATCCACTTTAAGAATGGATTGCAGTAGGTTCTTAAGTTTGTTGGACTCTTGAAAGGTATATTCCTTCCCTAGTACATTTTCTAAAACAAATTATTCATTTGCTATCTTTTAACATATGAAATTAAGGCATGTTGACTTGATAGAGTGCTTGCTTCCCCTTGAGAGGACTCAAAAATGCTTTAATTTTAAATCAAACTATGGTCTCAGTGGACTCAATTTCAACACGTCATGCCATATGATAGGATGAATGAAGTCAATGCTTAAAAATACCCTTTTAGTTACCCTGTATTTCCATACTGGATTCCAATGTTCAAGGTAATTCTTTGCACAATAAAAAGCAATTCCTCTTTCTACCAGAAGGTGGCACTGCACCCCTCACTGTCATTCTGAGGTGGGTGCTGTGAAGAGATGATTCAACAATCTAGAAAGAAGCTGGGCTTTAGAACATTTTATTTGAAATAATGAGACACATGTGATTAATTTCCTAAAGAATCATTTTACTTTTGTCATTTTGGGGAAAGATGTGCACACTAAGTAAAAATGAACAGCTGTTAAGAATAAAAGGAAAATGCTTCATTTAGAATCTATTAATTTCTATCATCATTGTTCAGTACAATATTCTCAGACTTAATTACTCATGTAAAGAACAGTATGACTAAATGTGAAATGAAGTTTTCTTTACTCCCTTCAAGATCTGTTCTCCTTCTAACCACAAACTGTGCCACTGACATTTTATTATTTATTTTTTAACATAGAAATCCCACTAGGGTAACTAATTTCATTCTGAAACCCATTTATTTATGTTGTGATATGACAGTACCTACTTAGGCCTTTTTT
This sequence comes from Pongo pygmaeus, assembly GCF_028885625.2. NCBI lineage: Eukaryota > Metazoa > Chordata > Mammalia > Primates > Hominidae > Pongo > Pongo pygmaeus. The sequence continues at coordinate 102,014,387 of NC_072387.2, forward strand.
TTCTGTCTTCTAGTCCCACCTCAGTCTCATGGGAGTAGATAAATCAATCATTACTGCTGGAATCTCTCCTTTGAGAGAACAGGGCTCTTTAAAAATACTAGTTGCATATGTAATATTAAAAAACCTGATTTTTAAAAAAATTCCTGCGACAGTTGAGATAGCCTTCCATGTAGTTCCAAATGTATTGTTTGCTGATGGCAGGAGGAAAGGAGACAGTGAAAAGACTTATTGACAGATGAAAGAGGCTCAAATTGATTATATTTTAAAAAATACAATAGGAATTCACGTTACTAAAAGCACAAGCACTCAATTAATTGTCAGAATCAGGAGTAAAAATTGCATCTTACAAGAGAGAAAGTAAAGGGAAAGGATAAGAAAAAGTGAAGATGCCTTTATTTTATGTATGTATTTATTTTGTACCCTCAATTTTGACTAGTTTTATTCCTATTCACTAAATCCATGACAATAAATGCTATGAAATAAAAGTAAAACCAGATAAAAATACCTATGATGCTGATTGTTTAAATGAATCATTCCATATTTAATTGAATAGATTTAATAAGTAAATATAATTGCTGCATAACAGTTATATATAACAGAGTTTTTCACATTTCTTTTTCCTAATTATCATAAAATAAATAAAAATTCAGCAATATAAGTTTATTTTTTATTTTGAACGTGGAGGAAAAAGAATTGCTTAGTTGACGTATTTGGTGGACTTCCACTTTCTGGTTCAGCATCTAAGAAATTTGCAAATCGCCATGCCACCCTACAACAGGTGAAAAGCTAAACAATGGAAAAGTCAACAGTCCTTCTTAGCTCTGTTAGAGAAGTGAGGTCACAAGGCAATCACTGCCCTAAAACTTGGAGAGACAGGCAGGTACAAAACATCACAACTTACTAAAGCAGAAACTCACTTGCTGAAAGCACAACAGGAACTGGTGGTGGGGGAGGATAACCTGATGGATAATTGATGCATTGCTGGAGGCTGAAAACTCCAGGAGCACCTAGTCATAGAAGGGCCATCACACTTGTGAATTTTACCTTCAGGAGCTTTACTAGGTCCCCACGGTGACCATTTGAGAAAAATCCCTTTATGTTTCCAGCAGGGAGGGGAGAAAAGGAACCATTTAAAACTATGTCAGAACTTTCTGTTCCTCTTAACATGGCCCATCCTCAGGAGAAACTATTTTACCAGACCCAATCTTTTGGGATTTTATTACAGCCTAACCTAGCTGGAGGGAGGGAAATACCCAACTCTAGCCAACTCTAGTCTCCCAACTGAGGCAATGGAACTATGCAACTCCAGCCACCTCCAGCCGTTCTGTTCCCACCTTAGTTGGGGACAATGAGAATGACTTGTGAAGTTCAGAGTCCAGAAGTTCAGGCTCACTAAAAGACTGACCCTAAATATTAGACTGTAGAACAATTCTGTTCCCCCTCCTGCATGCCACTACATTACTGAAGGCCTATTTACTTCAGTTTCTTTTACATCGTGTCTGCCTTTCCACATAAGCACACACGCACACAAAAGTTTCAAGAGACTGAACGAGTGTGAGAATCAGAGTCAGATATGGCAGGGCTTTGGAATTATTGGGCCAGGCATTTTTTTTAAAGCTATGATTAATATGCTAAGAGCTTTAATGGAAATACAAGAACAGATGGATAATGTAACCAGAGAGGTAGAAATTCCGGGAAAGATTAAAGAAAGTGCTGTCAAATAAATGAATAATGCTTTTCAATGGGCTCATTAGTATACAGGAAAGAACTGAGAAAAGAATCTCTGAGCTTGAAGATTTCACAATAGACACTTCCAAAACTGAAAAGCAAAAGAAGGAAAGGAACAGAAGTAACATTGGGAGAAATAATGACTGACCATTTTCCCAAATTCATGTCAGACACCAATTCACAGATCCACAAAGCTCAGAGAACACCAACCAGAACAACTGCTTAAAAAACTACACCTAGGCAGATCATGTACAAGCTTGAGAAAATCAAAGATGAAAAATCTTGAAAGAAGTTTATAAAAAAGCAAAAATAAGAATTACATCTGACTTCTCCTCAGAAACCATGCTAGCAAGAAGAAAGTGGAATAAAATACTCAAAGTGTTGAGAGGAAAAAAAACACCAATGGAGAATTCTCTACTCTATGAAATAATCCTTCAAAAGTAAAGAAGAAACACTTTCTTAGACAAACAGAATTTTAGATAATTTGTTGCCAGTGGAACTGCCTTGCAAAAAATCTTAAGTGCTGCAGAGAGAAGAAAAAATTATATAGGTCCTAAAATCATATCTACATAGAGAAAGGAAGAACATCAGATAATTAATAAATCAAAGTAAAATTTGAAAAAATTATTTTTCTTACTTGCTGTAATACATAATTTCTTCACTATAATAGCAACTATTTTGAATTCCATATACTTATGCATTATATATGCATATGTATGCTTATACATAAGTGAAATGAATGATAATGATACTAGAGATAGGAGGAAGGAATTAGGAAGATTTTGTTATAAAGTAATTGCACTGCTTGTGAAGTGATAACAGTGTTATTTGAAAGTGTATTTGGATTCATTTAAAACGTATATTGCAAACTCTATGACAATCATTTTAAAAACTAAAAAATGAAAAAGTATAATCGATAAGCTAAGATAGGAGAGAAAATGAAATCGTATGCTCAATTAAAACCACAAAAGGCAGAAGGTAGAAGAAAAACAACAAAGAACAAGGGCATCAAATAGAAAATTATGACAAATATGGTATGTTTTACTCCAACTCTATCAATAATCACCTTAAACCTGAAAGTTCTAAATATACCAATTAAAAGATCGTAAGAATAGATGAAAAATCAAGACCTACCTATATGTTGTCTATAAAATACCCACTTTAAAATATAAAAACACCCTGTCTTGTGCCAGTTTTCAAAGGGAATGCTTCCAGTTTTTGCCCATTCAGTATGATATTGGCTGTGGGTTTGTCATAGATAGCTCTTATTATTTTGAGATACGTCCCATCAATACCTAATTTCTTGAGAGTTTTTAGCATGAAGGGTTGTTGAATTTTGTCAAAGGCCTTTTCTGCATCTATTGAGATAATCATGTGGTTTTTGTCTTTGGTTCTGTTTATATGCTGCAACCTACTCATCTGACAAAGGGCTAATATCCAGAATCTACAATGAACTCCAACAAATTTACAAGAAAAAAACAAACAACCCCATCAAAAAGTGGGCAACGGACATGAACAGACACGTCTCAAAAGAAGACATTTATGCAGCCAAAAAACACATGAAAAAATGCTCACCATCACTGGCCATCAGAGAAATGCAAATCAAAACCACAATGAGATACCATCTCACACCAGTTAGAATGGCAATCATTAAAAAGTCAGGAAACAAAAGGTGCTGGAGAGGATGTGGAGAAATAGGAACACTTTTACACTGTTGGTGGGACTGTAAACTAGTTCAACCCTTGTGGAAGTCAGTGTGGCGATTCCTCAGGGATCTAGAACTAGAAATTCCATTTGACCCAGCCATCCCATTACTGGGTATATACCCAAAGGACTATAAATCATGCTGCTATAAAGATACATGCACACGTATGTTTATTGTGGCATTATTCACAGTAGCAAAGACTTGGAACCAACCCAAATGTCCAACAATGATAGACTGGATTAAGAAAATGTGGCACATATACACCATGGAATACTATGCAGCCATAAAAAATGATGAGTTCACGTCCTTTGTAGGGACATGGATGAAATTGGAAATCATCATTCTCAGTAAACTATCGCAAGAACAAAAAACCAAACACCGCATATTCTCACTCATAGGTGGGAATTGAACAATGAGAACACATGGACACAGGAAGGGGAACATCACACTTTGGGGACTGTTGTGGGGTGGGGGAGGGGGGAGGGATAGCATTGAGAGATATACCTAATGCTAGATGACGAGTTAGTGGGTGCAGCGCACCAGCATGGCACATGTATACATATGTAACTAACCTGCACATTGCACACATGTACCATAAAACCTAAAGTATAATAATAATAATAAAAAAATATAAAAACACATATAGATTAAAGCAAAAGGATGGCAAAAGATATACCATGAACATAATCAAGAGTAACCGAGATTAGCTATATTAATTTCAGACAGAGTGAGCTTCAGACAGGAAAGTTACTGGAGATAAAAAGGGGCATTATATAGTGATAAAGGGTCAATACTCCAAGAAGATATAGCAATCCTTAATGTGTATGTACCTAATAACAAAGTGTCAAAATACATAAGGCAAAGGCTGATAGACATCTCACCATTAAGATATACAGGTGCCATGTAAGAATGTAAAAAGATGTTCAACATCGTATGTCTTAAGAAATTACAAATTTTAAAAAGTGAGATATCATTACACATCTATAAAAATGGCCAAAATTCACAACACTGACACCACCAAATGCTGGTGAGAATGTGGAGCAGCTGGAACTCTCAATAATTGCTGATGGGAATGTAAAATGCTACAACGACTTTGAAAGAGAGTTTGCCAGTTTCTTAGAAAATTAAACATACTCTTACCATATGTTCCATCAATTGCACTACCCAAATGAATTAAAAACTTATGTCCATATAGAAAGCAGTGCATGGATATTTACAGCAGCTTTATTCATAATTGACAAAAGTTGGAAGCAACCAAGTTGCCATTTTGTATAAGTGAATAAATTAACTGTGGTATATCTAGACAATGGAATATAATTCAGTACTTGTAAGAAGTAAGCTATCAAGTTATGAAAAGACATGCGGGAGTATTAAATGCTCTTACTAAAAGAATGAAGCCAGTCTGGAAAGGCTCAAGACTCTGTAATTCTAACTAAAAATGCTCATCACCTTCCAAATGAGGTTGCACGCTCATTGTAAATTGTAAATATTGTAGGTTGAAAGTGTATTTTTGACTTACGATATTTTTAATTTACAATAGGTTTATCCAGACATAACCGTGTTGTAAGTCACAGAACATAATGAAGGTGTATTGCTCTTGCACCACAGTAAAATCAAGAAATTACAAATCAAACCATTGTAAATTAGGGGTTGTCTGTATATAATATTCTGGAAAAGGAAAAATTATGGTGACAGTGAAAAAATTAGTGGTTGCTAAGGGTTAGGAGGTGAAGGGGGTGAATAGGTAGAGGACAAATGATTTTTAAGGCGGTGAAGCTATTCTATATGAAGCTACAGTGGTTGATGCTTGTTATTATACATATGTCAAAACTCAGAGAATGTACAATACCAAGAGCAAACCCTAATGTCAGTTGATACTTTGGATGATAATGATGTGTCAATGTTGGTTCGTTTATTATAACAAATATACCACTCTCACGGGGGAAACTGATAATGGGGAAGCTGTGCGAGTGGGATTGGGAGTATATAGGAACTCTGTACTTTCCATTCAATTTGGTTGTGAACATATAACTGCTCTAAAAGTTTATTAATTAATATATACATATGGAGCTCATTTTTCAAGGAAATTATCCAACATTTTATGGACTAGGTTTAGTAAGTAAAAATAAATGCATGATAACAATGATCATTCCTTTTTTCACATTTCTTTCTTCTAAATTGTCTTAAAATTATAAAAAGCAATATGAGTTTATTTTTAATTCTAAATGTGGAGGAAAAAAGTATTGTTTAGTTGAAGCATTTAGTAATTATGAAATTAGATGTCTATTGGAGAGAACAGTGTTTATTAATTTTAGCTGGCTAGGGAAAAATTTAAAAAGCTTTCATTTTGGATTAATTTTACTTCTATGCCCAGGTATGGGATTGCAGACTACTGAAATGTAGAACATACTTTACAGCAAATAAGTTTAATACCATTATGTGTGCATGACAAATACACACATTTTTCATTATTACTTTTTTTAAAAATTTGAAATAATTTGAAAAAAATTTACTGAGAATTTATTAAAAACATATTGCTGCCAGGCGCTGTGGCTCATGCCTGTAATCCCAGGACTTTGGGAGGTCAAGGCGGGCGGATCACAAGGTCAGGAGTTTGAGACCAGCCTGGCCAACATGGTGAAATCCCATCTCTACTAAAAATACAAAAATTAGCTGGGTGTGTTGGCGAGTGCCTGTAATCCCAGCTACTCCAGAGGCTGAAGCAGGAGAATCGCTTGAACCAGGATGCCGGAGGTTGCAGTGAGCCGAGATGGCGCCACTGCACTCCAGCCTGGGCAACAGAGCAAGACTCTGTCTCAAAAAAATAATAAAAAATATATTGCATATTATGCTCAGGTAGAAGTTTCAAGAATATTATTAATTCAGTTTCTGCCTACAAAATTCTACATTGAAATAAAATATTTTCTTTTTCCAATAAAAAGAACAGAGTTTACTTGTTCATAACTCAAAATGGAATCAAGTAGCATATTTGCATTTATATTATGAAACAATACAAATTCTGAACTCCGTATCTCCAGTACTGTGAAAGAGTAACAGTATTCGCTTTATTGTGTATGTGTAACTAACAGGAAAGGAGAATTCCCAGAGAGTTTCCTATGTTGGATAATAGATAAGAGAGAATCCTATATTGGATAATGGATAAGAGAGAATTATTTAACTCCAGATTTGATTAAAATGATAAAAATACCTCTTAAGAATGATTATAGTTAAACTCTGAAATGTAAACTTAAACCATTTTCCTACCATTGTAAACAAATTAATCCGACAGTTATATTCACTACTATTGGTGTGCTAAGGAATTGTTGACACTCTTTAGGCAGGATCTAAGTGGCTACACCCATTCAGCTCTGCCCCAGAAGTCCTGCATCCTTTCTGATGCTTCCTTAATTAAATTACATGTACACCACGTTCTCTTTCAAGAGGCTTTTATTGGCCAAGAAGATTAACCACTCCATTCTTTGTTCCCATTATACTCCATACGGCTTTTTATTGCACAGGTAATTACGTACTGCTGTATTTTTACTTATTTATTTCCTCTTATCCAACTATATAAATTTTAAGGGGAGGAGAAATAATATTCTTTTTGAATCTGCAGTGTTTAGTACCATGGTGAACTCAGTGCCTGGCCAGTAGCAGAAACTCAACAGTAACTTAACACATCTTTGTTATACGAATGAAAGGAAAGAAGGGAGGAAGAATAATGGAAATTATCGTAGTTTATGGAGTCCATTTAAGTACCATTACTTCTTTATGGCAATTTACTCTCATAACAACCTTATGAAGTACAGATTATTATCCTCATTCTACAACTAAAACAAAACAAAAGGTGATGATCAGAGAGTTTAAGCACCTTGCCTGAATTCACACAGTTCATCCTGTGTGTTTGGGATGCAAATAGTGAGTACCTCTGACTCCAGAGCAACACTCAGGACATGACAATGTTCAGAAGGTGTGTGATGCATGCCATAGGCTCTCCCTCATAAAAACACACTTGATCCTAATACCATCACTGTGGACTAGATACTAGGATCCATTATTTGCAGATGAGAAAGAGAACAGTTAAAACAAGTCTCCTGTCTGAGCAATTTAAAAGGTGCTAGGACACAGAGATGCCGTGATTGTTAAGTTCAAGGTTCATTCACTGCCTCAAACCTGTCTTATAATGCTTTTGCATAATTCCTCACTGAAAAATAGTATCCTCATTCAGAAATTGCATAATGGTCATAGCTAGGTAAGTGTGTTCTGTGAATTTGGAAATCATTTTCAGTTTGCTGCAGCCTGCAGGTATGCTCAAATGCATCAGAGAGTAGACTAGGAAAAGTAAAACTCAAATGTGAAAGGAATGAGCAGGGGGTGTATATTAGGCTCTTTCTGACCTAGTATTAGCCTCCCCATCAGATTTCACTTCTAATGGTCTTTCTCCAACAATGTGGTCTTTCAGGCCTTTCCTTGTAATCTAAGGTAGAGTGAGAAGGAAAGTGATTTTAGGGTCATGATTGAATGGCTAACAGAGCACAAATTCAAAGACTTCTTTTATCAGGAAAAAATAAGGTTATTTTATGGTAATTATCATTGGAAATTCTAAACCTTAAATCAAAGAAGCATTAGCAGTGAAAGATCTCTGCTGTAGATTTGTGGAGTTTGTATTACATTAAGGATACTTTAGAAAGGCATAAATTGAAACCAACGATAAGAATTGACAATGAATCTGAAAATCAAGCCACTAAGACTGCATGGCCCTTCAAGATAAATCAACATTATAATATTGAATATTAAGCTCTATGCATTTTCCTGTACAATAAAATATTTTTGATCTATAATCTAGAGACAGCCAAAAAACGGTGGTGGTGCTTGTTTTTTAATTCAGTGTTACATATGTGCAGTGCCTAAAACTAAACAAGACAGGGCCTAATCAGTATCTGGTATTATAAATTTACAAAAGAGGATTAAAAAAGAATTAAGCCAAACTCCGTGCAAAGTGTGTTATCTTTATTAGGTTTATAGTCATTATTTAATTTAACCTTTAAAATAACCCCTTGAGTTAGGAGCGTATTGGCTCCAAATAAATTACCAGTATATTGATCTTACTGTATGGCAAGTATTTGAATCTCAGATTCAAACCCAAATTTTTTTGGCGGCCAAATCAACTGCTTTTCATAACTACACTGCATTCCCACTCGTATGCTTCTGCTGATACCACGTATGTAAATGGGTCAGTAGCCCTGGTGAAGGTAAGGACGCAAGAATAAACCACTGATTTAGAATCATAACTGACAAGGCACATGGCAAACACGAAATATCTGGCAAGGTCAGTTTTGATGAACAGTGACTGTAATAAACTCAAATGATACTTCATTTAGAATAAGTTGTTTATATATTTAATAAAAATCATTATAGCCTTTAATTGCTTAGGTTTATTTGTCATTAAAACTTTATCCCAGGTTTTCACTGATCTACCCATTCATCTACTCAGCAATACTTACATGCTCACTGTGCACCAGGACTCAGAAGGGGACTCTGAGAGGGACCTGAAGAGTGAATAGGGGTTTAAGGAGAGTGTAGCACTTTTAATAAGCCGGCACAGACCCTTTGGCGTAGAACTGCCAAGACTTTCAGGGTCTGAAAGAGAGCCGGTGAGGCAGGAGCTCAGGGAAAAGTGGAAGCACAGTGGAAAACTAATTAAAGTTAATTTGGCTTTTCATTAATATTATCTTCAAAATTTACATTTCTATGTGTAATATTTATTGGGAAAAAAAGATGTATCCCATTGAAAAAAAAGTAATGCTACATGATATGCTAACAATAAAGTACTAAGTATCTATATAAAATAGTTTGAAAACTTTGAAAAATTAATAGCAATTTTACAGCCATTTATGCTGATAGCACCTGATATTTTATAAGATTTAATTAGATTATGTTTTATTTGAAAGGTATGTACTTCTTACACAGGAATATGAATAGAAATAAAGATTTCTATGTACAAAAGCACTTAATACATATATTTAATATCTATTTTAAATTTTAATTGAAATGATTTTTTAAGATGGAAAAGTCTAGGTTTCATTAGCTTTTTATTGTTCTATATTTAATCAGCCCTAAAATATAATTACAGCCCTAGAATATAATTACTGTCAAATGAAAGCTTTATTGTAATCTAACTGGCCCCACTAAAAATTTTAGTCATGAAGTCTCAGAGAAATTTCACTTTTGTTTGTAAAACTTTTCCTATGGCCCCTCTGTTCCCAATCCAAAGGCAACATTTCTCTAGCTGCTCAGCTATTCTGTTTTCTGCTTTCTAACATGCCAACATCAAAAGCTGTAACCCTGCCCTTTTCTCTTCGTATCCATGTCAGACGCAGGGTAACTGGGAGAGCTTTCAATATCAACAGCAGCTCATCTTACTGATAAACAGGCGCAAAGACAGAAGCAGATGGTTTCTAGGCGCAGAAAGCAGTGGGTGAAAGTGGTGCACTCCCGTTTCTATCTTCAGAGAGTGTAAAATATTTTATCCTGAATGACATGCTCCTAAGTTAAAATAATATTTATTTGGGTAGGCCTGCTGTACAGGAAATGTTAAGATACCAAAAACGGTACACTGGAAACAATATGAATCGTGCAACAAAAGCGAGTGAACTCTGAAGATGAGGGAAGTGAGTCGCACCACAGAGAGCAGTGGGGGATAGCAGCTCTGACAAAGTCTCCACTCCTGCGAAGAGCTCATTCAAGCACCTCCCTTTTAAAGGGCATTCCTAACACCCTTTGGAAGTTTCTTCTTCCCTTCACTCACAATTTCCTTTCTCTGAGGTTCCAAGGATGTGAAAAAAATAATAAGATAAAAACCCCCAGACCATAAATTTTCTTACAGACTTCATATAGAGGGATATATGATAGATATAGATATAAATAATATCGATATAAATAAGTGTATCTACATCCGTCTATATCTATAGAACGTCTATACCTATCTATATCTTTATATTGATCGCTGTAGATAGATCTAGATATCAGGAAGTAAAAGGGAAGCTGGAAAATACGATTTATATACAAAGATTAAATCTTTGCTCAAATCACTTGAAGGGAAACCCCATATATTTTTTCTTATTGAGGTTTGTTTGAGACAGGGTCTCGCTTTTTCTCCCAGGCTGGAGTGCGGTGGGTACAACCTCAGCTCATGGCAGCCTCAACCCCCAAGGCTCAAGAGATCCTCTCATCTCTTCCTCCCAAGTAGCCTGAACTTCAGGGCATCGCCATCACATCCGGCTAATTTTTTTTTTTTTTTTGTATTTTTGCTAGAGATGGGGTTTTGCCATGTTTCCCAGACTGGTCTCGAACTCCTGGGCTTAAGCGATCCGTCTGCCTCAGCCTCCCAAAGTCCTAGGATTACAGGCATGAGTCACCGAGCCAGGCACCCCGTATGTCTTAAGATAAAATCCAGATGTCTTACTGCTTCCCAAACAACTCCGTATGATACCCTACTTCCACCTCTACCAGTCTGACTCATTGCATGCCAACAGTAGTACATTGCAGCCATGTGGGCCTTCTTTTGATTCCCAACATGCCAAACAAATCCTTGCCTCAAAGTCCTCGCACTTGTTCTTTTCCTATTCCTGGAATTCATGTGCCTGACTCTGGACCTGAGGCTTCTTATCTTTTCAGTCTAATGTCAAACATGACCTTCTCTGAGGAATCATTTCTGACTTTATCTGAATAATTCAGCCATCCCCCACTATCATAGCACCCTATTATTTTATATCAGAGAAATTATCCCAATTTCTCTGAAGACATTCTAAATTTCTTCAATTTCTCTGAAGACATTCTAAAAATGTCTTGTTACATGTTTGTCTATATATTACCTATTTGTATATGATATGTCTCTCCACACTAAAATGCTACCTTCATGAGAACAGTATCCTTACTAGTGCTACATTCCTCTATATCCTTTAACCCAGGATGGAGCCTGTTAGTAAGAGATGTCCAATAAAAATTTCTTCTGTTGATAGGTTGATTGATACCTCATTGACAGATCATAGATGTGCTCCTTATTAATTAATAATACTTCTTTCTTAATGAATGATGATTTCCCCACAGCATTCTAAAGTCCAAATTGATGACTTATAGTTCAGATATTTGAATGACCAAATTAGCTCAAATATTATTCTTGCTTCTATCATGAATACGGATTAATGTGGACTGATGTGGATTACATGTAGGCAGACTGGCAGTGAGTAAAGTCAAGACATAGACACATTGCTCCCGTCAAGACTGATGTCAAGAGGAAATCACCAGCTGTCTAGCCTTTGGAGCCAATGGGAAGATTACTTACTGGCCTGATATATTTTCACTTCTGATTCAGAGTGGGCATTCATACAATCTTTGCAAGTAAATTATAGCTATAAAAGGATCCCAAAAAAATTATTTCTGATAATTTGGGGAGAGTAGTTCACATCTCTATTTCAAAAACAGAGAAATGGTCACATACTACAATGAGAAGGAAAATGGTGAGTCTGAACCAGGTCTTATTCCATTAACTCCATACTCAAATCGAGACACCAGAGAGATAGCAGACACACAGATGATAAGTATTTTTCATAAGCAATATTGATTTTTGTATTTCATTTTTGAAAGTGCTTAGCATTCAGAGGAAGCCAAAAAATACTGTTTGATACTCTTCTATGGAAAAATAATTTGCCACTAACTGACACATCAATGTTACAACAAAGGAAATTAAAGAGAGCTCAATAGTACTAAAGCTAGGGCATGAGGCCCTTTTAGAATCGGATTTTTGTTGCCACATAGGTTATTACTTCTGTAAAACATGCATATGTGATCATCGCTTGGTTAGGGAGCAGAAAATAATATTTGAAAAGTGCAATTTTCTGTTTTACTGCACGGACCTGTGTCTTTCAGTCTCCACAATCAGCAACTTCTAGCCTGACCTACTCAATATAAAAAGATATGTAAAATATCTGGGGGTTTAATTTATTCCAAAATCACCCCTTATTTAAGTTGGATGCAAAATTAACAAATTAATAGACTTTTCATTAATTCCAAAATATAAATGTCTCCAGTTATAGAAAATGGTTAATTCTCAATATTTGAGATAAAATTGAATAATAAAAAAAGATATTTTCTTTCATAAAAATGTAAAGTAGGTTCCATCATTGTTGGAAATAAAATATTGACTTGAAATACTGTCTACTTTCAATTAGACTATAATTACAAAGAGAACATTGATCATTATTTTTACAATTTATATGTTTGGCTATTTTATAGGTAAATATTAAAGGCCCAATATTCCAACACTACTAAAGAAATATTAGAATTGGATCTATCCTGGGACTGTCTTCTGTACACGCAAGAGACTTGCCCCTTTGAAATAAATCAAAAAAGCATTGAAGTTTTATTTTAAAATTCAGGCAGAAATGTTGACACTGCCTGTATCAATTTAAACACAATATTTAAAAAAAAAAAGCCACAAGAAATCCCTCTAGACTACTGTATATAACATTGTGTTTCAGGAATTTCTTTGAGAAAATAGGTACAGGTAAAATCTTGCAATATACATTTTTTAAAATAAAACTTTAGAGCAAGCTGAGGATTACCTGGATTTTGTTAGTATGTCATGCTGAAAAACACTTATACTTACCTAAGTCTTTGCTCAATGTATTTTCATTGAGAATATGAAGCGTAGCCATTCTAACTTTAAATTTGGCCAAGCTTTGTTTTGATTATGTAAGAACATACCAGGAAAGGATGACTGTGTACTTTGAATTCGTCTTAATTTTCTTTCTTTTATATTTCCCTTTTTCCAAGTGCCAAATAAAATTTTTCTCACATGTTTTCTTTTAAAACATGAGTTCAGAATAAAATTAAGAGGAAAAAAATCAATCTCAATGAGTGTTTTATTCACATCTATGAACCCTATTGTGCTCTTACTTGATGTGATTAAGTGACATTTGCTGTCACACAAAACAATTACAGCTATATTACCCTTAATCATAAACATTTGCTAAGCACACATTCTTTTTTCCAGTAACTGTGTTAGCCAGAGTTCTTTTGGTGGTAAATGCAAGACATTCAACTCGAATGTACTTAAGCCAAACAGGTAATTATTTGGCTCACATAAAACTATGCAAACGCCTCAATAAGAGGAACTAGAAAATTATAACAGTTGAGATTCTCTCTACCTCTCATTTTCTGTTATGTTCCAAACAAATTATCTCAGACTGTTTTTTGACAAGGTTAAAAGCATGATTTCAGGCATTATCAGTGCTTATATCCTCACACCTATCTAAAAATTCCAGCTTTCAGCCTCATTTTGTAAAACCGTGGGGGAGTTTCCAGTTGGATTCGATGGGGTCGTGTGCCCAAAGCTAGACTAATCATTTAGCTAAAGAATTAGGTACAATGATTGGACGAGCGCTGGTCAGGTGGCATCATTAAATCAATAACTGTAACTGTGGAGTTAGCTTCATGGGAAAAGATGCTGGCTCCTGTTCTGACCTCAGGGTCAGAGTATGAGAAGTGTATCTAACCTGAAGAATTCAGGACACATTTCCAAGAATAAATTGGAGGAGTTTAGGGAGAGCAACAAACAGACACACAGGCACACAGACACACACACACATACACACACACACACACACACACGCACACACACGGGAGGTTACGCCTTCTCTCTCTCCCTATTCTTTCATCTTCCCTATCATTAAGGGTATACTGAACGTCATCATCTCTGGACTTTAGTGAATGCCAATGGTAAAAATCTGACATTGTTTAGGTTATTCACCATCTTTATTCTGTAAAAGTCTGAGATGCCATTATTTATGCCTTTCACTCTTGAAGAGAAGATATTAATGTTATGGACAAAGATGTAAACTTTACATAAAATGATGGATGAGATGGTTGAAAATGGTATTTCATCAGTTCTAAGTTACAACAGTGACACCTGGTTAAATCTAATATTTGATACATTGCTGTTGGCCGAGGAGCAGCCATGGCACATTGTCACTTCAATTGATGTGCATGGTTGATACCACAAGTATTGGGTTCAACTGTCATAGAAGATATCTTTAAAACAGGTTACACTATGGTTCAGCATGAAAACAAAAAGATGCATATTGTCTTTGCAGAAAGTTACTAGAACACAGCAGTGATGCATGCATTTGATATTCCTGAAGCAAATATTTAGCATCTGAAGAATGAACTCCATTCCATTTTTTTTTTCTTTTGGAACAAAAACCAAGTGTTTTAGAAGACCTAAGATAGTAGGATTCCCACAAGTAGATGAAGCTGTGCTAGGTTACTGATTCAGGTACAATGCAACTACAGGTGGGGGAGATTGCTAGATGTCTTGAAAGAGACAAAAGAAATTTAAGAACACAAGAATATCGAATGACTAAATTATGTAGAATTATTATTAAGATATCACGTTAAACCTTGCCAGGAATTTTCTTTAGTGTACGTAAAACAATAATACATCTGAAAATTGATGGAGTCTTTGATGTCAACAAAATACAGTAATAAGGGAAATTGATTTTTACTTCATGGAAGTTACTTTGGCAACATTGTGAAGTAGCAGGATTGTTATAATAGTAATCAGATAACTTAAATTTTAATCCTTGGTGCTATCACCAACTAATTGTGCTGTCTAAGGAAAGTCAACTAAATACTTAGGTCTTCATTTACACTATAAAGATTTGGACTAGATTATGTCAGAAGTCAGTCTCAAACATGAAGTGACATGATTCTAGATGAACTAAAGAATGTAAAAATGATGTATTATTTCTTCATTTTAAGAATGATGGTTTGAAAATACTGTAACTGTAGCTTGGTCGTTAGTAATTTCCAGAGGCCAGTGTAATATTTTTACTTTCAGTTCTGGAATAATTTATCTAGATCGCATACCTAATGTTTCCAGTGGAGATAGATTTAGCATGCAAAACAGGCTATGTTTTGTGTTTTTTTTAACCTTCAAAGTGTTTGTTATTTTGATTAGTGTTTATACATTCAGACAGATTAGTGAGGCAATAAATAGGAGAAAATGCTAAAGGACAGCTAATCAAGTGAGTGAGAAGCAAATAGCCACTTACTATAGACTACGGTTATAATTCAAAAGTATGTGAAGCATTATCATTTTGATGTAGTGTTTTTAGACCAAACGCTGTAACTAGAACAGACAAATGGTTGCACACTAGCACACTCGAGAATATGGTCATTAAGAACCAAAGATTTTCTAATAAGAGATGGTAATCTTTCTTTCTCGGCGGCCACAGGCAATTTTAGTGCCCATTTATTGAAAATGTAGTGCAACATTTTAAAAAGTCAAGCACAAACATTTTATTGTATTGGGTTCTTAGGGTCTGAGAACCTGAAGGTCACTTGAGTTGTTAATATAATCCTTTCCCCATCTTTAAGAATGATATAAACTAAATTATCCCACATTCTTTCTACTGGAAAAATGCTGAGAAAAAAATAGACAAATGAATTCCATTATCTCCTAGGATAGCCTTTTCTGAAGCATATTTTTTACGATTAGTATCATGTCAACTTTTCAAGAGAACTTACGCTCCTTATTAATTTACAAGAAAATATATTAGAACTAGAAGAAAAGCTAACAATCATACAATCAATGTTTGATTTTAGAAATCAAGCAACTTATTACAAAAAGCTTAAATAAATATTCACCCCCATAGAATTGATGACAAACTGGATGCGGAGCCCAGATCTTTTAATTTTTACTTTATTAATTTAATATTTTGTACACTTTTCATTTACTTTAAAACCAAAATAATCTCTAGCAATTGATTATGCCACTCCTTTACCATCCAGTCATTTGACTATAACTTCCAAAAACTTACTAGGAAAAAAAAAAAAATCAACGACAGAAGGAAAATCTCGATGACTCCCAGGCAGAATAAATAAAAAGACAATCAAATCAATGGTGAATCTCGGTAAAACTGCTGAAATCAAACTCAAAGAGAAAATAATAGAAGCAGCCAGAAATAAAAAGCCTCTTCTTTTTCAAATGAAAAAAAAAAAAAAAAAGCAGTAATAAAACTAATAGCTAACTTCTCAATAGTAAAACAAAATTGAAGTCAGAATGCAGTGGTTTAACATCTTTAAAGTGTGAAAGAAAATAACACCTAATCTTAAAGCTCCTGTTATATTAAAATATCTCTACAATATGAAAGGAAAATAAAGGTGCTTCTAGACAATCAGAAAAGAACGGGAGAATTTGTTTCTAGAAAACTTCTATTAAAGAAAATACTAAAGGGATTGTTCAGGCAGAGGAAAATGATCCTAGTGAGAAACAAGGAAATTCAGGAATAAATAAGTGGCAATTGAAAGGATAAATCTATAAGTAATTGTACATGATCATTGACTTGCATAAAATGATACTAATGGCTTATGAGGTTTACCATATATGCCAGTCAAATAATTAGAATACAAGCTAGAAAAAATAAATGGTTTTAACTCTTTCTAAGACCCTTGCAATGTCTGGGAAGTGGTACCATTACGAATATTGGTTAATGATGGCCCAGAACTAGCCAAACTCCAAAGTTTGATGGTACAGTCCCTCAGACTGCCAAGTCTGCCCAGACTTCAGAAACTAACAGCAAGGAATCAGGGTCCAATTACAAAATTAAAGGGAAAAGTCCACACAACACTACCCTCTCTTTTAACACCAACTGCAAGCTTTGAGAGTTCCCACAACAATTCTGCATTGATAACTCACTAGAAAAGCTTAAAGAACTCACTGAAAGCCGTTATGCTATTATGCTCACAGTTGTGATTTATCATAAAGAAAAGATACAGATCCAAAGGAAGACACACATAGGGCAGAGTCTGGAAGGTTTCCAAACGTGAGCTTTCTACCCTTTTCGGAACACGTTACCCTCTGGCAATAATGTGTGACAAAACACACAGAATGTTGCCAATCCAGGAAGCTCATAGGAGCATTGAGACCTAGAGTGTTTTTGTTTGTTTGTTTGGTTGGTTTTTGTTTGTTGTTTGTTTGTTTTAGACGGAGTCTCGCTCTTTCGCCCAGGCTGAAGTGCAGTGGCGCCATCTCGGCTCACTGCAAGCTCCGCCTCCCAGGTTCACGCCATTCTCCTGCCTCAGCCTCCCGAGTAGCTGGGACTACAGGCGCCCGCCACCACACCCGGCTATTTTTTTGTATTTTTAGTAGAGACGGGGTTTCACATGTTAGCTAGGATGGTATCTATCTCCTGACCTCGTGATCCGCCCGCCTCGGCCTCCCAAAGTGCTGGGATTACAGGCATGAGCCACCGCGCCTGGCCCTGGTTTTGTTTTTTGTTTTTTTTTTTTTTTTTTCCCGAGACAGAATTTTGCTCTTGTTGCCCAGGCTGAAGTGCAATGGCATGATCTTGGAGACCTAGAGTTTTTATTAGGGTTTCATTACATAGGCATGGTTGATTAATTACCTATCTGGTTTTACTTGGTCTTCCAGGTTTCCATCATGCCCCTCTCTGGAGGTCAAGCTGATGTCACATGGGCTGAGGGGCTCACCAGGAGTCACCTCATTAGCATAAATTATCAGGTGTGGCCCAAGCAGCCCACTGTAAATAACAAAGACTCTCCGATCATTCCTGCAAGTCCAAGGGTTTCATTAGAGATTGCTTTCTAGAAAATGGGAACAAAATTCAGACCTCTCTTTGGGCAAGGACAAATTCTTTACTACAGAGGGCACATTCTGGGCTTTTGGCCAAGCCTTTCTTACAGCAAAACATCATATTTGTCTAGACATTTACATTTAATAAAGCATTTATATGACAGATACAACAGTGATATCATTATAAATATACCTAACGTTTGGAGGAGGCATTGGAACAGTGATACGTTTATAAAATAACTGTTCCGGCCTGGCGCGGTGGCTCACGCCTGTAATCCTAACACTTTCAGAGGCCCAGGCGGGTGGATCACCTGAGATCAGAAGTTCAAGACCAGCCTAGCCAACATGGCGAAAGCCCGTCTCTACTAAAAATACAAAAATTAGGGTGGTGGCACATGCCTGTAATCTCAGCTAATCGGGAGGCTGAGGAAGGAGAATCGCTGGAACATAAGAGGTGGAGGTTGCAGTGAGCAGAGATCGCACCACTGCACTCCAGCCTGCGCAATGGGAGCAAGACTCCATTTCAAAAAAAAAAAAAAAAAACCCAACAATGATTCCATTCTGTAATGTCATTCCACATATATATATATATAGTTGTTGTGTTTTCTTTTTTTTTTTTTTTTGAGACAGAGTCTTGCTCTGTCGCCCAGGCTGGAGTGCAGTGGCACCATCTCAGCTCACTGCAAGCTCCGCCTCCCGGGTTCACGCCATTCTCCTGCCTCAGCCTCCCAAGTAGCTGGGACTACAGGCGTCGGCCACCACGCCTGGCTAAATTTTTTGTAGTTTTAGTAGAGACAGGGTTTCACCGTGTTAGCCAGGATGGTCTTGATCTCCTGACCTCGTGATCCACCCCCCTCAGCCTCCCAAAGTGTTGGGATTACAGGCGTGAGCCACCGCACCCGGCTGTCATTCCATATATTTTTATGTTTTGTTCCTTGGTTTACCATTATATGTACCTTAAAATAAACTTGTGCAAAACTATTGAACCTAGAAATTATTGAATATATTAATTTTGTTTTTCCTTAGACCGTTTTCCACTAATATTACATCCTGAAGATGCTTTTACTTAGTTTCCTAATACATTTGACCATCAATATCAGTATTATAATCTTACCAACAAGGCCAATGTTACAACATACCATAGTAAGGCAGATGGAATCTGAAAAATAAGAGTCAAAAAAGACTAGCTATTATTAGAATCCCATTCTGTCATTAACAATTAGTTCAATCCATCATCACATCATGTGACCAAAATGTCTTCTAGACCAATGCCTCTCAGGTTTGCTGGTTTACATTTAACCTTGCCAGGTTCCAAAAGATGGAATGGTCTTCACCCTTTCAGGCATCTAGTATAACTGAGCTAAAGGACAAAAATCATCTTTTGCTATGAGCCTCTCTTGAGGTATTAATATAATATTGAATTTTCCTTTTTTGCCTATCTTCTTATTCATTTTTTAACCTTCAGCTGTTACTTAAGCTTCACTTCATTTGTTATTTAATTTTACCCAAACTTTTCTACCTTGGAAGGGATATTAGGTTCAGCCACTGGTGCCAGTTCTGATTACCAGCAGCAGTACTAGTCTAGCAAGTCCCTCCTCTCTTTCCTTTCCCATTCATATAGGTGGAGCTAGAGCGCTGGTGGGTTGTCTTGAGCACTAGAAAATACAGTTCCATTCACTTTCTACCACAATTTTCCCAGATGGAGTAAAGGCACAAGCCAAGCCCACTAACCCCTGAGGAATTCTGATATAAAGGTTTAAGGGTATAATTTCTTGCTTAGGAATCATTCATGCTTCCTGCACCCACAGTTGCAGCCCTGGTCCTGAAACCACTGCATCAGATAGCAAAAAAGAAAGTTGAGAACATGTGGGGAAAAGAAAAAAGTCTAGTCCTACACCATCTGCTTTTCCCTCCACCATAATATAGTTAGACCAGTATTCTCCCCAACTTTACTTCTCCTGATCCTCCAGAGGAAGAAAGGAATCTGTCTATTGAGAACCCTCGCTTGGCCACTCTCATGTTGAATTTGAGTATTCACTGCTAGAGGAATATAATCCAGCCCTTCTTGCCTCATCTTCTCTCATTTTAGACAATTATTTTAATTGCCTATTCCAATTCTTTTTCAAAGCATTACTCTGTGGTTATCTGTCTACTCATTCTTAGACATTATGGCCTGTAAAATTTCTTGGTCTGAGAAACAGTGAATTGGTTGTCCAAGTTGGTGCAATATGTTCTATTATGACGCGCTTATAGTACTCTGAACATTTTTATCTACCACTAGGTATGCAAGTCCAGTCCAGAATAAGTGCCTATTTCTGTTAGGACCAATTTGTAGCCCCCAAGGGCTATTTGTAGCAATTAAACTTGTCCCCAATGTACAGAGCTCCCTCCTCAGTGAATAGCCATGTGTAGCCTCTGTCGTTCTTGTTAGCAGACAGCAGTTTGTATTGACATTTGTGTGCCCTAGAAGATGCAAGAGGAATAAGTCTAAATTCAGCCATTCTCTGCATTCCTGCAGCCCCTGAGTGTTCCCTCATTTCATGGACCCAGGTGGCCACCTCAAGCAAGTTCAATAAAAGGTCCACTTCCTGGTTCCAATCGCCTTCTGATCTTGGAACGGGGTTCTTCCGATGGCATTGGCATATCTGATTTTAATGTTCTCCCTTAAATTTCCAGAGTGGTTTCCATGGGGTCCCGCCCCATATGGGTATCCATTTACTAGGCTGATTTCCCATTCCCTTTCTCCCAGACCTATATGGGTGGGCTGTTGGCCACTACCCGTTAGTCAGTAAAAACCCAAATATAGAGTCCAACCATATTCTATTAATCCCACTGAGTTTGTTTATTTTTACCTGCTTTTCAACAAAGGTCTTCCAAATAGGATACTGTTCATTCATCTTGGAACTGCTGTCCATAAGCCAAGCAACTCTATGAGAAACATCTTGAATATAAGGACATTATTAGGCTTAAAAATAAAAAGGATGGGAAAGGATAGAATGTGCAAAAACTAAAGAAAATCGCTTTAACTACTACTTTCAGATACAGTTGACTTTAAGGCAATAAAGAAATAAAGAGGAATTTTTCATAAAGATTAAAGGATTGCTCTACCATAATGACATGACATTTCTGTATTTATTTGCAAAAATTTACACAAACAATAGGCGAGAATTCACATAACTTTTTCAATAACTTCAGATAAAGGATAACAAGCATATGTAAGACTAAAAACATAATTTATGGATCTGTTCTAATCGACTTAGAGAATGCTGCACCCAATAATAAAACATCAAGCCCAACAATGACAGAAAGCACAACCTTTTCAAGTTCACAGAGGATATTTACCAAACTGATAATATGATGGATCATAAAATACAGCTTAGAGTATTTCTCTGACCACAGTGAAAACTAAACTATTAGATACAGAGTAATGTTAGTAGCTACATTGAGATTTTGAAATCAAGTTAACATAGCAGAGAAACTACAAATCTATATTTTATTATGAAGCGTTCCTTTTACCTGTTATACATAAATTATATTACAACTTCCAATTAAACTACATACAAATGAGATATATTGCTTAAATCTCTGTCAGTTATTTCCGAATGCCTTGAACTAAATGTTTGACATAAAGATGTATCCCTTCATAGTCAGAGCTTAACATCATGAATTGTTTGTATACTAATAAGGATGTTCATAACAAAATGCCACAATTTTAGATCTGGGAGGAATTTTGAGGCCATATTACAAGTGGGAATATTAGGTCACCTAATAGAAAGAAAAGGGTGGTTACTGAAACCATTGGGGTTAAGTTTCAACTTTGCCCTCTGTTCCGTGGCAGAGTATGAGATTGAAATGCTGAACTCCACTCTCCTGTATATAATGATTATAATAAATTGTTGTCTACTAACTGCAAAAGCATATAAAGAATTGGAACTAATGTCCACTGAAGGCCTAATGACTGCTGTTAATAAGCTTGACCCTGAATCTGTGAGTTGTTTAATCGCAGTTAATGCTCCCAACAACCTTGTGACACAGTAAATATATAAATAACATGTGTGTGAGAATACTGCGTTAACTGTAAAAAAATTAGTGTCTAGTTATTATCTCATGCAAACAAAATTATGTTTGTATTCTCATCCACCGTATGTTAGACAGTATATTAGGGTTCTCCAGAGGGACAGAACTAATAGGATAGATGTATATATAAAGGGGAGTTTATTAAGGAATGTTGACTCACAGGATCACAAGGTGAGGTCCCACAATAGGCCATCTGCAAGCTGAGGAGCAAAGAAGCCAGTCTGAGTCCCAAAGGTGAAGAGCTTGGAGTCCAGTGTTCCAGGACAGGAAACATCCAGCATGGGAGACAAGTGTAGGCTGGGAGGCTAAGTCGGTCTAGTCTTTCCATGTTCTTCTGCCTGCTTTTATTCTAGCCATGCCATGCTGGCAGCTGATTAGATTGTGCCCACCCAGATTGAGGATGGGTCTGCCTTTCCCAGTCCACTGACTCAAATGTTAATCTCCTTTGGCAACACCCTCATAGACACACCTAGGAACAATACTTTGCATCCTTCAATCCAATCAAGTTGACACTCAATATTAACCATCACGGATGGTTAACATGTTATCAGTATTACATTGATGAGACCCTATTTTAATTGATATTTCCAGTACCATAAAAACTCAAAGTTTTAGTATATTTCTTTTTTTATAGTGGATTCTGATTTCCTACTAAATGACTCAAAATGTTTAGTGCCTTAATAGATATTTTAAAAATTGCTTTAGGAAATTTTGACAGTTCTTCTTGAGAATTGGAGTTCAGTTCCCATGTTTTTTTCTTTTTAGCATTACTAAAAATAGTCGATTCTTGAATGTAAAATTTGATTGACTAACGTTATCACTAGACTTCCTTTTATCTACAGCTATCTGTTATCTTCAGGCGAACTAGTGAACCTCTCCAGTTTCTAATAATATATGAATAACAATTTATAACAGTGGTCCATAATTTTTTTGAATACTGAGACCATGGTTTAGATAAAAATATTCATAACAGTTAAGATCTGTTGGAGTATAGAAGAGTTAAAATCTGTAGAATATAAATAATATATAAAACAAAGTATTCAGACTATGTATATGCAAGGGAATAGCAAAAGCTCTGAGTCGTGCTACAAATAAGCTTATATTATTCCTCCTGACTATAGTAAGTCTGGTTTCTCAAGTTAGAAATGAAAATGAATTAAAAAACGGTGTGTGTTGGCATGACTTTGAGAAGAGGGCAATGAAATAAAGAAATCAGGCAGACATCACGCTTACTTCTTTCTTTTAGATTTCGTTTCCTTCTGTCTTGTAATGAAGGCTTTTGATTTTTAAATGCATCCTGAGGCACTGGTTCTACCACCCCACAAACAGCTGAATTTTAAACAACTCCTTTAATATGAAGTTATTTTATTTTGAATTAGATTTCCCAGAGTAGTGTTTACTGCCTTGGATAAACAGGGCCTCAGACATGTGATAAATTGGTGAGTAAAATAAATGATTTTATTTATTTATGAGGAAAAGCACTTGAAAGTGGCTAATTCTTGGTATATGCAAAGTGGGAGGGCTTGGAAGGAAAGGACATCTATTGAATTGAGGTATTACATTCTTGGTCCTGAGAACTCTTAAGGCAAACAAGCACAATGGGTATTTTATATGTTTTCTAAAAGTCAGTTTTATTAGAAGTGTTTTTTGGCTGCCAATTTCCTATCCGGAATCCATCCATCTTGCTCTTCCTCATTCCTGACACCCTCTCTATGTAACCCATGTATGAGTCAGGAGAAGTTGATTCTGCCCTCAGCTCTAAGGGTTGTTCCTGAAATCAAAACCAACTGTGGTTCTCCCAGCCCTTAATTTTCCAAGAGTTCGTTCGTCCAAGAACCTGGCCTTGGCCAACCAGTTTGTAACCTTTCTCTGAAGTCTTATACTGGCTGAGGAAGTGGCTCTCCACGTGTGTCCTGCAGCAGCAACGTCCTCTGGGGATAGAAATGTGAATTCTTAGGCTCTGGGACTTACTGGGTGAGAAACTTGAGGAGGGAGCCCCAGCAATCTGCATTTTAATAAGCCCTCCAGGTGATTCTGAAGCACAAATTTGAGAACTCCTGAATTAGATAATAGGAGCTCCTCAATTAGATAGGAGCTCCTGAATTAGATAGGCTCAATCTGATCCAAGGAGAGGATTTTCATCTCATGGATGTGAAAAAGGTTTCTTCTATTCCTATTGATTTGAATCAGGAACTAAATTATCCCCACTGCTGCTGGCAGCCTTTCTGATAGCATCAGAGATTTTGGCCTGTTGATTGCAAAAGTCTAAATGTTTGTTGTCTTCGCCTCAAATTAACAGATTGATACCAAATCCCCAATGTATTGGTATTTGGAGGTGGGGCCTTTGGGAAGTGACAGGGTCACAAGCGTGGAGCCTTGTTCCACAGGTGGTGAGAGCCACAATAAAGCAAAAAAAAAAAAAAAAAAAAAGACAATGACATGTTTGGATTGCAATTTTAGATGATATGGCCAGAAAATCTCTCCTGGGAGGATGCCATACAGTTAGACAGGACAGTGGAGATCAACGCCAGGGAGGGAACATTTGTGAAGTAGGTACCATTAGCCTCACCTCTAGCTATGCGAACTGAGACAGATAGAGGTGAAGCAGTTTGCCCAGGATTGCAGAGGTAATACATGATAGGATCATGATTTGGACTGAGGACTGTCTAGAGCTCCGAAGTATGAGTATTTTTAATTACAGTATATTTTTTCTAGCAACATGTTGGAACATGTAAAAAAACAATCTTCTATTATTAGTAATAATGAGGGAAAACAGCAAAATTCATGAGCAGCTTTATTAAATTTCTTTGGAACTCTTCCATTAGTTAAGACAGTCCTTCAAAGAGCAAAATATCTTAAAGAGGAAGAAATTTACATCTTCTTACATGTTTAAATTAAACTGCTTGCAACATAGATCTACCTTTGTTTGGAGATGTGGGGGACCCTAAGTAGTAATGAATTTTCCTTTGCTTATTCTAGAGCTTGTTATTCAGCTTGTATGGACCAATTGGTAAAACACTGAGATACTTTGGATCCAGAAATAGCTGCTGCCTTAACCTCCACTAATGTCCTCTGGGCACAGCAGTGACCCTAGTTCTTCCATTAGGACCTTGCTTTGGTCTGGTACCTAAAGACTTTACCTGGCACAGTAGGGGACTCCACACCCTATGCTGTTGCCAATGTCTATTCCAATTAGTTGGTGCCTTCACTGGACCAATTAAACATTGCGTGTATCATCTCTATACTCTGTCATCCTTAGGCTCTATCACCAAAATCCCTTGGCAATGTAGCCAGTAAATCACAGAAAAGGATGGCAGTGAAAGAGTTTTCTCTTGGCTATAGTCAAGCCACCATCAAAGGGAATAATCTTGATGAGAATCCAGTTGATACAAACTGGAATTCTGCTCTCCTCTGCAACAGCCCAGAAGAAAGGGAGGAGATTTCTCTCTGAACTCAAAGCTCAGGTTTCTCAGACAAATGATCAAATAGTTGATTTGATTGCCTTGAATAATAGACGTGTCCTTTAGGCAACTGTAGGGAATATCTGTTAACTAATGTAAATTGTACATTTTCAATGTGTTTTCCTTTGTATCAAACATATGTATGACAACCTTTCCATCCTCCCGGAGCTTACAAATCATTTTTTTAATGGAAAACTTGGGAAGACAGATTTTATTTCATACAATAACTTGCAGTGACTGGAAGGACAGCCCAGATATAGGAGAAAAAGAATGCCTTGTAACAGAAAATTTTTATGTTTTATATCTATGGAACACTTACCTCTGAGAATCTGTCAGAAAATGAGGCCTTATCTTGCTTGACAACAATCATTATCTAGTCAATAATTCCTTCTGAGGAATTTAAAACTTCTGCCTTTGCCCCTGAAATGACTGTATTATCTGTCAGAGCCATTACGTAAACTAACATTTATAAAGCAGAGGGTGTTATAACTCCTTCCATCAAAAAGTTAATAATCTGCGACATTCCAAAATCACAACAAAAATGTTGTGTTGGTTCTCCCAGTAACACTAATAAAGAGTTCCTTTATGGTCTTGAGAATAAAAAAGCCCAACTCCTGAATAGTTTAAGTCCCTTGAATTCCATTTGATAGTCTTTTGCTGCAGTCCTGCTTTCATTAGACAGATCTGACTATATCTCTCAGAAGTTAAAGCTGGAAGATTCAAGTGCCTTATAAAGAGTATTTAAGATTCTTATATAGGCAGAACTTTCTAATCCACTATTGTTATTGAGACTTTCTGTGACAGACATAAGAATTTTGTTTCCATTATACAAAACATTTTACTGATGTATGTGATTGTAATCTGCTGTTTATTCTCTTCTTTTTAAGAGCCTAGAGTGTATTCTGTGTGGCCAGGATCAAGGATAAAAGAAAATCATACATGATTAGAGGAGTGTAACTGTTTTATGGGTTGCAGTAGTTCTGAACTATATTGAGTCTTCCCAGCTGTTTTCTATGATGGCAATACCCTCTGTCCTTCATGTGAAAATCAAGGACTGCTCAAGTATATATTTTTTTTCTATACTGCCTTACTTTCTGTTTTAGGGCTTATTCAATATTTTTGGTTTATTCAATTTTGGTAGTTTCTTACAAATGACTTTAAAGTCAAAAAAGTGCAAGGAACTCATCCACATTTTTGCAAAGCACTGTAGAAGACCAGTGGCACTTAATTCATTCATCTTTACAAACATTATTGAAGTGTCCACCTAAGAACCTCATTTTGTTAAAAAGCCAATTTCACCCTTCTGAACACTAACCTCTGAGCCTCTAAAACTCTCCTTGATTTAGGTCCATAATTTACTATTAACTCCTTTAAGCCTTCAGATTCTATTCACTAAGACTCTGCTTTAGTCCATGACGTCGTCTACCACCCTGATAATAATACCCTCTAGAATTTGTGCACTACTGTTTGCCTAAGTGGTTCAAAAGGAGGGAAAAACTGGGAGACTGGTGTTCCTGTGCCATCTCTCTTTCCCAACAACCCGTGGGAGGCAGAATAATGACTCTCTTAATCCCTGGAAATCTGTGACTATGTTAGGTTATACAGCAAAGAAAATTGCAGATGGAATTAATATTGCTAATCAGCTGCCCTTGAGATTAGTCTGCATTGTGCAGGTGTCCAGTACAATCGCAAAGGTCCTTACAATGCGGGAGAGAAAGAAGAGACAGACAGCTCCATGAGAACGTCTGAACTGGCTGTTGCTGGTTTTGAAGACAGAGGAAGGCCAGGAGCCTAGGAATGTGAGAAGCTGGACATGTCAAGGAAGTGGATTCCTCTCTGCTCTTGAGCCTCCAAGAGAAATGAAGCTCTGCCTACATCTTCATCTCCACACCCAGTGAGACCTATTCAAACTTCTGACCTCTGGAATTGTAACACAGTCAATTCATATTGTTTCAAGCCACTAAGTTTTTTAAACCCTAAAAGGGAGATTTAACTGAGTAACAAAATATTATGTTAGCAGGAATAATTATATCCATGTGAAAAACAGGGAGGTGGAAGTACACAGAGTGAAACAAAAACAGAAACTTCTTATGAAGGAGCTTTGTGACTTAAAACACATTAGTATCTGTTTCCAACAAGGTATTTTTCCTATCAACATTTAGAATATTTTTTCCATCTTTTCATACAGCTTGAACAAGTTTATTTCCATTTAAAAATCTTGCATCACCCATTTAATTGAGAGAATGTGATTGCTGGAACAATTCAATGGAATAATTAAAGCAATTTTAATACATCAACATTTGCTATTTGGCAAAGGAATCAGGGAGAAAGTAAAATAATTCATGTGGCTTGTCTTTCATAAGTGTGGGTTGCTTCTATCTGAAATCAAGAAGTGATTATGAACTGGTGACTCTATCCTCTGCGTCTCTTACTGGCATGTCATTCTCATGCTCACCAAACAAAATGGGCACAGGTGTTTTAGAAAGCAAGCACCTAGAAATAAAATGAAGGCTTTACTGAGGGCTTCAGTACACTTTCTGAAGCCTTCACCTAGGAATGGCCACAGCCCTTCATGGTTTTATTCTTGTCCTGGGGCTCTAATGCGCTTTCTAGAAATCCATTACAGCAGAGTTTTCATTTAACTCATGTAAGGTAAGGATAGTGGCACCAGGTAAGAAATCTCATGTTTGTTAACAGTGCATGATGGTGCTTGTTGATGGTCTAGGGCTAGACCCTGCTTAGCCAGGGCAGCAGTGGGCTCTGTTTGAGGAAATTTGGTCACCCCTCCTTAGCTCAGGCTTTGATGTGATGATTTATAGGACAGTGCATGGTGAGAGGGTCTGGGGATGGGATTCCAACAATGTGTTTGGATGCCCTTCCTCCCAGAAGGCTGTATCTAATACTAGGCACAAGCTCCCTAAACCCAAGTCCTAAGGCAGTTTCAAGCTAAAGGACAGAAAAACATCATTCCTGAGATACAGACAGGCAGTTCTTCCAGACCAGTATAATTTAGCCTAAGTCCTTACAGTTATCCTCCACTGTCACTGGTGAAAACTTGCTCTTCCTTTCCAGGAACTTACACAAAACACTGTTAAGTGCAAAACAAGATTAAAAATAGAGTAATCGTTGTTGAACACCAGGGGTTCAGCCTAGATTCTAGTTGTTTGCCTCACAGAAAGCCCATTGAGACAATGAGTATTGTCAGGGAAGGAAGACCTTATTGCAGGTAACAACAACAGCCAAGAGACAGGAGATGGAAGACAAGTCTCAAATCCATCTCTCCAACTGACTAAAGTTAGGGGTTTATAGAGGAGCTTGTCAACACGCAGCAGGCAGTCAGATCAGCAGGGGTCTGATGCCTCATTGTCCAGATGTGGTGATCTGGAAAGTTCAGTTCCTTGATACCATCTGTGAGGAAATTAGGCGAGTTTTGTAAGGACACTAAAAGAAACCACAAATGATAATAATGATAGCTAATATTTATAGAGCAGCTACTCTGTGCCAGGCTCTGGGTATTTTCATTGCCATTTTACCAATGAGGGGAATGAAACTTAGAAGTCATCCAACTTGCCCACAAGCCAGGCGCGGTGGCTTATGCCTGTAATCCCAGCACTTTGGGAGGCCAAGGTGGGCGGATCACCTGAGGTCAGGAGTTTGAGACCAGCCTGGCCAACGTGGTGAAACCCCATCTCTACTAAAATACAAAAAGTAGCTGGGTGTGTTGGCGAGTGCCTGTAATCCCAGCTACTGCAGAGGCTGAGGCATGAGAATTACTCAAACCCAGGAGGTGGAGGTTCCAGTGAGCTGAGAGCACACTACTGCGCTCCAGCCTGGGCGATAGAGGAATATCTTGTCTCAAAAAAAAAAAAAAAATGTCATCTGACTTGCCCAGTCACACAGCTGGCAAGAGGGTGGGGGTAGCACCCAGTCCCTCTGACCCTGAAGTTTTCACTATTGCACTTACCACCTTCTCTAAAGATAGTGACAGCTTATGCCTCAGGGTATCCTCATTTGTTTTTCAGGCATGAACAGTGCATTCGCAATAGCTGTAAATTCCCTATACTAGTTTATGCCACTCATATTCAACAGAAAGCATACTTTTAACTACCAATGGCTGTGTACTGACAAGGTTCTTTGCTTGACAACATTTAGACTCCTAAGCCTTCTCCTAGGATCAGCTGTACACTTTCTTGTAAAATCCAGTTTTATTAAGAACTCTGCTAAGTCAGTTTATCAAGAATCCTTCATCCTTCATCTCACCTTCATTATCCAGTTTCTCATCCTCTACCTTTCTCCAGGTGACAGCTGATCACCTCGGCCTGTCTTCAGCAGGAGTTCTGTCAGATAGCCAGAATCCCCCTTACTCCTGATATTTTCTGCTAGTAACTTTCTATCTGCTGATAGTCCCATCTCCAATCTGTGGCTACAAATTCCCACTTGCCCATGCTATATTCAGAGCGGAGCCCCGTGTCTCCGCCACCAAGTGCAAAATCCCAGAGCAGTGGTCCCTGTATCTACTGCAATGGTTCTGAACCACCTTACTGTGCTTTCGTAAGCATCATTATCTCTGAATTTTTTTTTCTTTTAACAACATTCAGGATCACAAGCTTTTACAGGCCAGTTGCCTTGATGTAGATTTGACTAGCTTCTGTTTCTGCATTCAGAATGCCGGATAACTCATGCAGTTATCCTAATATGCCGTAATACAACATGGAGAACACATACAATAAATATTTCATACCCCAGCAATTCCACGGCACTGATATTATTTCTACTTTTTTTTTTTTTTTTTTTTTAAGGCAAGGTCACACTCTGTCATCCAGACTGGAGTGCAGTGGTGTGATCTTGACTCACTTCAGCCTTGAGCTCTAACTCTTGGGCTCCAGTAGTCCTCCTGCCTCATCCTCCTGAGTAGCTAGAACTACAGGAATATGCCACCATGCCTGACTAATTTTTTTATAAAAATTTAGTAGAGACAGCATCTTGCTATGTTGCCCAGGTTGGTCTTGAACTCCTGGCCTCAAGCAATCCTCTCCCCTTGGCCTCCCAAAGTGCTGGGACTACAGTTGCCCACTTTACCCTAATTTATACCAAAACAGAAATTGGCATGTCTGGAGGTTCAGAATCCTAAGTTGTAAAGAAATGGATTCATCTTTCCATGACCTTAGT
This sequence comes from Pongo pygmaeus, assembly GCF_028885625.2. Classification (NCBI taxonomy): domain Eukaryota; kingdom Metazoa; phylum Chordata; class Mammalia; order Primates; family Hominidae; genus Pongo; species Pongo pygmaeus. The sequence goes on from NC_072387.2 coordinate 102,045,183, forward strand.
GGAAGTGGAATTTAATTCTCTATAAGATTAGTTTCCCTTTTGCTATTTTATTTCTTCCTTCACTTCCATCTAGGTTCTGGACGTACATGGTCAAGTGATGTTACTTTAGGTAATATTTCTAGAACTTTCCCTAATTTTAAAATTAAAGAAAAAAGTTTTCCTTTCATTTTATGATGTGCCCTTCAAGGCTGAAGACTCAGAAATGTGCTCCAGAGAATTTTTACCTCCTCCTTCACCCATTTCAGCCCCTTTGTCCCCTCCCCCTGCTTCATTGTTGAATTCCTTTAATCTTCTTTACCTTAGAGGTCCACAAAAATCCCAACCGCCTTCACTAGAAAAGTTTGGTGCTGTATGACAACTTAAAGTTTCTCTAATAAAAATCAGCAACATTTTTTCAAATCCAGCTTTCCCGAAATTGTAGATCAAGCCCAGTAGTGTGATTCACAGATAACAGCTGAAGCCACTTCATCTCCAAGCTAATGGATAAAATTAGCACGTTAAAGAGTTGGAGGGCTTAATTAGAAAGGCAATCCTTAGGCAAAAAGCCTCTCAGGAACACTAAAGCAGTTTGTTAATTTTGTTTGCTATCTCTTTGGGGGCAGAACCTGGAAACAGAAATTAACTCTGACTTTGAAAACCACAATGAAATTATATCGTCCTCAGGCCCAACGTTAAAGGAAGTGTGCTCATAATAAATGGATAATCTTCTACTTTTCGTGACTATTGATTTTAACCATCCCAACATTCTGTGAGAAGCGGTCTATTTCTATGTGCTTTCCTCCTGTTTTCTCCCATTGTGTTGAGTATGGGGTTTGGCACTCTCCAGTTCAACCATCCTGGATGGAGAGGCTGCTCCATTTTGGGAATAGCTGCTATCCCTACCCACTGTGTCACTTGCTAGATCAGAGGCAAAGAGTCTCATTCTTCTGAATGTTTTTGTTTCTTCTGGCGTTCACCTCCATATTTTTAAATAACAAGCCTTAAAATACCATTATATCTGGATTTTTCCAATTATATCACTTTCTACTGCCTTCCTACTATAGTGTAGGGTTTAGATCTCTTACCTTATTCCTGCATACGTATTGCCTCTCTCCACATCACACCACTATTGAGGCAGAAGAAAAGGTCTGGAGGCAGGGAAGCTAAGGCCAATTCACACTGGCTTCCTAGAATGAATTCAAAAGGAAAACTCCTACTTTCCACACCCCAGTAACACAAGGATCAGAAGCTACTCCCTTTTCAACCCCCTCCCCCATATTTTTTGCATGGCAGATGAGAATTGAAAGTATCTCTCATTTGTCCCCTCCCTCAGTCAATCGGACTGGTCCTGGGCCAAGTCTTCATTTGCATAGGAGTATAACTGTATAACTTGACTTTAGCCTCTGATTGGTCACCTTCCACAACCAATCAGATGTTTGCATAGGGTATAACTTTGTACCTTTGCTTCAGCCTCTGATTGATCCCCTCCTGCAACCAATCAGACTGGTTGTGGACCACTACTTTATTTACATAGAGTGTAAACCAAGTAACCAATCAGAAACCTCTAGAGGGTTTTTAAACCCCAGAAAATCTGTAATTAGGCTCCTTAAGCCCCTGTGCTTGGCCCGCTCCCACCTAGTGGTGTGTACTTTCATTTTTGATAAATCTCTGCTTTTGTTGCTTCATTCTTTCCTTGCTTTGTTTGGGCTTTTTGTCCAATTCTTTGTTCAAGGTGCCAAGAACCTGGACACCCTCCACTGGTAACACTATAATTATGACAATTTTTGCTTAAATTAATTGATGTTTACATTTTTACAATTATATAAATATTCACAGTTCAATGCAGTAGTGTTCTGTGTAAATACTTTGTGCTTTTCTTTTTGCTTTCCTTACTTATTGAATAAATAAATACTTGAGCACCCAGCCTCTTGTGTAGCCACTCTTCTGGGTACTGGATATATAAGAGAAAAGATAAAAAAAAAAAAAAATCCTATCCTACGGGGTTTACATTTTATTGGGGTGGCAGCAGAACAAGTGTCTAAGAATAGATAATCTGAAACCATGCTTGAGTTAAAACACTGGTTTTTGCAAAGTTAGCAACTCTCTGACCTTAGGAATTTGCCCAGCCTCTCTGTGCCTCAGTTTCTTCATCTGTAAGTTGGACGTATAATCTATTTACAGAATTGTAATAAAGATTAAGTGAATCAATATAAGTCTAGGCAGGTCAAGGATACAGACAGCAATTTTCAAAGTGTATGCTAGGATGCTATCGGGAAATAAAATTAACTATACAGGCAAAGGGAAAGGCAAGTTTAGAGATTGTGATTTTTAAATAAGATATTGAGAAAATAATATTTTTTCTATGTGATTCACTTATTGTCTAGCATTTGTATATCTTTTAAGATACTAATTTTGAAGGAAGTTTATTCAACTTCTTGCATTTTCATTGTTTCCCATTAATTCATTTGTCATCTTACTTTGAGTTTCTGTCTTTAATGATAATGACTTTCTTTTCATGTCTGGTAATACATTTATTCATATATAAAAATGGGACACTAAAATCTGATCAAAAATCTCTGTTTACATGGGTTTTTGATTGTTCATATGTTGATATTTCTGTTGTAGACTCTTTAATGTCACTGTTTATAAGCCTTTTTTATGAGGGGTGGAGGTTGTGTGTTTCCCCAGAGAGAAACACTCCCATTTCCTCTGCTTGGGGAGGGATGTACCTCAGTTCAGAGCCTTTGTGGTTCAACCTGTCTGGATAGAAAACACCCAGCCTTCTGCTCAAACAGGAGAGGGGTGGTCACTCAACTCATGGCAAAAGCTTGAAGTCCCTGATGTCTGTCTCAGAGGACTTGCTAGTTAATAAACTTCTGTTGTATACTGCTAGGGTCAATTTACAATTGGGAAATAATTAATTTTATGACTATCCAAGGGTAGAATGCTAATTTCTTAGAATGTTTCCATTATTTTGGCCAATCAGACTGAGTGTTTTCTGAAAATACGCCATAGTTCATCCAACTTTCTATCGCTTTGTCTTATCATATACCGTGTATGGTGTTGATGCTAAGAGGCATTACTATAAAGCTGAATAAAACAAGCCCTCTCTCTTCTCAGCAATCATAGTGTTGTTAAATTTATTAGTTTGGGCTCTGGCATATTCCTTAAGGTAGACTTAGGAATTGTAGAGATGAAAGTCAGTTTATCAAGACAGGATCCTATGTTTACCCAACACCCTCTCCCACATGGGCCACTTCCTCTCCCTAAGCTCCCATGACTTTAGTTTTGCTTCCACTGGTATAGGCATTTGGTGGGGATCTGGAGGCCATTTAAACCCAAAAGTTCTGTCCACAAATGATACCTCAGAATCAAACCTTTTCTGCTCATTCTTCTTGCGCAAAGTGCATGCCAACAATATCCATGTTTTTCCTATTTTTTTTCCATTAAGTGCAATGCAACCTTTGTTCATTGTAAAGAATCACTAGAATCCAGCTCTCAGCCTCCCTCTGCATTTTTTCATACGACTCAAGAACAATTATGTTCTTGCTAATAAGATATATCTCTTTAAACTCCCTAGAGAAAAATGACAATATACATATAAGTTATAAACTTGGACAATATAATAGACTTTCTACTGTTAGTATTATCCAGTTATAATCTAACTTTAACAGCAGTTAAGCAGAGACATTTTATGAATTGCATGATATTTGAGTGTTGGGTGTGAATGAGTTAGATTCTTGACCTTTTGCTGGTGGGAACTTTCTTATCTCTTTTTGTTTTCCCAAGACTAATCTGTGCAGTGTAGCAGCACTTCCTTTGTACCAAAGTAGTTTTCTTCCTGTGGTATCTCCAATCAATTCTATAATCTCTAGGCATCATGTGCCACTGTGTCACAGGGTGACAAAAGCCCTCAGAGCACAGGAGGACCGGACTATTGTCATCACTGAACGCACCAGGTTAAAAAGGGGAAGATGGGAAGCAAAAATAACACTAAATAACTGGTTATAAAAACACCTTAAAATTATTTTTGCAGTTGAGTGATTGTACTACTTACTTGATGCATTTGAAATTGTTGATTAAATACAGAGATGCACGTAAACTGAGACGATAGAAATTAGAGAAGTTTAATTACAGTAAATTAAGAAAAAACACTGAAGCAGAGACAACAGATGGTCAAAGAAGAAAATGATAATTCAAAACTATCAGGAACATTAGAGGAAAACTAAGAAGTGAAGCAAGTTCGCACAGACACAAAACAATTTCTTCTATTTCTTTCACTGTTGTATTTTTTCTTGCCATCCTTAAGATTTGTCAGGAATGTCTTTGTGTCTCCACCTTTGTTTTTCTTTGGGGTGTGTGTGTGGTTCTTTTCTGTAATCCTCCCTTATTTTCTTTCATGATTTGATCCTAGTTGGATAATACGCCCCGATTTAAGAATATTTTAAGTGTTTCTCAATTATTCTCATAGGATTTCAAGAATTTCAAATATTAATAGCATTGCTAATTAATAGTTTAAAACCATTTCTCAAATATAACATATTTAGCATTTTTATGACAAAATTAGCATGTATTCATTCAACAAATAAATTATAATAGTTTGATGGCAAATATCACTATGTACCAGCTATTGGGCTGCAGAATATATTTTCATGCTCTATACAAAATTAAGTTGTTTTAGGTTTATTGAAAAATATTTTATGGGGTAGTATTTATAGATTTTTTATGAGGACTATAATCCTGAATATAATTTTGTTTCATCCACATTTTTTCTTTGTTCATAAGAGATCATTTATTTTTACAGGAAATGTGACAATTAGAACCTATTGCTGAACCTAAAAAAAAAGACAATTTTCTTTTACAATGAATATTAATAGCATAAATGAGTTCACACTTGACCTCAAAGCAATTCTGTTTTATGGAAGTTGGACTTAGGAAACTTGAAAGGCTTCTTACTTTGGTGTTTAACACATGGAAATGATAATCATGTTAGCTACACCCTAGTAATTTTAGCTGAAAATATTCCCACCCTATTCTGGAGATAAAATAAATTTGATTTAACATCGGGTTCAATCCTTCTTTCATAGTTCTGCTTTATTATTAGTGACAGAACTTTATCCTTAAAAAGCTTCAGGGGTCTTCTATCAGCAGAACAATTTATAACTAGCTCTTTAGGGAAATAATGCTGCTTTTGTGTACTATTTGTTATACTTTGCTTTACTCACCATTCGTTTGCAAAAAGACGACTTCTACAATTGGGTTAGATTTCTTATGATAGAAAGTATGTTTCAAGTGATCAGCATATGATATAAAAAGATGAAACCTCATTGATTTTTTTGTCAAAACCTTTAGATGCTTCACTTAGTATAATTGTGACTCAGGGTGGTGGTAAAAATTGGGATAAAAGGATAAGTTTGTAAGAAACTACCTTTTTTATATTTAACAAAAGCTGGCTTTGATAATAGCATATTTGCAGTTCATAAAAGATCAAAATTTTAAGGAACAAAAAACAAATAACAATAAAACCTTCTTAAGTCAACAAAATGTTTTATAAAGGGCATTTCATTTTCAGCTTGGCCTTACCGCTGAGAAGCATTTTGCATGAAATTTGTGCGTGAATTCTCATTCCAAGAATATAAGAGGAAATAAATGAGCAAAACAGAAATGTGTTAGTGAAAGCAATTTATGGCGTGTTGAAAAAATAAGCATCTAGTATACACACATGTTGAAACTTTCGATCAAACCTCGTTTTAACAACACTATAAAAATTGTTTTCTTATTTGAAACAAAACACAATGCATAAATGAAAGATTATGGTAACTTAGAATTATTGTTTAAAGAAAAACCTGAACTCTAAGAGAACTTTCTGCACCATTAAAGAAAAGCTAATACAAAAATAAACTGAATGTACTAGTCAGGCCATCAGAATAGCAATAACATTAGTAATGTTATTGTTGAACCAACCTTTCTCTTCTCCTTAGAACAATGGAGAATAATAAATGAAGCCTTAGGTAATTCTATTGTGGCAGAATAGGAAGTTTTCTTGTCAATTCTTCAAAGTTGTATCAAAACTAGATAAGATTTAAAGCTTCAGGAAACTTTTGGATTTGTAACTCTCAACTGTATTCTGTAGTTAGTAATTGCACAAACAAGAATTAATACAGCAGGCCTGAGACTGCTGTCCTCAGTAAAAGGCCTGCCTGCAAGGCTGGCCCTTGCCTGTCTTCTGGTAACGGATTTCAATAGGGTCTACCATTCCCAAAGCTGATAAGAGTGGCTCACTCACCAAAACTATTTGTACAAACAATGTGGTTAATGCTGAACATCTGCTTCTTTGTTTTTTATTTTCAGAAAGTCTGGAATTTGGGTATGTACTAGGCAGAATGTGTCGACATGACAGTTCCACAACCACAACCTTGACTCATAGGCTTAGGCAAGCTTCCCTTGTAGATAATATTTCACACATGTTGTCCAAATTCTAGTGCTGGAGGAATTAGCACTTCCTTTGTGGCTCTCCCAGAAGAGGACTCTTAGAAGCTTGTGCCTGGTTTCTTACAGACTTTGCATCATGTACCTTTTCTGTTTACTGATTTTTACTTTTTAGGTTTTTTGCAGTAAAATCACCATGAGTACAGCTGTATACTGAGTCCTATAGTCCTAGCAAATCACTAAGCCTGGAGGCAGTCTTGGGACCCATGGCACAGCACTATTCTTAGAAGCTAGTTTTGTCAGTTTCACTTTCCATCTTCTATACCTTTGCTATACCTATACCTTTACATGGTTTCCTAGCCCCAGACCACCTGTTGTCCCGTAGCCTATTGAGTAACTTTTCAGTGCTGGGCCAGGATGAACCCTTGCTCAAGATGATCCCTGATTTCCTTATTGTTCCTGGCTGGAAATGGCTCTGGAATATCTTGACTTTGATTATCTGAATTATTCAGTTTGATTAATTTATGGCATTAATCGACCTTATATTATAGTTGTGTATGCACATCACCTCTTCTATTTCATTTTAAGCTATTTGAATGTGTAGAACTTTTTTTTGTTTTTGTGCCACCCAGAGCTGCTTGGTTTCTGAATGGCTTATGCCTTTGATTTCAGTGAAAGTGCATATACCACATTAAGTGGTTTTTGATGAGAATGCCATTAAAATGGATGTGACTTTGTAACTTCCATCTGACCTCAGGAGCTATACAAAAACTTAGAATATCTGAGGGGAAGTGTTGAAAATATAGCAGTTGAATTTTAAGCAATTTAGTCTTTTATAAATGATTAATGCAGTCCAATAATTGTGATTAATTGACCTGAAATAACATACATGAGCTTTTGCCAGCTTTCTGGACACATATAAAAGGGATCAAAGCTTACTCCAGAGAATTGAATTATTTTTCAAATATATATGCATGAATTTGTACATGCCTCATAATATGAACTCAAGTTAGAGTTCTAAAGCCAATCTTAAATTCTTCCAAAAAAATGACCTTTATAAACTTTTTCAAAGGCCCAGTTTTATGTCTTTTTTTTTTCTTTATTTCTTTGAAAATTCCTTCACTCTAACTGGTAACTATGAGGCATTAGCTGAACGTCAAGATCCTGAATAAAATTCCAAAAATAAAGAAGACATGGAAAACCATCAGTTCCTGATATGGTTTGGCTCTGTGTCCCCACCTAAATCTTATCTTGAATTCTAAACCCCACTTGTCAGAGGAGAGGCCTAGTGGGAGGTGATTGGATCATGGAGGTGGATTTCCCCTTGCTGTTATCAGGAAAACGAGTGAGTTCTCACAAGATCTGATGGCTTAAGAGTGTGGCACTTCCCCTCTTGCTCGCTCTCTCTCTCCTGCCACAATGTAATATGTGCCTTGCTTCCCCTTTGCCTTCTGCCATGATTGTAAGTTTCCTGAGGCAACCCCAGCCATGCAGAACTGTGAGTCAATTAAACCTCTTTTCTTTATACATTACCCAGTCGCAGGTAGTTTATAGCAGTGTGAAAACACACTAATACATTTCAGTTCATTTTTATTTAAACTTTGACAGAATTGTCAAGGGAGTATATAAGAGAACAACAATCACGTGTCTGGATATATATCCTTTCTCCATGTTAACATTTTCAGAGATTCTTCTTTATATGGTTATTTGCTCAATTAGTTATACACCTACAACTTGAATATTACAACTTTTGAGTAATTATGGCAGACTAGTGAGACATAATTTATCTTCTTCTAACTCCTGAAAAGCACACAAAAGTGGTACACAGTTGACCAAGAAGTAAAATGAAAAACACAATGGGAACAGAGCATATGAGAGACTCAGAGTAGTGACTGAGCAACAAGCAGTACTTATTTTTTTTTTCTCTTTTTGAGGTGGAGTTTCACTCTTGTTGCCCAGGCTGGAGTGCAGTGGCATGATCTTGGCTCACTGCCACCTCTGCCTCCTGGGTTCAAGCGATTCTCCTTCCCCAATCTCCTGAGCAGCTGGGATTACAGGCACTGGCCATCACACCCAGCTGATTTTTTGCATTTTTAGTAGAGGTGGGGTTTCACTATGTTGGCCAGGCTGGTCTCAAACTCGTGATCTCAGGCGATCCACCTGCCTCAGCCTCCCAAAGTCCTGGGATTACAGGCATCTGCCACCGCGCCTGGCTGCATCAAGCAGAACTTTAATAGAAGTAACCCGTATGCTCAACTAGAAGACCTCAGGAAGTCCCTGAACTGGGACCAGTTACCTTGGAAACCTACAAGCAATAGAAACTGTTGAAAGTCAGTACATTGTGACATTAAAATCCAGGTCTCCTCCTCAGCCTTGAGTAATCAGACAAATACTTTCCTTGTCTTCCTTCTGCCCCTTTCTGAAACAGAGGAGGAATCTTTTATCTGTGTGAAAACATTGAATAGTAAAGTCTCTGGACACGGAAATACCAAAGTGGAGGGTGAAAGTAAATCTACCACTTGGTAGAGTGATTTAATGTCTACAGATTGAACATTGCTTTCCAGGCCCCTTTCTTTGCCTTGCTTACCAGTGACTTGCAGCCAGCCATTAAAAAATACAAACAAAAAAACAGCCACCCAATGTGGCCATAGGATTAGGTGAATATTCCCCAGATAATCTAGAGGGCACCAAAGAATAATTCTCCAGAAAGTGACATGGTATTCCCCAGAAGGAAACATTGCCTAACTCAGTGGCCCCTTCAGTAAAGCTGTCAGTCTACAAGTTCCTGTCTCGTAAAGGGTGTGTCATTATCTATTATGGTCTCCTTTCTTAAATATAAACAGAGCCAAAGATCACCAGAAATCTGAGGAAAGCTATCATGTGAAAGATAGTTATCAAAAGAGACAGAAAAAAGAAACTTGGTAATAACCAATATAGTAAAGTAGAAGAAAATGCCAAAAGCAAAAATGAAAACAAATACTAGAGGCAATATAGTTCACCCTTGAACTATATTGGTGCCTCCAACCCCAACACAGTCAAAAATTCATGTATAACTTAAATTTTTTCTTAATTTTTAATACTCATGGCTAATGACTGTATATACTTATGAGGGTCATGTGATGTTTTCATACAGTGGTACAATATGTAATAAATAAGGTATAATTTTTGATTTCCACAGAACTTAACTACTGATAGCCTACTGTTGAGAAGAAGCCTTACCAATACTATACATTTGATTAACGCATTTTGTGTGTCATATGTATTATGTATTGTGTACTTCCAATAAACTAAGCTAGAGAAAATATATTATTTAAAAGTCATAAGAGAAAAATGTATTTACTTTTCATAAAGTGGATCGTCATGAAGATCTTCATCCTTGTCTTCACGTTGAGTAGACTGAGGAGGAGGAGGAAGAAGATGGACTGGTCTTGATGTTTTAGGAGTGGCAGAGGCGTAAGAGATGGCGAAGATGGAAGGCGAAGAAGGAAAGGCAGGCACACTTCGTGTAATTTTTGTTGAAAAACCATCTGTTTATCAATGAACCTGTGTTGTTCATGAGCCAACTGTATACTCAGAGATTTCTCCAAAGAGTTGAATGAAACCAATACATAAAACAAAAATATAAATAGAAATAAAAGTAAAATTATTGTAATATTTTGAAATACCACAAATGCAATGGGAGACTAAGGTAAAGTCACATAAACATTTATAAAAAATGTAGATCTTTGAGGATACATTGAAGAGGTCCTTTACACATTTAGTAGTCCTAAGAATTTTAATAAAATTAAGAAAAAAAGTTACACAAATTATCTAGGAAGTACTAAACATATCCCAAAAGTAAAGTATGTGAGAATTTGGTTTCAAGTGCCTTTCATATGTCTACTCAGTAGAGAAATAGCTTCAAAAATCCTAAGGAAGGTGATCTTGAACTAGAAATCTATACCCATTTAATTTATCTATTAAAGATGGAATAAGATAAAGACATGTTAGAGATAAAAAGCATCACATTTTCTTTTAATTATCATTTCTTAGGAACCGACTAGAGACTATGCATGCATACACACACACAAACACACACAGAACTAAAAGAAGAGAAAGAAGGAACTTGGGAATTCATCACTGGAAAATAACCAAGCAGGGTCCCAGGATAATGTTAACTCCAAGGGAGGTAACCAGGGAAGGTAACAAAGGTTTAGCTTTGTATTTAATGACCATTTTGATGATATTGATAGGTTTGGAAGTTTTTTTATACATTTGGAAAAAATAATGGTTATATATATCACAAGAATGATATAGATTTTAAAAGAAGTTCAAAATAAATAGCAAAACACAAATTTGCACAAGAAAGAAAAAGTGATAGACTATATGGCTCAGCAGTGAGCAGTATTTACATAGTTGTGAAAATCTAACCTTTGACCATTGACTTGATTTAAAAATTATAATAACCCTATATTAGGCTCTGAGGAGAGGGGAAGTGTTAAAGATGTTAAGTGGGGAAGTGAGGTACAAAGTGTGTGGCTGGAATTTCTTTTTTAAAAATCATAGGTCATTATTTGATTCATTGAACTAACTATATGAAATACTCATAATAATTTTAAAATTAAAATACTGGATTGATGAGAAAAGGTAAAGTGTTACTTTGTCTCATTTTTAATCTGTCGTAGAAAAGTATACTGATATATTTTTAACTGGGCTAATTGAGAGATGGAACAAAAATATTAGTCTCTTACAAAAATTATTTTGGATTTATGTTGCCAATATCTATACTTCATATTCCTAATAAAATCTTGATTGTAAATAAAGCATATATTTTTAGGTTGAGCTTCTGAGAAAGGAAAGCTAAAATGAAGATTATTGTTCCAGAAATTTTTGCATTATGATGAAATCAATGTGGACTATTCTAAATAATTTCAGAGACTGTTGTTTATTTATAGCTTTCTTGTCATGTCAGCCTGCTTTCAGCTGCTTAGCCATAATGTCAGCCTCTTGTGTATAATTCAGCCGAAACCACATTTTATTATAATTTGGGGGCTTCCAAAAGTTGCTTTTTAATTTTTCAGAGATACAGAAAAGTTAATATATGATAAAATATTATGGCATAAATAGAGATATTTCATATAACTATGTTCATGGCCTTAAAAACTCTTGTAGTTTCCAAAGGCAAGTTGGTATAGGTGCCACTTGGCACTTTTTAAAAAATAGTCTCTCTTAATCTTTTTCCCCTAAAGCATTTTAAATACAAATTTATATTAAGATGTAATTTAATTATTAAAATCTAATTATTAGCTTTTGATATGCTACTACCTCTTAAGATAGAGCACTATAAATGAAAACAATTTTATTTCTAAACTAAATTGCGTTTTGAACTGATACATTTGTCTAAAAGAAAAAAAAAATAACAAAAGGTCATTGATCATCAGGTCCAGAGCAGATGTGGTCTTGTGTGAAATAACTAGAACAGGGAGGTAACAGCTTTGCAAGTCATATGCACTGGCTTAATATCTCCATTACTCTTATCTACAAAGCCAAAATTATAAAATACGTTCTCATAAAAATGGACTTTTTACAATAAAATATTGCAACCTTAATAGTAAGTTATATATCTTCAGTGTTATGCTAGAACTACAATGCAATCTGTGATTTCTTTTAAAAGTTAAAGGTAGTCAAATTGTATGTAATACTCGTTACTACCAATTTGTTTTGAGGAGAATATCTGTGTAACATACTATTAACAAATACGAATTTAAATAATCAACACTGAAATAATTTCAGGATAATTTTATAAAATCTTCTCTTTTTGCTATCACCAAATCTACTTCTTGACAAATTTTAATATTGAGATTTCTGCAATCTGTGATAATCTTTTCCTTATTTTCTCTCAAAATTTCAAAATCAGAAGTAACTTAGACCCTGTGTTTATTAATAATCCACTAAGTCAATTAACTTTCCATAACTGTAGCAAACTCAAGAGATACAGCTTGATAATTAGTACAAATAATCAGAAACAGATATAAAAATTTACATAAATATATACTGCCAATTATTCCTTCGAGAGCAGGGCCTGTTTTAATTACCCTGTTTTCTTAGGGCCTACCTGGTGCACTGATTGGCACATAGCAGATTCTCAAAATTACATTGATTCATAAATATAAAGGTAGGATTTTTCATAAAGTTAGAAATAAGAAAATTAATTACCATATAATTCATTAGGATATTCCATTTTCATAAATAAAATCTTCAAGAAATAAATTGTCCTTTGAAAATACAGGATAAACGCAGAGGCAGCAAGGTGTCATGGAAGAGCAGAGCGCTTTGCAGTAAGATAGCCAAGGGTTGGACTTTGCTGTTTCCGTGACTCTGGGTAAGTTAATCATCCTGTCAAATGTCAGCTTCTTATAGGTAAATATGTGTGGATGTTGTAAGATTTTTCTGAGGCTACCAGGTAAATCATGTAAAGGATTCAAAACAGATTCTCAGTATATGGTAACTGCCATAGACGGGATTCTAGTCTGAATCAAACACAATTTGACATAATGTTTTGTCTTCCTTACAAGAGGTAAATTCAAGATAATCATCATGGAATAAAGCCATTTTCCCTTTTTCATGCTTCTCCACAGTGCACGTTATCTCTCTGCTAGCAAAGAAAATTCCAAGGGTGAGATAATCATTTACATGACCATTAAGTGTTTTTTCCAGTGCTCCCAGTTCCATATAGTCAACAAAATGCGAATTAGTCCTAATTGTTTGGAGAACACCTGTAAGTCCACTGATAGATGCGGAGACCCCTAAAGAATCCCTCAGAAATTCTCCTTGAGATGAATTTAACTCTGTCATTAAGAAGTTAAAAGGTTTAGAATTAAAACTAGTCATCATCTCCCATTTTAACTACCTGTTGAAATTTACAGATCCAGATACAGGTATTCTTCTAGGCTTTGTCTGATTAAAAGAAAAAACAAACAAAAACCAGAATGCAAAGTAGAAATTCCCAATGACAGCCGGGTGAGGTGGCTTACGCCTGTAATCCCAGCACTTTGGGAAGCTGAGGTGGGCAGATCACGAGATCACGAGTTTGAGACCAGCCTGGCCAACATGGTGAAGCCCCGTCTCTACTAAAAATTCAAAAATTAGCTGGGCGTGGTGATGGGCACCTGTAATCCCAGCTGCTCGGGAGGCTGAGGCAGGAGAATCGCCTGAAACCAAAAGGTGGAGGTTGCAGTGAGCTGAGATCGCGCCACTGCACTCCAGTCTGGGCAAAAGAGCAAAACTCCGTCTCAAAAAACAAAACAAAACAAAAACATGGAAATTCCCTGTGACTAAAGTTGTGGCACCTATCTGGTTCTTAATGTAATAAAGACATCTTAATGTTAGCACCTTATTATTATAAACTATTCTGATAAAAATCTGATGTGGCAGGCAGTATTGGTTTACCTTTGATAACTTCCTAGTTAATTATAGAAATAAAAATAATAAAAATAAGAATTGTTTTTTTCATCCAGTCTACTCTATTTCAGCAGTATTATTGGCATGTCCACATAGTCAACTTTTACAAAAGCACAAAATCTGAAATTAGTCTGTGTGGTGGGGTAGGGGTGTGGGGGCGGCTGTTATTGGGATAATTAAGTTCTGTGCAATAAGTCAAATTATTATGTTTTAAATTTTAGTTTACAAACAGGCCACCAGGAATATTACAAGGGTATTTTCTTTTCTCCAAAAACCATATAACATCTTTACATCCTTAAAGTTGAATAAAGGAATGTTACATGTTTTCAACTAAGGCTGGCTAGGGTCAGTAATATTTCTCATGTCTGGCAGATCATCTGTTACCACTTACTAATGGATATGTATTGATATACCAGACTCATATTACAGTTTTCTTAACAGAAATTGTTTTAAATTCTATCATCTCCCTCTAAAAGAAAGTGTTAAACTGGCTATAAAGTTAAATCAGAAGGATAGAGGCATCCCATGGATTTGTAGTCTGAAATAGAGTACTACTAAAAAGACTTCAGTGACTGTAAAAATATTTCTAAGGTAGAAGTTTTTCATGATTAGTGGATCTAATCTAAGCTTTCCCCCTATTAAACATACCGTAATATGTGAGATATACCTTCTCTAATCTAAACATATCATGTTAAATCTATAATTGAAACAGTTATCCAATCTTCCACATTTTTTTGATGATTCAAGCAAGAGTATTGAAGTAGTTTTCAAGAGAATCTTCAACTTGACCCAAAGAACTTCTTAGTGTATATGAATGGTGTTCTTTCAAAAATTACTTGAACAAAATCGAGCATTTCTATCACATCTGAATGTCAGCCACTCTTTGTAGCTGCCGTGTAATCTTTTGGGCTGTCTATCTCTAGATTATTGCTTTATTGCCACTCTGGCTACAAAATGCTTTTACACTTGGCATCATCTCGTTTCAAAGTAATAAAAGAACAATGCCTGTGGCACCACATCAGAAAGAAATCTTTAAATGGTGAACCTGCCTTATAGCAACAAATTTAATTATGAAATTGAATGTATAGGAAGAGATGAAAATCGTTGCTGTCACCAAGTACATGATTCTACTGTATAAAACAAAGTTTGTAGCAATTAAAAAGGTTTTGCCATTTTCCTGCAGTTTTCAGCATTTCACACTTTAAGAGTAACCATTTGAAGTATCTGTGTGTTGAGACTTAACAATGCAAACACTAGGTCATCGGACGGGGCTGACTTGATAATTTGCAGGCTGACAGAAAATCTGGTTTATATTTTAAAATAGGGACAAATAAGCTGTTGGGGAGAAGAATATATTCTCTTTCTACCTCCTTAGGATCTTTGGCGGGGTCTAAGAATTAATTTGACATAAGACAGAATAAAAGGAAAAATCATACAATATGTTTATGATGTGGTGCTATACACATTATTCTTTCATTACCATTACATTTGTTAATTTTTTTTATACTGGATGTTACTTTTTATTTTTTTATTTATTTTTCTTTTATTATACTTTAAGTTTTAGGGTACATGTGCACAACGTGCAGGTTTGTTACATATGTATACATGTGCCATGTTGGTGTGCTGCACCCAGTAACTCATCATTTAACATTAGGTATATCTCCAAATGCTATCCCTCCCCGCTCCTCCCACCCTACAACAGGTCCCGGTGTGTGATGTTCCCCTTCCTGTGTCCATGTGTTCTCATTGTTCAATTCCCACCTATGAGTGAGAACATGTGATGTTTGTTTTTTTGTCCTTGCAATAGTTTGCTGAGAATGATGGTTTCCAGCTTCATCCATGTCTCTACAAAGGACATGAACTCATCATTTCTTATGGCTGCATAGTATTCCATGGTGTATATGTGCCACATTTTCTTAATCCAGTCTATCATTGTTGGGCATTTGGGTTGGTTCCAAGTCTTTGCTATTGTGAATAGTGCCGCAATAAACATATGTGTGCATGTGTCTTTATAGCAGCATGATTTATAGTCCTTTGGGTATATACCCAGTAATGGGATGGCTGGGTCGAATGGAATTTCTAGTTCTAGATCCCTGAGGAATCGCCACACTGACTTCCACAAGGGTTGAACTAGTTTACAGTCCCACCAACAGTATAAAAGTGTTCCTGTTTCTCCACATCCTCTCCAGCACCTGTTGTTTCCTGACTTTTTAATGATTGCCATTCTAACTGGTGTGAGATGGTGTCTCATTGTGGTTTTGATTTGCATTTCTCTGATGGCCAGTAATGATGAGCATTTTTTCATGTGTCTTTTGATAATTTTTACATGTGCATGGGGAGCCTCACAAGAGAGTGAGGACTAATGGTCAAAGCAGAAAGCTTTTATATCTTTTAGAGAGAGACACCAACAATTGTTGAATAAATGAAAAACAAAAGGGTTTGGGCTGGGGGGCAATATGTTGTGGGGATGTCACTAGGAGATATATGGCGGTGGTGGGGGGTGCATTGTAAAACTAGTAGAAGATAAGGGTTACTTTATTAATTGTATGGATCCATTGCAGCATCAATTCCCTGTCTCTGGTGATAAGGGTTATTTATTTTCTTCTTTGAGAAAGGAATAGCACTTTTCTCAAAAGAATTCTTATGGCCTGGTGCAGGTGGAAGAGGACGGGTCAAATAGCTCTTTCTATATCCACTGTCTGTCAAATACCTTCAGCCTGAAGTAATTGATATGCCAAATTTGCATATTTGGGGATGGCATGGCCTTAACTTTATCCATACAAAAGGATTATATCAACAATTTGGGGCCATACAATCAGGTAGAAAGATACAAATAAATCCATGAAAATCAAGAAGCAAAGGCAGGGGTATATGAAAAAGTTTTAGGTCCCTAAGAAAATCTTAAAATGTGTTTTATAATTTTAAAGTATAAAGTCAACCAATTTACATGAACTCAATCAAAAAAATTGGGGACTAGAAGAGATGTTGAAATTACTTTTTACCCTAGGCTTTATATACTTAATAAAGGTTATTATTTTACTTACTCTAGGATCTCTATTTCTGCTACAGTTTTTTAACAAAAATTGTTGCCTTTTATTACATAATTAAAATAAATTGAGAAGATTCTACTTCTTGTTCTGCCAGAGCACCCCTGGATTGACTGAGGGCCACTGTTGACTCACTACTACTGTATTTATTGAAATAGGCTCCTGATCATTAGAACTGTTTTTGTCACCCATAATTTTCAATTATTTAAATATTAAATACAATTTTATTTATGTTGTGGTTCATGAGAAAATTGCATATTTATAAGGATGTTTTCCTCAATTTTCATACCCATAATTCCACATATTTATTTCACCCTTTTCTACCCATTCTTTCTATAGTTTTTGGCTGAGTTGGATTTCGTAAAATTAAGTAGGAAATTTAATTTCATAAAATTAAGTTCGATTTAGAGAAGTGGCCCAAATCTTTATTTTTCTGTCAAATATATGATTGGCTGATTAACTTTGCAAATGGAGAGAAATGTCTTAAATGATTAGGAATGATAAGTTTATTAGCAGTCCTGATTCAAATCTCCAACTCAATCTCGGTAGATGATGTCCTTTAATTACTACCAGGGACCTTTTTCATGTTGCTGCTGATGACAGTTTATTATTGCTTTTATTGCTTTATTAAAAATACTTTTTCCCTTGTATTTATCTTCTCAAAGTCCCCCTCTCACTTTTATTCTTACTATTATTGACATAAGAGTAATAGCCACTGTATTTTTAGTTGCGCTTGAAACTTAAGATGTTGTTGACACTGGTGTAAAAAAAAGCTTTTTCCTTTGAAACATTTACTGTTTATAAAATATTAAGCTAGGCTTCCTTTTTCCTAATGACTCAGGTAGAACAGCATTCTTTCCTTTACTATTAGAGAAGTCTGATCCTTGTATGACCTCTTAAGAAATAAGGTAATATTTATTTTAGTTCTGCATTATAACAAGCACCAATTTAGTAGAATCTTCTTCAAATTTACTTGAAAATGGGTTTCATTTTCAGAACAGAATATTTAATGAATATTTCTTACTAAGGCTGCATGTCTGTGTACTATTGTTTTAAATATAATTTGGTTAATATTACTTAGCTTGTAGTTTGAAAAAATCGTAGACTCTCCATGATGAAACTTGTATCTACAAATTTAGTCTAAAATTGTATGAGAGGACATTTTAAAGAAGTCTTTTATGCTAATGCAATATCATATGATAGCAAATGACGTAAATCTAGCTAACCTATATAGTAACTTAATTTTTGTACATTCTGTTTATGAAATACAATATTATGAAGAGGGTGTTATATATCCCAGTAGCAAAAAATAGAAGAATATATATGTTGGAAAGGTGAAATTGTGGTACTGTAACTGAACTTGCCTCACTTTTTTTCATATACATTTTAATATTATAGTTTAAACAACTGTTTAGTATTATTTCAATATGAATGTCTAAGGTAATTTCATAGATGCTTAATTTTAATTGTTCTTTTTTACCTTTCAACGTTCTTTGAGAACTAGACACTTTATATTAGTAAGTTTCAATTCAGTGCATATCATCACAAATTAATAAAATACAAATGTGTATCATGTTGATTTATCTTAGTAACCTCAAGTGTTTATGATAAAATTAGCACAGAGGTCTTTGAGACAAAGTCAAGTTCTCCAGAATTGTTCACAGGGCTCTATATATTTATCAGCATTTTTTTTTTTGTCTTGATTACCTCTGCAATCACTGTCTTTGCCTCCATTCTTTCTCAAATCATTGACCTTGCACTGTTTGGTTGTCATCTTATGCATAATGTTATATAATTAGAATGATATAAATCACTTTCTTTAGTTAATGTCAGATGTTAATACATTTCCTTTTCTCTGGTTGCATATCACAATATTACTGAAAACACCCCACAACTAATGCCCTGAAGTATTAACCGTAGGGAACTGACATCATGTTCTAAAAACTCTCTTGAGAATTTGCATGAGCTCAGATGTCATTGCAAATCACTTTAGCTTTTGCTTTATTGTCTTTTGCTAATAATAACAATTGTACAAAAATAAAAGGTCTTGTGTTTTATTATTATTATTGTTTTCTGAGATGGAGTCTTGCTCTGTTGCCAGGCTGGAGTGCAGTGGCGCAATCTCGGTTCACTGCAACCTCCACCTCCCAAGTTCAAGTGATCCTCTTGCCTCAACCTCCTGAGTAGCTGGGACTACAGGTGTGCACCACCAAGCATAGTTAATTTTTGTATTTTTAGTAGAGACGGGGTTTCACCATGTTGGCCAGGATGGTCTTGATCTCTTGACCTCATGATCTGCCTGCCTCAGCCTCCCAAAATGCTTGGATTATGGGTGTGAGCCACCACGCCCTGACAGTCTTGTGTTTTTAAATTTTCCGCATTAGCATTAATAGAAAAATCATGATCATATAATTATATTTTCCAAGTATGTGTATATTTGACATACTTGTATTTCTTGTGTATGTGTTTTAAAACATTAATTTTTTATGACATCTTTGTCGAGATAGAGTTCACAAACCATAGAATGTATTCACTTTAAGTGTACAATTCAGTGCTTTTAGTTTATTCACAATGTTGGGCAAACACTACCACGATAAATTTTAGAACATTTTCATCACCCCGTAACGAAACAACTTACCCATTAACAGTATCTCTCCACCTCATTCCCAGCACCAAGCAACCACTAATCTACTTTCTGTCTTTATAGATCTGCCTATTCTGGATATTTTTATAAATGGAATCATATAATAAGCATTCTTTATGACTAACTTTTTAAATTTAACACAATATTTTCAAATTTCATCCATGCTGTAACTTGTTCATTCATGTCGTACTTTATTCTCATTTTTATGGCTGAATAACTTATTGTATGGTTATAACACATCTTGTTTATCCATTTTTCTTTCAATGGATACCATTCAATAGTCACTTCTATTTTTGTTTGTTATAAAAATGCTCCTATGAATATTTATGTACACATTTTTGTGTAGACATGTTTTTACTTCTCTTGATTATATAGCTAGTAAAATTTTTGGGTCATATGATAAGGTTATGTTTAACCTTTTGAGATACTGCTACACTGCTGTACAGAGTAGCTTCATCACCTTATATTACCTCCAGAAATGTATAGTGTTCCAATTTATTCACATCCTCACCAATACTTTTCAATGCTTATTTTCTATCCATTTGATTATAACCATCCTAGTTTGTGTAAAGTGCTTTCTCAGTGTGGCTCTGATTTCCATTTCCCTGATGGACAGTGATGTTGACAATTGTTCATGTGCTTACTGGCAATTTGTATCTCTTCATTAGAGAAATGTCTACTTAGAGTATTTGCCCTTTTTAAAAATTGGGTTATTTATCTTTCTGTTATTGAGTTATAAGAGTCCTTATGTATTCTAAACACAAGTCCATTATTAGACATATAATTTTCAAATATTTTCTCCCTTTGTCTGAGTTAACTTTTCATTATTTTGATGGGGTTATTTTGAAACACAAAAAGTTTTTAATTTTGATGTTCAATTTATCCTTTTTTTTATTGTTTGTGCTTTTGGTGTTGTATTTAAACAATCATTGCCTAATCCAAAGTCATCAAGATTTATGCCTATATTTTCTTCTACAGGTTTTTTTAGTTATTATATTTAGGTCTTTGAACTATTTTGACTAAATTTTTATATATGGTGTGAGATAGGGCTCCAATTTAATTAAACATAGGCTAGGTTATTGTCAATAGAAACTGAAAAATAACTAGATATGAGACACATCTTAAAGGTTGATATTATAGGATTGATGGAATGGTGAAAGAAAGAGGAATCAAAAGTTACTCCACAGTTTTAGTCTGATTACTTTTGTGGATGATATTATCATTTATTGAAGTGTAGAAATGATAGGTATGATAGGAAATTAAGATATATTTTATAGAAATATTTTCATTGAAGTTTGGTTCTAATGGAGTAGAAGGTAAAATTCAAGAGCCTGGAATTAATAGAAGATGTCTGTGTTATAGATATAAATTGGGTTGTCTATAGATACTTTTTAAAATCTGAGAGTAGATCTGTGCATGTAAGGAAAGAGTACAGCTAAAGAAGAGACGGCAGCCGGGACCTACGCTTTTTGGTACCTAAAATTTGGGGTATGCCATTGGGAAGATTCGAGCAAAGGAAGCTGAGAAAATTATGAGAGAGAGAAAGAAGAAAGATCATGGGTAACAGAGTCAGAAAGTGAAGAACAAAGTATTTCAAAAAGGCAAAGTTAACTGTATAGAATGAGACATAGAGATCAGGGAAGATTAGGACAGAAGAGTACACTCTGGACAGGGAAGTGTGTCATGCAAACGAACATTCTTGGTACTCTTAACTTTCATGAGAACTGAAGGTTAAAGTTTATGGTTGCATTTTTGAACTTCAGGCCTTCGTATAGGTTTAAACTTGTCACTGATTATTTAAAGGTTGTTAAACAATTTGTGTAGATGTTCATCCTGGTATGCACATTTTATTTTTAATATCCCAGCATTGATTTTATGTTTAATTCTGATTTCCAGAATAGTAAACTTTGCCAAATTGTTATCGGATGTTATGACATTTGATCTGCATTAGAAAATATTAGAGAGAGTGTAATGAAACCTCATATGTATTACCTAAGTTTCAGCAAACATAGGCCAGTTTTTTAATATTTAAATAGCATGGACTAGAGTCAATATTCTACATCGTATTAGAACCCACTGTGTTCCCTAACATTCCAGTAATTTCCAGAGATTTATAACATTATGGTCCAATCTAGTTCCAAGATGCGTTTCCTATTGGCTTGCATTTCACTTTCTTGAGTGATGTTCTTACTCAGAGAACTCTGGAACATAGGTGTTTGTTTTTTTAATTTTTGTATTCCCAATCCACTCACACAATGCATTTATACATGTAACATGTTTTCCTCTAAAGCTGGGATAATTTTTAATCATTGTAAACCATTGTAAAAAACAAAAGACTTAAAACTGCATGTTGTTGGCTGGGTGCGATGGCTTACGCCTGTAATCCCAGCAGTTTGGGAGGCCAAGGCGGGCAGATCATGAGGTCAAGGGATCGAGACCATCCTGGCTAACAAGGTGAAATCACCTTCTCTATTAAAAACACAAAAATTAGCTGGGTGTGGTGGTGTGTGCCTGTAGTCCCAGCTACTTGGGAGGCTGAGGCAGGAGAATTGCTTGAACCCGGGAGGTGGAGGTTGCAGTGAGCCGAGATCGGGCCACTGCACTCCAGTTCTGGTGACAGAGCGAGACTCCGTCTGAAAAAAAAAAAAAAAACTTGCACATTGTCCTTCTGGTTAAATGTTCTCAGGCACTCTCCCAGTCTTCTGGGACACTTGTCTCTTGCAAAACACAGTTGTCCTTCAAAATCTTTGAGCTACTTCCACCTTAAGGTCTTTGAGCTTACTGTCCTCTCTTTATGGAATATAATGTCTTCCAATGCATGCATGTTTCACTCTCGTTTTATTGCAGTCCCTGTTAAAATATCACCATTTCAAAGGGCTGTCCATGACTACTCTATCTGAAGTAGCTTCCGCATCCTATCTCCTTACTTTCCAGCTCCATATCATGATTTATTTTTATTTCTACTGTTTATCCCCACTTGAAATTTTTACTTGTCTCTCCATCCACATACTTTTCTAAGAATAAGTTCAAAAAGTAAAAAATTAATCTGTTTTATTCACTATTATATTCCTAATAACTAGTGTGGTACCTACTCTATGGCAGGCACTAAATAATTGTGGGGAAGAATGAATAATTAAATAAACATGTCTGAAACTTAATTTCTTTATACAGAATGTGGACATAATACCTACTTATTTAAAAGGAATATTTTTAGGGTCAAGTGATATAAATAATGATTTCATATGTGTTTTTATATCTGTAGAGTTTGACATAGATATACAGATTTAGTGTCTTAATATTATATAACAGAAAATATATTTTACTATTTATTTTCTCTTAAAATAATGTTGGCACTGCATATTAAATCTATAAATCTAATGGATCCTAGCCTCACTAAACTTGCTTCAGTTATATGTAGTCAAAATTGTTCCTTAAAATTTATTTTAACATTTTTGTGTGAAATATGCTTTTTGCTTAGGTTCTAATTTTTTTGATAATTGTCTTAACTGGGCATTCTCTTTTGAATATTCTTATGAATAGGGTGGGCCCTATATTATTCA
Organism: Pongo pygmaeus; assembly: GCF_028885625.2. Taxonomy (NCBI): domain Eukaryota; kingdom Metazoa; phylum Chordata; class Mammalia; order Primates; family Hominidae; genus Pongo; species Pongo pygmaeus. The sequence continues at coordinate 102,068,282 of NC_072387.2, forward strand.
TTTTCTTATTTAGTATAAAGGGGTGAAAAGTAGATCCCATTTACTGTAAAAATATAGTAATTCATCATTAAAAAAATCATCGTATCACCCATGATGACCTCATTGATTCTGAGATCTTAAGATGAGTGTAAGAGACAAGAATTGGAAATAATTTCTTTTCGAGTTGAATATTTTGTACTACACATCACTTTACCTATTCCAAAGTAGCAACATAGGAAAGTCAAGTTTAAAAGGCATCCTTCATTTTAAGCTAGAGACCTTTGTGTTTGATCTTTATCTCCATTGGTGTGTTGGTTAGAGAGCTCTGAAATATCTTGTTCTTTATTTCTATAATAGTAACAAGGATATATTCTGTGAATAAATAACAAGGATATATTCATTGAATTTATTCATTATGATAATATGTCTACTTATATCAGTGAGAAATTGTCAAAATATTTGATGGTAGGAGGGAGAATCTTAGCTGTTTGTCCATGTCTGTTCTTGGCTTGAAATTTGGTTGTAAAGATAGATCTCTCTGTCATTTACCAATCAGCCACACCCCATCTTTACAAACCATCCTGTCAGTAGATATTATTGCCACACAGAAGACTTGGAAAGAGGTGGAAAAACTCATCCTCATTTCCTACTACTTCTGAAAAACAACTAATACTTAGCTGAGATTGCAGGGGTCAGCCCTTCATATGTAAAAGCAATCTACTAAAATATAAAGTCTGGAGAAACCTCAAACCGTATACAGTCCCATTTTCAAATCCAGTCACTGGCTATGAAAGCATGCTTTTCTTTTAAATACATCAAATGTTCTGTTAGAGTTTATCACAGTTAGACACAGTGTAATGTTTTTCAACTTTTTAACGGTAATTTTCAACACTAATTTTTAAATTAGTTAATTATAAGAGATTGAGTACACTAACTTGAATCTTTTAATTAACTATGTAGACAAAAATTCCCAAATGTCTGTGATAAAAATCCATACTCAGGTATTCTTGTGCAGTAGAAATATTTCTCTTTCAATTTTTTGCCATGCTATGTCATGCTTCTCCCACAAGGACAATGGTTGCCCTGTGTGGGATTATTAAAGATCAGCAGTGTTCACAGACTTGTGCAGGACATTGTGTAAAACTAAACAATTATAATGTATCATCTAGGTTATTTTGTCATCTGTGCTATAATGTGGCTTTGCCCTAAAATCTAATAATTCTGAAGAAAAGAAAATAAAGATGACTCTTTCCAGAGTTATGAATAATGTTAAATACCTTTCAGCTTACAAAACACTTGCATGTATATATGTATATGTATAAGCGACATCTATCTGAAATGGTATTTGTTCCTTATGAGAACTCCATGAAGAAGGTATTAATTGAGACAGGTATTGTTAAGAAATTAAGATGTGGATCAGTTAACTGTCTTATCTAAGACTGAGCAATCACTTAATAGCTGAACTGTAATTCAAACGTGTCACCATATTCTATATTTGGTGACACTAATATATAATTCTTTAATGCTGTTTACGTTGCTGTTAAGATTGCCTTGTTTACAAATCAAGCAAGTATAAATTATGACTATAGTTCAACGTTAAATAGAAATTCTTTATTAGAATTTAGTATAATATAGTCTATGCAACACACACTGCCCCTTATGTTTGTTGCAATGTATGTAATACATAGGAGGTGATCAAAAGGACTTAAGATGGAGTGAAATAATCTAATGAGTGATTTGTGTGTGTCTGTGAAATATACTGTTGCTCCTAAGCAGAAAATGTCATTTTGGTTTCATCTTATGTTTAACTACCATATAATAGAATACTAGCTTTTCTTAATGAAACCTCTTAACACCCACTTGAACATTTCCTGTCTATAAAGAGCCTAGTTTCTCACCAAATAATAACAATATGGAAGCAGCATTGATCCATATTATGTGACTTATTTTAACCTGAGTTAGGGATATGCAGTATCTTTTGATAGGTTCTATGAAATTATAGATATATAAGACTACTCTTAACACATTTATAATCCAAATGAACAGCCAGCACACATAAACATGATAAATAACACTATGAGAAAAAAATGAGTTATCAGGACATTGAGGATGTAGATAATAGGCAAGTTACCAGGGTAAATCATATTTCAGTGTGCAACCTCTGCAAGTCCACAGGGTGTGATATGGACATGAGGGAGATCTATAGATGAATACTGTATGATACCTTGACAGGTTGACAAAATGTAAAATAAAGGTATGGCCATAGGGAAAAAAACAGATTTTTAGCCCCATAGGCTGAGGGATTAAGGAGGGCTGGCTACAGGCATTTTGGAATGGAAGATGGTGTACCAACAAATCAGGCTTAGGTTCCTGGCAATTTGCCCACATATAATGTGTGAAAGTTCAGATGTGAAATAAATCTGGAGCTCATAGTAAGAACCTAGCCACAGGAGTTAAAACTTATGGTTCTGGGACCAGATGGACTGCCTTCTAATCTTAGTCTTACTAAATTTTAACAGCATAACCTTCAGCAAGTTACTTAGCCTCCAGCGTCTCAGTTTTCTCACCTGTAAAATGGTGATAATGCTACTCTTACATTGGGTTGTAGTAGGATAAAAAGAGAAAATGTATGTAAAGGCTTTAGTAGAAACTCTTATTAAAATTAAACAACTATTATTTCTCCATTCACCAAACAATTATTATTTCTCCTTTCACCAAACAATTGTTATTTCTCAATTCTAGGATTCTAACCTGCAAAAGGCATAAGGCAGTTGCTGAGTACAGGGTGAGGAGATAGGGATTCGATCAGGAAAACTCTTGTTTCACTGTTGCTGTTGGTGTTTTTGTTTGCTCGTTTGTGTGTTTTTTATTAATCATTTTCACTTCTGTTTATTGACAAGGTTAATCAATAACACCATTTACATTTAGTAAAAGTAGATTTCCCTAAGTGGTCTCCTAGGTAGCAATGTTTATTCATTAAGTGGGGAGCAGAGACAAGGATTATTTTATTGCTGCAAATATTTTATTGTTGATATTTCATGTTTTAAAAATAATTTTATTTTTTTAATTTTTTATGGTTATATAGTAGGTGCACATATTTATGGGGTACATGAGATATTTTGATACAGGCATATGATATGTAATAATCACATCGGGGTAAATGGGGCAAGCATCACTTCAAGCATTTAACCTTTTTTGTATTACAAACAGTCTAAGTATACTCTTTTAGTTATTTTAAAATGTACAATAAATTGTTGACTATAGTTTTGCCACTGCAAACAATAGAAGGCTGCCTGATACGGCCTCCTAGTCATTGGAGTTCTATGGCAGAATTCCTAAAGTTTTCAAGTTTCATGAGATCACTAAATTTTGGTAAATATGATACTTTCTTTGAACAGATGCTACGGAGGCCAATAAAAGGAGTGTGAGTAACAGAGTGGTACCTGTGATCAGTATCTCTCCAACTACAATTCAAAGAGTTGTCCCTTACATTTCTTCTGTGTGGCTCCTCTTATGTAATACCCTGCTTGGTCCATATAAGCAGAAGTCAGAACTGGCTAAGAATTTATTTATGTGTGTTTATCCTGATGTTTTCCTAATGTCACTTTTCTTTTCTTATGGATTAGCATTGAGGGGATGGTCAGATGGCACCTGTCTGAGTCTGACTGAAAATTTTTATTGGGGGTTTGATGGCATGTGCAATGGTTTAGGATATTTGAATTAGTGGCAGAATGTAGACATGAGGGTGAGTTGAGAATGCAGAGCAGAGCAGGCAATTCAGGAATCTATGTTGGTTGTTTAATTGCTTCTGTTTTGTTGACATCTTATTCTACCTGAAAAAATTATCTAGGAACTAGAGAAATTAATGACACGTGTAGTGGAAACTTTGCATAGTGTAAGTTTACCTCTCTTAGTTTCCAGTTTCCATTTACCTCTCTTAGTTTCCAGTACAATGACTCTCCTGGTAGCTGTCATATATGATAAATATGATTTCATTAACAAAATCATATTTTATATAATTGCATACTTTAAACAAGTGATCAATATAACTCAGTTATAAATATACAGTAACAAAGATCAATGGATAATAAATACTTCTTCATTCATTTTTATGGATACATTCTATTTTTGTTTGTCTCACAAGTAGTAATCAGATTATGAATTGTGGTACAGCTCCGTAAACACTTACTTTATAGCAATTCAATGATACATGCTCAGCCAAAAAAAAAATTAAGAGAAGGATAAAAACAATTTAAAGCTTCTGTGTGTGTGTGCATGCAACAGATGTGTGTAGCTTTTTATGTGTATGCCTGAGTGTTTAGGTTCATACATATGGTTTTAGGCAGAGTTTTCCTCGTAATACGTGCAACTTTCACATGCCCATTTTAATATTAGCCTTCAAATAAATAAAGATTGGTTTGAATTAAACCCTGTAATGAAAACTTATAATTACACTCACAGCTGACAGCTGTCACTGAATGTGGTGCATAAAGGTCCTCAAGCATACAGTACTCTTTTCACCAAGTGTTTGAGTTAAGCAGAGCTCATGTATGCCTTACCCTTCTTTATGGCTATGGTGAAGCTGTGGGTTTAAAAACACTCGGGCAAAGAGTAAGTCCTCAAAGTTGCAGGCCATTACATGGAGAAGCTCATCAGGAATAGCTTGCTTGACCCCCACTGCTGTGGTTTTCTCTGCTTTAAAATTATTACTTTTGACACATGAAAACCTTAATTTCTTCCTGTTTGTAAAAAATAACTATAGCTGGAATACGTAAAATCTATTAAAATAATGCATCTAAAAACTAGTTTTGGCTAACCGATATAATTGGATTTTCAGGCTTCTCCAGATCCCGCTAAGTGAGGATGTAATGTAAACTAATAAAAATAAAGCCTGAGAAGCTTTATGATGGCGTATGGCAGGTCATTTTTATTGATTGAAAGAAAAGGATGTTTATACCACATGTATGAAAATGAAAGAAATCTGTTTGGAAAAAATGGGCATTGGGTCAGAAATCCAAGTTAAAATAATTTAAATCCAGAAAATACAGGAATGCCTTCAAAGTTTAAAACCTGTGTTTAGGATTCTACATAGTCCCTGATCCCTTATTTTCTTTGTTATTCATGTACTCTATGCTTAAATACAGCTGCCACAAAGTATCAATTAATTACAATCCCACATAAAGCCCCAGAAAACCTTGATATATAGGGAAGTGAAGCTGGGGAAGCAGTTAAGGGTGGGATTGATGATTGATGAACTGACAATACTGAAGTCAACAGGCTGGACGTATGGTATGTGGTGTATCAAAAGAGTGGGTATTTAAAACAGAACTGTTAGGGTTCATGAAATTACTGGGGTTGATGGCACCGTTAACATGTTGGGCTGAGTTTTGCAGTGGGAAAAATTACCAGTGTAAGGTGGCTCCACATAAATCTCTAAATGCTACAAATGAAAGCTTATTTGGGCTTATTCACTAGCACATCACTGGATATATCTGAGAAGATGCTGGGGTTTGTGGGAGCTGTCTTCACTCTCAGTATCTCTGGATTATCCTTGGGGTGCAGCCTGAGGTACGGGAAAGAGTGGTCTTTAGGATCTCACCCCACCGACTTGCTCCCTACATGATCATGGGAACGAGCTAACTTGTTTGTGCTTCAGTTATAAAATTAGCTTTTTCTTGAAGGAATTAGAAAGAAGTAATGTGTGTAGTATCATAGCACAGTGCCTAGCACATACAAGACCCTGAATGACAATGTCTTTTTCCTTTTAAACTGTGTGGTAGTGGGATGGGAAGAATAAAGCCAGAGTTTTAGGAAGCTCTGCTGAAAGAACATAGGGAAATGTGTTTAACCATTTAGCCTCTTAAGTGACCATTCCTAATAGCCCCAAATGGCTGTATTTATTCTGGCTCAGTTTTAAATCATGTGTGATCCAGAGGAAGCTGGTTCCCATCTACAGCACAGTGTTATCCAATAACACAGAGCAAGGATAAATGTAGTTAGAAGCAGAAAGAACATCAAACACTAATGTAATTATCTCAAACTGAGTTTATGCAGTCAAAAGGTAAAATAATCTGTTCAGTGTGGTTAGATTCTTTAATGGTATGTCTCATCTGAAGAGACAAAGTATCTGAGAAAGGATAGAGCTTAAGTAACTTGAAACATTAAGCAACATTGAATTGAGGTAGCACTCAAGACTGAGAAAGCATTAGTGACACATGACTGGCTTCTGTGACAGTATGGCATGTACTTTTTTTTTTAAGAGAATAAAACTGAAAAAGAAGACTTACACTTTTGAAGATTATGTTAGTTTTTATTTATAAAGCAAAGAGATTAATGTTTGGATAAACAATGGATATTTTTGGTTAACTGATGTTTAGATAAACTATAGATAACTCATTTACTAACAGAAAGTAATAAATGCAAACACATGTGAGAAAGAAGCTCCCTGCATAGATGCAGTGAAATTTTATTATATATCTACTGTGTTAAAGACAGATTTTGCAGCATTAATATGAAACTAGAAAAAAATACTTTTTTATTTTTTGTGCTTTTTCACTTTATATTACTTCAGTTGAAACTGCACAGTGATGACTTCATTCTTGGGGTAAGAATGTTATAGAGTAAAAATACATCTATAGATATGTATTTACATATCTAGGCTCATACTTTTACCATTTCTTAGATAAAAATTATAATTCTATAAAAACAGTTACTTGGGATTATATTTTAACTGCTGAAAGTTACCAGAAAGTTACATAATCTACCTCAGATATTTTTAAAAATGGAAAGTAGGATTTGGTAATGCACAGTTAAAAACAGCAACCGAAAAGTTGTAAAGGAACATTGCTGTTTATAAGTTGCTGAGTTAACACTCCTAAAAACAATTACAAATGTCATTTTCTCTGGGCCTCATTCTTTCAGTCAATAAAGAGTTAGTGACTACCTGCATGCTGCAACAATGCATAAGACACATTCCTTTAGCTTAAGGATCTAACATATGGAATGGACATAAAAATACACACATAGACAATCAAAGTAGAAGTGCAATGTGTCGAGGAGAATGGCAGAAAGTGGAATGCTATGGAAGTTTAGAGTGCAAAGTGATTTCTTTCCTTCCAAGGAACCTATTGTGATATTTTAATTGAGCCTGTTAAGATGGGAAGTATTTTGCCAGTTTCTGAAAAAGTGAGAATTTCTCACTTTTATATAGGATAAAATATGATAGGATAAAATATGAGTAAGGTGAATAGGAAAAATCAGGTACAATTGTCTTGTAGTAATTTATGCGGACTGTAATGCAGGAGGTAACAAGAGTGAGCGTTTTAACCAGACTAGACAACTGTGGACTGGGAAAGATATTAATGGGTTATAAGAAGTCTCTGAAGGGTTTGGAGCTCACACAAAGATGAGATCTCATAAACTGGCATGAGCAAGGAGCGCTAGAAATGGCTGGTGAGAGACCTGTCTGGGACTTTATTTAAATGGTTTGTAGGTAGAAATAATAGGAGTTAAAAAAATAGATATGAGACCCACTACAGAGATAGAATGAAAATAAATTAGCAGTTAGTCAAGCAGATAAGGAAAGAGTAGTCACCTGTGTGTGGTGGAGATCAAATGCACCAGTACTAAGATAGCATTCTGGATGGATGCAGCCATGGCATTGCAATGAGGATATCTTCATGTGTTCAGTAGAAGTCATGAGGTATACACTGTTGTGAGATTAAATGAAAGTATGTACATGAAGTGGATTTTTAACTAAAATACTCGAAGTAAATGAATAATATTGGTTTTATTATGAAAGTTCAGAATAACATGACTTGAAAGATAGTACTATTTTGTTAGCAGAGCTGTAGAAATAACAAAAGAAGGAAAATATTTTGGGGAAATTAACGAATTTAAGAGAGACCAAGATTAAAATATTATTAGTTAGGGTCCCAAAATAATAAATTAGGATAGTTTGAAGATGATTTGTTACAAAATGATTACTGGAATGTCTATAGAGTGTCAAGGAACCACAACGGGTTCTATAGGAACTCAGAGCAAGGCAAGGAACCCAAGCCCAGCTGATTCCACCCCTAAGCCTGAGTCGTGTAGGGGAGTTAGAGATGGAAGAAGAAAAAGTTTTGTATAGCTAAGCTGCCTGAAGGTAGTCAAAGGCCACGTTCAACCCAAGAAAAAATCAAGGGAGTAAACCAGGGGAACAAAAAATTGAATGTCACTCTACTCTCTTCTTTCAGTATCTAGTTGGGTTTCCCCATTGGATGAACCAACTGGAAGCCAAAGAGCACGGGAACAAATTGAGGTTTTCCTTAGAGTTTAAGAATTTGTAAGTGCTGGTGGCACTGACATTTAAATAATTATACTCTATTCACTAACAAATACATCAGGGATTCTCAAAAATTAGTGGAAACCTCTTTGAAGAATCTGTGGATTATGACAGGTATTCTAGATTTAATGAAGTTTGTATAGATTCACATTAAAGTGGTTTGGAATTAGTTTCTCACCTCTTTGACCAGAAAAGGGAACAACTTATACCAGAAAAACAGAAAAGAATTGTTGATTTTTATATACAGTCAGCCCTACATATCTGTGAGTTCTGCATCTGTGGATTCAGAACCATGAATAAAAAACCACGTGTATTAGTCTGACCTCATGCTGCTATAAGGATGTATCCAAGACTGGGTAATTTATAAACGAAAGAGGTTTAATTGACTCACAGTTCCACACGGCTGGGGAGGCCTCAGGAAACTTACAATCATGGCAGAAGGGGAAGCAAACACATCCTCCTTCATATGGTGGCAGGACAGAGAAGTGCAGAGTGAAGGGGCAAAAAAGTCCCTTATAAAACCATCAGATCTATGAGAACCCACACAGTATCACAAGAACAGCATAGGGGAACTGCCCCATGATCTAATCACCTCCCATGGGGTCCCTCCCCCAGCACATGGAGATAATTCAGATTATAATTCAAGATGAGATTTGGGTGGGGACACAGAGCCAGACAATATCACCATGGATGGAAAATAATCAGACCAAAAAAGACCCCAAAATAATAATATAACAGTAAAATTACAAATCAAAATACACTATTTTTTATATAGCATATTAGCTATTATAAGTAGTTTACAGACAATTTAAAGTATACAGGAGGAGATGCGTAAGTTGTATGCAAATACTACACTGTTTTATGTAAGAGACTTAAGCATCCATGGATTTTTATATTCTTGGGAGTCTTGCAACCAACCTCCCAGGGATGTGAAGGATAATTGTATTATGCTATACTAGGGTACTTACTAAGGAAAAGAACACGTCAGTGAAACAATGCTGAAAGCAGACCACAAAAACTTCTATACTTAATTAGAATGGGGCATCAAAGAGCTAAACATGCTTTCTGTCTCAACATAAAACAACAATGTGATTTGTCTTAATTCAGAAACCATCTTTGAGTCAGTAAACTTGCATGGAAGAACATCTAACCTAAAAATATAGATTCCTTCAGGTTCTAGATGGGGATAACTTTGTCTCTTCCAAATTTTTGTATCTAGATGCATAAACTTGAAAAATAAAAGAGTATTATTTTAATGGCATATATCTTTTAGCATTTAAAAATATAAACTTGAAATTTTAATAAGAATATATAAAATATATCTAGGCTTTATATTAAGGAATAAACACAGTTGCTCAGGCAGATGTTTCCTCTATGTAATCACTGCTAGTCTGTATTTCTTCATTAGATCTCTTAGTAGATTTCTGAATATTAGCATAGAGATAAATTTCTGCAGTAACACAGCTGGGACTCTTGGCTTCCAAGTATTTGGAACACTCACAAGATTTTGTTTCTTTCAGTTTTGTCATTATTTTCCTTATCCATTTTTTATCTCTTTGTTTATGTTGTCTCCAGTCCTATTCCAAGGATTTTCACAGACTTGCTAGCTTTAAAAAATGAGTACAGAGTGTTTAGAAGGGAGGGAATGACTCTAAATGAATTTCTTTGCATACCTTTATTGGGTCACTTCAAAATAATTTAGAATGAAAATAATTAAGGCTTTATATTGTAAATTAATGATTCTCTAAAGTGGGTCCAACAACATTGATGTTACTAAACTATATTTTACTTTTTCTAAAATATTGCCATATCTATAATTCTTCATATATTCTTAATAAAGGCTTTATTTGTAAAACTTGTCAATTTTTAATATAGAGATATAATATAGATACAATATATCGAGATATAAATATATAACCATTTTTATAGTATAATTACTGACACATGGAAGACACTCCAAGATGGTGTCCTCTATTGAATGTTGAAAATGTCCATGAATATGGGACTATATAACTTATTGTATATACAGTGTTCTCTATGATCTCGAATATTTATAAGATTGCTCTAGGATAGATATACTTTAACATAACAACAACAAAAAAATGAGAATCAAATAGGTTAAATTACATAGCCAAATTCCTCAAAGGGATTTGTGTTTTGAAACATTTTCAAACCCAGAATATTGTCAGAGGTCATCCAGAGTTAGCAATATTTGGTTCTTTCTGCAACTATGGATGAAATGGGTTCTATCATTTACTTTAGAGCATTTTTATACTCTTTTCTTTTTTATTTATAATTTTTAAGCTATTGTTTCACACTGCACTTCCAAAATATAACATGCATCTAACATTAACCTATTGGTTTTCCATTGACAAGGAAGAGATGTAATATTAAGATATTTACCTGGTTCAACATGAATCTGTACCAATTAAAAGCAATATCTTAGTCAGTATTTCCTGAGGTGAATTGATTTATATTGTTTTCTTCCATTAAAAAAAAAAAACACATTCCCATGTGTTCCCTTTTCCCTCATCGTTTTGAAAACATGGAATCAAGTTTGTTTTGTTTGACCTTCCTTTTGTATTGTTACTAATTTTGCTTTTTAAAAGTCTTATTAGAAAGGAAATAGTTATTGAATGTGCTTGAGAAAGAAAAAACACACAGCAGTAAATAAAGATGCTTAGTAGCTCCCGATTTCTCTCTCTTCCCAGCCACTGGCATCCACCATGCCACTCTTCGATTCTATGAATTTGACTATTTTAGATATCTAAAATAGTCATGTAGTATTTGTCTTTTTGTGACTTTCTTACTTTACCAATAAAATAAAATAAAACTCAAATATAAAAAAAATTCTGTTTGGCTTAAGTCGGATATTAAACTTCAGGTAAATTGTTGAAAATAACCAAAACAAAGTCAAATAACTATTTGAAGTAGAAAATATGATAGGCAATATCTGTTCATAGTTTTTAATCTTGAGTAATTGAAATGTGATTTTTTTCTTCTAATCAAAGCAAAATAGATTCTTTAAGTGCTGTGAATATACCCACATTAGTTGTAAGAAACAAATGAGAGCCTAACTTTTTGCATATTTACACTATTTGGAGCTGTTTTGCTGTTTAATGAAACAACTGTATGGTTTTCATAATATGTGATACTTAGGTATGATAATATGAAAAAATTTTGTTTAGAGATATTGTGATTAATGTTTTTACTTATGTCTTAATTCATACATTGAAAGAAAAATATATCTGGTTTCTATTATGTGCAAGATTCTCTGCACTTAGCCTATAGTGATCACCTTTCAGCTAGTGTGAGATATTTCTAATACAGGGATTTTTTTTTTTTTTTGGGGGGTGGGGGGACAGTCTCACTCTGCCTCCCAGACTGGAGGCAGTGCAATGGTGCAATCTCAGCTCACTGCAACCTCCACCTCCTGGGTTCAAACAATTCTCCTGCCTCAGCCTCCTGTGTAGCTGGAACTACAGGTGGGCACCACCATACCCGGCTAATTTTTTGTATTTTTAGTAGAGATGGGGTTTCACCATGTTGACCAGGATGGTCTCGATCTCCTGACCTCGTGATCCACCTGCCTCAGCCTCCCGAAGTGCTGGGATTACAGGCCTGAGCCACTGCGCCTGGCCTACAGGTGTGTTTAGATAAGAGTCGTTTGAGTTGCGGAACTCAGGAATGAAGTGAACTTGCCTTTTCCTGGTAATTAAACCTAATTACTCAGAAGTAATAAAATGTTTTATTTAAAAGGTATAATTTTTTAAAAAGTAATTTGTTTTAGTTCTTTTATAATTCACCAATTTATTATGATTACGTTGCTCATTAATTGCCTCTCAAATATTTGTTGAATTAAAATATCAAAGAAGTTATAGTTTAAAAGGAAAAAAAAACAATAGCAGAAAATGAATTACTTTTTAAGATCTAAATGCCTAGGCTTCTTTTTCATAATAACATTTAGAAGACAAAATTTAATTTATTTGGAGATTCTAATGCAAATTCACTTATAAATAGGGCAATACCCATTAATAGCACTAAAACATGCTATTTCTTGAGATGGTTAAATAAAACCTGTCAGCCATGTTCTAACCTGTACTGAAATGTATCCTGAAACTTGGCAAAAGATCCAATTCTTTTGTAGGCTTGTAATAAATACAACTATAATACTTGCTATAATTACTATCTAATGTAGCCTTTGTAATGCTTTATCAATATGGGTGCAGTCCAATGGTTAGATTCATTGAAATGTATATATAAATATATATTCTAGTCAATGTGTTAATATCAGTAAGAGTAAATCAGAAGAGTTTTCCATTTTAAGTTATAACTAGTGCAAAGGTAAAACACTTTTTGGATTTATTTCTATAAGATAGCTCTAAATATATGACATTGTAACTAGGAGTTAATAGTCTAGATTCAATCTTAAAAAAATGTCGTTAATGGTAATTGGTAAACCCTAAAACAGCCTTCAGCATAAATACACATACACACAGACACACACACTACATAAACCAATTTTGTGACTTCCTGGCAAATAAACCTGAGTTTCTATTTTTTATCCATTAAATTGATGAAACAGCCAGGCATGGAAATGCACCTGTAGTCCCAACTACATGGGAGGCTTAGGCAGGAGGATTGCTGAAAGCCAGGGGTTGAAGGCTGCAGTGTACTATGATCATGCCTGTAAAGAGAGTTACTGCACTCCAGTCTGGGAGACGCTTGTCTCTAAAAGAAAATGTAAATTTCAAAAAATTTAAAATTTACATCTTGTGAGATAGAATGAGTTTTGCATCTTCATATACCATTCAAGGGAGTACAAAATTACAATGCTGCTTGATTATTTTGACAATATGTCTCCAGCAATGATGAGTTTACAGAACCTTGGTTAGATAGAACATATGACATTGCTATCTTAAGCTGAATTTAATTTGTTTCCATGCTCCCTTTTCTGCTGTTGGTAGGAACCATTTACACTTGTCACTTCAAGTTCCCACATTTACTTCTGGTTTTTAAGTTGTTTTCTATGGACTAAATATTTAATTATATTCAGTTTTATTCTCCCTTCCTCTTTCCGTTGTTTATGGCTGGGTGGCCTCCAAGGACAAGCAGTTTATGTAATATTTTGAATAAGCAAGATGCATAGGATATAAAAAAAGACTTAAATTTTTGTCTCCTGCTGTTCCTTTAAAATGTGTTCTGTGGAGGAAACGCCTCCCCTACTCCTGATTGAAAACTCCAGTGGTCCTATTTCCTACTCACTCTTGGATAATAAAACTCCTTCAGTTGAGTTAAGAGGAAAATACAGATTTGATTCTTTCTTTGGATAGTCGGCCCTATCATTCCCATCCTGCCTTGCCTTGCACTTTGACTCCTGTTTCTCATCTTACTAATCATTGGTAACTAATAGAGAATTAAAGAGAGAGTGTGGGGGCGGCTAATGTTCTTACCTGACTTATTCTAACATGCCTGGACCTGGCAGGTGCTTGGAGCTGAGTTTTGCTCTTAGGAGGAACATGTGATCTCATCAGTTTGGGGAACTCCCTTAAAGCTCCCTCGACTTGGGCAAAGCATTCTCCACTAACTCTGTGCTTTGCTGCCTCTGTAACCCTGCAGATCAGAAATTCACCCTTAGCTTCTGGCTGTTCAGGCTCTATCGCCCCTCTAAGTGGCCCATTTGGGAAGAGTCCAAGGAAATACTCCTGCCAGCTGTCTCAAGAGGAGTGCCCAAATCTCGTAGGGACAGGTAATTCTAGACCCAACAAACTCTGGGAAAATAAACCCACTGTTATGGCAGCTTCCCTCTAATCTGCAGCCTTAGCAACTAAACTGCTTATTCCTCTCTTTCATACATAAGTCAAGCCTCTCTACTCACTAAGGCTGGGATTCACGTTCAGTTCTTTGGAACATCCAATTAAAGTCTGTCTAACTGAAATTGGAAGAAAAAGATAACTCTTGGCCACTCTTCTACCTTGGGTATGGGGAGGATGCTAAAAATATAACAGCAGCTCCTCACAGAAACTGTATTCAGAGACTCTCTCAAATCTCCAAAAACCTAATGTGGATAAATTTCCTAACTCACTTCTAAGCCCCTTCTTGGAAACTGTAATGCGGTTTATCTAACTCTCTTTGGAATATAGCATCTCTCATCTTCATTCCTCAGCTGAAAACAAGGCAAGAAGAATCTTGTTTGAATACTCCATTGGAATATGAAAGTACTATCATGGCAGCACAAGTTAAGAACACTGTTCTGTAGATCAGCATCAGGCCCGGCTCCTTGAGGCAGGCCTTCTTGAGCTCCCTCTGTTCAGGTCTGTGCTCCTTGCCTTACATCCTGTTTTCACCCCCACTGCACCCAGAACTGAGGCTTCTGCTCATCTGTCATCCTCTTGTCATGTCTGCAACTCCCCACGGAGATTTCAAAAATTTACCCATAGCCACAGGAAATAAGTAGGGTGGGTTTGGTTACTAGTATCCCCCATGGTTTTAGTCCCTTTCCCCTTGTCTCTTCTCACTTGTTTATAGCACTCTTATATTTTCTTGGTAGAAAGACTGATAAAACATCCATCTCTATTCCTGTCTTATTACTCGATTTAATTAACACGAGAATTGAAAAACCAACTCGTTTTCTCTTGACTTTAGATGTGCTCTGCTTAAAGACATTTATATTTAGTTTGCATGAAAAGCTAAATGTTTAATTCTGCGTCCTAAAAGAATCAGCCCTTAAGACCTCAAAGTTCAGTTGTTATAGTAGCTGAAATAATGAGTATTCCTGGGAATTATACATCATAAAAATTTCCAAAACTAATATCCCAATACTTATATAATAACATTTGTGTGACTAAACATCAGAACATAACCATATTGTAAGCATCTTTCTTATTTAAAATTAGAAAGTCATTAAATTACATATGTTTAAAATTATATGGAAAGAATTATGTATTTATTAAATGAAAAAACTAGAAAAGTGACAAATGAACACTAGTTATCAAATAATTTTGTTATTTTTTGTTCTTTTTCAATCTTTGTCAATTTTGCTAGCATAACCTCATGTGACAAACTACTTAGAATCATACAATCTTACAATCTTTCTATTCAGTGTGTTACATGTTGCAAGGCAATCAAAAGCTCAAGAATGCATTTGAAGTCAGACTTCTCAGATAAGTTTCTACACTGTAATAAGAAATTAAATATTACATAATAATTATTGGTGTTGTGAATGGATTGGTAACTCTTGGTGTAATGAATGGATCAGTTTCTAAACGGATAATGCCTTCACCTTAATAGGAAAAAAAAAATCTCTGTAGAGTATGCATTACTCATCTAAATAAGGATTTAGAAATTGATTCCTGCCAGCTTTAAAGAAATGATTAAGAGAGAGAATATTTAATTACCACTAATTATACCAGTAAGCATAATGATGTATGGGTGAATAGGAAAACTTTACTGCTTTCATATTAAAAAGACATTAACTCATGACACATTTTGCATCCGATGATATAGTGCTTTCTGTAAATATTGGAAAAAATATCTTATTAGTTAAATTTTAATAAAGGTTTGAAGAACAAAAGGATCATTAACAATAATTATGAAAACTACAGAATAATTGAAAAGAGCATATGATTAAATATTGCATAAAACATAGGATGAAATGGTATATCTAAATCTTAAGTGCAATGTCATTTGTAAATGTCGGCATCTCTGCCTAGCATTTGTTATACTGTTGTAAATGGTGTGAGATAGGTATACAAATGAAAATATCTATTGAGGTTTTGCCATATGTCCAGTATTTGTAGTCAGGTTTTTTTCCCAAAAGAATTAGAGCTTTAATGTAATAAATGTAAAAGAAGAAGATAAGGAAAATACCTGCCTATCTTTGAGGGAGAAAAAGAAGCAAAACTTCTCTGCCCTTTTCCTTCCAGTACTTCTCTGCAGGTCCTTGTACTGCCATGGACCTTGGAGCTACCTTATAACATCTGATTTATATTTGGTTTCTAGTGTTTCACAAGTGCATTATAACTAGAAGCAGAGCCAAAATCTTATTAGTGGAGATGCTATGCAGTGAAATGTCAACACAGGGCATTCGTGTTTTACTTTTATTGCTTTAATAGATAGTACATTTTGTGACAACGTGGTCTATTTGAATAATGTGACATTTAGGGGAAGTTTTAAAATTGATTTTATTCAATTGATATTAATGTTGGGTTAAGACCTGATATAATAAAGAAAATAGATGTGCCATTCTCTAGCTCTCTTTCAGAGTGAAGGAGTTTGAGCCAGGAGGCCAAGAAAAACTGAAAGGATCTTTATATTTAGCATTAACGCCATGCATTTGAGCTCGTGTATTTTCAGGGCATACTTAATGTGTTCATTTGAACAGAGCAATTGGTAGCTACCAATAAATTACAGCCTAGAGAGTAACAAGTCATGAATTCAGACAATTGTATCATAGTAGAAATGGATTGGGATTTCCGTATCCTATTACCTTACAAGTGATTTAATGTACACAGAGTTACTCAAACACATTTCACACAATATATAACTTGAAGTTAAAAGTAATGTAAATATGCTTCTTGCAAAGTCTTGAGAAAAACTAAAAAAGATTGAGACTAAAGAATTGAGAATTAGTTCCTGTTAGCTCTTTCTCATCATGTGCTTCATTAGTTTATCCTTTGAGTATAGTAAGCCTTGAATCAAGCTATTCTTGTCTTTTTATCCCAGTATTACTCTCTTTCCTACCATTTCCATACTCTTTAGCTATTAGCATGGACCAAATATTTTATACATTGTCATAAAGGTGGAACACCTTGGTTTATATTTTTATGACATAGAGAGTAGCCATCTTAACTTATTGTGGAGAAGTTCCAAGTCCCTCTTCATTGTACAGAAAAATGAAAACTGGAAACAATATTACTCTAAATTATAGAATCATAATGTTATTGTATTTGTAAATTATATAATTATAGAATTATAAATGATACAACAGAAGAAAAGGGAACAAATTTATCATGTGTAAATCATGTGAATAAAAGTTGTCACTTGGATAGTGTTTAAATATTTGCATATTAAAATGGAAACACAGGCTACTCAGAGCTCAGCTGCATCCTTGAGTTGAAGCAACACACTTCATACTCCCACTGCAAATGTGCTTCCCACTCAGCTGGGAAAGTCAACATCAATATCTTAGGACATGTGTTTCCTTCTTTTTCCTCTCCAATACAGTATTTATTTGTATCACTTTTCCTCTCTTGTTTCAATTTTTGAAGAAGAAAGATTCTGCTCTCTAAGGATAATATTCCCTTCGTAGATCATTTACATTTCTTCTTGTCCTGTCTTCCAGGAAGTATAATATAATATATAGTGGGGTAGAAGGTAGGGAACTGAGCTTCAGAGTCAGATAATCCTTCAAATATTAACTGTGTTATACTGACGAAGGTATTTGTTATTCCCATTTATAAATGGGGACAAAATATTAACCCATAGTGTTCAATGTTTACCTTGTACCTTAAGAATCCATTTTGGCCCATTTTCTTAAAGTCATCTGAAAATGTTTTCTTGTATTATCAGCCATATCACCCATAAAAATCTTTAAAGTCTGAGGCCAAAGATTGAGGTAAGTGACTAGCAACTGGGTTTTTCCCCGGAAATGGAAAATCATTCATTGGTGGGAGCGGTATTAGGAATTGCTGCGATAATTTCACAGAATGGTGACTATAATCAATAATAATGAATTGTATGTTTCAAAATTCCACATTCAAAAGCATTTGGAGTGATGGATTTGTTAATCAGATTGATTTAATTACTTCGTGTTGCAAACATACATAAAACATCACATTATATCCCATAAATAAACGCAATTATTTGTCATTTAAAAATAAAATTTTAAAAATAAAATTTTGTCTAATTCCAGAGGTATCATATTTAAAAGTACTATCAACCCTATGATATTCCCTTTTGTATGCTAGTCTAAATTATCAGCTCAGCTAAGAGTAAATATGCTAATATACTAATAATAAGAAAATTAATAAATGAAACAAGATGTTAGAAGCTGGCTATAACATTTTTTAAATTATTTTTTAAAGACTATTGTAAGCCACCTTGTAAGCAGCAAACCTAAGGCAACAAAATAGATACTGGAAATAGGCAAAAGAGAGGTGAGCACAGCATTTAGCACCACATTTTGCCTTAAGGTGTTTTCCCAAATCGTGCCTAAATGGTGGTTTTCCTTAGTTTTTGGGTTTGCAATGGAGTTGCAACAAGCACACACACATACACACACACACCACAAAACAACGAAAGAATGAAGCAAGGAGAGATTTGCTTGTGCGTTTTGTCCAATTCTTTGTCCAAAACACCAAGAACCTGGATGACTTATAGTCAAGACCCTCCACTGGTAACAATGGGAGCTGCTGAGTTCAACCTATGTTGTTCTTGTCTACTTTTTTTTTTCTTATTTCTTCTACAATACTGAGATGTATATAGGATAATTTCCAATAATATGGATTTTTCCCATCTTTTGTTACTAATTTATAGCTCAATAACAACATTTTCATGCTTTATGCTCTGTAGGATTTAAGTCCTTTCAAATTATTGAAACTTTTTTATGGTCTTGTATATGTTTAGGGTCTCTCTGTGTGTCTGTGTGTGTGTGTATGTGTTGCAACTCCATTGCATTCCAGTGCCCAGGCTGCACAGAAATGTAGAGAGCACAGATTTGAGGCAGTTTAGGGCACGAATGGTGAAGTCCCATGAGCACCTTTCTGAAAACTTTGCCCTCAAGAGCTTACCTTTCTTGGAAAATTTTTGAAATGCCTTTGGTGTCATTCTCCCATTGTCTTAATGAATAGAACATGACTTCCTTCCATCCATATTAATCTCTTTAGCAAACAGATGCTTGGCCATACCCTTAGTATTCTCTCAAACAGTTTTAAAATTCTTTATATGGCCAGGGTGAGAATTTCCCAAATTGCTTCCCTTTTAATTTATAAATTCCATCTTTAAATTCTCACCTCTCACTTTTTACTATATCCAGTTAAAAGAAGCCACACAGCTGCTTCAATATTTTGCTTAGAAATTTCTTTCTCCAGATAGTTTAGTTCACCACTCTTAAATTCTGCCTTTCATAAAGCCTTTGGGGATGGACACAATTCAGCCAAATTATTTGCCACTTTGTAACAAAAATGGTCTTTCTTCACTCCCTTTTTCAGTAAGATTTTCCTCATTTGTCTCTAAGACCTTTTTGGAATGGCCTTTCCTCTCCATATTTCTACCAATATTCTGATAACAATGACTTAAGTAATCTCTAAGATGATTGAGAATTTCCTGACAGCTGTTCTCTTCTGAACTGTCACTGGAATCCCCATTAGTGCCTCATTCATGGAAATAGAGGCTTTTTGCAGCCTACTTCTCCAAGCCCTTTCAGTCTCTCCCCATTACCCAGCTCCAAAGTTGCTTCCACATTTTTAGGTATTTGTTATAGCAGCGCCCCACTTCTCCAGTACCAATTTGTCTTAGTCCATTTTGTGCTGCTGTTAGAGAATACCTCAGACCCTAGATAATTTACAGTGAACCGAAACTTATTGGCTTATGGTTCTGGAGGGCGAGAAATTCAAGATCAAGGGGGCCAGCACCTGGCAAGGGGCTTCTTGCTGCATCATCCCAAAGGTGAAGGTGAAAGGGCAAAGAGAAGGTGAAAGAGAAAGCAAAAGGGGACTGAACTTGCTGTTTTATAACAAACCCGCCCCCATAATAATGAACACACTCCCTTAACAATAGCATTAATCCAGTGATTGGGATAAAACCCTCATGGCCTAATTGCCTCTCATTAGCCCCCACCTCCCAGCACTGTTACATTGGGGATTAAGTTTCCAGTGCATATTTTTTAGGGGACACATTTAAAGCATAACTGGGTTCTTTTCACCACTATTTTCAACTTCTTTTTTTTTTTCTTTATCTTTGTTTTTAGCGGTAATTCTAATATGTTTGAGTGTGATTATCTTCCAGTTTATACGGATTAGAGTTCACTTTATTTCTTAGATTTTTAGATTTTTAAATCTAGGTATTTTACTCCGAATGGGAAGATTTTAAGGATAATTTATTTATCACCCGATTTTCTGGCTAGAGGAAGATGTTCTCTTCTGGAGCTTTTTCTAACTGCATCCATTCAGACTTCCAGGATTTAAGTTTACTTAAAGCCCCAGATAGGATATAGGAAGCAAAAAAATAAGACAAAACAGAAAACATCAGAGAATTCACTGCTGAGTCATCCCTCAGGTCTTGTGTTCCCTAGCCAGTCTATTTGCTATTACGTACCTTTCAGAGTCTTCTGATAGAAGCTATGTATATTGTCTCCAAGTCTTATAATCAAAGGGAGAGATTGGGTGGAATGTGCTTATTTCACTGTAGTTGGAAACTAAGTTAACTTTTAATGACACTAATTTAGCATCTTAAGTTTCAAATATCATTAGCAGAAATAACATTTTTGGCATTTTCCTATAAATTAAATGTCATTTTAGTTTTAAGAAGTGAAGGCACAAATTATTTGATTCTTAATAATGATAGTGTAATTAAAAACATCAGTGACAAGACATCTATTTTCAAACATAGAAAAACACAATTTTATTTATTTTTGTTAAATAAAAAACTTAATGACGCAGAGCACTGCAAAAACAGAAGTTTGGTTTTTGAAGGATCATTTTTGCTTTTTGTGTCCTCCCACCAAAACTTTATTTCTACAAATATTAGAGCTATTTTCTCTTTGCTAAAATTGAGTCTTTTATTGCTTCAGCTTCATGTAATTTTGCTTCCTTTCTTCTGCACAATTCATTTATTTCTCCCAGTTCTAATAAGCATACATGTAAACATCGAATAAAATATTGCTTAGCTTAAAAACAACCAACCAAACATACATTCTTTTTAAATATAATGTTTCCTCCATACATCCTGGCTATTATTTTACCCCCCTAGTCTTCATAGCAAGGCTTTTTTTGTTTGTTTTTAAGATTTTGCTAGATTATATGCTCTTTATTATCTTCCAGTTTCTCTTTAACCTGTTCTCAATCATTACCACTTCAGAATTTTCTCTTAATAATTTCCATCCTGTACATCCATGAGAAAATGTCTTCCTTCATTTTATTTGACTCAGCAGCCCTCTACAATACTGAACATTCTGTTCTTTGTATTTCTTTTCTTGGCTTCTGCCATACCACACTCTCTGGGTTTTTCATTCTGTTTCATTGACTGATCTTTCTCAGAATCCTTGGTTACTCCTCATTATACAATTTCCAAATCTTAGTAAAACCTGGGACTTGATCCTGAGACTTCCTTTTCTTCACGTTCTTCTTAGATAATTTCATGCTTTTTAAAATTAAGTCAGGTCTCTAATAACATATTTTATGGATTCCACATGGCCTAGAATATGGCAAACTGCATTCTGTGAACTGGCTTACTCTTTTTTTGTAAATAAAATTTTATTGGAATACATCCACACTTGTTCATTTATACATTGTCACACTGCTTTGACTACAATACAGAATTGGGTACTTCTGACAGAGGCCAAATTAAAATATTTACTATCTGACCCTATAAGAAGAAAACTCCCAACCCCTAGAATAGAATAAAAAATTTTTAGCAGGATATAGGCTTTTCATGACCTGTTTCTTAACACTCTTCTGAGATTTATCTCACAGTTATATTTTTAGTCTAATAGTGCCAGAGAACTTGTGGTTCCTTGAATGTTTTACATCTTTGTGCTTATAACTTTTTGAGTATCGTATGCTTTCAGAAACCATAATCACTTGGAAAATTATATTTTTACCCTTCAAAACACAACGGATAAGGCACCTTATTTTCAGGACTTTAAAAAAAAATCCCAAATGATTCTTACTATTTATGTGCTGTCACGTAAACTGTTCTAATATTGTATATAGCTCACTGTATTTTAGTTACTTGATTTCACTCAACTTTTTGAAATTTCAAAAAAAGGTAAAAAGGAAATTAAAAATTCTCCCAAATATTACTATTTTCATTTTGACATATATAAAGTACAAATTATTCTTCCCATTTCAGCCCTTTGATTTGGTATATATCTCTTTCTATACTTTTTTATTCTCATGGAAAAAATGATATAGACACAGATATATACCAAAATAGGATAATATCATACAGTTTTTAAATCAGATTTAAAAATACATACTCTTAATTCACTTCTGTGGTACCTACACATCTTTATTTTGTAAAATAGTGACATTGTATTTCCTGGTGGAGATGTTTATAATAAATTATTTAACCAGCTCTATATGATGAATATTTAGGTAATATCTTTCTTTTTTTGCTATTGTACACTCTCATAAAAAACTGTGTTCATTTATCTTTATTTCTGCTAGAATTTTTGTAGCCATTTTTCTTGAAATGAAGCTACAAAATTATTGTGTAAGAATTTTTTATCTTATACTTACCTCATAGATTTGGGCTGTGAGACAAATATGTGTCTTTGCTTTATGTCTAAACAGTATCAGGTTAACTTTTGGTCCGGAATAAAATGTATGTGAATACTTTTTCTTATGTCATTGTCGACAATGGATGTAACTAATCTTTCAAAGTTGACAATTTTATGATTCATGTTTTCAAACCTTTTTTAGTATGTTTAATTGCCTTTTATATACATGTTTTTATTAATTGCAGATCTTTATTAAGTTTACATTTGTCTATTTGGTTGTTATATTCATATTTATATATAGGACTTCTTAATTTAGTAGATAAATAACCATTTGGTCTGTTTATAATCTTCAAATACTTTCCCCAAGTTTATATTTTATCAGTAGACATTATTCATAATTACTCTGATTTTATCTTTGGAAATGATGCATTACTTGATTTCTTTTCAAGGGCTTTACTCAAAGAATATAAACATTATTTTTCTAATTTTCTTATATAATGCTTGGATCCTTTATCCATTTGAAATTTGTTTTTGTATATGCTAGGTGGTAGCATATACTTTCATAACTAAATTGAAATACCCCAATTTTTATATATCTGATTTTACTTCTGTGTGCTATTAGGTTGTAATTTTCTATTTGTCGATTATGTTCCTATGTCAAACAATTTTAATTATAGTAGCTTTATTTTTTTAGACATCTGTTTCTTTTTTTTTTTTTTTGAGACAGAGTCTTGCTCTGTCACCTAGGCTGGAGTGCAGTGGCACGATCTTGGCTCACTGCAACCTCTGCCTCCCTGGTTCAAGCAGTTCTCCTGCCTCAGCCTCCCAAGTAGCTGGGCTAAGTTTTTTGTATTTTTAGTAGATATAACTACAGGTTACTTGCATTAAAATTAAACACGCCCGGCTAAGTTTTTTGTATTTTTAGTAGAGACGGGATTTCACCATGTTAGCCAGGATGGTCTCCATCTCCTGACCTCGCAATTCACCCACCTCAGCCTCCCAAAGTCCTGAGATTACAGGCATGAGCCACCGCGCCCGGCCCTAGACATCTGTTTCTACATTTTGATTTTCATTAGATTTAGATTTAAATTCTTAGTGAGAAGGGTTCTCTTACTAATCTCTTTGGTCCTAGGATTACTGTGGCTTTGACACAGATTTTATCGCTAAATTATGTCTGACTTATTGACTTGGAACTCTATTGCTCTTTGAATTCTGTTGTTATATGTTGTTATATGTTGGCTAAATACTTAAAAATATATTGAACACCATAATTCCTTATCGAACATGTGCTATATGAAGGACTCTGTATTAAGAACTGTAGAGAATGGGAGAAAAAAGTTCATCCTTCAATAACTTACATTCTAGTGTAGTGAGCATAATATGTTCATGTAAATAAGAATAAGTATGATATAAAATAATATGAATGGTATTTTTAAAGACAAGTAACGTGTCAAAGAGAAATAATAATAAAGTTATTTCTCTCAAACACTGAAAAAGGTTTTTATACAAACTATAGTTCAGGTTGACGTACTGATTGACTAGTTACAGAAGTGAATTTAAAATGATGTAAAGTAGATAATAAATCCTCTTTGAAGGGGTCCTTTTATTTGTTGTTTTTTTTTTGTTTTTTTTTGTTTGTTTGTTTGTTTGTTTTGAGATGGAGTTTCACTCTATCTCCCAGGCTGGAGTGGAGTGGCGCTATCTCAGCTCACTGCAAGCTTCACCTCCAGGGTTCACGCCATTCTCCTGCCTCAGCCTCCCAAGTAGCTGGGATGACAGACGTCTGCCACCACGCCCGGCTAATTTTTTGTAATTTTAGTAGAGACGGGGTTTCACCGTGTTAGCCAGGATGGTCTCGATCTTCTGACCTCGTGATCTGCCTGCCTCAGCCTCCCAAAGTGCTGGGATTACAGGCGTGAGCCACCACACCTGGCCCGAAGGGGTCCTTGACCTAAATCCTAACCCCAATACAGCCTCTGAGTCCTCTTGTCTTGTGGAACACAGAAGTCTGCCAAATCTAGAGCAGGATTTTGGTTTTCATTTGTTTTGTTTTCCTTGTTTTCTTGCTTTATAGAAGAGCTCATGGCTAGGATGGGTGATTTTAGTACTAGACATTATCAGCATTTCTCATTTATGTTGCTAATTAGTAAGCATCCCTACCAAAGTCTATTTTAATGCAAGTAACCTGTAGTTATATCCTCTGAGTGATTTTGCCATGTGGAGACCCTTGTACTTTTCTGATCCCAGCAAGCTCACATGGGAACTGTGGTTCAGGGAAGGGTAAGGAGGGTGGTGGGGAAAGGGAGGCTCCCACATGTCCTCAGGCACATATTACAGAAATAGGAACATAGGGATCATGATGGGAATTTGAAACTTGTTGACTGTAGTGAGCAAATCATGTAAGGAGGAGATATTTGAATGGCAAATAGAATGTAATTGTTTTTTCCATTATATATTAATAAGATTTGGATCTGTATCCCAGCCCAAATCTCATGTTGAATTGTAATCCCCACTGTTGGAGGTGGGTCCTCATGGGAAGTGATTGGAACATAGGGGTGGATTTCCCCCTCCATGCTGCTCTTGTGACAGTGAGTGTATTCTCATGAGATCTGGCTGTTTAAAATTGTGTAGCACCTCCGCACCTCTCTCTTTCTCCTGCTCCTGTGTAAAGTGCTGGCTCCCCCTTCACTTTCTGCTGTGATTGTAAGTTTGCGGAGGCCTTCTCAGAAGTCGGGCAGATGAGTCTTTTACAGCCTGTGGAACCGTGAGCCAGTTAAACCTCTTTTCTTTGTAAGTTACCCAGGCTCAGGTATTTACACCAATGAAAGAACGGAGTAATACATATATCTAGAAAATGTGGACTCTTAAAAATTACTCCTCATTAGGTAGTAACAAATAATATCAATTGCAAATAAGAGGATAATGTGAAAATATCTTTGTTTTTATAGGTTGCTCTTTCATAATAGAAAATCTCTACATGCAGATTCCGAAATCAGTTCATTTATTTAAATCCTCTTCTGGGCAGATCAAGAAAGCTAAACTCCTTTTTAAAAATATAGACATTAGAGTTAACATTTGCAGAGATAACAGCCTTGGATCTCTTCTATGCTTATATAGTACATAATCTTGCTTTGTATTTGAATATGAAACAGCTGTTTTATTTCTGTTGGCTTATGTGTGGTCTTTATGAATCATTCTCAAGCACACTACCTTTTGAAATATTTGGTTTGGCCTTCAAAAGACATAGATGCTCTAGGAGGTGTACTGGGAGTTTGGGAGCTGGCCTATCACTTGATGTAAACTATTGTTTCCAGGGCACCCACAGAAACAATTTAGAGCCCAATTCCCTGGAGCTTCAGTGCTGTGAGATAAATATGTGATTTATTCTTTGTTTCTGAACAATGTCCAAGTAACTTTCTATGTAGAGCAATGCCAGGGCATGCCATCTACTATGCTTTGCCAAAGGTGATATTTTTGGGGAGACATGGCATGTGTTGTACAGTCATTTTTAGCTTCACATTTTAACTAAGTGTAGAAGGAGAGCTACCTGTTACTTCTAGCAAAAATATTTTCCCAGGGATCATGATAAATGAACAATCTGTTTCTAACTCCACCCTTTTATGGCTTATACCTTACTTGTTAACTCCCTTGGGACATGTTTTCCATGAACCAGAGTCTTTTACAACTTGTTATTATGTATTTCCAGGTATAAAGTTAGCTGCTAAAGCCACCTTTTTGAGAAAGATTGATGACAAAGAATACTATAGGAATATCATGCAACAACTTATATATGAAATAAAAAGAGAAAGTTATACATTGTAATCCTCTAAATATATTAATAGGCACATTTAGTAAGGATGTAAGGCATAATTATATTCCTCTGAGATAAAGAAATCCAGGGTGTAGTTGTGAATGAAGCTGGAGAGGAGAAAGGAGAGTCAGAAAGAAGGTAGAGCTCTAGAGATAAAGGAAAATGGTGAGTAGGAGTTCAGCAATGCTTAGTATATGTGACTAGGTAAGTAGGAAGAAAATTACACTGCAGAAATGATTTCTTATCCTCCAGTATAAACATGGTCTGAGTAATGTCCCTTAGGCAGTAATAAGATGACTGTAAATAAATTAAAAATACAAAATGAAGATAAGATTAAGTGTAAGTAAAAAAATAAAGCCTCAAATCAGCAACATTGAGCCTAATAGGATGATGAGAGTCAATCATGTGATTGTTTCTTTTGGGGCTCAAAGTCTTATTTGGCAAACCTACATCCTTTCCATTCTGATTGTCAACTTTATTCACTATACTCAGCCAGTGATGGCAGGGATGGGCACCTGAATCTCTAAACTATTTAGTAAATTTCCTAACATGTCATGATTAACATTTGAATAAAGTTCTTTCATTTAAAATGCAATTTTACTAGTTGATCCTAATATACCCTTCCTACATTTTTTTAGCCAATATTTACCTGTAAAAATCTAAGGATGGAAGGGCAGAAGAAAGGTAGAAACACAAGAAAGAAGGGAAAGTCACATCATCATAGAACACATAGGCTGGCTGAGAGTCAGCCTACTGCATTCCTGAGAGGAATATCCACTAGCCATGAGGTACTTGGGGCTACATTGAGAAAACTGCCTATGACGTAACCATCTAGCAATGTTTTGATTTATGAAATAGAATCGATATTCCTATTTGAAAGACAATGGGAAGATAGTGATTCTGCCCTCACAGCCACTGAGTACCCTACTAACTTGTCAGAGGACTGGACAGGTGCAGGAGAAATCATAATTGCTGCACAGTCAAGACTCTGAAGGAATGGCATTGGAAAGTGTAATTATCAGTCTCTTGCCCCACTGTGTTATGAAAAGTTCAACCCAGGTCTGGGACCTACCTGGCCATTGATCAAAGGCAAAAACTGATGTTAACGTTACATAGCCCCCTCCTTGTTGACGATGAGAAAAGTAATGGATCCCAATACCGTGGAGCTTAAAAGCATGTATTACAGAACAAAGTGGAAGAATTAGAATCTGTGAGACTAGGAGAAATATACACTTTCATCAATGATTTTCTATAGAACACATTAGAAAACAATTTGACAATCCTGATAGGATGCTGGAGACATAGCATGGCCTCAAATTGAGAAGGATAGAAAGCCATATGGTGGCAAAAATATAACAATATGAAAATGAGTGATGAGAGAGTGAAGCAAGTCAACTTGTGAAAGAGAGATTGGAGAGCTTAACTGGTGGGTACCCTGGGAGAGGTGACACGACCAAATTTCCTTTGAGATTTGGTGGTAATTTACTTGAAAATAAATTTACTTGAAAATAAACAGGACTTTTTCTTGTTGTTTTGATTTCTTCTTAGTCACAATGTTTCCTTTATTTTTAAATTTAAAATAACATTAAAATATCTGTGGACTACAGAGTTATCTTGTTTAGTACAGTATTCCCAATTCCCAGCACCATGACTAGACACTGTAAGTATCCTGCAACTGTCTATTGAATTAATCAATGGATGATGATTTTTACACTATTAAAATAGGCCTGAAGCAATAACTCCACAGCTGGTCAGTCTGAGTCCGTCTCTAATCTCCATACTGATTAGCTATGGCCAGTGACCTCTTATGCATCAGTTTTCACATTTGTAAACAGGGATAATAATAATATCTTTTAAGTATGTTATGAGATTTACAGGGATAAGGTGTGTAAAGTGTTTATTCTAATAATAAGTGCAGAATAAATGTTAGCAATTGTCATTATATTAAAACAGCAAAAAAAAAAAACTAGGTATAAAAATGAAGGCGATGTGACACTCTAACCAAAACGAAGGAAATTCACCTCCCTGAACAGGCTCTGGTGAGATATTTATATATATTCAGAAAATTAAAACAATTAAAAATGGCAAAAAAAATGGAGTTTGCAATAAAGAAACAATGATGTGGAAAGGAAGCTCAAACTTCTACTCTGTGAATTTAAGTGCCAGGAGAAAAAGGAACAGTAAATCCAAGGTTCAGGGGAAATAGTTATGACCCAAGTATTTAATCCGTAGGAAAATGACAGTCATAGATGAAGTGCCAGGAGAAAAAGGAACAGTAAATCCAAGGTTCAGGGGAAATAGTTATGACCCAAGTATTTAATCCGTAGGAAAATGACAGTCATAGATGAAGAGAAAGATGTTGTATCATATGCAATAAAATAAGAAAAATTATCCAATACCTGCAAATAACCAAAACGATTCCTGTGTGACCCTTCAGTAGACTGCCAAACATAGTCTAGAGGGCCCTCCTGGAATCGCCTAACTTTACAAGAGTATGCTCTTTAATTGACTAGTTTCTTTAACAACTCTGTAGGAGTAGATACCAACCTGTAGAAAACTACAGTGTCTACACTGGTGACAATGAAGTGATTCACTTGAAAATTATACTTTCTGAAAGTGGTTATAAAATATTTTGGAGCATATGCTTTTTTGCACATAATAATTTTGTAAAGGTTTATACTGATTTCATATTGCCCTTAGAATTTTATTCTAGGCATGATTTTCATTATAGACACGGATTACATGGCTATTCATGACCCTGGTTTCTGCTTAATTTTTCATCTTCTTTATCTTTCATTTTGAATTCTTCATCTCTTACTACTCCTTGCCTTGCTTTTAACATCACAGACAGTAGATCAGGCCATAACTTTTTCTCACCTTCTCACTTCTGTGAATTTTCATTTGTTGTGTCCTTTTCCAGACCAACATCATCTACCCTCTCCATGAGGCATACAAACATACCACCCTTCTCCTGAGTAACTTGTACTTATTGTTTAAATATCAGCTTTTCCTCATTGTTCAGGATCTTTAAACTCCATCCTCTGGATTTGTGTCCCTATGGTCTAGCCTTGGTAACCTGTGGATCAAGAGTCTAGACATTGATTAGTTGGCTCTTCCACTCCAGGATCTCTCAGAAGGTTGCAATCAAGGTGTCAGTAAGAGCTGGGATTTCACTGAAAAGGTAAAATGGGGAAGGATCCATGTATAAGCTCACACCATTGTCAATAGCATGTGACCCTCTCTAACATGGCCGCTTGCTTCATCAAAGCATATGGGCTGGGGAGATGACAACAGTGAGTTTCTTAGCCAAATGGAAGTTACATTCTTATGCAGTATAATCATGCATTCTGTTGATTAGAAGAACATCACAGGTCCATCCACACTCAAGAGGAAGAATTACACCAGGTGGGGAACATTGGGGACCATCTTGGAATATGCCTACCACTGTAGTGCCTGGGACAGCTGTAGAATAAGGTACTGAAAAGATGGATGATAAATAAAAGATTCATTAATGAATATATGATTTATGTAGAGACTATCTTACAGAAATATGCAGAAAATCCCTTCCTTTGAGCATAAGATAATAGATGAATTTGCTTCACTTTATTCATATTTTTTTCACTTTGAATAGATTCTCTTACTTTCTTATTCTTCCTCACTAGTTTTCAAAATATTTTCATAAAACACGGTCAGTTAAGCTAAAAATCAAAACAATTGTAATACAAATTAATTGACTCATTAAAAACCTACTTTACATAATTTTCTTTAAAATACACACGGACTTCTGTAATTTTTCTAATATTTTGAAATCTACGTTACAAATATAACATGGATCCAGCGCAATGTGAGCATCGTCACAGCTATGCAAAATCCATTTAAAGGATTTCATCATATATTTGCCTCAACCTCTTGAAATATAACTTTAATGATACACACTAAAACTACTTAATGCAATCAAATTGACTTCGTTGAATTTTATAACAGGACATAATTTTGACTTTCAATGAAAAAATAAACAAGATGATATCCTTGCAAACTTTGTCTAAACAATAAGTCAGAATTGGGGAGTAATTCTATAATAAAAGAAAACACAATTGCATTCTGTTTTATTTCTGATTTCTTCTGTCAGACATCTGAACATTTCTTTCACCCATAATTTTGGATTCTCTAAAGTAATAGATGAAGGGCCAAACCAAGCTGCAGGAAATGGTTACATAAATATACTTAATGATCCTTGCCGAATATAGAGTACCTAATATTATAGGACAATATTTCTGGGGCATGTATCTATCATTACCAAGGATAAAGCCTTTTCAAAATTGTATTCTATATGGGTTAATGTCTGCAAAGGTTAAAAACATCAAATTCTGGAATATCATGACCTAATATTAATGACCCAGTAATAGGTTGACATTTGCAATTCTTTGTTGGGGGGTAATAGCCCACCATATGCAAAGATCACTTTCTGCATTTAGCTGCTTATCTCAAAGGAAAACATATGAGTAATAATAGTGCAAGGGAGGTTAATAACAGGTACAGGCCTAGCATAGCTTTTATCAGTTCATTTAGAAAATGAACTGAGAATTGCTGTCAACTTGATTGGGAAGGGGAAAGAAAGAATGGACCCATATGGGAGGCATCAGTCAGCTTCCAGTGTGTGTGTGAAGGTTGTTTGCAAGGTTACTTGGGCTGATACAACATAAAGCTGGAATTTGCATGTCAAAGTTTTGTTCCTTTTGTAACATACTGTCACACAAATCATTGGCCCTGGGGTTTAAATTTCACAGATGTCTAAACTCATTTAAAAATTAAAGTGCAATAATTTGTGATCCATAGTACACCCAATCTTTCTGATTTTCTCAGAACGGTTTGTTTTGCCATTATACTTTCTTACCATCTAAAATTCTAATTTTTCATAGACTATCTCAGTTTTTCCTTCAAAAGCTAATGTATTCTTTTACAAGACTATTCTTCTTTGAGGCCATTGTACTATTATTACAGTTAAAAGATTCAAAAAACACAACATTTACTCATATTTAGAATCACAAACAAAAATAATTCAGCATTAAGGTGAGCATTACATTTTCCTGGGCTTCTGGAAAAGTAAAAATGTGATTCATGAGTGCTAGCTTTATTACCTTCTTATTTATTACATTGTTATTATTTCAACTACCTAGCAATTTTCAGAACACTTTGCAAGGAACATTTACACTATATTTTGTTCTACGAATTATTTCATCAGAATTAAGAGCCTTTTATTACTATACAATATCCTAAGATGCAATGATCCAATAGATGTATAATGACCTGCTATAGATTTTGTTTATTAACACTGCCATAAATTAATATCTTTCTTCAGTGGAATTGAAAGCATTGCATGATAAAATTTTAATATAAATTTTACAGGAAAGAATTTCAAATGATGATGCAAGTAGAATTTTACTCATCCAGAGGAGGTATATATTTGTCATATTACTTTAGTACACTGGAAATATGAAAAGTAAACATTACTTTCAGGCTCTCTTTTTCTTTTTTTTTTTGGTTTACTTTAAATTTACAGGAAATGCTAAAGCAACATTCTGTTGCTTACAACATTCACATAGGTTCCAATTATGCCTGGTTAATTCAATGATACAAATTTTGCCTTATTTCTTACCATTATTATTATTAAGTAATATAACATTGAAATAGTTTCACAATTCTGTTTCATATTTTCTTCAAGATTGTAGGGAATTGACACCCACCATGGGTCTGGGAACACGTAACAGCTTGAGCGTTTTTGAGAAGCAGAGAAGAAGGGAAAGTCTAAGATTGTGCTGAGGTTTCTGGGGGGAAATCCATAAATTTTCAAGGATATTACAGGCCATATTCATCATTTTATGTACATTCTAAGGTAACAATAATCAGTTAGAATTATTTTAAAAGAAATGCACTTGCATTTATTGCATAATTACAGCAATGAGTATGTTCAAGGATGGTCAACAATTAGGATAGCTTGTAATTAGTGGAAGGTAATATTATACATCACTTATTATTTTACCCAAGTGCAGAAAACATCTCCTCAAGTTCAAGAGTATCTGTAAATTGATGATGCATTCCCTCCTCTGCTGCTAATAAAAAGATCAATAGAATAAGAATATATTAAAATTTAATACTAAGAATTTTTTTACTTTGCTTTTTATAGCTGCTGTTAGCCCTTGTAAAATTAAATGGTTGACAGTTTTTATGTTCAAAATCTGAAGTTGTTAAAAATTTTGATCACAAAAATGGCACTGCAGACAACTTGTTTCTATTTCTCTAGTAGAAACAAGTTCTACACTAATATGTGGAAAAAGTGTTAATTCAATCAATATATAGTCTATGAACATCTGTTAGGCATAGGAATATGATGGGCAGTAAGGTCTAACTCCTGGCTTGATGATATTTAGATACTAGAAAAATATAGTCATATATACTTAATTTACTATGGTCTCTATATTCTATTTGATTAAAACTAATTATATAGTAAACAAGTAGATCCTAAATAAACAAGAGTGAAAAGATTTATTTAAGAATCTGGAATTTTAGGCTATTACTCTCTGGAGTTAACCAAAGATCCTAGCACTCTCAAGAAAAATTGAGAAATGCAAATATTAGTTTTAATTTTTAAACTACAAAAATATACACATATACAAATATTACTTAACATTAGTATAAAGAAAGTTTGCCTTTTGGTAAACAAAGTGTGGTCTACATATTTAACATTTTAATGTTTTTATTAAACCTTTTTAGATATTCAAACTACTTTTGTTTGCAGACACATTTAAAGCGGTAATTGCCAACTTAAAGACCATAACCACTTTGATAATAAATCTATATATGCAGCAAGAAGTGCTTCCAATCTGAATTTAAACTATACCTTGCACTCATATATGAATATTTTCCTTGTGGATTGAGACATAGTTGTGACTAACAAAATAAATTAAAAATATTACTTGAGTCTTACAGAGAATAGAAATGCCACAAAATTAGCATCAATATTTAAAAAGTCTAAAAGACAATGCCTATAATTTGGGATGGGCAATGTACCTTTTATGATTATTTTCACATTCCCACTTATCTATTTTTTCTTTTGTTGTTCATGCTTTTGGTGTCAAGAATCCATTGCCTGATCATGAAGATTTACCCTGTGATTTCTTTCAATAGTTTTATACTTTTAGACCTTCATTTAGGCTACGGTGCATTTTGAGTTAAATTTTGTGTTGGGTGTGAGGAAGGGGTTCAACTTTATTCTTTAGAATATGTTTTTCCAGTTATCCCACCACTATTTGTTAGAGACCACTCATTCCCCCATTGACTTGTCTTGATACTCTTGTCAAAAATCAATTAGTCATGGATGCTTGGGTTTATTTCTGGACTCTCAGTTCTATTCCTTTGGTCCGTATGTCTATCCTTGTCCTAGTACTATGTATGACTACTGAAACTTTGTAGTAAGTTTTGAAATTGGGAAATTTGAGACAAATCTTTTTTTTTCTTTCAGTGTTGTCTTAACTATTAAGGGCCCCTTGTGATTCCACATGAATTTGAAAATCAGATTTCCCATTTCTGCAAGAAGGGCCATTGGGATTTTGATTGAGTTGCACTGAATCTTCTGATTACTTTGGAAAGTTTTGTTCTATTAACAATAATAAGTCTTGATTACCAATACAGGATATATTTCCATTTATTTGGGCCCTCTTTAATTTCTTTCAGTAATGTTCTCTAATTCTTAGTGTGCATACCTTGAACTTCCTCACCTTACTTCTTCCTATGTATTGTTTCCCCTTTGGATGTTATCATAAATGGAATTTTCTAAATTTCTGTGTTTGATTGTTCATTGCCATTGTATATAAACACAATTAAGTTTTTTATATTCATCTTGTGCACTGAAAAATTACTGGATTTGTTAAATATTGTTTAATATAGAAAACCATGTCATCTGCAATAGAGATAGATTTTACTTCTTTTCTAATATGTCTGTTATTTATTTTTCTTATTTTATTACTCCTGATAAGACTTTAAGTACAATGTTAAATAGTGTGATGAATCTGTCTTTTGTCTTGTTCCTGACCCTAAAAGCAAACCTTTCAGTCTTTCACCATTGAGTAGGCTGGGTGTTTTTTTTTTATTATTATTATGAAAGGGTATTGAATTTTATCTTATTGCTTTATTTGTATCTACTGAGATGGTCATGAGTTTTCTTTTCCTTGGTTCTAAAAATATATTGTGTTACATTGATTACTTTTCTTACATTGAAATAAGCTTGCATTTCTAGAATAAATTCCACTTTGCTATGGTATATAATTCATTCAGTATGCTATCTGATTTGGTTTTCTAGTATTTTGTCGAGCATTTTTGCATCTACATTCATAAGAAATATTTTTCTGTAGTTTTCTTATGGTATTTGATTTTGATATCAGTCAAATTCTGGCTTCATAGAACGTGTTGAGAAGTATTTCCTCTATTTTATTTTTATTTTTGGCAGGAGTTTGAGTAGAATTTGTGTTAATTCTTTAAATATTTGATAGAATTCACCAGAGAAGTTTATCTAATTTTGGCCTTCTTGTTGATGGTAGGTTTTTGATTATTCAGTTTTTCTACTGATATTTCTCTTGAGATAATTTTTTTCTAAATTTGATAATGTGTATTTCTAGAAAATTTTCCAATTTGTCTAGATTATCTAATTTGTTTTCATATAATTATTCTCTTGCAATTCTTGTAATTGCTATAATATTCGTAGTTCTATTTCTGATTTTAGTTGTTTTTGTCTTCTGTCTTCTTAGTATAAAGATTTATCAATTTTGCTGATCTTTTCAAAGAAACAACTTTGGTTTTGTATGTAGCCTCTATTTTTCTACATTATCTTTGATTTATCTCTTCTCTAAACTCTATTAGTTCCTTCCTTTTGCTGGATTTAGGTTTATTGCTTTGCTTTTTCTAGTTTGCTAAAGCATTAAGTTATGTTGTCAATATCGGATCCTGTCTTTTTAAATGTAGGCATTTATAGCTGTAAGTTTCCCTTCAAGCACTACTTTTGCTATATTCCATAAGTTTTGTTATGGTGTTTCCATTTTTATTTATCTCAAATGATTTATTTGTTCTTTGATCTTACTATGAACTAAAAATGTATTTGCTGAAGTCCTAACTTCCAGTTCCTCAGAGTATGACTGTATTAGAAGACTGAGTCTTTAAAGGGGCAATTAAGGTAAAATTAAATGATATGGTTGGTCCCTATCTTAATATGACTAGTATTCTTATAAGAAAATATGGCGGAGTGCAGGTGGCGGTTCCAAGATGGGAGAATAGGAACAGCTCCAGTCTACAGCTCCCAGTGTGAGTGACGCAGAAGATGGGTGATTTCTGCATTTCCAACTGAGGCACCAGGTTCATCTCACTGGGGCTTGTCGGACAGTGGGGGCAGGACAATGTGTGCAGCCCACCAAGCGTGAGCCAAAGCAGGGCAAGGCATCCCCTCACCTGGGAAGCACAAGGGGTCAGGGAATTCCCTTTCCTAGTCAAGGGAAGCAGTGACAGAGGGCACCTGGAAAATCAGGTCACTTCCACCCTAATACTGCGCTTTTCCAATGGTCTTAGCGAATGGCACACCAGGAGATAATATCCTACACCTGGCTCGGAGGGTCCCAC
The DNA here is from genome assembly GCF_028885625.2 of Pongo pygmaeus. Taxonomy (NCBI): domain Eukaryota; kingdom Metazoa; phylum Chordata; class Mammalia; order Primates; family Hominidae; genus Pongo; species Pongo pygmaeus. The sequence goes on from NC_072387.2 coordinate 102,104,501, forward strand.
GCCCACAGAACCTCGCTCATTGCTAGCACGGCAGTCTGAGATGGAACTGCAAGGCGTCAGCAAGGCTGGGGGAGGGGTGCCCACCATTGCTGAGGCTTCAGTAGGTAAACAAAGTGGCCAGGAAGCTCGAACTGGGTGGAGCCCACCACAGCTCAAGGAGGCCTGCCTGCCTCTGTAGACTGCACCTCTGGGGGCAGGGCATAGCAGAACAAAAGGCAGCAGAAACCTCTGCAGAAGTAAATGTCCCTGTCTGACAGTTTGGAAGAGAGTAGTGGTTCTCCCAGCATGGAGTTTGAGATCTGAGAACGGACAGACTGCCTCCTCAAGTGGGTCCCTGACCACCGAGTAGCCTAACTGGGAGGTACACCCCAGTACGGAGAGACTGACACCTCACACAGCCGGGTACCCCTCTGAGATGAAGCTTCCAGAGGAACAATCAGGCAGCAGCATTTGCTTTTCAGCAATATTTGCTGTTCTGCCGCCAGGCAAACAGGGTCTGGAGTGGACCTCCAGGAAACTCCAACAGACCTGCAGCTGAGGGTCCTGACTGTTAGAAGGAAAACTAACAAAAAGAAAGGACATCCACACCAAAACCCCATCTATATGTCACCATCATCAAAGACCAAAGGTAGATAAAACCACAAAGATGGGGAAAAAACAGAGCAGAAAAGCTGAAAGTTCTAAAAATCAGACCACTTCTTCTCCTCCAGAGGAATGCAGCTCCTTGCCAGCAATGGAACAAAGCTGGATGGAGAATGACTTTGACGAGTTGAGAGAAGAAGGCTTCAGACGATCAAACTTCTCTGAGCTAAAGGAGGAAGTTCGATCCCAACACAGAGAAGCTAAAAACCTTGAAAAAAGATTAGACGAATGGCTAACTAGAATAACCAGTGTAGAGAAGTCCTTAAATGACCTGATGGAGCTGAAAACCATGGCACGAGAACTATGTGACGAATGCACAAGCTTCAGTAGCCAATTCGATCAACAGGAAGAAAGGGTATCAGTGATCGAAGATCAGATGAATGGAATGAATTGAGAAGAGAAGTTTAGAGAAAAAAGAGTAAAAAGAAATGAACAAAGCCTCCAAGAAATATGGGACTATGTGAAAAGACCAAATCTACATCTGATTGGTGTCCCTGAAAGTGACAGGGAGAATGGAACCAAGTTGGAAAACACTCTGCAGGATATTATCCAGGAGAACTTCCCCAACCTAGCAAGGCAGGCCAACATTCAACTTCAGGAAATACGGAGAATGCCTCAAAGATACTCCTCGAGAAGAGCAACTCCAAGACACATAATTGTCAGATTCACCAAAGTTGAAATGAAGGAAAAAATGTTAAAGGCAGCCAGAGAGAAAGGTCAGGTTACCCACAAAGGGAACCCCAACAGACTAACAGCGGATCTCTCAGCAGAAACTCTACAAGCCAGAAGAGAGTGGGGGCCAATATTCAACATTCTTAAAGAAAAGAATTTTCAACCTAGAATTTCATATCCAGCCAAACTAAGCTTCATAAGTGAAGGAGAAATAAAATCCTTTACAGACAAGCAAATGCTGAGAGATTTTGTCACCACCAGGCCTGCCCTACAAGAGTTCAGGAAGGAAACATTAAACATGGAAAGGAACAACCGATACCAGCCACTGCAATAACATGCCAAATTGTAAAGACCATTGATGCTAGGAAAAAACTGCATCAACTAATGAGCAAAATAACCAGCTAACATCATAATGACAGGATCAAATTCACACATAACAATATTAATCTCAAATGTAAATGGGCTAAATGCTCCAATTAAAAGACACAGACTGGATAATTGGATAAAAGAGTGAGGACCCATTAGTGTGCTGTATTCAGGAGACCCATCTCACATGCAGAGACACACATAGGCTCAGAATAAAGGGATGGAGAAAGATCTACCAAGCAAATGGAAAACAAAAAAAGGCAGGGGTTGCAATCCTAGTCTCTGATAAAACAGACTTTAAACCAATAAAGATCAAAAGAGACAAAGAAGGCCATTATGTAATGGTAAAGGGATCAATTCAACAAGAAGAGCTAAATATCCTAAATATATATGCACCCAATACAGGAGTACCCAGATTCATAAAGCAAGTCCTTAGAGACCTACAAAGAGACTTAGACTCCCACACAATAATAATGGGAGACTTTAACAACCCACTGTCAACATTAGACAGATCAACGAGACAGAAAGTTAACAAGGATACCCAGGAATTGAACTCAGCTCTGCACCAGGCAGACCTAATAGACATCTACAGAACTCTCCACCCCAAATCAACAGAATATACGTTCTTCTCAGCACCACATCGCACTTATTCCAAAATTGACCACATAGTTGGAAGTAAAACACTCCTCAGCAAATGTAAGAAAACAGAAATTATAACAAACTGTCTCTCAGACCACAGTGCAATCAAACTAGAACTCAGGATTAAGAAACTCTCTCAAAATCGCTCAGCTACATGGAAACTGAACAACCTGCTCCTGAATGACTACGGGGTACATAATGAAATGAAGTCAGAAATAAAGATGTTCTTTGAAACCAATGAGAACAAAGATACAACATACCAGAATCTCTGGGACACATTTGAAGCAGTGTGTAGAGGGAAATTTATAGCACTAAATGCCCACAAAAGAAAGCAGGAAAGATCTAAAATTGAGACCCTAACATCACAATTAAAAGAACTAGAGAAGCAAGAGCAAACACGTTCAAAAGCTGGCAGAAGGCAAGAAATAACTAAGATCAGAGCAGAACTGAAGGAGATAGAGACACAAAAATCCCTTCAAAAAATCAATGAATCCAGGAGCTGGTTTTTTGAAAAGATCAACAAAATTGATAGACCACTAGCAAGACTAATAAAGAAGAAAAGAAGAATCAAATAGACGCAATAAAAAATGATAAAGAGGATATCACCACCGATCCCACAGAAATACAAACTACCATCAGAGAATACTATAAACACCTCTATGCAAATAAACTAGAAAATCTAGAAGAAATGGACAAATTCTTGGACACATACACCCTCCCAAGACTAAACCAGGAAGAAGCTGAATCCCTGAATAGACCAATAACAGGCTCTGAAATTGAGGCAATAATTGATAGCCTACCAACCAAAAAAAGTCCAGGACCAGACAGATTCAGAGACAAGTTCTACCAGGGGTAGAAGAAGGAGCTGGTACCATTCCATCTGAAACTATTCCAATCAATAGAAAAAGAGAGAATCCTCCCTAACTCATTTTATGAGGCCAGCATCATCCTGATACCAAAGCCTAACAGAGGCATAACAAAAAAGAGAATTTTAGACCAATATCCCTGATGAACATCAATGCAAAAATCCTCAATAAAATACTGACAAACCGAATCCAACAGCATATCATAAAGCTTATCCACCATGATCAAGTGGGCTTCGTCCCTGGGATGCAAGGCTGGTTCAACATACACAAATCAATAAACGTAAACCAGCATATAAACAGAAGCAAAGACAAAAACCACATGATTATCTCAATAGATACAGAAAATGCCTTTGACAAAATTCAACAGCCCTTCATGCTAAAAACTCTCAACAAATTAGGTATTGATGGGATGTATCTCAAAATAATAAGAGCTATTTATGACAAACCCACAGCCAATATCATACTGAATGGGCAAAAACTGGAAGCATTCCCTTTGAAAACTGGCACAAGACAGGGATGCCTTCTCTCACCACTCCTATTCAACATAGTGTTGGAAGTTCTGGCTAGGGTAATCAGGCAGGAGAAAGAAATAAAGGGTATTCATTTAGGAAAAGAGGAAGTCAAATTGTCCCTGTTTGCAGATGACATGATTGTATATTTAGAAATCCCCATCATCTCAGCCCAAAATCTCCTTCAGCTGATAAGCAACTTCAGCAACGTCTCAGGATACAAAATCAATGTGTAAAAATCACAAGCATTCTTATACATCAATAACAGACAAACAGAGAGCCTAATCATGAGTGAACTCCCATTCACAATTGCTTCAAAGAGAATAAAATACCTAGGAATCCAATTTACAAGGGATGTGAAGGACCTCTTCAAGGAGAACTACAAACCACTGCTCAAGGAAATAAAACAAGACACAAAGAAATGGAAGAACATTCCACGCTCATGGATAGGAAGAATCAATATCGTGTAAATGGCCATACTGCCCAAGGTAATTTATAGATTCAATGCCATCCCCATCAAGCCACCAATGACTTTCTTCACAGAATTGGAAAAAACTACTTTAAAGTTCATATGGAACCAAAAAAGAGCCCACATTGCCAAGACAATCCTAAGCCAAAAGAACAAAGCTGGAGGCATCACACTACGTGACTTCAAACTATACTACAAGGCTGCAGTAACCAAAACAGCATGGTACTGGTACCACAACAGAGATATAGACCAATGGAACAGAACAGAGCCCTCGGAAATAATACCACACATCTACAACCACCTGATCTTTGAAAAACCTGACAAAAACAAGAAATGGGGAAAGGATTCCCTATTTAATAAATGGTGCTGGGAAAACTGGCTAGCTATAAGTAGAAAGCTGAAACTGGATCCCTTCCTTACACCTTATACAAAAATTAATTCAAGATGTATTAAAGACTTAAATGTTAGACCTAAAACCATAAAAACCCTAGAAGAAAACCTAGGCAACACCATTCAGGACATAGGCATGGGCGAGGACTTCATGTTAAAACACCAAAAGCAATGGCAACAAAAGCCAAAATTGACAAATGGGATCTAATTAAACTAAAGAGCTTCTACACAGCAAAAGAAACCACCATCAGAGTGAACAGGCAACCTACAGAATGGGAGAAAATTTTTGCAATCTACTCATCTGACAAAGGGCTAATATCCAGAATGTACAAAGAACTCAAAGAAATTTACAAGAAAAAAACAACCCCATCAACAAGTGGGTGAAGGATATGAACAGACACTTCTCAAAAGAAGACCTTTAGGCAGCCAACAGACACATGAAAAAATGCTCATCATCACTGGCCATCAGAGAAATGCAAATCGAAACCACAATGAGATACCATATCACACCAGTTAGAATGGTGATGATTAAAAAGTCAGGAAACAACAGGTGCTGGAGAGGATGTGGAGAAACAGGAACACTTTTACATTGTTGGTGGGATTGTAAACTAGTTCAACCATTGTGGAAGACAGTGTGGTGATTCCTCAAGGATCTAGAGCTAGAAATACCATTTGACCCAGCCATCTCATTACTGGGTATATACCCAAAGGATTACAAATCATGCTGCTATAAAGACACATGCCCATGTATGTTTATTTCGGCACTATTCACAATAGCAAAGACTTGGAACCAACCAGAATGTCCATCAATGATAGACTGGATTAAGAAAATGTGGCACATATGCACCATGGAATACTATGCAGCCATAAAAAAGAATGAGATCATCTTTGCAGGGACATGAATGAAGCTGGATACCATTATTCTCAGCAAACTATCACAAGGACAAAAAACCAAACACCGTATGTTCTCACTCATATGTAGGAATTGAACAATGAGAACACATGGACACAGGAAGGGGAACATCACACACTGGGGCTTGTTGTGTGGTGGGGGAAGCGGGGAGGGATAGCATTAGAAGATATACCTAATGTAAATGATGAGTTAATGGGTGCAGCACACCAACATGGCACATGTATACATATGTAACAAACCTGCACATTGTGCACATGTACCCTAGAACTTAAAATACAGTTTAAAAAAAATCACTAGTTAAAAAAAAAAAATGTGGCATGAAACTACACAGAAGAAAAACCATGTGAAGATACAAGATGGCCATATACAAGCCAACGCTAGAGGCCCTCAGAAGAAACCAACCATGTTGTCACCTTTATCTTGGACTTGTAGCCTCCAGATCTATAGAGAAGATAATTTTTTGTTGCTTAATCCACCAAGTGTATAGTAATTTTTTATGGCAGCCTAACAAACTAATGGAGACTCATTAACTGTTTAAGTGTGTTTTGCTTAATTTTCATCTGTTTCTGACTTTTCTAGTTTTTTACAGTTTTGCTTCAGTCCATTGTGTTCAGAGAATTTACTTCATATAGTTTCTGTCTTTAAGCATATCTTGAAAGTTGTTTTATGGATAAACATATGGTCTATTCCAGAGAACGTTCCTTGTACACTGGAGAATAATGTCCATTTTATGGTTGTTCTGTGGCGTGTTCTTTATATGTCTGTAAGGTCTACTTTGCTTAGGAGGTTTTTCAAGCCCTCTATTGTCTTAATGCTCTTTGTTCTATTCATTAGTAAAAGTAGGGTTTGAAGTCTCCAATTATTATTTTAGAATTGTTTATTTTTTTCTTTATGTCAAAGTGTGCCTCATACATACTGAAGCTCTTTTATTTGCTGCATATATATTTATAATTGTTTTATCTTGATGAATCAGTAGTTTAAGTATATCATCTCAGGGTCCTACAGCTTTCAGAGTTCCTGGTGAGAAACTGGCTGTCAATTATATTGAAAGGTCCTTACACGTGACGAGTTGCTTTTCTTGCTGCTTTCTAGGTTTTATTTTTGTATTTGGCTTTGGAAAGTTTGGTTATAATGTGTCTCAGTGTAAGATCCTGCTTGTAGCTTGTTGAGCTTCATTTGATGTGTTGGTTCATGTCTTCTATCAAATTTGGAAACTTGTTAGCCTGTATTTCTGTAAGTATTTTTTTCTGCCCCTTTTTCTCTTCTTCAGGGAGTCCCATAATACATACATTGGTATGCTTGATGGTGTCCCATACATCTCGTGGGCTCTGTTCATTTTCCTTCATTCTTTTTTATTTTCACACTGGGCAATTCCAGTTGTCCAGTCTATCTACAATGGCAGATTCTTTCTTACATCTGCTAAAATCTCCAGGAATTTTTTTTTTATCTATCGCACTTTTCAGCTCTATTACATCTATTTAAATCTCTCTTCATAATTTCTATTTAAACCCTGTTTGTTGATATTTTCTCTTTAATTCATGTTTCTGTTGATTTTCTTTAGTTTCTATGATTTTCTTCATGTATTTGATCATATTTAAGGCAATTAATTGAAATTGTTTTTCTAATATGACCAATGTCTGGACATCCTCAGAGATGTTTCCTCTTGATTTCTTTTGTTCTTGTGAATGAATGTTTCTCTCTCTGTTTTATAATATTTTCTTTCTATAATAATGATAATTCCATTAAATAGGAGAAAGAGAATATAGAATTTAATAAACACCATTTATCAAAGATTTAATTTATTTTCTAAATAACATGAATTAAGGCTTATGAATAACTTATGTTAAATATCATGAATTATCTAATAACATATTTAATAACTTTTAAAATAACATATACATTAAGGCCACATGAATTTTGTGAAAACATTTTATTTCTTTACTATATATACTGCGATATGTTTATGAATAATCTAATATTAGTTAATAATAACTATATATCAGGAACTATGTTAATTGCCTTTTATGGAATATCTCAAATAATAATCATAGTAAATCTATGAGGATGAGTACACTTCACCACTAACTTTTCTCAATATAAATGTCATCCACTTAATAATGAAGTAGATATGCTGATATCAAAGTATCATCCTCCTTTTTCCATAGTACTAATATTTTAAACACCAGTGAAATTCACTCTTCTCTATATATTTTTATGTTTTTATTTTATATACATTTTTCAAAAGCTGATAATCTGCCTGAAAATTCCCTGAAGTATTTTTCAAAGAGACCTAACAAATATCCATTCTAAAAAAAAATTCTTTTAAATTTTATTATATCAAACTTTGTATTCCCGCAAATTGTTGCGGGAAAACTCTAGCTGGAACAGAAAGATTGGTTTTAAAAAATGTACACTATGCACACATCTAGTTTATGATACTGAACCATACTAAATACTTATTCAACTGGCAATTATGGGATTTGTGTCTGATAGTACTATGAAATCAAAACTGTTGTACAATTTTAAGGTAATGTTCTTAATTTTGAACTGCTTTATATATGTGGGACTTTCAACAAAATCAAATCTACAGATACGTAGTTGGTAGTTGATTATGCAACATACTGTTGGCTATTGCTGTAAAAATTTAAGCGATAGACACTTAGGGAGGCATCTAATCCTACATCATCTAATTTGTATGAGGAAATGGATTTGACTTACATTTTTATTTATTTATTTATTTATTTATTTAATTTCCATAGGTTATTGAGGAACAGGTTGTGTTTGGTACATCAGTAAGTTCTTTAGTGGTGATTTTTGAGATTTTGGCGCACCCATCACCCAAACACTATGCACTGCACACTATTTGTAGCCTCTTTTTCCTCACCCTCTTCTGACCTTTTCCCCGAGTCCCCAAACTCCATTGTGTCATTCTTATGTCATTGCATCCTCATAGCTTAGCTCCCACTTATGAGGGAGAACATACGATGTTTGGTTTTCCATTCCTGAGTTACTTCACTTAGAATAATGAGTCTCCAATCTCATTCAGGTCGCCTCGCATGCCATTAACTCATTCCTTTTTAATGGCTGAGTAGTATTCCATTGTGTGTGTGTATATATATATATACACACACACATATGAGAGGTGACAGCGTGCTGGCAGTCCTCACAGCCCTCGCTCGCTCTCGGCTCCTCCTCTGCGTGGGCTCCCACTTTGGGGGCACTTGAGCCCTTCAGCCTGCCACTGCACAGTGGGAGCCCCTTTCTGGGCTGGCCAAGGCCTGAGCCGGCTCCCTCAGCTTGAGGGGAGGTGTGGAGGGAGAGGCATGGGCGGGAACCGAGGCTGCATGCAGTGCTTGCAGGCCAGCACGAGTTCCAGGTGGGCATGGGCTTGGCAGACCCCACACTGGGAGGGGCCGGCCGGCCCGCTGGCGCAGTCGGTGAGGGGCTTAGCACCTGGGCCAGCAGCTGCTGTGCTCAATTTCTAGCTGGGCCCTTCCCGCTGGGGAGGGCTCGGGACCTGCAGCCCGCCATGCCTGAGCCTCCCCCCAGCTCCGTGAGCTCCTGTGCCGCCCCAGCCTCCCCGACGAGTACCGCTCCCTGCTCCAGGGCGCCCAGTCCCATCCACCACCCAAGGGCAGAGGAGTGGGGGCGCATGGCGCAGGACTGGCAGGCAGCTCCACCTGCGGCCCGGGTGCAGGATCCACTGGGTGAAGCCAGCTAGGATCCTGAATCTGGTGGGGACTTGGAGAACCTTTATGTCTAGCTAAGGGACTGTAAATACAGCAATGGGCACTCTGTATCTAGCTCAAGATTTGTAAACACACCAATCAGCACCCTGTGACTAGCTCAGGGTTTGTGAATGCACCCATCTACACTCTGTATCTAGCTACTCTGGTGGGGACTTGGAGAACCTTTGTGTGGACACTCTGTATCTAGCTAATCTAGCGGGGACGTGGAGAACCTTTTTGTCTAGCTCAGGGATTGTAAACGCACCAATCAGCGCCCTGTCAAAACAGACCACTCGGCTCTTTGTAAAATGGACCAATCAGCAGGATGTGGGTGGGTCCAAATAAGAGAATAAAAGCAAGCTGCCCGAGCCAGCAGTGGCAACCTGCTAGGGTCCCTTCCACACTGTGGAAGCTTTTTTCTTTTGCTCTTTGCAGTAAATCTTGCTGCTGCTCCCTCTTTGGGTCCACACTGCCTTTATGAGCTTTAACACTCACCGTGAAGGTCTGCAGCTTCACTCCTGAAGGCAGCGAGACCACGAACCCACTGGGAGGAATGAACAACTCCAGACGCTCTGCCTTAAGAGCTGTAACACTCACCACGAAGGTCCGCAACTTCACTCCTGAGCCAGCGAGACCACGAACCCCACCAGAAGGAAGAAACTCCGAACACATCCGAACATCAGAAAGAACAAACTCTGGACACGCTGCCTTTAAAAACTGTAACACTCACCGCAAGGGTCTGCGGCTTCATTCTTGAAGTCAGTGAGTCCAAGAACCCACCAACTCCGGACACATATATACCATAGTTTCTTTATCCACTTGTTGATTGGTGGGCATTTGGGTGGGTTCCACATTTTTGCAATTGCAAATTCTGCTGCTATAAACATGCATATGCAAGTACCTTTTTCATATAATGACTTCTTTTCCTCTAAGTAGATATCCAGTAGTGGGATTGCTGGATCAAATGGTAGCTCACTTTTAGTTCTTAAGGAATGTCCACACTGCTTCCCATAGTAATTTTACTAGTGTGCATTCCCACCAGCAGTGTAGAAGTGTTCCCCATTCACCTCATCCATGCCAACATCTATTATTTTTTTGATTATAGCCATTGTTGCTGGAGTAAAGTGGTGTTGCGTTGTGGTTTTGATTTGCATTTCCCTGATCATTAGTAATGTTGAGCATTTTTTCTTATGTTTGTTGGCCATTTGTGTATCATCTTTTGAGAATTGTCTGTTCATGTCCTTAGCCCACTTTTTGATGGGATTTTTTTTTCCTGTTGATTTGAGTGCATTGTAGATTCTAGATACTAGTCCTTTGTCAGATGTATAGATTGTGAAGATTTTTTCCCACTCTGTGGGTTGTCTGTTTACTTGGCTATTTCTTTTGCCATGCAAAAGCTCTTTAGTTTAATTAAGTCTCAGCAGTTTGTCTTTGTTTTTGTTGCATTTGCTTTTGGGTTCTTGGTCATGAAAACCTCGCCTAAGCCAGTGTCTAGAAGAGTTTTTCCAATGTTATATTCTAGAATTTTTATAGTTTCAGGTCTTAGATTTAAGTCCTTAATCCATCTTGAGTTGATTTTTGTATAAGTTGAGAGATGAGAATCCAGTTTCATTCTTCTACATGTGGCTAGCCAATTATCCCAGCACCATTTGTTGAAAAGAGTGTCCTTTCCCCACTTTATGTTTTTCTTTTCTTTGTTGAAGATCAGTTGGCTGTAAATGTTTGGGTTTATTTCTTGGTGGTCTGTTCTGTTTCATTGGTCTCTGTGTCTATTTTTACACAAGTACCATGTTGTTTTGGTGACTATGGCCTTATAGTATAGTTTGAAATTAGGTAATGGTGATGCCTCCAGATTAGTTATTTTTGCTTAGTTTTACTTTGGTTATGTGGGCTTTTCTTCAGTTCCATATGAATTTTAGAATTATTTTTTTCTAATTCTGTGAAGAATGTTGGTGGTATTTTGATGGGAATTATGTTGAATTTGTAGATTGCTTTGGCAGTATGGTCATTTTCACAATATTGATTCTACCCATCCATGAGCATGGGATGTGTTTCCATTTGTTTGTGTCATCTGTGATTTCTTTCAGCAGTATTTTGAAGTTTTCCTTGTAGAGGTCTTTCACCTCTTTGGTTAGGTATATTCCTAAGGTTGGTTGGTTGGTTTTTTGTTTTTTTTTTGTTTTTTTTTTTTTTTTTGGCAGCTATTGTAAAAGGTTGAGTTCTTGATTTGATTCTAAGCTTGGTCGCTGTCAGTGTGTAAAAAAAGATACTGGTTTGTGTGCATTAATTTTGTATCCAGAGACTTTGCTGAATTATTTTATCAGTTCTAGGAGCTTTCTGGAGGAGTCTTTAGGGTTTTCTAGGTAAACGATCATATCGTCAGCAAACAGCGACACTTTGACTTCCTCATTACCAGTTTGGATGCGCTGTATTTCTTTCTCTTGTCTGCTCTGGCTAGGACTTCCAGTACTATGTTGAAGAGGAGTGGGGAGAGTGGGCATCCTTGTCTTCTTCCAGTTATCAGAGGGAATGGTTTCAACTTTTTCCCATTCAATATTATGTTGCCTCTGGGTTTGTCATGGATGGTTTTTATTATATTGACCTATGTCCTTTGTATGCAGATTTTGCTGAAAGTTTTAATCATAAAGCAATAATGGATTTTGTCAAAAGCTTTTTCTGAATCTATTGAGATGATCATGTGATTTTTTTGTTTTTAATTCTGTTTATGTGGTATATCACATTTATTGACTTGTGTATGTTAAACCATTCTTGCATCCCTGGTATGAAACCTACTTGATCATGTTGGATTATCTTTCTGATATGTTGTTGAATTTGGTTACCTAGTATTTTAAGGATTTTAGCATCTGTGTTCATCAGGGATATCGGTCTGTAGTTTTCTTTTTTGGTTATGTCCTTTCCTGGTTTTGGTATTAGTGTGATACTGGCTTCATAGAATGATTTGGGGAGGGTTCCCTCTTTCTTTATCTTGTGGAATACTGTCAATAGGATTGGTACCAATTCTTTGAATGTCTGGTAGAATTCAACTGTGAATCCGTCTGGTTCTGGATTTTTTTGTTGTTGTTGTTGATAATTTTTAAATTACCATTTCAATCTCGCTGCTTGTTATTGGTCTGTTCAGGGTATCTAATTCTTCCTGATTTAAGCTAGGAGGGTTGTATCTTTCCAGGAATTTATCCATCTCTTCTAGGTTTTCTAGTTTATGCATGTAAATGTGTTCATAGTAGCCTTGAGTGATCTTTTGTATTTCTGTGGTGTCAGTTGTAATATCTCCCGTTTCATTTCTTATTGAGCTTTTTTGGATTTTCCATCTTTTTCTTTCTTGGTTAATCTTGTTAATGGCCTATCAGTTTTATTTACCTGTTCAAAGGACCACCTATTTTGTTTCATTTATCTTTTTTGGTCTCTTTCAGTTTCACTTAGTTCTGCTCTAATCTTGGTTATTTCCTTTCTTCTGCTGTGTTTAGGTTTGGTTTGTTATTGTTTCTCTAGTTCCTTTAGGTGTGACCTTAGATTATCTGTTTGTGCTCTTTGTTTCTTTCTTTTTTTTCGAGATGGAGTTTCACTCTTGTTGCCCAGGCTGTAGTGCAATGGCATGATCTTGGCTCACTGCAACCTCTGCCTCCCGGGTTCAAGCGATTCTCCTACCTCCGCCTTCCGAGTAGCTGGTATTACAGGTGTCTTCCATCACGCCTGGCTAAATTTTTGTATGTTTAGTAGAGATGAGGTTTCACCATGTTGGCCAGGCTGGTCTCAAACTCCTGTCCTCAGGTGATACATGTGCCTTGGCTTCCCAAAATTCTGGGATTACAGGTGTGAGCCACCATGCCCAGCCCAAACTTTTCGATGTAGGCGTTTAGGGCTATGAACTTTCCTCTTAGCACCACCTTTGCTGTGTCCCAGAGGTTTTGATAGGTTGCATCACTATTGTCATTCAGTTCGAAAAGTTTTTAAATTTCTATCCTGATTTCATTTTTGACCCAATGATCATTCAGGAGCAGTCTATTTAATTTCTATGTATTTGCATGGTTTTGAAGGTTTCTTTTGGAGTTGATTTCCAGTTTTATTCCACTGTAGTCTGAGAGAGTGCTTGATATGATTTCAATTTTCTTAAATTTATTGAGGCTCATTTTGTGTCCTATCATATGGTCTGTCTTGGAGAAAGTGCCATGCAGTCCATTTGTTCCAGTGTATAGTTTAAATCCACTGTTTCTTTGTTGACTTTCTGTCTTGATGACCTGTCTAGTGCTGTCAGTGGAGTATTGAAGTCCCCCACTATTATTATGTTGCTACCTATCTCATTTCTTAGGTCTATTAGTAATTGTTTTATAATCTTCGGAGCTCCAGTATTAGGGGCATATATGTTTAGAATTGTGATATGTTTCTGTTGGACAAGGCCTTTTATCATTATATAATGTCCCTCTTTGTCTCTTTTAACTCCTGTTGCTTTAAAGCCTCTTTTGTCTGGCATAAGAATAGCTACTCCCGCTCATTTTTGGTGTCCATTTGCCTGAAATGTCTTTTTCTACCCCCTTTACCTTAAGTATGTGTGAGTCCTTATGTGTTAGGTCTCTTGAACGCAGCAGATGGTTGGTGAATTCTTACTCATTCTGCAATTCTGTATCTTTTAAGTGGAGTGTTTAGGCTGTTTACATTCAACACTAGTATTGAAATGTGAGGTACCATTCCATTCATCATGCTGTTTGTTGCCTGTATACCTTGGTTTTTTGTTTTTTAAATTGTGTTTTTGTTTTATATGTCCTGTGAGATTTATGCTTTAGAGAGGGTCTATTTTGATGTGCAAAGTAGAACAAGACCTACTGTCTGTAGGTCTCTCAGCCATGGATACCAGCATCTGTTCTGGTGGCAGAGGTAGAGGGGAGAAATGAACTCTGTGAGGATTCTTAGCTTTGGTGGTTTAATGCACTATTTTTGTGCTGGTTAGCCTCCTGCCAGGAGGTGGCATTTTCCAGGGGCATCAGCTGTGGTAGTATGGGGAGGAACAACGTTGGGAAGGGCCCTTAAACTCCCAAGATATACACCTTTTGTCTTCAGTTACCAGGGTGGGTAGGGAAGGACCATTGGGTGGGGGTAGGGCTAAGCATGTCTGAGCTCAGACTGTCCTTGGGCAGGTCTTGCTGCGGCTGCTGTGGGGGATGGGGGTGAGATTCCCAGGTCAATGGAGTTACGTTCCTAGGAGAATTATGACTGTCTCCACTGTGTTATGCAGGTTGTCAGGGAAGTGGGGAAAAGCCGGCACTCACAGGCCTCACCCAGCTCCCACACAATCCGAAGGGCCAGTCTCACTCCTGCCGTGCCCCCTCGCCCACAGCGCCAAGTCTGTTTCCAGGCAGTGGGGGAGCAGGGCTGAGAACTTGTAGGCTCCCGCCTCCCAGCTACGAAAGTAAATATGGCTTTCCTTCTTCCCCTAACTGTGGATTCTGCACACCAGATTCATGCCCTCCCCCAAGTTCTGGCCAGGAGGATTCTCAATCAGTTCAAACTGTTAATTCAACCGGAGGTTTCCTTCTCCCTGTGGACTTTTCCCAGTGCCTCTGGCCACCCTCTAGAAGGACCCCTGTGAGGCCAGGCAAAAACACTTGCTAGGGGACTCAGCAAGCCCACAGGGATTTTCCCGCTGCTTCTTCTACCCCTGTGTTTGGCTTGGCTCCCTAAATTAACTCAGCTCCAGGTAAAGTAAAAATCTTCTCCCATAATCTGGGCCTTCAGTTTTCGCCCTGGAGGTGTGTGTTCAGGAGAGGACAATCTCCCTTTCCCACTTCCACAGTTTGGGTACTCACAGTATTTGGGGTATCTCCTGGGTCCTGCAGGAGCAATCTGCTTCCTTTAGGGGGTGTGTGGGTCCTCTCAGGTTTCCTGATTTATTCCTGTAGTCATTCTGGAGCAAAAATTCCTGATGCGAGCCTCCACACGCTGCTCTGTCTGTCCGAGTGAGAGCTGTCATCTCTTCCTGCCTCTTGTCCGCCATGATGGGCTGACTTACATTATTTTTATTTACAGCATTTTTCCATAAATGCAAATCATAATTAAGGTGAAACAATCCTTTTACTTTGGACATTTGCTGATGAAAACAAATTTTAGCAATTATTTTTTTGAATAGAAATACAAATAAGCTGTGAATCTGAAATTGGAAATCTCTTAATTAGATCCATAGTTAGAGAAAGTTTTATAAAATTTTGGTTTTCAGTGTGTTAAAATAACTTATGGAATTGTAAAGAATGCCTTTAAGGGAAATGGAAATAAAAGTTTGAAATATGTGATGTATATCACTCCAACTCTTAAAAGGCCTCTCAACCTTTTTTTTTTTTTTTTTTTGTCCCACAACTTACAACGAAGATCTTTATGGATATTGATTTTCAAAGACATAGTTCAGAAATTCGAAGCAAACTTCCACATGAAAAACCATATGTCATTTTAATCAATTTTTGGAATAATGAAAGTCTCTTGACAGCAGCTGATTTACTTAGGAGAAAGCCTTTGGTGGTTCATTATCTATTCAAAGAAAGGTGAAACACTAGGGTCGTTATCCACACCTCCAAACGAGAAGTGACTGTGAGTAATGACTGTAATTAACGTTCAGATTTACAAATGCCACTTTCCAATACTAACAACTACTTGTAAATGAAAATACTAAAATGTCTAAGAGTGATCATACTAATTGTAACATATTTCTGTCATTACAAAAAAATTGTGTAGATAGTGTAAAAAACCAGACATAATTCAGTTAAAATTTATATGAAGTGAAGATTTATCTTTTTTTCAGAAGATGATCTTTAACTATAATTATTCCTGAAGCCCCCCAAAAAGTAAAAGGATTACTATTCTAGTTTAAAAAGTCTTGTAACCATGTGTCATCATCCTATGTATCTAAAATTGTGTACATTTAACTTACTAAGAAGTCATCAGTAATGATTTCTTTGAGTTTTATTGCAGAAAGTGGATTTTTAAATCTAAATATTTTATACATAGTAAAAGCTTCTAAGCTGTTAGTGTATGATTATATTGTATCATTTTTACAATATGCAAATTATGTTGCTGTCAGCCTGAGGCTTGTGAAAAAGGTTTGTGAAGATGTTCTGTAAGGAGTGTTCCTTCCTTACTTTGCTCACCCCAAAACCATTGTTACTGTTTTTAAAATCAAACTCTTTCTGAAAATAATTGATTAATCTCTCCCTAAGGAATGAAACTATATTCCTTTTAGTTAGAAACCACATAAAGTTGAAACTCCTTATTCTCTTCTGAACACAGGTTTTCTAGAAGCATACTTTCCACTTGCAGACTATAGAACAATGGATATTGTCTCAGAACGTTGTCGTGAGGGTAAACACATACACAGGGAAGCTTGGTTCCTAAAGACCTACATTGCAAAACACACTGCACCAATTTCTCTGATTTTCTTTCCAAAACTCTCTTTAGAGAGTTTGAGTTCTCTCCAATTCCACCTTTTTAAAACTAAAGCAGTGGTTCTCAAACTTTAGCTACGGTAGAATCACCTGGAGAGTGTGTTAAAGCATAGATTTTAGGCTGGTCATCAGTATTTGGTTCCGTAGGCCTAGAGTGGACCCCAAAATTTGCATTTCTAACAAATTCCAATGACACTGATGTTGCTATTTCAGGCACTATGCTAACCTAACACATGAGTCTGATTATTCAACTCAAATCTCTTTATGGATCGGTCAAGAGAATTTAATTCAAAAAGCCTTGGAAAATAAAATCAATAGGCAGTGGTGAGAATTAGATAAATAGAATGTGCTGGACTAATTTAAAGGCTTTCTGACTCACATCTTTTAAGACAGTGTAAAGAGGAAATGAAACACATCCAAATTCAGCCTTTTCATTATACTTGAGGTGTACCTATCTTAAGCAATATTGTGTAAGCTTTTCTTCTATCTCTAGTTTGAATTTATATTGAGTTAGTCTAACAGCCAACAACTTATCTTCCTTAGGAAGTGATGTAGGGATGCAAAATGTGAGTATCTTTACTTTCGCTACTGTCAGATAAGATTAGCTAATTGAAGCATCAGCAAATGTAATGTGGTTCCAATATAGATCCTGTTCCTTTTCATTGAAAACTGGTAAAAACTGGATTTCTGGATAACACAATTGTCAATGAAATTTCAACAGCAGTAGTGACAAAGTTTGCTGTTCTCCTGTTGAAGTAACAGAGTAGCCTAGTAGCACATAGTATGTGAAAAAGGAGAAAGTACAATAAAGAACATAACATCAATGGAATAAAATTAGCTGCAAATAAAACCTCTGTTTTATTTGTCTAGAAGAAATCTTGAGACTAAAAATATAGGTTCTTTTATAGATATCAAGTTGGATATTTATTCCTAACTTACAATTTTTTCAAAGTGGTAGATCATATAATCGTCTTCCAGACAGAAGTGAATAGTGGGCTAACATTTTTGAAGAGATGGAATCTTTGGAGACTCTATTGTTGGAAATTGGAGAAAGAACTGTGCCAAGACATGAAAGAAGATTTTTAAGGGTCTCATTGAACTTGTAGATGATACTGATGTGTAGATAAGCACTAAAAAGTTAAAAAATACAGTAGCAAGAAAACTATCTGAAAGTTAGAGAACTTAGGTTCTTGCAAAATACTGACTCTTCATTTATTAGCTTTCTGACCTGGTACTTTTTGCTTAACCTGTCTGTGATTCCATTTATTTACTTCTAGAGTGAGCATAATTCCACTGGGTTGTTGTAAAAATCATTTATCAAAATCATCGCAGGCCAGGTGACAGTGGCTTATGCCTGTAATCTCAGCACTTTGGGAGACCAAGGCTTATGGATCACATAAGGCCAGTTGTTCAAGACCACCTGGTCAACATGTTCAAACCCTGTCTGTACTAGAAGAAAAAAAAAATTAGTTGAGCATGGTGGTGCACGTCTGTAGTCCCAGCTACTCGGGAAACTGAGGCAGGAGAATCACTTGAACCCGGGAGGCAGAGGTTGCAGTGAAACGAGATCGTGCCACTGCACTCCAGCCTGGGCAACAGAGCAAGACTCTGTCTCAAAAATAAATAAATAAATAAATAAATAAATAAATAAATAAATAAAATAAATAAATATCGACCACAGCTCTCAAACATTTTATAAATTATAGAATTATATGAGTCCAAGATTGTGTGATTTGCATTATTTGTGTGGCTATAGTTTAAATGTATTCATTTATTTTAACTTATTCTTAAGCCAGTTGAATATATATAATGCAGTAGAGAGGTAGATCTACCATGTAATGTATATACATGAGTTTTTGCCCCTGGACAATATGTAGTATTCTATACATTAGTCATCCAGTCCAGACCTTGCAAGTGCAATGTTGATTCTGGTTTTCTGCACTTTAATTAATATTATACTTAACAGTGATTTTTTTCTCTATTATGTTGTTTGAGGACACGCAAGATAATACCCATAGGGAAAAGAATAAAGGACCCTAACTGTCGACATTGATTTTTTAAAGTGATTCTATGCATGTGAATTAAATGATATCAGTACAATAACTACAGTGGAAATTGTGAAATTGAATAGTGCCCTTGGATATAACCCAAATGCAAACTTCATTTTGTTACAGTAGTTAGCTTTACGGGAAAGAATGTAGCAAACCGAAAATAAAAAAAATTGCTTTTTAAACTGGGTACTGCATTTATTTTTATTCTGCTTTTTGTATTAATTCTCTGTTTGACTATTCCTTTATTTAGAAATGATTAAATATAGTTTATGAGAAAAGCCTATTAAGCTTATCATGATTATAATAACATCTGTTGCTATTTTGTTGTATAGGAATAGTTAGCAAGTACATTATCATTCTCAGCATTTTATGATAATAAGATTGGGCTAACTGCTATTTATGCTGTGTAACATCACCTGGACTAAACCCTCTTCTTTTGTTTTAATTCAAAACATCTTGATTCCCTGGGGAGTTATTTGCAGCAGTTTTTCAAAGACATCTTCCATCTCCTTAAGATCTCAATCTTGTCTCTTTCAATTTCTCTCTTGAAATAAAACTCTCCCTCCTTTTATTCTTATGGGAGGATCAAAGGAGTGAAGAGAAGGCTGAACCTTTTTACTATCTCTGTACTCATTCTTATACTTTTTGTTTTCATTTTCAAAACCTTTGTTATCCAAAATTACTTTATCACTTCTGATCTAGAATTAATTTTTATCTTCTTCCCTTGTAACTAACTCCTCTATGTTCTCTTTTTCCCCTCTAACATTTTCATTGTTTTTTTTCCCCTATGGTTCTTTTCTTACAGCTTTGAAATGTACAGGTACCAGAATAGGTCTTGGGAGAGGGATGGGATAGAACAAGAGAGTATGAAGTTGCAGGTAGGGGCAACAGTGGTTGGGCTCAGTTTCAATGATCCTTGTTCTCAAGAGAGGCAAAAAGCACTATGCCAGAGTCTCCATGGTGGTCTAAAGGGTGCCTGAGTTTTGTACTTGTTGGAGAAGTTAAGTTTACTCTAACCAAAAAGGTTTAATGTTTAGAAGTTAAAAGCAAGTGAAGAATTTCTCATTCTGAAATAGACCAAACTCAAAAGCCTAAGAATTGAGGGTGGGAATGAGCAGAAGTTAGGATTCCAAACAGGTCAGTAATTGAAAAAAAATGGTGGAAATAATACTAAAAATTTAAGACACATACATCTGTGTGGCCAGAGAGAATTGTGTCAGGGAGACAGGCCCTGAGAGGCAAGCAACAAGGATGGAATCTAGGAACTGAGCTAGGTCACTGGTGATGAAATGCCAGATGGTGGTTATCAAGGATTCAGTACTGACCAAGCAGCATTGCCCAAACACAAACCAAAAGCAGCTGATCAGCAAGGATTTGAAGCCTTACCAAGGTCATAATGCATAGAAAATCTGAAATCAGAAAGCAAATGATGAAGAAATACTACTCATACAGTGCTTGATATCTTAATCCGTCATTCATTCAATAAATACTCATTGTCTACTTTGTGGCAGGCTTTGGGCTGGGTCCTGGGACCAGAACAGTTAGCAAGAGCAGGTTTTCCAGCATAAGTTTATAAGTGCATAAACTGGGAGGGTAAGCACATAAATAAATAACTTCACAGCAGTAGGAAAAATGCTATTAGAAGACTCTCAACATGGTAAGGTAGCATCTATAACTGATGTCTGTCTACTAGCTTCTACATAGATTCCATTCTATTGTTTACCGTTGAGGTATAGCGGATATACATCAATTAAGTGTAACTTTTCTGGCCTCATGATGGTTGGCTGTATATGGTGAACTCCATGTCTTGTAGGTTTTACTCCTGTTCTCAGGTAATGGGCTCTCAAAAAATGTAATGCAAGGCTTTGATATGTTTTTTTTTTTTTTTTTTTTTTTTTTTTTTTTGAGGCAGAGTCTCTCTCTGTCGCCCAGACTGGAGGGCAGTGGCAGGATCTCGGCTCACTGCAA
The DNA here is from genome assembly GCF_028885625.2 of Pongo pygmaeus. Classification (NCBI taxonomy): domain Eukaryota; kingdom Metazoa; phylum Chordata; class Mammalia; order Primates; family Hominidae; genus Pongo; species Pongo pygmaeus. The sequence continues at coordinate 102,125,156 of NC_072387.2, forward strand.
GCTCCGCCTCCCAGGTTTACACCAGTCTCCTGCCTCAGTCTCCCAAGTAGCTGGGACTATAGGCGCCCGCCACCACGCCTGGCTAATTTTTTGTATTTTTAGTAAAGATGGGGTTTCACCATGTTGGCCTGGATGGTCTCGATCTCCTGACCTCGTGATCCACCTGCCTCGGCCTCCCAAAGTGCTGGGATTACAGGTGTGAGCCACTGCGCTCCGCCCTCATTTACTTTCAACTTTTATTGTTTCTTGGAACCTCATTTGGGGGAACTAATAAATAGGGATATCATCTTTATGGTAATTCTAGTTATTGCTTATTGTGAAGATAATTAGCCCCTATGAATACGTTCTTTGAGTGGCTAGTGGAATTATTTCAAATGCTTTCTCAAATATGTGAGTTAAACATAAATATTTCACCTTGTAATTTTTCAAGCTCATTAACAATGTTCATTTGAAATATGTTCTTCAAAAAATTATAAGTTTGTATGTTACTTTGTATAAATGGAAAATTTGTTTCTCTCCTCTTAAATTTTGGCATATTTTACCCACTGATGTTATGTTGAAATAAAGAAAATTGATTCCGAGATATGGCTTATGATTTCAAAAATCCATTTCCCATAGTTTAGATCTTTGTTAAACCATTTAGTGCCCCCTAAAATTGATGTGAAGTGTGTACAGCCCTAACCATTAGAGTAAATAGATGAGATCAGGTGTGTTCAGGGTGGTATTGCCGTAGACCCATTAGAGTAAATAGAAAAAACTTTTTATTTTCAAAGTTGTTGAAGAATAAGTATGCTAATTGATGTAATTATCAGAATAACAGTATAACTCATTGCTCATGCTCAACTATTCATACTAAGAATGTCCTGTTGTCATCAGAAACAGTCATCAAATCTGAGTTAAGATAAACACTACACCAACACACATCACCATCTCTTCAAAATATAGAAGATGAATTCAAGTCTGAAAATGTGTTCAAAAGAGAGTTGAGAATTATTAAAATTAACCCATCATATATATATCCATTTAATCTATTATTTAATTTATTTTTAAAAGGTATGTAAATATATATCGACTCTGAGGAAAAAGTCCTAAATACCTAACCTGGCATTAAAACATTTCAGTCAACAAAACTGTGTGTTATAATATACAGTGAAAAACAAAATATCTGTACCCCAGCCTCTACCTTTTTTTTAAATTGGATCAACTGGTTTTTTAAAAAATCTTTCCTTCACACAGGGTTACTGTGGAAATTTCATGGACTGTAAAACTGGATTACCAAAATTTTTAAACTAACTGAATTTCAACTTGAAGAACATCATGAAAAAAATATTCCAAAGCAAATCTACCATATTAAATGTATGTCCACAATTTTTCTGAGGGTGTTTTCATTTAATATATTACTTTATCTTTTTCTTTAACGACTAGTTACTAAGCACCTATTGTGTTCAAAACCCTGTGACATTTTAATTATGTTTGGTAGAAAATCTAAAAATCTCTAAGTTTGATCCCAAGCCTTTAGACTACAAAGTCCACGATTTCTTCCCCTGCCATATATTGCTTTGCCTATACAGAGTGGCTGGAGTAATGAGATTCAGCGAAGGATTCAGGGGAATAGCTTTTAGGGTGGCCAGAGGTAACTAGGATAGTAGATTGTCCAAGAAAGGCAAAGTAAAGAAGAATTCTTTAAAAGGAGGGTACTGTCAGTTATTTCAAATGATGCAGAGAGATGGGAAAGTACGTGGTCTGAGAAGAGCAAATGAGCTGGACTAATCCATTAAGTCCAGCTGTGACTTTTAAGAGATTGTTTCAATTGAGTAGTGACATTGGAAAGTAGATTGTTAAGATGCTATAGAGTAAATGAACAGTAAGAAATTAAATGAAGTGTGAATAGACCAATGTTTGTGTGTGTGCAAAAGTGGAAGTCCATTTTTTTAAAAAATGAAATCTTGTGTGAATTCCTGAAACAGATAAGAAGTTAGATTTTTAATCCCTCCTTTCCTTACTTAGGTATCCTGGAGGTCTCAGACTCAATGCCTATGCAACATAATTTGCAAATTAAAGGTGGACCTTCTTTTGAGATGTTTAACACGCTAAGAAAGGAAAGAAATGGTAAAAAGAGCACTGGGGATGCACAGTAACTGCTCAACTGGAAAAATAAGGAGAGCTTGAGGGATCTTTTGTGACGCGGAAATGTCTCAAGAGAAGGCTTCCCATTGGAGGCAGCTTAATGTAGACTCTACCCTAGCTAGATGTGTCCTTTTTACGGCTCTTAAAGCTAATCCCACCCAGACTCTATGCTCAATTGTTGATCTAAGCTGAAAGCATGCAGTGAATGGTGGCCCCAGAGGGCCTTACCTAACTTAAGCTCAAAACTTTCTGTCCCTGTCACTATCTCACCTTCAACCTATGTCATAGTTACCTTGGAGGTTGATTGTTCAGAGTTCCTGGAACTCTTTCATTAGCATTTAGTTCATCAGTTACTGTGCATCTCCTGTGCTCCTCATTCTATTTCCTTTCTTATCCTGTTAAACATCTCAAAAGAACGGTCTACCTTTAGTTGGCAAATGACATTGCATAGGCACTGAGTCTGAGACCTCCAGGCTACCCAGATGAGGAAAGGAGGGATTAAAAATCCCACTTCTTGTCTGTTTCAGGATTTTACATAAGATTTCATTAGTGTCTTTAATTAATTTAGAGAAGGATAACATAATACTTTTTTTTTTCTTCTGGACAAAGATTTTATGGTAGAGAGCAAAAGCCAGAGCCAATGAAAGAAGATTCACAGGATATTGGAAACGTCTGCTACTTAACTACATTTTGAAATTTAACTTTCATTTTGCCTCATTTTGAAATGTAACTTTTCAAAGGAAGTTGAAATTTTGCACATTTTCTTAGCCATTAGATTATTCCTGTTGATATGAAAAGTAAAATATACATTTTTGAAATATATATTTCAGTTTAAGAAATTTGTGGAGTTTGAGACCAGCTTGACCATGGTGAAACCTCATCTCTACTAAAATATAGAAATTAGCTGGGCATGCAAGGTAATGTATAAATTCAATGCCATCCCCATCAAGCTACCAATGACTTTCTTCACAGAACTGGAAAAAACTACTTCAAAGTTCATATGGAACCAAAAAAGAGCCCGCATCGCCAAGTCAATCCTAAGCCAAAAGAACAAAGCTGGAGTCATCACGCTACCTGACTTCAAACTATACTACAAGGCTACAGTAACCAAAACAGCAGGGTACTGGTAGCAAAACAGAGATATAGATCAATGGAACAGAACAGAGCCCTCAGAAATAATGCCGCATATCTACAACTATCTGATCTTTGACAAACCTGAGAAAAATAAGCAATGGGGAAAGGATTCCCTATTTAATAAATGGTGCTGGGAAAACTGGCTAGCCATATGTAGAAAGCTGAAACTGGATCCCTTCCTTACACCTTATACAAAAATCAATTCAAGATGGATTAAAGACTTAAACGTTAGACCTAAAACCATAAAAACCCTAGAAGAAAACCGAGGCATTACCATTCAGGACATAGGCATGGGTAAGGACTTCATGTCTAAAACACCAAAAGCAATGGCAACAAAAGCCAAAATTGACAAATGGGATCTAATTAAACTAAAGAGCTTCTGCACAGCAAAAGAAACTACCATCAGAGTGAACAGGCAACCTACAAAATGGGAGAAAATTTTCGCAACCTACTCATCTGACAAAGGGCTAATATCCAGAGTCTACAATGAACTCCAACAAATTTACAAGAAAAAAACAAACAACCCCATCAAAAAGTGGGCAAAGGACATGAACAGACACTTCTCAAAAGAAGACATTTATGCAGCCAAAAAACACATGAAAAAATGCTCACCATCACTGGCCATCAGAGAAATGCAAATCAAAACCACAATGAGATACCATCTCACACCAGTTAGAATGGCAATCATTAAAAAGTCAGGAAACAACAGGTGCTGGAGAGGATGTGGAGAAATAGGAACACTTTTACACTGTTGGTGGGACTGTAAACTAATTCAACCCTTGTGGAAGTCAGTGTGGCGATTCCTCAGGGATCTAGAACTAGAAATTCCATTTGACCCAGCCATCCCATTACTGGGTATATACCCAAAGGACTATAAATCATGCTGCTATAAAGACACATGCACACGTATGTTTATTGCGGCATTATTCACAATAGCAAAGACTTGGAACCAACCCAAATGTCCAACAATGATAGACTGGATTAAGAAAATATACACCATGGAATACTATGCAGCCATAAAAAATGATGAGTTCATGTCCTTTGTAGGGACATGGGTGAAATTGGAAATCATCATTCTCAGTAAACTATCTCAAGGACAAAAAACCAAACACCGCATGTTCTCACTCATAGATGGGAATTGAACAATGAGAACACATGGACACAGGAAGGGGAACATCACACTCTGGGGCCTGTTGTGGGGTGGGGGGAGGGGGGAGGGATAGCACTGGGAGATATACCCAATGCTAGATGACGAGTTAGTGGGTGCAGCGCACCAGCATGGTACATGTATACATATGTAACTAACCCGCACATTGTGCACATGTACCCTAAAACCTAAAGTATAATAATAATAAATTAATTAATTTAAAAATAAAAAAATAGCTGGGCGTGGTAGCAGGTGTCTGTAATCTCAGCTACTCGGGAGGCTGAAGCAGGAGATTCGCTTGAACTCGGGAGGCAGAGGTTGCAGTGAGCCGAGATCGTGCCATGGCACTCCAGCCTGGGTAACAGACGAAGACTCTGTCTCAAAAAAAAAGAAAGAAAGAAAGAAATTTGTTCTCCTATAAAAATAAGTATTTTTTCAACGTTATTCTCATATACTTATGTTAGCAATATATTTTTTCTTTTCATTCCTAAAGTTGGCTATTCTTATCTGAAATTAGGCATTTTTGGCCTTGGCCAAAGGAATTTCCTCCCGCTAGGGCTCAAACTTGTGTAAAACAAAGTCATAAAGAATTAAAGCTACTTCTCTCTCATCTGCCCTGCAACAAACCTCCCCTGAAAAATTAATGAGGTAGATGCTGGGATAAAGGGAGACAAAAAGAGAAAACAAAGAAAGGAAACACATACAGAAAATCTAAAATAATATCCTCAAATTATATTCACATTACAGATGTGACTATAAGGCAGTAAGTGGTTAAATTACTTACCCCCTTTTCTCACCATCTAGGCATAAATACTTCCAACTTTTGTTATATCCATGTTTAATACATGTAAGTGTATGCCTTAACTATGGGTGGGGCAATATTTTTTATTGTCAGATAGAGAGTGACAGCTGAGGATTTATTTTAACGATTAAGTCTCTTATTGAATTAAACATGCTCATGTAGATCATTTTCAAGGTAATCATTATGTGTTCCAAGAAGTGTAGTGTGGTGGCTAAAAGTGTGGTTTGTGGGATCAGAAAAAATAACTTTGTTCAATGCCTTGATTTTCTATTACTACTTTTGTAACCTAGGGCAAAACGATGTGATGTTTCAAACCATATTTTCCTTATCTGTACAGTGAAAATAATAAAACCCAACTCATAGGGTTTGTCAGAATTAAGAAATTAATTTAGGGAATGTGCTTGCACTGTGCCGCCTGGCACCCAAAATATTCGACAAATATTACTCTTATTATAATCAAGAAAGGAGGTAAGGCCATACTTAGAAGTGACATTTTGTTTTTATGTATATGAACAATACATCTCAAATGCACTGCATCAGTTCTTCAACATCTACGAGTTTATATTCATTAAACACGTTTCTGCAGAACTCAAAATACATAAGAAGAATTACCTTGCTCTTAAGAATGCATTCCAGTTGGAGAAATGAAATGTATGTCTATAATAACTAACTAGTAATTCTTGCACAATGTATGCAAATGGTACAGAACATTTTTACAAATGGAGATTGAAGAGCCTTGTTTAAAGAGCTCAATAAGGTTTTTTGACAGGGCATGACCGTTTCATATTTAGTTATTTTTTCCAGTTTCCTGTGTAGATAGTGTATTCAATTCCATAAAGATTTGTGAATAAAAGAGACTCGATAGGTGTTTCTGATATTGACTTTGGGTAGGGTTCTTAAGTTTCTTTTTAATAATCCTCCCATATCCTCTTCTGGGTTTCTTCTTTCTTAGCACAAAGCAAGTTATGGTTCAATTGACTTTCTGTCTGCTTAATAAATATTGATATATTGGATGCATTCAAGCATGGCCATGTGTGATCCATCTTTAAAGGTAGAGCCATTCTGCAGGGAGGTTGCAATTTATTTATTCCTCATTCATTCTCTCATCTTTTGAGAGGAATCATTATGTAAATATTGAGCACATTCATAAAATGAAAAACAAAAACAACACTAGCACTTTTTTAAAAAAAATAAAAGCTGTTGAAAATAAGATAGCATCTGCAGCAGAATGAAGCGAATATAGACCCTGTTGTGCACATTGTGTTAGTATATTTTCTTTAGACAATATGAAATGGTAATTGAAGGTAAAATGTGTGATTTTCTGATTGTAAGAGCTACGGTATACTGCAATGATTGAGGAAGCAAAATATACATATTTCCTTCACTAGGAATCTGGCACAGGATTAATAACGCAGTCCTGAAATATGTATAATTATATGATCTCTCAAGGCTTGTTTCACACATCTGACTAGAGGTAGACATGACTACATATGTAGATGTAATTAAACATATGGATTATTGTGTTATTATAAGACTAGCGAAATTTGAATGTGTTTACTCATACACAAAATTATTTAACCTAGTATGTCTGTCACTATTAATTCAGACCACTGGTTTGATTGAGTTTATTCATTTTGCTTATTGGTTGACTAATAATTAAGAAATATAAACATCATGTAAAATATTTACTGACATTTTTATTTTTTCTACTTTATTGAAGTATAATTGACAAATTTGTCTATTTTAAATCTATAAAACATGATATTTAATTTTTGCATACATTGTAAAATGATTACCACAATAAAGCTAATGAATATATCCATTATCTCACATGTTTATCTTTAAAAATTTTTTATGGTGAGAGCTCTTAAAATCTATTATCTGAGCAATTTGCAAGTGTACAATAGAATTTTACTACTTATATTCATCATGCTATACAATAGATCTCCAGAATGTATTTAACCTGTTTAGCTAAAACTTGGTGTCTTTTGTGCAACAATTCCACATTCTCTCCCTGCAACCCACTACTTTTTATCCTCTGGCAGTCACCTTCTTTCTCCTTTCATGAGTCTGACTTTTTTTAGAATCCACATGTAAGAAAGATCGTGCATTATTTGCCTTTGTGAATCTGGTTTATTTTGCTTACCATGATGTCCTCCACTTTAATCCATCCTGTCACAAATGATAGGATTCCCTTCTTTTTTAAGGCTGAATAATGTTCCATTGTATGTATATGTATGTTTGTGTATATATGTATTTATATCACATTTTCTTCATTTGTTGATGGACACAGGTTGATTCCTTATCTTGGCTATTGTGAATATATTTTTAACACCCCTCTAAATAACAATGTATCACGTCTTCATCTTTTATCTATGTATTTTTAATTTTCACTCATATGTTTGAAGCTAATTTTCTCCTGTTATATTCTAATAGACAATATTCTTGAAAGCAAAATTGCTGAATGCTTTTGTATTGACTCTTTCATCATATTACTCAATTCTCTATTTATTTATTTATATCCACCAATAGTGCAACATAAACAGACATCTACTTTTGCCAAAAGTGAAGTCCACAGTAACAGCTCTACCTTTCTGGAAAACAGAAATGTGGTTTAATTGTTGCATTGCATTTCATTTCATGCTGGCTGAATTTGATGGCCTCCATAAAACTATTTGTACACACTCCCATGAAAGTAGACCAGAAGGAAACTCAAACCTATACTTTATCTGCAGACTAGCCATATCATAGAAAGGGATAGGCCTTCTCAATTGTTTTATAAAGTTTTTATCTTCTCTCATTTTCTATTTTAAAATTTTTAAGATCCTATTTTCAATCCTCCCTACCGCCTTTTTCTAGGCATCTAAATAGGTATACAAAGCATTGTAAAAACCGTTTAACTTACACTTGGTAAACAAATAGTAACTGCATTATAGGGTAAAAATACTGAATGGCTATCTGCTAATCCATAAACATAGCATTGATAATAAAAATGTTTTTGAAAGAAACATCTAACTGAGTAAATACTCAACTTTGGATGGTTATTCAAGTTGAATGTATCATATCATTATTCCATGAATGTTTTCTATGTCAATGGCAGCTGATTTTCAGCCTTCAAATGTTAAAGTAGTCTGAAATTGAAAATAGAGAGAAAAAAGAAAATTGAAAGATTCACACAGGAAAGAGCCACTTTATATCTTTTATGGAAAAACAAGAAAAACAGAAAAAGTTATGAATTCATAAATCTATTGAACACATACGGGAATCCATGGAAAATATTAATTGAGGTAATGTTAAATTATAAAATGTCCATATAGCAATTAAAAATGTGAACGAGGGTCATTATTCAAACTATTTTTCAAGCAGCTAGCGCGTGCAGGAACTCTGCTGGCCATTGAGAAAAGAGCAGTGAAGATGGCTCCTGCCCTTTGGGGCCATTTCAGAAGGTGAATTGCGTTTATCTTCTGCTAGAGGAATTAGCTATTTAACAACTGCATACATTATTTATTCAATTACTCACTATGCATTTTATAAAAGGGAAACCATAGGAGCAGAATTTGATTTCATCTCAATGCTACTTGTATTAGTCAGTTCTTACTCTGCTAATAAAGACATACCCAAGACTGGGTAATTTATAATGGAAAGAGGTTTAATTGACTCACAGTTAAGCATGGCTGGGGAGGCCTCACAATCATAGCAGGAGGTAAAGAACAAACAAAGGCATGTCTTACATGGCAGCAGCCAAGAGAGTGTGTGCAGGGTAACTTCCCTTTATAAAACCATCAGATCTCAGGAGACTTATTCACTATCACAAGAACAGCATGGGAAAACCCACCCCTATGATTCAGTTACCTCCCACTGGGTCCATCCCATGACATGTGGGAATTATGGGAGCTATTCAAGACAAGATTTGGGTGGGGACACAGCCAAACCATATCACTAGCAAATTGTTCTTTGGGAGAATAAGCTTTGGCTGATGTCTGTAGAATGAAAATGGTGTAAGGTAAGCAAAGGGTGAGGTAATTCAGGCTGAATAAAAGCATGTGTGAAGACCCTTGAAAGAGAAGGAGCAGAGAATTACCTGGAATTTAGAGGTAGCAGAGCTGAGAGAACAAGGAGAGAATGGAGTAAGTCAGATAATATAGGAACAACAAATCTTGCTATTTTGACCACCTAAAGGGTTTTGATCTTTATTTAAAGAGGCTTTGCTTTTTAAATAAGTTATTAAAAGGTTTTAACCATGACAATGAGGAGATAAGATTTACTTTTTTAAGAGGTTACATGGGCCTTGGTGAGACTAAGTTAGGTTTAAAATATTTCAAGATTTTAAAGAATATGGATTTCAAAGCCTTTCTTCAACTCCTCTTTCTAGAACATCTCCAGTTTCTTTTCACTTTTCTCTTTCCAAAAGATTCAAGATGTGTGTGCTGATGGACTATATGATACATGATATAGTCCATACTGCTGAGTGGGGGGGAAAAAACAAGTTATAAGAGAGTATATCAAAATAATTTGTGCAAAACTAAGGTTCTATGTGTGTTACATAATATTCTGAAAAGATAAACTCGTAACAGTGGTTATGTCAAAAAATAATGAAAGGAGGTTGATTATATGAGAAAGGCATTTATTTTCATTTTGTACACATTTGGACTATTTTATATTTTGCCTTCAACAAATATTATTTTAATAATTTAAATGACTGCTTAATATTTTACACTGAATATTGATTAATAGTTGAATGAAATCCATCAAGTCTTCCTCTCCTCTAAAATTTCTTTCAAAATTCATCATAAAATTGTCATTTGTTGACATATTAAAGTGGCATGGACATAGTGATCTTCACGTTAAATTAGAAAAAAAATTGTCTGTGAGTGTAATTTTATCTTCATTTTTTATTAACAAGTAACATTTCTGTTTAATGACTTCAATCTCATGAATTACATTTTTGAAATCTTTTCCATTTCTTGATTATAATGTCTAATACATAAGCGATTTCTGAAATGTCATCTGTGGTATAGGAATTAACTAGTTATTGTAATACAAATGGGTAATAAATTTCATTACCACTAATTAATTTCAAAATGCATTTCTTGAGGAAATGGGCTGCCTGTAGTACCTCTGGAGGACTTATTAATGTTTAATTCAAATATCAATGTGGAGTTAATGATGGGGATCACCTACTTAATGATGTGGACCACCTACTTGTTCATATAAAGAGTGAGTTTTCTATATAACAAAATTCTGTCACCTCTCTCTCTCCCTGAAATGATAATTCCAAATGTTTTATGGCCAAATAAAGTAGAACAAGAAAGCCAATATGAATAAGAGAGAGAGAAAATTACAACAAAGCAGCTCATATACATGAGCATTTTTCTAGCCAGCAGAGGTGACTGAAGTAGAACTTCATGCCAGTTCTCCACTTTCCAAGAAATAACAAACCAATATTGATTCCTGGGAACAAAGCTGAGGAGAGTAAACAGACTTTTAAAAATCTCAATCTACCCAGTATAGTTTATACCTGAAACTCACATAGTCTGAATTTTACCCAAGGACAAAGACCCTTGTATACTTCAGACATTTACAAGTAATTTGTGACAAAGCAACATAGCAGAAATGAGAGAAATAATTACTAAAACAAAATGATGTATCCAAAATCTACTGTTTCTAGAAGTTGAGGGTCTTTTTTGCTGATTGTGCCAGAAGTTGTTTCCCTTGCATTGGCCAAAAGATTTCATACAGCCAGTCTCTGTTTTGCCTAAGCAATGTGACACAGAGGCTATAGAGGACACTTCCATCAAATTGTTGGATGAGCCTCCAAACCCCAGTCCCTGGTCTGTTCTCATGAACACAAGCTAATCAGAGTTAAGGACTACTCCCCCTCCAGAATTTATCCATTTTCCTAATGTCTAAATATCCTAATCTGGGCCTAGGCAGGAGTCCTGTTTAGACACCTTTCTTTTATCTCCTATACTCTTACCGATTGCTCCATTTTAGCACCAGAATGCTATTTTCACACAAGAGTGAAGAAAATTAGAGATTTTTCCATATCCAGATATAATAACCACCTAGATAAATGTTCACTCATCTTGCCTGTCTAGCCGGTCGTGAGGCCGGTTTCATCATGAGTCACTCTACCAATTACCTCAAAACACTAATTGCATTAAAATTGCATACAAACTGTGAAATAATGGAGGTTCACAGGTTTTTTTTTTGTGAGGTTTTGTGAGACAAATGGAGGAGAGAATTATATCACATGTCATATTGCAATACTTTCTATTTTTTTTCACCCACACATGTCTTTTTCTTGAATTTTCTTGGAAGCAAGGGCTGCTAGGTGGTTGCCAGGTATCTTGTACCTTTCCTCTCTCTCTCTCAATCCCTTTTGTCACAGCTTGTGTCAGTTTCTTACACCTTCTAGACTCTCAAAATATTTTCAAGTTATGTCCCCAACTTTGGAAGGAAAAACTCAACTACAGAAATAACTGTAGCAAAATTATTTTCTGTCGTAAGTCACACCCCAAAGAGATGAAGTTGAATAATACTTCGCTAGATGAGAGAAACGGTGTTAAATGCTTTCACATATGGCAGTTACTGAATAGTAACTATAATTCTAAGAGTATTTATTCATCGTATTATTTTGCCACTTATCTGTTTTCTCTGATTAATTAAACACAGTTGTTTAGGCATTCCATGTGTAGCATCACTGGGGCAGCAAATGGAAAAAGGCCAATTCCAGTCATGTTGTGGGACAGAATGTGTTTCTATAGGAATGTGAAAAGAAATAACGCAATCCATCTACTCCAGGATGTAAGGGAAATAACTGTAAGTAGACATCGGATACATTAAATTCTGCAGATGAAGACCAGAGAGGAGAAACTGAGTAAGTGTCCAGAAGAGTGTTCTATTTTTATTTTTATTTATTTATTTTCAGAGACCTAGTCTTGCTCTGCCACCCAGGCTGGAGTGCTGCGGCATGTTTATGGCTCACTGCAGCCTCAACACCCCCCATGCTCAAGCGAGACTCCCACCTCACCCTACTGAGTAGCTGAGACTACAGGCATGTGTCCCATGCCCAGCTAATTTTTTAACGCTTTTTTGTACAGATGGGGTGTTGCTATGTTGCCCAGGCTGGTCTCGAACTCTTAGGCTCAAGTGATCCTGCTGCCTCGGCCTCTCAAAGTGCTGGGATTACAGGTATGAGCCACTGCTCCTGGCCCAGAAGAGTGTCCTCAATTGAGAGAAATTGTTTTAACTTCAAGGGTGACATAATTAGATAAGGTTTAATAAAAGGTAATTAACTTCTGGGTTACGATATACTTGGAAGGTTATAGATGGAGGGGGAAATTCTCTTTGGGAAGTTCTGGAATAACCCCAGGAGCAAGACTGTGGTTCCTCAGACTAAAGTAATAGCAATGGGACTGGGGAGGTTTTCGGGGAGATTTGGGTAGGATAATTTGGGCTCCTCAATCATCTTCTGTTTTCAGATGGGAATAATTGGTAAGGACTCCCTCTCAAGTTTCAATTTTAGCTACTTTAGAGACTCTACCCAGTCTCCCTGTTCATTCTAGAAAACCTTCTGACTCATACCCATAGTGATTTGGGCATCAGGGTTTGAAAAGCCCCAATCATTTCTGCCTGTCAACCTCCTGAACTCTGTACTTTCCGAAGTCAGTTGGTTGTGTTTGTTCTCAAGTGTCTTGGTCATGGGTCTCTGTCCTACAAGTGTCTAGTTTAGTGAAATATGAAAACTTAAGGATGAAGGAATAAGGGAAACTTCAGAGATATTTTCTTATGAAAATGTAAACTCAAGTTTTAGGACAATACAATCAAGACAAACTGCTAAAAGAATTTCATTGGATGAGATATGGATTGGAAAAACAATTAGTAAATGTGTAAGGACTCTTTTCAAACTATTTTTCAAGTGTTTTATTTTTGGCTGTACTTTAAAGAAAGTAAAATCAGAATGAAAAAGATGATTGCTGTGGTGTGGTTTATGCAAAGACAACTCAGTTATTCAGTGAAGATATTGAAAAAGACTTGGTTGGCCTTACCTTAAAAGACTAGTAAATAGGTATAACCCTTACATGGTTTTAATACAAGAGAAAAGAATAAGTTGTTCATGTATAATATTTAAATAATTCCCCACTTTAACTGACTTCAACTAATTGACTACAGGTCAGATAGAATTCGATTAGAGGGTTTTTACTGTAATTAAAATCTTTCTCCTCATTGATTACACTTCTCTCTTTTTCACATCTTAACCGGTGTATAATGCTGAGAATGCAATGATCAGTAAGAGACTGTAATAGAAACCCGTGAAAAATAAAAATCAGAATAGTAATTATATAAACTTAAAAAAAATTGCTGACCAACACCTTTTTCTTTCTATCCAGTAAATGGTTGTGATTTTAATTTTAAATACCTTCAGGATAACTAAGTATAAAATAATTGATTTTCTCCTCAAAAATTAGGAGGAAAGCTAATACTCAAGAATGACAAATATACAGATAATTATGCTTTCCTTAATGCAGCAATCTATTTAGCTTTTAGCATTAAGCAGTCACATTTTGTACACTCATATATTTACTTGGCTTTCAGTATAATTACTTTTTTGCCATGAAGTGATAGCTGCCTAAGTATCTAGATTTTTCAAATTATTTTTTACTAAATAGCTTTCCATAAAGAAAAGTACAATAAAACTAAGGACACAGTATGAGTTCTGCCTATTAATTTTACTGAATAAGTACCGAGGGCCTGTTTAATAGACTTTAAGTAATATATCAAATGTGTAAGGAATTAAACAAAATTATATTCTTTCTAAGAATTTCATTGCATTTAATAAAGTAACTCAAGATAAACTTTCTGAAGAAAAACTATATATGTATCTGCATCAGAGTTTTAAAAATAATATTCTAAATGAGAAAAGGGGTTCTGGGTTAAATTTTGACGTTGAGCTTTATTTCTTTTATGTTTTTTGTTGCAAGTTACTTTTAATTACCTAAAATTTTTATACAAGGTGTTTTTCTCTTAATTACTCATAAATTGTTTATACTTCTGAATGTGAAATACATTATATTGTATTCTCCATAATGTGCTAATGAACTGTTATCTTTTCTCTGCATAGGACCTTTCTTGTTTATTCTATCTTAAAAATAAACTACAGCAAATTCTATTTCAAATCATACTACAAGCAATTATATTCATAAATTCCCGTATTTCTAAATGTTAGATATGTCCAAGTTTACATTGTTATTTTGACCAAAAATTATTAATGTGCCTTTGTCCAGAGCCTTCTCCAACCCCCAGTAATGTATGTGGGAAGTCGCCCAAAGGCCAGGATTCTTGAGATAAAAGTCATCATCATGATAGATAGTGTGCCTTTGACATCAGACCCTAGTGTCCAGGGGCCATTGGCAGCAAGGGGAGGGTGTTTGTCATCAGTCTGGAATGCTCTGAGTGGAAGGGTGGGAAAAGGGTCCAAGATAATGGGTGAAAAGAGAGTTATTCAAAGAGAGGGAAGGCTTTCTGAGAGTTTCAGGATAATAGAAAATGAAAAAGAGAAGAGAAGATTTTATGTGATTTACGCTTCATGTGTTCTTGTTTTTACCTTTTCCGTTTTTTTTTTTTTTTTGAGACACAATCTCACTCTGTTGTCCAGGCTGAAGTGCAGTGGTGTGATCCTGGCTTACGGCAACCTCAGCCTCCTAGGTTCAAGTGATACTCATGCCTCAGCCGCCTGAGAAGCTGGGATTACGGGTATGCACAATCATGCCTGCTAATTTTTTTATTTTTTTATTTTTTTATGTTTTACTAGAGACAGGGTTTCACCATGTTGGCCAGGCTGGTCTTAAACTCCTGACCTCAAATGATCCACTGCCTCAGCCTCCCATAGTGCTGAGATTACAGGCATGAGCCACCGCACCCGGCCCCTTTTCTGTGTTTGAAAGATATTCCAGTTAACATTTTTTGGACTCTGCTCCTCTAATTGTTAAAGCATTCTGGAATACCTCGACAGTATAAAAATTTTAAGCATTTCAAGTTAACAAACTTCAATTCTGGTGAATGAAGTTCAGTGGATACATTATATTTCAGAAGTTAATGATTAATATAGGTTTGGTGGTCTCCTATCAGAAAGTTACTACTGAAAGTGGTGAAAATTATATTCTTAAAAATTCCTCATTTGCCTGATAGAAGCTTTTCAAATTGGACTGTTTGAAAATTACATTTATTTTGTTGAAGTTTTATGTTCAAGACATCTTTAAGTATAAAAATCAACTTGATTTAGCATCTTTTCCATTCACTTTTTATTTTTACTACTGATATGACTGTGAATCAGTTGTGTTGCTTTGAGTGCCGTCAGTGGTGTGCTGAAAAGTATTAACTGGCTTGCTTAGAACACACCACACACCTGAATTGCAGTGTTTGCCAATACCTGTGTTGTAACACTGCTATCATGGCTGATTTCAAATTTCCAATATGTCATCACTTAATATGGAGTAAGAGAGAAATGTGTAGTAACACAGCCTTCTACATTATCTCCCCCATATAGACTTAAATAACCTCCAGAGCATAGATAATTGTAAAATATAACAAATAATTAGGAAGCTGTGATTTTTGAGTATGTATTGCCTTTGATTTATTATAAATTACTTAATTGTAAGTATACTTAATTTATTTTTTTTAATGCCTGTGTTTAATCACTGGCTCCCAAAACCCTTGACAAGTGCCAGCACACCAGTGGTACATATATTTTAAGAATACAAATACTGTTTCTGCTTAATGTGGGATGCATGATTCCATACCATCTTAATAAGCAGTTATCAGTTATCAATCAGTTAATGTTATAAATTTGGTCTTTGATTCTCATGTTTTCCTGTAGAATTGCATATATGTTCTTATAGTAGAAATGATTACAAGGTACTATCATTCCTATATGTGTCCCCACTAATCTCTGAAATATTTGAATAGAGGGTAGATGTGGATTTTTTGGGGGGTTTTGTTTGTTTTTGTTTTGTTTCATAAATGTTGTTGTTTTATTCCACATCCGCAGAAACTGATGCAGTATCTGGCAGAGAGGATACTTTCAGTGAGTGTTTGTTGTTTGGTTGGTGGAATGAATAAAAGAAAGAAAGACACAGGGGCTAATTGAAGAAGAGAGTATGGCAAAGACCCTTAAACATTATCTGCAAGGCAGTCTCTATTTTCTCTTCCAGCTGGTGGGATGAAGGGTGGAAACTCAAAGAATGTCTCAGCCAGGGCAGCAGTATAAATATCCAGGTTGCTCTTAGTCAGAAAAAACTGTCATGAAAGTGGAAATAATATCTGTTGTATTTCTAACAAGTGAGGATTTGAATATGCAATTGGTAGAGTTGATTGTTTTCTCACTTTTTCAAGATTGATATTATTGATTAAATATACATGTATTTTACATTGCCTAAGGTAGAACACTCCTGTAAAAACATCAGGAATCTTAACTGTGAGCTCTGTTACAATTTGGGGCCAATGTATTTTTTTTTCCCCATGAGAATGCATCTCTAAAACTAAAAAAAAAAAAAAAAAAAAAAAGGAATTCAGTTAGAAAATATGAATTAATATGGAAATGTATTCTTTATAAGGATCACTTACCCCTACCCTCCACTGTGAACCACTTCTCATATCTAAAGCATGATCCACTTACACACCTACACAGGTTGTCTGGCACATCAGCACAGCCTTCATATATTCCACATAAATACTGAACCTTCTCAGGCTAGCATTTTATGATTACTCTAGTGATAATTGATTTTTTGTTTAGGCAAATAAGCTACCTTCTTAATATAATAAGTAGCTTGCACTGATGAAGCATACACCATTTGCCTGTTGTTAGGTATTTTCATACATTTATGTATCACACGTTATACATATAGTGCATCCACATTGTTATTGCCATGATTTTCCAGAGAGAATTTTCAAAATTTTTAAAATCTTGTACCAAATCCCATTCCATTTTTTAAGTCAACCAGCTATGAAAACAAGTGCTCTAGAGCATGAAACAATATATACATTAGTCATTTAATTTGTCATTGCTTTGTGTGTATAATGAAAATTATTGATCTTTAACTTCATTTACCTTATTCAACCTCCATATATTTTTCTCTAGTTTAAGAATCATTAGCACATATTAATAAACAGTTCTACTTCAAAGTAATTAATGTACCTATTTTTGAACAACAGAAATTATCTGGTAGTCTGAATTAGAAAAAAAATGAAGGCAGGATATTGCTTATACATTAGGATTAAAAGTACTGTCACTTTCTTTTGCTATGGCTCTCAAGTTTCTTCCCAAGTATGAAAGAAATGTAAAGGCATGTTAGCATAATGAAGTTTCATGCATTTTTACATTTAACAATCTAGGAAACTTAAATTCTCATCTCAAATATTTCACTTGAGGGAAGGTTAAAATCAAAACCCAAACATCAGCCATTGTGCTGACTAAAATTTGATATAGGATTAAATAAATTTTATAAAGACTTAGTTTACTCCATTGAAGAAAAACATATTTCTATAATACATAGCATAATGACATGCAGGTGGTTTTTCTAGCTGTTCAACTTTTACCTTTCAATCCATTTTATGTCATTTTGCTTGTAATTTTTGGCTTTGCTTTGTTTAAAAGGCCATATAAATATAGTCATTCCTTTAGTACATAGTGTTCCTCATAAGTGTTTTATTAAGCTAACTAATGAGTTCCAGCTTGTCTTTTGTTGGATGTCTTATTTCTTAATGACCCTTGATAAGGGAAAATATACTTTGGTCTAAAATCTCTCTTTCTAATCAAAGCAGCAACCTTCTTATCTAAACATAAGGCAAATGCCAAATCTGATTAACAACTAGAAATACTGTAAGACAGAAAATTAATTAGGGCCCCCAAATGTCTTGAACTTACACAAAGTTGTTTTCAAGATTTTGAACCACCACATGATTTATGAAAAACGACTGTTTTGAAGATTTTTTAAATGTGGATTTTAAAAATCAATAATGATCTACCAAATATATAAACCAACATTCTTCTTGAATCTTTGACCCTTGTCAATAAATCCCTGGTATCTTATTAAATTTGAAATTTTATATGAGTTCTTTTACTTGATATTAGCAAATTACTGCAGATTTTTTTTCCTGTCATACAATGTAGGATATTCTTAGAAATTACCTTCCTAAAAAGTATGTGGAAGATATCTCTGGAGTAAGTTACTCAGGCTACCTTTTAACACATGGTGATGGCTTGACAACATGCCAATTTAAAAATCTTTGTAGATAAATATATTATTGGTTTGGTTAATGTTATGCTGTTATAGCAGTGCATTTCTAAGTAAATTACACTTACATGTAAGATAAGGAAAACAAAAACTTTGAAATACATAAATTGAAAAGACCTGAAGTTAAAGATGAGTCTAAAATAGAATTATTGCCAGGCGCAGTGGCTGACGCCTGTAATCCCAACACTTGGGGAAGCCAAGGCGGGTGGATCACGAGGTCAGGAGAGCAAGACCATCCTGGCCAACATCGTGAAACCCCATCTCTACTAAAAATACAAAAATAGCTGGGTGTGGTGGCACATGCCTCTAATCCCAGCTACTCAGGAGCCTGACTCAGGAGGCTGAGGCAGAAGAATCACTTGAACCAGGAGTTAGAGGTTGCAGTGAGCTGAGATCACACTACTGCACTTCAGCCTGGGGATAGAGCGAGACTCCATCTCAAACATACATACATACATACGTACATATATACAATAGAATTATTAGTCAAATCAAATTATTGATGGGAAAAACATCCAGAAACAAAGATTCTTCCTCATGCCTTTATAAGTTATGGTATCCTGATTATGCTGCTGAATTTCTTTATTTTCTGTTGTAATTCAACTTACATGTTCATTGTATTTATTTTCTTTCTTTCAAACATTTTAGAGGAGTTTGAGAAAATATGTTGTATTGCTGGTCCACTTTCTTTGAAATAGTTTTAGTTGTCATACTTTATATCAATAATCAGAAATAAATATAATAATAGCAAAACAGTCTTTGTAACTTTAAATAATCTATATTTTCATTTCAATTTATAACCTGAGCAATAATTAAATGAATTTATTCCTGTGACAAAAATTTATGTAATGCATGACATATCAGCCAATCTTAGAAGTACAAAGAAAATTAATATGTACAAACCTGCACTTGTACCCCTGACCTTAAAAGTTAAATAAAAGAAAATTAATATATAACCTCTGTTAATTCAAGTGAGGAAACTGAGGCATACAAAGGTTAAATAACTTGTACAGGTCATGCATATAGTAAGTGCAGAGCTTTAGTTATGGCTTTAAAGGAGAGATGAGCAAGCAACTAACCAAGTAGATGGTGAATGGGGAAAAAAAAAGTTCACAAATTGTGAGCTAACACTAGATCTGGCTAAATTTAGGGCATAAAATAAAAAGAAAAAAAAGGCAAATTATATGAGACATTTGACCACAATTGTATGAAAAAGAAAAGGTAGTGTTTTTGAGAAATCTTAAAATAAAACATAGTTTGGAAAATAATTTCTGTAGAAACCTGAAGAAATTACTGGAAAATTCTGGCATTCTAAACAGAATGAAAGAACACGCGCAGGCTCATATGTTTTGTTATTGCTTAATGCAGTCTCACTAGCTGGATTGCATCTCTTTGCTATTGTCTATAGACGAACTGAAATGCTATGAACATAATAGGCACTCAATAAATACTTATAAATTTATTAACATTTTAATGTGTATGTAATGAAATATCTTAAGTAGAAATATATTTCATAAGCTGAAGTCCAGTGTGCCTTTCATTGTTGAAGAAATAAGGTTCCGTGCTCAATTTATGTCATGAACAAAATGATTTGAAGACTCAATTTACCCTCTAATGAGTTTTGCCACATCAGGTAATTATCATTTAATTTACCATCACAAGCATTATTTAAACAAGAAAAGGCCCTTGCACTAACAAGGAAGCATCTGTATCTCACACCAGGAAAAGGGGAGTGCAGTCAAGCTTTGGATCAGCCCTCTACCTGTCAGGGAAAGAGAAGGAGGAGACAAAAAAGGCAAGGAAATTTATGAACTACAAAAAAGGAGAAATTCAATCTTACTATCAACCTTCCTAAAAAATATATAATACTTAAAATCTATATTATATAATCTATATATTGATCTTTTAATAATTTAACATGCTCTGAAGGAAGCAGTGGAATGAAAAAAATAAGTCTATGAAATCGAAGAAATCACAGTTTTAATATCAACTTCATTAATTACTATTTCTGGGCATCCAAACAAGGTACTTAGTATTTTTGGTACTTAGGGAAGACATATATACAAAAAAAAAATACATATACAAAATAGGTATTTTTCCCCATGTTTTACCAAAAAATACATACATATACAACATATATATATACAACATACATATATAAAAATACATACATATATAACAGATACATATATATGTATATGTTGTGTATGTACATGTACATGTTGTATATGTATTTTTGGTAAAATATGGGGAAAAAATACCTATTAACTAGTTTGAACTGATTAGATGAGGAAAAAATATTTAAAAGAGCTGGCATGCTTTAGGCATTTAATATTTCTTATGTAAATTAATAAATGTAGGCATATATAATATATTTTTATGCACATTGTATTATCTCCTCAAAATAACAATTTATTTTTACTTATATACTGGATCTCTAATCTGTCTAATGGTAAAATACAAGTTTTGTGTTTAAAATTGGACTTGAATAGAAAAGAAAGACCAAAAATTTTTAAGAAGTGGAATGATTGTTTATGCATGATTCCCAATATTAAGAATAGGGTTTGTAAAATCAATAAATCAATAAATGAGTCATTTGTTCTAATATTCATATTTCTCATATACAAAATGTACTTAAAATATAATTCATAGATATAGGTGATATATTAGGGTATTGGAAAACAGGAATCCATTAGTTATATCTAATTTCAAGCTATATGATAATGACTCATATCAAAAAGGTAGTACTTTACACAAATTCCATAAAGATGAGTTGGTTTTTAACAGTGTTCTTTTGCCTGCTGTATTGTGTGTTCTATGTTGTTTTGATGTAGTTTCTGTTTATAAATAGTAACATCCTCCTTTCTCAAGACATTCAATCATGTCAAGTGTAACCTATGGATTTTTCTGGCTTTACTTAGTGAAGATTTATGAATGAATAAGTCAGTGAAGAAAAATTATTCCTTTCATGCAGATTTTACTTTATAATATGACAGGGAACACACATCACAGTAAAGTATGTTTGCATATATAGGATAGAGTAACATAAAATTAAAAATAATGAAAATTAATATGTTAACAAAAGCAGTATGTGGTCATACTTGTGGAATGAATGTTTTTGGTAGTGTGAAATACCAAAAACCTCTATTGCTTGATATTTTCAATGTTAACCCCCAAATGGTGGTGGTAGTTTTCTTAAACAGAGGACAAAATGACATGCGTGATGAGGGATAAAGTACATTTTTCTAGAAACACATTTGCTTTCTGTTTTATGATTAGGTATAGAATGTTTGCTGTAGGCCAACATCAAACAAAAACCCCCATACTTGAATATTAATGCCTAAGAGTATCTTACCAGAAAACAAAAGTTTTCATGTTTTAATAAAGATAAAATATTTTAAATGTCTGGTTGACATAATAAATAACAGAAAGTCAAATTCAATGGAATAGCTGTACTACATATCATTATGTAGTACAGCATATCGTTATGTAGTACTGCATATCATTATGTAGTACTACATTATGTAGATATATAGCTGTACTATATATCATTCTACTTATTATTATGTTAGTGACTTTCTCAACATTTTTGCTACAGTGATTTTAGAAATCTGAAAATGCTATCAGAGATTTCTACCTCACAAATAAAAGGAGACAGACTTCGACCAAGATCAGTTTTAGAGTCATTCTTGAAATAGTTTATCATTACCTTGGCACCCCCAAAATACTTAATATTCTATAAAACAAATCTGAAAAAATTATAGACTGAGAGCATGATTACATCATTTAATTTGCATAAGGAAAAAGTGATTTTGCAAAATACGTAAAATATGTTATATGTTTGGAAGAGACAAAGGAAGATTCCGAATGGAAGTCAATCTGAAGGAGAGAACATACCTTTAATAACTTCTGACACACACACACACACACACACACGTAGGTATATATACACATATATATAAAACCGAAGCATGTTTATACATATTCTCAGATTAATAAGAGTTTCCGTATACACATCAATTTAATGGTTTTAATATAATTAAGTGGATATAGAAAGTTACTATGGATCAGAGGAAAGTGAAGGGACAGTCAATGCCTTTAAAAGTACATGTTGATTCAGATTGGATAAAGTAAATGAAGAAGATCATGGAGATTGTAATAACATTGACACCAGTCAAACTGAACTTGCTAAATGGAGGCAAAACAAATATCCAACATACTCCCACAGTTGCTGTGTTATTCCTGTCATTATATCCTAAATGAATATACAGTACCAGAAACCAATTAGATTAGCTCTGTTGTTGTGATTCTTGAGGATGATTGTATTCACTGTGGTGGAGCATATCAAGAGGAGAAACAGAAGACATGGTAATAGGAGGAAGCATAGGGTATGTCCTTTCACTTGGCAAACAGATGATTGGATGAACAAACTGTAGTAGAGCCACACAATGGAATACTTCTTTGTAATAAAAAAGAATGAGCTCTCGGTACACAACGTAAAGTGGATGAATCTCAAGCTAATTACGCTGAGTGAAAGGAGTTGGCCAAAAATCTTTATGATTTCATTTATATAAAAGACTAAGAATTACAAACCAATAAGGAGTGACAGAAAATCAGTAGTTTCCTATGAACGAGGCCAGGCACAGAGGGGGCGAGGTTACAAAGGGGCCTCACTATACTTTTGGGATTGATGAATAGGTTCATTATCTTGAGAGTGGTTATGGTTTCAGAAGTGTGTATGTATGCTAAACTTATCCAATGGTACATTTAAATGTGTGTAGTTCATTGTATGTCAGTGGTACTTTAATTAAAATAAGACTTTCCAGAGTCAGTTTGATCAGGAACCCTTGAATCACAGATGTGATTTTAAGATTTTTCAAAATAATTGAGATCATTTAGGTGAAAAATATTATTTACTGTATTATGTAGATGTTGCCACCCTGAGTGAAGAATAAAGCTATCTATGAAAAGAAAAGGAAAAAAAAGGTCAGATTTCTGATGTTCTCATTCAGGTGTAATTCTACTTACCGGTAAGTATATCCTACGACTATGATAAAAATTTCAGACTTGTACAATAAGAGAAAGTATGGGTTTTTATATTTCCTTCTCCTCTCCCACTAAAACTTTTAATATAGAACCTACATGTATATAGCCTGGGAATTTAAAAAATTTATTGAAATTTTTTTCAATTTACTAATATTTTTATAGAAACTTCAGCCAGTATGTATATGTCTGTATATTTGTTTGCTGTTGGCAGTTTATTGATTGCTTTAAAAACTCATAAATCTATTAGTCTTTGAATTATGTTTACAATAGAGATAGAACATTTATACTTCTATGAAAAAATGCAACATCAATGGTTTGGAAAATAATGTTTTCTGCAAGTTGGCAAACTATAGGCACTTCAGTAGGATAACAGCTCCTTTTCCACTTGCTTCTACTATAATAACTGGTCTAGTTCTTCAAAGAACAAATGAACAGGGATCATAACGTAAGAGCCCAGTTTAATACCTGGTTAAGTCAAGTAAAGGAAACATATTTGTCTAAAGTAATTTGGGTAATTCTTTAAATCTTCCCTGTGATTCTTTTTCATTTTTCTATTTACTATCTTTTTCTATTTACTTCCCCAAGGACACCAGGTCATACAACCATCTGCACCAGGCTCTATGGTCAGGAAGGAATGCCCCTCACTAGCCATAAACAGTTTTCTCTTGCTCAGCTGATGACCTTGGCTGCAGTGACCAGTGTAGTCTCACCTTGAATACTGCCTTCACATTTTCATCCTGTCTCCCTATCTGCCTGAGCTAATCTGTTTCAGGGTTCTCTTTGTTCACTACATCCTGAGAATTAATGTTTATCCTAGTTTGGTGATTTCTAGCAGGGAAACATGATCTCTTTACAAAATCTTGTTAATGATATTTCACTTCAGGGACTAAGACCTGTTTTACTGCAGTTTTTGCCTTTGCCTTCTTCAAATCATTATCTTTCGCTCCCAACTGATAGCAAAGAGCCAAACGCCCAGGTTTAATTTGCAATGTCCTTGCTTAATTCAAACTTGCCGCTATACTCTCAGGGTAGCCCAATTTATCTTTTGAAAACACTTTCCACTGTAAAATGCTTTCAACTCTTTTCTGTTCTCTTGCTGTGTATTACACATGCCTGTGTTACTACCTTACACACTGGAGGAAATTAGACTTGTCTAGTTCAGGAAATTAGCATGTTCTCTTAGATATTTTGAAAGGTAAGATTTACCTTATAATCAGTACTCAACCTATCAAAATAACGGCTGCCTTGGCTGTAGGTCAGGAGGACAAGTTCAGGGAAAACGGTGCATCTGCTGGAGCAGGCAGAATAGTCTGTTTCATTTCTACAATAGCTAACATAATAATAGAAGAACCAGTAATGAGGGCTGGTGAGGGTCCTAACATACACGGTGGTCTTTAGCACCATCATTCGTGTTATCGCTGTGAATCACTGACATAACTGTACTATTTCTGATTTGAAAAGCTATAGATGGCTCCTCAATTTCTTTTACAACGAAATCAAAACTTTTCAGTATGACACTCAAAGAGCCCTTATTTTGTCTCCAAACCACATTTCTTGCATCATTTTCTCCTCTTTCTTGCTCACTTCCCAAACACAGCCTTCTCATTCTTCCAGGCCACTAACAGTGCAACTTCTTGTATGTCTGAGAGATGTTTCCATCTTGTCTTCACTAAGCAAAGTTTTCGCTCAAATCCAAAGCCCAGCACAGGCTTCTTTGAAACTTTTCCTAGCCAGGCCTGATCCTCTTTGAAATGTACTTTTTGGAAATATTACTGTGCTGCTTCAGGGAAAAGGAGCTCTGTGTACACCTCTTGTGGCACTGTGATTCATGGAGTTGTTAACAAGTGATTCTTATTAAAATGAGAACCTTGAGAATAGGAAATAGGACTTTTTCACTTTGTACTTCTAGATATGTGCACATGCCTGGCACATCACAATAGATCTTCAATCTATATTTGTGGAAGGAGTACGTGAAAATCTTATGTAGTGATTTTCTTGGGTAGGCAAATGGAGTGTGGCAACAGAAATATCTGGGGACTGCAAAACGCAAATATACAACCAGATAGAGAGTTCTCAAAAGAGAGAAAAATGCAAACAGAACCAGATATAGAATCTGGAGTGATTAGAGTTTTTGTCTATTCCTAAGAGAACAAGTAAGAAAGGTCTGAATTTTAGTCCCAAGTAAACAGGAATATTAGGAAAAGTATCAATCAAGGTCTTAGACATAGAGAAATAAGAGTAAATCAATTAATGGAACTAGGCTATAAGGTTAGAGTGGCTTATTTTAAGAAAACCAGAGTTCATTGTCGAAATGACACAAGGAACAAGGTACCAGAGATGGTGCTCCTTAAACTAACCCCGACTAGGAGCAGACTTAGCCCAAGGTGTCCATGTCTTTTGCAATTTATTCGCATCACTCCGTGTTCATGGAAAGAAAAAACGTTAATCAAAAAGGCTTGTCACTTGAAGTTCCACACTTCAGGGTGTTACTTTAGGTTCTGCACCTGTGCCTATTTCAAATTTTCTGGTCTTTGTGGTGTTTTCTATATATTTATGGTTTGGGGCTAGTTGTTTTCATTGTTATTATTTTTAATCCATAACTGACTCTCTACTTAGGACTTCTGAAACAATGGCACGGTGCTTTTCCCCCACCAGATGTTGCTTTTCATTTCCTCCTCCTTGAATTTATTTGCTCAGCTGCCAAGCAACTCCTGATTTGCTCTCTTCTAGGTTCACCCTCTACTGGCTTATGCCACAAACTATATCAGGGCTTATGACCTCAAATTTCTGAGAGTGAAGGGACTCAGAATTTGAGTGAGTGCAGTATTCTAGAGGAGTCAAGCAGTTATAATCATCCTTCTTATAACATTCCTCCTGTTCATTTTTGAATCTCTATAAAGAAATAGTTGAGGCTGGGTAATTGATAAAGAAGGCAGGCTTACTTGGCTCATGGTTCTGCAGCCTGTACAGGAAGCATGGCATCCGCACCTGTTCAGCTCCTGGGGAGGCTTCAAGTAGCTTTTACTCATGGTGGAAGATGAAGCTAGAGCAGGTACATCACGTGTCAATTGCAGGAACAAGAGGAGAGAGGATGGAGGTCCCAGATGTACAAACAACCAGATCTCACATGATCTAATGGAGTGAGAACTCACTTATCACCAAGCAGATGGTGCTAAGCCCTCATAAGGGATCTACTGACATGATCCAATCACCTCCCACCAGGCCCCACTTCCAACATGAAGAATCACATTTCAACATGAGATTTGGAGGGGACAAACCTCCAAACTATGTCCCCTCCAAACACATATCAAGGACTACTTTGGTTATCTCAGTATCATCTTATTAGTTTCTGCTGCCACCATAAGACAAAATTCAAATAGTATAAAAGTTAGAGGGGAATTGCCATTCTTCCCTCTGTGTTTATTTATTCACTTTAATTTGAGGAGTTTATTTAAATAAAAACATGAAGTTTTTCAATGGCAAGAAAACCATGGTGATAGGACTCTGTTAACACTGGCCAAGAAAACATCATAGGACAGCCACAGTTTTCTGGCTTACCAGGCTGTAATCAAATGAGGATGTGAAGAGTGAAGATCTCCCAAGGAGGGTGCTTTACTTCAACTAGAAAAACAAACTGTGCTCTCCATAATTGTTTTTGAGTTAGAAGAGGCTTTGATGTTTTTCACTTTTCCTTCTATGAAAGAAAACACATTATGACTTTTAAGTTATACAAACAAAACTTTTTTAAAAAAAATGCATATTCATGCCCCAAGCCAACTTTTCCTAATTAGTCAGATGGAGAACTAATGGAGTTGTTGGAAAGCTGATTGAATACTTAAGAGCCCAGGAATAACATCAATCACCATTTGGAGAAAAGAGAATGTGTTTAGCAATAGGTTGGTAAACTGAGAAGCCTCAAGTTAGCCTGGAGGGAAGTTGTAGGACTGCTCCAACTCTAATCCCCAAATTCCCTCTCTTCATTGGTTAAAGGAGGCTGCCAGTGGTAGAGTTCTGTTATTACCTCTGTTTAGTTTTCCTCCAAAGTCCCCTAACCTCAGTTATTCTGAAGTAGTAATAATAACATATCTGGTCATATCTTAGAGGTGAAACAATTTCTTGCAGCAGGTTGGGCCTTCATTTACTATTTCTTTAATTCATCCATCTAACAAGCAATTTCCATGTATATTGTAATCCTTATGTATTACATAGGATTACATATATTAAGCAGGTAATGTATGTAGGTTCATTGTGTGGAAATTGCAGAAATATGTAAAAATATTCTTAGCATTGTTTCCCTGACCTGGCAAGAGTAGAATCAGGAATTGGAAAGTTGTTAAGAGAATTTGTCATTTAAACCTCCTCTAAAATGTTGGATTTTATTAAAAACATATTTATGTATTACTTTTATTTAAGAGTAATTATCTTTCCTAAGAATCTTGTCAATTTTCCCAGACAGGACGCTGAATCTAGAGATAACATATTTTTTAGGAATAAGGTAAACCAGGCCACCTCTTGCAGAACACAGAGCACCTAACTCAGGTGTGGGCCATGGTGGAGCCGAGGTCAACAATGGCTGACCAGCACACTCCAGGACATTCCATAGTGGCTTGCTCTTTCCTCTTCTTCTGCTTTCAGAACAATAACCTGCCATCCTTTTTATTTTTCAAATTTGATTGATTCTAAACAAAAATACCAGGCAGTTATTTTCATATTTTATAGCTCAGGGTCACTTAAATTATAATTAATTTTTACTGATCCCATCATTTCAAATTCATCTTAGGCAATTTAACAAGAAAAGGTCTAAATGTTTTTTTTTAAATACGTTAATAAGGATCTGTACATGTTGAATCTCTAATTACCTGTGTATTATCTCTGCTCAGTCTTGAGTGAAGTCTGAGTGAATAATTTCTTCAATGATCCAATTTTTCCGTTTTTTTCCCCTCAATCATTTAATGCACATGACTATATCCTAAGTTTAGTGAAGCAGAAAACAAAGTAGAAATATATTTTAAAGCACAATTATTACAGAATGCTTCCAGTTTCTATCTTCTCTAAATGAATAACGTCTGCAGGTTTAAGCTATTTTCTCTCATCTGGATCTTCTCTTTGTCTCTGGATCCTTTGTCACATAATGAGAAGTTGAATGCCGAAATTTGAAGTTTCACAAAAGAGAAAACTAAATTGAAAAATAAATAGTCTTCTCAGTTTTTGTATTCATGATAATTATAAAGCAAAACAGCAGCAACTGAGATATTTAGTTCAAATATAAGCACAATATAAACACTGGCTGTGTTAACAACTGGTAAGATTTCAAAATCCCTCCTAGTTGTGCTTCATTACTCCAGGTATAAATATTTACTCAACTTGAGATAAAATTTTTCTCAAAAAAGATTAATAATATATATAAGGGTTTTTTTTTGTCTGAATGCAGAGCTGAATATCTGTTTTACTTCATTTCATGTTTTATATCAGCACAGTCAAACTTTCTCAACAAAAAAGCAGTCTGATTTAAGCCACGGTCGCAGATCTTTGCCAGACTGTAACAACTTTCATTAGAGATGAGTATTTTACATACTTACCATGATTCACTCAGTTGGGGGTTCTTTATTGTTATCATTTCAATTCAATAACAAAAAATAAGAAAAAAATGGAGCCCTGGATAAAATTTCAATTACTAAGCAAAGTAAGAAGTAATTACAGTTTTCAACAATACAGAAGCAATTCAATGTATAAACTCTGTATTCCCATTTTATAGCACTAAAAATCTTTAAAATATTTTCCAAACAGTTCATTGCTAACATCAGCAGTCTCCCCTCCACTGTCCCCCAAACATTCTCAAATTATTTCTTTTGTGATAATAACTTTGAAATCCTTCAGATTTTTAAATAATATATTTTCAGAAGTTTTGGTTGAATGCATAATGTTAAACTGAACTTCCTAGGTTAGGCAGGATATATTTGAATGTTGCTTGTACCTTCTGCAATATAGTACTTCTAATGGGACTAGAATAAACAAACTGAGGATATCGGCTTGATAGCTTCTGTGATGTTTTTCTGTTCTCTGTTTTTTACCTACAAGTGGCTTTTAGCAGTGAGGAATAAAGATGATTGACAGAAAATAATGTTAATTGCATGGAATTTAAAGTTATAGGGATCTTACCCCATCCTAGTTTCATTTAATACTAATATAGCCTATGACAATTCACTTATGTGGCTGCCTCAATCCTTAGTTTTCACAATTATAAAACTAGAGTTATGGGAACAGGTACTCAATAGAAATATTGTGAGAAATAATAGCATAATGTACAATAAGCAATCAACATATGTAATGACTATTAATGCTGTTAATATAGAACATAAATAAATGAACATAATTTTCAACCACTTACAAATATTTCAATATAATTTGGAAATGAATTACAAATTAGAGAAAAATAGAAAAAGACTATTGTCCAATAAAATAGCTATTCACAGTCACCCTGTTACACTGAATTTGATTGCTTATATAGGTTCTGCATTAATGAAAAGGAGAGGACAAGAAAGTAGATACTTTCTTTTCCTAGAACATTCATTAAATTAAAAGTGCTGAGACTTCTGGTTTCCAGTTCCACTTATAAGTCACCACTCTGTTCTAACAACAGCAAAAAGTGGAGTGACTGATAAGTCAACTTTTATTAGATCAATAAAAGGTGATGGAAAACAGTTGTCTTCACTGTTTTGGAGATTGGAGAGACAGACAAGTGAATACATTGGGTCACAGATTACCAGAGCAGAGTCTCACCATTGAAAACCTTGGCAGGAATGAGTACTGGGGTTGCAAACCTGAAATATAGTTGATGAATTGGTGGGGCACAAAGTAGACAAGTCTGAGAATTAAAAACTCCAGGGGAACCCACAAAATGAAGCTCACACTTTTGTGAGATTTACCTCCAGGAACTCTACCCACTTCTCTCAGTAAATATCAGAGAAAAGTCTCCTCATCATTCTGGTGTGGGGATAGGAAAAGAAACCACTTCAGAATATGCCAGAGCATTCTGTTAGAAAGGTTTGCACTCAGGAGAAACTCTTTAACCAGAGCTTATCCTCTTGGGTTTCATCAGAACCTTGGGGAAGGGAAATGCCCAATTTCAGCCACTTACATCCTCATACATGGAGGAAGGGAAATACAGAATCTCAGCCCACTCTA
Source organism: Pongo pygmaeus (assembly GCF_028885625.2). NCBI lineage: Eukaryota > Metazoa > Chordata > Mammalia > Primates > Hominidae > Pongo > Pongo pygmaeus. Next base: position 102,155,892 of record NC_072387.2, read on the forward strand.
ACCATCCACAAAGGGAAAGGAAAATACCCATCTTTAGCCTACTCTAGCCTTCCTTTTCTATTTATGGGGTGGTGGTGCTGAGAAGCACTTCTGAAGTTCAAGTCCGGAGGCATAGGCTTAAAAAAAGACTGAGACTGAATCACAGGACTATAGAATGCTTCCTGTTCCTGACACCTTACTACTGCATTATTGAAGACCTGTTTACAGCGGTCCTTTTACTACAACATGCTACTAGCTACATCATGTCCAGTTATCAAGAAAAAATTGCAAGGCATACCAAAAGGCAAAAAAGAGAAACAAACCCACAATTTGAAGAGGCAGAGCAAGCAGACATGACAGGGATATTGGAATTTTCAGACTGGGAATTTAAACAAACATGATTAATAGGCTAAAGGCTCTTAATGGATACGTAAAGTAGACAACATGAAAGTACAGATGGGAAATTTAAACAGAGATAGAAATCCTAAGCAACAAAAAAAAACATACTATGGGTCAAAAATATTGAAACAGAAATGGAGAACATTAAGCATCATACTGGAAGAAATACTACTTTTAAATATAATACTTCCTTCTCAATATGCATCTATTTTATTTCCTTTTCTTTAGCAAATGCTATAGGACAAAAGGAAATATATACATCTAGAAAAGGAAGAAATTGTCTTTATTCTCAGATGACATGATTGTCTATGTAAAATATCTGAAAGAACTGACAAAACTCCCAGAACTAATTGATCATAGCAAGGTTGTAGGAATATACATAGTCAATCGCCTTCTGTATTAGTTCATTTTCATACTGCTATGAAGAAATACCCAAGACTGAGTAATTTATAAGGAAAAAGAAGTTTAATAGATTCACAGTTCCACATGGCTGAGGAGGCCTCTCAATCATGGTGGAAGGTGAAGGAGGAGCAAAGGCATGTCTTACATGGCAGCAGGCAAGAAAGCATGCTCAGGGAGACTGCCCCTTTATAAAACCGTCAAGTTGCATGAGACTTATTCATTATCACAAGAACAGCATGAGAAAAGCCCACCCCTATGATTCAGTTACCTCCACTAGGTCCCTCCCACGACACATGGGGATTAAGGGAGCTACAATCTGAGATTTCGCTGGGGACACAGCCAAACCATATCATTCTGCCCCTGGCTGCTCCCAAATCTCATGTCCTTACAATTAAAAACACAAAAGCACAATCATGCCCTTCCAACAGTCTCTCAGAGTCTTAACTCATTCCAGCATTAACTGAAAAGTCCAAGTCCAAAGCCTCATCTGAGACAAGGCAAGTCCCTTCCTCCTATGAGCCTGTAAAATCAAAAGCTAGTTAGTTACTTCCTAGATACAATGGGGGTACAGGCATTGGGTAAATATACCTATTCTGAATGGGAGAAATTGGACAATACAAAGGAGCCACAGTCCCCATGCGAGTCCAAAATCCAATAGGGCAGTCATTAAACCTTAAAGTTCCAAAATGACCTCATTTGACTCCATGTCTTACATCCAGGTGACACTGATGCAAAAGGTGGTTCCCATGGCCTTGGGAAGCTCTGCCTCTATGGCTTTGCAGGGTACAGTGCTTCTGTTCTGACTGGTTTCATAGGCTGGCGCTGAGTGTCTGTGGCTTTTCCAGGTGCATGGTGCAAGCTGTCAGTGGAACTACCATTCTGGGGTCTGGAGGATGGTGGCCTTCTTCTCACAGCTCCACTAGGCAGTGCCCCAGTGAGGACTCTGGGTTGGGGGAGGACTCCAACCCCACATTTCCCTTCTGCACTGCCATAGCAGAGGTTCTCCATGAGAGTTCCACCCCTGCAACACACCTTGGCCTAAACATCCAGGCGTTTTCATACATCCTCTGAAATCTAGGTGGAAGTTCCCAAACCTCAAATCTTGTCATCTGTACACCTGCGGGACCCACACCACATGGAAGCTGCCAAGGCTTGGGGCTTGAACCATTTGAAGCCATGGCCCAAGCGGTATGTTAGTTCTTTTCGGCCACAGCTGGAGTAGCTGGGGCACAGGACACTGAGTCCCAAGGCTGAATACTGAAGGCGGGCCCTGGTCCTGGTCAAAGAAACCATTTTTCTCTCCTAGGACTATGATGGAAGGGGCTTCTGTGAAGGCCTCTGACATGCCCTGCAGACATTTTCTCCATTGCTTTAGTGATTAACATTCTGCTCCTCATTACCTATGCAAATTTCTGCAGCTCGCTTGAATTTCTCCCCAGAAAATGGGTCTTTCTTTTCTACTGCTTTGTCAGGGTACAGATTTTTCTAATGTTTATGCTCTGCTTCCTCTGGAATGCTTTGCTCCTTAGAAATTTCATCTGTCAGATACCCTAAATCATCTGTCTCAAGTTTAAAGTTCCACAGATCTCTAGGACAGGGTTAAAATGCTGCCAGTCTCTCTGCACAGCAAGAGTGAACTTTACTCCATTTCCTAACAAGTTCCTCATCTCCATCTGAGACCACCTTAGCCAGGACTTTATTGTCCATATCACCTCAGCATTTTGGTAAAGTCATTCAACAAGTCTCTAGGAAGTTCCAAACTTTCCAATCTCTTCATGTCTTCTGAGCCCTCCAAGTCTCTATGAAGTTCCAAACTTTCCCACATTTTCCTATCTTCTTCTGAGCCCTCCAAACTGTTCCAACTTATCCCTGTTACTCCATTGTAGTGTAGTAGTTTCAGCTAGCATTGGGCAATTTGGAGTATGGTTAAGTATCTTTGATCTCATACACACTGAAAAATGTTCATTGGATGTGTATAAAAATCTGAGTTTATACATCTGAGCTAGAGAATTACCAAAGCCACTGCGAATGTGCTATTTTAGAATTAATTTCAATAAATCCATGTTTCTACAGATCTCACATTCACAGAAGGCATTAAAGGGCAGGTAAAGCAAGGTATTTTAATATAACAATTTTATTTAAAGTAAATACATATTTTCTAATCAGTAACATAATTATCAGGTAGCTGATATTCTTTTGGCTATGTCTTTACAGTGAATTAAATATATTTATGATGCTAAATGCACACACACATACATTGTAAAAACATTTTTGTATTTGTATGAGGCCAAAAATATGTATGGTTTTTGTACATTTGAACAAAAACATATGAGAATTAACATGTTAGCTAAGTGTTTACATTTTGTAGCAAACTAAGATGTATCTTTAAATACTTTACCAAGATTAGTATTGTCTTAGTATTTGATGTTGTCTGAGTAGAGATGGAATTTTGGATTACTAATTAAGGTCAGAATCAGGAAATAGTTGCATATTATACATTTCCTAGTAAAGTTTTATGAAAATGGTAATTATGTAGTTTGTTTTCAAGGAAACCATAATGGTATATAATGATGAAAACAGGTGAAATTGTGGAAAGTAACCCTTCATTCAAAGACTATGTTCATAATCTAAGCCAAAAATGAACATTAAGTAAGTGAATGCAATCAAAATCTAGAATATCTATTCCTGGTTCGTGAAATCTGACTGAATCTAATTTTTAAAAAAGAGATGGGAATCTCTATGTCACCCAGACTGGTCTTGAACTCCTGGCCTCAAGTGATCTTCCAGCATGTACAAGAAAGCGTGTATAGCAGAATTGCCTTTTGTAAAACCATCGGATCTCATGAGACTTATTCACTATCATGAGAGCAGTGTGGGAAAACCTACCCTCATGGTTCAGTTATCTCCCACTGGGTCCTTCCCATGACACATGGGTATTCTTGGAGCTCCAATTCAAGATGAGATTTGGGTGGAGACACAGCCAAATGATATCACCTTCCTATATAGCTCTAGTAAACAAATGTAATTTTAAATAAAAAATACAATGCCATTTATGTTAGCAGTAGCCCCCCCCCCAAAAAAAAAGAAATAGGTAAAAATTGAACAAAATATCTTCAAGGTTTATCTGAGGAAAACAACAAAACTATGATAAAAGAAATCAAAGAAGAACTACGCAAATGGAGAGATAGTCTACATTCATAAATAGGAAGACTCAATAGTGTCAAGATTTTAGTTCTTCACAACTTGATCGATTCAGTGCAATCCCAATTAAAACCCCAGCAAGCTATTTTATATTGTCAGGATGATTCTAATGTTTATATGGAGAGGCAAAAGGTACACAGTAGCCATATTGAAGGAGAATTACAAAGGAGAGAATATTGAAAAAGAACGAAGTTGGAGACTGACAATACCAGATTTCAAGACATATTATCAAGCACAGTAATTAAGACAGCGTGGTGCTGATGAAAGAATGATAGACAAATGGATTAGTGGAACAGAATACAGATCCTAGAAATAGACCCACATGAATATAGTCAACTGATTTTGACAAAGGAGCAAAGGAAATGCGATGGTGCAAAATAGTCTTTTCAAGAAATGATGCTGGAACAACTGGATTTACATGCAAAATTTTACAAAGAAAATCTAGACACAGACTTTACACCATTCACAAAAATACGCTCAAAATAGACCATAGACCTAAATGTAAAACACAAAATTATAAACTCTTAGAAGATAATCTAGGTAAAATTCTAGATGAACTTGGTTATGGAAAAGGCTTTTTAGATATACCACCAAAGGCACAATTTATGAAAGCAATAACTGGTAAGCTGAACTTCATTAAAATTAAAAACTTCTGCTCCGTGAAAGAATATGACAAAAGAATGAGAGGTGAATCCATAAATTGGTAGAAAATAATTGCAAAAGATACGACAGATAAAGGATTGTTATCCCAAAGATACAAAAATACATAAAACTCAACAATAAGAAAACGTACAACCTCATGAAAAAAATTGGCCAAAGACCTCAAAGGACACCTCATGAAAGATAAACATATAAAATATCCTGCACATTTTAGATCATCAGGCAAATGCAAATTAAAACAACCATAAAATACCACTATATACCTATTAGAGTGGTCAAAATTCAAAACACCAAATGCTGGCAAGGATGTGGAGCAACAGGAACTATCAATACTTGTTGCTGGGAATGCAAAATGGTACTCTGGGAGACAGTTTCTTACAGTTTCTTACAAAATTAAATGTACTCTTATATGTTCCAGCAATCACAGTACCCAAATGAATTCACATGAAAATTGGCACATGGATATTTACAGCAGATTTATTTGTAATTGACAAAACCTGGAAGCAACCAGGTTGCTCTTCAGTAGGTAAACACATACATGCGGTACATCCTACAATGGAATATTATTCAGCATTGAAGAGAAATAAGCTGTCAAGCCATGGAAAGAATATTACATGCATATTATTAAAAGAAAGAAGCCAATATTAAAAGGTTATATACCATGTGATTCCCACAATATGAGATTCTGCGAAGGGCAGAATTGTGGTGACAGTAAAAAAAAATCAGTGGTTGCTAGAGGTACAGGAGTGGGAGGGATGAAAGATGGAGCACAGATGATTTAAGGGAACTGAAATCATTTTCCATAGTACCCTAATTGTGGATACATGTTATTATACATTTTTCCAGACCCAAAGAATGTACAATATCAACAGTGAATCCTAATGTAAACTCTGGATTTTGCGTGATTATGATATGTCAATATAGATTCATCAATTAAAAGTAGCACTTAGTGTGTGATGTTGACAATGGGGGAGGCTATGCATGTGTGAAGGCAGGAGGTATGTGGGAAATCTCTGTATCTTCCTCTCAATTTTTGCTGTAACCTAAAACTGCTTTTAAAAAAATAAGTATTAAGTGATGGCTTGACATAAGCTGGATCATCTCAAAATATTTCTAGTCAAAGAACAGATCACAGAGGTGAATCTAGTACATACATATATTGTATGTATGTGTCATATGTATTTATGTTATATATTATATACAATATATACATTATGATATTTGACTACAGCATTCTATTCTTCCAATATTTCTTCATGCTTGTCTTGCTGGTAATAAAGAGAGTCCTCAGGGAAAAATGTTTTATTATGTTGTGATGTGTTAATTTTGGGGAATTGTTTTCCAGTTATGAATATTTACTTCAATAAGGTTTCCAATAAGAATGCTTTGTGTATTTGAGTAATCAAGGATATCTTTAAGAAGCCATTAAGTGCTTTGGATAAGACGGTCTCATCTTATCTCACCAAAATTGAGAAATATGTACAGAGAATCATCCTTTATAACATTAACTACACTTCTGCTATGTTTATTCCAACTTTCCATTAAGAAATGATCTAAATGGTATTATAACTACCCAATTAGCTAGCAGTGTCCAATTTGGAGTATGATTAAGAATCTTTGGTCTCATACACACTGAAAAATGATCAGTGGTTGTATATAAAAATCTGAGCTTATACATCTGAGCTAGAGAATTACCAAAACCACTGCAAATGCTGTGCTATTTTAGAATTAATTTCAATAAATCTATGTTTCTGCAGATCTTGACATTCTCAAAAGGCATTAAAGGGCAGGTAAAGCCAGATAGTTTAATGTAACAATTTTATTTAAAGTAAGTACCTATTTTCTAATCAACAACTTATAATTATCAGAGAGCTGATTATCTTGCTGTGTCTTTACAATGAATTAAATGTATTGATGACAAATGCACACGCATAAATTTTCAAAAACATTTCTTTCTTCATATGAGGCCAAAAATATGCAGGGTATCTGTACCTATGAACAAAAAAAATATATGAAAATGAGCACGTTAGCTAAGTGTTCACTTTTTATAGTAAACTAAGACGTATGTTTAAATATTTTACCAAAATTAATAGTGCCTTAGTATTTGATGTAGTTTGAGATGGAATTCTGGATTATTAATTAAGGACACAATCAGGAAATAGTTACATATTACACATTTCCATAGTAAAGTTGTATGAAAATGGTAATGATGTGGTTTATTTTCAAGGAAACAGTAATGGTGTACAATGATGAAAACAAGTCGAATTGCGGAAAGTAACCCTTTATTCAAAGACTATGTTCATGATCCACGGCAAAAATGAACATTAAGCAAGTGAATGCAATCAAATCCTAGAGCGTCTACTCCCAGTTTCTGAAATCCGACTGAACCTAACTTTTTAAAAAAAGATAGGAATCTCTCTATGTCATCCAGACTGGTCTTGAACTCTTGGCCTTAAGTGATCTTCCAGCTCCAGCCTCTCAAGTAGCTGGGACAACAGGTGGTTTGCCACTACTCCTGGCTTTGAACCTAAATGTTAAATACATTTGAAAATAGTTACAAAATGAAAATAGTCTTGGATTTTCAAGTACTTTAAAAATTTTTACTTGGAAACATTCCCCTAATATTTTAAGCAATGTCATTTTAATTGCTTTTTTTTGATTTTTGAAAGGGCTGAACTTGAAACTGTTAAGATATAAAATAAAAAATCAGACAAACGGTTGTATTGATTATAAAATAAACCACTGCTGTAGCTTTTAAAAGAGCCTAAATATTTGGCTTTTAGACCTAACAGGTATAAAAACCCAATCTGCCTTTTATGCATAAAATAATGAAACCATTTGCCTCCTTATATTTTGTGCTATATAGCATTTAGTGTCTTCGGATAGGCCAATTGGTTGTAAAATCAAAAATATTATCTAATGAACGTTATTCTCTCATAAAGCACTAAAGCAGCAAAGGAGTTATCTTTAACACGTGGTTTTCAAAATTGCATTTTTTACTACAGTCCATCTTCATTTTTTAAAAAATTTGGTAATAATAGACATATTTTAAGCAATCTTTGCTGGCAACATGATGAAAATAATGATTTTTATTTTAGTTTCAGGAACGTTTGAATAAAAAGTATGTCCACATTCTCAAGTAGAGATTAGGTGATAAAATAGTTAAAAAATATCAAATTACAGGCATCATTAAATTTCCATAAATTTTTCCTAATAAAAAGGAATTCTAGGGGCTTTACTTTGGTGTTTCACAATAAACTTTATCTTATCAAGCATGTATGGAGAAAATAAATTTAGTCACTAGTTCCATCTATACTGGGACTAATCTTTAAAGGCATACTGTTGTATCATATATTGTCAACTTCCAACTTTTGGTAAGAGATATATGAGAGACACAAAGATTTTTTTAAATTGTAAGATAAAGATTATAGAAGACAGTATCATACAAATTATAAGATTAAATGAAATTATTTGTGTGAATAATTTCAAAGTAATGCTATAAGAGTTTTAGAAACTTGTTTTACAGAAAAAAATTGTAAATTTTCTTCAAAAATATATTGATTGCATAATTAAGAGGTAAGTTGCTGATGTAGTAAAATAAAGTTTGTATAAAAAATAAAATTTTATTAATTAAAAACTTAGCTAGGTACAGTGGCTCATGCTTGAAATCACAGTGCTTTGGGAGGCTGAATGGGAGAATTGCTTGAGTCCAGGAATTCCAGACCAGCCTTAGCAAGGACAACATAGTGAAACTTATTAAAATGGTTTATTGTTATTTATGTAATATAAAAAATGTAGTGTAGTCAATAAAATGTTAAGAAAATCTAGGCTGTTGCATTTATTGAGGGGGAAATCTTTACCAATAAAAATGTGAAATGTAAGGACAATACAATTTATGCCATTATGAAGCGGGAAATTGGAGCAGATTGTTTCTGAGAAGAAATACTGTTTTCTTACATAGGACATACAAGCTCATAATTTGCCTTACTATTATCCTAAAATTTTCATTCTTTACCTTGATGATTAGTTTAATATATTGGCTTCTCAATTCCCTGATACCTTCAGTGATCTTTTCCTCTACTTCACCATCGCCACACACTTCCAATGTCACTTGCATCACTTCAAATTGTTTGATTCCTAAATCAGGCCATATCTTCTTACCTTTGCAGCTACTTGCTCAGCTTTGACCTATTCAGTTGCCTGCTTTGGGTCATGGTGCCCACTGCTCTGAGCGCTACTTTTCAATCTTCACTCTATATTCAACAAAGCACTGTTTCTCCCCTGGAATATTGCAGTAGCCTCCTAACTCATTTCCATGAACTGACTACTGGGGGACATTGTTCACAATGTCTGCTATGGTCTAAATGTTTGTGTATGAAGTTCATTGTTTAAACCCATCCCCAATATTGTGGCATTAAGAACGTGGGGTCTTTGGGAGGTGTTTGAGTCATGAGTCCTCTGCTCTCGTGAATGAGATTAGTGTCTTTATCAAAAAGACCTGGGAAGGCTTGTGCACCTCTTCTTCCATATGAAGACACACATAAGTTACCATCTATGAGGAACAGGCTCTTACCAGATAATGAATGTGTTCATATCTTGGTCATGCACTTCCCAGCCTCCAGAACTGTGAGAAATAAATTTCTTTTTTTTTTAATTACCAAATTTAAGGTATTTTGTTACAGTAGCCCAAATAGTCTAAGACAATCGTAAATGATCTTTGAAAAATAGGAGTATTTTAATTCCAGCCTCTGGATTAAAAAACTTTCATTAATTCTCATTGTTTTTAAGATAATGTTCTAATTTCTAACAAATCCAAAAACATATAACCACTTTGTATTACTTTAGCTTTGGTCAGAGATTCAGAGTTCTCTTCAGGGTATTTATTTAGATCTGTAAATATTATTTTATCATACTTATGTACAAATATCTCCATGCACTTCCCTTTCATATATTAGGACACTATTCAGTAAATTGTATTTTGCCTCACCATCTACAACGTAAGATATTTTTATATTTACCATTTCAATTAAAATAATTTAAATACATAATACATGAAACTATACCATAGTGAGATGTGAAGTTTGCAACAATAATTTGTTTTCTTTTTCATTTACAGAGAAACATTTATCTTATTTCTAAATAACAAGATAGATCTGGTAGTGTCCTCCTTTGTAGCTATCAGAAAGCACTGGGTGTTGCCACACCACTTAGACACTTACTGCAAAGTGATACTTCACCGTCAGTTAGATCAATATGTCTGTGCCTTCATCCCAGGAGGCCAGTAGAGCAGGAAATTGCAAATTAGTGATAGAATTTGGAAGAGCAAGTGAGGTTCAATTGCCCTATATTATGAAAAAGCGTATAATGTTTTCAGTTTGATTTTGTAGTTGTGCTAATATTTTTGTCCTTAAACTGCTCCTTTTATTTCCCTTCCTCTGAAATGGAACTGAAATCACTTTATGGTATATTACTATTTTATTTTTCTTACAGCTACTTATTCCATTATGTGAGTTCTCAAATTCTGCTTTTGACAAACTAGGCAAACTAGGCTATTTAGATATGAATCAGAAATGTATTGAAACACAATAATATAATTATCTTGATTTATAATAATGCCTTTTATTTTTAAAGTGGACAGATCTTAGCATAATTTTTATAAAATTAAATTTTCAATAATTTTTTCTAATCCTAACCACATTTCAATAAAATATTAGTAGTGGTTTCAAAATCACAGTTCCAACATTAGAACTGATCAGCATAATCTTCATTAATAAATATAAATAAAATATAGTGGGGTTTTATATTCTGTTAAAACCTACTATTTATAAAATTAATTTGAAACATTTGATTTCCTTCCATATCAAAAAGTTTTCAGGGCATATCTTATTATCCATTCCTATCTTCCCTAATCTATTGTCTTTTCTCTTTCATTATTTTGGGACAAATGGTGGAAGCCTGTTTTTGGGAACTGAGATAATAGATAATTGAGGAATAATTTTTAGTAGTTGTTTTCCTACACAGCCTTTTTCAAACCTCAACATTTGGGGGGTGGGGAGGTTAGAATCTAAGAATTTCCTTCTAGGGTTTCTAGAAATACCTGAGACTGGGTAATTTATAAAGAAAAGAGGTTTAATTGACTCACAGTTCCACATGACTGGGAAAGCCTCAGGAAACCTATAATCATGGCAGAAGGGGAAGCAAACACACCCTTCTTCACATGGCAGGAGGAAGGAGAAATGCCGAGTAAAGAGGGGAAAGTCCCTTATAAAATCATCAGCTCTTCTGAGAACTCACTATCATGAGAACAACACGGGAGTAACCACCCCATGATTCAATTACCTCCCATCGAGTCCCTCCCATGACATGCAGGGATTATGGGAACTGCAAGTCAAGATGAGATTTGTGCAGGGACACAGCCAAACCATATCATCATCTATCACTGTTTAGTGGCCACCCTGCAGAATTAGAAGGGCTTCACCCAAAATTTGATCAGATGAGAAGACTGATGATGCTATACATACACAAAAATTATGTAAACAGGCTTATTACTGAATGAGGCTTTATGAGAGAGCAGGACAGCCTTCCTAATTTGGTCCAAAAATGACTGACAAAAGGAAAAAGACTGGTTTGGAATTTTTATGGTTTGGGGGAGTGGTCAAAGTGAGGTTCATGACTGCAGGCAGGGTCTTATGTGGTTTTGAACCCCTGCCAGCACCAGAGGAGAAAGCATCAGGCTCTCTCAACAGCTTGCAACAATGTGGGGCAAGAAAGAGGGATGAGTCTTAAAAGTTTTCCATAGTCAAACTTTTGATTACAACAACTACCTACTAAATGCATTTTTCTTCCCAAAGACTGAAGTTTGGTCTTTTTTCATATGTTAGCTGACTGATTATATGATATGAGAATATGAGTAAACAGGTCAAAATTATGAGACATTTGAAGAGAACATCATTGATTTCAAAAGAAAAGCAATATGCTGGATTACTGATTTCCTCAGAAACAAAACTATAAGAATAGATGGACCAGTACTTTTAAATTAGCATAATAAAAATACAACAGCATAATATATCAAGAGAAAAATGTTAGTAATATTAAATAAAAGTGCATGAGGAATTACCAGAATAATTATGAAATAAATTAAGAAAATAAATTCAGAATGTCATAGTAATATATGTAACAAAATAAGCAAATCAAAAAACAAGACCAAAGAAATATTTCAAAAGATCACAGAAAGAGAAGTAAAATTGTGAGGAAGAACTATGTGAAAAGTAATCATAATGACTGTTCTGGCATTTAAAAATATAAAAGGCAGATTTAATGTATGTAGTATAAAGTATACTTCAAAATATAGAGTATAAAGTATACTTTCTAATGTATGAAAGAGAAAAAATAACTAAAAACCCACACATAGTAGTAGCATTTAAAAGACAAAGAATGGAGATGACATCAGCAAAATAGAAGAATAGGAAGTCTCGGGCTGCAATCTCTACCAACCGCCCCCAATCTCCCATGCCACCCCACACCTACAGAAAGTATAGCTAACAACTATCTACAGATCACGCATCTTTTTGAAAACCTCAATACTTGGCACCTATCTTAAGACACCCACGTCATTTGTGGAACTGAATGAAAACAAATGAAATTAGATGAGTAGGAATGATCTCTACTGCTTGAGCTGTCCTTCATCCCCTCTGAAGTCAGTCAGCACAATGCCAGACAGGATTTCCCTGGGCCCACAGTTTCTACAGTGGGGGAAAGAAAACTGGAGGCATCCAATCTTCCGTAGCATTCTGAGACACTCCCCAGAAAGCCCACTTCAGTCTCAACTCATGGGGAACAATGGGGCTAAAGGCATAACTAAACTGCCTGGGGTCAGATAGAAACAAAGGAGGCAGAGCTCATAGTGACCAGCCTACAGATCTCACTGGTATTTTTGTGTTCTTGACAGCTCAATCAGTGATACCAGCTGACTTTATAACCACTTTTTAAAACTGAGCTGATTGCCTTCATAAGTAAGTTAAGACGTTCATTTTACTTTGAGTCTCCAGATAGCTAATCTCCATACCTCACCTCAGAGCATGACCTAATGACCCTGCCCAGGCAGGGACACTCCCACCCCCATACATTTTGGGGAAGTATAGAGGCTAGACCTGCTTGACCTGAGTGATCAAATGGCCACTCAGCCAAAAGCTCACCACAGGCCTCCATGCTAGCAGCCCCACCTAACATCAGAGCAAAGTCAGTGACCCCATGAATTAGAGAACACATAACAAGATCTGCCTGCCTGGGATTGTCACCAACTGGCCTTTCCAGAGTCATGGGCTAGTCTAAATAGCGAGGGTCTATTCCTGCCAAATAACACTTAAAAAGACCAGAAGAGGAGGCTGTCTCCTCAAATGCAGAGAAAACAATGCAAACGCACAAGGATTATGAAGAATTAGGGAATCATTACACTCCAAGGGAAACTAATAAAGCTCCAATAATGGGCCCTAAAGAAATGGAGATCTCTGCAATGACTGACAGTTCCAAATAATCTTCCTAAAGAAGTTCAGTAAACTATAAGAATATATGGATAAAAAATCAAGTAAAATTTGGAAGACAACTCACAAAGTGAGCTTTACAACAAAATAGAAACAGTTTTAAAAAATAGAAATCCTAGAGATGAGAAATACAATGATTGAACTGAAAAATTAAATAGATTCAACAGAAGATGTGATTAAGCAGCAGAAAAAAATCAGTGAGCTGGAAAACAAAATTTACAATTATCCAGTCAAAGGAGCTAAAAGACAAGAGAATGAAAAAATGTAACGAAATCCTACAGGAATTATGGGACACCATGAAGAGACCAAACTTACAGAATAGAAGTTGCAGAAGGTGAATAAAGAGAACAAGGGTCATAGAGCATATTTAAAGAAATAAGGGCTAAAAAAAACTTCCGTATTCTGTGAATAGATGCCAACATCCAGGTGTAGGAAGCACAGAAGTCTTCATTCAAATACAACTGAAAGAGGGGTTAATCAAGACACATAATAATCAAACTACCAAAAATCAAAGACAAAAAATTCTAGAGCAGCGAGAAATAAGAAACCCATCACATACAAAGAAGTGTCACTGTCAGCAGATTTCTCAGGAGAAACACTGCAGGCCAGGAAAGAGTGGGATGACATATTCAAACTGCTAAAGAAACACAAGCTTTTAACCAAAAATACTTTAATCAGAAAACTGGTCTTTTAGGAATGAGGAAGAAATAGAAACTTCCCCAGAAAAATGAAAGCAAAGGGATGTCATAACCATTACGCCAGTCTTGTAAGAGTTGCTAAAAGGCCTTCTTTAAGCTGAAACAAAAAGCCACAAATTAATAACGATACATATGAAACTACAAAACTCAGTGGTATAAGTAAAGCAGAGCCATATTCAGAATACTCAAGTACTGTAATGATCACAGGTAATTTTATCCCTGGTACAAGAAGTAAAAGACAAAACTATTAAAACTATAGCTGACATAAATCATCAAGGGACACACATTACAAAATGATGTAAATTCTGACCTCAACAACATAAAATGTGTGTGGGAGGAGCAAAAATATGGAGTTGTATGCAAGCTAAGTTTTATCAGCTTGAAATAGGCTGTTATAAATATATATGTATATATATATATATATCTTATATGTAAACCTCATGAGAAACACAAAGCAAAAATTATTAGGACAAAAAAATTGGAAAGATCAAAGCATACCACTTCTTAAAAAAAAAAATCAATACATAAAGGAAGACAGCATAAGAGGCAGAAACAAAGTATCTACAAAACAGCCAGAAAACAATTAACAAAATGGTAATAGTAAGTCCTTGCCTATCAATAATTACCTTGAATATAAATGCATTAAATTCTCCAAAAAAGAAAGTAACTGAAAGGATAAACAAGCCCCAACTATTTACTGCCTATAGGAGCCTCACCTTGTATTTTAGGACACACACAGACTGAAAATAAAGGGATGGAAAAAGATACTCCATGCAAATGAAAACAAAAAGAGAAGCTCAAAAACTGAAATAGGAGACACATAAGAACATCATATGATAATAAAGGGGTCAATTTATCAAGAGGATATAATAATAGTAAGTATACATATACTCAACATTGGAGCACCTAAAAATATAAAACAAATATGAAATGAGAGAGAGAGATTGCCATACAATAATAGTAAGAGACTTTAACATATCACTTTTAACAATGGACTGATTATTCATACAGAAAATTAATAAGAAAACATGGGACTTGAACAACACATTAGATCAAATGGACCTAACAGACATATACAGAACATTCCATCCAATAGCAACAGCATACACAATATTCTCAAGCACACAGAGAACATTCTCCAGGATAGATCACCTGTTATGACAAAAGCCTGAGTTTTCTCAGGAAGTTTGAAATCATAGCAAGAATCTTTTCTGACCCACAATGGTATAAAACTAGAAATCAATAATGAGGAATTTCAAAAAACTCACAAATACATATAAATTAAACAACATGCTCCTGAACAACTAATTGGTCAATACAATTTTTAAAACAATAATTTAAAAATATCTTGAGACAAAAATGGAAACACAACATGCCAAAACTTATGGAATACAGCAAACGAAGTTCTAAGAGGAAAGTTTATAACAATAAATGTTTACCTAAAAAAAACAGATTTCAAACAATTTATCTTATTCTTCAAGGAGCCAGAGAAAAACTAAACGCAAAGATAGGGGAAGGAGGGAAATAATAAAGATTGGAGTAGAAGTAAATGAAACAGAGACTAGCAAAACAATACAAAAGATTAATGAAACTAAGCATCAGGTTTTTTAAAATTTTAATTTAATTCAATTTAATTTGAGATGGAGTTTCGCTCTTGTTGCCCAGGCTGGAGTGCGATGGCATGATCTCGGCTCACTGCAACCTCCACCTCCCAGGTTCAAGCAATTCTTCTACCTCAGCCTCCCGAGTAGCTGGGATCACAGGCATGCGCCACGACGGCTGGCTAATGTTTTATATTTTAGTAGAGGTAGGGTTTCTCCATGTTGGTCAGGCTGGTCTCGAACTCCCGACCTCAGGTGATTTGCCCGCCTTGGCCTCCCAAAGTGCTGGGATTACAGGTGTTAGTCCTGCGCCCAGCCAGGTGTTTTTTTTAATTAATTTACTTATTTTTAAACACAAAATGAACAAACCTTTAGCTGTATTAACGAGAAAAAAAAGTAAATAAAATCTGAGGTGAAATCAGAGACATTAGAACTGATACCACATAATAGAAAGAATCATAAGCAACTATTATAAATAATTATATAGCAACAAATTGGATAACCTAGAAGAAATGAATATATTCCTAGGCATATACAACCTACCAAGATTGAATCATGCAGAAATAAAAAATCTGAAATGACTAATAACAAGTAAGGAGATTGAATCAGTAATAAAAATTTTCCCATCAAAGAAAGACCCAAGACCTGATGGCTTATGGTTGAATTCTACCTATTTTTTAAAGAACTAGTACTAATTCTCAAAGCCTTCCCAAAAATTGAAGAGGAGGGACTCTTTTTTTAGCTCATTTATCAAGTCACCATTACCCTGATACCAAAGTCAGACAAGGACATTACAAGAAAATAAAACTACAGGCCAATATCCTTGATGAACCTAGATAGGAAAATCCTCCATTATATTCTAGGAAACTGAATTTATCAACATATTAAAGGGATCATCCATCATGATCTAGTGGTGTTTCTCCCCAGACACAGGAAGCTTCAACATAAGTAAATCAGTAACTGTGATACATCACATTAACAGAATGAAAGACAAAAGCCATATCATTCTCTTATTAGATGCAGAAAAAAGCACTTGACAAAATTCAACATTCTTTCATGATAAAAACTCTCACCAAATTTAGTATAGAAAGAATGTACTTTAACACATTTAAGGCCATGTATGTGAAGTCCACAGCTAACACTGTACTCAATGGTAAAAAATTGGAAAGCTTTCCTTTAAGATCTGGAACAAGATGAGGATGTCCACTTTCACCACTCCTATTCAACATAGTATTGAAAATCCTTACTAGAACAATTAGTCAATAGAGAAATAAATGAATTATGCTAAGTAAAATAAGGTAGACACAGAAAGGCAAATACATATTCTCCCTTATGTGTAGAATCTAAAACAATTGAACTCATAGAAGCAGAGAGCACAAAGATAGTTACAGAGATTCGAGGCTGGAGGCTGGGAAGAATAGAGAGATTATGGTCAAATGGCCCAAAATCTCAGACAGAAGGAAGTTCTTGTCTGCTCAGCTCTATCGCACAGCATGGTGAATGTAGTTGAAAATAATGTACTGTAATTTCAAAATGGCTAAGAGTAAATTTCAAAAGTTCTCACCACACAATTGATGTGTTTGAGAGGAAAAGTATATTAATTAGCTTAATTTTATTACACATTGTATATATAAATCATCCCATCACTTTTTACTCCATAAATATATGTTATAAATTGTCAATTTACAATAAAATAGCTTTTAAAAGACCAAGACAATTCAAAAAGTTTAGAGAGACAGTAAGTCACACATAAAGAAATAAAAATTATATAGATATCAAATTTCTCAACACAAACACTGCAAACAAGGCAATGGTATAATAACTTCAAAGTTTTGATGAAAGTAACAGAAGTTAAAATTGTATACAAAAAAGACTATTTCAGTATAAAGTCATACAGCCACTCTTCTCTAGCCTGCAAGTCTTCAGAAGCTTTGCTGCACAAATATCCACAATGAAAAACTTTTTTGTACTTGGTTAATATTTTTCAATCAGTTTTTATTTTCGATTTCAATAATATATTACGTATTTTAAAATATTTTAAAAACCCTAACAAAATATACATTTTTCTGTTCAGATCATCAGGAAAAGACAAAAAATAAATAACAAATGTACAAATGAAAAGATACTAACTACATACAAAGTAGAGATTTTAGTGATAGTATGGGAATAGTATATATAATTTGTAAAAATTAGGTAAAATTGATACACTTTTGAAATAACACAACTTATCAGAATTGATTTCTACTTAATCCATATTTATTGAAAATATGGCATTGAGTCTGTAATGCCATATTTTCAATAAATATGCATTAAGTAGAAATCAATTCTGATAAGTTGTGTTATTTCAAAAGTGTATCAATTATACCTAATTTTTACAAATTATATATACTATTCCCATAATTTACAGATTCAATGCCATCCCCATCAAGCTACCAATGACTTTCTTCACAGAATTGGAAAAAACTACTTTAAAGTTCATATGGAACCAAAAAAGAGCCCGCATCGCCAAGTCAATCCTAAGCCAAAAGAACAAAGCTGGAGGCATCACACTACCTGACTTCAAACTATACTACAAGGCTACAGTAACCAAAACAGCATGGTACTGGTACCAAAACAGAGATATAGATCAATGGAACAGAACAGAGCCGTCAGAAATAATGCCACATATCTACAAGTATCTGATCTTTGACAAACCTGAGAAAAACAAGAAATGGGGAAAGGATTCCCTATTTAATAAATGGTGCTGGGAAAACTGGCTAGCCATATGTAGAAAGCTGAAACTGGATCCCTTCCTTACACCTTATACAAAAATCAATTCAAGATGGATTAAAGACTTAAATGTTAGACCTAAAACCATAAAAACCCTAGAAGAAAACCTAGGCATTACCATTCAGGACATAGGCATGGGCAAGGACTTCATGTCTAAAACACCAAAAGCAATGGCAACAAAAGCCAAAATTGACAAATGGGATCTAATTAAACTAAAGAGCTTCTGCACAGCAAAGGAAACTACCATCAGAGTGAACAGGCAACCTACAAAATGGGAGAAAATTTTCGCAACCTACTCATCTGACAAAGGGCTAATATCCAGAATCTACAATGAACTCCAACAAATTTACAAGAAAAAAACAACCCCATCAAAAAGTGGGCGAAGGACATGAACAGACACTTCTCAAAAGAAGACATTTATGCAGCCAAAAAACACATGAAAAAATGCTCACCATCACTGGCCATCAGAGAAATGCAAATCAAAACCACAATGAGATACCATTTCACACCAGTTAGAATGGCAATCATTAAAAAGTCAGGAAACAACAGGTGCTGGAGAGGATGTGGAGAAATAGGAACACTTTTACACTGTTGGTGGGACTGTAAACTAGTTCAACCCTTGTGGAAGTCAGTGTGGCGATTCCTCAGGGATCTAGAACTAGAAATTCCATTTGACCCAGCCATCCCATTACTGGGTATATACCAAAAGGACTATAAATCATGCTGCTATAAAGACACATGCACACGTATGTTTATTGTGGCATTATTCACAATAGCAAAGACTTGGAACCAACCCAAATGTCCAACAATGATAGACTGGATTAAGAAAATGTGGCACATATACACCATGGAATACTATGCAGCCATAAAAAATGATGAGTTCATGTCCTTTGTAGGGACATGGATGAAATTGGAAATCATCATTCTCAGTAAACTATCGCAAGAACAAAAAACCAAACACCGCATATTCTCACTCATAGGTGGGAATTGAACAATGAGAACACATGGACACAGGAAGGGGAACATCACACTTCGGGGACTGTTGTGGGGTGGGGGGAGGGGGGAGGGATAGCATTGGGAGATATACCTAATGCTAGATGACGAGTTGGTGGGTGCAGCGCACCAGCATGGCACATGTATACATATGTAACTTACCTGCACATTGCACACATGTACCATAAAACCTAAAGTATAATAATAATAATAATAATAATAATAAAAAAGAAAATATGGAATAAAATTACATTTAATGTTAAAATATTGGAAGCAATATTTTTAAAGACAGAAACAAGGTTATGAAGTCCACAATGAACATTTCTGTTCAACATTGTTTTTGAGGCCCTACCTCAGGCAATACCAAGATAAAGATAAGAATATAAGGATTGTAATTTAGGAAAAGAAGTTATTTTTCCATATGATGTTATTTACATACAAAACAAAAAAGAATCCACCTACTAATTATTTGATATAATACAAGTGTTTAACAAGGTTGTAGATAAAAATTGATGCATAAAGACAATTAGTACAGAAATTTCAGTTGCATTTCTATACAAAGGAAGCAAACTAGAAAGTTTAATTAAAGATAATGTATAACTTAAAATTGTATGAGAGAATATCAAGTATCTAAGAATAAATCTACGATGTAAAAAATACAGAGAAAATGGTACGAATTAGAGGAACCAATTAAGACGTATCACGTTCATGGGCAAGATGACAATAGTGTGAAATAATGATTCTTTCTAAATTGATCAGTGTTGTTCCAATCAAAATTCCGAAGTAATTATTTATAAAACTCAAGAATGTGATTTTAAGATTTTTGTGGAAGAGTAAAGAACAAAGAATATATAAGATGCTCAGAAGAAAAGAAGTGATGAGATACCTGTTAAACCAGATGACTTAACCCTTGAGCTTTGGTTATTCAGTGTGGCATAGGTGCAGAAACAGTCAGAATGCTGAGAAACAGAACCATGCTTATGTGGAACTTCATTATATGACAAAATTGGCATGCCATATCAGTGCGACAGAGAAGGGGCTATTCCACAAATGAACCTGAAAAACATTTAAAAAAATTGAATAACTCATATATTGACACCAAAAACTAATCATTTATGTAAAAGTGTCAAAAAACGTGGCTAAAAATATAAATGAACATCTGTTAGACTCAAGTAATATGTGTTATTCATAAAAGGTTGGTTATAACAGGAAATGTTGTGTTTAATTATATTAAGATAATTAATTCTTAAAGTGTTACCATAAACTAAGCAAGAAGCTAGGTTACAAACTTGGATAATTGTACACAACTAGCAAAGTATGTGTCAAGAACACATAAAGAACTCTTAAAAATGAATAAGGAAATGCTAATAATTCAATGGAAAACTGCGAAAAGACGTAAGTAGATATTTTGCAGAAATAAAAACACGTGGTCAATAAACATATGATAGGCAATAACATTATTGATCATGAAGATTCTAATCAAGATGGCCGTATGATGCCATTTTCCACCTATTGTATCACCAAGAATATGAAGTCTGGAATAACAATGTTGGAGAAGATGTGTATCTGTGGTGTCTTGATATATCACTGGTGGAAGTATACATTAGTAAACCAGTTTTGAAAATAGTTTTATTTTCTAAACAATCAAAATTAAAATATTTATGCACTTGAAAACCCAGCCATATTTGGTATATATCCAAGAGCAACACCTGCCCATGTACACCTGTTTGCAAAATAAGAGTGGAGGATAATGGAAAAAATAATATTGATGGTGGTGCTGTTTACAATAGCAAAAGTCTAGAAACAATCGAAATGTGTATCAGTGGGACTTGATGAAGTAACTGCCAGATAGTCATATGATGATACGAGTTTTAAAAGAAATATAATGGTACACAACAACATGGATTTATCTTGAAAAATATAGAAAAAGTATGTTCCTAAAGATTGCATGCATCATGAAATCTTTCCTATAAAGTAATAACTGACTATAAAGAAAGTAAGGAAAGGACAAGCATGGGAATGGAAAGATTCTCAATTTGTCTCAGATTATAAAATGGAGAGGTAAGATTGAAAGGAAACTTTTGGTTTGTTTTAACTTTTCTTTTTGAGTGGTAGATTTATGGAGCAAAAGTTATTATTAAAAATTACTAAGTAAATAAATATAAAGCAGACTATATATAAACAAATAACCAGAATATATCATGCACAAAGGTTTAAGATTATTCCAATGATTGGTTTTTGAGGTTCAAAAATAAATGATTACAGCCTTAGCAATTTTAGGGGATGGCTAAATGTTGACTTTATTATCTTACCACTAAACACCTGGTAATAAATGATTCTCTATTCTATTCCAAAATCTATAAAGCCATTTTGAAATTACTTAAAATTTATTTCTATAGAACATGAATTAATTAATAAAAATGTTCAAAATTTACACCATGCACAACTAACAGAAGTTAGCTGTTTTGAATTGAAATACGTGTCTTTTTTGTAACAATAATTTTTTAGAAGTTGTTATGTGCCTAGTGTTCACAGGAATAAAGTTAATAAATTTGTCATTGCCACTTTTTCCATGCATTCTTTTAATAAGTCTTGTTACCAACATTTTAACACATATTTTATGTTTGACCTTGTCAAAATGCAAGTCATCATGTGGTGATTACAAAGTTATATGTGCCCTGAACTTGTAGACTGTAAAGCTTTTGCTCTATAACTTGACAAGTAATTCTGATAACAAGTTGTATTGATATACTTTTCCACAAAGAAATCATGCTATTTCATATTAAATCTTGGATTCTTTATAATTGCTACTTCCTATTGATACAACAATAGTAATATAACTAAGATTCATACAACTTATTTTAAAAATAGTTCAAAGCATTTTACCACAAGTTTTGCTCCTTTTCCCACGTTATCAGTTACTAATGGGTGAAATAGATTATTTTGATAATTTTGACTAATCAACAGTAGTAAAGAGACAAAAACCCATTTTGCACAATTTTAGACTAACATTCGTAATTTATTCCTTAATTCATCAAGTATTACAGAGAATTTACTATGTAGCTAGCAGTATTCTAGTCATTGATGCTGGCGATTCTAATGGCTAGAGCGAGAACTAAATAAGCAAACAAACATACAAAACTAGATACTGGTAAGATTTAAAAGAGTGCATAATACTGAATAAATTGGGAAGCTACTGTATTCTGGGAGGTCAGAGAATCATAACTGATGAGATGGGATTTAAGCTGAGATCCGAGTCACAAAAGCCAGCCATGCAAAAAATGGGGGAAGAGCATTCCAGGCATAAGTAATACTCGTGCAAAGGTCCTAGCCTGAAAATAGTCTTAGAGTGCCAGTGAACATTGTCTGTAAAAGAGAGGGTGGTATTCAACTGGAGAGGAGTAGAAAAAGAGAATTGACTGATGATGAAGGGAGATGGAATTAGATGCTTTACATTTGAGTTACCTCCTTGAGGAGCAATTAATAGATTGAAGTAGGATTTATGCAGATTAGCTTTAATATTCTGCAGCTCTATGCCTAAATGTTATAAAAATCTATGTTATTAATGAAATTAGTATATATGTATACATAGATGTATATATTTTATCTATTTGAAGAAAAATTATTCTCTTTAAAAATTTAAGTTCTCTTGGAGGTTTTGTGGTTTGTTTTCATTATAACTGGATTTTGAGGACTGGAAAATCGAAATTCAATACTTAAGAAAATAGTTTATATGAAGCTAAAAAAAAATAAGAGCTCCATAACCTTATTATATTTTAAGTTATCTAAGGAAACCTCATCTGAATCTGCAGTATTAAAACCTAAGGACACTGCTGTCCCTGTAGACTCTGGCTTTATCAACCTTGTCTTCCCAACCACCAGCCTGGAGAGGGAGCATTCCTTCTTGCTTTGCATTGCTGCTTACAGACCATTGAGACTCAGTGGGGCACATGCCATCATATTATATCATATGTTCCCCTCATTTTTACAGTGATCTCCATGCTCCCCATGCTCCCTGTTTTTCCCCTTTATTTACTGAAGATTTTGATATCTGCCCTACTGTATTTCTCTCTAAAATAATTTCTGTTCCTTTTTTGATGATTTCAATATCTACCTACATAATCAATTCAACATGCTGACTTCTTTATTTCTTGTCCCCCATTAACATCAGCCATCCACTGCATGGGCATATATTAGATTTTGTCATTACCAATAAGAGCCATACCCCAAATTTCAATTTCAAGCACCTGCTCACTACTCACCACCTCCTTCATTCTATGTCTAATACTGTCAATGAAACAATTGATTCCTCTAGAATCTATCATTCATTGACCCTATCATTTTTTTTTTTTTGCTAAATTGCTTTCCTCATTTTCCTCTTTATTTTACTTAGACTCACATTGTCTCTTTATGATCACTACCCTGAATACACAAACTCCTTTGACCCTCTTTCCCATCATCATTTCTATTTGGCAAAACTTTTACCCTATTTTAGATTCTCTACCCCTGGCCTTTTCTTTCTCTTACAGTGGATAACTTCCCTGCTTGTTTCCAAAGTCCTACCTGGCCAGAACTATCCAGTGTACTCCTAATGTATTAATGATTTAATTTATTTGTTTATTTGTTTCACAAATGTTATTGAGAACACACACACTTAGTCTATAACATGACCAAGATAGCAAGGTGTCCAGGGTGGCGGGAGAGGAATAAACCAGAGAAAGACATGTGGGAAATAAGAGTAGGAGGAGGGAAACCTAGACCAAGCGGGCATTGTTGGCCCTATTAAGTTCTTTAGCTTTAACTCAGAGTTAAAATGAGAGCTATTGTTGGCTTTTATGCAGTGCTGTTGCAGTATTTGGCTCCAGAGTAGCAAAAGTCGAAACAGAAAAACCAGTTAAGAAGTTATTTACATATTCCAGATCAGAAATAATAGTGTCTTAGACCAGATCCCCTACTTGGAGAGGTAAGTTGTGGAAAGTTGTTGGGCTTTGAATATATTTTAAAGACAAAGCTAAAAAGAGTTGTTGATGGATTGGATATAGGTGTGAGTGAAAGAGAAGGTCTGAGATAACTCTATGGTATTCAGCCCAAGAAATAAGAAGGAGGGAAATGTCATTTTCAGAGAAGGGGAAAAAAGAGTGGACCAATTTTTATTTATTTTTTGCTTTAGGTTTAGAGGTACATATGCAGGCTTGTTATGTAGGTAAACTTGTAGATAAACTTCACAGAGGTTTGTTGTATAAATTATTTAGTCATCCGGATACTCAATCTAGTACTCAGTAGTGATTTGTTTGATACTCTTCCTCCTCCCCACTCCACCTTCAAGTAGACCACAGTGTCTTTTGTTCCTCGTGGTCTGTTGTGTCCATGCATTCTCAACATTTAGTGACCGTTTGCAAGTGAGAACATGTGGAATTTGGTTTTCTTTTCCTGCGTTAGTTTGTTGTGGATAATGGCCTTCAACTCCATCCATGTTCCTGCAAAGGAGTTGATCTTGTTCTTTCTTATTCTTGCATGGTATTTCATGATGTATATGTACCACAATTTCTTTATCCAATGTATCATTGATGGGCATTTAGATTGATTCCATGTCTTCGCTGTTGTTAATAGTACTGCAAGGGAAACACATGTGCATGTGTCTTTATGGCAGAATGATTTATATTCCTTTGGGTATATACCCAGTAATGGGATTTCTGAGTCGAATGGTAGTTCTGTTTTTAACTCTTTGAGGAATTGCCACACTGCTTTCCACAATGGTTGAACTAATTCACACTCCCACCAACAGAGTAAAAGTGTTCCTTTTTCTCTGCAACCTAACTAGCATCTGTTACTTTTTGACTTTTTAAGAATAGCCATTGTCACTGGTGTGAGATGGTATTTCATTGTGGTTTTTGCTTGCATTTCTCTAATGATCAGTAATATTGAACATTTTTTCATATGTTGGCCACATATATGTCATCTTTTGAAAAGTGTGTGTTCATGTCCTTTGCACATGTATTAGTTCATTCTCGCATTGCTATAAAGAACTACCAGAGACTCAGTAATTTATAAAGAAAAGAGGCTTAATTAGCTCATGGTTCTGAAGGCTGTATAGGAAGCTTAGTTTGGAGGTCTAAGGAAACTTACAATCAGGGCAAAAGGCGAAGAGGAAGGAGGCATCTGGCCAGAGCAGAAGAAGAGAGAGAGGAGAGGTGTTACCCATGTTTAAACAACTAGATCTCATGAGAATTCACTGACTATGACAAAAACAGCATGAGGAAAATGTGCCCCCATGACCCAATCACATCCCTCTAGGCCCCTCCTCCAACACTGGAGATTACAATTTAACATGAGATATGGGTGGGGACACAAATCCAAACCACATCATTCTGCACCTGGCCCCTACCAAATCTCACGTTCTTCTCACATTGCAAAATAAAATTACCTCTTCTCAACAGTCCCCCGAGTTTTAAATCATTTCAGCATTAACTCAAAAGTCCACAGTCCAGAGTCTCATCTGAAACAAAGCAAGTCCTTTCTGCCTGTGAGCCTGTAAAATCAAAAGCAAGTTAGTTACTTCCAAGATATAATGTAGGTATAGACATTGAGTAAATACTCCCTTTCCAAAAGGGGGAATCTGCCATAACAGTTGGCTACAGGCTCCATGCAAGTCCAAAACCCAGCATGGCAGTCAATTAAATCTTAAAGCCCCCAAATAATCTTTTTTGATTCCATGTCCCACATCTAGTCCATATTGATACAAGGGGTGGGCTCCCAAGTTTCTGGGCAACTCCACCCCTGTGGCTCTGCAGGGAACAGCCCCTGTGGCTGTTTTTACAGGCTGGCACTGAGTGCCTGAGGCTTTTCCAGGTACATGGTGCAAGCTGTTGGATCTACTGTTCTTGGGTTTGGAGGACAGTGGCCCTCTTCTCACAGCTCTAGTAGGCAGTGCCCCAGTGGGGACTCTGTGTGGTGGCTCCAACCCCACATTTCCCCTGTGCACTACCCTGGTAAAGGTTTTCTATGAGGGCTCTGCCCCTGCACCAGACTTCTGCCTGGACATTCAGGCATTTCCATACATCCTCTGAAATCTAGGTGGAGGATCCCAAGCTTCAACTCTTGCTCTCTGTGCACCTACAGGCTTAACACCATGTGGAAGCTGCCAAAGCTTATGGCTTACACCCTCTGGAGCAGTAGCTTGAGACATATCTGAAGTCTTTTTAGCTATGGCTAGAGCTGGAGCAGCTGGGACACAGGAAGCAGTGTCTTGAGGTTGTTTAGGGCAGTGGGGCCCTGGGCCCAGTCCATGAAACCATTCTTCCTTCCTAAGCCTCCAGGCCTGTGATGGGAGTACCTACTGAGAAGGTCTTTGAAATGATTTCAAGGCATTTTTTTCATTGTCTTGGCTATTAACATTTGGCTCCTCTTTACTTATGCAAATTTCTGCAGCTGGCTTGAATTCTTCCCCTGAACATGGGTTTTTCTTTTCTACCACATGGCCAGGCTGCAAATTTTCCAAACTTGTATGTTCTGCTTTTCTTTTAAATATAAGTTCCAGTTTCAGATCATCTCTTTGCTCACAAATATAAGAATATTTGCTGTTATAAGGAGCCAGGCCACATCTTGAGTGCTTTGCTGCTTGGAAATTTCTTTTGCCAGATACCCTAAATTATCGCTCTGTAGTTCAAAATTCCACAGATCTCTAGAGCAGGGACATAATGCCACCAGTCTCTTTGCTAAAGCATAGCAAGAATGACCTTTACTCCAGTTCCCAATAAGTTCCTCATCTCCATCTGAGACTACCTCACCCTGGACTTTATTGTCCATATCACTATCAGCATTTTGATCACAACAATTTAACAAATCCTAGGAATTTCCAAACCTTCCTTGTTCTTCCTGTCTTCCTCTGAGTCCTCCAAACTGTTCCAATCTCTGCCCAATACCCACTTCCAAACCTGTGTCCACATTTTCAGGTATCTTTATAGAAATACCCCACTCCCAGTACCAATGTTCTGTATTACTTCATTATCGCATTACTATAAAGAACTACATGAGACTGGGTAATTTATAAAGAAAAAAGCTTTAATTGGCTCATGGTTCTGTAGGCTGTACAGGAAACACGGCTGGGGAGACACTGGGAAATTTACAGTCATGGCAGAAAGCAAAGAGGAAGGAGGCACATCTTACATGGCTGAAGCAGGAAGAGAGGGCGGAGGTGCCACAACACTTTTAAACAATCAGATCTTGTGAGAACTCATTCACTATCAGGAGAACAGCAAGGAAGAAATCCACCACCATGATTCAATCACCTCAACCAGGACCCTCCTCCAAAACTTGGGATTAAAATTTGACGTGAGATTTGGGTAGGGACACAAATTCAAACCATATCACTCAGTTTTTAACAAGGTGGTTTGTTTTTTTCTTGTAAATTTGTGTCTTATAGGTGCTGGATATTAGACCTTTGTCACATATTTTGCAAATATTTTCTCCCATTCTGTACGTTGTCTGTTTACTCTGTTGATATTTCCTTTTGCTGTGCAGAAGCTCTTAAGTTTAATTAGATCGCATTTTGTCAATTTCTGCTTTTGTTGCAATTTCTTTTGGCATCTTTGTCATGAATTATTTTCCAGTTCCTATGTCCAGAATGGTATTGCCTAGGGTGCCTTCCAGCATTTTAAAATCCTTAACAAAATACTTGCAAACCCAAACTGAACCTAGCTGCACATCAAAAAATCGAATCCGTCATAATCAAGTAGGCTTTATTTCTGGGATGTAAGGTTGGTTCAATGTATGCAAACCAATAAATGTGAATCCATCCCATAAACAGAACTAAAGATAAAAACTTCATGATTGCCTCAATAGATCCATAAAAGGCTTTTGACAGAATTCAACATCGTTTCATGTTGCAAACTCTCAATAATTTACATATTGAATGAACATACCTCAAATTAATAAGGGCCTTATATGACAAA
The DNA here is from genome assembly GCF_028885625.2 of Pongo pygmaeus. Classification (NCBI taxonomy): domain Eukaryota; kingdom Metazoa; phylum Chordata; class Mammalia; order Primates; family Hominidae; genus Pongo; species Pongo pygmaeus. The sequence continues at coordinate 102,184,085 of NC_072387.2, forward strand.
CCCACAGCCAATATCATACTAAATGGGTAAAAGCTGGAAGAATTTCCCTTAAAAACTGGCACAAAACAAGGATTCCCCTTCTCACCACTCCTATTCAACATAGTGTTGGAAGTCTTGATCAGAGCAATCAGGCAGAATAAAGAAAAAAAGGGCATCCAAGAAGGAAGAGAGGAAGTCAAACCATCCTTGTTTGCAAATGATACGATTCTATATCTAGAAAATCCCATAGTCTTAGCTCAAAAGCTGCTTCAGCTCATAAACAACTTCAGCAAAGTTTCAGGATACAAAATCATTTTACAAATATCACTAGCATTCCTCTGCATCAATTTTTTAATACTCTGACCCAGCATATAATTAACACTGTATTGCAGAGAGCAAATAAATAGCATATGTTACAAAGGTCTCAAACGTAAATGCCTGTGGGGCAACCTAGTCATGTAAGAGAGTGACATGAGCTTGACATAAAATAACAAATGACAATTCAAACTCAGCCTCTATGCCAGGGTGACAACAAGGAATGCTGGACACTGAAATCAGAACTATTCTCTTAGTTGTAGCAGATGGCTGCCATATGGAAATGCAGCCATTGTTGCTGAATCTGCCATTTACTAAAGGAAAACAACATCTCCATTTTTATGGAAATATTCTTAATTTTTAAAAATAATGTTTGCTAATTCAAATAAAGGAAAAAAAAATGGATGCTAAAGAAAACTTTGGTCATATGTTTTCTTTACATGCCACAGCTTGAAACATCTTGTGGGTCGGGTAGGGGGGACCTATGAATTAGAGTTGGAATCAGAAGATGTAACTTTGACTTCTATCTGGACAATTCTATTGCTGGCTTACCTGGAACGGGTCATTTAGCTTGTCTCTGACTTGGCCTCCTATTCTGGAAAGTTAAAAAGGTAGTTAAATTCTAAAGCCTTTAAGTTGCTTTAAGATATATGGATCTAGATTTTGACCAATAGCCAGCCTGTGGGTGATCAAAGCTAGCAGGCTTATGAGAGAGCATGAGTTGAGCAGGTAAGAAAGGTTTTTCTGTTTCCAAACACCTGTCTACTAGTATATCAATGTCTGAGGAGGAGTGGAGAATGGGACTTAGTGGGTGGGTTTGGAGGATCAACCATCACAGAGCACTTGAGTACTGAGATGCAGGCAGCTAAAGAGGAGGGTAAGATTCTTGCCTTTTAGTAGTGGAAAGACTGCCTGAGAAGAAAGAGGGTGCTGATAATTTATCAATAAACTGAAGCCAAATACCTGGCTCAAGAAAACCTCGACAGATTATACAACTATATGTAATGACTCATAGGCGGATTAGCTGGTAAGAAAAGTCTTACTTCTCAGTGTTCTGCTTGGTGTTTCTTTACCTGACTGGATGATAGCATAAGAAGCTAATGACCAACAGCTAATGAGCTTTTGTAACATAAATGTAAGACACCCAGGTTTAAATTCAATTTTTGATTTTTTTCTATAGCTCTTAGGAACATTTAAAAAAATCTTGTAGATGCAGATTTGTATCAACCATGATACTAGGATCAAAAATAATAATAACTATTATTACTAGTATTAACTCTTCAGCTTGGGTAAAAGTCATGTAGAATAATTAAACAATATCTTACTACTTCATCCTCTAATTTACCCAGTGAAAGTTTTCCATGTTTTATAACTTCAAGTTGTTGTTTCAGATATGTTTGTGAGTTTGTGCATCCATTTTGCAGTGTTTTCCTTTTTTATTAGACTGTAAGAATTGCTTCTTTTCAAACTGTGTCCAGTCCGTGGATAAGGAAGCTTGTACACAGTGGGTATTGTTATTATAGTGAAGGAAGTTAGAAGTCAAGACAAATTTATGGAAACATTATAAATGAAACTTTTGATGAAGGGTTAAAAGATCCTTTGGTCTTATTAAGATATGACAACAAAGAGACTATTACTAGCTCTTTTCAGTCTCCAACAAGGGAGGCAAACATGTTTGATAAACTATGGCAAGATTTTGTTCTATGAAGAAAGAAATTGAAAATTCCAGTTACCTGTCTCAGTTATAAGTGAAGGTTATATATCCTTCTTTTGTGACCACTGTCACTAAAAATTCTTCCCCTGCCTTTGCAAATTTCAGCACATAATTCACCCCAGCAGAGGCATAGGTTTTGACGGCCCTTTGATTTCTCACATTGCCGGGAACCCAGGTGCAAGTCTTAGAAGGTCTTGAAAACATAAGAAACATTTTCCTCAGGCTTGAAAATCTGTTTGCTCAATTTTACACTTCTCTTCAGGTGAAAAACAAATCTCTGTGTTGTTAGGGGTAAAGAATATCTCCTTAGTTCTTTGGTCAATATTAGTTTAATGCAGGTTATTTAACATATGGCTTGTGCTTCCACTTCTGTCCAAGATAGATTAATAGGGGCCTTGCCTCACTACCTGGAGTTTTCAGGCTATTGCGCAGGGTGGGACACCTCATCAGAGCCTGACAATCTTGCAGAGTTGAGGAAGAAGAGACTAGAGTTTACAGGGGCCAAAATGACCAGCATTTGTGGAGCAGACTACCAGAGAGGAAGGAGTTTCATGGTAATAAGGAAATCTGAAGAGAGAATCTCCTTAAGCCTTTGGGTCAGTAATGATTTGCAAAAGCGTGAGAGGTAACTACCAAAAGTGGGGCTGGGTGTTGGGGGGACACTTAAAAGTAATAAAACAATTCCCACAGGACTAGGAATAGTTCTTGTTTCCACCAGCTAGAGTAAAAATCTTGTAATACATGTGTTACTGGGCTACCGGATAAAATTGTCAAAAGGTTATCACCTTAAGAATCTGGCCCTAGACCAGAAGTCCCCAACATTTTTGGCACCGGGGACTGGTTTCGTGGAAGACAATTTTTCCGTGGGATGGAGGGTAGAGGGAGGGATGGTTTCAGGATGAAACTGTTCCACCTCAGATCATCAGGCATTAGTTAGATTAGATTCTCATAAGGAGCACACAACCTAGATCCTTTGCATGTACAGTTCACAATAGAGTTCTCTCTCCTATGAGAATCAAATGCTGCTGCTGATCTAACAGGAGGTGGGGAGCTCAGTGGATAATGCTTGCTTGTCTGCTGCTCACCTCCTGCTATGCAGCCTGGTACAGACCAGGGCCTGGGGGTTTTGGGGACCCGTACCCTAGACAAAAGCTATTTGTACCTGCTTTAATAAAACTTGAGTGCAAGCCTTGAAACATCACTTGATTTTGGGTAACTTAACTGAATGCCAGAACAAAGGTTAACATCATAGAGGGCATAAAAATCCAGCAATGAACAATGTCCAGCATACAATTATAAATACAGAAAAGCAAAGAAACAGAAAAATATTATGTATATTCAAGAGATAGATGATAGATGGATATAAACAGATGTAGAGCTGAAAAAGATGATTGAACTAAGACAAGAATGCCAAAACAGTGATTATAATTATTCCTCACATGTTTGAAAGAGTAGAGGAAAACATGCTCATGACTAAGAGAAATCGAAGATGTATATATTTTTTAAAAGAGCTGAGAAGAATTTTATTAAGCATATAAATTGGTAAATTGAAAATTAAGCCTAAAAGAGAAAAATCTAGCTACACTCTATGTCAGAAATTATGAATACTGTGGAATTCAGAGGAATGCATGGGTAATAGTCTGCAAAGATACCCTACAGGGTTTATCTGAATATATACTAATTTATCTTTTGCCCTCCAGTGAGGAACACTATACTTGATATAAAGTTAAGTACCCAATGTTTTCTGAAGAAATGCTAGAAATACACAATGGCAATTGAATTATTTCCAGCTATCATAAGGTGTGAACTTTGTTTTAAAATAATAGTTTACTAATTTTTATAAGTCATAGAAGACACTAAGTTCAGATCTTGAGATTATGACATATTTGTACTTTTGAGATTTAACATTCAAGTTTAAAAGGTATTTTGGCCGGGCGCGGTGACTCACGCCTGTAATCCCAGCACTTTGGAAGGCCGAGGCGGGCGGATCACGAGGTCAGGAGATGGAGACCATCCTGGCTAACACGGTGAAACCCCGTCTCTACTAAAAATGCAAAAAATTAGCCGGGCGTGGTGGCAGGTGCCTGTAGTCCCAGCTACTCGGGAGGCTGAGGCAGGAGAATGGCGTGAACCCGGGAGGCGGAGCTTACAGTGAGCCGAGATCATGCCACTGCACTCCAGTCTGGGCGACAGAGTGAGAGACTCCGTCTCAAACAAAAATGATAAATAAATAAATAAAATAAATAAATGAATAAAAGGCATTTTTATCTTTTCCACCTTTCCAATAAAGGATTTAGCATTGATCTTAAATAGGTCTGTAAGAGACTTGCTATGAGTCAGTGCTTCCCTTTGTTTTTACCAATCAGCTCCATGAGAATAAGGAATAAGCAATTGGTGGTTTGCAAGTTTTGTAAAATCTTTTGTACACATTTCAAAGAGATTTCCTTAAACTCTTTTCCTCTGTTATAGGGAGTGTATCCCCATGTGAATAATGACACAAAGTATATTCTATAAGCAAAATATATAAATACAGTTACGCATCACTTAACGATGGGGCTACCTTCTGAGAAATGCATTGTTCGGCGGTTTTGTCACTGTGCGAACAGCATAGAGTATACTGACACAGACCTTGATGGTGTAGGGTACTACATACCCAGGCTGTGTGATATAGCCTGTTGCTCCTATGCTACAAACCTGCATAGTACGTTATTGTACTAAATGATGTAGGCAATTATAATAAAATGGTAAGTATCTGTGTATCTAAACATAGTTAAACATAGAAAAGGTACAGTAAAATATAGTAGATAAAAGGTGTTACAGGTGTATAGGGCATTTACCATGAATGGAGCTTGCAAGACTGACAGTTGCTCTGGGCAGGTTAATGAGTGAGCGGTGAGTGGATGGGAAGGCCTAGGACACTACTTTAGACTTTTAAAATATCTTTCTTTCTCCAATGATAAATTACCCTTAGTTTACTCTACCATTTTTACTTTCTAAACTTTTAATTGTTAAAACTTTTTGACTCTTGTAATAACACTTGGCTGAAAACGCAAACACGTTGCATAGCTGTATAAAAAGATTTTCTGTCTTTGATATCCTTATTCTACAAGCTTTTTTCTATTTTTAAATTTTTTCTTCTTTTTTTTTACTTTATAAATTTTTTGTTAAAATCTAAGACGAACACATTAGCCTAGGTCCACACAGGGTCAGGATCATAAATACCACTTTCTTCCACCTTCACATCTTGTCCTACTGTGGGGTCTTCAGGGGCAATTGCATGCATGGATCTATCATTACCTATGGTAACAATGTCTTCTTTTGGAATACTTCTTGAAGGACCTGCCTGAGGCTGTTTTATAGTTATCTTAAAAAAAAAAAAAAAAGAAAAGAAAAGCATGCACTCAAAAATAACCATAAGAAGCACAGTATAACAAATATTTAAGCCAGTAATGTAGTCACTTACCAAGTATTATGCAGTGAACATCATTGTATGTGCTATAGTTCTGTACAAGTGGCAGAGCAGTAGGTTTGTCTACACCAGCATCACCACAAACACGAGTAGTGCGTCTTGCTTTGATGTCACAATGGTCATGACATCACTAGGTGATAGGAATTTTTAGCTGTATTATGATTTTATGTGGCCACTGTCATATAGGTGGTCTGTTGTTGACCAAAACATTGCATTTGGCACATGATTGTAGATATTACGAAAGACAACAAGTAAAGCTTTGAGATTATTCATTAAAAATAACATTTGTAGCAGCAAGATTCTCTGTATTCTAATTCTGGTCTTGCCTGGTTCTCTCATTTATTCTCCCCACTATGATCTGAGAGATTTTCCAATTTAAAAATATTTTTGTTTTCCACTTGCCTAGCAACTCAGTACTAGGAGGAATGGATCCCTCATACATAACTTTGATACAGGCAAACACAACTAACGGCAAGTTACAGTAACCTTAGCATTATTGCATGATTAAGAAGTTTATTTTTCTGAAATTCTTTACATCTTGAATGCACTAGTAGATGTTAAAACATCTTTTTTTAAGGGCAACTCAGATTTCTTTGTTTTTAAAAATGTATTATCGAACAGATATTCTCAGATTTGGGTGCTATATCTGACATTTCAATTTAAAGCTAAGGCCACCAGCATTTACAGCTACAGTGCTGTTCCATTAAATATTTTTCAGAGAAAAAGATAGAGGATTATTTTCCTTCATATGCCTAGTAAATTCATCACTACGCTTAAGAAAAAATGTCACTTCAACATCAACACAAATTTCATTTTTTGATTGAAACTCTGATAGTATTATTCAGACACTGGCATTAACACTTCAAGACTAGTGTACATATCAGAGATATGAATAAAATTTTCTTATTTGGAAAGTAAGATAGGGGATTTTGGAATTGACCTATTACAAAATATTTAATTTGCAGTTTACTTGGTGTACTTTCAGCGTTATTGCTACCTAGGTTTATTTTTCTTCAAAGCATAGTTTGAATTTCTCCAGACTGACTGAATTCTTATTTATACCTATTTCAGACAGGACAGTTATATTAACAATCTATTCAATTTGTTACTACACGTCAAAGTCTGCACTAGTAAGGCACACCAAGAAACAACTAAATTCAAAATGGAAAATGGGAAAATCACATTAATAAAAAAATCCTCAGGCAGATAGCCGGTTATACTAAGCTATCTGCTTTTAAAACAGGGAGTGGCATTTTCATAGCCATGAGACTTCATTTATTTTATGTTCCATGTTATTTTGTAAATGATCTTAATATTACATGCAAACAATAATTAATTTTAATAAGCATGATGCTTTCCTTTAGAGTGATCTTCTAGAAGATCTTAGATCATTTACACAGAAGAGCCTGTTGCCATAAAACTCCTCTATGAAGAATTTTCTTTGTAACGGATTTGCTTACCAATATCTTCAACAACAAAAGCATTTTGTTATTTTAGCTTTTGTCTGTCCAAACTGTTGCCATTTTTTACCTGTTTCATATTAGTGATGTAAGGGTGAGATTGGTAAGAGATATTTTGTACCCAATATATGACAAATTTAGTGATAATGCCATTTTTCTCTGCTGAAAATAATTTTACCATTTTTACCTTCATCCCCAAAGATCTAAAAACTCAAAATTTATATCTTTATCTAACTGTGTAAATAGAATGATTTAACGTGAAGAAGTAAAACATTTAAAAACATTTTCCCTTTCCCTCCCTCACTTGTAAGGCAATTTTGTGAAAAACACAATTTCCCTTGAGTGTTAGTGACCTGGAATGAAATATAAAAAATTGGAAGGTGCGGAGTTTTCCTCAGTACTGGAAATGATGACAGTGCAGATGGGTGGAGTTCCAAGATAGGCCTTCTTCTGAAGTTGATCAGTTACACTTGTGGGAATGGTCAAGAGTAAACCATTCAAATTACTAAAGTACAGACTTTTGCGTCTGTGTGTGTGGCGGGGGCAGGTGGTGAGGCAGAGTTTCACTCTGTCACCCAGCCTGGAGTGCAGTGGCGTGATCTCGGCTCACTGCCACCTCTGCCTCCCGGATTCAAGCAATTCTTCTGCCTCAGCCTCCTGAGTAGCTGGGATTACAAGTGCCCTCAACCACGCCCGGCTAATTTTTGTATCTTTGGTAGAGACAGGGTTTCACCATGTAGGCCAGTCTGGTCTCGAACTCCTGACCTCAAGTGATCCGCCCACCTAGGCCTCCCAAAGTGCTGGAATTACAGGTGTGAGCCACTGTGCCCAGCCCTAAAACCTTTTATTATCACTAATAAACTGGAGGCTATACTCCTAGCCTCAGAAATACAACTGGAGGCTATACTCCTAGCCTCAGAAATACAACTCTAAAGATTAAATAGGGCTGGGCACGGTTGCTCACGCCTGTAATCCCAGCACTTTGGGAGGCTGAGGTGGACGGATCACTTGAGGTCAGGAGTTTAAGACCAGCCTGGTTGACAAGGTGAAACCCTGTCTCTACTAAAAATACAAAAATTAGCCCAGCATTGTGGCAGGCACCTGTAATCCCAGCTACTTAGGAGGCTGAGGCAGGAGAATCTCTTGAACCTGGGATTTGGAGGTTGCAGTGAGCCAAGATCGTACCACTGCATTCCAGCCTGGGTGACAGAGCGAGACTGTCTTAAAAACCTGAAAGTTAAAATGTGGAAATGCTATTTTGAAATTTTGATCTGAATTATGAAATTTGTGTTAGTAATTGAATAGTACATGTGCAAAATACAACTCAAACTGCTGTAAAAGATTGTATTAACTTTATGTTCCTTTGAAGGCCTGGTATATGACTAATTAACTGAAGCCAGGCATATGCATTTTTGTAGGAAGAATTCCCTTTGGTTTTCTAGGGAGAAGGGTAGTTATTGGCTTTCTGTTATCATTTTTTAAGTATGAGAGGAAAAACTGTGAAGTGGTGCAGTCAAGCATGAGTCTATTGCATTTTCTCTCCAGCTGTATACTGTCTTACTGGTATTTGTCAAGGTAATGTTTGGATGTATTCATTCACAAAAGAAACTCATTCACAATAACAAATAAGATGTAAACTCTCTTCTCAAAAAGATTTCAATTAGTAAAAAAGATATGATAGTTAAACATTAGCTGTGAATATATCATCAATGCACCTTGAGAGCTGTATTTAGTTTCTTTTTGTGTGTGTTGTGTGTTTTTGAGACGGAGTCTTTCTCTTTCATCCAGGCTGGAATGCAGTGGTGTGATTTCAGTTCACTGCAACCTCTGCCTTCCAGTTTCAAACAATTCTCATGCATCTGCCTCCTGAGTAGCTGGGATTACAGGTGTGTGCCACCATGCCTGGCTAAAGTTTTTTGTAGAAATGGGGTTTTGCCATGTTGGCCAGGCTGGTCTTGAACTCCTGGCCTCAAGTGATCCTCCCACTGGGGCCTCCCAAAGTGTGAGATTATAGATCTGAGCCACCACCTTCAGCCTAGAGCTGTTTTTAATGTTTTCGTTGTTGTTTTCTCTTTGGTATTCAATATAGTAAATTGAACAGTATGCACTCAATAAGCAAAGCCTGAATGAATGATGCAGTGGAGATGAATATTACAAACTGTTGTAGGAAAACTACTTTATGAGGTTTGAACTATTGCTTGATGAATGTCAATATAAATGAATAAGCGGTGATGACACCAAATCTCAGATCTTCGTATCATAAAAATGCTCGCAGGTTACTGCCTAATCACATACCATTAACATTTCCTTTCCTTATCTTTGCGTGTGTTGTATTACATATAGTAACTGGAATTAATTTTTATAGTGTATTTTTTCAAGATACTGAAATAAGTCCTCTACCAAGGGCCAACAAGAATTTACTGTCTACTTTTAAATGTTAACTCTACAATTCTATTAAGGGAAGTCAACAAATAGTTAATAAACCTGTGTAGTATGGCGCTTATATATGATTCATCTCATTAGTGTTTATAGGCAGGTTCGCTTTTAAGACCACTTTAGTGAATAAGTAAATACTCTCCTTAGATCGCTCCTTCTCTGTTAGAATCACTAAAACCATCTTTCAAGTCAAGGCTGATTAGTTTCTTAGAAAATTAATTTGATTAAAACAAACTCAGAAATACATACAAAAGATGAATAGGAAATATCTTGATGAAATACGCAGGAATATCTGCAAGGTCAGTGTTTCATGGACATTTATTTAGGAGAAGTCATTAAAAATGTATTTTTTTCTAGTCCATTGTGACAGTGTCTGGTTCTTAGGTGCATGAGTTTTAGCAGGAGGATTGCATTATTCACCTTCTGAGCCTTGACAGAAACTGCTTAATTTATTTTCCATAATGTGGTCAATAGATTTGTAGTTTCTGAACTGTAAAATCCACAGAGAATTAATACCTTGGAGTTATTGCTAGATGGGATAAGCAAGCCTATTATGTCAGCAAAATTGATGATTCCTTAATATGGGCTAAAACCTCCACCTACTTAATTTTTTCTAAAACCAAGACATTAGTGGTTTGCTTTAAAGATTCAAAGATACAAAGAAACAGAAAAAAAAAACAGCTTGTCAATCATCTCTATCTAATATTCTGTTAAATGGAAAAAATATATGAAAAATTAACTCAGAGTCACTTCCAAATATGATTGAAAAAATAGTAAGTTTTCCATTTACTAGGGATTTGTTTAGATGTTTTACTCTTTTAGAAGGTAACTACTGTACATAGTACATTGAGTGTATCATGACTCTTTTTACCCAAAAGAGTTTAATTTTTTATAAGATATATTTTAGATGATTAGTTTATTATATTTTGTTGGAAATTCATATTGTTTTCTTAAACACCAAAACTTATATTTCAGAACACATTTATTTTGGTAAAGATCTTGGCTGGGTGCAGTGGGTGGCTCACACCTGTAATCCCAGCTCTTTTGGAGGCTGAGGCATGCAGATCACCTGCGATCAGGAGCTCGAGACCAGCCTGGCCAACATGGTGAAACTCCGTTTCTGCTAAATATACAAAAATTAGCTGGGTGTGGTGATAGGCGCCTGCAGTCACAGCTACTTGGGAGGCTGAGGCAGGGATAATTGCTTGGACCCAGGAGGCAGAGGTTGCAGTGAGCTGAGATCACGCCACTGAACTTCAGCCTGGGCGACAGAGTGAGACACCATGCCCAAAACCAAAGCAAAACAAAACAAAACAAGACCTTCTTGTTTTTCATCACCGAAAACTGTTTAGCATTTGTTTCTTTGCATTTAGTATGTTATTTCATTATTTGTGAACTAAATGTGGTAGGCAGGATTTTGGCTTCCATATTCTTTATCCTCTGGTGTTATTTCCATGTATGATACATTACATGGCCAAAGGGATTTTAAGAAATTATGGTGATATCTTAGAATGATTATCCTGGATTATCTGGTGGGCCCAGTGTAATCATACGGGCTTGTAAAATAGAAGAAGAAAGCAGCAGTATGCTTTCAGAGTATCAAAAATATGGGTGTATTAGTCTATTCTCACACTACTTATAAAGACATACCCAAGACTGGGTAATTTATAAAGGAACGAGGTTTAATTGACTCACAGTTTTGCATAGCTGGGAAGGACTCAGGAAACTTATGATCATGGTGGAAGGTGAGAGAGAAGCAAGGCACCTTCTTCACAAGGCAGCAGGAGGGAGAAGTGCTGAGCGAAGGGGGAAGATCCCCTTATAAAACCTTCAGATCTGGTGAGAACTCACTCACTATCCCCTAAACACATAGGGATTACAATTCAAGATGAGGTTTTGGTGGGGACAAAAATCCTAACCATATCAATAGATGTCAGAAAGATGTAAAGGAAGAAATAGCAGCAGGGTCTCAAAGAATAAGAGAGACTCAATCTGCCACTGCTGGCTTTGAAGATAAAGGAAGGAGCTTGGACAGGAATGCAGATTACCTCTAGAAGTGGAGAATGGCCCTCAGGTGACAGCCAGCAAGAAAACAGTGACCACAGTCCTACAATCACAAGGAGCTTCCTTCTGCCAACAATCTGAATGAATAAGAAAGAAATCCTCCCCTGGGTTCTCCAGAGAGGAACACAGCCCTGTCGACACTGAGTTCAGCCTTGCGACGCTCTAGGCAGAGCACCTAGCAGAGGCCTCTGTACTACTGACCCACCAAATCTATGAGATGATCATTTCTTTTAAGAGGCTAAATTTTTGGTAATTTGTTACAGCAGCAGTAGAACACTGTTACAGTAGCCTTCAATTTTTTTTAAGACCCTAGATTGCAAACTTTTAGCAAAAAGTTTATTTTCTGTGAAATAGAATATTATATAATTTTTAAAATGTGAAAATCTGATATAATATTTCAGGATATTACAAATATCTATAAACAACCTTCATCTTCCAAAACATTACTAATTTTAACCAAGCTTTATATACTTTCTTTTTATGATATCAGTGACACTCCTCTCGATTAAATAGAATTATTTTGAGTCAAACTACTGTTTGTTGTGACATTTGAAAATTATAATATAGATCAGATAATTTATTTTTTATTCATTGGATTCCACTTCCCATTACTGAAAATATTTGAAGTGGGAGTAAATCCACTAAATGCCACATGCCAAATATGTGACCACAACCTTGACCTTGTTATATTTCTGTCCTGTTTTGCTGTAGAGGATCTTTTTTGTGTTGAGGCCAATTGTATTGGGAGACAGAGAAACTAAAAAGGAGAAATATTGTTTGAGTACTGTGGGCTCAAGCAATTACTCTCAGGCTTAAAGATCACTTCAGTCATTGTTAAGAAAAGCTATCTGAACTCGGTGAACTCCTTGAACATTTTCAGTTACTATTTTTGTGCCTGTATTATGTTATAAAACAAGGAAATAATTCCATTATTACAACATGTTGTCCGCTCCTTGTTTTAAAGTTTGTAGATAATATCTGATATAAATTATAACACTTTGGAATTATTTGGAAGCAGAATATTTACACTTTATTTCACAATGTAAGTAGTAAATAGTAATTGGTTTTAAATCTAGGGCAGCTGTTTAAGTATATATATTATTTTATTCCCATTTCCAAAGCTAATAGATTACATGTAATTCCTTAATATAGCTTTCTCCAGGCTTCACAAAGTACAGGTGTCAACACAATTGGCTAGGTCAACACATGAATATCTAGAACACATTCTAGTTTTATTATGTTGAAGCACGTATGTAACTAGTGTGAAAAAATGATTTCAGGAAAAAATAGAAAAATGGATAGTATATTTGTTATGCTAATGTGCACTGCTTTTAATATTCTGTTGCAGATTTCTATGTGATTGATACCAGTATTTCTCCATAAACTATAGATTCATGTTCTCTCTATAGAAATGCTAGCCATTGTCCACTGAACCAACTGAAGCCAGTAAATCCTACCAACAGCTACTCTCTTATCTGTGCCATCCTACAATGATTCTGAGTTTTCACATGAGAAGCCCAGGGAGAACTCCTGGGTCTTTTGAGTCCAAACTTCTTAGGAAGCTTCATCTTTGTATTTTGTTTTCTGGTAGATGCTTTATTCATATTCTGTGATTATAAATTGCTGTCTACCTTCCAGGCATTCATATCCCTGATAATATTCTGTTGTTGAACATATCTCACGGAAAAATTCTTCTACAGCACAGCACGAAGGTTATAAAAGTGAAATTGTATATATCACAACATCCATTCGAATGAAAATTTCAATATAGATTAATCGTAATCAGCTCCAGCTAGTTTTATTTTACTCTTTCTAAAAGGGACAAATTCTGCCACAACTATCCAAGGTCACAATAATGTCCTTTCATCTGATTAACGGTGTAGGAAGGAGAATGGTTAGTTTCATAAAACTGATAAATAATTCATAATAATGATTGGTATAATGTTGCTGGATGTAGTTACTAAAATGCCATCCACATTTTCTTGGAATTATTCAATAATTCTATTAATATTATAGCATACTATTTTGACCTTGAGTTGTCATATCCTATAAATGAAACAAAACCTGAGCTTTGAAATGAACTTTATTAACTCTCCATAACTATAGAATCGAACTTGATAAATTCTCCCTTTAGCTAAAAGAAACCATGGTATAGTTTCAAACCTTATTTAAAAATCACACTGTTATAAACCAGTAGAAACTTTCAGAAATAGGGTAACATCATCTTTCATGAGTTTAGATTCCTTATTAACTGAATATATCACACCTTGAATTGGATGAGATTTAATAAAATGAGCTCTCTTACCCTGGTATTCCTATTCCATAGCTGGGAGCAGTAATGGGAGACTCTGATTTATAGTATATACAGATTTCTGTAATGTAAATACTTCCAAAGTGACTGATTTCAGACTATCAACATGATGTCACTGAACTCCTAGTTAATAAGATATATGCACAATTGGCTCTTACTACCTAGTAGGAGCTTCCTCATGGATAAAAAATAAAATGGATTGTTGATTTTCTTGCAATAGCAAGAATCTGTTTAGGAAGATTCTATGGGATGGCAGCCTTAAATAGTTGCCTTCCCTTAGAATATTATATCCAGATTTAAGGATATAATACATGAGTTCCTTGCAGTACTTTGACATGACTGCCTGCAGCAGGCCAATGCCTATTACCAGCTAAAATCCCAAAGCATGGGTATTTTACTTACAAGATCAAAGGTGGATAATTAATGTGTTCCCTAGGGGGTGGATTATATGGTCCTAAAGACTAGTGAGAGTATCTTTGGCTAAGGGAGCATCTTTGAAAGTTTTGTAAATTTTAAGCTAAAGATATTGTCTTCATTATAAACTTTACAGAAGATTATGGCTGATAAGGAAATGTCATTTTGAGTAATGTCTTACAGAGTCCCATAGATTTTTTTAAGATGACTTCCTTGGTGTGTGTCTTGGTCACTTGATATGAAAGTTGAAATATTCTAGCTTGGAAACACAAAATTAAGCAGCATTTTGGTAACTGTAAAGGCTGTAGCCTTTCAGTAAAGAAATGCTTCAACTCATCTTAAAAAAAAAAAAATAGACATACAATAAGTAAAACCTCATGGAGAATAGAAGCTGGATAAAATCCATCTGAAGGTGTTCAAAGTGCCCCAGCAGGCCTTGGTTTCTCGCTGTATCAATCATAGCTCAACCAGAGAAATAGGCCTGTATATGATACATATTAAGAGATTTGCTGAAAGGAATTGGCTTACTCAATTGTGGATGCTGGTGAGGCAATCTGAAATCTATAGGGCAGGCTGCCAAAAATGGAAGGCTTGGACTCTCAAGCACAGGCTGAAGCTGCTGTTCATAGGCAGAGTTTTGTCTTCTTTCTGCTCTTAAAAAACTATTCAAATACTTGAATCAGACCCACTGAGATAATTTAGTATAGTCAACTGATTATGACATTTAATCACATCTGCAAAATACCTCTGCAGAAATGCCTAGGTTAGAATTTGATTGACTACCTGAGAAAGGTAACCTAGCCAAGTGTTACATAAAAAATACCATCCATTGTCAAGTCTTCCTATTATAGTTTTTTTGCAGAGCTATGTTGATGGGAGACACAATATTGGAAAATTACCTCACATGTCTTTTTAAAGTTGATTTAAAATAGTAACTAATTTTAGTGTGTACTATGATGAGTAGTTTCATTGAGAAATGTTGATAATACCCATTTGAAATCATCTGGTGCCAGCCAGGATCTGTCTATGGAGTACTGTGAGTTGAGCTGAATGAAGGACACAGCCATATAATCTCCATTCATCCTTTTCAGAATCTGGGGCTAAACCTTGATATCTTATAATAGCATCTTTGATTTCTTCAGAGATTTATTCTTTGAGGATTTAGTTGAGATTTATGAGGTTGGCTAAACTGTTTTGCATAATGATCTGGTGGAGCATATTCTTTAGCTTCTATGTCATCAATTTTTGCATGGGCTTCTCATCTTTAGGAGGTAGGAATGCATGTAAAGATAACTTGTCACCTTTTGAATGGGGATTTCAGCAGAAGTGAGAGAATCACTTTGTTTCCAAAGCATCCCAAATTCACGTACTACTCCGAAAGCATGCCTAGTGTCTGCATAGAGGTTTATTTTCTGGTTTTAGATTGTTGATGAGCTCTATTAAGTGCAGTAAGTTCCTCCAACTGGGCTAATTTTACCTCAAGGAGAAAACTATATTCTAAAGGAGAATTTAAGTTAATGTGTTAATAAGTTTCAGCTTTGAGGTTGGATCCAAAAATGGGGTTCTCAATAGGATTTCTGATAAACCTAGGCAAGATACAGAAACTTCACTGACTGGGCTGGGTGCATTGGCTCACGCCTTAATCCCAGCATTTTAGGAGGCCAAGGCGGGCGGATCACGAGGTCAGGAGTTTGATACCAGCCTGGCCAGTATGGTGAAACCCTGTCTCTACTAAAAATACAAAAAATTAGCTGGGCATGGTGGCACATGCCTGTAATCCCAGCTATTCGGGAGGCTGAGGCAGGAGAGTTGCACGAACCCAGAAGGCAGAGGTTGCAGAGAGCCGAGATCGTGCCACTGCACTCCAGTGACAGAGCACGACTCCATCTCAAATAAAATAAAAAAAAAAACTTCCCTGACTGAAGTAAGACAGTCATGTGGTAAATTGTTCTTTATCTTTCAAACCTTAGTTCCTGAATCAATGCCACCATGAAGTCTTTCTAAAGGCCTCCAAATGGAATGAATCACTCAATGCTACCATCATATTTTGCCTATGCTTGCAGTGCTATAGTTTTCACTATGAAGTTTCATTACACTTTGCATGCCTGTGTTCCCTACTATACTGTGAGCCTCTTGAGGACAGCACAAGATTAGTACACTGTTTAGTAAGTGTGTATTGAATTACATTTGAATTAGCATAGCATTCTAAGGATTGCTAAGGATTGTTGGCTAGGATTGGCAGGCCTAGATTCACTGTATACATGAGGCATACATTTGAAATATCAAATGATATGGAAGTAAAGGAATAAATTAATTGTCTCTGTGATATAATATGGAAGTTATAACTAGAAAAGTTTAGTAATAATTTATTTTCAATTGTTCAGCTTTTCCAGCTTGGAATGCATTGAGCAAGGATTTATGAGCACCTAATATATGTAAGGCCTGCACCAACTGCTAGAATATGCTAGCCTAAGCAAAAGCATACTAACTTATGAAAAATTCTTATGTCCTTATCTGAATTTTCTACAGCCATATATCACACATTATTTTTTTGCTCTAACTTAATAATAGATTATGTCTTCGATTAATAATGTTTTTTTATTTGTTTTTCTTTTGATGATTAATAACTCTTGATGATCAAAGAAAACATTAAATGGCCAACCAAGACTCAGGTTTGGACAGTTCATTTTTCTCTGGGTCATAATGATTGTTATGTGTATATACGTGTGAATATACACATATATTCCCATGTATATGTATGCATAGAAAATTTATCTTGGAAATTAAGTATACAATAGTTTACTTTCTTGTATCCTGAATATGAGCTGTAAATTTTATTTCTAATAATTTAGAGGTTGAATATCTGCCATATAGAGGTTTATTCTCTCATATATTCTCTTTTTTTCTCTTTACCATATCCTTTTCTCTTTCTAATGTCTTATTCTCAGGCATATTTCCTTAAAGTTGGAAAATACAGCCACCAGATGGCCACTAGAGCTCTAGGCTTAAATCATCGTCATGTGAAGGGATCCAACTCAAAGAAAATGCCACTTTCCTGCTAGTCCTGCTAGTCCTGTCAGTCCCAGAGACTGCCCTGCCCTTAACAAATGACAGTTACCAGGGGATTCTTGATAATAAATGTGAAACTAAGGGGTGGGGATTAAGAACCAACTAAAACATATTAAGGATGACAATGAGATGATTGTATTATACAAAGGAGTCCACTACAAAAACCATGGTTGTTCATCATTTCATCATGAAAGGAGGTTGGAATTACTCTTCACATATCCTTAGCTTCCCTTAACCCATTATTAAAGAAAACAAATACATTTTTTAAACGAGTTATTTCCAGGCTTTAGCCCAACTTGAGGTTATAAATTGGATATGTGACACACTGTTTTGTCTTGAGATTATGATTAATGATGTAATCAAAATAGTGTGGACTTTGGAGCCAAGGAGACCTTTATTCAAAACCATGATAGAACTTTTCTTAGTACCATGACCTAATTTTATCATCTATAAAACTAAAACTTAATGAGACCTTTTTATAGAGTTTTAATGATATATGAAATGGAAACTATGACTCCATCATTGCATTCATTACAATTAAAACATAATTATCTATGTGTGTGTTTTTACCTCTACATTGTAAGCACCTTAAGCAGTGGGATATTTTTTCCCAAGTGTATAATATAGTTTCTGGCATATAGTACATGAGAAAAAAATGATGGATATTCCTTACCTTGCTTTGACTTCTTAAAGGTTTTTACTTGATGAAGGACTCTAACTTTCTGCAGTGCCATATAATAGAACTGCCAGTCTCTAATCATATATATCAGCCTTGTGTCTGAAGAACATCAGCCATATGATATGCAGTTAACAGAGATTACATAATAAATGTATAAAGGTGTGGTACTAGCCCCTCAGTGTTTTAAATGAGGTAGTCCAGTTTTGAAGCTCGGTGATATTGAGTAACTGGTCAAAGATTACTTGTGAAACCAGTTTATTAATTTGGTGGGGCTCAGACATAACTCGTTTATTTCTGCAGGCAATATTTGCAGAGACATTCTGTTGAAACTCCCTTTCCCACACATTGATGTGTGTGAGGCAGAGATCTTTTGGTTTTCTAGTCAAGTTCATTTTGGTTACGTTAATCAATGTCCCTTCTAAATCAGAGCTCACGTTCTTCCCTCTCTCCGACGCCAGCCAGGCCCCAGCTTGAGAGACCTGAAATGCAGAGGAGCTGCGCTTTTTTATTTTTCTTACCCCTCTTCTCTGGTCCTGATTCCTCCATTGTTGGGGCAAAAAGGAGGGATTAGAGTAAAGGGGCAAAAGCTATTTGCACAATTAGCACTATTAGTTCTCTCTCTGTCCTCTGCATGTTAGTTCCTCTCTGTTTCCTCTGCATAGTTCTTCCCTGTGCCCCTTGCATATTAGTTCCTCTCTGTGCCCCCTGCATATTAGTTCCTCTCTCTGTCCTCTGCATATTAGTTCCTGTCTGTGTCCTCTGCATAGTTCTTCCCTGTGCCCCCCTGCGTATTAGTTCCTCTCTGTGCCCCCTGCGTATTAGTTCCTCGCTGTGCCCTCTGCGTATTAGTTCCTCTCTGTGCCCACTGCAAATTAGCACTATTAGTTCCTCTCTGTGTCCTCAAATGTTGCCTCTCTCACTTACCCATGACTCACAGCAAAGATCCTCTCTGGCTTGATATTTTCTTGTTTTGCCACTTCTTGTCATTCAGCTAGTGGCTACCTATTTTGGCAGCCCGTCACCTGATTAGTAGCAGGTACTATTAGTTTGCGTACCAGAAAGATGGCTCAATCCTGGTTATTGTCAACAGTGTTCACTTTACCCATCCAGTAGTCGCTCACCCTTCCCATGGCACTTAATGGTAAAAACCACAATTACTTTTATGCCAACCTAATATTATTGTGCAGGCTGCTTTGATGCAAAGCTACCCTTCAGCCTGCCATTTTAATCTAATTAATTTCTTCTTAGCTTGGTAGAGTACAAAGAATTAGCAAGGCTACTGCATAAGCAGACTTCCAATAGGCAAGTGAGATATTGGTGCTCTTTTCTCCAGCAGCCCCCTTTCCAGTAAATGATGCTCTTGGTGTGCCCTCTTCATTCGCTTGGCCTCTTGGAGAGGCCACCCTCTCCATCCCCAAATAATCTCTCAGTGAGAAGTTACATTCCTGAAAACTCATTGAATTTCCTTTCTCCTCATAGCTCTGCTCATGTAGACTGGAGGAGTGTTGTCTGCTGCTGGTAGCAGGGCCAGCTCTGCCAACTTAGCAGGTTTTGTGGAGACGGGTCTGATAGTTCCTTAATGCTCTTTAGAATGCAGGCATACCTAAGGATTTCACTTTTGAGACTTTATCCCCTTTCCATGACCACATAAAAACTTCCTTTTGACATTCTGTTACAGAATATGGCACCCTTGTTTAAATAGTAAGCTGTATAAATCCGTTCTTACAGAAATAATTAAATATTTTAATGTGAACACCGGGTTACTAGAGTAAATCAATGTAGGGCTAGTAAGGAAACATTCAAAATATCAGTTTCCTCCTGGTCTGAGCATTGTACCTTAAACTTTGTCTTTCTCTACTCATAACAAAGTTTCACAGAATGTTACAGGAGGTCTAGGGTCTGCCATAAACTAACTGCCTCTAGTTTTGCAAACTACATTTGTTCTCAGGTGCTTGATTTCCTGCATTGATAGTGACATTGGTTGTATCTTTCCTACCTGGCAGTGATGTTAAATGGATAGATGAACATTAGAAAGGTCTGATTTGCATTTCCCTGATCATTAGTGCTGATGATAAGAAAAATGCAAATCAAAACCACAATGCAATACCACCTCTGTCCTGCAAGATTGGCCATAATCAAAAAACCAAAAAACAGTAGATGTTGGCGTGGATGCAGTGAACAGGGAACACTTCTACACTGCTTGTGGAAATGTAGCACAACCACTATGGGAAACAACGTGGAGATTCCTTAAAGAACTAAAAGTAGAACTACCATTTGATCTGGCAATCCCACTACTGGGTATTTACCCAGAGGAAAAGAAGACAAGATTTGAAAGCGACACTTGCATATGCATATTTATAGCAGCACAATTCACAATTGCAGAATCGCGGAACCAACCCAAATGCCCATCAATCAACGAGTGGATAAAGAAACTGTGATATAGATAGATAGATAGATACATAGATACATAGATATTATTTCATATATAATCATATATAATATATATATATATATATAATCTATCTATGTATCTCTCTAGCTAGCTAGCTATCTGATAGAGTACTACGCAGCCATAAGAAGGAATAAAATAACAGCATGTGCAGTGATCTGGATGAGATTGGAGACTATTATTCTAAATGAAGTAACTCAGGTATGGAAAAACCAAACATCGTGTGTTCTCACTGATATGTGGGAGCTAAGCTATGAGGACGCAAAGGCATAAGAATGATACAATGGACTTTGGGGACTTGGGGGGAAGAGTGGGAGGGTGGCAAGGGATAAAAGACTACAAATATGGTGCAGTGTGTACTTCTCAGGTGATGGGTGCACCAAAGTTTCCCAAATCACCACTAAAGAACTTCTGTAACCAAATACCACCTGTACCCCCAATAACTTATGGAAAAATAAAAAGTTAAAAAGAAAAGCCTGGTTTCGCATCTGTTCTATAATGTGAATGGGGATTTAGGTTGTCTCACTAATCTAGGAAGTGGTCACAATGATCTGTTGTATTTTATACTTTAATTGCCCTGTTACTGATCACCATGAAAAGAGCATATTCTTGGGTAAATTTAAATAAATTTATTTCTCAAAACTTCTTTGACTGAAGTTGTGCACAACAGACTCCCTATATCAACAACAATTAAAGTTTAACTGAAAGCAAACATGTTGGTAAAGTGCTTATACAAGAAAACTGTACCCACAGTTAGCTCTCATCAGTTAATAGAACAGGCACATTATAATGCACATCATAAGAAATCGCATCATGGCCGGGCGCGGTGGCTCATGCCTGTAATCCCAGCACTTTGGGAGGCCGAGGCGGGCGGATCACGAGGTCAGGAGATCGAGACCACAGTGAAACCCCGTCTCTACTAAAAAATACAAAAAAAAATTAGCCGCGCGCGGGGGCGGGTGCCTGTAGTCCCAGCTACTCGGGAGGCTGAGGCAGGAGAATGGCGTGAACCTGGGAGGCGGAGCTTGTAGTGAGCCGAGGTCGCGCCACTGCACTCCAGCCTGGGCTACAGAGCAAGACTCCGTCTCAAAAAAAAAAAAAAAAAAGAAATCGCATTATATGGAGAATACTTTCATAATTGCAAGATAGCAGACAAAAGCATTCAGTTCATTGGCCATAAAAAGGACAATCTCATATTAATATGTATGATAGTCATTGTTCTCACATCCTCTTCATCTGTCATTTCATTTCCCAAAGGAAACATTACAGAGGCAGGCTTATTATTATTTTTTAATGTAAAAGATGTTTAAGCCAACATCTGATGGAGAAATTACCATGGTGTGTAACAGAACTAAATGTTAATATTCAAGCATATGCTCATAAAATGATTATAGTGCTTGTTTTTAAACTAAATGATAGATTATTTGAATAATATAGCCTTTCAAAATTAACAGGAAAGAGGACCTCTGATATACTTGTCTTTAGTGCTGATGTTCACATAATTGTATAACATTATAAACAAAGGAAATAGTGATATTATTTAATTTTGCATACCTGTGAGAGTAAATGATAGACGACTAAAACATGTTACGCTATGCTTATTTTTGGTTTAACACACGGGTATATGGACTCTTTTTGCATTCTTTGATAATGTGAGTATTACAAAAGAAAAGAAACACTAACAGAGGAAATGCTGGAACAGACAGTTTTAGTCAACAGTCTATTTCAGTGATATCCTAGTAGCTGTCATGAATATCTCTTTATGTAATTATTTCAGCAAAGCCTGCTTTCACGCACATGAGAAAGATACTTCAATTAATGACTCATGTCCTAAGTATAAATAATAAATTATATTTTAACTTAAAATTTTTTTCTATTTAAAAAGTTTTCGAGAAAAAATGATCTCAGATTACAAAGCATAACTGCAGAAATACCTGTAGTAACTCTAAGAAAGCAACTGTCAGAATATAAACACTTTTCCCCAGAGAATGAAATTAGATACTGAGAGAAATTTAAAATTTAAAAGTGCTAAGTACTCATCAGCTCCACTACAGTGCAATTCAGTTAATTAAGGTCATTTGTTCAGCACTTTCTCCAGTTTGAAAGTTAAAAAATACAGGATTTAGTGCAGCAAAGAGAGAAATATTTTCAATTAAACATATACAAAGATTGGCATATTAAGATAGATACACATATTGTTTTTATAGTTTTGTTTTTTTTTTTCACTCCAGGTTCTTTTCGTTGCTATCTGATTTGTAGGTAACTAGAACTAATTGGTAACTTGGCCAAGTCTCACAGGAAATGGGGCAGCTATTTGTACAAGAAATGGATGATTTTGCAAATACAGCATTTGTGCCCAGTTTGTAATCAATCCCATCTTTCTGCTGCAAGACTCTGAAATTCACTTGGGGACTCAGGATGAGGTATCACAAGCACAGAGCTCATTTGTTCTTATAATTTTTTGTTTGTTTTTTCCTGCTATGTTGGACAAAAATTCACTTTTAAAAAATCAAATTATTTTAGTCAGTTCTATTAAGACACAGCATGACTTAAAGGAAATTGAATTACAGTTTCATCATTTATGTAATCAACTTATAGTTTTATTCTATGATATTTTTTCTGAAACATAAATATCTCAGTGGTACAAAGGCAATGTGTACCTTTTCTCTTCCTTTAAACAAATCCCGCAGAGTGATCTTAAAAGCAGACAATTCTAGCATGTAAACTTTGAGACTGGAGGGGAGTAAGGTAGCCTTACAAATAGCATTACCTTCATCTGAACAACACGAAGTGGTACCAAATGAATAGGAGCAGGAAGTGTGAGAAATTTGGAGAGAGAGCAGCATTTTCCCCACAGATGATTGTTGTCTTCTTTCACCCGTGTGCCACTGTGATCTAGATGGAATCATGCATTAATGATGTCTCTGATTGGACGCTGTTCATAAAACATGACCTCTAAAATTGCTAGATATATATTCAGTGATGCCAGAATTCTCTTACCCATCACCACCTTTGACTTTGAAAGCACTCCTAAGGAAAATTGCACACAAGATCTGATCTACCTGGACCTTCAATGTAAAGACGTAATGACTTGGTGATTCCAGTTTGCTGCACCTACCTGTATTACAGGATGGCTAAAACAAACAATATTTTATTTTTTTCTGCAGAAGAGATATGAAAACTCTCCCCAGATATGGCCTTCCCTTTTCCAGTCTTCATTTTAAACTGTTGAAATATTCTGATGATGGCCTACACCTGGCCAATTAATTCTGAATAAAAATTCTATATAAATTTTATTATATTTCAACTATTATGGCAATAGTAGTAAGTTCTGAATTTGGCTCTCATGTATCCAGTGGACTGTTTATGCAGTATAGTCCTATTTGTAGGCACTTCCTATATATATATATTTTTTTTCAGATGAAAAGAAATAAAACATAAACTATTTCGTTTAGGGACCTATAAAAACATACCCAAGTGACTCACTTAAGCTTTAGCAGACAGAGTAGTCTATGGTCTTATAATGAAGAGATTATACCCCATAAAACAATCCTATTTCTAGTGAGGATAAGGTAATGAAGCATAGAATATCCGTTAATGTAACTACCTTTGCCTACTTCATCAAATTAAACTGAGCCTATTTAAAGCTTTGCAAACCTAGCAGGACATAGTTTCTTTTAAATTCTTAGTTCAACATATGAGGAAAGTTATGGTCCATGAAAAATCTAGGAAAGCTGTAAAAAGGTGTAGCATCCAGAAGCATTTTTAAACTCATGATGAAGAATTTGCTAATGTGAGCTTCAGGCAATTTGCTGTTCTTAAAGTATAATATGAGCTTCTGAAATTTTGGCTGAAACCTTTTGCAAAACTAAACTTGTTAGCTCTACATAGAGAAATAAAACAATCCTAATCATTTCTCTTTTACTGGTTTCATAAGTTCATAGATAATAATACTTGCCTATGACCAATGTACTTTGAATGACACTTAGATGTGATCAAACCATGAGGTATAACTATAGGGTTAAAAGGTAGATTCTACAAGTCATGCATAAATCTCTACCCTACTCTCTGTGAATGGTAACTCACAGATGGTCAACTATGTTCTGGCTGACTTATTTTTAACATACCAATTGTGTGTAGCACAATAGTCATTTCATAAAAGGTCTTCAATGTGTTGTAATCACTGAATGGGAAATAAATTTCCATCCTCTTTTGAAGGGTACATTTGTGATGTTATACCTGCTGCATATTGTGGTAATAAGCAGTCATTCCCGAAAATGAACATGACCCTATTTCATCACAGGATATTGATTTTGCATGCTTAAATTAAGTTTGTATTTATTATTACTATGTATCTCTCCAGTTAGTTTCCATTTGTACTTCTAATCTGGTTAAAAACTTACTATATGTTAAAAATACTCTCTGCTATAGCCATCTAATTATTAAAAATAGCATCTCAGGTTATTAGCCAGTGCATTGCTTCCTAGATCCAAATTTTAGCTTAAACATTTGCTAACTCTTTTGGAATTCAATTTCCAGTTTACTCACCTCTGAAGAAGTGTGGATTACTTGACTTGTTCACTAATTTTAGTAACATTAAAACTCACACTCGTGTGTCCTAACATCAAATTTTCATTGAAGATCATGTGCTGCATGACCTATACAGATGGTCCCCAACTTAAGATGGTTTGACTTACAGTTTTTTGACTTTATGATGGTGTGAAAGCAAATGCATTCAGTAGCAACTGTACCTCAAGTGCTCATTCAACCATTCTATTTTTCACTTTTAGTACAGTATTTAATAAGTTACATGAGATATTCAACACCTTTGTATAAAAGAGGATTTGTGTGACATAATTTCCCCCAACTATAGGGTAATGTAAATGTTGTGAGCACGTTTACCATATACTAGGCTAAACTATCATGTTGCATAGGTTCGACATAATGATATTTTCAATTTATGATAGCTCTATCCGGACACAACCTCATCGTAAGTTGAGGAGTATCTGTAATTATCTTGATTGCAAATGTATTTAATAAGGCTGTAGCCAGTGAGGCAGAAGAGTGCATACCAGCCTGTAAGCTGTACAGCCTCACAGAGTAGTTGCTTTCCGACTTCTTGAGAGGGTTTAATGTTGCTTCAAAAGAGCTGGTTCTCTAAAGTTTTAAAATCCCTATTATTGTATACAGAGTTACCTGTGTGTGGGAATATATGATGTTTCTAGAATAAATTTGAATCCTTGAGAAGTTAAAAAGTGATTCTTAATTAAGCAAGTGGCACTGGAATCAGATTTTATGGGTGTGAATTCTAACTCTACCATCAAACTATATAAGCTTCAGCAAGTTAATTAACCTATTTAAGCTCTGGTTTCCTTACTAGTAAAGTGGAGATAATTATAACTTCTAACTCAAATGGTTGTTTTGAAAATTAATTCAGATATTCCATGTAAGGCATGTGAAACAGTTCCTAGCAGATAATCAGTACCTAGTTGATGTAAGGCATTATTACTATTTCACTGATTAAAGGGTTTGCCCCAATGTAGCCTGTATTTTATAATTTATGTGGTTCTGCTCTAAATTTTTCATACTTATTGATGATTATAGTATATTAAATTATCATTAAAATTAAAATTAACCTTATTTATACTTTTCCTTTTAAAGTATATCTTTTTCTTAAGTTAGAATTTAAATTATAGCTTTAGTATGGTTTTAAACCTATTTCTGAACTTTATTTTTTTACTGTAAAATTCTCACATTAAAAGTTTAAACTTCGTGACTTTTTTCCATTTTGCTAATATCTTGCTTGCGTTAGTGAAAAATAAAAATAAATTGATTATTTTTATCTCTAATTCATATATATAAGAGAGTGGAAATGGATTTCTATACCTGATATTTTTGCTAGAAAAAATGATAAGCTTAGTATTACCTTACTGTAATCTCTGGTAACTAAGTTTATGATGTTTAACTGGAAAGATATACTATCTTTAATGAAGTGATTGTGACCCACACAGTGACTAAGACAGCATGGATATTAACATCATCTGTCATCATTTCTGACAAAAGGGTTGCTCCATTTTGGAAACTTCCCTGGTATTTGCTCCAGCCAAAGACTACCAGGAGTATACCTGCAATTAAACAGGTTGGATGTATTGTTCATTGCAATGAGAAATAATACACACCATGAGGAACCACGGAGTATATCCATAAGATGATAGTAGGAAGACTTACAAGATTTGGGCTCACATTAGGTGATTTGGGGGAGTCTCTGGAGAAGCAGATCTTTGCTGTGGATTGGTTACTATCAGGAAGCAGAAGTAATATCTTGACTGAGCATTTTAATAAGCTTTATTGAGAAGGGGCAAGACTAGGATGAAACTAAACTGTAATTGGTAAGGAGGTGTACAGTCTTTCATATTAGCCAGGACAGGGAGATGTTTGGTTATTTTTTTGATTTTTAAGAGAAGTACGTTTTTGTCCGTGTTCAAAAATGGTTATGGGGTTGTGCTGTTTTAGTCTTGATCCACCAGAGTTACCTTGTCTGATGTTGATGTTCTGTGAAGTTGTTTATTTCTACGGCAAAACACCAGTCTAGATGTCAGTGACGGAAAGCAGCCAGACACTGCACTTCTCTTTCTTATCTTGTTCATAATACACGTAGTCAGCAAATAATGACAAATAACACCGATATTGATTTAATGGTAGCTAAGTGCAAGGAATGTGCTGGTTGTTTCAAATACATGACTACATTTATACTGTACAAAAGTCTTAGTTTTATTTATAGTGGAGGAAACAGATTCAAAGAGATAAAGTGATATACTTTGGAAGGATGATATTTCAAAATTATCAGAGAGATAAAGTGATATACCTAAGATCACACCCTTTGGAAAAATGAGTTCTCAAAACAATCTTCCTCCAAGATGTGTCCTGTTTCTACTAGGACATACTTCCTTTATGGGTTTCAATTAGCATGCTGGAGAGACTGGGGAGGCACACACCTTTCACACGAAGCAACCTGGGCAATTCTCTTCAAAAATGCCTCATGTATCATGGAATCAAGGGCTCCTATTTAGAAACATTCTAGCTCTCTTTAGAATCTACTTATTCTTTTTTAGATACTGATCTAATAAACTTATACCAGTAGTCCTAGCTCACAGAAAACGTGTACCAAAAACAAAATGAGAGCTTGGTGAGGGGGTGTTTCTACACATTCAGAGTTCCACACTGCTAACTTCTAGTAGGGAGACTATGGAACAGAAAAGCCTAATTAATAGACACATAACTTCAAAGAGCAAATCAGTTTGGAACCACCAAATATAAAGACAAGCAGGACAGTCAATGAGGCCGTCAATGTATGAACACACTGATATTAGACATCATGATAATCCTACATTTTTATAGAAATGTAAAATATTATTCATCTTACTCAGTTTTTCAGTCCATACATTTAAGAAAGTATATCTAAAAAGTATAAACTACAAGTTGGTTGCTAAACAGGTAAAATTCTGTAATTCAGAAAATTTCTGCTTGTAATTTCTACCACTTTGCCAAATAAAACTGGCACTATGCTAATATATTTAAAGTAGGAACCAAATTATAATCTTATCACCATTTTACAACTTTATTAGAATTTTGTCTTGATTCAAGGGATTTGTTTAAATGACCATAGGTGGTCAAGAAAGAGAGAAAAAAATAATTTACAGTGCAAACCACAAGTCTAATGTAATAGTTTGTCCTGAAGGCAGATAAAAATGGTATCAAACTGAAGAAAGATTATTTTATATCAGACCTTACAATATCTGATGAAGATAATGCTACTAGTATTAGTCCCAGAAGATTTATGTTAGGAAAGTGAGTTATATGAGCCAGTGACTTGTCTGGATTAGAGGTGGTAAACCATCAGCCTATAAAAAAAAAATACGGCTTGTGGGCACGTTTTGTTTAGTCTGCAGGGTATTGATCCACTAAGGGATTTTTTTTCAAAAACATAAGCTGATTTCTACAAAGATAAACAATGAACCAGCATGAGGGTGATGGAGACATTTGTGTGTTCCACTTTTCTGCATGACATAATCGGCTGCAGCAAAGGAGCAGCTGCCTTTTATGGGTTTGTGGTCAAGCGAGTTTAAACACCTGGTGCTTTTTACTCCTCTGCACTGGGCTACTACAGACATTTCGATGTATTTGTGATCCTAGTCGTGATGTTTACTTAGATTTCCTTTTGGTTCTGTGATTCTTTGTATTTATCATATGTTTCTTTTGCCCTCACTCACTTTTTAATGCATATGTATGTGTGTGGCCAAAAAGAGGAAAAAAAAGCAGCTTTTCAGAAGATGAATATGTGTTTTATCAAGTATATATAACTTTAACAAGGAAGTTTTATTTTAAAAGTAGTATATCAGTAGCATATCAGTATATATTAGTGTATCAGAGTCTATTTTTTGCAAAACCTGGCGTATATGTAGGGCTTTGGTTCAACTAGTCACATAATCAATGTGTAGATTAATTTTATGTTTAAATCTGAGAATTAGAATAGGATTTAAATTATTATATGGTTTCACTTCAAAGTGTAGAGATAAAATTATGAAATTATACAAGAAATTAATGTTCATTTATTTTCTTCAAGTACTTTTTTGACGTTTTAATTTGCTTTGTATAAACAAGATTATTGTCTCCCTTGAATTGCTGTAGAGGCATCACAAATCACATTTAGAAAAATCTCCTTATTAATATAATTATTTCAGTATTTATTAAACAGAGAAAACGAATTACATTTTACATTAATATCATTAATTCTCCAATCCACTTTTTTAGTTGCCACTTTTGCAACTGTAAATACTAATTTCTCAGGTACAAAGGATATGTCACAATTCTATTAGTTTTGAATTTTTACCAGTAATGAGATAGGATTGTGCATTAAGATACAGTCCAACTGTGAACACAAATTATACTATTGTGAGTAATAGGCTACAATAATAAATTTCGCACCGTAATTTGCTCAAAATGTAAGATGACTTAAAATTTTTTATTTGACTAAAACCTAACCTTTTGTATTTCATCTTGCCGGGGAACTTTGATGCTGAATACCTTCAGACTTTATGTGCATCATTATGATCCTTCCCAAGTATAATGGAATATTCCAAAGGCTCTATTTTGTAGTTGAAATGTTATATTATAGATCCATTTATTTGCTACTAGCTTTATTATATCCATCTTCTGGATTCTTTATATGAATAATATATATTCTAATTTGTACTTTAATATCTAATACTGCATTTATTCATGACCTTTGCAAATACTTTCTCTACTAAAATTGGCCAATTTTCTTCTGGCTTCCTTATTTTTAAGAGGCCACCAAAAGTCCTTTAGGGGAACACACAGAATCCCAGGCTACTGGTTATCACTTTCTAGGTCATGTCTGGAAAGATGTAGGTCAGAGAAGATTTCTCACAGCAAAGCCCCATGCAGATGGCAGGAATGGCTGGGTTTTGGAGGCAATGAGGCTATAAATGATCTTATTACCCCTGCTTTAATGACTTAATACAAGGAAAAAGTTATGTAATTTTAATAAAAAATATACTCGTGAAACTTTTGCCTGTGAGAGAGCAGATATGTGGCCTGTTCTATATCAGAGAATAGAATTAAGCACCAAAATTGGAAAAAATTAAGCCAAGTATGTTCTAGTTTAGCAGCTGTCATACTTTTACAGATCTGATTTCTAAATAGACAATTACCTGTTTTTCTAAATCCCAGAAAATAACTTACCACTTTTAAAATTCAAACCATAATTCTTAACCTTGTCTCGTGGCCTATGGGAGACTTTTGGGACAGGTGTCTATAGTTTGATGATATAAAGCTGTTTTCTAAGCAATGGGGAAAAGGCTCCCTATTCAATAAATGGTGTTGGGAGAACTGGCTAGCAATATGCAGAAGGTTGGAGCTGGACCCCTTTCTTACACCATACACAAAAATCAACTCAAGATGGATTAAAGACTTAAACGTAAAACCCAAAACTATAAAAAACCCTAGAAGACAACCTAAGCAATACCATCCTGGTCATAGGAATGGGTGAAAGTACCATAACAAAGACACCCAAAGCAATTGCAACAAAAGCAGAAATTGAAAAGTGGGCTCTAATTCACCTTAAGAACTTCTACACAGCAGAAGAAACTATGAACAGAGTAAACAGACAACCTACAGAATAGGAGAAAACATTTGCAAACTATGCATCTGACAAAGGTCTAATAGCCAATATTTGTAAGGAACTTAAACAAGTTTACAAGAGAAACAACCCCATTAAAAATTGGGCAAAGGACAGGAACAGAGACTGCTCAAAAGAAGACATACATGTGGCCAACAAACATATATTAAAAAGCTCAGTATCACTGATCATTGGAGAAATGCAAATCAAAACCAAAATGAGATGCCATCTCACACCAGTCAGAATGGCTATTATTAAAAAGTCAAAAAATAACAGATTATCGTGAGCTTGCAGAAAAAAGGGAACACTTATACACTGTTGATGGGAGTGTAAATTAGTTCAACCATTGTGGAAAGCAAGTTGGCGATTCCTCAAAGAGCTAAAAGTATAAGTATCATTTAACCCAGCAATCCTGTTACTGGGCAGATTCCCAGAGGAAGATAAATCATTCCACCATAAAGACACATGCATGTGAATGTTCGCTACAGGATTATTCACAATTGCAAAGATGTGGTATCAATCTAAAAGCCCATCAGTGACAGACTGGATAGAGAGGATGTGGTACATATACACCACGGAATACTATGCAGCCATAAAAAGAATGAGATCATGTCTTGCAGAAATATAGTTGGAGCTGGAGATCATTATTCTTAAAAAAAAAAAAAAAAAAAAAAAAACCTAATACAGGAACAGAAAACCAAATAGCACATGTTCTCACTTATAAATGGGAGCTAAATAATAACAACTTATGAACACAGTCCGGGTGCAGTGGCTCACACCTGTAATTCCAGCACTTTGGGAGGACAAGAAGGCCAGATCACCTGAGGACAGGAGTTCAAGACCAGCCTGGCCAACATGGTGAAACCCTGTCTCTACTAAAAATTCAAAATTAGCTGGGCGTGGTGGTTCACTCCTGTAATCCCAGCTACTCAGGAGGCTGAAGCAGGAGAATCACTTGAATCCGGAAGGCAGAGGTTGCAGTGACCTGAGATCGCACCATTGCACTGCAGCCTGGTGACAAGAGTGATACTCTGTATAAAAGAAAAAAATAATAAACTTACGAACACAAAGAAGGAAACAACAGACACTGGGGTCTACTTGATGACGGAGAGTGGGAGGAGGGAGAGGAGCAGAAAAGGTAACTATTGGGTACTGGACTTAACACCTGAGTGATGAAATAATATGTATAACAAACCCCCATAACATGTGTTTACCTGTGTGACAAACTTTCACATGTACACCGAAACCTAAAATAAAAATCTAAAAAGCTGTTTTTTATTTCAATTAAAATTTATTATTTTCCTTGAGATTTTTTATCTTGTTATAGTCTTTAATTCAGATGAACTTTGTTGGTATTCAAAAAATGTATGTAGTAGAGGCTTTCTGTCTTCCTTGTTATCTTCTCAGAGGTCTGCCAGGAATAATTTTGTAGTATTCAGTTTCCAAACATCAGTGGGTTACTTCGTGAAGTGAGTTTCCCATCCCTGGAGGTATCTAGGCACAGGCTGAATGACGGAATGACATGAAGGACCGAGTGAGATTTAGGACCTCCAAAGATTCAATCATCTAAGGGTATATAGTATATTATTATACTTATCTACATATGCAAATGAAATCCTACTAAAATAGTTCATTTGTTTTTCATCTATACATATTTTGTGCGTGTGTACGTATTGTTGTGGACTGAATATGTGTGTCCTCTCAAAATTCATATCTTGAAATCCTAACTCCCAAAGTGATAGTGTAAGAAATGAAGGCTTTGAGAGGCATTTATGTAAGGAAGGTAATACTATCACGAATGGAGTTAGTGCCCTAATAAAAAAAAAGACCCCAGAGAGCACTTTACCTGTCTTTCTCTCATGGAAGGATACAACAAGAAGTTGACATTCTGCAATATGAAAGAGGGTCCTCACCAGAGCCCAACCAAGCTGGAACCTGATCTCAGACCCCTAGCTTCTAGAACTATGAAAAATTAATTTCTGTTTTTCATGAACCACCCAGTCTATGGTACCTGTGATAGCAGCACAAACGAAGATATATAATATTCATATCATCTATACACATCTTCAAAATATTTCATGTCATGAAAGTTACTTCTATGTTTTAAACAAAACAGAAAAATATATTATGTTTTATTATCTTATGTATATAGTTCTTTAAGAGAACAATTTTATCTTTATATACTTCTACAATAAAATCCATTTAATAAATTTTAAATAGTGTTAGTTTATGGATATAATTTTAACTTTTTAACCCAAAGCTTTTCTTAACTCTTTAAAAAAGTAGACAAATGTCATTGTTTTGCAGGAATTATTTTGTAATGACTATGTTGTTTATTGCAACCATGTCATTTATTGGGTTAAATTTTTAATCTATTTAATTTTAACCATCAGAGTCTTTATAGTTAAAGTACATTTCTTGGAGAAAATATATAATTGGGCCTTTTAAAAATTTACTTAATAATCTCTCTCCTTTAATTGATGTATTAAACCATTAGTACTTAAAGAAATTATTGATGTAGTTCATTTAATATCTAACATATTCAAAACTGTTCTACTTGTTACTTGCTACTCTCCTTTTACATATTCTCTGATTTTAATGTAGCATTTTATATGATCCAACTTTATCTTCTCTCTTAGCATATCAATTATAAATTTTAAAAATTATTTTTATGGTTGTCCTAGACTTTCCGATATAAATGTTCAACTAATTTAACTCCACCTCCAAATAATACGGTAACCCTTTATATGTGGTATAGATTTCTTATAACAGACTATTCCCAATTCCCCCCTTTCGTCCCTTATAGCACTGTTGTCATTTATTTTCCTTATCCCTATGCTATAGTTACCCAATACACTGTCTTTATTATTATTTTAAACATTTATCTTCTAGGTACATTTACAAAGGAAATACAGAACATGTTGTTAAACCTTTATTCTGTCTTCAACACTCTTCCTTATGTAGAGTGGAGTTTCTGACCTATATAATTTTTTTCCCTTTAAATAACTTCTTTTGGCATTTTGTCTTAGGAAGTCTTTATTTTGCCTTCACTTTTACAGGAAAATGTCAGTGAATACAGAAATCTAGCCTGGTTTGTGTGGGTTTTTGTTTTCCCCTTTTCAGTGGTGCACATATTTCCCTATATCTTCTTCTTGCTTGCGTGGTTTTTAATAGGAGTCCACTGTTTTTCTCATCCTTGGTATATCAGTAAGGTGTTCCCTCCGCACTGACTTCTTTCAAGATTTTCTCATTGTTCAATTCCCACCTATGAGACGAGTTAATGGGTGCAGCACACCAGCATGGCACATGTATACATATGTAACTAACCTGCACATTGTGCACATGTACCCTAAAACTTAAAGTATAATAACAATAAATAAAATAAATTAAAAAAAGATTTTCTCTTTGTTTTGGTTTTCTGCAGTTTGAATATAATATGTGTAGGTGTTTGTTTCTGTTTTTTTTTTTTTTTTTTGTATTTTTCTTCATTAGCTTCTTTTTGGTATTTATCCTGTTGGATGTTCTCTGAGCTTTCTGTATCTGTGGACTGATATCTAGAATTAACTTTGGAAAAATCTCAGCCATTCTGACTTCAAATATTTCATTCCATTGCTTCTTTTTTGCTCTTGTGTTTGAATTATACATGTTATACTATCTGAAATTATCCCCCAGTTCTTGGATATTCTGTTCTTCTTTTGGTTTTATAGTTTGTTTTTGTTTTCCATTAACTTATCTGTTTGCATTTTCGTTTGGGAAGTTTCTACTGACTTATGGCAAGCTCACTGATTCTTTCCTCATTTACATTCAATCTGCTTGTAAAGCCATGAAAGGCATTCATTATTTCTGTTGCAATGTTTTTTATTTGTAGCATTTCCTTTCCATTCTTTCTTAGAGTTTCCATCTCTTTTCTTACATTACTCATATGTGCTTTCATGTTATGTTTGCTTTCTTCATTAGTACTTTTAACATGTTAGCCACCATTATTTTATGTTCCCTATCTGATGAGTCCAACACTTGTGTTATATCTCAATCTGATTTTGCTTTTGTTTTTTTGTGTTTTTCTTTTCTTCTTAATGACTTTTAAAATTTTTTTATTTTAAGTTCCATGATACACATGCAGGGCGTGCAGCCTTGTTACATAGGTAAACGTGGGCCATGGTAGTTTGTGGCACCTATCAACCCACCACTTAGGTGTTAAGCCCCACATGCATTAGCTATTTATTCTAATTTTGATAGTTACCTTGACTCTTTGGACTGTGTTGTTATCTTGCCTTTTACATGCCTTAGAGGCCTATTGGTGGGAAGCTAAGCATTCTATAATCTTATAATAAAATCACTGTCTTTTAGAGGGCCTCTTTCTCTGGACTGTGACCTTTGCATAGCTCCTCATCCCACTGTGGTGAGACAGGAAGGTTTGAATTGTCTGATGGGAGCGCAATGTCTTTCTCCAGCTGAAAAAGACTCTAATAAAGTCTTTTTCCCTAGAGAGGAGATCTTTGCTATGGAAAACACTCTGGGCATATCACAGTATTTATGGTACTGTTTCCCTCCATATGCTAATGCCAAGAGGGGATCTTTCTTGGATCTTCAATGTTAGCACTTGGTGGTGTACCTGGAGATAAAACCATAAAAATGTAGATTTCTAGCAGGAGTTTCTCCCTGTTAACACTTGTCCCGCTGAACCTCTAGCAATTTGTCAAAGTTACCTTATACATATGATATGGTTTGTTTGAGTCCCCACCCAGATCTCATCCTGAATTATAGTGCCCGTAATTCCCACATGTTGTGGGACGGGCCCTGTGGGAGATAATTGAATCATGGGGGTTGGGAGTGTTCCCCCATACTGTTCTTGTGGTAGTGAATACCTCTCATGAGATCTGATGGTTTCATAAGGGGAAAGACCTTTCAGTTGGCTCTCTGATTCTCTCTTGCCTGCCACCGTGGAAGACATGCCTTTCATCTTCTGCTATGATTCTGAGGCCTTCCCAGCCACATCGAACTGTGAGTCCATTAAACTTTTTTTTTATAAATTACCCAGAATCAGGTATGTTTTTATTAGCAGCGTGAAAACGGACTAACACAGTATGTTTCTATCTTTGTATGATTTCAGCAGCTTCTGCTCCAGGTAAGCAAATCTCTGCTGTAACTCTGTGAATCTGAATCTGCCTCTTTGTCTAAATTTCATGGTAGTGGTTTTCTCCGCAATCTCAGTTCTCTGAAGAAACCAAAAAAAGTCACTGATTTTCTGTTTGTTCATTTTTTTTTTTCCTTCTTGTAAGGACAGAAGCGACAGCTTACAAGCTGTTTACTTATTGGGGT
Source organism: Pongo pygmaeus (assembly GCF_028885625.2). Taxonomy (NCBI): domain Eukaryota; kingdom Metazoa; phylum Chordata; class Mammalia; order Primates; family Hominidae; genus Pongo; species Pongo pygmaeus. Next base: position 102,219,961 of record NC_072387.2, read on the forward strand.
GGAACCAGCAAGTCGTTCCTTTGTCCTTGTAATGAAGCCCTAAGAATATTTCTCACCTACAGAATTTCATTTTTGTATGTATCTCAGACGGTTGAAAGATATTATTCTGTTATCTTGCAGTTTATATAAGGTACCATAATAGGTACTTGATAAAAATACAGTATACTATATCAAAATATACAGGCAGATTACCATGTCTTTGTGCAGTCACCATTTCAGCTAGTTGTTCAGGGTAGAGTGAGGATCTGAGTGCAGAGGGATAGGAAATCTTAAATTGCAGGCTGTGTCTGGATAATAAGTTTTAGGTTACCACTATATTTTGATATGTGTTCTACAAGGTGGCCTGATGCAAGAATCAGAAAAAGTTAAAAACAGGACTAATTTATTTTAAAAAATTATTCCACTCAATTTGTTTAAAACAACAATAACACAATACTTTGAAATTTTACTCATTACTTCTGCATCTCCCAGTCCCTTCCTCCCTTTTCTTTAGATGTTTAGAATAATATTCTTTGTTTATCACAGCTGTGCTTTTTACTTTCATGTATTTTCTCTGGAATTTTCAACTCCCTGCTAAATTTACTCCTCAAGTTAAATCTCAATAGATTCTTACTCTACTATAAATATATCCACCTAAATATATCAAACGTTCCTCAAAATCCATATGTCCAAAACTAAAATTATTTCATCGAATAAAACCTTTTTTTCTATTCCTGTTAATGGTACAACCATAGTTGCAGTTCCAAAAACTCAAATATTTTGCTTCAGGTCATCCTGTCCTTCTTGACTACATACCCAGAAAATCACCAAATCCAGCTGAATCTACTGCTATAATCTCTCTTTCTCTCCCCCACCTTTCCATCCTAACCTAGATCCTCCTTGTCAGCCTCCTACACTCCCAGTAGCCTCTCATTTACCTCTCCCATTCTTTACTTCCTTCCCCAGCCTGTGTTTCATGATGTTACCTGATTAATCTTTCTAAACTAGAGCTCTGCTCAAGCCTAACCACCACCCAAAAGACTCTACAGATAAGAGCCTACCCATTCACATTCAATATGCTTCATGATTTGGTCCCACATGTTTACTTGTTGCACAAACTTTTATTGATTTCACACGCTATCTATGTGTGCTGAGTGTACTGTAGGCTGAGGTTACAGAGATGAATAAATTAGGGTACTTACTCTAAAACTCACATAATTTAGATAAAATATAGACCCTTAAAATAATTAAAATGTAAACTGTGATGAGTATAATACTAGAGACCATTATTAAGTGCTATTGGACAGCAATCTACGACAGGACTATCTGATCCCATATAGATTATCCTGGATAGTCCCTTCACAGAAATTAAATCTGGAAGGGACTTTAGACATTATTTCACCCAACTTTCTCCTTCCAGATCATTCCTCAAGTAAAAGCTCAATTGCCTCTTACTCTACTATACCTAATTACCCCCAGCCACCTCATGCCTTAACACACAAATACACACACACAAATTAAAACAGTGATGCAGAGGCCTGTTGTTCCTGTAATGATAAAGAGTGTTGCCACATTGGATTCCAGGCAAAAGGAAGGGATCATGTGCATTTCTCATTAGGCATATTGCAATACTGAGCACAGCTTCACAAGAAGCAAGTTATTACCCATAGAGCTTGTGGGAGACCCAGTTTAGAAACTGCTGCTCCTTACGACTTATTCGTGTCTATCATATATTTACCTAAGCATGTTTCCTCACTTATTGTTATTTAACTTTGTGTGCCTGTGTCTCATTTCTTCAACTAAAAAACTAAGTTAATTCAGTGCAGTCATCACACTGGATATTTATTTGTTTTCCCAGGAGTATTTAACATAGAAGCTTATTCCTAGTGGGTAGTAGAAAATTATTTGTGGTTGACTGACTGTAGGCTTTCATCACTCAGTTTGTCGTCAGATATTGGTGGAATTTATGAAAAAGATCATTCAAATTTGCAGTCAGCCCTGGCTTGTGGGAGATGCCATGGCTTGCTATTTTTCTTCGTGAATTGCCTCTTGCTACAGAGTCCATTTTAAAAAGGACTGGAGTAGAAGAATTGGTGTTGAAGCAAACTTCTTAACATAATCAATGAGATTCTGGACCCTAAATGAGAGAAAGCATAAAGCAACACTAATGTCAATTAATAGTGTATGACCAAGTTGTGTTTGACAAAACCACAACAAAGATATGCTCCCAAAGTATCTAGAGACATGCTTAGTCTAAAAAGCTCCCTTTTTGTTAGAATAACTTAAAAACAGTAGCAACACTACAACAACAGCAACGGAGGGGAAGATCTAATCCATATGTCTATGTAGCACTTAATGATTTACCTACTAACCCAAGAACATTGTATCTCATTATTCATACTTATCCATGCCATATAGCACTAATCAGGGCATCCTATGAAAATCCATTTGCTTTTTCAAACTCTATCCTTTTGCTTATGTTGTTCCATACCCTAAAATTTTCTCTTACCCTTTCCATAAATCCAAATTTTAGTGCTTTTAAAGATCTCACCTAAACGCCATGACAGCCATGAAACTCCCTTTTACTCTGCAATAAGTTATCCCTCCTGCCTTTTGAAATTCACAAAGCATTCAAGTATATATTTCCTACAGCAGTTATCATATTGTCTTACATCACAATTGTTTTGATTCTGCTAGTAAGGGCTCAGATATATCTTTTATATAATTTGGTTAATTAAATAACCTTCAAAATAAAGAGATAACTGTGCCAGATTCATGTTTCCATTCTACATTTCAAACTTATAAATGCTTGGCAAATAAAATGTTGTCTGAACATTTGTATATGGTACGTTAATAAAAAGAGGATATCAGTTCTTGGAATGGGTCTTATTTTTTTTTTCCCCTTGGGACAGGGAGAAATCCTAGGTATATTCTGAGGCAGATGGAAGTTGTTGTCTTTGATTTCAAAATACCCCTGTAATGTGATTTAGGAAATACAATGATGTAAAATCATGAAATATTTCTGTTCCCAAAATGGAGCTTTCAGTGACAGACCTGTATAGTAGACTGTTGAATTGACCAATAATTTATACAGTGGCTACTATTTTTTTGTTTCTAATTCTTCTTTGCCTAGCCATCTATTTTTTTTTTGAGGAAATTGAAGGAAAAATAAATAGCATATCTTGGTCTTCTCCATAATACTTAAGTTCTTTATGGAAATGATAGAAGTCTTGATATCTCCTGGGTGCATAGTACTATGACCTTTCCTGTGTAGATGTATATTAAATAAGTAATGAAGAGTTAATCAAAATGACTACTTACTATGTTAGAAATCAAAGTACAATATTGTACTTCCTTTCACTAATGTGTTTACTTCAATTCCATAAAACCACCATGGATTACTATCCAGCAATATAATAATTCACATCAAATTTCAAAATTTAATTATTTCATGGATAACAAAAATTTGTATAAAATTCATAAAAATAGAAAATTTGAAGCCATGTGTTTATTTCACAGAGATTATTTTGGTGTCCTGCAAAAATTGTACTTAATTTTTGAACAGTAAAATTAAAATTCAAAAGAGAAAGTCTAAAAGACTAGAAATACACAGCAAGCTTTCTGGAAGTTACTTCATTATGAAATTCTTACAGAAATTCAAAAGAATTGAAAGTTGATGTAATTATGGTGACTTTTACTGGAAATACCAACTTGTTGCCTTTAATTACCTGAGCATAAATTGAGAAAGAGAGTCTATACACTAAAAAGACATTACATTGTTATGTATAAAAGAACACGGGGTCTTTGCTCCAATGCTCGGTTGCATACTCTCCTCCTTTGTCAAGAGGTAAATGGCTTAAAATGACATCTTGCCTAGTTTACAATGGCAGGCTTCCTAGGTTTGTAGGAAGAATAATTTGAATGCTCTGTTTGCTAAAAGAAAAAGAGTTCTTAATAGTATTTAATTGCTTTTCTTTTAATTTTTTTAATTTAAGTTTTAGGGTACATGTGCACAATGTGCTGGTTAGTTACATACGTATACATGTGCCATGCTGGTGTGCTGCACCCATTAACTCATCATTTAGCATTAGGTATATCTCCTAACGCTATCCCTCCCCCTACCCCACAACTGTCCCCAGAGTGTGATGTTCTCCTTCCTGTGTCCATGTGTTCTTATTGTTCAATTCCCATCTATGAGTGAGAACATGTGGTGTTTGGTTTTTTGTCCTTGCTATAGTTTACTGAGAATGATGATTTCCAATTTCATCCATGTCCCTACAAAGGACATGATCTCATCATTTTTTATGGCTGCATAGTATTCCATGGTGTATATGTGCCACATTTTCTTAATCCATCTATCATTGTTGGACATTTGGGTTGGTTCCTCAGGGATCTAGAACTAGAAATACCATTTGACCCAGCCATCCCATTACTGGGTATATACCCAAAGGACTATAAATCATGCTGCTATAAAGACACATGCACATGTATGTTTATTGCGGCACTATTCACAATAATTGCTTTTACTAAGCCATCAGAAGGCCCCTATTGAAAGCAATTGAAATAGTTAATTCCTTTTTCTGGGAAAAATGAATTACACCCTGCTTCTACTTTGTTGAGTAGGAGTGAAGTTGGTGAGAATAATTGTTTGACTAGATATGACTCTAACCAGAATTTAAATTAGTCAGTATTGGATAATATTATTTTATTTGTATTCTACCTCCTTAATATTGAGATCAACCATCACTTATTAATAGCAGCGAGTCTGGGCAAACAAAAATCACAAAATAGCATGTATACACTTGAATTTTATTGTTTTCTAACAATCATAACAAACTCGTAAATAAGCAGTGACATAGAACCTTTTTTTCTCTTTCCACAAAGCAATCAATATGTGAGTCTAAGCATTCTTCACATTGCTAGTCTACAGGTTTCTGAGATACTTTGAGCCACATTAGTATTTTATAACATAATAGTAATACACATTTTTGGTTTTTTGTTTTCTTTATGATCTTGACCCCTTTTGCACCTTAGGATTGTCAGTATAAGTCCAAGAATATCGAAGCTGTGTTGGGGGATGGTTTCAGGATGAATCTGTTCCGCCTCAGAATATCAGGCATTAGTTAGATTCTCATAAGGAGCATGCAACCTAGATCCCTCATATGCGCAGTTCACAATGTTTTTGTGTGTGTTTGCTTGTCTTTGTATTTTCTATTTAGTTAGGCTTGTGGCTTGTTGTTGAGTCAAAGTGGAAGCCAAAAAGCTTCTAAAAGTCAGTTAGAAGCTCTTGACAAATCTGTAAGAATTTTGAAGTCAATTAAGAGCTATCCTTGAGTTAATTGTGCTCATTTGGAATGTCTTATTTGTGCCATAGATGACTCATAGCGGGAATAGAAGCTCTCTTCATGCTTTTCCTCCACTCAACGCAAGTTTTGAGATTTATTCCGCATTGCAGCAGAATAGCTCTGCTTGTTTTTCTCTAAAGAATTTACTCATGCCTTCTCAAATCTTTTGAACAATTACCTGAGAATGTTAAGTATGTCAAATTTTAACTCATTATTTTCAAATCAATAGACAACTGTAGCTACAACTCAAATTTTCTATTTCAATGTAGAAGTGTTGTGCTATATTCTCATATTCAACTTTGCCTAACACATTTCTATGCTATTAAATTTGCAAAGTTTAATACAAGATGCTGAATAAATGGTATTGGACCGCTGAAATATTAATGGTAGATGTTTAAGGACTTAATGGCTACATGAACTACCTTAAAGCAATTTAAAACATATGTAGTTTTTCAAACTATGCGTTAAGTACTGTAAAAGCAACTTGGAGCCCATTAGCATGTTAAACCAGCGGTCCCCAAGCCATGGCCGCCAACTGGAACTGGTCCGTGGCCCATGGCCTGTTAGGAACTTGTCTGCACCGCAGGAGGTAAGCAGCCAGCCAGCATTACCACCTGAGCTCCGCCTCCTGTCAGATCAGCAGTGGCATTAAATTATCATTGGAACACAAACCCTATTGTGTACTGCGCATGTGAGGTTGCATGCTCCTTATGAGAATCTAACTAATGCCTGATGTTCTGAGGTGGAACAGATTCATCCTGAAACCATCCCCCAACACAGTCTGTGGAAAATTATCTTCTGTGAAACTGGTCCCTGGTGCCAAAAAGGTTGGGGACCTCTGTGTTAAGGCATTCTAGAGCCACTGTTATATGATTACACGATATTTATTCATTTCTTGTTAGTGAGTAGAAGAGAAGATGTAGATTCCTATCAATAAACTGCAAATGCTAATAGAGATTTCATAAACATTCTCCTTATTGCTGATTTTACATTATTTTGCTGAATGATAAAGGGACTATTCATACAGCTAATAATTTCTTCAAAAGAAACAAACACAAATACATATATTAGCAACTTTACTGGAAAAAATATTTCATTTTCTTTTAAAAATAAAAGGTATTTGAAATTATTATTATTTTGTTTGTCAAAAACAAATTAGTTAGCAGTATTGTATTACATATGAGTTTTCCAAACAGAAGTTTACTCATTTAACTGTGTTATTAACTTGTCCAATATTCATAATGTTCTATAATTGCTTTATATTTGAAATGTGAGTGATTTCAATTATAAGAAATTACTAAAAAGGAAGTTAAACAGAAAATGTTTTCAGAATAGCTAATCTTTCCCCCTTTACCCTCCTTTTTTAGTTATCTTATTTTTTGCCTTTTGATTTATACTCATGTTTTCTGATTGTTTTACTGTTAATTTCAAACAGTTGAAGATAAATGTGTTGCTGAGAGCATGGACATTGTTAGTCATGTTGGCCTCTGTGTCACCAGAAACTAGAAGCAGTGCCAAGCACAGAAGTGCTCAATAAAAAGTTGTTGAAAAACAATTGAAGGAAGAAAATCTTAGGACCATCTGCCCAATGATCCGAAGCTCATTTTCACAAACAAAATTGGACAAAAGCAAGATAATTGAACTCCGTATCCATCATAATGCCTTGCACAAAGTGAGTGCACAATATTCCTTGTATTCATACAATAAAAATTTATTAATTTTTAAATTCCAATACAAATTAAGACCTTGAACAAATATTCGGTTAATAAATAAATCATCATTCACAGCAACTGGGAAATGGATTACATTCTTATTCCTAATTTACAGAAAGAAACTGAGGCCTATACTGAATGTCTTTCCCGGGGTCTTGGCATACTGAAATGGAATTGAAGCCAGTCTTTGACAGAGTCCACTGTTTTTTCTACTAAACCAACAGTTCCCCAAGATAGCTCAACAGAAGGTGTTTAATAGGGATAAATATATTACCCCTAAGTATGATCATCTTAAATTCTTTATTAAGTGGTACTTTAAAAGTACATCAAGGATAATACACTGTAAATGTATAAACAATCCTCACTTAACATTGTCAATAGGTTCTTGGAAACTGGGAGTTTAAGCAAAACAATGTATAAGGAAACCGATTTTGCCATAGGCAAATTAAATTCCTATGGCATATTTCTGGTTACAAAAATATCACTACACTTCTAAATAAAGACCAAAACACTTCTAAAATTAAACATTGAAATAAATGTGAGCTATACATGCATTTAAGAAAGAATAATAAAAACAAGATAATTATTTACCTGCTAATTCCATCCAGTTCAGGGGCATGGGTGTCCCAGCAGCTCAGGGCACAAGGCAAAAACCAACCCCGGAGAGGATGCCATCCATTGGAGGGCACACTCACACACTCCCCCCACTCGCTGACTGGGACAATGTAGACACACCAATTAACTTAAAGTGCACGTCTTTGGAATGTGGGAGGAAACCAGAGTACACGTAGAAAACTCATGCAGACATGAGGAGAAGTGTGAACAACACATGCAGTGGCCCCAACTGGGAATCAACATTTTTTGTCATCATAATAACTAAATAACATTGAATGAAATGTCCTTATTAGAGGACTTGCTGTACATTTAAGTGTGTAGAACCTATTTTTAATATTCAAAATTCTTATATTCAAAATTTTCACGTTCTTCCTTAACACGAACACTGAGTCTGCGAAGTCAGATAAGTGAAATTTAAACTTAAATTAAAAAGAGTGAATTCTTTTCAAGGCTATCTTGTCCTTGTGCAAGTATTTAAAGCTCCTAATATTCTACATTATATCTTATTTATGATAACTGACTAGGGATATGAAATTAGTAATATGAAACTAGCGTTTAAAATCTCTAGACTCTCATCTCTTTCGAGTGTTTATAAAGTCTATTCAACCACTGGGAAAAAAAAAAAGTCTACATTTACAGTCCTCTGTAATCACACGTTTATTGGAAAGTTAGGCACAAATGGTTAAGAAGAAAGTGGCTGAAAATTTCTGGTGTTTTAGGTTTGACCTACTTCCCTTATTCTTCTGTGGTATCCTTCCAAGTATCAGAGAGAACAGATGGAATTAAGTGTATACACACAAAATTGATAGAGAATAGACATATAGATTATGACTAAAGTATATACCAGGTCTCTTTACCTGGGAAATATTTGCATATCTAAGTTCATTATTTCTATTTAACCTACTGTTCACCCTTTATGTTCTGCACTGATGCCATGCAAACCCACTTTACATTTCCCAAATGGGAACTAACTTGACTGTGAATTATTCTACCATAAATTTGATTTTATTTCACATAAATGAGTCTTTTTTATTGTATATAATTAAGATGAAGAAGGTCATTATAATCAAGGCAACCACCAGGAGAGATGCATGTACAGTTAAACTTTGCATTCATTGCTATTTTCTGTGAAACTCCAATTTTGGATCCCATTACCTAATCTGTTTCAAGACAATGTCTGTGCTAACCCATTAATTCCTCTTAAATTTCATATTTTAACCCTTTTTATATTTATTAAAGCAATGAGAAATTTTTTTCCACTACCAAAATATATGTGGAGCTATATCAACTTGGAGATCATTATACAACTGGGAAAAAGACACCGAGTCTCAGTTCATGAAGATTTTTCTGTACTTGATATGAGCCAGGTGCTCTGCTCCATTGTGTGGGGGTCATTAGGATAGGTCGGTTGGATGGGAAATCTAACACATAGAGGCCCCCTCACAGCATAAAAGTGTATGAGTTAACTCATATCATGCTTACTCAAAAGTGTATAAGCAAGTAAAGTCATAGTTTTCCCAGTCAATTGTGTTTTCTTATTTCAGAGACAAGTAGCTCAATAATTCTCACTACATAAAGCCATATAAATTTCAGAGTACCCAATATAATAAGTAGTCAGGTGAATATAAAATTCAGCCACATATTGGAGAGAGTTCACCCTCCTGTCTCCTGATAAGTATTCTTGAAGAATAAGATTTTAATATAGACAGCTTCTCAATTACTGGACACTGAGAACCATTTACTGGCCATTATTCATCTCTTTGCAGATTTTTAAAATCTAATTAGTAGTAACTTCTACTACCTATTTTCTAGTTAAGGTTTGAATAATAAATTTGAAGCTAAAAATTATGCTTTTGAAATTATCTATAAGGTAAAATTTTAGTGTATGGGCAAATACCCAATAGCAACTGAATTAAACTATTTTTCTATGAGTGTGATGCTAAATCAGCTCTTTGACTCATTTTGCAACAGGGAGACATAGAAAATTGAATTCATCAACATTTCTTTCATCTGTTTCTAGGCTGATATACAAGAGTAAAAATTTATCAACAAAGATACTAATCCAAATTATGTGTGAAAGAGGAAGAATTATCGTAAGATTACTTTTAATGACTTCTTTGAATCGCTTTATTCCTTTCTTTAAAGGAAAAGCCAACAAAGTTTTTTTTTAACCATTAACTGATAAAATAGCCCATTGGTAGCCTCGACAAGATATTCTCTATATTTTTCTAATGTGATTTTGTGTTTGAGATATTAAGCCAACTACTCTTTCATTAAATTAAAGAGGCCATTATTTCAAATATAGTCATTATTTATTTCCTTTTTAGGTACTAAGTCCAAGTTTGTAAAAGGAATTGCTGAGTTTATTCTCTTGATACAACCTTTTGAGACATGTGTCACAATAACGCTTTTTCTCTATTATTCTTCAACAAAATTGAATATGTAAGTATATGTAGCTATACATATGGTATTCTTATGTAGCTATACAAATTGGCACATAGCATTGCTCTGCATTTGGAAAATGCAAATTACTCTCAAACAAAATTCTTTTAAAGACTTGAGGAAAAATAGAAATCTAATATAAAATATTAAGACATAAAAAATGTGAGTAATGATTATTTGATTAGTCTGATTTATTATATAATAAATTTAAAGAGAAAACTATAAATGAACAAGATAAAGATAACTATTGAAAAGTAATAGAAGTTTAGGAAAATAACTTCAATTTATTTTAGGTGAATAAAAGATTGGTCTATAAAGAGAAAGCCCAAATGTAATGTTCACTTGGAACCCATTAGCATGTTAAACCAGGGGTCCCCAAGCCATGGCCGCCAACTGGAACTGGTCCGTGGCCCATGGCCTGTTAGGAACTGGTCTGCACCGTAGGGGGTAAGCAGCCAGCCAGCATTACCACCACCTGAGCTCCGCCTCCTGTCAGATCAGCAGTGGCATTAGATTATCACCAGAACACAAACCCTATTGTGAACTGCGCATGTGAGGGATATAGGTTGTGTGCTCCTTATGATAATCTAATGCCTGATGATCTGTCACTGTCTCCCATCATCCCCCAGATGTCCAAGCCAAGTGGTCTGTGAATTTCCATTGAGTAGCTGGATCCATTATGCCATTAAATATTTGAATTAAGTAACAGACTTCCTTTCTTCTTATTTCATGCTCGATCAACTTTTTTATCATAATTTGTGTTCCCCTGTAGCTTGTTACATTGAGACAATATAATATGTAGAAGGCAGTAGGACTTAACTCACTCAATTATCCTTTCCATGAGAAGTTTATTAGCATTATGTTTTATATATTTAAGTCATCTGTAACTAAGTCTCTGTATTCAATCTATATTTGTGCAATGACAGGATGGCATCTTAGGCCTAGTGAGCAAGTGATTGGCATCTGGTAAACAGTGTTTTAGCTCCTGCGATCTACCTTTCATATATATATACACACACACACACATATACATACACACATGTATATGTATGTATATATACATACACACGTATATGTATGTATATATACATACACACATATTTTTCTATATGTTCAATGTGATACCAATCAACAGCCAAAGGTTTTTTATGAAATATGAACTGATTGCATATTTCATATGGATAAAAATAAATGAAAGAATAACTAAGGTAGTTTTGAAAAACCAATACAATGATGGTGATATTCTCTTATAAAATCCCCCTAAGGTACATTAACCTATAATAAACAGTGTGCCATATACATGAATGAAAATAATGGATCTATGGAATACACATTAGATTACCAAACAGTCTTCATCAGGTATATAGCTTGGATAAAACTGGAAATTTACTATCGAAGGTTTGTACAATAAATGATGTTTTGAATATTCTTTATAAATTAATTGAAATATTAATAAATAATTTTAATAAATAAACTTAAACTCTTTCCTTGTACTACACACATTCACACAGTATAGAATCATATGTGCGTTTCAGATTAAGTCAAGAGCTAAAATTAAACAAATATATTTAAAAAGAAATATTAGTGGAAAATAATTTTACAATATTTGATAGGGAAGATCTTTCTAGGTAAGAACAAAACCCCAGAAGGCAATATTGACAGATTTGATTAAACAAAAATTAAATATCCTTCAATGCTAAAATATAATTATAAAAATACAAAGAACAATTAAAAGAAAATATTTTTAATAAATATAGTAGACATAGAATCATAACCAAGGTAACCATGACAGAAGCCCAATGAAAAAATGAATGAAGATTAGGAATTGGTAGTTCAGTGAGCAAGAATTACAGAAATTTCCAAGAATTATAAGAAAAGGTGTTATGCCACACTAATATTTAAATAACTTCAATATACACTAATGTATCATTTTAATGCATATAATTGACCATCATCAAAAAGATTAATATCTGTTGTGAATGATAATACATAAAATAGAAACAAGCAGAAGCTGTATAAGTAAATCACTTTTGAAGGAAAATTTAGCACTGTTTTCAGACTTCACATGTGCATCCCCTTTGACCTAGGATTTTGTTTCAAAGAATCTATCCTAGAGCAACAGTCACACATTACAACCAGGATGTATGCACAAGATGTTCACTGCAGGATTGTATATTCTGTACTATCTACACTATGAAATGGCAAACCTAATTTCCCATCAGTAAGGACATATTTGAATAAATTATGATACATTTATGGTCCAGCCTTTAAAATAAATGCCACAGAGCTTTAAATACTGCCACAGAGCAACTGTCAAGATGCGACTTTAAGGAGAAGGAAAAGACAGGAAAGAATCCACAAAGTACACTACTTTTTATGTAAAAATAAGGTGTGTATGTGTGTGTATGCACACGCGTGCCTGTGCATGTATGAAGAGAGGGGTTTTCCCAGTTATCTTGATATATTTCATATTATTTGATATGTTGCAATGATTTATGTATTACTTGAACACACTTTTTCTTTAATAACTGATGTTTTTACAGAACATTGCTGTATAATGCTCAGGTGAAAATAAGCACCAGTGGATAAAAGGTACAGAGAAGCAATGTAGAGGGTTTCTGTATTGTATAGTTGACCTGAATATACTCATTTTTGGGCTAGACAGTAATCTAACAGTGGCTCCATGTAAGGGAATATGGTATCCAGGGGAAGAGATGACAGTTGATACTCTCTGATTCTATGATTCAAAAGGTAAAACCTTATTTTACATTTTAGATAATTAATCTACATGAATTACTTCAATCTGTTGCCTAACCTACACGTGCCATTTACTAGGCACGCCTGGCGTGACTCAGATATTTTTATCCTGTTCACTCATTTGAGGACAACAGTACTACCAGAAAGGGAACTAGATGTTAATTTAAATATGTTGAAAGCATTGCACAGAACTTTCTTTATTTAACCCATTCATCTTAATGCCTTTTTCCAGTTCAAAGGAAAAACAAGTACTGAATTTTCTAAGCTCTCTAGCTGTGATAACAGAAACACAAAAAGACAATGATTGAGAACAGTTGTGATGCAAAAGGAGTGCCAAAATGTTCGTAAGACTTTTGTTGCATATAATATAAAAACCATTTTAATTAACTTGAGTTAAAAAGTGGATTAAATTGTTCTCCTCAAGCATGCAACTCTAACAGTAGATTTGCAACTTTTAAAGTATGATTCCTTGCTAATATTATTTAAATAAATCTCACAGCAGTGACTCCATTGTATAATAATTTTAAGAACTACTTTTTTTTCTAGTACTGAATTTATTAAAGAAAAGCTACAATTCTGACAGCAGAATGTATTACATCTTTTCTTAACAAAAGATTACTTGAGGCCAGGCGCAGTGGCCCATGCCTGTAATCCCAGTACTTTGGGAGGCCGAGGCAGGTGGATCACTTGAGGTCAGGAGTCTAAGACCAGTGTGGCCAATACGGTGAAACCCTATCTCTCCAAAAAAAAAATACAAAAAAATTTTCCGGGCACGGTGGTGCATGCCTCTAGTCCCAGCTACTTGGGAGGCTGAGGCAAGAGAATTACTTGAGCCTGGGAGGCAGAGGTTGCAGTGAGCCAAGTTCACGCCACTGCACTCCAGCCTGGGTGACATAGCGAGACTCCATCTCAAAAAGAAAAAACAAAAGTATGCTTACTTGAGATAGGGATATGATGCTAAGTTTTCTCTAACATTATACATGACCAATTGGTCTATAATACAAAACATCCATTCAAAAACGTTTGCAGATGATATTACTTGTTAAAGATTAACTCCACACTTGTATTTTATTACATTTTTCTGAGAATTATTCCATGTAAATATTATTGTGAAGAAACATTTCTCTCTTCCTTTCTGCCACCAATGAGAATTTTGATTTATGGTAAATGACTTGGACCTTATGTTTATCAGGACAAACGTAGATTCAACAGGACACTTGACATTGTCCTAAGATAATCACGTTGCATTGTGTGTGTTTTTAAAAGAAAACCAATTAATCTCAGTAATTTTAATAGTGTTAGTTTTTCTAAGGTTAATGTATTTTCAGTTTGTGATTAATTGGTGTCATCACAAGTTAGCTGCCCTAATTAAACAAGTATCATACTCAAAGAACTAATTTACATGTGCATAATGATGTATATAAATCCATATATAAATTATCTGTGTCAAATGTAGGTATCAAAATAGAGCTTGCGTATGTGTATAAAATGGTTATGCATATTTATATCCATTTACTGTTATCTTTCTATTAGGTTGGTGCAAAAGTAATTGCGATTTTAGTCATTAAAAGTACTAAAAGTAATGGCAAGATCACCATTCCTTTTGTACCAACCTAAATATCTATCTCTGTGCAGCTATCCATGATTGCACACCTTCTACCCACACACAAATAGATTATTAACCTTTGACATATTGGTTTCTTCCTACCATGATTCAAATGATCACACTAGTTTGGAGTAATAATCATTAAGTCAAAATTTACCTTTTGACGTCTTTGATCCTCTATGTCTGTGAGAATAGGTGAAAAAACACTTAAAAATGCTTGTAGTGCTAGAAATTCCTATTTTAAAAAGTTTGCAGGAGAAAAGAACATTGAATTCATTCATTCTTTCACAGATATTTACCGTCTACCCGATGCTAGTTCACCTTACACTAGCCACTGTTTAAGAAATTCAGAATATATCAGTGAGTAAAACAGACAACCCTATGCCTGAGGATCTTATGTTTTAGGAAGTATGGAGGATCAACAAAAATAAACATCACAATTCAGTAAATGATATCGTGTGTTCAGTACGAAACTACTATCTGTGTACCCAGTCAAGCTTGCCACTGGTGTCTGTATGGCACATGAGCTAAGATTTATTTTATTTAACATTCTTAAACCGTTGGAAAACTTTGCAAGATTTCGTGACATGTGATAATTATATGAAATTAAAATTCCTGTCTCCATAAATTTTTATTGAAACATAGCCATGACCATTGGTTTAAGCATTGTTTATAACTGATTTTGCACTGCAACAGCAGAGTTGAGTAGTTGAGACGGACACAGACCATATGGTCCATAAAGCTTGAATTATTTGCCATCTAGCCCTTTACAAAACAACTTTGCCAACCCCTGAGTTAAATAACTTAGTAATACTTTACCTCTCTACCGAAATATCAATAAGTGTTTATATAGATAGATACATTAATATTTAGATCTCAGTTCATTAATACATTACTTTGCTAAAAGCTTTTCCAAATTAAAATTTAAACATGGGGGCAGTTGCTGGTAAGAAATATAAAGATAGCCTGTCAAATCTCCGAAGTATCTTCATTAATAAACACATTACTGTCAGATAAATGCAGAATTTAAAATATGATTTGCATTAAACTAACAATAATAGAATTCCTGTGTGCCAAATCCTTTGGCTACACTAAGTTGTCAAAGCAAACCACTGAAGTAGGTTTTTCTATTTCCATTTTATAGACAAAGATGCAGGAAGTTTGAGTGACTTGCCCAAGATCAGAGCAAACCTGGTGGGTGGTTGAACCTTGATTAAATTTCGGTCTCTTGACTCTAAATACAGTGCTATTCCTTCTACCCTAGAGTTAACTCTAAGCCATGCATTATACTGAGCGTTGTTGGTTTTACAGCTCCTTAACACTGCTAAGCAATCAAGCAGCACTGAAATTTAAGTGTTATCAGCAATTTGGGTTGAAACAGTGTGAAATACCATCTAAATCCAGAATGAAGTGAGTAAATCAAGATTATTTTATTGGCCAGGCACTATAAATGGGCATGTTCCCTACTTAATGATTTAGACTACATTTATTGTAAGAAGAATGGGTACACTTGATAAAAATCAAACTCTATCTAAGCTTTTTTATGTTTACTTACTCAGGGATATCAGTTACTTTTCATTTTTGTAAACCAAATTTTAGAATGGATTGGTGGAATGGGTGAGGGAATAGTGGGACAGATGAGAGGTTGTAAGTTTAACCAAAATGAGGATCAAGGGGTAGGGAAAACAGAATTGATTTTATCAAGGACTGCAGCTTTGATAACCACAGATAAAAGTGAGCTGTGAGCTCAGATAAAAATAGAGAACTCAGATAAAAAGGCTGGGTCGAGGTAAAGGGTATAAGATACACATACCAAGGACCATGAAGGTTTACATTTGCAAAAGCAGAATGAGAAGGGGGGCTGAGATGAGGCTTATTTGAGAGATTAAATAATAGGATGAGCACTTAGGGCTCCTCACTTTTAAGAACCATTAAATATGTTTGTTATTATGTGTGTTATAAGGATGACATAATCTACCAAAATTTTCCATTTTTGATTTTTCGTGGTCCCGTTTTTCTAACTCTGTTTCTATTTTTTTTTCTATTTCATTCTATAACTAGGAGTTATAAGTTAAATGACTAGTGAAGTGAATTGGAGGGTTACTCATACATTAATTCAAAAATATTTCTTAAGTGCTTTTTATTAGGTCAGATGCTTTGCTAGTCAGAGAATGCAGTAATACAGACCGTCATGGTCACTTTCCTAATTAAGCTTACATTTTATTGCAGAGACAGATAGCAAACTCCTTATTTCATAATTATGTAGCTAAATTCTTCGGGCTGGGTGCAGTGGCTCATGCCTGTAATCCCAGAACAATGGGAGGCCGAGGTGGGCTGATCACCTGAGGTCAGGGGTTCAAGACCAGCCTGGCCAACATGGTGAAACCCCATCTCTACTAAAAATACAAAAATTAGCTGGGCATGGTAGTGCATGCCTGTAATCCCAGCTACTCGGGAGGCTGAGACAGGAGAATCACTTGAACCCGAGAGGTGGAGGTTGCAGTGAGCCAAGATTGTGCCACTGCACTCCAGCCTGGGTGATAGAGCGAGACTCTGTCTCAAAAAAAAAAAAAAATCAAACTTTTATGAAGAGGAGGTACGGAGTACTTTGAGAGTATATAACAGGGAATTGATCTAGTCAGAGACAGATGCTTGAGGGTATAATTTTTAGGCTAAGAAATCAAAGATGAGTATGGGTGTCTGAGTTTGTTTGGGCTGTTATAACGAACTACCTTAGACTGAGCAACTTATAAACAACAAAAATTTATTTCTTACAATTCTGGAGGCTGGGAAGTCCAAGAGGAAGGCAGTGGTAGATTGATTGTCTAGTGAGGGCCCACTTTCTGGTTCATAGATGCCTTCTATTGGGTCCACCTTGGTGGAATGGGTGTGGGACCTCTTAATCCCATTCATAAAAGCTCTGCCCTTTTGACCTTGTCACCTCCCAAGGCCCCACCTAATCCTTATCACATTGGGGATTAAATTTCAACATAGAGATTTTTGGGGATATAGACATTCAGACCATAGCAAGGGGTTTCTCTCTAAATGGGGCTAGGATGTATCAGAAAAGGAAATATTTAACAAGCCCTAAGGTTGGGAGGAGAAGAGTGCATCTGTTCAAATAACTGAAGGAAATGAAAGAGAAGCTGGAATGTGGAGCAGCAAGGGGGAGATGCGAGAAACATAAAGCTGGAGAGCTGGGCAGGAGTGAGACTATGCTCTTTGACAACATGTTCATAACGATATGTTTCATCTTTCTGGCAACTTCAATTAATTGAATTTAAACAGAAGCATTATTTTTAAGGACTTTTAGCGTAACACTCCAGAGAGTGGAGTGAATTGGAGGAAGCCCTGAATGGATGTGAAAGACCAGTTAGAAAATAATTAATGTGGTCCAATGGAGGGTAAAATAAAGGAGCAACGGTCAAGCCAGGAAAAAGTAGATAGGTGTGAGGTATGTTTAGAAAATAAAATTGCTTGTATATAGTCCAAAATTGGGTATGAGAAGTGAAGGAGTTTAGGAATGATTCCAGCTTCTATGACTGGATCCATGAATTGGCTCTTGACTGAGAAACAACACTGGCTGAGGAGCAGTGTTTTGGAGGTAATATTATGAGTAGCATCCTGCAATAGTGAGCTTGAAGTGTCTGTGAGATATCTAGGCCAAGATGTTGAGTGAGTCTTCAATTAGATATGAGTCTGATGCTGAGAGGAAGGTTCCAACTGGAGGTAAAAAAAATAAGAAGTAATAGCAGAGGACTGATAATATAAGCCATTGTAGTGAGCTATGCAGAACAGACTGAATGAGGAGAACCTATCTAGGTGCATGCCCTGAGGGGCTTTGATCATATCAAGAAAGATGAACCAATTTTGAATGCTGATGAGGGTTCATGCAAATGAACACAGAAAAAATACTTCTTAGGTTTAGTGACATGAGGGTTTTTGGAGAATTTGCCAGACACATTTTTGTGGAAGGATGCAGATTGAAGACATATTTAAGCATAAATTACAGATGAAGACATGAAGAAAACAAACATAGACAGCTTTTTAAAGAAATGTAGCTGTGTGAGGAAAAGGAGTTTTGATAAGCAGTGACACTGAAGGAGGTAATTTTAGCTTTGGAACATTTCAAGATGGAAGATACTGGAAAAAGTATATTTGAATACTGCTAAGAGGCTTTCAGTAGGGAAGAGGTTGGAGCTTCAATAAAATGGCATTGTATCCTAGTTTTCTCCAAAAATTTAGATTGACATTTGTTTTTACTGCCAACTTATTTACGATGACTCTTTCCCATCACAGAGTGTGTGGATTTAGACGATATATGGTCACCCGACAATGTTTGAAGAAAGAAGGGATAGTTTAAGGTGTAAGAAGGGATCTGGAAAATAGATTGGAAGAGGCATGTTAGCTTGTTAGAATGAGGTCAGAACTCTACCTACTTGTGCAGATTTGATAGTGAGAATTGATGCTTCAGTTTGCTGTATGAAATAGGATCAACAAGAGCTAAGACAAAGCAATGGAGATAGAATAGTCTTTTCAACAAATGGTGCCAGGACAACTGAATATCCACACACAAAAGGATTAAGTTGAATCCCTACATCACACTATATACGAAAAATTAATCCAGAGTGTATCATAAACATAAAGTAGTATCTAAACCTATTAAACTTTTAGAAAAGATGTAGGAATAAGTCTTTGTAATTTAGGATTAGGCATAGCCTTATTAGATATGACATCAAAAGCACAAGTTTCAAAATGAAAAATAGATAAATTAGACTTAATTAAAATTCAAAAAGTTTGTGCTTCAAAGGATACCATGAAGAGTGAAAAAACAACTCATAATGTGGGAGAAAATATTTCTAAAACCTGTATCTGATAAGAAACTCATACGTAGGACATACAAAGAAATTATACAAATCAATAATAGAAAATGACCCTTTTAAAATACAAATGTATTTACATACAGATGTAAATACAGATGTAAACTTGGGTTACTATAAGTCAAAAAGGCACTTTAACTTATATTTTCAACTTATGATGGTTTATTGGGACATAACCCATTTAAGTAAGTACACTCCACTGTATTTAACCCTATTTAAGTAAGTACACTCCACTGTATTTAACCCTATTTGAATAAGTGCACTCCACTGTATTTAACCCTATTTGAGTAAGTGCACTCCACTGTATTTAACCCTATTTAAGTAAGTGCACTCCACTGTATTTAATCCTATTTAAGTAAGTGCACTCCAGTGTATTTAACCCTATTTAAGTAAGTACACTTCATGTAAGTCACGCCATTGTAAGTCAAGGAGTGCACTGAATGCATATCACTTTTGCACCATAGTAAAATAAAAAATCATAAGTCAAACTATAACTAAGTTGGGGACCATCTGCATAGGCAAAAGATCTGAATTTTTTCCAAAAAAATCATACTCAGATGACCAATAAACACGTGAAATATGTTCAACATCCTTAGCTGTCAGTAAAATGCAAATGAACACCCCGATGAGATACCACTTCACATAGATTAAGGTGGGTATATTCAAAAAGATAAAGTGTGGGAGAGGATATAGGGAAATTAGAACCTCCATACACTGCTGGTGAAAATATAAAATGGTATAGCTTTTCTGGAAAACAGTCTTGTAGTTCCTCAAAACATCAAAGTTATATCACCAGCAATTCCATTCCTAGGTATATATGCCTCGAAAATTAAAGCATATGTTCATACAAAAACTTGTGCAC
This sequence comes from Pongo pygmaeus, assembly GCF_028885625.2. NCBI lineage: Eukaryota > Metazoa > Chordata > Mammalia > Primates > Hominidae > Pongo > Pongo pygmaeus. Next base: position 102,240,159 of record NC_072387.2, read on the forward strand.
AAATATTCATAGTAACATTATTCATAATTGCTAAATGGATAGAAAAATTCCAGGACTGGCGTGGTGCCTCATGGCTGTAGTCCCAGCACTCTGGGAGGCACAGGCGGGTGGATCTCTTGAGCCGAGGATTTCGAGGCCAACCTGGACAACATGGAGAAGCCCCATCTCTACCTGCTCCCAACCCCCACAAAAAATAAACATTAGCCTGATGTGGTGGCACGTGCCTGTGGTCCCAGCTATTCAGGAGGCTGATGTGGGAGGATTGCATAAGCCTGGGAGGTTGAGGATGCAGTGAGCTGAAATTGCACCGCTGCATTCTAGCTTGGGCGACAGAGTGAGACCCTGTCTCAGAAAAAGAAAAAACCCAAATGTCTATCAGGCAATGAATGTCTAAACAGAATGTAATATAATCATACAATGGAATATTATTCTACCATAAAAACAGGTAAAGTACAGATACATGCTAAACATGGATGAATCTTGAAAACATTATGCTAAGTTAAAAAGACAGAAAAGGTCAAATACATGATTCTATTTATGTACATTTTTAGAATTGGTGAACTTATAGAGAAAGAAAATAGATCGGTGATTTCCAAAAGCCAGGAATGGATGGCTGAGGTGTGGAAAAGATGATGAGTGACTGCTAATAGGCAAGGGATTTCTTTTTGGGGTGAAAAATTATGCCAAAATTGATGGTGGTGGTGCTTGCACAACTTTGTGAGTCCACTGGAAATCACTGAATACTTTAATTGTGTGAATTATATGGTATATGAATAATATTTTAAGAAAGCTCTTATTTTTTTAAAAAGAGAACAGATTATTTGCTGATAGCACAGAGTTGGGAGATCACATTATTGAGGTTTAACAAGATTTGGAAAAGGTAGTTTAGGGAAAAAGAGAGTGAGTTGATTTTAAAGAATCTCCATGGGGAAGGGAGGACTTGTTAATGGAGAGATGCAATATAATGAAAGGACAAAGATAGAGATCCTGAGATCATTAACTTGATCAAATTCCTAATTGTATAAAATACCATTAGGTAAAATTAAAATATACGTAAGGTTATAATATATACTCATAAATTTTTGTCTTAAAATATTATCTTTAGCTTGATGGCATAATGTTAAAATTTAGGTAAGACTAACCCAGTGAATTTAGTCTGAGTCTCTCAGTAATTGTTTTGTGTGCAAGGAAATTAGGCAGATCAAAATTAAGCTTTTAATTACTTTGCTTTCATGTTCAGCTTTTGTGTGATGAACAGGAAGAAAGGAGAGTTACCAGAAATATTTTGAGAAATAGGTAGAAAAATAGGTGTGGGAAAGCACTTTATCCACAGTACTTTTGCCCAAAGAAAGTATAAGATGATTGCTAGGAAAATATCAACCCGCAATAAACATACATGTGCATGGGGAGGGGGGAGGGATAGCATTGGGAGATATACCTAATGCTAGATGACGAGTTAGTGGGTGCAGCGCACCAGCATGGCACATGTATACATATGTAACTTACCTGCACATTGCGCACATGTACCATAAAACCTAAAGTATAATAATAATAATAATAATAAAATAAAAAATAAAAAGAAACATAAAGTAAAAAAAAAAAAAAAAAAAAGAAAATATCAACCCATCTTACCACCTCTTCACCAGAGCCTATCTGCAGCCCTGGAGAGTAAACATCGCCTGTCTAATGTAAATAGGAGGTAATCAACTTCTTCTCGCATTGCTTATAAGATGTGCAAGGGACAAGAAGACTGTGCAAACCAAATAAAATGAACTGTCAATTTCACTCAGGGAAGCATTTAAGACTAGTTATGCATATAAGCTGCAGCAACTCATTTACTCATAAAAATCAATAAGACTGACACCTGGGCCATCAAAGGGACCATCACCACTGTGGGAAGAAAAATCTTAGCTTTCATGACAATGAGACAGAAGCTGCATTCTTCATTAGACCACAGCTACGGCCCAGCGGTATTTTTTTTTTTTTTTTCAGCTGAGAAACTTTTCAGCATTGCTCATTCTGGCCATAGCAAGTGATTTTTTTCTTCCTTTCATAACGCATCACTCTCTCTTAAATGGTGCTTCCTTGCTGGAATACTTTGTAGCATGGAAAAAGGTAAATCACCAGAATAAGAATTTCAGATTAATCGTGATCCTGTGGTCACACTATAGGTGAAATGACCAGTGTTAAATATGATTACATGTCATTTCTAAGCTAGTTTCCTCAATGAAGAGTGAATTGAATACTGTCAAACTCACATTTGTCTTGACGTTTCATATTATGTACATAAACTCTCTGACCAGAACTCAAAAAATCAGTCATTTGATTCTTATAATATTTGAGAATTATTGAAAATGGTTTCTAGACTAGCATACCGAAATTTCTCCCTAGCCCACCAGCATGGTTTAACATTTATAAACCCTTCTTTACACCAATAACTCAAAGGGAAAGATTAATGTATTGAGTTTATTTAAGAAAAACTAAGGGATCTCACTCATTTTCTTTCTTCTTCATCTCCTATTCCTCTATTTTTGGGTGGTCAGAGCATTCTTTCCTTCCTTCAGGACAGTCATGGCTCCTTTAAAAGCATTTTGCATCTGGGGTCATTGTCTGAATGGGATGAATGAACAGCCTGAAGCCCTACCTTTGACCTGCTGTCAGAACTCCAGCCTTTGTATAGTTATTCTTTTTGACCTCTCTGCCTAGTTCTTTTCAATCGGGGCATGATCTGTCTTCAATTTGTTTCCAAGCCTCAAATCTACATCCCTTATTAACATATTTCCTCCAATCCAGTCAGAGGCTTAGGGGTCAAATGTCTATTGGCTAAACTATTTCAAGTTTTTCTAGATATATACCATATAAATAACACTTTATAAATCAGTGTATTATTTTCTGCTGAAAATTTCATTGTTTAGCACAAAATTATTTTTGATTTATTCATTTCAAGCCAAAATATACCCAGTATCCAACCTAAACATAGGTAAGATTATTTTAAATATTACTCTAAGAGAATTTCTTACAGAATATTATGTTGGAAATTTTTTTTTAATTTTTAATTTTTAATTTTAATTTTTAATTTCAATTTTTGTGGATACATAGTAGGTGTATATATTTACACGGTACATGTTTTGTACCATGCTTTGATACAGGCATTCAATGCATAATAATCACATCTTGCAAAATGAGGTATCCCTCCCCTCAAGCATTTATCCTTTTATTATACTCTTTTAGCTATTTTAAAATATACAGTTAAATTATTATTGACTATAGTCACCCTGTTGTGCTATCAAATACTAGATCTTATTCTTTCAAACTGTATTTTTTGTATCCATTAACCATCCCTCCCTCCCTCTCACCTGCTTACTACCCTTCCCAGCCTCTGGTAACCATCCTTCTATTTTCTATCTCCATGAATTCAATTATTTTGATTTTTAGATCCCACAAATAAGTGAGAACATGAGATGTTTGTCTTTCTGTGCCTGGCTTATTTCACTTAGCTAGTGACCTCCAGGTCTATCCCTGTTGTTGGAAATGACAGGATTTCATTCGTTTTATGGCTGAATGGTACTCCATTGTATATATGTACCACATTTTCTTTCTCTATTCATCTGTTGATGGACACCTAAGTTCTTTCCAAATTTTGGCTATTGTGAATAGTGCTGCAACACTAGTGTTTTATTTCCTCATTGCTAAAGAATGCTAACTAGCCACAAATGGAATGATACCAGTTTAGTGAAAAGTCCCAAACCACTAAGGTATAAACAAGACATGGCTTGAGTTTTCCCCAATCATTCCTTTCATTTGTACAATCAAATTTCTTTTTTACCCTATGAAGTACATGCTTTAATGACATCTTCGCCAAGTTCCATAACTTGCCTCTTCTAGTTTAAAGCACAATCCCTTTTCTAAATGTAAGAGACAGTACTTTGGTATTAAAGACATCACAACACACAATTCAAAATGTACCTCTTGCTCCTCCCAAGCTGTGGTGCTGACTGGAGTGGAGAAAAGGGAACATGGACTGTGACTCTATGTCGTAAATCAGGCAGGAGAAAGAGATACACTATATTAATCTATTCTCACATTGCTATAAAGAAATGCCTGAGACTGGGTAATTTATAAAGAAAAGAGGTTTAATTGGCTCACAGTTCTGCAGGAAGCATGGCTGGGGAAGCCTCAGGGAGCTTTTACTCATAGTGGAAGGCAAAGTCAGAGCCGGTATCTTCATATAGCCAGAGCAGGAGGAAGGTGAGCAGGGCAGGTGGTACACACATTTAAACAACCAAATCATGATAACAGCACTGTCTCTCTTTGGTCCAGCTTGGAATACATACCTCAGCATTCTCTCAGTATTTGACTTCCTGGAGGTCAACACTTCCCACCACTCTACTAACCCAGAACCCCTGGCATCATCACTGGAACTGTAAAACTAAGTGAGGAGATGCTTTTCTTTGTCTCTCCAAGGCTGTGGAGAACATTGGACACAGACTAGAGATGGCTTAATATTATTCCCAAACAAATCTTGCCACCATTTTTTCAAGCCCTGCTTCCATTCCAAATACACCATTCCAAATACTCCTGCCTTCAGAAGTCTCTGAAACTGAAGAGAACTTTAGTTTGTTTAAAAGACCCCTGTAAACCTCAGGAGATGCATGTAAAATGTCTCCCTCTTTGCTCCTTAATGGCAGACGTACTCTAAATATGTACGATACACTTTAGGCATATGTTTTCCGAATAGTCTTCCAAGATCTTTCTGCACCGGGGTGAACCTGAGGGTTCTGTGGCTCAGCAGGCTTCCAGCCCAAAACAAGAGGTCAATTGCCTACAGTGACCTGCACCCTCAAATTTTATGAGATCTTTCTGTAAGCACCACCCATCACCATCACACACACACACACAAACACACACACACACACATACACACATACACAACTCCTTGGAAAGAAAAGTATTCCCCCATCATAGTCATGACTAGAGGTGAGATTAGCCTGTCATGCTGTCTTTGTTCTCCCCACTGTTCAACTGTCTTCTTCCCATATTAGGCAAGGGTTGATTCCACACAAGGCTGGTTCTCACTAGTCTTTCAGTGAACCCTCCAGAAAAGTGACAACCCCAGTGGCTGGAGGCACTAATTCTAGAGGAAAAAAAAAAGTTGCCATTTTTCTTTATAATATCTAAGACCAAATGATATTTTATACAAGCTATTTGATTACTTTAAAAAATTTGCTACATGGCAACAATATGAGTCATACCATCAAAGCTAGTTAGTTGGGCTGGGTCACCTACTTCTATTTTGAGAATTCTGTATTTTGCATTAATTAGCCTTATCGTTCCTTCAGGCTGTCATAACAAAATGTTACAGACTAGACAGCTTATAAACAACAGCAATTTACTTCTCGCAGTTCTGATGGTGGAGAAGCTGAAGATCAAGGTGCCAGTACATTGAGTGTAGAGTGAGGTCCCGCTTTCTGGTTCATAGATGACTATCTTCTGTGTAGTAGAAAGAGGACTAAGGGCTCTCAAAGGTTTCCTCTATAAGTACACTAATCTGTTTATAAGGGGTGTGCTTCATGATCTAATCATCTCCCAAAGGCCCTACCTCCGAATGCCATCACACTGAAGATTAGATTTCAACACATGAATTTGTTGGGGACATAAACATTTAGTCCATTGCAACATTTATGGAAACATATAATTCAGAATAAGAAAATATTTTTAAAATTTCTTGAGTAGTATGCATAGCAAACAGTTTTTGAGTGTTTTGACTGTTTCTCCTAATTTATTTAATTTCTTATTTTTCTATCAGATAACATTATTTGCTTATTTTGCTAATAGTGAAATGGGAAAAATAACCATTCCACAACTGTGTAGTGTATTAATTTGTTAATTTCATTAAGCAATTGGAAGAATGAAATCACTAACTATTATTGTTGTTTGGAGAATGAAGATGTCTCCACCAAAGCATAGAAAAGGATCTGTAGATGTACAGTAAATTCAACCTGATGCTGCTATTAGTTTAAATGCCTTAGCTAAATGGTACCAGCTGAGATCATTAACTTTGCTTTCATAGCAATTTTCTTAATGTTACTTAGCAACTTCACCTTGAAAATACCCATTTCACATCCCTGTAGCCTAAGGAGCATCATTCGTAGTGAAATTACATGTTTGATTGCATAGCCAGAGAAGAGTTAATGTTATGACCTGAGGATCTATCACTGGCTGCTAGAAGATTGCTCAGACCATATGCTTTTAATGCATACTACCCAGACTCAGTATCAGAGCCGCATTAAACGGATAAAAATTTATCCACCATTAATTCAGAATATTAAAGGGAGCACTTCCATGTGTAGTATGTTGTAAAATATCAAATTAATATTTCTGCATTATTGTGTAATGAGTAAAAAAAATCAAGTATTGTGTAAGATGAAGAGTATTTGAAACATGAAAAATTAAAATATACCAAATGCCCTTTCCCCTTGAGAAATGTATGAATGTTTCCTAATATAACCTAGAAATGATCATGCCTTTAACAAATTAAAATTTCTTCCATGATATGAAAATTCCTCTAGGGTTATTGCTTCTCTAGAAATGAATGCAATATAACAACTACAGAAACTCAAAAGTAATCAAAACATTATAATAAAACCAATTATTTATTCTTCTTTCCAATTTTCTGTATTTTAAAATTGTTTTAATTAACGTGTAGAGTATTTTAAGAGATAAGTGATTTTATTACCTTTGAGCAAAGATATTTAATTTAATCCAATTAATATTTATTAAATAGCTATATACAAATAAGCATTCAATATGACAGACAATATTTATTTTTTAAATCATTAAAAAATAATTTTAAGTATTCTCATCTTTATTCTAGAAACAAAATGCCTTTATTTTTTTGGGTACACAGGCATTTTTTGTTCAATTTGTCTTTTCAAAGACAACGTTCATCATATTATTAAGAGAAGAAAGCACACAAATATACTTCAGTATTATTAATAAGTTACATCTGTTCTTCCATAGCTTTATGACTTGATCTCTGTATTTATTTTTAATTCTTGGGTCTCTCTTCCACTAGTCTCATCTTTTTTGATTACTTTTATTTAGAAATGGATATTCCTCAAGACTTGCTTCCTCTTTCTTTGCTCACATACTCTGATGGCTTCACTGTCATTTCTACAGTTGACACAAATCAATATTAATCTATTCATTCATTCATTCATTCCTTATGTACTGAGTCCTACTATATTCCAGACACGTGAACTAGGTGATGGGGATTCAAAGATGAATAAGACATAGCTCCTGCTTCAAAGGGCAAGTAGATGTTGAGTATTTCTGTCTTGATAGGCTGACATTTTCTCGTGCTTAACACACCTAAAATGAAGCCTTTTGTTACACCAAAGTGCATCTCCAACCAGCATTTCCTATTTTTGTTTGTTGTTATTTCATGCCTCTAGTTTCTCACATTTAATTTACTGACTCCACCCTTCCCATGATGCCCATCAATCAATCTCCATTGATGCCTTTTTTCAATTCTCTGTTCCTTTGTATCAGGACAACTCAGTCTGTAAAAGATCTTTATTTATAAAAGACATATTTTAAAATTTGTGTTTTGGTAAATCGTGATGGAAAAATATGTAAGTTAAATATAAATGTAAATATGTAAGTTAAATATAAATAGTTTCTAGATGTGGTAAAAGTTTACCGTCTCCCATCTCTACCCTCTCCCACCTCTACCCTCTCTAAAAATAATGGCTAATGTTTCTAACATGTATTGATTGGTTTCTACATGCCAAGTACTAAGGACTTTTTATTCCTTATCTGAAAAAAAAATTACCGTGACAGTCCTATGGCAAAGATTCTATTTTTTTCACCCCTTTAGAGCTAAGGAAACAAGTGACTGGATAAAATCAAACAACTAAGGAGTGGCTGTCCAGTTTTAAATGCAGAGTCAGATTCCAGAGCCTATGTCCTTCCTTCACTCTTCTCCTGTTCAACCTTTGTAAGAGCAGATTATCTTTGGGCTTCCTTCTTTTGGTTATACCCATAATCCTAAGCAATATGCCTTTATTATTTTTTAATCAACTTTAGACAATGCCTCTTGGCTCCTTACTAGGAAAGATAATTGTTCATTTCATTTCTCTGACACCCACGTTCACTGCTTCTCCCTTCAAAATATATGTATATATTTTAGCTATTTTGTAGTTTATATGTTATCTTCATTTTAAGTTGTTTTACTCAAACACTAGTATGTTAGGCAAACTATTCTATGCGTTGATTTTTTCATCTAAAATATTTCTAATATTATATTTACACATTTATAGTTGTTAATAGCTCTCTAACATTAGATCAACATACATTTAATCATTCTCCTGTTGATAGATATTTAGGCTTATTCTACTTTTCTGTTAAAACAATACAACACTGAGCACTGAAGGCCTCTGAGATTCCAGATTTAGAAATGCTTTACTTTGACATACCAAGGCTCACAATGGAAGCTTCAGTTTTCCCCAGAATTTGTTCATTTTATTTAGAGATACCCCTCTTCTCCTTCCCTAAGACCCATGATTATATATCTGGCCATCAGTCCTATATGTATAGGTGGGAAAGAGCACTGAAAGTCACTCTATATTATAACCCATGGTGAATACCCCTGTTGATTCTTGATTCTCGATTCTCATTCTTACCCTTTCTACAGCCAACTCTGAGCCTGCTCTTTGCAGATCCTACAAAAAAGGTTGGCCACCTTTTCTATGACAGTGACCTCCTCTGCTGTACTGCTTTTCTCAGAAATTTCAATCAGCTTTCCATATTTTTAAAAATATTTCTCAAATAGTCCTGATCTTTCTTTCAGTCTCTTTATAAGTTCCATATACCCTTAAATGGGAGACTAGCTAAAATGTCAAGGATAAGACTTATGATGCAAAATTGTATTTATTTTAAAACAAAGTGCTTAATCAAAGTGTTCATTGGAAGAAAAAGAGCAATGAGAATCTTTCCCTGTTTTTATAGTTTCTCTGGCTTATTTTTATGTATTTGCTTATGTGTTTAGCTTTACTCAGTATAGCTCTTATGCTTTGATTACATATAATTTTATATACAAATCAAAAATAAAATGAAAATTAAAAACTAAGAAACTATGAATGGAGGACAGAGGGCAAAAAGTGGTAAAAATTAGAACATGGATCCATAGAGAGCATATGTTATAAACATGTAAAAGTGCAATAGACTTATCTACCTCACTGTAGAGAATTAAACTATAGGAGACCTGTGAAAACAAGAAGAAAAAGAGAGAACTAGTTGAATCATTCAGGAAATTGAGCCATCAGTTTCTATAATGAGCTTGTGATGGGAGATGAATCTGTTCTGACCATTACATAGACTCACTCATTTCCTGGCTGCCTATTTTAGTTAAGAACATCTTGCTGTAAAGAGTATGAAAGTGAAGTCTGAAAATTTATTGAAAAAAACATTTCACCTAGTGCTTACCCAAGGAATAACAATCATTTTCAATATTGGAGAAGACACTGGTTGTGTTTGATTTATCAGAATATAGCAGATCGATTTCTAAGTTGGAAGCTAAGAAGGAGATTTTCAGGGATGAATCTGACTATATATTATTGTGCTTTTATGCTGTTTTTAAAACCTAACTCCTCTACAAGTTTGGTCTCCATTGTTTTGCAGTTGACTGGTAAATAACATAAGAGATAACTAGCTCTCCCAGAAAATGATAACTGATATGATTCTTATTTTCCAATAGAAGAAATGCACAAATTCCTCAGGAGGAGCAAAATATTTATTGGAACTTAGCTCAGATATAAAATCTTAAATGGCTCTGCAGTGAGGGAATGGTGAGAGAGTGAACAAGATGATTGACAGCAGTTTGAATAAAAACATGCCAGGTTACTCTGTTGCCTCTGATAGTAATTGTAGAAAAATGTCTAATAACAGGATTAAACTTCTTGTATTTTTAGGGCTGGTAAAGGCTCAGGAAGTATTCATTAAAGAAACTGTTGCTGGGTGACATTAAGAATATTTATTTTTCTGATGATTCCATTGAGTCAAGTGATCTTGTGAGATACACTCTGAAGTTGGTTAACCTGGATGTGCAAGCCTAGCCCAACTACGTTTGAAGTATTTGTAAAATAAATCCAAAGATCTCAATTAGCGATAGGAATTCACTTTGATCTAGCTCCTTAGTTGCTAACAAATGCTTCTTACAGCAAATTAAGTAAGGAAGAAGTGTTTGCCAAAAAGTAACTAAAATATATTTGTATTGTTTTAGCAAAACATAGAGGGAAAAATTTAAGTCATCTTTCAAGACAAAATAGTAATGTGGAATAATTGAGTAGTTTTCAGACAGCCTGTATCATTTTTTGTTTTCCACTTGCATGTTTTATTGATTTTTGTCAGCAAAATGTTTTATTGAGTATTAATCAACAAAAAAGAGAAAGAGTCCTATTGCTACCATGGTCAACAGATACAAATACATATACGTGATTCCAAATATCTTCTCTTTATTTCTTCATTCCTGGCCCCCAACCTATGGCGGACATATGGTCTCTATCAGAATGGATGTGGCTCTGCTGATGTCATCGTAAGACTCTCCTGTCTTAGCTGATATCCTGGTTGAGTTGAGCCACATCTTCATTTGGTTGTTTTGCTTTGACAAAGAAAATCATTCAAATTGAATTATCTCTGAAAGCATCATGTGAACAAAGAGGTATTACCCTGTGTTATAGTCACTTCCTCCCAGGACCTTAGCCTTTTTATAGTATCCACCCATAAATCCTCATCATCCAGATGCCAGCTTGCCTCTGATTGGTCCATATTTTTCAGGACTGTTACACTAACAGTTCTCTTACTGGTTTATTTTCTGCAAGTATCTAGTCAGACGAGTGGGTGTCTGATCATTGTTGGCTCAAATATATCTTGCTCAGAGAAACTGAGTTTGAATAAAAAGAAACATCAAAGCACTCCAATGATCAGTTGGTAACAACAGCTTAGAGTTCTCTCTAGTTTAGATTATATTTTATGCCAAATGTGCCCAAAGGTTTGTGATTTTCCCTAGGAAAATTCACGCACAAGTCCTGACACCTATTTTATTCATTCCAACCTCCAGGGTAGAATTTAAGAATACTTCTGTAGAGCCAACCATTACTAATCAATCGCACTGATTCATGTTTTGAATGTAAAATCATGCTATTAAACAAAAATATATATAGCTGGAGAAGTCTGGCAAATCTTTGGCTTCAAGAAATCATGAAGAAACAATTTCCCTCCACATGTGAAAGCTTACTATATAATAAATCTGTGAGGAAAGAATAAATCAGGATTGCAAATAAATGATTTAGGGACTACTGGCTAGCTTTAGGGGGACAAAACACTTTAGATATTAATTTTGTGCATTACAACAAATAAATCTTACATAAATTAAAAGTTAAGATTTGAAAAAATTAAAGTCAAAAGAGAATTTAAGTATATTGTTTTACCATAAAAGATAACAGTTCCTATCTACAGTATTAATGGGATAAAATTAAAATTAAAAGATGGACAGAATAATTCATTTACAAATATCTTTCATGAAAAACCATTCAAAATTAAAGTAATTGTGACATTTTATTCATGTTATAAAGAGAATCATTAAGTTCCTCCTCAAGTAACCAAAAGTGTATGCAAGATAGTCGCCACATTTCATATTCCAGGAAGCACATTCACACCTTCCTATGACTACTCAGGCACAGAAAAATGGAAATAATAATAATATTACACAAAATATTAACTATACTTAATATCACTAATTTATACTTAATATCACTAATTTAATTTAATTTAAATAATATACACAAAATATTAACTATACTTAATATCACTAATTTAAAAAACTAATTTTTAAATAATTTAATAATATTTCTCTACATAATACATTCGATTTTTATAAAATCCAAATTTTATAATCACAAAAGATTTTTTATTTATTTAAATATTTACTTGTCCCCATTGGGAAATGAAACCTTCCAAGTCATTGCTTCTAGAAACAAAAATGGTCAGCACCATTTTTACAAATCATTTGCTGTTTGTTTTCTGTCAACCTCTCTGGAAATTTTACTTTTCAGAAGTTATATAAAAATCTAGAATTTGATGTATATTTATTTGCAAAGATGTGTATTATACATTCTAAATGTTGAACACTAGATGGATAGATAAGGAAGTTAAGGTCTATTTATGCAATGAAATATTTTGTAATCATTAAGAATTACTGGGAGCATAATACTAATTTTTTTACAGACAGAGATGTTGGTCAAGGAATATAAACTTTGAGACAGGATGAACAAATTCAAGAGATCTATTGTACAACATGGTGACTATTTAATAACAAGGTATTATGTACTTGAAAATTGCGAAGAGAGTAGATTTTAAGTATTGCCATCACAAGAAATAACTGGTGAGGTAATGCATGTGTTATTTAGGATGATTTAGCCATTTCACAATGTGTAACTATTTCAGAACAGCATGTTGTACATAATAAATAGACACAACTTTTAGTAAATTAAAAAATTTAGAAAAAAAAAATTTAGAGGAAAAAAAGTGCTTCTATAGCTCCCTGAGAGGAGGATACTTTCCATCTTGCTCATTTACCTATCCTGTTTAGAATGCTTGGCATATAACACATGTTTAGAAAAACAGAGGAAAAAACACTAAGAAATGTATATGTGCTAAAGTTAATGGTTTTCACCTAAGGCCATAGGATTACAATTGATATTTATCTTCTATTTATTTGTATGTAACTATTCAAATTTTCAAAACAAAATAATGTATTCCTTGCGGTATTGGAGAAAACATTATTTGTAAACGTTGTTCTACAGGCAGTAACGAAACTCTTCAGAGTCAATCTCAATGAAGTTATTTGAGAATGAAATGCAGTCTCACCTGCATCTGAATCATTTCATGTGTTTACTTGAAATAGACATATCTGAGCCAGGGTGGGCGTGGGCCAGCATCTACATTTTTATCACATTTTGGTGCCTGTTTGCTAGACTGCCCAGATAATTCATGCCCACGTTACAGGTAGAGAATCACTGGGCAAGGAAGATAATCAAAATTCAGAAAAATTCAAAGAGCAGAAATGGTGGCTTTTTAAAGAAGTTTCTTAAAAGCCTGCTGAAAATGGCTAGTAAATTGGTGTAGCAAACTTTCTGAAAGAGAATACAAGTGGATGAGGGAGAATGGGAACCCAAGTCATAAGAGTAAAAAGGAGTTGCCAGCAGTAAACCTCATTAAGCTTGCAAAGAAAAATCACCATAGATAAACAAATATAAAGCTTTACATTTGTTTTTTCAATGAAATAAATGCAAACAATAGCTCTACTAGTAAATAGTGACTTCTAACATGGCAAGTAAAGCATCAGACACAAAGCAATAAATATTTCTAGATTAGTAATCTTTGATGCTGATGAGCACTATACAATAGTTGTCTGGTAAACACAGAATTTAGATATCTTTTTATTCTCTTTCCCAAACCAATTGCTCTACTGATATTTTGAGATTCTGCATTTTAGATGATCGTAACATAAGTAAACCAGAAAGTGTCAATCAGTCAACAAACACTTTTTAACCACTTCCTATGTGCAGACACATTTCTAGGTGTTAGATATGAAATGATAAGCAAGAAACACAACATTCTTGCTCTCAAGAAAGTTTCATTCAAATAGTTGAACACAAATGGTAAGCACATAAATATATACAATAAAAGATAATTTGAGGTAATGATTACTACAATGAAGAAAGTAACACCTAAATAACACAGGACAACATGACTATATGTGAGACATTAAAGATACGGCTTTTTTTTTTTTTTTTTTTTTTAACTAAAGTGATCAGAAAAGTCTCTGTGAAGAGGTAATATTTAGGCTAAATAGTTGAGGCAACCAGAAAGGTTCTATAGGAAAAGCACTTCAGGAAGATTAAATAACAAATGAAGAGGCTCTGAAATACAAAAAACATTGATATAATTAATATTTAGAAGCAAAGTCAGTGTAAAGAAGATGGAGATGGGATGAAATAGATTGTCTGAGCAAAGATGACAGAAGCCATGGTGAGGAGGAGAGCTTGTGGGAAAGCCATCGGAGAGGTTTAAGCAGAGGAATAACATGCTAACATGATAACATGATCTTGATTAGAGTAATCAAACAGATCACTCTGACCATGAGTTGAAAATGGACTATTGTTCAAATAGAAGGGAGAAGGAAGACTGTTTAAAAGGCTGTTTCTGTGTCCTAGATAAAATAATTTGTGTGGCTTGAATGGCTGATGAGGCAAGAGTTGGTGAAAGTAAATTTATAAATGGTGTCAGTGATGAATTTGTAGGTAGTGCTGGCAGATTGTAGGAAGCTGTCAAAAATGAAGGCATCAAGGATACCTCCTTGGTGCAATGGACTGAATTGTGTCTTCCTCACAATGTATATGTTAAAGCCCCAGTGTGATTGTATTTGGTGATGAGGCCTTTGGGAAGTAATTATATTCAGATAAGGTTATGAGGCTGAGGCTCTCATGATGGAATTGGGGCACTTAGAAGAAGAGAAACCAGAGAGCTTGGCTTACTCTGCCATGTGAGGACACAGCAAGAAGGTGGCCATCTGCAGGGCCGGAAGAGAGCATCACCAGGAGCTGACCATGCTGGCTCCCTGATATCGTACTTCTGTCTTCAGAACTGTGAGAAAATAAAGCTCTTTTGTTGAAGCAACTCAGTCGATGGTATTTTTTTATGGCAGCCTAAGATGACTAATAAACTAGTTTTTGGTGGTGGTGGGTTTTTTTTTTTTTTAAGATGGATTCTTGCTCTGTCACCCAGGCTGGAGTGCAGTGGTGCGATCTCGGCTCACTGCAAGCTCCGCCTCCTGGGTTCATGCCCTTCTCCTGCCTCAACCTCCCATTTTCAACTCATGGTCAAGTGATCTGCTTGATCACTACAGGTGCCCACCACCATGCCCGGCTATTTTTTTTTTTTTTTAAATAGAGACATGGTTTCACTGCGTTAGCCAGGATGGTCTTGATCTCCTGACCTCGTGATCTGCCTGCCTCAGCCTCCCAAAGTGCTGGAATTAAAGGTGTGAGCCATGACGCCTGGCCCTAAACTAGTTTTTTTTAGCTTCAGCAACATAGTGTTTACTTTTTTTAAGTTAGAGAAGTCTTGGACAGCAGTAGGTTTAGTATGAGGAAACATCAAGAGTTTGCTTGAATATAAGATTCCAATTAACCTCCAAGTACCATGATTAAATGAGTTGGGTTTCTTTTCCTTTTCCTTTCCTTTTGTATGTGTAGGACTTAGAAGGCTCCTCTGGAAAATGATAAATATTTGACAGTCATTAGTATGAAGGAGATGTTTACAACTTGCAACTAGGTGAGCTTATTAGAGAAAGTGGGAATAAAATAGAGAAGAATGCAAAGGACTATTATTTTGCAAAATTTACCGTGATGAATAAAGAGAAATTAAGCAGTTGTTGAAGGAGAATGAGTAGACAAAGGATAATGTTTTAAGATAGTTAGTACTGAGCATGTTTATGTGCTGATGGAAATGAACCACAGAATCGGAGGAATGTATGATACAGGAGAAAAAAAACAGAATATTTGCAAAAGTGGAGACAGCGAGAAGGTAAGAAAGAATGAGATTTGAAGCACAGATGACGATCAGGTTACATTCTTCATTGTAGCCTGAGAAGAAGGCAGAATATCTAGATACAGAGATAGCTACGGGGATGAGTTTGGTAGACAAAAGAGGAGGTTATTTTATATGATTATGAATTAGGAAGTAAAGTTATCACCTATGAGTGGAACAGTGAGGTAGTATCAATAGATTTAAGGTTCTAATGAGATGTGAAACATGGGAATATTATAGTGTGTCAGATGGAAAAATAGGAATTACTGATCTGAGAGTGGAATGCTTGAGATCATAATGGCAGAGCTAGTGTTGTAATTGGAGATAAGAATTCATGATTCATGTAGTATGGAGGAACAGACAGTTGATGCCGAGGATGTCAAGCAGCTCAGATATCAAGGTGATAGATGAATTATTTATATGAATGTTATGCCTGCAATAATAATACAGGCACAGTAGTGGAGAAATCAACTAAACTGATGCAATCAATACATGAATTATAAACAACTGACTAAGAGGTGAGTAGGTTATATTAAAAAGGAGAAAAAAAGCCTGTTGCCATGTGTTGAGAAAGTGGCAGAGTTTGGAAAAAGTAAGAGAAAGAAATGGTTTGGGTACAGCAAACGGTGACACCTACCTCTAGGTCCTAAAGAAGATAAGATGTGCCTCCAAAAACAAGCTTTACATGGTTAGGATTCTCCAGATCAGCCAAGTATACATTTGAAGAGAAAGGTGAAGGAATGAAACACACAACTTGGAAAACTGGAGAAAAATGAAAGGGGATGTGTCGTACTTCTGTCTAATAACATTGAGAAAATTTTTGGAAATTATGATTAAAAAAATGAGTATGGTTAGCACCACTATGCTGTAGTCCCAGGCCAAACCAAATTCAAAGGCAAGGAACATAGACCTTGCCCTCATTGGGAGAAATGTTGGCATCATTGCTGTACTAGTAAATGTTCTACTTTTAATGCATAATAACTATAGCAGGGTTATTCACAGTGGCCAACACCTTTCCATTGTGCAAACCTAAAGTTAGTACTGGTAGATAAAAACAATTTAGGGCACCATAACAACCACTAAGAAATGACTTTTTCTTGAGTCATTCAAGAAAAAAATGTCTTGAATCAGGAAGAGGTAAAGCAGAGGAAGTAATAATGAAATAATTTTTCAAGTCCCATTGCAATAGAATGTTTTTTTCTTCAGGAAAAGGTTTTTATCAGTCAATTATGGTCTGATGTACTACAAGAGAAAAAACATACCTACCTTGATAAAGAGAAAAATACATCCATAATGGAAAACATATTGGAAAAATGGCTTGTATTTAAGATGACCTTTTCTTTAATGATTCTACAAGTTTATTACATCTCATGATATCAGAAAATAATGGTGCTTTAAATAATCTCATTGTGGTTTAAATCTGATACTATACAGGTTAAAGAAATATCTTGAAGGTAATATCCCTTTGCAGTGTGATAAAAATTTAAAGTTAAGAGAAATATCTGTGTCAAGCCCCTTATTTAGAAATGATAAAACTATCCCAGAGGTATTAAAATACCCTCCTAAAGGTCACATTTGGTTAATCAAAGACAGGAGCAGAGCTGGGTTTTCACAGAGGGACCTATCGTATTATCTTTCAAGGAGATTATATATTCGCTATATAACAGATACAATGTGTTTTGCTATCAGTATAACCATTAAACTAATTTGTCCAAATAATATTTTTTTTGAGGCATAGTCTCGCTCTGTCACCCAGGCTGGAGTGCAGTGGTGCGATCTCAGCTCACTGAAACCTCTGCTTCCCTGATTCGAGCGATTCTTCTCTCTCATCCTCCTGAGTTGCTTGGACTACAGGTGCATGCCACCACACCCAGCTAATTTTTGTATTTTTAGTAGAGACAGGGTTTCACCATGTTGACCAAGTTGGTCCCAAACTCCTGACCTCAGGTACTCTGCCCACTTTGGCATCTCAAAGTACTGGGATTACAGGCATGAGCCACTGCACCCAGCAGTCCAAATGAAATTTGGGAAAATTAAATGACATATAGTATCCCCTTATTTTTATTGTGACTTACTTGAATTGCAAATATAGAAAACGAATCAAGACCAAAAGGGGTTGAATGTTTTAAATATAAAAATAAATGTATTTTGACAATCTGGGAGAAGAGGGATTCAAATGACATAACTTCTATGGAACAGTTTTCAAAAGGTCTGAAAAGCCTTAAAGTATTGAATATAACAAAAAGAAACAGAAACTTTTGTTAGAGATAAAAGATCATTCTATTTTGGACAAGAAGAACAAAATACACTCATTGGAGAATTTAAAAAGGTACTGACATCCTGTGGGAAATATGATGTGAGCAAAGGCTTTACAAAGACAAAGTTTGAAATGTCTGAAAAGAGAACTGAGTCATGGGCCAACAACTGTGGGGAGGGATATATGTACAAAGTAAAGGTTAACATTGGGCATTGATTACAAAGGAATGAAAAAGAACAAAGACTGAAACATCATTATTCTGGTCAACCAACCGTATTTATGATTATATGTGTGAACGTTTGTGCTCATGGACACAGGCAGTTCAGAGATGGTCCATATTTGATTTAAAATAATGAACATGAAATTTAAAAATAGTCTGAATTTGGTAGAATGCATTCAGGGAATTTTAAGACATTTAATTCAACTCAAAATAACTTCGGATTCACATATATCTAAAATACAGCACTTCAGTTGCCGAAAGTACATGCAGGAACTATTAATGAGTCTCTCTAAGATTTATATTTTTAATAAAGGTAGTAGCAGCCTATTGAGTAAATTAACATTTTACTGACTATTCTGTTATTTTGATATTAAAATTATTCATTCAGGCCATAAGTTACCATCTAGTCAAATAAGACTCTAATGACAATATCATCCATTAATGTTGATGGAAAAAATGGCACAGATTTTAGTTTTGTGTGTAAAGACTTATTTTCTTTGTGTTATGAATTGAACTATTTCTTCTAAGTGTGGCTAAAACTCCTGGCTATTGTGGAAAGTCTCTTAGATTTTACACAATCTGGTATATGAATGTATGTTTTATGTGTGTAAATAAATATGAATACTGTTTCAGCTGTAACAGGACTTTGTCATTCATATTATATTTCTGGGAAGAAAAGTGCCTTTCTCTCATTCTTTCTGACTCAGTAGCAGTCTTGTATCCTTCGCTGGCATCCATGAAACTGTGGTAAGTTTACTCATTTGCTTACAATATGCAAAAATCTCAGCTCTTCACAGTTCTTGGCACTGTTTTCCCAAATCCATCTCTGGCTTTCTATTTCGCAGGCTACATGACACATTACATCACTCATCCTTCCACAATCTGAATTATAATTCTGTACCTTAATTTATAGTTTGCTCTCCTGCAAGCCTCCAATAAAAATAGTTCTGCCCACATTCTTTTTGAAATGTTGTATTCAAACCACTCATCACACAAAATTTTTGAACGTTTAGTATTTAATTCATTTTATTAGGTTAATACAGTGTCTGCTGCTTTTATTTTGCACTAAAATCAGTCATGTATGAGATTATTCAATAGGTGATGATCATTGTGGCTAATTTATCCTTTTATTCCTAGTGCCCAGCACTGTGCCTGACACATTTAAATGTTTCTGTAAAAACATCATCAACACAATGAATATTTCAAGGATTTACCTACATTTTCTTTTAAAATATTGTATAACCTTAATTATTTAAAGGGAAAATATGACAAAATATGAAAAAGGATATCTTCTTATCAAAGGAAATATTTTGTAAATAGACTGAGACTAAAACAGAAATAAATGCCAGCAATCAAACTACAATCCCGGAACAGCAGGTGGTTTGAATACTTGCTTTGAAAAGCAGTCATCCTACATTGCTCTGACATAGATTTAAGTGTTGCCTCTGGGAAAGATGGCAAGTCAAAACAAGAACACTAAGACAGTCACCCAGGGATGTATGTGGGAGACAAAAACATAAATAGAATCGGCCCTTTTAAGACCAATGACAAGCACTGAGTGACAGATCTATAATTGTCTTACTAATAATACTGCAGATATTGGAGCCTTTATTTAGTTTTTTGATTTATGCATTATGTATTCTCTTATAACAGACTTGTTAAATGTAGTTTAAATTGAGAAGCTCCTGGCCTAGAGATACTGCTTCAATTATCCAGGCAACATCAACTGAATCAATTTTAAAAATGAATCCATTATTAACCTGTAAATAATATATGCATTATACCTTAAGAAGAAAAAATATGTAGTTGTACATCAAAAAAATAGAAAAGCTTAGAGCTTTTTAAAATTCTTATAGTTGCGTTAAATTCAATCATTTCACACAGTTGAACTCCAACTTGTTTTAGGAAGTGTGCTATATTATTTTTCTATTACTTCCACAATAATTACCACAAACTTAGTGGCATACAGCATCACCCATTTATTGTCTCATAGTTCTTAGGTTGTGTATTTAACTGAACTCAATTGGGTCCTCTGTATAAATCTCATAAGACTGAAATCAATCAAGGTATCCAACAAGCTGAACTCTGATTGGTTGGTTATGTGGTTATGAGAACGAATTCCAACTTCCTTCAGGTTATTAGCAGAAATGGGATGAATCCTTCTCCTGCTTTAAATGTCTCTAGATCTCTCTTCTACCATAAGCTAGAGAAAACTGTTTTTAAAGGGTTCACGTATTACAATAGGCCCACATGGGTAATCTCCCTTTTGATTAACATGAAGTGAACTGATTATTGATCTTAATTGCATATATCCCATATAATTTAACAATCACAGACATGATATTGCAACATGCTCATATCTTCAACCCACGCTCAAGGATTGGAGATTATACAGGGTGGGGGTCATTGGGAGCCATCCTTAGAATTATGCCTAACTATGTGTTTAGTGCTGGGAATAAAATTATGAGCAAAGTAGACTCAGCCTACCTTTCATACAATAAAATACGAGCTGTATAAGGAATTATCATCTACCTATGAACACGTAAACGGAGAACCAACCAAATCTACAATGTTGGGTAAGTGTTCCCAAAGAAAATCACATGTAAGCTGTGTCCTGGAGGAAACACCAGCATTTATCCAGTAAATGAAGACCTTTTTTAAGGTGATAGAGTAGAAGAATGTTTAAAGCAAAAAAAAAAAAAAAAAAATTACAAGACATACCTTGAAAGATGGTCAGCTTAAGCATGGGTGACATAGTTCTCAACATTTGCAGCAGGGAGAGTAGTCAAGAGACGGCTTGCACTGAGGGAGAGAAGAGCAATGGGAAAACCTTTAAAGCTTTTAATCAGGATGCTACATGATTAAATGTATGTTTTAAAAAAGTAATCCTGGCTTTAACATTCAAAAACAGCTTTCAAAGGTATAGCACTTGAGTGAGTGAGACCATTTACAAGGCCATTAGACATAATCCAAATTGTTGATAACTGTTACTGGGACAATGGTCGTGGCATAAATGATGTCTGTAAGTTGACATATTGAGGGAATTTTGGAGGCGGATTCTAAAACAATTGGTAGTTAAATAGGTATAGATGTGAAGGAGGAAAAGAGGTCAAGAATGATGCCTAGGTTTGTAGCTTGAGCCACTGGAAGGATGTTGGGCTATTTTCTGAAATTAAGAACTTGGAAGAGAAAGTAAGCATGCTGGAAAAAAATGAGTGGCTCCATTTCAAACATGAAAAATTTGAAGTTCCTATACACAGCCAAGTATAGATGTTTATTATACAGTTGGATATACTGGTCTGGAGCTCAGATGGAAGACCAGGACTAGAGAAATGCATGTGACAAACCTCAGTCTGTAATGTTAATTGGAGTTACAAGAGCTAAAGCTGTACCCTAGGAAGGGTGTGGAGTCTAAGAAGAGAAGACAATTTAAGATATAATTGTCTGGTCCACTGGGGATTGGCTCAAGGAAAAGAAGTGCATAAAGGATACTGAGAAGAAATAACTCCCGTATCTAGAGGAAGAACCAGGACAATTGCAGTTATGCAAGAAAAGAAATAGCAATTTCAGAATGGAGAGAGTAATCCACATTTTCAAATGCTATAGAAAAGTCCTATAAAAGAGGATTATTAAGTGGAATGGATTTAGTGATAAGGGACTCAGTGACTTTGACAGAGCATTTTCAGTGGTCCAGTGTAAATGCAATTTAAACTAAAGTAGGCTTAGGAATAAATAAAATCTGAATACTTTCTTTTTCTATAATATTTTTTCATAATTAATATTCTCCGGGTGTCAATTTCCAGTTAACACTAAGAGTTGGAAGAACATTCCAAAAAGAATTTGACAATAGAAGGGAATTTGTTTTTCATAAAGTGTGGGTACCAGAGAGCAGAGTGGAAGGGTATTGGATGAAAGTAGTCCTGTATCACTGGATGAAGAAAATAAATGTATGCTTTTTAAAATAGGAATATAAAAGAACATAAAAAAACTGTGTTCAAGTCTGGAAAACCAAAGACAATGGGGGTCTATGTAATGTATTTAATTTAGTTGACATCAAAATTACCAGCTATGGCCAGAAGAAAATAAGAAAGAAGACAGAACACAGAGCCCATTGTAATAGTCAGCTAGAAGTTAGGTAGTCAGACCTCTCAGGATTCAGTTAGGTACTTGAGGGAGTTCACACTTCTGGTAGAAGGAGAAGTGATTTTCCCTCTAGAAGGGAATGGAGCTGGCTGCAGTCTGGCTTAAATGAAATGACTCTAAAAAGAGATTCAGTCCTTGAAGGTATTGGTATACAAGCCTCCAGGAATTAATTGGATAGGGAACTCTGTATAGCAAGGAACTATTGTTAATCCATTGGAGCCACTGGTGAAGACAAAACGGAATGATGGGACAAGAAAATGCTTTCTTTTCAGCTTTTATTTTATATTCAGGGGGTTCACATGCAGGTGCATTACATAAGTATATTGCATGATGCTGAGGTTTGAGATATGAATTAACCCATTCCCCATGTACTGAGAATAGTACCCAATAGGTAGTTTTTCAACAGTTTACCCCTCCCTCTCTCTCCACTGTAGTAGTCTCCAGCGTCTATGGTTCCCATCTTTATGTCTATAAGGACCCAATGTTTAACTCCCAGTTATAAGTGAGAATGTGTGGTGTTTGTTTTTCTGTTCTTTTGTTAATTCTCTTAGGGTAATGGCCACTAGCTGCATCTATGTTGCTGCAAGGGCATGATTTTCTTCTTTGTGTGGCTGCGTAGTATTCCATGGTATATACGTACCATATTTTCTTTATCTAGTCACCATCAGTGGGCATCTAAGTAGATTCCCTGTCTTTGCTATTGTGAACAGTGTGGCAATGAACATACAGGTGCACGTTCTTTTTGGTAGAACAATTTATTTTCCTTTGGATGTGTACCCAGGAATGGGATTTCTGGGTAGAATAATAGTTCAGCTCTTGGTTATTTGAGAAATCTCCAAACTGCTCTCTACAGTGGCTGTTCTAGTTTACATTCTCAGTATATGTAAGTGTACCCTTTTCCTCCATAACGTTGCCAACATCTGTTATTTTTTGAGGTTTTAACAAAAGCCATTCTGACTGGTGTGAAATGGTATCTTATTGTGGTTTTGATTTGCATTTCTCTGATGATGAGCATTTTTTTCATATGTTTGTTGGCCACTTGTATATCTTCTTTTGAGAAGTGTCTGTCCATGACCTTTTGTTGATTTATTTAGGCTCCTTATAGATTCTGGATATTAGACCTTTGTTGGATGCAGTGTGGGAATATTTTCTGTAATTCTGTAGGTTGTCTTTTTACTCCTATGATAGTTTTCTCTTGCTGTGCAGAAGCTCTTTGTTTAATTAGGTCTCATTTATCATTTTTTTTTCTTTTGAGACAAAGTCTCACTTTGTGACCCCACTGGGGTGCAGTGGCATGATCTTGGCTCACTGCAACCTCTGCCTCCTGGGTTCAAGTGATTCTCATGAATCAGCCTCCTGAGTAGATGGGATAGGTGTGCACAACCACACCTGGCTAATTTTTGTGTTTTTAGTAGAGATGGGGTTTCACCATGTTGGCCAGGCTCATCTCAAACTCCTGGCCTCAAGTGATCTGCCTGTCTCGGCCTCCCAAAGTGCTGGGACTACAGGCGTGAGCTACCGCCTCAATTTTTGTTTTGGTTGCAGTTGCTTTTGAGAGTATCTCTCTTTGCTTATGAAATGATTCTATACTAAGAAAACTCTAACTAATCTGAAAGGTTCCTAGAACTAATAAACAACTTCAGTAAAATTTCAGGATACAAAATCAGTGTACAAAAATTAGTAACATTTCTATACACTAACAACATTGAACCTGAGAGCCAAATCAAGAGTGCAATCCCAGTTACAATAGCCACAAAAGAGTAAAATACACCTGAATACAGCTAACCAAGGAGGGGAAAAATCTCTATTAGAGATACTATGAAACACTGCTGAAAGAAATCAGTGAAGACACAAATAAATGGAAAAACATTCCATGCTCATGGATTGGAAAAATCACTATCATTAAAATGACCATACTTGCCTAGAACAGTTTACAGAGTCAACAGTATTCCTATCAAACTACCAATGACATTTTTCACAGAATTAGAAAAAACTACTCTAAAATTCATATGGAACCAAAGAAGTGTCCAAATAGCCAAAGCAATCCTAACTAATCAAAAAGAACAAAGCCAGAGGCATCACAAATATATGTTAAGGCAAGTGGCCTAGAGGCAGTCAGGACCATACACTTGGCTATGAAAAGTACTTGAATTTAATATGCATTATTTAAGAGGCAGAAAACCCAATAGTGTTTGACTCACAAAATAAACACAGCATTTGGCTGGTAGGAGTGTATAAAGTGAAGTGAAATCTCCTCGAGACAAATAAAGAAAATTTAAAATACCATTCTGAAATAATTGCTGAAGGCTAGGATGGAATCAAAATGAATATATTTGTGTAGGCTTGTTATGTGCAAAACCCTAGCTATCTATTGAAAAATCAAGGATGATTCTTCTGGATATCCCAAATTTATAAGATAATATCCAACTCTCCTCATTAGGTTATCTCACTCTTTCTTGCTACATAACATATATAGCAATCCTAGGTAGACATCCTAGGATTAGGAAATGGGAAACTTGAGTGGATACAAAAAT
The DNA here is from genome assembly GCF_028885625.2 of Pongo pygmaeus. Lineage (NCBI taxonomy): Eukaryota > Metazoa > Chordata > Mammalia > Primates > Hominidae > Pongo > Pongo pygmaeus. The sequence goes on from NC_072387.2 coordinate 102,264,964, forward strand.
ATAGTGATGTAGACTCATTACACAAGACACTTATTTAAAGCTTTGCAGTAAATAGTACCAAATAAGACTATACCATACAGTGAGGTATGCAGAGATCCTGGGACCCATAATATTCAGAAGATTACTAGGATGCAAAAGAAAATACAAGTCAATTATTTTTAGACATTATTTTTAAATGTATATATCAACTATTTTCACTCATTAATAGTACCAGGATATAGGATTCTTCAAAAATAGTAGATAAGAATGGTACTAAGAAAAAAAGTAATATTGGAATCCTTCAGAAGTCTTTTAAAGTGAATATTGTCTCCTGGTTCAATTGTGGTGGTTTCAGGAAGCTTACAACATTCTGTGAAGACTGTTCTGAGCTATTCCAAAAAAGCTCAAAAGCCCAACTGCGTAGGGGTTCGTCCATAAGAGTATCAGGTCTACATGATCCTGAGAATTTCAATCCTCCTAAAGTAGAAGGAACAATATGACCACATCACAATAAATTTTTTTTTCTCACATTTGTTGCAGATAGCTCTATACCCAGTAGCCACTTGAATAAATAGATGTCCTAATCCTTGTTAGAAATAAACTAAAAAATAAATATGCAACTGTGTTAGACTGTTTTGCATTGCAATAAAGGAATACCAGAGGCTGGGTAATTTATAAATAAAAGAGGTTAATTTTGGCTCACAACCCTGCAGACTGTACAAGAAGCATGGCACCAGCATCTGCTTCTGGTGAGGCCTCAAGAAGCTTATAATCGTGGTGGAAGGAGAAGGGGGAGCAGGCATGTCACATGGTGTGAGAGCAAGCAAGAGAGAGGGGAGGAAGTCCCAGGCTCTTTCTAACAGTGAGCTCTCACGTGAACTCATAGAGTGAGAAAATACTCATTACCCAGAGTATGGCACAAAGCCATCCATGAGGGCTCTGCCTGCATGACCCAAACACCTCCCACCAGGCACCATGTCCAACATGGGGGATCATATTTCAACATGAGACTTGGAGGTGACAGATATCCAAACCATATTTCCAGATGAACACTGTGGATTATGACATTCTATATTTGGTGGTTTAGGGTAAAATGGAGAGAGAAACAAATTAGAAGTTATGAAATCACCAACTATGTTCCTGTGAATATTAACTAAGTTTATTGTTGAAAATGTTTCATTGAAAAAGTTGAAAATATACTTGTGTTACAAAAAAAAAAATTATTGAGCTCCTAGCAGTTTATGGAACACCTTGAAGATAAGGAATAAAAATAAATAAAACAAGTCTGTGGTTGCAAGTAGTCCAAAGTATAACGAGAGTGACAAAGGCACAAGGTAGTAATGATAATATATTTCTGACCTACTGCATGCATAGCAGTGATATGTAGAACATGTTACAACAGTACAGAGGCAACAAAAAGATGCGGTAGACTCACATTTCTGAAAGCATTAGTGCAGGTGGCCATCTGTTGAATAAGGAAGGCAGGGGAGGGATGTGCAAAAAAGTAGGAGCATATCTGTTTCTGAGGAAAATGAGTAGCTGACCAACTGCAAAGAAAAATGTTCTTGATCATTGTTGAGGGCCCAACAGATGAGAAACCACACATGTATGGATTCCTATTGTTTCCCAGTCATGCTCAGCTGCTACATGTGGGAGCATACATCTGGAATGTAGAATTGCCAATTTTGTACGATGAGTGAAAGAAGACTTGAAGGTAATAATGGAGTTTAGTTGACCTACCGTGTGGTTCAAACTCTGTAGGAAAGGAAATGAGCCCCAAAGATGTGATAAAATGGGAAATTGGAAGGATCCTGAGATTGGAATGATAAATTTTTAAATACATACACAGATATACAAGGAATGCCTACAAAGTAGGTATTGTCTGGAAGAAGGATATTAGTTCAATAGATGTATAGATTTTTGAGAGGGCACAGTTCATGTCAGGAATAACCTACAGAAATCAAAAGAGTCAGTTTGATGTGAGAAGCAAGAGAAAGGGAAAAGTTATTTATCTAATAAATATTTATTGAGCAGCCTCTCTGTGCCAGGAATTATACAAGCTGCTGGAGATACAGAAATGAGTAAGACTCAATTCAGGGTCTCAATTAGATCAGCCTACTGGAATGATTGATGTTTCCAGCTTTGAAAACACTGTGGTTGAGAAGGTGGCAGTTTTGAAAGGCAGTACTAAAAATTAGTACTCATTTAATAAAATAACTGATGTAACAAACCAAGTGGTAATATAAACCAGAAAAGCCAGATAGAATGTTTAATTGTGAAAAGAAGTATTGCATAGGGAAAACCTAGGAGAGTATAATAGGATGGCCCTCTAGTGAGTATGCAGAGGAAGAAAAGAGGAGAGTGGATTCCTGAAATCTAAAAAAAAAAAACCTCTAAAATTAAAGGATGGGTAGAGAAAGAAAGAAACTATTGAAAGAAACTAGAGATGAGACCAGTTAATTTGCTTCTAAGACAAATTAAGAGGGTTCCAGAAGAATAAAATGGTCATCATAGTCCAGGTATTCAGACGTCAAGCTGAAAAAGACAGAATTGTTTGAATAGATGTGGCAGTTAGAAAAATATCAATGATCTTAGCAGGTGCTTTTTTCAGGTAGTTCAGGTGGCGTATATAGTCCTCTGGATAGAAGAATGCCTGAAAGATTTATAAAATTATGTATAATCAATGGATGGTCAGCAGCGCTTAGGTTGTCTAATAACTACCAACTATAGGCTTTATCATTGGTCTTTATTTTTCTCTGTATTTCAATGAGTGCAAATTTTTTCTTTCCTTTTATTTCTTCCTTCCCTTCTTTTCCTTTCTTCCTTCCTTTCTCCTTTTCTTTCCTTGCTCTTTTCCCCTCCTCTCCCCTCTGTCTCCTCTCAAGAGATGTATGGGTTCCTTTCCTTTCTCTCTTTCTCTCTCTCTCTCTCTCTTTTTTTTTTTTAACAAGGATTCTCTCTTGTCCAGGCTAGAGTGCAATGGCAAGATCATAGCTCACTGCAGCCTTGAACTCCTAGCCTCAACTGATCCTCCTGAGTAGCTGGGATTATAGGCATGAGCCACTGTGCCAGGCAGTATCATTGGTCTTTTTTTTAATTTTTAATTTTTCTGAGTATATAGTAGGTATATATGTTTATTGGATATATGAGGTATTTTGATACAGGCATATAATATGTAATAATTACATCAATGTAACTGGGCTATCTGTCACCTCAAGCATTTATCCTTTATGTTACAAACAATCCAATTATATTCTTTTAGTTATTTTAATATGTACAATTAAATCATTGCTGACTATAGTCACTTAATGCTATCAAATACTAGATTTTATTCATTCTTTCTAACTTTATTTTACCCGCTAATTATCCCCATTTCACCTTCTTTGCCTTAAGCCCCTGGTACCTTCCCAGCCTCTGGTAACCATCTTTCTACTCTGTATCCCTGTTAGTTCAATTGTTTTAATTGTTAGCTCCCACAAATAAGTGAGAAAATGTGAAGTTTGTCTTTCTGTGCCTGGCTCATTTTACTTAATATAATGACCTCCAGTTCCATCCATGTTGTTGCATAGGACAGGATACCATTCTTTTTTCATGGCTAGATAGTGTCTAAGTACCACATTTTCTTTATCCATTCATCTGCTGATGGACATGTAGGTTGCTTCTAGATCTTGGCTATTGTGAATAGTTCTGCAATAAACATGAGAGTGCAGATTTCTCTTCGATACACTGATTTCCTTTCTTTTGCATATATACCTAGAAGTGGAATTGCTGGTTCATACAGTAGTTCTATTTTGAGTTTTGTGAGGAGCACCCAAGCCGTTCTCAACAGTGGTGGTACTAATATGCATTCCTACCAACAGTGTATGAGGGTTCCCTTTTCTCCACATCCCTGCCAGCATTTGTTATCGTCTGTCTTTTGGATAAAAGTCATTTTAACTGGGATGAGATGACATCTCATTGCAGTTTTGATTTGCATTTATCTGATGATCAGTGATGTTGAGTATCTTTTCATATAGCTGTTTTCCATTTGTATGTCTTCTTTTGAGAAATGTCTATTAAAATCTTTAGTCCATTTTTAAATTGGATTATTAAATTTTTTCATGTAGAGTTGTTTGAGGTTCTTTTATATTCTGGGTATTAGTCCCTCATCAGATATATAGTTTATAAATATTTTCTCCCATTCTATGGATTTGTCTTTTTACTTTGTTGATTGTTTACTTTGTTGTGCAGAAGCTTATTATGTAGATGTGGTCCCATTTGTCCACTTTTGCTTTGGTTGCCTGTGCTTATAAGGTATTATTCAAGAAATCTTTGCCTAGCCCAATGTCCTGAAGAGTTTCCCCAAAGTTTTCCTTTAGTCATTTCACAGTTTGAGGTCTTAGATTTAAGTCTTTAATCCATTTTTATTTTATTTTTGTATATGTTGAGAGATAGAAGTCTAGTCTCTTTGGTCTTTTAGATGAGATGTAAGATATGTACATTTACTTGGGAAATTTATATATAAAGTATAACTTATACATGAATGCATAAAAATGAATCTGTAGCTAAGACTAGAAGGAACTAGACCACAATAAGAATAGAAGCTTTTTTAGTAGGGATATATTACTTGTGGGAATTAGGATGGCTTAAAAAAATAGCTTCATCATCAGGAAATGAAAAAAAAAGTCCCATACTCAACAAACTTCAAATGATGTAAATGATTTATAATGTAATTGTCCTGCAAAGAGTGAAATCATATGCTTTGGAAAGTAAAGTATGGATTATGCTGACACGGACAAGTAATTCCACTTATTATTACCTTCGCATTTTAAAGATGACATGAAAGGTAAAGATCATTTAAATTTAACAAATGACCTCTGATTACCAGGAAAAAAAGGCCACCTTTCAGGACGTGCATAAGTGAACATATGTTTTAAGAGTGCTATTGCATTTTCAATGTAATTAGTCATCTAGCTATGTATCCAAATGAAGCTAATGGATTTCCAAGTACAATTAACTATGATTTATCTAAGAGCATTGCAGTTTGAATTCTTTTCTCCCAATTTGTTCATAATTATTATTTTATATAAATTTGTTAATTATTTATGGGCGAATTTCACTTTGGCCGAATTAAAATCTATTTCCACGATGCAGCAGCTATCGAACAGCAATTAAAAGGTGGTGATTGAAGAAAATGTAGCTTTACTTACTGTTTTCCAAGGGAAACATTATTTGAGAAGTTAGGCGAATAATTTCTCTCAGTTCTACTTTAAAGGAATTAAAGATGAATGAGAACTTTAAAAATATTTTAAGATTTAAAAAAATGAATATATACTAACTTATTCTATAACAGTTTTACTTTTTATTCATCTTGGTTTCATTTATTTGGCTATTTAAAGAGAATAAAGTATTGTATATTCATGCATTTTCTTTGAGTTTTTGTAGAAGAATATGGGGAAGTTAAAGTGTAGCAAATGAATGACTCATTTTATAATTTTTAGCTAAATACAGTGTGCTTATAAAATGTACATCAATAAATTCAATTTGGTTTCAAAATTAGCCAACTATATGTGATTTTAAAAGTTGGTTTGGTATCAGATACATGAAATGCTAAACAAAAGTTATCTACAGTAATATTATGAGATAACTATCTTCAAATTTTAAAAATGCTTTAGAAATGCTTAGCAATATGGTAGAGATGTATGTCAGTATTTTCTATAATTTAAAACTTATTTGATGCTTTTTCAGAAAAATACAGTAATGTTATCTTGATGAACATGGATTTGGACTCAGCATAATCAGTAAAATGAGCCTCAAGAAAAGTATTATACCATTTCTTTTTGTTGAGTTTATTATTTCACTTTGGTATAAGAATTGCTCACTCAAAATACCTTTGGAAAATTTTAAAATCGATAATTCAGCACATAGACTTAATTCACGTCAAAACTCAATTTGTCTTTGTTATGGAACTTTGAGAGATTCCTACTTAACGTTAAAAGAGAAATTTTTCATTAAAGAAGCCCACACAATTATACTCCACAAAAAGCTAGTGCTATTGGGCACTGTAGAAATGCCTACTGTGACGTCTATAACCTGTAAGAATCAAGACGGGTGACGTGTTATGTAGTTTAATTCATCCATATGTTCAAGGCAGTTCTGGTAACTCTCAGGTAAAGTGCAGGCTCGAGACTCTCTTTACAACCATTTTTATGGAAGCTCAGCTTTTCTACTAGGAAATCCTCCTAAGGTTATCAATCCAAAGGTCTTTCAAAAATGTGATATTCAAGGTTTCCTAGGTAAAGTGAAAAAGCCATACATACATTGAACAAAAGAAACAACGATAACAATAGTGGTTAACATTAAAACAGTATATGCAGTCCTAATTTCTTATTTTGGTGCCAGTGGACTGAGAGAAAGGGCCTTTTGTTCCTTTAGCCCTTGACCTCTGCACTTTGACTCTAATCTTTGTTTCCGGCTTCCAGATTTAGCCGGAGTAATCAAACCGCTCTCAACCCCTAGGGAATCTCACATGCAAATATAGAGAATGGAAAATCCATATTATCTATACTTTGTTTAAATATGAGTGTTTATTAATGTAAATCAAATATGAATACATGACTGTATGCTGTATTTTTATTAGAATAAAATTTAAAATCTACAGTTTTAGTTTTTCCACTTAGAGAAGTATTATGTGATGCAGTAAACAAATTAGCTAACGAAAGCAGTGAAATGGAATAATCTGATAAGAGTTCTAAAAGAACAGTGGAATGGGGCAAAATGTCACCAGTTTATAGTATTTCATGAATACTGAAAATCAAGAATAGTAACTGCCTAAATGATGGAATTCTGACTTGAGTATTACACTTTAAAGATAAACTTCACACAGATTCATTGAAAAAACAAAAAATTATTTAAAATATGTTTCATATGTTTTTATGTTCATACTGTTATTACCAGAATACTAGAAAATTATATACTTACTTCTTTGTTATTCTACATTAATCATAGTCTAATAAATTAAAAAGCATGGCCCCAAAGAACTTTATTTCAACCCTTTAAAAAATCTTAAGTATATTTTTGTTATTATACATTAATTATAGTCTGATTAAAATTAACAGTAGAAAGACCTGTATGTCAAACCTTAAACAAAAGGAAAGTAAAACTAAACCAAATTTATGAATTATTCAGAGAGTTTCAGAAGTAAAACATTTCTTCCCTTTTTCTGCATTTACAATGAACCTTGAAAGACTAAGAACTTGGAACAAAAGAAATTGGCAGGAGATATATATATTCACTGGATCCCTATCTCCCATGCCAGCAACACACATGGACCTGAAGTACAGGTCGAGTATCCTTTGTAAGAAAAGCTTGAGAACAGAGGTATTTCAGATGTTAGATTGATTCAGATTTTGGAATATTTGCATATACATAATGAGATATCTTAGGGATGGGACCCAAGTTTAAATATGTGATTTATTTATGTCTCATATATAACTTGTACCCATAACCTGAAGCTAATTTTAGACAATATTTTTAATATTTTTGTGGACTCATCACATGAGGTCAGGTGTGGAATTTTTCACCTGTGGCATCATATTGGTGCTCAAAAAGTTCTGGATTTTAGAGCATTTTAGAGTTCAGGTTTTTGGATTAGGGATGTTCAACCTGGATTTCAGTTTACAGTTCTAGTCAAACACTTACGAAGTAAAGAAAAAGTTATGCTTAGAAGCTGCAGGCTGGTTGATGTTATAACCTATAAGGTGACAGAGAGAAGAACATGTAACACTGAACACTTGAGGACAAATGCAAGGCCAACATGCAGATTATACATTGCATCCCAGCTACATGACGTCATAAAGCAACGTGTGGAAGAGATTAATCCCTGGGTCAAGCTTCTAGAAGAGTCTCTGTGTCTCCAGAACCAACCTGTAGCGGTCACCAGACTTCTTAAGTCTTAGTGGGTTTCATTGTTTTTGTCGGTTTGTCAACTTTAAGATGGAATAATACTGAGTTATTGAGGGAAAACTAAAATGAGATAAGAAAGGTAAAGGGTTTAGCCAGTTCCGGGCACAGAGGAAGTCCTCAGTAAAGGTTACCTGTTTTCTTTATTATGAAAAATATTGACTCTTGAGAATCAAATCTATCATTCTCACTTCAAGTTTACAAACAACAGCAATAATTAATGAATTGTGATTTTAATAGAAATATGTACATGTGCCAATATGCCACATATTAATATCCATCTCACTGACCCAAGTACGTAGCTGTTCTTTTTCAGGTCCTACCAGAAAAAAAATAAACAGCAGCTGTTCTTTAGTGGTAGGCAGGATTCAAAAATCACTTTCTGCCACTCTACTTTTGAGTACCAAAGTGCCAGAAGCCTGAATCACAAATTTAGCAGTGCATTACAAATCAGTTAACTGACTTGTTCCCTTGGTGAAATGAAATGAACAATCTGGTCTAGGTCTACTCAGGACATCTGTGTAGATTTCTAGCTTGTGGGGGAGACTTGACCTATTTCCTCCATGTCATCTACACCTAAAATTTACAGGAAGACATGTAAAAAGTACTATATTAGCTCAACACTTTAACAGATTTAAAAAAATAGCACCGAAACAACTTTAGTGCCATGCAAGATAGGAATCAAAGTGATTAACATTATGTAAATTAAAGTCAAGATTTCTATCATAAGGAATATGTATCCTAAATAATGATATGTTCTGCACTTGGCACAATCAACACTAGACATCAGAAAATGTGTAATTATAGTCAACAATAAAAGTCACTAATCCAATCTTGTTTTTAGTGTACTTAATGAGTGTCAATAGAGACTGACTTGTGTTTTCAACTATTTTATATTTACCATGAAATTAGCAACACTTTAGAATTGCTGCAAAATTGTCAAATGTTGGGTAAGAAGAAAGGAAACATACAAGTACCTATATGAGCTTCAAATGTAATCAACTTTTGGAAATTCAAGAGAAGTCTAAGCATTGTAAATCATACGTTTAGTAGAAGTATTTCTGTGATGTGGTGATAAATGTTTTCAAAACAAACAATAATACTTACTACTCTGTAATATCATGCATTGAAGAAAATAGGACTAAGGGGAAAAATAGGATTGGGAACAACCTAGAAAAACGGATGCAACTTTGTAGCAGAAACAAATATCATACAATTCTAATAAAAGTAATAATACAGTTAAAATAGTAAATCCCTCATTGAGAGACACTTAACTGTTACTATAGGACTTTATTTTTAAAAACGATGGTGAAAGTAACTCGAAGGAGGTAGGTTGAAACTGCAGGATTACAGAAAGGCAGGAAAATGTAAATATGAAAGAGATTGTGAACTTTCACCTATAGGTACAAATGTAGAAATAACTATGTCACATTTTAACAAGTCCTAGTTATCAAAGAAGTATTGTTGGTGAAGTCACTTTTTAACAAAAACGAATACAGAAAAGTATGGATTTACTCAACAACAAAAATAAGAAAACTCAAGTTCTTAGAGGGAGTAGAATAAAAATACATTAATGAAGGCTTATCGAAAATACATTTCAAATTTTAAAAATAAAAGCTATCCTTTGAGACCATCATATGTGCCCAACTTTGCTCTTTGCACTAATTCACATTTAATACTTAAGGTAAAGCGCTACAAGGAAGGTATAATGATTACTCAAAAAAAAAAAAAAAAGAAAAAAAAAAACTACCAAGTCCCACTCTGTCACCCAGGCTGGAGTGCAGTGGCGTGATCTCGGCTCACTGCAACCTCCGCCACCCAGGTTCAAGTGATTCTTCTATCTCAGCCTCCCTAGTATCTGGGATTATAGGCACACACAGCCACATCCGGCTAATATTTTGTATTTTTAGTAGAGACGGGGTTTCACCGTGTTGCCCAGGCTGGTCTTGAACTCCTGAGCTCAGGCAGTCCACCTGCCTCGGCCTCCCAAAGTGCTGGGATTACAGGCATAAGCCACCGCGCCCGGCCGATTGCTCTTATTTTTATAGGTAAGAAAACTAGCACAGAAAGCTAATTCCCAGCTACTGCAATTACTTGCCGAAGGACACAAAGGGCTGGATTTTAAACTCGGGAGAACTGGCTTGAGATCCTACTTCCTATAACCCTATGCCGCACTACTACGCAGTATCTCAGCCAGCTGGAACTGTGATTGCAATACCAACGTAATCCTCTACTTGCATTTCATCCCAAATCCATATGAATGTGATTATTTTTCATTCATTCCTCACGTTCTAGAATAATACGTAAAAGAAAGTGCTTTTTCTGACATTTAAAATGTCCTGAAAATGCAATACAACTATTGCTTTCTAATTTTATAGTTTAAATTGTACATAGCATTGAAAGCAAGTTCCATTGTAATGAATGTCTAAATAACGTGCCTTCCAATGAAAAATCATTCCAAAATGTTTTCTTAATAATATAATCTTGATATTTATCGAGTTTTTCATCCAAATCAGCATGTAGGATACTTCTCGGTAGTGGTATGAACATTAACATGGAAAATAGGTTGAACTGAAAACAAGCAAAGTAAGAGCGGGATTCACCAGGAAGCTCTGGTACACTGAATGACATGAGCCCCGCGCCGACTCCAAGATTAGCAAATGAATTGAACAGAGAGAAAGTGAAACCATATAAACTATTTCAAGTTTCTATAATTTCTCACGAAAATAGAAGTTTCTAACTAAAGGCATTGCAATGTTTTGACGTTCCTAATATATTCTGACAGAAATTGCAAAATGCAGCGCTAATGAAATCAGACTGTCTTTTCTCCCTAATCTCTCTTACGAAAAAATAATACCGGTATGTATTTGAGGGAAATGGAAGCATAGCATCAGAAAGGATGGCAAGGTGGAACTGTAACACCACATTTATTCTTTCTTCATCCAGGCTGTTTGTCAATTTTATATAAATGTTGGAAAATATGACGCTACATTTCTTTCATTTAAAATTACCTTTTGCTTGTTCCAGCAAGGGCAGGGCATGTTATTATTTAGGCTACACAGTCCTTGTTAATGACAGAAATATCCATTGTCATATAAATAGCATGCAAAATGTCTGATTTTATCCATCTGTCACCACAGTAGTCAAGAGTATCTCTTTCAGAGTCAGGGTCAGAAATAAACCCTCTAACTACATCCCATGATATAAAGCTCAAACCTAAGTGTTAAACATATGTGCATGGTTAAACCTATTTATGCTTAGTATAAACCATATTCGTCAAGCATAGAACAAAACAAAACAATACAAAAATAGCCCTGAAAATACTTTTAGTAATTTTATCTCCAGGTTTGTGATGAGTTTGTTTGTTTTTGAATCCGTGAGGACATTTTTTTCCTTTTACAAAATTTAATAATTCTTTCATAAATGTAAGTTGTCTTTATCAAAAATTGATTTACTGGTTTTACGTTTTTTTTTGCTTTTGTTTATTTGTTTTAGTCAGAAGCAATATGATTTTACCATTGTATTGCTTCGCTGTAGTGTTTTTCTGTAAAGCACGGACTTTGAGGAACCTCCACTGTGAATTGTTGGATATAAACAAGATTAAATGGAATGGCCTTTGCATTCCTACAGCAAAGTAGAATAACACATTCCATGATAAGCACCACAACTTCACATTAATCCTCATAATAAATGCTCAAAAATATTTTGGGTGTGAATTTATCATGTACCAGGAACAAGACTAATGGTAAAAGAGTAGACAAGATAGATGTGATCCCTGCCCTCAAGGAGCTTTCACTCTAGTGAGATCTACCTTGACATGGTAAGCATTTGCCCATACTTGGTGTCTAGTTATGGAGCCAAAGATGGAGTCTTTGTCCTTACCAATGATGAAAACTCAGAACCTCAGGAAAAAGTCAGAGGCATTTGGTGTTCATCATTTTTCTAAACTCATCCTTTTAGTGATTTTTTAAACTTCAGTGTATTTATTTATAAAAATAGAAGGAAATATTCCATTCTACTTAAAAATACATTATAAGAAATAGCTGGACCAATGAGCTTAATTCTGTTATTCTGTAACAAGAACATAGGCTATTATAATCATAGCTCCAGTAAATGCTAATATACTGAGGGAGATGAGCTGTATCTTTTTCATCTCAGTATCACCCACTTAATTTACACATGGTATATGTTAAATATGTATTGAGAAGGAGGTACGAACTCAGAGTAAGGAATGGAAGAGTCGTCATCTTTCCCACCCAGGAAGTAGGCTGCAATGTTACCACCAGGACTCCACATTCAGATAGGATATGTTCCCTTGCTGATAGTGGATACTGAACACTGAAGGAACTTAGAAACTTCATTAGTTTCACATAAGGTGGCCACTATAAATAGCATATGCTATGACCATTCAAATATATAATATGTCATCTTATCTCAGTATTCTGCTCAAGGGAAAAGGATAGAAATATTCAAAGGTGAAAAAATGAATCTCCACTAAAGAAATACACTGTATATATTTTATGTATGATCTCTAGAAATTCAAGATTTATTTGGGAAAAATTAAATGAATACCACTGAAATAGATAATCATAAAGTGTAATCAGTCACTATCTCTAGAATTGTGTTTTGTAAACAACTCTGGTGTAAGCGATATCCATGTAACACAAAAACACACTGATTTTATAATGTAAACTATGAATAGATTTTCATGGAGTAAGACATAGAAAAGATGACACATGACTAATCATAGGTCTGAAAAAACAATTAGTTAAATGCTATTGTGACAGCCCAAATTCTGAGATACTTAAAAAAACTATATAAATTTAAAAACACTTTGACTTCTGAAACTGTATATGTTTTTGTTAAAATTATGTTTTAAACTTCATTTCTGAGCTATCAGCTATTAAAAGCTAAGCCAGAATTTTAACATCTGTCATTGCCATGTCTCAAGGCCATCAGGGAAAAATAAATAAGCATAACATCACTATTTCAGTGAAATGTTCAAACTCACTGCGTATTACTAGTTATCAAAAACGTGTCCGTTTTTGGAGGGTGAGTAAACTTCTTTTGGGTTCTTTTATTAAAACGCAGACTTTCAACTGACGATTTGTTTCAAAAAGACCTTTCTCAAATAGAGAAAACACAGACATTCAAATGCTAACACATTTTTCTTTTAAAAAATAAATCACCATATTTTAATTGCTTTAAAAAGGATAAAATAATTGTTGCACAGTTTACACTATGTAACTACTGACTATATTATCATGACATTAAAGTGTTGATGTCGGCCAAAAGTTGATTTTCCCAGATAGTGACTGCCACATTCAGTGTAGGTCCTTTCCTTTCTGCTGTATAATTTACATTCTTAACACTAAGGAACATTGCCTAAAGAAGCACTTGCTCTTAAGTTCTCGAAGGATGCTACAGCTCCTGAAGGATGCTGTCTGCTATACAGTTTTACTTGAATATACAACAGGTTTCTCTAAATCAATATGCATCAAACTATGTTTTTTATCTCCTCCCCCAAACTTTAAGTGCTTTCTCAAGTATCACTTAATGAGTTGATATTACCTAAGTTTACTTCCTTTCCTTCAGCACCTCCCTTTCCATCATCCATCCTCCATAATATCTCTAGCTTTCAACACCTTGGACTAGCTACATAATTCATGAGGCCAGTGCAAAATGAAAATGTGGAACTCCTTGTTCAACACTACTAAGAATTTCTAGACTGCGACAAGGAGAACATTCAACCAAATGTGGACCCTTCTGAGCGTGGGTCTCTGTGCAGCTGCTCAGACTGCTCATCCATGAAGCCAGCATTTCTGTCACCTCTTTCTCTAATTTTCTGAGGACTCTTGTCCTCCACTCTTGAAAATCCTCTCTCTGTCATCCTTTTCTGTATTCTCTCCTCACCCTCACAATCTGTCTCTTACATCAGGGTTTTTCAATCTCAGCACTATTGACATATTAGACTAGACTGGATAATGTTTTTATAATTTCAACTTTCATTTTAGATTAAAGTTTACATGTGCAGGTTTGTTACATGAGCACCTAGCATGATGCTGAGGGTTGGGGTACGAATTATTCCATTCCAGGTACTGAGAATAGTACCCAACAGGTAGTTTTTCAGCCCTTGCTCCTCTCCTTCTCTGCCCCATCTAGTTGTCCTCTGTGTCTGTTGTTTCCATCTTTATGTCCATGTGTACTCAATGTTTAGCTCCCACTTATACGTGAGAACATGCGGTATTTGGTTTTCTGTTTCTGCATTAGTTCACTATTAATGGCCTCCAGCTGCATCCATGTTCTCCAAAGGACATGATTTTGTTCTTTCTTACATCTGTGTAGGATTTCATAGTGTATAGGTATGACATTTTCTTTATCCAATGCACCACTGACAGACACCTAGGTTGATTCCACATCTTTGCTATGGTGAATAGTGCTGCAGTGAATGTTGAGTGCATGTTGGTCTGGATAATTCTTTGTTGTGGAGGACTATTCTGTGCATATAAAAATGTTTAGCATTATCCTTAGTCTCTGCTTACTAGATTACCAGCACCCTTCTCCATCCCCAGTTGTGAGAATCAAAAACGTCTCCAGGCATTCCCATATGTCCACTGAAGGGCAAAATTGTTCCCTATTGAAAATCATTGTTCACATTATCAGACTGCTCTTTACAAAACATTGAGATGGTCATGCTACCCCATGCTCACAGGTTTTGAAGAACTCCATCAAGGATAATTATAGGATGAATTCCAACTCTTCATCATAGTATTCAGGGTTGCCATAGTATGGCTTTGTGTATCTCGCTAGCTCAAATTTAGCCTATTTATTTTCCTTGGGCTTTATATTCCATCCTTGCAAAATGGCTTAATGTTTTATTTACACACTTTTTAATATTTTTGTAACTCTGCTTGCTCTAATATCTTTGATTACGTTATCCTGCCATACATCTCTCCTCTCACCTCCCAATTCCTGATTTATTGACTCTTACGGTTAATCTAGAGGAACATTTTCTTCTGATGAAGTGTTGCCTGTCCTTACACTATTCCACGCAGAACTGACTATTGCTTCCTCTCTGTCCTGCATTGTACCTACAAGTGTATTGTCCCGGCATGCTGTTGCTAAATTGAGGTAATCAAGAGAAGATGAAGTTTTCAGTTCTTCAAAGCATTTCTAAAAATTGAAAGACTGATTCCATCTTTAGTAACATTACACTGAGGAACTCCAACTTCCCTTGGAGCTTATGTTTCTACATGGCAAGTTTCAAATAGAAAAACTCCTGTTATGTCTGCATGTCAGTCATAAATTGTGGTTATCCTTGGTTTTCTACGTGCCTAATTCAGTATTCTAGTCTATATGCTTAAAGGCTGGGGAATGTTCATTGTACTTATTTATATCTCTGACATATAGCATACCGCTTAACACATACTAGTTATTATTCTTTTTTGGGGGGGGCAGGGTGGGGGGATGAAGTTTTGCTTTTGTTGCCCAGGAGTGCAGTGGCGCGATCTTGGCTCACTGCAACCTCCACATCCCGGGTTCAAGATATTCTCCTGCCTCAGCCTCCCAGATAGCTGGGATTACAAGGGTCTACCACCATGCCCAGCTAATTTCTGTATTTTTAGTAGAGACGGGGTTTCACCATGTTGGCAGGCTGGTCTTGAACTCCTGACCTCAGGTGACCTGCCTGCTTTGGCCCCCCAAAGTGCTGGGATTACAGGCGTGAGCCACCGTGCCCTGCCTTACTTATTCTTTTTTTTTTAAAGAAAGGGAGGGAAAAAGAGAGGGAGAAAAAGAGAGAAAGAGGAAGGAAAGGAGGCAAGAAAGAAGAGAAAGAATAGGGAAAGATAAGAAATTTCTGTTTTGAATCAGAGCTCTGAGTTTCTTAATATATGGGCTACAGATGAATATTCAGGCAAACTGTCCTTGTCAGCATGTACATATCCAGATTCTTTATCATCCTTATAACGGTCATCATCACCATCACATTAATAAACACAGTGATAAGAACATCTGCTGGGAGCTTTCTAAACACCTTATGCAACAATGCTTTTAAGCAACCCACATGCTTTGTGAGTGCCTACTTTGGAAAATTTGAATAATGCTGTTTTTATTAATATATGCACCCTAATATTATCATTTAAGATGTATAGTTTAATGTTCAGATATGTGCATATTTACTCATGTGTACTCTAAACAAAGCATATAGCTATGCTTTGTTAGTCCAGATGAAATGTATACATCTTATCTCAAGATGATACTGGGTTTCATCAAAGTGGAACAGATTTGATTTTAGCATCTCTACATCTTATTGAAAATATATTTTCTAGTTTATATAACAAAAATATTACAGAATGAATTACACACTTGCATAACTACCCACATAATTTTGATAGCACAAAGACATACTTCATATAATGGTAGGCAAGCTATGAGTTAGGGAGACCAAGACAGGATTCCGTGACTAGGGCTCGTGAGATGTCCTTCACTGATGGGTTGACAGAAGATTTCAAATCACTGTTCCTCATGATTACACTCTGATTATGAATTTAAATCTCTTGTAGTCCATATGTTCATCAAAGAGTAATTTACTGTCAAATCCAATAAGTGACAGAGTATTCCTTTCCTTTATTTCTGACCTTGTTCTTGGCACAGAAGAAGTAGGTTCAAATATGACAAATTTTCCCCTGACAGCTGGACGATTGTTCACAGTGGCCAAATGAGAAATCTGTTGCAGGCAATAGACAGGCTGGGGGTACCGAATATTTTACCATTCTAAAATGTTCTTTTGAATGCACATATTAGTTTTCAAATTTTTTTGCCTTATTTAATAATTTTCTACATGTATGTTTTGTTAGTCCTGATGAAACGCATACATCTTATCTCGTTACTTTTGATATATAACCTACGTCAGCAACTTGTTTAATTTTTTAAAAACTAAATTTTCATTTTTTTCAGCTTGTCTCTCTAGCTTAAAACATCTAATTAGCTCTAACTTTAGCTTTTTTTAAAAAAGAAAAGGCATACTTTAGAAACAGGCAGAAAATTTATTTTTTTCCGCTAGATTGTGGTTTCTTCGAAGATAAAGTATGTTTAAAATTTATCTTTGTATCTTTACCACATAGCAAAATAACTGGTAGAATTCAGTTTTATAAAATATCCTGTAAATTATCTAAGTCCTTCAAGGAGAAGTATTGTTATGTAATTATTTATTATGACTAAACCATTTAAGTACAAACAATCTTAATTTGGATTTTCATATAGTCTCCATCTGAACATGCCATAAAAATAACAAATTGTACAATAAAATTCTTACCTATTAATTACATTTATACAAAACCAATTACAGTGTATTAGATATTTAAGGGGTAAAATTTGTATCATATTTTTATTACAATGTTGTTAAAAATTAATATGTGTTTTGTTAATTTTATGTCTTTTCACTAAAGTCAATGTATTTTAAAAAACAAAAGAGATGTGGCCTGTACAAGGCATACATTTAGTCCCCAAACAAAATACATAGAACTTGAGAATAGAGGACTCTATCAGCAACTTCCTTCCTTTCTTACTTTCTTTTTTTTTCTTTCTGCAAGGAAAAGTTATGTCCCATATATGCTAAGCATTTTGCCATGTGTCTAATAAATTAAAAACAATTAGTATATTTTATGATTATATGTCCTAGTGGATATTGAAGAAATTTGAGTCCTTATATCACATTCAAGGGGCTTATACAGTAGTCCTTGAGACCAACTAAATGCTCAGTTGTGTGACTCACTCTACAAATATAGTAGTTGTTCCCATAAGAAAGAAAAAATTGAAATGTGCTATCAGGAAGGTCAAGTTGAACTCAGTCCTGAAGGCTGGCTAGTGTTTAAGGAAATGGAGACAGGCCAGAAGAAGACTTAATGTTCTAACTGAGGTAAGAGAAATATATTAAAGTATGTGTGAAAGTAACATAAACAGTGTGCTAGAGCTAGGTATATAACCCTCAGGACCTTGGATCCTAGGTTGTTCTAGATCCTAGGGTGACATAATGAAAGTTGTGTTTCTCCAGTAGGAGGTATGAGTTGTACTGCAGGAAAGGAATTAGAATAAGAGAAAATAGCTGGGAAACTGAAATCTGAGTGAAGCTTGAAGATGCTACATGGAAAGAAACATTGGGTTTTAAAAATAGATGAGTAAGATTTCCTCTACACACATGGCTAAGTCAACACTTTTTTTTTTTTTTTCTGAAAATCCATTAAGAGCATCAGGAGAATAAAAAATAAATCCTGTAAACTTTCTATTTGGTGAAACTAAATAAGAAGTATTCCCTGTAGATTCAAAAATACAGAGAATATGCAAAAAGTACAAAAAAGAAAATTGGATAATGAGAGGATTTTTGAGGAGCAGAAAAATTCATCAGTTCATTAATTGACTCAACGAATATATATTGAGCTGCTTCTATGGGTCAGGTTTATTTAGGCATGAGATTATAATAAATAATGGAATGGACAGAAGTTCCTGCCCTCATAGAGCTTTTGTGTAGTTGAGGAAGATAAGGAACACACAAAATACATAACCTATGTAGTGTGAGGAAGGGTGGTTAAGTACTGAGAAGAAAAACAAATCAGGAAAAGGTAATACAGATTGTGGAAAAAGAGACATAGAAATATCCATTTAAACTAAACTAGTCAGGGAAGGTGGTATGGATTGAATGTTTGTGTCCTGCTCCGCTCCTCAAATTCATACACTGAAACCCAGATTCCCAATGTGATAGTAACTGGAGATTATGCTTTTGGGAGGCAATTAGGAAATAAGGGCTGAGACCTCATGGTGGGATTAATGCCTTTGTTAAGAAGAGACACTAGAGAGCTTGCCTCCTTGCTCCGCTTTCCGCTTTATGAGCACACAACAGGATGATGCCAACTCACAAACTAGGAAGAGGACCCTTAGCTGACACTGGGTCTACTGCCAGGTTGATCTTCGACTCCTCAGCCTCCAGAACTGTGAGAAATAAACATTTGTTGTTTAAGCCAGCCTGTCTGTGATAATTTGTTACAACAGCCTGAGCTAAGACAGACGCACCTCTGAAAAGTCATATTTGGGCAAAGACCTGTGTGAAGTGAAGGAACAGCAAGTGGAAAAGCCCAAAGGCTCAGGATAGCTGATGGGCAGCTGGGATGCCAGTGCGGCCGAATCCGAAAGAACCAGGTGACTATCAGGAAACTCTACCAGTTAGAGAGGTACCAGTATGCTTAGTTGTGTGTGGCCTTGCCAGCGATAGGGAAAAGTGGGCATTTAATCAGAGTGACAGTGGAAGCCACTAGAGGGTTTTGAGCAAAAAGACTGATGTGATCTGATAGACATTTTCGTAGGATCACTTTGTTTGCATGGCTCACTGAAAACAGACTGCAGGGTTCAAGATGGAAGCAGAGGCACCAATGAGGAGAGTTTGTAACATACAAGGTGAGAGGTGATGGTGAAGTCAGCCAGGGCAATACCAGCAGAGGCGGTGAAAGGTGATTAGAATCCAGGTCTGTTTTGAAGGTAGAGAGTTTAGGGATGGATGAAGTGTGAGATATGAAAGAAGCATCCAGGTGAGTCCCATGTTTTGGCTTCAGTGACTGGAATGATGGACTGGAGATTTACTCAGATGTGGCAGAAGCAGGGGTTTTTCTTGAAGAAGAGCAATAATTTGTTTTGCAAATGTTAAATTTGAGGAGGTTATTGAAAATGCACGTACAGATATACAGTAGACAATTGAATCTATGAGTCTGGAGCCTAGGTGAGGGTTCTGGGCTGGAGACACAAATCTAACAGTTGTCCCAAATTTAGATGGTATTTAAAGCCACAGGACTGGGAGAGATCTCCAAACAAATTTTGTGTTTTGTTCTTGTCTTTTTTTTCCCCCCGCCGGAGTTTTTCTCTTGCTGCCCAGGCTGGAGTGCAGTGCCATGATCTCAGTTCACCACAACCTCTGCCTCCCAGGTTCAAGTGATTCTCCTGCCTCAGCCTCCCAAGTAGGTGGGATTACAGGCATGCGCCACCACACTTGGCTAATTCTGTATTTGTAGTAGATACGGGGTTTCTCCATGTTGGTCAGGTTTTGTTCATTTTTAAATCAAGGAGTTCAAGGCATCTGTCAGAAAGCATGGCAAAGACGAAGCACATACCTTGCAAGAGGACATCTATTTTTGTCCTATTTGCAGTGTCAGAATAAGGCACATCCATGCCAGCACCAGCTGGGACCCGCTTTTATTCAGAGAATAGAGGGGGCAAGGATAGGGCTTCACCAGAACCTCACAGATGAGCCCGATTTACATGAGGAAAATATCAAGATTATCCCAAGATTTGGACCATTCATTAAAGTTTAGCAGACAAACATGGTTTAAACAGCCATTGGATTTTCCAGAGAAGATGTCACATTTTCTTCTCTCCACTGGCTCTGATGCAGTTTCTGCAGCACACGCGATGCCAACCTGCTGCCGATAATGCTGTTTACACACAGCAAGCAGTCCAACTGCCTGATCTGTCACCGTCTAACTCTGTTCTGCGGTGAGGCACTTAACCTTTTTCAGTCTCATTTTCCTCACAGCAAAGGCTAGGATTTGCCAGACGGTTTCTCAGATCTCTCCCATCTCTGAAGGTCTATTAATCCTACCCCTGATCACTCAGAATCTGCTGTAATGGCAGGTTGCATGGAATTTTATTTCTTTAGGATAAAGCTGCTGTGATCTTTAAACTAATTTTGCATGTTAAATGATCTCAGTTTGGAGGAAAATTTTTTTTTAATTCTAGAGGAACTCTTCAATTATAAGATACTGTGTAATTCTTCCTTGTAACATAGATACATAAAATAATATTTGGTAACTTTATTTACATTTTTCTTCACTTATATTTAATATCTTTCCAGATAAGACTCCACAAATAGCATTTATCAGTTGTGAGACACAAAGCTTTTTCTACTATGAAATGTCACATTTTTATTCCATTTTCCACTACTTTAAGATACAGTTTTAAGATACAATTTTAGATTATTTTGCAATGCAATTTATTGGAGTTAAGAGTTTCTCAGAAAAAGAGTGTCTTTGCACACTTGGTTTTTGTCATCTTATTTTTATTATTTTTGTCATATGTTAAATTCAGGGGAGGTGTGAGAATAGCTATTATATGTTAGGTAGCGCTAAGTGCTGTGTATGTATCGTTTCAACTAACAGTTGCAATAAGAGGGAAGCAGTGGTGTCATCAGTGTTCTAAGGAGGAAAATGAGACTTAAGAAGGTTGAATAACTCAATCAAAGTTATACAATTTATCACTCAGATCTGACTGGAGAGACCAGGACATTTCTATTACCCCTCATGCTTTGGTGCAGATGACATATCTTCCTTCAAATCCAGAGTTTTATGTGTTGCTTAAGACCCACTCCACCATACATATGATATGAGGTGAACCAATTATATCAAATGATACCAGCTTAAACATTTATTGAGTCCATCTTTTATGTCTGCCATGAACATTTCCATACTTTTACACCAAAAATTATATATAGGTTTTGCAGATACAATTTTATAGAGTCAGGAATAAATTTGTGGATAAGTAAATCATAAACTCTATAATTTTTTGTACAAATCTGTCTTCTTTGGTGCTATTTTTATCTTCATCCACCAACACTAAAGAAAGTCGGAAAAGTTTCAATGAATGCACACTGACTGCATTTATTTCCCATCAATTTCACCATGATTAACATAGTTTAGTGATGGGTTCATAGTCAAGAATATCTTGACTCAAGAATACCTGCATGGTATAAAATTTATTCTATTTACAATTATGGAGAAATTTTAAAGGTACATTTTGCATAATATATTGAACATATTGTTATTAATAGAAATAGAAACTTTCAAAAATTACTTTAAAGCATGTAATTATATAGCATATCATGATAGAATTAGAGTATGCTCAACATGTGTTTGTTTATTGGCTCCAAATTTCTTGCTCAACATTATTTGAGGAACTTTATAATTATTTGGATATAAATATTAATATACAAAGATAAAAAGATTTACATATATTTATGTAAACAATATATATTTAAACAATGTATATTTAAATGTTATATATCTATACATATTAAAACTGAACAGAATGAAAGAAGAAGAAAATACATTAATAACAATGAGCAGTAAAGTGACTCTGACAGATGGTATATTCATCTATGTTTCTTAAAAACCAATGTAAAGAGGGAAGCCAGAATTTGCAAAAGTAGTTTTCTCCAAAAAGTGGAAAAAGGATCAGATTTTCAAACGGCAGACACAATTTACTAAAATGATCAACTCTAAACAAGCTTTTCATGTGATTATTTATTTGAGGCATGAAAATACACATTGCATAAAAGTGTATGTTATGAAATGATTACAATTTTTATAGCAAATACGGAAGCATTTTATGCAGCTATTCCAAAATTCAAGAAATTCTGTTGGAATATTGCTTTCTGATGAGAAAATCTTACACATGAATGAAGTATGTACAATTCAGAAATACAGATGAACATTATATTCTTTAAGATATTTTAACATTAGTTTTTGAGCTAGATGTCAGATAATTCGATGGTATGCTTTGACTTACAGCGTTTATAGGCTATGCTACTTAAGGACAGATATCCTATATACTTAAAAAAATTAGGTTATCTATTATGCTATCTTATAGGAGAGTCAACACTTCATTTTGAAACTTGAAACCCAAACCATGTGTATATTTTTTTAAACCGAGGTGGATGGCCACGTCATTTCCACGTGGATTGAATCACTAAGGTTCCTTCAAGCAAAACCATTCTTTGTCTTATTTTTTTCTGAAAAATGTCATTTTGATTTCATTTCAGCATTTGAACAACAGCTGAATAAAATCAGAGTTCCATACTGACAGCAGTGCAGATTTTTATAAGAAAACATTAGTCCAATGATGTCCATTAAAAAGTTCTATTGTCTGACTCTAGATGACATTATGCTAAGTATAATAAGCCAGACACAGAAAGATAAATACTGCATGATCCCACCTATATGTGGAATCTAAAAAGTCAAACTCACAGAAGTAGAAAGCAGAATAGTAGTTACCAGAGGATGGGGGAGGGGTGGGTGATGAAAGGCGATATGATTATTGTGTGCACATCATAATAATGTGTTGTACATTTCAAAATTGCTAGAAGATGACACTTTAAAAAAGAAATGATACAAATATGATATCAATACAAATATGAGGTGACAGGTATGTTAATTAGCCTGATTTAATCACTCCACAGTGTATAGAGGTATCATAACATCATATTACACCCCAGAAATATGTATCATTTGTTAATTTAAAAATATATATAAGTATAGTAGTAATGGTAGTAGTATTTTCATCTGCTAGAATAATTTCAATGGTGAAGGAGCCTTGCATATCACGACAAACTGACTTAGTGTTTGCTTTGGAAAATGGCGATTTTGATGGTAATAAAAATAAGCATAGAATGATAACAAAATTATGGATCACTCCAGGTCACTCTTAGTTAGGTATATAAAATCACACCCTGAAGTCATAAAGACTGTTGTCTCCCTGTCTGATCTCAGAGACATTTCTTCGTTCAATTCATTTCTAAATAGCTTTAGATCATTATGGTGTAAAGAAAATGTGGTTAAGAGACTGGTTTACAATCTATCACTTGAGATTTTGACTTTTTACTTTCAATACACTGTTCATGGTAAAATTCTTATGGAATCACTAATTCTTATGGAAGCACTAAAGTGCATTTTATAGAAGCTACAATAATTAGGGCTTTTGACCATATTTCTCTTCTAATCAAAGGTCAGTGATAGAGTAATTAAAAATTTGTAAAGTTTTATGTTGCGCTTGGTGAATCTCTTCATGAGGTTTAAACAGTTGTTGGTAGTAGGATGGTGGTACCTGGAAATTCTCTGGTTCTTGCTCTGAGGTATTGGGTTAATGCTGTAAAAAGTAAAGCTGACATAAAAGCATTGAGTGAATATCAAACAATCCCAATGTATTCAGTAAGGAGAGTATTACTGCTTCTGAAAATGAGGCAGATTACATTTTGATTCAGTTGAGACAAGAGGGTACTGAATATGAGGTGCTAATTAAAAGTTTGATGCTCACCATGCTAAATAGGCTTCAAACTGTTCAGGCTGTCCTTTCTAATAAAAGCTGGAGAAAAGAGGCCTCCATTTCCCAAAGGTAGGAGAGCACTTCCAGTTTCCATCTGTCAATAATGCTTTGTGATCTGATATGTGAGCAAGCCTTTCTCAAATGGCTTTTGAAGAAACTCTTAGAAGTTGTTTGAACATCATAAGACTGCTTAGAGAGCTAATAAGGACCTGGAAACATTTCACCTTTTTCTTCGGAGCTTTCGGACGGTGTTGGTGTCGTTTGAAGACAATTAAAGAGAGGGAAAGGATAATGGGCAGAAATTCATGTCTGTCTTAAGAAAGTAAGTAAGCACAGGATGACTTCTGAATAATCAAACTGGAAATCTAAAATGCATTGGTATACATTAATATAAGTTTATGCTTATAGATGAGTCTGGCTGGATGCTTTAATTTTACTTTCATAGGCTTATTCCTAAACACAATATTAAAGAGAAAATGATGTTCTAATTGATGCAAATATTGAGCATTTATTATGTATTAGTCACTGTTCTACACATTTTTGTGCATTCTTTAATTCTTACAGATATACACACAAAGAAATATATGATGTAGGTACCATTGTTATCTTTATTTCACAGGTGAGGAAACTAAATCACATAGAGGTAAAATAGCTTGCTGAATACCTAAAACTAGCATGTAAAAGAGGCAACACTGTGACTCCAGAGTCATATTTTTAACTGCTGGGCTACACTGCCTCTCAGTATTGCCTAGATGTAGGTTTAGTTTTGAGAACACAAAGGAGACTTCTGAACTTTAAATTCCCTCCCCGAAACAATATTATTTGTTCAATGAAGAAGATATATGCAGTTTAAATGTCTCTAATGGATGCAGGAGCTTTAAATAGGCTTGATGTGCTTTGGTGAGATGCACACACAAGCTAGATTATGAGATATCCAGTAAAGGAGAGTTCAATAAAAAAGAAGAAACAAGTTCCTGGACCAATGAACTCAGAGTTTATTCCTCTATTACAAATTGAAATTAATGTTTCTAGATTAACTTTCCCACCTTTTTTCTGAATATTCCTTAATATAAAGTGGGTCTAAGTGTTTTTGAGATAACATTGACAGTATGAAATCCAACTCTTTATAGGCGAAAATAGTACAAAACCTGGGGGAGAGGCAGCTAATAAATTGGTTGATTTAATTATGGATTTAAGAATTCATCAAACAAGATTCCAGGTGTTGGAAACCAGATAATACAAAACTATTGCTTCCCTTCAAGGGAAACAAGCATACAAGCAGCATATTACAACTTCACAAGAGAAATGCTTAAATAAAGGTGTGCAGGAAGTGAAGTGGGAATAGAGAAAAGGTCTGTCTCACTCCAGAAGAGTGTTCTTGGTTGTTTGGAATGCAGATTTAGAGAGCTTGTTAGTCTGGGGAGAAACAGTAACTTGCCTTTTCATTTCTGCTCATCTGTGTTGGGTAAGCAAAATGTCTGATCTGAAACAAATCAAATAGACATGAGCTGGGGATTTCCCAGGTTCTGAGAAAAGACAGGAATATAAATACATTGGAACTAGTTGCACATGATTATTTGGAAACTATTTGTATTTACATAAGCAAAATATTCCATACTTTTACAAGAAGAATACCTACCTTATTTTTATATCACGTTTTTGCATACATAAGATTAATGAAACACACACACACACACACACACACATATAGGCCATGCGTTTTTAATTGGAAACTGGAGAAAGAACACAGCAGAACTGACTGAGCACTTTCACTTTTTTTGCACCCTTGCAATCAAGCTCTAGCCAAGAATTTCCCATAGTCCCTTGCAAAGCATCAAGTGTCATCCTGTACCCATTCCCCCTCCACCTAGAAAAACCACCTTCAGTCTTTGCCTTGCTGTTTTCTGAGTACTCTCTCCAGGCACTCCCTCTAGAGAGCCTCCTTTCCCTCCACTGTTTTGTCTAGGAATGCGCCCATGGCATCCTATTCCTATCGCACAAATTATCACTCTCTCTTAAAATTGTCTAACTGTTCCTTGATGTCTTATTTATTTTTTATTTTCCAGTGCTGGATACAGGGTGGGGTGCATAGGACAGGTCAAGATACGTGTATAGAATAAATGAATGAGCAGTTGTTACTAATGTTGTTAAAGACATTCTTACATTATTTAAAACATCCAAGTAGGTTATCTTAAGGTCTCCTCCCTCTCTAATTTTTTTTCTTTTCTTTTTGAGATGGAATATCGCTCTGTCACCCAGGCTGGAGTGCAGTGGTGCGATCTCGGCTCACTGCAACTTCCACCTCCCAGGTTTAAGTAATTCTCTGCCTCAACCTCCCGAGTATCTAAATTTCTATACCATTTTTAATATCATTATTAGAGTGTTTTCTAACAAGATATGAGAAATGAAAGGAAATCTATTTATTAACTAGTTCAAACATTTATTTCACCAATGAACAAACAGAGCAGAAAAGTTAAATCATTAATCTAAGGTCTATCATATGGTTAGCATTATGATTAAGACTAGAATTCTTATCTACCCATTTACTTTATGGGGATCTACTTGATTCACATAATATAATTGCTGACTTGGAGTATGACATTTTAACTCATTTTAAAGCCTTAAATCTTGTCTGTACAATTGTTCTATTTGTATAGTGCAGAATAGACACGAAGGAAAAATTTGTTTAATTGAACTGCTTGTAACTTCTATGTTTAAGACCCAATTTCCTGCATCTCTTGCAAAGACTTTCATTATGGTAAACAGTAAAAGGGGAATTCACATAGGAATTAAGTTTATAACAATAAAAGTAGGGGTTCCCAAATACAAATTTTATCACTATCTTACATTTATATCATACAGAGACAATGAGGTACATGTGTCAACTCACAACTCATACTAAATATGAAAATTGTTTTTTCTTTATCATGACAAAGTGTCTTAAGAATATGAAAATTGTATTAATAGTTATAGTCCAGTGAATATTTTATAACTATCAGAAATGAGTTGAGGTGTTAAATAAAACAAAGGCTGGTACTATAGAACTGGAACAACTTTTGTGCTCATAACAATTTTTAAAAGGTAATTTTCCCTGAACTTGAGCTAAATCACTCAGCTTGTTCATGTTTTACTCAACCTTAGGGCATGTTTAAGGGTCACTTTTAATTATAGGAGGAAAGATGAATATACACATGCACATATAAATGGTCCTATTAAAAGAGGTCTACTATATAACAGCTAAAATATTAATATGGATACTTATTATTTGCCCTGCAATAGTAAATCAGTTTGCATTTCACAGCAGATTGCAAGAAATTCAAACTTGTATTTTATAACATAGTTGATCACGCTATTGACTTCATTTTTTTTAATTTTTTTTAAATTATACTTTAAGTTCTGAGACACATGTGCAGAACGTGCAGATTTGTTACATAGGTATATACGTGCCATGGTGGTTATATTTTCTATGTATTTTCTCCTTTTATCTGAACATGAGTTTAGATAGCCCTAAAACATCCAGGTCTAAGAGAAGAGAAAAACTCAGAAAAAAACGGAAATGCAAACTATAATAAGAAAGCATGATATGGGAGCAGAAGATGCCTGGCCTCACAATGTCCTCACTGTTCAGCATCTTCTCCCTCAACCACTGCAGAGCAGTAGCTTTCTCATTGCAATATTTCTATACCACATTTAAAAAAGAAACAAATATTTTTTACTGTATGTCTGAAAGCCAATCTGATTATGCAGTTTTGACCTTCACAATGACACAAGGACATCCTATTAACTTGGGTGTAAATATTAGGGCTCTTAGATATTAAAAGGGATTTAGGGGACTTTGCTTGCCCCTCTAGATGTCATTGGGTTGACAGAGAACATCAGTTTTCATCAACTATTATAAACCTGCTAATCATGTGTGAGAAGAAGCAAGTTGCTTTGATGAGAGATTAAAATGGAGGGAGACAGGTTTGGGAATGGGAGGCTTCTTTCCCGAGTTTGTATCAGAGGATGTAGGAGATAGAGACTGACTGTCATGTGACGGGAAACACAGCCCCTCTCCATGCAGCTGGGAGGGCAGCCATGTCCTTATCAGGGCTAGAAAAGTGGACAGTGCCCTCAGCCAGAACAGGGAAGGGGATGTGGACATGAGATTCCGATGTAAGTCCTAAAGGGAGGGAGGGTCAGAAACAGGTACTTTATAAACTAAACTCAATGATTAGTTTGTCTGTATTTCTTTATTTTTATTTTATAGCTTTCTATAGTTTTAATCATGTTTTTAAATATATCAGACTCCCTCTACTTAAGAGGCCCAGGAAAGCCATTTTTGCTCCAGTTTGGAGATGAAATTTAGGTGGAGAATGCACCTGTGAGCAACAGCCTGCAGATGGATGTGGCCAATACTTTCTGCACACCAGGAAAGAAAGGGAAGCTCCAAAGAAACACGCTGAGGTCTTCTGGTTACTTATCTCTCCCTATTTATAGGTAAGCCATCCAGGGCTGGAACCTTGGAGTCCTTTGATTGCATTTATAATAAGGAACGTATGCTCTGGCAGAGTCAGAGCAAGAAAACCTAGTTAATTAGCTGGCAGAGAGTTATTTATAAATATGCATATATTATATATAAATACACACACATATATATATAGAGAGAGAGAGAGAGAATGAGAGTAATTAGGAGAATTTCAAGGAGTTACAGGTGCTAACGAGTTATTTTACAGTGACTTTAAGACAACTTTATGAGTATTTGATTATTCAAAAAAATACTTTGTGAGGATTTGTGTGAATGTCTATGTGTTAGATCACAGTAAAGAAGCTCAGGCATTTGCGTGCTTGATGCACAATAAGACTCAAAATGTGGAGCTGGAGGGTGAAATAAGTGCTCACCTGTTCCCAGACTCACCACAATAGGTGGTTCTGTTTTTATAGAAAGTGAGTGATGCAGAAATATTTTGACAGCACATCTATTTAATCATTGTGTTCCTTTGGACTTGGATTCCAGGTAATTTAGACCCTCTTAGCTGGTGGCTAGCATGGATGAAGTATTGTTTTAAAAATGCAGATGAAGGTACATATATGAATGGAAGCATATTTTGTACAGAAACCGTGGATTTGGGATTCTGAATGATCAGGAATGAAATATTAGGCCCGTAACTTCCTCCTGTGTGAACTTGGGCATATTACTCCTTCTGTATTTATCTTAGATTCTTCACCCTTAAAATGAGTAGAATAATATCATCTTAATCTTTCCCTTCACTTCTATCCCCTTCTCTTTCTAGGAATATTTATTGGAAGTTTAATCTCTTTCCACTTTGCTGGCTGCTTTAAGATACAATGTTGAGCAAAACCAATGCTACTCCTGGTCTGCTGGAGATTGCAGGCTAGTAAGGTTGTTATGAAGATTAAATAAGATAACATATATAAGTTAGCTCACGTACAATGTTTCAATAAATATTGAGACCCTTTCTTCTTATGAAAGGCCTATGAATCTCTTAGGGCATTCTATTCAGAAGATCCAAATACCTCTTGCCAGTTGCCCAAATAGAACAACTTGTTCAGAGCCTAGGAGAGTAGGGTCAATCAATGAATACTTTACAACACCTAAGTAGTTTAACAAACACTTAATTCTTTGTGTTTAGATGACTTTATTTTGTTGCTCATTTATAGATGAATATATAGAGTGACAAAAATGTGGAATGCACTATCTGAGGTATAGTAAGATAAATCTTGTAAGTTTAAGCCTTTTAGACATTATCGACTCAGTATTAATTTTGACTTGTATGGAAATGTTATGTCTGAGGGTTCCCAGCTTTGCTAATGACATACTTAATTGACAATATAATTGTGACTGAAGAGTGTGAAATTAAAATCTTAAGAAGTATGTAAACTAATTGCATGATTCTTTGTGTGAACAAAGCAGTTTAATTGAATAGTACCTTATTTATGATTGGCTTTTGATACCTAGATAATTCTGTTTGGTATTTAATGAAAAAACTGATCTAAAACGTTAATAATCATTTGCCCATTTAATAAAAATTATCAAAAACAGATATTGATGATATTTCTAAAAATTATTAAGGGGAATAGAGCAGCATTTCACAACTAGATTCCCAGGATTGTGGTCTGAACAGCACAAACCACATATTTTCATCCATTGTCTAGATCTTTATGAGGTCTAATGCATTTATAATATTTTTGCAAGTTTATATTTTTATTTATTGCTAGTACCTCAATGCCCAATAGAGATGATACAACTAACCAATAGCCAATAAGATACAGACTTTGAGTTTTGTATTTCAGGAGTTATGGGTTGCAATGTTTTATTTGTACTCGATCACACTGTTTTTCTTCAGCTCCAGTGTAGTGATTGAAGTCTTGTATCAGGCACAGGACTAGGTGACTCAGTACATATGGCATGGGCTACAGAATAGCTAAGAATTAATCCTGTGCTTTTTGGACTAATGGTCTGGTGTGCTGACCAAATAAGTATTTCAAAACAAATGATTCTCATCAATAGTATTATGTGTTCTCTTAACAGATTGAGGATTTTATTTTTCAAATAGGAAATGGCTAATTTATTTTAAACTATGTATCATATTATACTTTCAAATTTCAAACAGTATCTTAAAATGATGTGAATATTTAAGTTTTATAATTTAGCTTAAAACAGTTATGTAAATTGTATATAGACACTGACGGGATAGAAATCTGCATTGGAACTTTTAATTCCCTTATGTTTTTATAGTGTCATCATAATACAATAAAATTACTGCTCCATTGCATTAGAAGTATATGCTCATTAAGGAAATGGCCGGGAAAAAATTATTCATGTACTGAGGGAAATTTTAACATGAGATATTTTGCCTTAGTGTGTATATCACTTGAACTTCCTTTGAACTCTGTGCACTACTTGCTATTTATGACAAAGAAAGCCATTGCTCACAAAGTATTGGGTTTGCCTTTGAAGCAATATCAGGAGATCATTGACAAAAGGCAGAGCTGAGATTAGATGTTGAGGGTTATTGCCTTGCTATAGTCCCAAAGCTATGTGAAATGTCAGCTAATTGAAAATGGTAATCATTCTAAATAACAGCATAAACTGTTTCTTTCTAGGATATGTGTTGCTTTCAAATTAATAGCCATTGATCTGTTTGTTTGTTTTTTCCCCACAATTCTTCTCTGTCCTTTTGTCAAATTATCTAGCCATCGGTCCTTGGGACAAAACCCATCGCACCATTTATATTGACCATGGTTTAATGACTGACCTGGTCTTCCTGTTTGCATAGATTGTAATAGGCCCATCCATCTGAGAGTCTGTCAGCCAGACTGAGATGTGTAACCTCTATGTATATTTAGTTTCTAACTGGGAAGACTTTAAAATGAAAACCAAGTAATTGTGTTACAGTGGCCATTTGCATTTATTTCAGATACTGATCGGGAGGAGTCCTATTAATCACAGTAGTAACAGATCTTCAAATTACGACCTACTGAGCAAGGTCATCCCATATGAGATGAATAATATATATTCAAAATGCTCAGCTTGCTTCTAATGGGCAGTACTTCATACCAAATGGCCTTTAGGGAAATATGTATGGTATAATTTTTCAGACAAAGAATTAAAATTCCTAGTTGTGATGGTTAAAAAAAAAAAAACCTCTCCAGTGGAAATTAGAAATGCATATTCTCAATAGCTATAAAATGAACTACAAGTACACTTTGATTCTGTAAAATTGAGTTACTTCGCAAAATATTTCAGAGTAACCTAATCCCAAGTCAAGATTCTCTATTGGAATTGTAGACAACCCAAAGATACTTGGGCTTGATCTGTTTTAACAAAGTGAAGAAGACAGGAAGAGTATGAGAAATTATTCAAATATATTCAGAAAAATATCTGCTGAGCTTAGAAGACTAATATACAGTGATTACAGAAAAGTTACATTCTGTCCTTAGATCAAGCCTTGCCACAAAATCATAAAACCAATTTTCTTTTGGAGTTTGAAGGAAATGAGTACAATATCTTTCTAATTGTACTAAAAATAGTACAATTAGTGCTTCCTCTAACTTTATTTTTAACTAGTAAATTGTAACCAGGAAGTATACTCACAAACTGTGGAGGCAAGGACACAGGAACAAATTTAGCATTGAAAATAAACAGTTGAAGATAGTGAATCTGACATATTTAATAATGAACAAATCCTATTGTGTTCCACAGCATTTAGGCACACCTATGCAAAAAAGTCATTTCAGGAAACTGTGGCTTTATATCTGAGGAAACAAAAGTGTAGGGAAAGGATTTGGCAATGAAGAACAACTTGTTCACATCCCTTGTTAAAGTAATCCCACATAACCTTATTCCGTTGCAAGCCAAGACTGTTTAGAATCTCATGTCCTGTTGCCACAAGAACTGAGCTCAATACTTTAGAGTCCTAAGCCCAATATCTGATAGTGGGTGTAGGTATTTTTGGAAGAACCCAGGCATGTATCTGCAGGACCTTAGTAAACTTCCTGTTTTCCATAATTCTCTCCTGTCTCCCCAGTCTCTCTGAGGGCTATGCTTTCTTCTTCCCTCTCCTGAGAGAAGGCAATTGACTGACGCTTAATTGTTATTTTCTTGCTAAAACTGTTAACATAAAATGAGGGCATTAGGTTCCTTCCTTGAAAATTTTGTGATTTTATAATAAAAGTAGCTGTAGCCCAAACCTGCCTCATGTAAAAAAGTATCTGTTAACAATTACAAAAATAATCATATGCATCTGTTTTGTAAACTCTGTGAAGTCCCAGAAATCTTTTTAGTGCTCTGATACCTTGTAATAAAGGACCTCTAGAGGTTACTAAAATGAAAGCATGCAGTTACTGTAGCGGTGTGTTGTTATTGGGGAAAATAAAACCAGCAGTCATTCACTGTACAGCCTACATTGCTGTAACCAGTGTTGTCCAGTAAACTATCTGGCATGCAAAATGCTAAGTATTCAAAGTACCTGGCACTTGTGATCATTGTAATAGTAAACTGTTGGCATTTGTTTTATTTTCCAAAGCCAGCTCATTTGTACTTCTCTTATTTTGGCATTAGAACTTTGTTGTTGATACAGATAATTTATCTCTTTATTGCCCTGTTTCCCTTATTGCTGCCCTGCATTTAGCTGCAATTTGCTTTAATTGAGTCATCCCCATGATCATGGAGAATTTGTTCAGTATTTTGATTTTTAGCTATAATCTCATTTTGAATTGTTTATCTTGATAATTAACATTATTGCATGAAGACCCAATAGAGAAAAAATATTATGTGGGAAATTCATTCTTTAATAGTTAATATAAGCCTTCAAATGTTGAATGTCAAAACCTGCAATTTCTCTTGATCCTTAAAAGTCTTGTAAATAAAGACAGTTCAGTTGAAGAAACTATACTGTTAAAATCAAGTATTTTTAGAAATCGGCTTTGAGTTTGAGAACTTAGAAATTTACATAAATGATCTGAATCTCAGCAAGCTCTAAATAAACAATAACTATTTGATGGGATAATTTAAAGACAGCCTGCCATCACAGTGATCATTATCTGCAAAAGTGATAATTCGCTAAAAAATTATGCCTAACTTGGTAATAACTTAATATCGCAGTGGTAATTTTTAATCAATAAACTGGAATATAATCAGATTGGGGAATATGTAAATCTATATCAATTCAGTGAAACCTGTCAACAGGAAGAGAAAAGATAAAAATGTAAAAATCAGATTGAATCTGGGGGGAAAGCTTGAAAGAAATGCAGTTACACCTCTGCTGTAATACTCAGCATGGGACATAAAGAGTCCCACCGCAGGGCTTGAATTTATAGGAATCTATCCATCGGCACTTTGTCCAACGTTGGACCTTCCTAACAGACAAAAAGAAATCTTACACTCTTGCTTCTTAGTATTTAATATATGCCTTATGTGCTTTTTAACTTTTTTGTCCTACCAAAGAGTAGCTGATGGTGCTGGATTGAAGGCATATCTACTCTGCCTCTGACTAGCAATATGAAATTGGTTAAGTTATTCAGCCTCTCTACATTTCAGTTTCAGGAAATGAAGTGGACTAAGAATATCATCATTAGGCAATATATACCTCCAATATCCTGTATTATGTGGAGATGTCAAGTCTGTATTTGATTACACAAATCATAATTCCAAAAGAGTTCAGAATGAGACATACAGAATTGAAAGTCCTATTTATACAGATACTGGTTAAAGCACAGGAATGAGATGGGTTTAAAATGCTGTATCTGTGTAGGCTCAGGAAAAGGCCCAGGGACATACCATGATTGGGCAGAGGAGACAGTAAGAGAGTTTTAGTGACTAAGAAGATGCAAGGAGGGCATGGGGTTTCTGAAACCAGGAGAAGAAAGCCTTTATCATAGGAGCAAGTGATAAACTTCACTAAACACTTCTAAGACATTTTGGACAAGAACAGAAGAGTTACCTTTGATTTTCACTGCAAGTAGCTTAACAAAAGTTCATAATGGCAGTGAAAATGAAAGCTCAATTAGAGTGGTCTGAGGAGAGAATTCAGGTGATGAAGTAGAGAATGCGACTATAGATGGCTCTAGAAGTTTTACTTTTAAGAGTAGCAGAGAACTGGAGTACAGCTGCAGACATAGTTCCTCCTCCTCCCTGTCCTCCACCTCCAGTTTCTTCTTTCCGTGAGTGTAACAGAATGAAATTCAGGGCATAATTCTGTAGAAAGTAAGAAATTAATGATGCAGGAAAGAGATTGGATAATTCTCCAAAATAAATAAATCCTCAGATGATGCCAGGCAGGGGGCTCTAGCACACAAAGTGATTGACATCTGATAGGAATTGAGCTGTTTTATCCACATAACAATTATTTTTTGGAGAAAATCTAATTGTAAAAATATAGCTGAAAACCAAAGATTAGCCTTATGTGTGTGTATGATAACTTGCAATGTAAAATGCGTTTCTCAATATAGGTCCTGGTCAAAAATTTTAAAAGTAAAATACCTTGAGGGAACTACAGTCAGAGGACAGCAGGATGAAGGATAATCATCAGAAAGAATACAAAGTGGGCCAGGCATGCTGGTTCATGACTGTAATCCCAGCGCTTTAGGAGGTGGAGCTGGGAGGATCACTTGAGGCCAGGAGTTTGAGACCAGCCTGGGAAACCTAGACCCCCATCTCTACAAAAATAAAAATAAAAGACTGCAAAGTAGAAAAATCAAGTGAAATAGAATCCTCAATGCAAACAGTAGGCGGATTTTAGCAAACAGTAACTGACTAACATCAGATGGTGCTAAGATTTGTATGGAGTTCAGTGCAGAGAGGTCTTTTTAACAAGCAATTTAAATGTGAACATTGCCTTGTTTACATAGCTCAAATAAAATGCAGTATAATGTGAAGGAAAAAAAAAGTAAAAAGCTTAAATAATCTTTATTCTTAGGATAGTGTTTTTCAAGTAAGGATTATGGCTCACTTTTGGGTCATAACATAAAATAAATTTCTTATGGCTCCAAGAAAAAGAAAACCCAAGTTTAAGAAGGCTTAACAACAGAGTTTACCTGTATCATATAAGAAGTCCTGAGTTATACATCTACTAATAATAGGTCCATGGCCAGACACATGTTAGAATTTGCATTTTGGAATGGTCTTTCTCTCACATTTCTAGTCTCACGGTCGCAAGATGACAGATTATCCCAGGCCTCGTGTTTAAATGCACAGACTAAAAAACACTGTGGTAGATAGGAAAAGCCCCTCCCTAGAGATGACACCCAAGTCCTCATTCCCAGACCTGTGAATGTGTTGCCTTACATTCAGGTGTACTCAGCAGATGTGATTGAATTAAGGATCTTGAAATGAAGGGATTAACCTGTCTTACCTGGGTGAGTTCAGTGTAGTCATAAGGGTTGAGTGAGCCAGGAGATTCGGCGAGGGAGGTGTGACGATGGAAGCAGAATGATGTGGAGTGAGAAAGACTCACCTAGCGATTGCTCGTTTTAAAGATGGAAGGGTATCATGAGCCAAGGCACATGAGCGCCTCTTGAAGTTGGAAAAGGCAAAGGAACAGGTTCTCCCCTAGAACATCCCGACAGTGTCACTCAGTGGGTTCTACTTCAGGCTTCTGACCTCCAGAACTGTAAGATCACTAATTTTTGTATTTTTCTGTGTGTTTTTTTTTTTGAGACAGAGTCTTGCCCTGTTGCCCAGGCTGGAGTGCAGTGGCGCAATCTCTGCTCATTGCAAGCTCTGCCTCCCAGGTTCACGCCATTCTCCTGCCTCAGCCTCCCGAGCAGCTGGGACTACAGGTGCCCACCACCATGCCCAGCTAATGTTTTGTATTTTTAGTAGAGACAGGGGTTTCACCTTGTTAGCCAAGATGGTCTCGATCTCCTGATCTTGTGATCCACCCACCTCGGCCTCCCAAAGTGCTGGGATTACAGGAATGAGCCACCGCGCCTGGCCAATTTTTGCATTTTAAGACACCAGGCTTGTAGTAATTTGTTATAGCAGCAATGGGAAACTAACAAACGTGTATGCGCAAAAAGGGGAAAAGAGTTGTGCCAGTTGAGTTTGTCACTTTCTATCCGGAAAGAAAAACCCTTCACAGAAACCTTACTGAACTTTCATTTGCTTACATCTCCCGTTCCAGAATTAGGCTGCATGACCACTATGGATCAACCACAAACCAAAAGAATTCAATTGTCATGGCACTGTTCAATTAGACAATCACAGTTCATCTCTTGGAGCTGAGACGGGGGATCATTTCCTTTCTTTTCTAAGATCTGCTGAACTCTCATTAGCTGGAAAAAAAATCAAACTCTATTGGGAGAGAAGAAGGGGGTTGAAGACAAGTGGATTTTTAATACCTAGCTGATGTTGGGAGGCTAAGTATAAAAAGACATTCTGTGGCTGGGCGCAGTGACTCACACCTGTAAACTCAGCACTTTGGGAGGCAGAGGTGGGCAGATCATCTGAGGTCAGGAGTTTGAGATCAGCCTGGCCAATACGGGGAAACCGCATCTCTACTAAAAATACAAAAAAATTAGCTGGGTGTGGGGGTCGGCGCCTGTAATCCCAGGTACTTGGGAGGCTGAGGCAGGAGAATTGCTTGAACCCAGGAGGCAGAGGTTGCAGTGAGCCGAGATCGTGGCGTTGCACTCCAGCCTGGGCAGAAAGGGCAAAACTCTGCCTTAAAAAAAAAAAAAAAAAAAAAAAAAAAATTCCTGATGTTGGGTGTGTAGCAGCTTGTGCCTGACACACTGCCCCATATCCTTTCCACCACCAAGTCTCATTGTTTTCTTTCAAAAATACGTTTCAAATTTGTCTTATGTCCACATGCCCACAACCACCATTCTGTTTTAATCTAACATCTCTCTTTTGAATTACTTAAATGACCGGTTAATTCTCCTCCTAAAATCTGTTTAGCTTCCCACTCACCCCTATCTTATTTTTTTCCTTTAGGCAGCCAGAAGAATCTCCTAAAAAATTAACTTGTCCATTCTCTGCTTTTTATACTACCTAACCACTTCTTGTTGAAGTTAGGATTAAGTTCAAAATCCTTAAGTGACTTACCTGTTTTGCAGCATTGCTTGTAGAGTAAAAGATTCTTTAACACAATTCTTCTTTCCAGTTTTGGCCAGGTTTCCCCCCCCCCCCTTAAATACTACTATTTATATAGTTAAATTTTAGTTTATGCACCAATTTGAATGAATACTAGATAAATGTCTCTACTTGTAATTTATAACTTCCATTAGAGTGGAAGTCAGGTACACTTTTATCCACGGTTGTATTGCACTTAAACTGGAACTGCTGAGTGGGTGAATAATCAATAAAATGAGCAAATAGTTCTCATCCTTAAGAACATTCTAAATCAGTAGGAAGAAAGAATGAGTAACTATAGTTATGCCATGCGTAATGATGGGGATACTGTATTAGTCTGTTCTCACGCTGCTAATAAAGACATACCTGAGACTAGTTAATTTATAAAGGAAAGAGGTTTAATGGACTCACAGTTCCACATGGCTGGGGAGACCTCACAATCATAGCAGAAGGCAAAGGAGAAGCAAAGGCACGTCTTACATGGCAGCAAGCAGGAGAAGCTTGTGCAGGGGAACTCCCATATATAAAACCATCAGATTGAGACTTATTCACTATCACGAGAACAGTATGGAGGAAATCGTCCCCATGATTCCATTATCTCCACTTGGCCTTGCCCTTGGCATGTGGGGATTATTACAATTCAAGGTGAAATTTGGGTGAGGACACAGCCAAACCAATTCAGATACATTCTGAGAAATGCATGTTTCTGTGATTTCATAATTGTGTGAACATCATGAGCATACTTACACCAACCTAGATGATACAGCCCACTCCCCACCTAAGGCTACATGGTGGAGCCTTTTGCTCCCAGGCTACAAACCTGTATGACATGTTACTGTACTGAATAGTGTAGGCAATTGTAACACGATGGTAAGTATTTGTGTCTCTGAACATAGAGAAGATACTGTAAAAGAACAGTGTAAAAGATAAAAAATAGTACACCTTATACAGAAATTACCATGAATGGAGCTTTCAGCCACAAAGTTACTGTGGGTGAGTCAGTGGGTGGTGAGTGAATGTGAAGGCTGAGAAAATTACTGTAAACTA
Source organism: Pongo pygmaeus (assembly GCF_028885625.2). Lineage (NCBI taxonomy): Eukaryota > Metazoa > Chordata > Mammalia > Primates > Hominidae > Pongo > Pongo pygmaeus. The sequence continues at coordinate 102,303,644 of NC_072387.2, forward strand.
CTGTAGAGTTTATAAATACTCTACACTTAGAATATCCAACAATTATTAAAAATATTTTTTCTTTAATAATAAATTTACCTTAACTTACTGTAATTTTTACTTCATAATTTTGTTTTTTAACATTTTGACTCTTCTATAATAAATGTAGCTTAAAACATATTGTACAGTTGTACAAAATTTTTGTTATATTATTCTAAAGTTTTTATCTAGTTTCTTCTTTTTTTTCCTTTTTTATTAAAAACAAAGACACAAACACACATTAATCTAGTCTTGCCAGGCACTATGGTTCATATCTGTAATCCCAGCACTCTGGGAGGTCAAGGTGGGAAAAGGCCTCCTCCTCTTGAGGCCAGGAATTTGAAACATGCCAGGGCAACATAGCAAAACCTTGTCTCTACAAAACGTTTAAAATAACTGGCCAGGTATGCTGGCATGCACATGTAGTCATAACTACTCAGGAGGCTGAGGTGGGAGGATCACTTGAGCCCAGGAGTTTACGGCTACAGTGAGCCATGATCACTCCACTGCCCTTCAGCCTGGGCAACACAGTGATACCCTGTTTCAGAAAACAAAAATCAAAACATGTAGGCCTGCACAAGGTCAAGGTCATCAGTATCACTGTCTTCCACCTCCACGTCTTGTTCTACTGGAGGGACTTCAAGGTCAATAACACTCATGGAGCTGTCATCGTGTATGATAACAATGACTGTTGGAATAACTTCTGAAAGATCTGCCTGAAGCTATTTTACAGTTAATTTTTGTTCTTTAATATGCAGAAGGAGTATACTCTAAAATAACTATAAAAAGTAAATACCTAAACCAGTAGCTTAGTCATGTATTATCATTACCAAGTGTTATGTACTATACATAATCATGTAGGCTATATTTGGTTACACATACTATATGACCGGCAGCTCAGTAGATTTGTCTACATCAGCAACACCGTAAACATGTGAGTAATGCATTGTGCTCCGACATCACAATGGCTATATCACCAGGCAATAGGAATCTTTCACCTCCCTTGTTGACTGAAATGTGCTTGTGCAGCACATATATAATAAAAATGATAAAAGGCTACTCTCTTTAGAAGGACAGACAACATGTGAGTTTGGACCATTATAGGTCAGATGTGCCTTGAATAGAATTTTTTTTTTTTTTTTTTTTTTTTTTTTTTTTTTTTTTTTTTTTGAGACAGAGTCTCCTTCCGTCACTAAGGCTGGAGTGCAGTGGCACGATCTCGGCTCATGGCAACCTCTGCCTCCCAGGTTCAAACAATTCTCCTGCCTCAACCTCCCAAGTAGCTGGGACTATAGCTGCGTGCCACCACGCCCGGCTAATTTTTTTGTATTTTTAGTAGAGATGGGTTTCACCAGTTGACCAAGCTGATCTCAAACTCCTGACCTCAAGTGATCCACCTGCCTCGGCCTCCCAAAGTGCCAGGATTACAGGTGTGAGCCACCGCCCCCAGCCTTGAATAGAGATTTGAAGGAAAGATGCAGCCAAGGGGATGTTGGCAAGTGAAACAATCCATATTTAAAGGTTAGAGGGATGAAATGGAAGTGAGTTCTGGAAGTCTGATGGAGGCAAGTCTGTGGAAAGTTTCACACACTAAACCTGTGCAAATAAATTATCTTCAATTTTTGTAATTTGTTTTTATGCAATATATTTTCTGAATACGTGAGTGATGTAACCTTAATGGTATTATAGGAAGCTGACATTTCAGGCAATCTTACCAATTAAATGCTATTAATTCAACATCTGTTAAACAAATATTTTTGGGTGCTAGTTGCCAGACTCCAAAATAATAGCCAGAGAAAATAAGGTGAGTGCAAAATAAAGGCATAGCCTTTACTCTCACGGAAAAGTCTTTTTCCCTAATTTTTAAATGTATTTTGTCTTTAAGATAATATCACAAGTTCATCAAGAGTAGAAAAAAAATCACTTTCTTATATTTCTTCTGTTTCAATCACAGTCCATATGGCAAAATTAGGCAAATAGTAATTGAGCAATAAATCCCAAGTTTATTGATTAATGGAATAGTCAAGAAATGTCTAGATGGTCATTCCACTTTGGATCATTACAGCCCTACCTTACAGCAGGTGGGTGAGATTTGAGAAAAGATATTTAGGCCGGGCACGGTGGCACATACCTGTAATCCCAGCACTTTGGGAGGCCAAGGTGGGTGGATCACCTGAGGTCAGGAGCTTGAGACCAGCCTGGCTAACATGGTGAAACCCTGTCTGTACTAAATTAGCCGGACTTGGTGGTGGACGCCTCTAACGCCAGCTACTCTGGAGGCTGAGGCAGGAGAATCGCTAGAATCTGGGAGGCAGAGGTTGCAGTGAGCCAAGATGGTGCCATTGCACTCCAGCCTGGGCAACAAGAGCAAAACTCTGTCTCAAAGAAAAGAAAAGAGATATTTAAAAATTATATAGTTAGATTGACTAATGCCAGCAGCTATGGATCGTTCAGGCTGAAAACTTCCCTTGGAGGTCTTAGTGATCCAGATTTCCTTATTAACAAATGCAACTGTCACATGCTCTGTCACATTCTGTATTGTCTCCCTAAAGCTTCAATGTCTTTTTTACACTGGAATTTATCAGTATCATCAAAACATTTAATGCTGGTTAAAATGATAGCCCCTGACTTAATTATATGGGCTGTCAGGCAAAATTGACGGATCTCAGTGACAACAAAGCTTATTCTAGCCTGACCTTCACCGAAAAATACACTGAGAAATGATATTTCTATCCTTCTATCCTCAGATCAAGCTTTTATCTGTTGGCATCATTATAATTATATGTGGTATAATAATAGTGATTCTGATTTAAATTTTGTAAAGTAGAAACCACATCAAACTTGCTTCCTAAAGTGTGATATAATGTTTTAAATAAAGAGGAAAAAATTCTAGACATTTCCAACTCCTTAAAAAATACTGTGTTTGATTTGTTGACATAGGGAACTGGAAAGTGGGGTAAATTGAAAAATAGTAGAGTTTTAGTTTCTAACACTCATATCAACTTTAAATTTGTCTTTTTGATAATTTGGAAGTACTTGATTGTATTTCTATGAAAGGAAATCATAAGAATGAGAATATAAAGCTCACTGTTTAATTCCTAATATGAATCATGCTCTGCTGTCCAAAAAAATAGACACCTAAAGGCCACGGCCTTTTAGATTTAAAGTTAATTAAAATTAAAATGTAAAATTCAATTCATTAGTCACATCAGCCACATTTCATGTGATTCGTAGTCACGTGGCTAGTGCCTAATGGATTAGATAACGCAGGGGACAGGGATTTTTTTTTTTTTTTCAGATGGAGTCTCGCTCTACGGCCTAGGCTGGAGTGCAGAGGCGTTATCTCAGCTCACTGTAAATTCTGCCTTCTGGATTCAAGAGATTCTCCTGTCTCGGCCTCTCAAGTAGCTGGGATTATAGCTGCCCACCATCATGCCTGGCTAATTTTTGTATTTTTAGTAGAGATGTGGTTTCACCATGCTGGCCAGGCTGGTCTCGAACTCCTGACCTCAGGTGATCTGCCCGCCTCGGCCTCCCAAAGTGCTGGGATTACAGGGGCCGTGCCCAGCCAGGGAATTTGTGTTGTCTTAGAAAGTCCTATGGAGAGTGCTGCTTCGCTGTATTTGCATGTAGGTTTAGCATCTCCATGCAGTTAGCAGAATGTTTTCAGGAGGAGAATTCCCTAAGGTGAGAAACTGGTTTTCTCAAGAGACTATTTGGACAAATGACAACCACGTTATTTAGGGAGAGTGACCACAAATGGAGCCCTATCCAACTGTCATTGGCACTGCCTGAAGGGAATTTATAACCAGGAGACTATTGCTGTTCTTGGTTGTGTCTAAAATTGCATCATCATGATTCACCAAAGGCATGTCATGATGTACTGTGTGCCTTTTGAGATGGGATAATACTTATCTATAAGATTGTATGATTATCAGATTGACTGCTACTCTTACAAATAAGCCTCAATATATTTCAAAGAGTAGAAAACTTTCTGCATCCCAGAGAGCAATTATTTTTATCATTCAACAGTGGAAGTGTTTATTTCCAAACTACTTAAGTGCTGCACATGACCCCAGAGTTTATCTTGAAATTAGTTGCTACACTGAGACACAGTTCTATGAGAAATGGAAGTAAATTTTAAGTGATTCCATCTCAGGCTAAGTAGCTTGCTGAGAGTTGTGAAACAAACGCCTCTATACTTTGATGCTTTTCTGTGAAGAAAATCATGATTATAAATATGGACTATATATAAATATAGTTAAAAAAGAAAAAAAAGAAAGGAAAACCTATGCTATTACAGGCCAGGAGAGCAGATCCCTTTGATGAGAAGAGGTAAGGATTAGTGACTGGAAGGAAACATGAACGGAATTGTGAGGATGGTTGAATTTCTGTTTCTTGATTAGGGTGTTTATGTGCAATTTTCGAAGTCATCAAACCGTATACTTATATTTGCTCTTTTCTTCATATTCTACCTGAATAAAAATGTAAACATACTCATGAGCATACATACCCAGATATGTATGTGCCTGCGTGCGTGTGAGTGTGTATATGTGTGTGTACAGGCATATAAGTTTATAAATTTAATCCAGTATCAAAACTCAATGAAAACCCATTTTTTTCTAACGTGGCTGTGACTAATTATTTAAGGATTGCAAACTTATTAAACAGTCCAAAATCTTTCGAACCAATTTAAATCAAAGCATAATATTATCGAAAGACTTAAATTTATATATCACTTTTCCGTGATGGAATGCTAAGTAGATCCTCTCCAATGCTTACTTCAGATCCACTTCATTTCCAAAATGCCACTGAAGCATAAGTTAATTAAATTACATAGATTCTAGGCAGTGATGGGAAAAGTAATATTTGATTAAGTGCGTATTCCTGCAAAAATCCCTCCATTGCCATACATGCTGATACATCAGCTGCTTAACTGCTGGCATTTTTAAACTGTCCAAAAGGAAGACATATTTAAGTAGGTTAGTTATTCCTTGGCTTGTGAAGTGCTATCATTTTTGTTGTTTGCCAATAGTACTGTAGGGCAGAATTCATTCAACGCCAGACAGGAAATGGAATGACATAAAACCTGGTATTTACAGTGCATATGCTCAGAATTCACAGTAATACTGTGTCGTAGGTGGTGGTTTCTTGCAGGCATTGCATTTCTCTTGATTCATGATAATGTTTGAAGCTTTGAAAGTGAAATTGACTAAAATTAATTCTACTTGTGAAACTGCCCTCCGGAAAAATGTTCCTGTCTATGTGTATCAATGCACTAATGCAGCAATAGCATTTAAAGGCTTGACAATAAAGGCAGTTACTAACAAATAAAACATTAGAAATGGCTTTTTTAAGAAGTAAATTTCAGGGAAATGGTTTCAAGTTTAGACAGAATTATATACAAGTTCCCAGACGTTCATATAAATATTAATATATCAGTTATTTTCTATTCGACTCAATTATGCACAAATCAGCACATTAATAATTTAATCAAGCTCTTGATCTCTTTCTCTTTGACAATACATTGCATCATGGAGTAGTAGAAAAAGAATGTGAAATTCAAGGTGGCTAGTCTACTGCTAAACTCTGATGAAATGACACAGGATAATGATTTAACCACCAAACTAAGAAAAATCCTTCATTTTCATGTACATTTTACTTACGTCCATTCACTTATCTAATGATCCTATACATATTTATCAAGTATTAGTATGTGCAGGGCTATGTCTTTGTTGCTAGAGATACATCTTGTGACTCACCGATTCTCTGTCCTCATGGAGTTTCTATTCTAATGGGGAAACAGAATACTGTCAGAAAACAAACCAGTAAATACATCATGTGTCAGATATTGGTGACATACATGGAGAAGAATTAGGCAAGGTAATTTGCATAAAAATTGTGAGATGAGATGGAGGGCTGATGTTGTTATTTTAGTTGAGGGATATGGACAGGGTTACTTGAGAGGTGGTATTTGAGTAGATAACTGAAGGAAGTGAGAGATACCCACGTGGATACCTGAGGCAGGGCTGCTCTCAGAAACTCACCTAGAGCTTGCCATTACTACTTTCAGAAGACTTCAGAATATTAATTTACTTTCTCCACATTCCCTACAGTATGGATGAAGAAATATCACCATGTTCTTTTGTTTGTCTAGACACACAAAATATATACAGTAGTTGGAGGTACAGACAGAGCTGGGACTAAGGCTTGATTCACCTATTCATAAGCCAGGAAGGAACTCTTGGTTGAATGTAAAAAACAAAAAATATGGTCATATTTCAAACAGAAAAAAAAATCAGCTTCTGAAAGGATAAAATATAGGGCAAATTTCTTGGCAGGATTTTAAATGATTCTGTGGAACTTCATTATGGCATATTTGTCCCTAAACATTATATGTAAGTTTTTATTTTTAACATGTGATTCTTCCTCTTAGAATGTCTGTTTACATACTCTTCTTGTGCATTTTTAAAAATTTATCTATAATGTGCAGTTAAACTTTTCAGTGCATTGCTTCCTGAAAACTCCAAGCTGAATTGTTCGCGGTTCTTTGTGAATTATTAGGTCAGTGCAAAAGTAATTGCAGGTTTTGCCATTGCTTTTAATGGTAAAACCCACAATTATGTTTGTACCAGCCTGATCCCAAGCAGTCTCCAGTTATCGTCTAGATTCTGCCACCTTTCATTGTATTATTATATCTATTTTTTCACTAACAGAAATAATTTTTAGTGTCCCTAATGTTTAGTGTTGTGCATATTTTAAAATCTTAATGTTTTCCAAATAAATAAGTGAACACACGATTAACTTACAGGTAGAAAAATGTATGAAACCTTATCAAAAATGATGGCTCTATAATCAGTATCCCTGCTATACATTGTAGAGGAACATTAAGTATCCACCCAGCGTTTAGAGGTGGAAGACTGGCTCTATCACTTAATGGTTGTATAATAGTAAACATTTTGGTAAGCCTCAGTATCCTGAGTTCTAAAATAAACATATAAATGGTGTTTGTCCCAGTGGTCTGTTTAGGGCCACAGTGACTAATGTATATAAAAGATATAAAAGTGCTTTGTAAATTTTAAAGTGTTTTTCACCTCTTCATTTTTATGACTAATTCTAATATTATCTTATATTTGAAAAGCATAGGGACATAGGAAGGAATTAACCATGTAACAGATAATGAACCAAAAATTTGTTAAAAATAATTGACCGAAAAGATACATTGGGTTGAACCTATACTAGTATAAATAGTAGTTCAATAAATCCAAGCTAATTATTGCAGGCAAGAAAACTACAGTGGAAATCTTTGTACTAATCATGAAAGAAACCTTGTGAAATTCATACAGGAATAACTGTCAACTCCATCACATGCAGGGGGTACAGAATGAGGTAGAACAAAGACAGATACCTATGGAAACTGAGAAGGACTCAGATGGTCTTGTTACTATGTGGAACCAAGTTTCTGCTTAGTGACAAATCAGAAATTTATTATGTTTTCTTGTCAGGAGATGTGTACTCAACTGCTGATTATTTCAGGATTAAACCCATGCTAATGGTTTACTATCAGATCCATGTTAATTAAAAATTTAAACTTGAAAATGATTCTGAGATATCCTTGATATGTGAAGTGCTATTTTAATTTGTTTTGAAACATTCTCCATAATTACAAGCTATACAGAAAAAAAGATATGATTTTTTTTAGTCTTCAAGTCCACAAAAATAGGGCCTAATAAAGAAAAGGAAGAACCGGAATTACTTTATATAATTCAGCCAACTTTTTGACACACTTGTAAAACTATTATATTTTGGAAATGTGCAATTAATAGGCATTTTCATGTTTTATACACATATTAAGATTGGTAGTTTTTGTTTTGATGCTGTAGAAACATATTTGATCAATATTTTCTCATGTCAAAGCAAAGATTTTCTCAACACACATCGGCAGCATATTCTTCACTCTCATTTGGTCAGGAGATTTTTGTGAATAAATGGGATTTCACATTTATTCTTATATTCATAATAGAATATAAGAATTGGTACACTTGGCCAACCGTGTAGATTATCCACTTCAGCATTTTGCCTCTGACAAGCAACAAGAAATATATTGTCGAATGTACTGTCTTCTACCTGAATATTACTCTAAAAATTAAGCAGCACATGCCCAAACTGTTGATTTTTTTCAGACTACTCCAAATTCAGACTGTATCAATTCTGACTAGAAAACCAAACCTCATAAAATTATTATACTATGTCAAGTAATATTTCTTTTTATTTGCCCTCAGTTTTCTTCTCTCTTGGTTCAAAGGAGATTCTTGTTAACTGAATTCAGTTGAAATATATCCTTAGCCTTCATAATTGCAGAATCATTCCTTCTTCAACTTCACAGTTTTTTATCTTTTCAGTCTAGAGTCTACATCATTTAAGTCTGTCCTCAAAAGGCAGACTCTGTCCCTTTGATGTTTTTTGCATGCTGTGATCTGGACCTAAAAACCTTTCATTTTATCATTCTTGTACAACAATACCATATAGAAGAAGCAGGTATAGACTCGGTATTTTGCAGAAGAGAAGTATTTTGTGTGTGTATGTTTTAACAAATTATATACATTTCTAATGATGTCAATGTTGTGATTTTTAATTGAAAATATTACGACCATTTTTAATAGAGTAACACATTAATTTTCTTTTTTTCTTTTTTTTTAACAATGAGAACACTTGGACACAGGAAGGGAACATCACACACAGTGCCTGTTGTGGGGTGGGGGGAGGGGGGAGGGATAGCCTTAGGAGATATACCTAATGTAAATGAGGAGTTAATGGGTGCAGCAACCAACATGGCGCATGTATACATATGTGACAAACCTGCACGTTGTGCACATGTACCCTAGAACTTAAAGTATAATAAAAATATATATATATAAAAGAAAAGAAAAAAAAGGAGAGAAAATACAGAATCAAAAAATAAATAAATAAAAATAAACAAAACAAAAGTAACACATTACTTTTCTTAAGAAAGTAATTCCCTAAACCATAAAAATATCCTGCTAAATATGTAATCAAAGAGATAATATTATTATAGGCAAAAAAGTAAAACTAGAACAATCAAATAAACACAATGCTAGGGTAATGTTCTTCTTCCTTAGGAAAGCCAGGTGAATAAAAATGAATATTCATGAATTTGTTGAATCTTGAAACAGTTTTTAGCATCTCAGAAATAAAGGAAATTTGCCTTTTTTATAAATGCAATGCCTAGTAATCTCCAACTGCTGTCCAGTCAGTTATTTGTATCCACCAGTGACTGTCTCAAAGTTCTCCTTGACTTCTTATCAGGAAGATGGGGAATAATTTTTTTCCATCTCATGGTTGTGAAACAAAGCAGCCTCACCCTGAGGCTGACTTCAGTATGTCAAACAAATGGCTGTTCTCTCACAAATAAATGACAATAAGCCTGTTGGTTGCTTTCTGAATTCACACTGATAGGGCTCCCTTCCAGGGCCCTGAGTGTGCAGCTGTTCCTTCCTAACACAGACTCAACAGGTTCATGACATTATTTTTTAATAGAGTTTCTACAGAAATTATGTTTTAAAAATTCTCATCTGCATGAGATATGTTTGAATCTCCTATATTGAAATGTACACATTAATTTAAAATTAGAACTTTTCAGCATTAAACAGGGACAAACGTTAAACATTGTACATTAATTTATATACATTGACAGGAACAATCATATCTGGAGAAATCAGAAGATATCACTTGTATGCATATCATTGTAAGAGATAACAGGGAGGGAACACTTCTTTTTTAAAAACCACTGTGAAGTTGTCAGTATTAATAGGATTTAATAGAATAGAATTTGTTGCTTCTTATCTACTTCAGTATTGACTATTTGCACATTCAACTGCTCTCACTGAAGTAGTGAGAACGATAATATTTCATTTGTGGGGTTAACTGCAGTAGTAGGTTTTGGTTGACAGGAAGAGCGAGGGGAAAAAATATATATAAATATATAGAAAGAGGGAGATTTAGTCCTTAGTCTCAAGGTCTGTCTTCAAGATATCTTGCCATCTTGGTTGTGTTCAGAGTTCGGTAATTCCTAATTTAACTAAATCTTTCTTATTTTTCTTTTTCAATGAGACAACAGAGGCATAGAGGCATTGTAATTGAGACTTCACTGAAGCAAAGGCTTTGGATTCAGAAAGATCCAGACGTAGCGCAAGCAATTCGACAAGTCGCTTCCGGTCTGAATCTTGATACCCTCACCTGCAATGTAGGAATAATAATTCAGACTATTGCTTCAAAGACTAAATAATATGACTGATGAAGCATCGAGGACATTGTTATATACTATGAACTTAATCAATGTTCATGTAAATGTGTATTGTTTCTCTTGCATCTTTAGAAAATACAAAAATATAATTCTTTCACAATTCACATACGGACATTTAATAATGAAGAATATGAATTTGCAGGACACTGAACATTAAAAGAATTACTTTTTTTTTTTTTTTGAGACGGAGTCTCGCTCTGTCGCCCAGGCTGGAGTGCAGTGGCACTATCTCGGCTCACTGCAAGCTCCGCCTCCCGGGTTCACGCCATTCTCCTGCCTCAGCCTCCTGAGTCGCTGGGACAACAGGCGCCCGCCACCACGCCCGGCTAATTTTTTGTATTTTTAGTAGAGACGGGGTTTCACCGTGTTAGCCAGTATGCTCTTGATCTCCTGACCTCGTGATACACCTGCCTCAGACTCCCAAAGTTCTGGGATTACAGGCGTGAGCCACCGCACCTGGACAAAAATTACTTTTAAATCTACCACCTTCTACTTTTGAAGTTCTTCAACTGTATTTTTCTCATTCTTGAAATCATAAAACGTGCTTTGCTATGATTCCCAGGATTGTACAAATTGTACTTATCAACTTATTGGCAAATTTTTCTTTTCGTATTCTAAGTTTTTATTTTCAAAAACATATATAAATCATATATATGAAGTAATTGCAGCTGTATCTAAAATTATTTTTCCAACAATAGTTCTCTTAGCCCCTAAAAATACATATTTCATTAGTTTATTTTTAAATTATTTTTAATGTTTTTGACTTTATAGGGAATGCCTGTATGCCTCTGCCTCTCACTGGAAAAAAAGCTTTGGTTACACTAAAATTACTGAATTGTGTGCGCATTTACCAACAAGTCTTGAAGATAGACCCTGGTATTCAGGATTTAATCTTCCTCTTTTCCTACATGTTTTATTTCCTTTCTTCCTATCAACCAAAATCTATTATTGTAGTTAACCCCACCAATTAAACATTATTATTCTTGTATTATACAGTTTATTTTTAAAAAAATTTTTTTGTGAGATACTTAAAATTTCTGCCTTCACTATTCCTTCTTGTATCTCAGATTTTCCATCTGAGTTATTTTGCTTCTTTAAGAGTCCACTTAGTTCTTGTTTGCAGGAAGTAAAATTTCTTGGTTATTGTTTAAAGATGTCTTTTTCTCAAACTCGTTCTGAATTCATCAGTCTAGAAAAGTAACTTCCTCTCAGCATGCTGAAAATAATATTACGGTGCCTATGTCATTCCAGACACAAGAAAATCTGTTTTTAAGTCATGCTTTCTTGTAGATGGTCTGTCTTCTCTGGCTTCTTTTAAATGTTCTCTTCATCTTTGATATTTTGAAGTTTACTGTACTAAATTAGTTTGGGGAGGTGGAGGTAAATCTCTTAGCTTTGCTTTCTGCTGGTACATTCAATTACAATGATTTCTTTTCCTCCCATGTTTGGTGACTTTACATTGTGAATTCATACCTAGCAGCATACCCTATGGGAATCCTGAATGACTTTGATTGACTATATTTTTATCTACAGAAAATATTTCAGTTTTATTCTGAATGGTGTTGGGATATGCTGCCAGTCTCTAACCACTTTAATTTGATTCCTCAGACTGGGGAGTTCAGATGTAGGGGTGATATAAACTCCATAACCCAGAAAGATGAAACAACAGGCCTATCATTACAATCTTTAAGGAGACATTTTTTTTTTTTTTTTTTTTTCCCCCACAGAGAGAAGTAACAGATTCTAAGAGATGTCTTCATTGGTTCCTTTTGTAGACAGGCAGGTGTTTTTTTTTTTTAACTGCTACTTATACCCTTGCTGAAATTATAACACTTAAAAGTGTCTTCACATTATTCATGAATCTGCAGTTGACAGTCTATTTTTGAACCAGCGTAAACCTCAGCCTCCCATTTCTCTTCAGGTCCATTCATCCAAATATTCTCGATCCCAGGTACCTGCTTGACATTTAGAGTTAGAGGAATTTAAAGTTACGCTAACTCCAAAGGTTTGCTTTTCAACAATTTTTTTTTTAAAGTTTTACCTTTATTTTAAATTTCTGTATCTCTGGAATGTTCTTGTATTTTCTCTTGAACTCTACAATGAACGGGCATATATTTTGTCATGGTTTTCCCACATTTGAGTGCTTTCTGTCAATGGAGGACCTCTCTGAATTCCTAATCCTCCACATTGCAGGTGGTAGTGCTGTAAATTCTTTTAAAACTTGTACAGCTCTTTTATAATTCGAATATGATTATTGATCATTTGTGTTTGAAACATGAAAATTTATCATAAATTATATGAGTATCATGGACTCAAAATCAATTCGTAATAGCCATGAATCATAGGACAAGTTCAAACATTAGAAATATAAAATGACAAATTTTTAAACGGCATTTAGATTCTAAAGCTGGAATTTTAAATGTTACTGAAAATTATTTCTTAGATATAAAAACTCTGACAAGATAATTTTGAAACCAGATGCACAAAACATATCACTTTCATAGACTACAAAATTGCAGATAAAGTTTTTTGTCATAACAATTTACTCGATGTTTCCAATTTGAAAAGATAAAGAAGTATTGACAAATACACAGTATGTGTCACTCTGTAGATTTTTCTCAAAATGAAATTATTGCAAGGTAAATCAGGACCTAAAGAATAATTACCTCATCTGCTTGCCCTGGGTACCTCCATGAATATGAAAACAAATAAATGCAAAATGAGGAGAAACTTAGCCATAAAAACAAAAGGGAACAGGTATGCTTTGGTAGCAACTTTGTGTTACTAGCAGCCATACTAGTCTTGGGTGTGGATTGACGACCAAATTCACAGAACTCAGTACCGCCAGCACAAAGCTTACTACGCTTTAAGAAAATACCCAGGACAGGAAATACACAGCATACATACAGACAGAGGAGAGGTCTCATGAGTTCCCCCCTCAGTCATTTGTTATTCAGGACATGCATTCTAGAGAAGAGGCTGAGTTAGCATGGTCAATCTGATATCCCTTTGTTACTGGTGGCAAATCCATGCAGGTCTCCCACAACCTCAATTCTTGCTTGCCTCCTCAGAAGAAAGAATTCAACTGAGGGGCATAGGGCAGAGTGACAGAGTGAGGCAAGTTTTAAGCAGGAGTGAAAGTGCGTTAAAAAGTTTAAGTTCCTTGTAGATTCTGGATATTAGACCTTTATCAGATGGGTAGATTACAAAATTTTTCTCCCATTCTGTAGGTTGCCTATTCATTCTGATGATAATTTCTTTTGCTGTGCAGAAGTTCTTTAGTTTAATTAGATCCCATTTGTCAATTTTGGCTTTTGTTGCAATTGCTTTTGGCATTTTTGTCATGAAGTCTTTGCCAATGCCTTTGTCCTGATTGGTATTGCCTAGGTTTTCTTCTAGGGTTTTTATGGTTTGGGGTTATACATTTTAAGTCTTTAATCAATCTTGAGTTAATTTTTGTATGAGGGGTAAGGAAGAGGTCTAGTTTGTTTTCTGCATATGGTTAGCCAGTTTTCCCAGCACCACTTATTGAATAGGAGATCCTTCCCCCATTGCTTGTTTTTGTCAGGTTTGTTGAAGATCAGATGGTTTTAGATGTGTGGTGTTATTTCTGAGGTCTCTGTTCTGTTCCATTGGTCTATATGTCTGTTTTCATACCAGTACTATGTTGTTTTGGTTACTGTAGCCTTGTAGTATAGTTTGAAGTCAGGTAGCGTGATGACTCCATCTTTGTTCTTTTCGCTTAGGCTTGTGTTGGCTACATGGGTGTGCTTTGATTCCATAATAAATTTAAAGTTTTTTTTTTCTAATTCTGTGAAGAGTGTCAATGGTAGTTTGGTGGGAGTAGCATTGACTCTATAAATTACTTTGGGCAGTGTGTCCATATTCATGATATTGATTCTTCTTATCCTTGAGGATAGAATATTTTTCCATTTGTTTGTGTCCTTTCTTATTTCCTTGAGCAGTGGTTTGTAGTTCTCCCTGAAAAGGTCCTTCACATCCCTTGTTAGCTGTATGTTAGGTATTTTATTCTCTTTGTAGTGATTGTGAAGGGGAATTCATTCATGATTTGTCTCTCTGCTTGTCTATTATTGGTATATAGGAATGCTTGTGATTTTTGCACATTGCTTTTGTATCCTGAGACTTTGCTGAAGTTGCTTATCAGTTTAAGGAGTTTTGGGGCTGAGGTGATGGGGTTTTCTAAATATAAAATCATGTCATCTGCAAACAGAGACAATTTGACTTCTTCTCTTCCTATCTGAATACTCTTTATTTCTTTCTCTTGCCTGATTGCTCTGGCCAGAAATTCCACTACTTAGGGCAGGAATGAAAAGAACTAAAGTACACTTGGAAGAGGGCCAAGCGGGTGACTTGAAAGATCAAGTGTTTGACCTTTTGGGGTTTTATACGTTGGCATGTTTCTGGGGTCTTGTGTTATTTCTCCCCTGATTCTTTTCTTGGGGTGGGCTGTCTGCATGCACAATGGGCTTTTAGCACTTAGGAGGGGCCACATGTGCAGTATGTTTACTGGATTTACACGCATGCTCACTTGAGGCATTTTTCCCTTTCCAGTCCAGTGTTCCTAGAGAAAGATCATATACCAGTTAAATGCTGCCATTTTGCCTCTTAGTGGCATACATGAGCCCCTTGGCCCAACTCCTGAGATCTTATCGGGAAGCTGTTGATCACCAGCTACAGATGTTTCTGTCCATTGAGAGACTGCCTTTCCCTGGTTCTGGCTGGGACCAATTATTATTTTAGAGGGACAGCTTAAAAACTGCCTGACCACCACCTGATGGTCACCTGACATTCCTAGTTTGTGGGGCAGAGGGTGGGAGACTCTCCTGTACTGCTCATATCTGACTAGCTACATAATATAATGCCTTCACCTTTTACAGTTAGACAATCGGACCCATTATATGTGCTCTTTCATCTATATAGGTTACTCATTATTCCATAACTAATTTAAACCGTGAAATTAGGGAGACTGGCCTGGCATGTCATCCTTGGGCAAATTCTCGTTTGCATATTATCCAGCATAGATGAACTCCTAACAATTCTTGAATGCATGTGGCAAAGGGGAAAAAAAGCAAATGACAAATTATCAGGTTTCCCCAATGCTAGAGGTTAGCCCTTTTCTTTCACATGAATATGAAAATAAAAGATTACATCCTAGATAGAATGCTGAAAGATACTAGAAACCTCTTCCCCCTACTTCATCCTAAGTAGTAGAGTGTGATGTGTGGGACCAAGTGAAGAAAAATAGAGAGGATCCTGGAATGTTCTTAACATAGAAAAAATAGTTTGGATGTAAGGAGAGGACTCATACAAATGAGAAGCACACCAACAGACATCCCTTTTATAAGTGAAGAATAACAGTGTTCAAAAGTAACGTGAGGCGGCTCCAGGGTTCAAACAATAGGAAATCTCAGCTTATACTGAGAAACCTAGGAGGAATCTTCCTGACATGATAGAATTTCTCCCAAATGTTACTGGCAATGACATATTTTTTGAGCAAAATGGTTTGTACTGATGAATGATCTCAGAAAAGAGAAACATGGAAATTACTGTGAAAAATCAATTTGTTGTTCTTTTTTTGCCTGTTCAGTAGGAAGATAATTTTCCTAGGGTTGGATAAATAGAATCAGTTGATTATTATTGAAAATGTTTTCGTAATGTGATTGACAACACCAAATATCTAGTCAAAGTAGTAGCATATGAAGAGATTGAGAGACATGAAGAAGGCTGTGTATTTTTTAATAAACATCTGAAAAGTGCATTAATTAACTTTACAATGATTGGAGATAGGAGTCGGATCATAACTAGCTACCAAAGAGCATAAAATGCCAGAATCAATATTACAGTAAAGATTTATACTTCATAATATTTTCATACATAATGCCTTGTATGTACAGTAATTTCTTAGCTAACTCGGTGGGGAAATATTCTAGTTTGGCTAAGTGAATCTTCTTGTTACACTAATTCATCAACATTTCTAAGATCAGGCTAAGTCTTCATTGAAAAATGGGACCTCAGCTTTGACTCAATTTTTACCTATATGCAACTATGAATCAAACTTTATCCATCTAGGATTTTCAGTTTGGGATAAAATGGAATAAGCTATAAAACCTGAACAGAATGCATAGAGCATCTCTTTGAGGACTCTAAAAAGTAAATAGTGACAGATAGATTGGAGAAAACCAGAATTCAAAATACCACTAAATTGGTGGTGACTTTCCTTTTTTAAAAGTTTCTCCAGCCTGGGCTCAAGTTAGCCTGAAAGATGGAAGCAGGCAGCAGCATGGACATAAGGAACACCAGGAGAAGCCCTGTCATCTAGGCTTGAGAACCGAGAAAATGGTTTGTTGGAAGCCGTGGTGGTCTGTCCCACAGACCCTGACCCAACAATAGATGAATAACGTACAGTGACACAGATATTATGCTTGTCAGTCTGGCTGAGAATCCAGACCACTTACAGACTCCCAGGAGAGTGCTGTAATGAGTTGCAACTCCCTGGCCCTCCTGGCATGTATTCAGCACACATTAAATGACAAAAGTCTCAAGTAAACACCATTAGAAGGTAATTACTGTTGCCAGACCCACAGGAGTAGAGAGCAATCATGCACCACAGATGGTCAAAGGTTAGTCTTAGGACCACAAGAGTAAACAAGCGATTTAGATAGACTCCTCTACAATCCTTTGTTAATTACCCTTGTTATAGCTCGAAGAGGATTAGGCTGCCTTCAGCCATAACTCTATCCTGAGGCTTTTTTGCAAAAATCTTCTGTCCTTCCAAGATAGTTTATTTTACAATTTTTCCCCCCATCCTGACTGAACCCCTACAGGTAGCAATAGTAGCAGCAGCAGTGAAGGCTTGCAGCTACCCAATGGAAGAGGCACCATCCTCCCTGATTTAAGTAGCTGTGGCCTCAAGATGATGAGGCAAACTCACACTGTTTTTACTTTATTTTTGTCCACTCACCACCTGCCTTAGATATGGGTATAGCTTAGAGAGAGAGCAAAAGAGTGAGATAAATAAATCCCCTGCTTTCTGGATAAAAGACCAAAAAAGGGAAGACCAGAGAATTGGAAACTTCAGGGGAGATTACAGAGAGGGAGAGCTAAGGAAAGCTAGTCAAATCTAGTAGCTTGACCCCTACCCAGTAGACTATATAACAAAAATGGAGATATTTTTCATAAGATAATAACAAGACCCAGATTTTCAAAACATAATACTCAAAATGTCTAAGATAAAATGAAACCTTACCTCACAAATGGCTTACAAGGAAAATAGCAACCCACATATGAAAATACAATAACATAAATGCCTCTATTGAAGTGACACAGCAATTAGAATAATTAGACAAACAGTTTAACAACCTATTATAAAATATTCCAACAAATAAAGGTGAAAATGTATTGCAGGAATGAAACAATGGAAAATCTCAGCAAATAGGTATAATAGAAGATACAAATGGAAAATGTAGCACTGAAAAAAGTTACTGGATAGGCACAATCACAGGATGGAAATAACAGAAATGTGTCAATATACTTGAAAACAGATCAGTAAGAATTATGCAAGATTAACAATAGAACCAAAATTGAAAAACATGAACAATTGTTAATTGGCCTTTGGAATAGTTCCTAAGGTTTATGATTGGCACTACTGGTGTCCCAGAAAGAGAGGCAAAGAGCATAGACCAGAAAAAAATATTTAAGACATAAAGGCTGAAAATTTCCCGTGTCCAGTGAAATATATAAACCTGCAGATTCAAGACACTCATCAAACCCTAAATCAGGTAAACCCAAAGAAGTATGGGCCAAGACACAGCATAATCCAAGAAAACCAAAAGAGGAAAGAGTCTTATGAGCATCCAGAGAAAACTGTTTAAATGTTTTAAAACTATCAAAGAAATATGGAGATATTCTGTTAGATGTCTGTCTGCAGATTTCTCATCAGAAATTGTGGAGATCAGGAAAAGAAAGAAAATATGTTTAAAGTGCTGAGATAACTTTCCTCCCAGAATTCCAAATCACATAAAAATAATGTCCAGAAATAAACATAAAATAATAGTGTTCTCAAATAAAGGAAACTAACAGAATCTGTTGCTGTCAGAATTGCTCTGAAAGAATTGCTAAAGGAAATTCTTCACAGAAAGAAAAAGATACTGAAAAGAAACTTGCAATATCACAAATGAAAGAAGAACAACAAAAATGGCAACTATTGGGGTAAATAGACTTGTTCTCATGATTCTTTAAAATGTTTGGTAATATACAGTAATTAGATTTATATGCTCTGGTTAAAATGCTAAAATACCAATTCTGAATAGAGTGAGAAAAGTTAAGTATTTGGATAATAATCCCCAAAGTCACTGGACACACACAAACATGTCTGCAAATTATACAGTGAGATACAGCCGAATGTGCAGTAGGTGTTTTTAAATAGAATAAAAAAGATGTTGGAATAATCCAAGGAAAATAAGAAAAGATGAATAAAGGTTGAAAAACAGAGGGAATAATCAGAAAACAAATAATAAAATGATAGACCTAAATCTAAGCATATCAATAAATACTAAATGCAAACTGACTAAACATGCATTTTAAAATACAAAGATTGTCAGAACGGATTAAAAAAACATGAAATGGCTAAATGCTGTCTACAAAAAATTCACTTCAGATATACATAGTGATGTAGATAAACTAGATATAAAGGATTGAGAAAATAATATATATGCACACACGAACAAAAACAAAGCTGGAGTGGCTGTGTTAATTAGGTGAAGTGGGCTTAAGGAACAAGACTAGAGACGAAGAGGGACATAATATTTAAAGCAGAAAACAATCCCAATGTGTATGAACCTAACAGCAGAATTTTAGAAAACATAAATCAAGCATGGTCAGAACTGAAAACACAAACAGACACATTCCCATGTAGAGTTACAGATTTCAACATTCTTTTCTCAGTAGCTGATATGATCTATAGACCGAAAATAGATGAGAATGTTGACCTAAGCTGTGACATCAATCAATCAATTCTAATTGACATTGGAGCACTCCACTGGACACAGCAGTGCATACATTTTTCCCATATACACAAGGAACATTCACCAAGAGAGCCCATATTCTGGATTCTAAAGCAAAGTTCAGCAAATATAAGGAATTAAAATCACACATAATGTGTTCTACAATAATAATCAACTAAATAACAAAGATAACAGGAACACCTCCAAATATTTAGAAATTTAACGCACTTTCTTCTTTTAAAAAAATCTGTATAAATTTAAGGGGTACAAGTGCAGAAAACAAGGAGCAACATTACATGGATATATTGTGTAGTGATGAAGTCTTGGCTTTTAGTGTAACTATCATCCAAATAATGTACATTGTACCATTAAGTAATTTCTCATCCCTTACCTCCCTCCTACTATCTCACCTTTGCAAGTCTACCAGCCTGTTATTCCACAGTAGCATACTTAACAATCCATTAGTCAAAGAAAACATCAAAAGGAAAATTAGAATACATACTGAACTGAGGAAAAATGAAAATTCAGCAAATCAAATTTGTGGGATGCAGCTAAAGCAGTGCTTAGCCAGAAACTTGTAGGAGTTCATGCTTACATGAAAAGAAGAAAAGCTTGACATGAATAAGCTTGGATTATCTAAGATTCCATCTAGAAAAAAAGAGCAAAGTAAACTCCACAGCAAGCAGAAGTAAGAGAATAAGAAAGTGAAAAGTAGAAATACCCTTCCTAAAAAAACAAACAAAAAAACAACAGGAAAACAACAAAGAAAATATATTAAAACAATAGCTATAAACTTCTGGAAAGACCAACAAAGAATTATCTTTATCGATATCCAATTATCAATATAAAAATTATAGATAGACTATCACTACAGACTCCATAAACATTAAAACAGTAAGTCTGTATCACAAAAAATCCTACACACCAAAGTCTGTCAAATTGCATGAAATATATTAATTCCTCAAAGCCAGAAATCACCAAAGCACAACCAAGATAACTTAGATAACCATCATGTTCATGTAACTATTTAATTTGTAGTTAATCTTTTTCTGAAAATAAAATCCTCTTGGCCAAGATTGTTTCTGATAAATTCTAGGGAATATTTAAAGAAGAGTTATTTTGTTTCTTTGTTTACTTTGTTTTGAAGATTGTTTCTAATAAATTTTAGGGAACTTAAGAGTTATTTTGTTTCTTTGTTTACTTTGTTTTGTACTTGCTTTACTTTAATGCATACCAATTGGAAAGGAAGAAATTAAACTGTGTTTATTCAAGTTAGATATATTCTATATAGAAAACTGAAAGGTTTTCCAAAGAACTTCTATAACTAATAAGATATTGTAGCAAGATTATAGGATACAAATTCACCACACAAAATGAACTACATTTCTCTATAGAAGCAATGAACTGTTGAAAACCATATAACCAATCCAAAATAAAATATCTAGTTGTAAACCTAACATAACAAGTGCAGAAACAGAATGTTGACAGGTATAAAACACTGGTGAAATAAATCAAAGGAAGCCTAAACAAATGGAGAGTTATCACATATTCACAGATTTGTCTCAATATAGTAATAATGTTAATTCAACCCAAAATGATCTGTAGATTTAATGCAAGTCCAATCAAAATCTCAACAAGATTTCTTGGCCAATATATAAAACTTGATTCTAAAACGTATATAGAAAAGGACAAAGGTGCAAAGGTGATAAAATAACCCAAACAATTTTGAATAAATACAAAATGGGAGACTTTCATTTTCTAATTTCAAAAAATTGTTTAGTAATCAAAAGAATACAGTATTAGCTAAGGGCCGGACACAGAGATCAATGTCACAGAGAAGATAGTCCAAAAGTAGACACACAAATATGGACAAGTTTTTGACAAAGGTGCAAAGGCAATGACAATAGAGAAAGGATAGACTTTTCAACAAATGGCTTTGGAATACTTGGGCAACGACATGCAAAGAAAAGTGAGCACTGAATTAAACTTCACAATTAATTTAAAATTATCTCTAAATTGATCATAGATGTACATATAGAACACAAAACTAATACATTTAGAAAAAACGCAGAAGAAAATCTTCATTCCCAGGGAGTAGAGTTTTTACACCTTACAACTAAAGCAACACCATGAAAGTCATATATATATATATTTATATATATATAATATTTATATATATATTTTTATATATATATTTATATATATTTTTATATATTTATATATATTTATATATTTATATATGCATATAAATAGGACTACATCAAAATCTAAGAGTTTTGTTCTGTTGAAGTTACTGTTAAGAGACTTTAGAGAGTCTAAAACTCTCGTAAAGTTACTGTTAACATTAACAGTAACTTTGAGAAGTTAAAGTTACTGTTCATTTTAACAGTAACTTTTAAAGTTAACTTTGAGAAGTTAACTTTAACAGTAATTTTAAAGAGCATAGAAAGAGCAAAAATATGTTCAAGCCACATATCTGAAAAGGGAGCTGTATTCAGAATATATAAAGAAATCTCAAAATGTAGCAGTAAAAATCAAATTTAAAAAGGGCAAAAGAATTGAACAGATGTTTCACGAAAGAAGACATGGAAGTCCAGTAAACATGTGAAAAGATGTTTAAAATCAAAATCACTAGGAAAAAGTAAATGAAAATCATGAGATATTGCTACAACCCATTAGAATAACTCCCACTAAAAAAAGTATTAACAATTCCTGGTGCTGGTGAGGACACAGAGCAACTGGGATTCTCATACATTGCATTGGGAAATGAAAATGATATAGTCACTCTTTAAGGTGGTTGGTAGTTTCATGTTAAATTTAACATTCACTTACCATATGGCCCAGCAATCCCACTGCTTGGTGTTTACCCCAGAAAAATAACTTAGATTTATACAAAACCTACATATGAATGTTTATAGCAGTTCTCTTCATAATTGCCAAGAACTTGAAATAACCCAAATATCTTTCAATGGTTGAATGGATAAGCAAATTATGATACATCCAGACTATAGAATACTACTAAACAATTAAAATGTGTGCATTATTTTAGTACACACAACATCTTACATCAAACTCGAAGGCTTTAATCTGAGTGAAAGAAGCCAGTATCAAAAAGTTATACCCTCCATGTTTCCATGTGTGTGTTAATCTCTAAAAAGATAAAACTTCAGTGATGGAAAACAGATCAGTGGTTGACAGGATGTAGGAGTGAGAAGTAGTGGGACCGTAAAGAGATAGATGGAGAGAATGGGGGAATGGAATATAACTGTTCAGCCTTCTTTTCAGAGTTGGTGGCTACATCAGCATAGGCACAGGAGAGAATTCATAGAACTGTATGCCACATTAAAGGTCAATTTTATTGTGTATTAACTTAAATATGAACTTAAAAATAATTATCCACACATACCAAACTTTGTATTTAATAGTAGTAAAAAGCTTGGAAGATAAGCTGCATGCAAATGCAAAATAAAGGCTGTCTCTGAGGACTTTAACAGAAGTAGAATCATTATAGGAACACACACTTTTTCAAAAACTTCATATGAATCAAAGAGTTCTAAGGAACAATATTACACTGTTTATATTTCAGAAATTAAAATTTCAAAATAAAAGTTTGATTAGAAATAAGATAAACTAAGGCCAGTTTAAAAATTAAAGCTTCAAAAAATAGATTACAGAAAATATTTTTAAAATAATAATTGATTATAAAATTATAACTAAGAAAACTCTAGTCCTCTTTCAAGCAAAGTAAATTCCAAATAAAGCATGTTCCTCATATAAATTCTTGACAGTGACCAGAATATGATTTAAACATAACAGTTAACCAAACTTATAAAATGCAACTCTTGCTTTGTGATTCTGAGGGAATTTCAGAGTGAAATTCCAACCTCTGTTTCTTTTGTTTTGCAGTCTTTCAAATATATAACATCCCTGAAGAGAACGTAGGAAGCTCTTCTACTTTGTGTCAAGGCTCTGGGTGATTTATTTGGAATCTTCTACCTTTGATTCACACATATACTTTTAGGTTCAAGAGTATGCCTTACTTTATTACCATAGCCTGTTGCAGGATCGATTAAATTTCTGGAAACAAATGGAAAAATGTGTTATGAAAAGAATATGATTCTAAGAATCGGGAGGCTCTTATTGGAATATTAGAATTATATACATACAGATCATTGCACTTAAGATATTTCCACTTAGTCTGTGCCTCTGTCTACATCTTGATTTCTGCTACTTCCTTGCTCCCCAAGTATGTGATTCCCTAAATCTATGCATTTCCATGTCTTCATGCTTTGCACATGCAGCTTCCTCTGCCTAGAACATTCTTGCCTCATTACGCACCCTAATCATTTCTACCCTTTCTTCTAGAGGCTATTCAGGAATTACTTCCATTGGTAAATCTGTCCTAATCATTCTTTACTCCCCAGATGAAAGATCAACTACTTCCTCAACCATCCCATCCACCATTTGTCTTCACAGTACATTGAGTTTGCCTCTAATCTTACCCACTTACAGCATCACAAGGAATTTTTTTCTCATCTATTTACATTTGTACTTTTTTCTCTTGCCAGCAATGCTATAGAAATTCAGCAAATGCTTGATGAGTAGATGTATAAATGAAACAATGAATGAATGAATTTAGCTTTCTTTGGCTTCAGTCCTTTCATTATAAAACATCTATAAAATATTCTCTACAAATATTTTTTCATTCTGCAGTAGGTGTAGTATTTGAAAATGTGTTATTTACAAAAACTGGCAGAACAGATGAAATCCCTTCTCACATAAGAGTGTGCAATTGTTTTCATAACCAGTTTAGACAACACTGAATAAACTCACACCCACTCTACCTATAACACCTCTGCTCTGATGTTAGCAGAATTTCTAAAAGCAAAGTAAAGTTATTTACAAGTTATACCACTGAGAATTGAAAATGTTATAACTGGTACATTATTTTGAAAGAAAAAAATGTCGAGGTGCCTTTATTTAGAATTAAGTGGAAATAGCTTTGCTGATTCATAGGAATAAAATATATCCTGCACAAGTGAAAAACTTCAACAATCCTCATACATTTAATGGTTTACATTATTTTATTTTTTTTGCTTGAATTTGTTGTGAATTTGAAAAATTATGAAACCATTTTATGTATATTGAATGGATCTATTGCTGAAAAGAAAGTCCTGCTTATAAATTTTTATTTAATTAAGTTAATTAATTAACTTAGTTTTTTGTGGTTGAGCTGGAGTCTCACTCTGTTGCCAGGCTGGAGTGCAGTGGCACGATCTCAGCTCATTGCAATCTCAGCCTCCCAGGTTCAAACGATTCCCCTGCCTCAGCCTCCCCGGTAGCTGGGACTACAGGTGCACACCACCACAGTGGGCTAATTTTTTGTATTTTAGTAGAGACGGGGTGTCTCCACGTTGTCCAGGATGGTCTCTATCCCTTGACTTCGTGATCCTCCCACCTCGGCCTCCCAAAGTCCTGGGATTCCAGGCGTGAGCCACTGTGCCTGGCCTACTTATAAGATTTAACACAATAAATGAGCATTCATTTGTGAATCACCCAAACATATATAGAACATCATATTAGACAAGTAAATACAAAAATTTTAAAGTCCTAATCTGTGTCCTCAGTTTGGGTACAATAAAATGATTATGGACAGGCATACACAGAACTTTTAATACAAGAAAAAAATTTATTATGTATTGTGTATTGTTTTAAGAGTTTCACAGATTTTGTACAATCTGATATTCTCAATAATGGTTAAGTGGGTAACATTCTTTCACATTTGAGGAAACACGAGTATGGAGACATTAAGTAACTTGCCCAAGGACACACTGTAAATAGAGAAGCTGCTATAGGCTATATGAATCTAGAGTTCATGTTCTTAAAAACTATGCTTTATAGATGATTA
Organism: Pongo pygmaeus; assembly: GCF_028885625.2. Taxonomy (NCBI): domain Eukaryota; kingdom Metazoa; phylum Chordata; class Mammalia; order Primates; family Hominidae; genus Pongo; species Pongo pygmaeus. The sequence goes on from NC_072387.2 coordinate 102,328,917, forward strand.
ATTCTGTCTTGAAGTTTTATAACTTTGGAGATAATTAGCATGTTAGCTGGAGCCCCACTCAGAAGATATTCTCTTTACAGGCAATAAATTAGTCAAGTCATAGAGGTAAAACAATTTAATAAAAATATTGATGTGATTGGAAATCATGAAGAATTTGACTGTATTTTAGGTTGTGCTAAAACTGGAAAAGTAATTGAAATCAGAAGACGGTTTTGAAAGATGAGATTTTAAGCACTCAATTTATTCATTCATTTCTGCATTTCTCTATGAAGGACTGGGCGCCTACTCTGTGCAAATCTCTGTTGCAAGTACTGAGGGTGGAGTAGTGAACAAGATAGAGAAAAACCTGTGCTTGTGAAGATAACATCCTAAAAAGCATGACAGACCATACATAAATATGTAATATATGCCAGATAGTAACAAGCACTCGAAGGAAAAAGAAAGTAGCTAAGTAATAGAATAGTTTGATGTGAAGAATTCCATGGTATAGGCTCTATCATGATTTATCCCTGCCTCAAACATTACATCCCAACAACATCAATCCGCTAATCATTTCCTTGTATACTTCCTGGTAGTTTTAACCCTCCTCCCCCTATCTTTTCTGTCTGCTCTAATAGGAATTCCTTTCTTCGTATTGCTTTTAATTATCTCTGACCCTTTAAGCATCACATAAATCTTTCCTTAGGTAAAATATTATATTCCCCCAAAAGGTTCTCTCTGCTTAATTCCCTCTGCTATTGTCTCATTATCTTAGGCTTAGCATCACCTCTCGACACACCTCTCGCCTTGATAGCATATCTCCTCTTATATTTTCTTATATTTTTCTTATTTTTTCATTACTTTGTTCCTTCAGTGACCACCATAGTGCCTCATGCAGAGGAGACATCCTACAAATGTGTTGGGAATGGAAAGCAGGTAAAGATGTGATCGAGATGAAAGAGAGAAATGGCATTTGGAATTCTCCCTTCACAGATCAAAGTTAACAGTACAGTGATACGGCATCCAAGGAAGACAGAAATAACTGATTTCAAGAAAGCGAAATTTCTACAATTTACCAGTTATTTAAAAGCTAGCAAACAAACAACGGCATACTCACCTTCATCTGTTGGGGGAAAATTATTTTTTTTTCATTGCTCACTTCAACATGGGAGCAATGAGAGATAAGAGACGCTAAGAAATGAGTGTAGAAATGACTTTTTTTGCTCATTCTGCTAGAAAATATAATACTTAGTAGAAACAGATTCCTGAATTACTACACTTTAAACATGCAATCACATTTTGCTAATTAATATATTATATGCTATACACATACTCTAAATGTTGTAAGCTTAATATTTCAGATTGTATAAGAGATTTTGAGGCATGTTAATGTACATACAAATAACATAAATAGGGTTACCATCCTAATCCAAGGGTTACTTAGAAAAGAAACCAATACAATTTTTGATATATTATTAACGACATTGTCTTCTGACAACATAATTTCTTATACACACTGCTTTTACTTTAAAAATTGTTTCTAGATAAACAATGTTTTTTCCTCTTTTGCTGTTTTTTTTATTTTTGGAAAAATTAAAGGCATCTTTATGTTTATTCTTATACTTAGAGATAACTCAGCTTCATCTTGGCCCACTTTGAAGTAAAATTCAAATAAATTAATTTGAGGGATGTCAAAATGTCTACCAGCCTAATAATTTAACAACCTCTTAAGATGCCAGTGGGTTAGAATAAAAGACCTACATCAAAGGGAATGATGGGGAACATGGCAGGAGGGAATTTTATCTTAATATCCTTTCTTAGAAGCATGCTTTCTGTGCTCAGCTGCATACAAACTACTGGCTTCAGAGAGCTACCTTTTACTCAATCTTTAGGACAGTATTATTCGCTCAATTGCAATGTTGACTATTGTATATACAATTGACATAAGGCCTCAGGACATTCAGTCTTCTGTTACTGAATTTATGGAATCTGAGCTCTCCTTCTGGGATCAAGACACCATCTGTAGGAACTGGTATTATGAACCCACCTCTGGGTTACTTTAAATGGAGCCACATGGCTCTGGCTTCTAGATCTCCACTGTATCTGTGGCTTATGCTGATTTTCCACCTATAGTGGACTATGAAAATTCACTTGTCTTAATTTCAGAGTGAGACATAAGTAAGGGTGATTAGACTGATAGCATCTCCATTACCAAATCAATCAGTCCATGGCTTGTCAGCATTCTTTCTACGGTTTGCAACCTGTCTGAGGCTCAGTTCACTCCTCTAGGAAATGGAACGAAGTGAGGGAGGATAAGATCATGCTATGATGTGTGGGCCTTTCTCAACATTAAAGTAGATCATTCCCATCATTTGAATTCAATATTATGATTTTAATTAAAACCTTTGTTAATATCTAGATTGGTATCTTATAAAGGCGTCTTATAGAGAAAAGGATGGGCTCATTTCATCTGAAAGGTTAGGGTTTTCTTTGGTTTGATATGTTTAGCTTGGCTTTTAAAATTCTTAACAGACTTTATTTCTATTCTTAATGTATTTTTTCTATTTTAATTATTCTGGCTTTTTCTCAAGTAAATCTGCTATTTTTAGAATAGATTTCTATCTATCATCTCCCATAGCTGTATTGGCTCTCATTTTATTCTTGGTTCTTCATTTCTGCATTCTGGGAAAGTATCTCAAATTTGTCCTTCACAACATTGACTGGACTTACAGTAGTTTCCACTAGCACAAATGTATATTTTAATTATGCTTTCTTTTTCCATTTTTGTCTTTCTCCAGAAATATTTCTTAACCGTCATACTTGTAATTACTTTATGTTAGTTTTTCATCTGGGGATCTCCTTTGCTAATGGATTTTTGCATTTATTTCAGAGAAATCTGCTGTCATTTAGCCTACAAAAATATCAGCTGATTAAATGATATCTCTGTTGTTCAAGGGCATATGATTTCTGTGACCATTTTTGGATGTTGTTTCACTTACTTTGTGCTCTCATATTTTTCCCACAAACCCCATGGTTCTTTGCAGGTTTTTCCCTGTAACCTTAAGAAATGCAAATTCTCTTGTAAAGTCATTTTGTTGCCAGGGCTATAATTTTCTCCTTCTTCTGATACTTAGCTCTTGGACATTTTCCACTGAGTAAGGGAGAAACTGCAGTCATCAACCTGTATGACTCCTAGACGCTTCCTGACTTCATCATCTCAGGCAGCACTTTACCTGTGATCATTTTCTGTCTCAGTAGGTTCTGCCTGTTATATGGTAAAAGAAAGACATGGAGTGCAGGCTGGAGAAGAGGGTGGCAAATGGTCTCAAAATAGAACATCCCTGTAGTGAAGTTCTGGGTGTCCCGATTTCTAGTTGCTTTGTACCTTGGGTGTCTGGGCTAGAATCAGTCAGTGGGAAAGAAGTAAAATAGCTCCTGACCTTCTCTAAGACCAAATTTATCCTGTTTTCAATAGCAAAGTATGCATCAATGAGATATTGATGATTTTTGCCAATCCAACCCATTTATCTTATATTAACTAAATTTTCTCCCCCATTCTGCCCTGGCAACACTTAATGATTGATCCTAGCATTTTTTTATTTTGTAGATTGTGTGTGTGTGTGCGTGCCGTGCGTGCACATGCTCATGGTAACACATATTTTTTACTCTTTCCAAGTCACCTTAAGTACTTTAGTGACAAGTGGGGAGAAGCTACAGAAGGAACAATTAATACCACTGCACTTAAAATGAGAATCCCTAAAGCAACAAATAATAAGATTTTAAGGGTAATATGTGTGAACGTTTCAATACATAAAATATATCTTACAATTAAGACAATAAAAATATTATATATAAGAAACAGCTTTACTATAAATGCTCCATCAAATGTATGAACACTGTAGGCTTTTTCAGAAAGTTATCAACATAATGATCATCTGAATTGTAGTAACCCAGATGTTGATCTGTTACTTCTTCGCCTATTTCTTCATTTTCCCTATGCCAATATCCAGTTAGCTCTTCTGTATTTTCAGTGTTCATTTAGAAGAGAAGGGAGGGGTTCACATTATTCATGCTTCGGAGATTAATGATGTAGTCAATCATCTGAAATTCACATGGATCATTACTGCCTTCACATTAATTTATGCTCAATTAACATTCTTAGAATCAGTTTTCTGTAGAGTTTAGTCAATTGGCTTTATAGCTTCTGGCTCTGCAAGGTTAATTTTGCTCTGATCACTAGGAATACGAGTAGCTATAGTCCTCCTTCCTGTCTTTAAAGTCTTCAGGGCTTTGGTTTTGCTCGTAAATTAAATGGGGCCAGCACATGATGCGATGCTGTCACAGAGTTCCTGGATAAAAGCCACATTGCTACATCCTGGCAACTGTCCTCCATGCAGATGTGATGCTCAGCCGAGCAGCAGGGTCACAGGTGTACCTTTGTGCTGGTGTATTGGAAAGGTCACCAGCAGAAGGTCATGTTGCACTCAGAGGGATGGGAAGATGTATTGTTCGTACTTGAATACTGTTCTTCTAGGAGAAGGGCGGGAATCAGCAGGCAGCCTTTTCCTGTAGTGAAAATCAGCAGGAACATGGCTTTTTCCATACTGGACCTAGAAGTAATGTTTTAGGAACATTGACAGTGTGCTTAGGGGTCTATTAAACATAGGAGAACATGCAATCCTTTTTTGTCCAATGTTTAGGTGAAAAGTGAATTTATAATAATGAACATTGAAAGTATTATGAATTAATTCATATGGACTGCTGTCATGGTTGTGGAACTAAATAAACTGTTCCTGTGTATTTTTCCACATCCTAGTTAAAAATCTAAACCTTTTTTCTGTTTTTTTTTTTTTAATTGAGGCATATAAGACATCTTTCTTTCTTTCTCTCTCTCATTCTCTTTCCCTCCCTTTCCTTTCCTTTCCTTTCCTTTTTCCTTTCCTTTCCATTTCAGGCTAAGAGAATTTCAATAAATGGTTTTACAGGTTGAGTATCTCTTATTTGAAATGCTTGGGATAAGAAGTGTCTCAGACTTCAGGATTTTGGGGGGTTTGAGAATGTGTGCATATGCATAAAGAGATATCTTGGGGATGGGATCCAAGTCTAAACACAATATTTATGTCTTATATACACCTATACACATAGCCGGAAGGTTATTTTATACCATATTTTTAGTAATTTTGTTCATGAAACAATGTTTTGACTGCATTTTGACTATCACTCATCACATGAAGTCAGTGTGGAATTTTCTACTTGTGGCATCATGTTGGCACTCAAAAAGTTTCAGATTTTGAGCATTTTGAACTTCAGATCTTCAGATTAAAGCTGCTCAACTTGTCTTAAAAGAAATGGCCTTTGAATATAGATCAACTAGGAATTTAGTAATTTACTCAGATAAATCAGTAAAAAGAAAGGGAGTAAGGCTAAAAAAATATAAAAACTAAACAAGAAGGGGTATGATTTTTACTGAAGGTTTTTCTTGTCCCTGCCCCCGCCAACACACACACCCAGGTCACATTGATTTGTCACCTGTCAGTGGTCTGCTCCAATGTAAAACACACACTATTTTAATATATTTTCTCTCAAATTCAGTGTTACTGTTTTCATGTCAGGGATAACATTCTAAGCTGGAAGACTAAGAATTAAGACATATACTATGGTGATCCCAATAGCAAAATTACTTGGTGTGCTGTTCTAGAGAACGCTGAATATTTATCAGAAACAGTCCAGGGAAATTTAGAAGTCCTTGTTTCAGGCTCTGGGTTCAAGCCCAGAAAATTTGGTACAAGGAAAACAATAGAAAGAACTACCACTTTTTCCATGCTTACTTTGGCCCAAGGCATTGTTGTATGTGCCTTTTAAACATATGGGGTGGGCACTATATTTTCTCCCTTTCATAGATGTGTAACTGGAGGCACATAAAGGCAAATACATGCTCCAGATGACAAAGGTAATAGTGGCAAGCAGAGATTTGGGCCTCCATTTGCCCAATCCAGAGCCTGCCCATTCGCCACCGTGCTATATGGCCTTCAAGAGAAATGAGCCAGATGCTTTGTGAGGGGCGGAATGTCTAAACTCAGTTCTGGACTACTTTGAATAAAACTAGGACAGAATTATCTAGTGAGTCAGACAAATAATCAGTAAGACTCATTCAGCCTTCTCCAATAAAGGATCCAAGAGTTCTTTTGTGACAAAGCATGACTCTTCTCTGTGACAGCAACCTGAAAAAAATAGGTTATGGTAACCATTTATTTCATGCACCCTCATTGACTGTCATGACTCCCTCACTCATCATGACTGGCAGACTCCACAGAAATGCAGGGAGACAACAGAACATATTTGTTGAAAAATTAGTAAGCAAAAATGGTGAAAGTTAGAGAAAACTGAAGAACCTGGAGGATAAGTATACAATATAAGCTCAAAAGAGTAGTCAAGGTAAAACCAATAAAGAGAATAAAAAATAGATGATGTATTTGCAGAAAAATGAGATTTTCTTTTAATTCACTAAAACTCATAACATATATTGAGTGTTTCCTCTGTGGCAGCACCACTAGGCTTAGTACTAAGAATAAGTAAATGAACACATAATCCTTACCCCCAAAGAATTTGTAACCAGATAGTTGATATACAGAAACATAACTGACTGTACCAAGATGGGATGTCACCAGCAGGCCTGACTTACAAGAGCTCCTGAAGGAAGCACTAAACCTGGAAAGGAACAACCAGTACCAGCCACTGCAAAAACATGCCAAATTGTAAAGACCATCGATGCTAGGAAGAAACTGCATCAACTAATGAGCAAAATAACCAGCTAACATCATAATGACAGGATCAAATTCACACATAAACATATTAACCTTAAATGTAAATGGGCTAAATGCTCCAATTAAAAGACACAGACTGGCAAATTGGATAAAGGGTCAAGATCCATCAGTGTGCTGTATTCAGAAGACCCATCCCATATGAAGAGACACACGTAGGCTCAAAATAAAGGGCTGGAGGAAGATCTACCAAGCAAATGGAAAACAAAAAAAGGCAGGGGTTGCAATCCTAGTCTCTGACAAAACAGACTTTAAACCAACAAAGGTCAAAAGAGACAAAGAAGGCCATTATATAATGGTAAAGGGATCAATTCAACAAGAAGAGCTAACTATCTTAAATATATATGCACCCAATACAGGAGTACCCAGATTCATAAAGCAAGTCCTTAGAGATCTACAAAGAGACTTAGACTCCCATACAGTAATAATGGGAGACTTTAACATCCCACTGTCAACATTAGACAGATCAATGAGACAGAAAGTTAATAAGGATATCCAGGTATTGAACTCAGCTCTGAACCAAGCAGACCTAATAGACATCTACAGAACTCTCCACCCCAAATCAACAGAATATACATTCTTCTCAGCACAACATTGCACCTATTCCAAAATTGACCACATAGTTCGAAGTAAAACACTCCTCAGCAAATGTAAAAGAACAGAAATTATAACAAACTGTCTCTCAGACCACAGTGCAATCAAACTAGAACTCAGGATTAAGAAACTCACTCAAAACTGCTCAACTATATGGAAACTGAACAACCTGCTCCTGAATAACTACTGGGTACATAACGAAATGAAGGCAGAAATAAAGATGTTCTTTGAAACCAATGAGAACAAAGACACAACCTACCAGAATCTCTGGGACACATTCAAAGCAGTGTGTAGAGGGAAATTTATAGCACTAAATGCCCACAAGAGAAAGCAGGAAAGATCTAAAACTGACAGCCTAACATCACAATTAAAAGAACTAGAGAAGCAAGAGCAAACACATTCAAAAGCTAGCAGAAGGCAAGAAATAACTAAGATCAGAGAAGAAACAAAAGAGATAGAGACACAAAATCCCTTCAAAAAATCAATGAATCCAGGAGCTGGTTTTTTGAAAAGATCAACAAAATTGATAGACTGCTAGCAAGACTAATAAAGAAGAAAAGAGAGAAGAATCAAATAGACGCAATAAAAAATGATAAAGGGGATATCACCACCAATCCCACAGAAATACAAACTACCTTCGGAGAATACTATAAACACCTCTACGCAAATAAACTAGACAATCTAGAAGAAATGGAAAAATTCCTGGACACATACACCCTCCCAAGATTAAACCAGGAAGAAGTTGAATTCCTGAATAAACCAATAACAGGCCCTGAAATTGAAGCAATAATTAATAGCCCACCAACCAAAAAAATTCCAGGACCAGACGGATTCACAGCCGAATTCTACCAGAGGTACAAGGAGGAACTGGTACCGTTCCTTCTGAAACTATCCCAATCAATAGAAAAAAAGGGAATCCTCCCTAACTCATTTTATGAGGCCAGCATCATCCTGATACCAAAGCCTGGTAGAGACACAACAAAAAAAGAGAATTTTAGACCAATATCCCTGATGAACATCGATGCAAAAATCCTCAATAAGATACTGGCAAACTGAATCCAGCAGCACATCAAAAAAAGCTTGTCCACCATAATCAAGTGGGCTTCATCCCTGGGATGCAAGGCTGGATCAACATACCCAAATTAATACATGTAATCCAGCATATAAACAGAAGCAAAGACAAAAACCACATGATTATCTCAATAGATGCAGAGAAGGCCTTCGACAAAATTCAACAGCCCTTCATGCTAAAAACTCTCAATAAATTAGGTATTGATGGGACATATCACAAAATAATAAGAGGTGTTTATGACAAACCCACAGCCAATATCATACTGAATGGGCACAAACTGGAAGCATTCCCTTGGAGAACTGGCACAAGACAGGGATGCCCTCTCTCACCACTCCTATTCAACATAGTGTTGGAAGTTCTGGCTGGGCCAATCAGGCAGGAGAAACAAATAAAGTGTATTCAACTAAGAAAAGAAGAAGTCAAATTGTCCCTGTTTACAGATGACATGATTGTGTACTTAGAAATCCCCATCATCTCAGCCCAAAATCTCCTTAAGCTGATAAGCAACTTAGCAAAGTCTCAGGATACAAAATCAATGTGCAAAAATCACAAGCATTCTTATACACCAATAACAGACACACAGAGAGCCAAATCATGAGTCAACTCCCACTGACAATTGCTTCAAAGAGAATAAAATACTTAGGAATCCAACTTACAAGGGATGTGAAGGACCTCTTCAAGGAGAACTACAAACCACTGCTCAACGAAATAAAAGAGGATACAAACAAATGGAAGAACATTCCATGCTCATGGGTAGGAAGAATCAATATCATGAAAATGGCCATACTTTCCAAGGTAATTTATAGATTCGATGCCATCCCCATCAAGCTACCAATGAGTTTCTTCACAGAATCAGAAAAAACTACTTTAAAGCTCATATGGAAGCAAAAAAGAGCCCACATTGCCAAGACAATCCTAAGGCAAAAGAACAAAGCTGGAGGCATCATGGTACCTGACTTCAAACTATACTACAAGGCTACAGTAACCAAAAAACATGGTACTGGTACCAAAACAGAGACATAGACCAATGGAACAGAACAGAGCCCTCAGAAATAATACCACACATCTACAACCATCTGACCTTTGACAAACCTGACAAAAACAAGAAATGGGGAAAGGACTCCCTATTTAATAAATGGTGCTGGGAAAACTGGCTAGTCATATGTAGAAAGCTGAAACTGGTTCTCTTCCTTACACCTTATACAAAAATTAATTCAAGATGGATTAAAGACTTAAATGTTAGACCTAAAACCATAAAAACCCTAGAAGAAAACCTAGGCAATACCATTCAGGACATAGTCATGGGCAAGGACTTCATGCCTAAAACTCCAAAAGCAATGGCAACAAAAGCCAAAATTGACAAATGGGATCTAATTAAACTAAAGAGCTTCTGCACAGCAAAAGAAGCTACCATCAGAGTGAACAGGCAACCTACAGAATGGGAGAAAATTCTTGCAATCTACTCATCTGACTAAGGGCTAATATCCAGAATCTACAAAGAACTCAAACAAATTTACATGAAAAAAACAACCAACCCCATCAACAAGTGGGTGAAGGATATGAACAGACACTTCTCAAAAGAAGACGTTTATGTGGCCAACAGACACATGAAAAAATGTTCATCATCACAGAAATGCAAATCAAAACCATAATGAGATACCACATCACACCAGTTAGAATGGCAATCATTAAAAAGTCAGGAAATAACAGGTGCTGGAGAGGATGTGGAGAAATAGGAACACTTTTACACTCTTCGTGGGACTGTAAACTAGTTTAACCATTGTGGAAGACATTGTGGCGATTCCTCAAGGATCTAGAACTAGAAATACCATTTGACCCAGCCATCCCATTGCTGGATATATACCCAAAGGATTATAAATCATGCTGCTATAAAGGCACATGCACACGTATGTTTATTGTGGCACTATTCACAGCAGCAAAGACTTGGAACCAATCCACATGTCGATCAATAATAGACTGGATTAAGAAAATGTGGCACATATACACCATGGAATACTATGCAGCCACAAAAAAGGATGAGTTCGTGTCCTTTACAGGGGCATGGATGAAGCTGGAAACCATCATTCTCAGCAAACTATTGCATGAACAAAAAACCAAACACCACATGTTCTCACTCATAGGTGGGAATTGAACCATGAGAACACTTGGACACAGGAAGGGGAAGATCACACATCGGGGCCTGTTGTGGGGTAGGGGGAGGGGAGAGGGAAAGCATTAGGAGATATACCTAATGTAAATGATGAGTTAATGGGGGAAGCACTCAACATGGCACATATATACATATGTAACAATCCTGCACGTTGTGCACAGGTACCCTAGAACTTAAAGAATAATAAAAAAAGTTTAAAAAGAAAATAGATGTTTCTAACACATCTCAACTTAAGATATTTGCTAAATTCTGTTTTAAAATATTGAAATGTATGTGCAGTTTTTTTTCCTGAGCCAATGAAGAAACATAACAGAGAAAATATGTTTTTCAAAAAATAAATGTCTTTGGTAAAAACAATGTTTTATGGAAAACGATACAAATATAATCACTGCTGAAAATTAGACTGTGCAAGAATGAATCTCTTCTATTACAACATTCATTGGCAAATGATTACGACAACAATTTGTGGCAGAAAATGCAGAAAAGTGATGTAGGATATTATTGATACAGTTAACGTAATTAAAACAAGACTTCTTTGATGATTGTAAAAGAAATTTACTAATAGTTTGTAATAATGCTCAGAATTTTTATGAAAATCTCTTGTACTCAGATATTCACTATTGACCTTCTAGAACTCATGTGTTGCTAAACTCAAAGATAAGTAACACCTTTTTAAAAAACAACAACAACAAACAAGTGTTCCAAAGTTGCTGACATTTTCTGGGCTGACAGTAGTTTCTCAGTCATATGCTGTTTAGCTTAACATTTTAGAACATAGTTACTTCATCTATCCTTTTATAGCAAAAATGCTCTTTGATATTTGACAAATACCTCCTTTTTGTATGTAACTTGTACAAAGTAATGATAATTTTTAATGAATATTTAGAAACATTTCCATCAAATATTTGAGTATTTGATTTTGTAACTATATACACAGTTTTTCTGATCTCCATCTTTCAAATATGGGGAAGCAAACTTTTAGTAATTATTTTAGAAGCAAAATTTCCAGGTCTTCCAAATAACTATTTTAGTGAATTTTAAATTAATCTGTTTAACATAACAAATGTAAAACGTTTAAATTAGTTAAAAAAAAGACATCAAAGAACATGAAAATCAACCACATTTCAACAAAAGCTTTTGTATTATAGTATCAATACGTACTCATTATAGTCAACAAACTAATTATTTCATTTGAATTAATATTTTACAAGGCAGCTGTGTCAATTACATCACACAAGTTGTTTTCCATGCATATAAAAGTAATGCTTAGATTATACTATAGTCAATTAAGTGTGCAATACCATTATGTCTAATAAAATGTATATGTATCTTAATTTTAAAAATAATTTATTGTTAAAAATTGCTAACAATCATCTGAGCCTTCAGCGAGTTGTAATCGTTTTGATGGTGGAGGGTCTTGCCTCAATGTTGATAGCTGCCTACTGATCAGAGTGGTGGTTAATGCGAATTGGGGTTGCTGTAACAATTTATTAAAAGGAGACAGTGATAAAGTTTGCGACATCAATTGATGCTTCCTTTCATGAAAGATTTCTCGGTAGCATGCGATGCTGTTTGCTAGTATTTTTCCCATAGCAGGATTTGTTTCAAAATTTTGAATCCTTTCGAACCACATCTCTCCTAAGTTTGTGGAATATTCTAAATCATTTGTTGTCATTTCAGCAATGTTCACAGCCTCTTCACCAGGAATGATTTCATCTCAAGAAACCACTTTCTTTGTTCATCTCTAGATTACTTACAATACCTAACACAATGTAAATGCTATGTAAACAGTTGTTATCCTGCATTGCATAGGTAGTAATGGTAAGGAAAAAAGTCTGTCTATGTTCAGTACAGACAGAATATTTTTCCAAATATTTTCAATATATGGTTGGTTGAATCCATGGATGCTTAACCCATGGATACAAAAGGCCAACTGCTACTGATTTATGCACTCATATTTCTATGTATAATCAGAAGAATAGGAGGTTTGTCATTTATTTTTCTAAAGTCACATTAGACTTCTATCTGGTCTCCTAGATAGGAGGCCAACTCCTTCTAACGTCCTTTCATTGAGATCATATCAGAAAAGCCAGACAGAAAGTGGTATATTGATTATCGTAGTTTGATTATCCATTCACTTGGAGCTAAAAGTAGTTATTGCTTATATTTGTTTTAGGCTCCTCAGAAACAGCTTTTAGGTAGATATCATTAATAGTCACATCATTTTTAAATATGAAGGTTTGCAAGCTAAATACAAGGTCCGGAAGTAAATGTAGGCAAGAATGAATTCAATACAAGATATGGAGAAGTGTAGGGATGAATAACATTGAAAACCTTTTAAAGACCTTTATTTCAGTTAATGACTGATGCTTGGGTTTCTAAGTGTATTGAAAAGTAAAGAATGGTTGAGTGGGCTTATCAACTAAGAAAAACAAGTTCATGCATTGAATTTTGTGCCATCTTAAATGCAAATGATTATTAAAGCAGCTATGACTGAAAGGCCATACCATCCCATGGCACATTACTGTGATTGATTCTGCAAAGTCTCAGTAGCCCTCCCATTGATTTTCTTCAGTCATCTCACAGTGGATGATTTCTGTTTGGCCTACTACTTGCTGATTATTTATGAATTTCTGCTGTTATTGCTACCATTTGTTTAATGGAATATATACAGTGGAGAGATTTTGCTCTGTTTATCATAGTACTCTGAATTGTAAATAATGGATTCAGAGAAGAAAAATGTCACATGTTTTCAAGTGAGCATATGAACTGCCTCATTTGAAGTTACCATTTAATATAATGAAACAACTGAGAGAATCAAAATGAATCAGAAGTAGATAGATTGAAGTGTGTGTGTGTGTGTGTGTGTGTGTGTGTCTGTGTGAAACAATAACCAGAAAAGCTTAGAAGATACTGTGGATGACAGTAATAAGTATATGAGAAGAAGAAACTGTAGCATAAATATAATGGCAGAAAGTTAAATGTTTCTAATATGTCTACCTGGTTGAAATCATAATAGAGATTCCATCTAGTATACTTAATTATATCTCTAAAGGGACTACTGCAAAAGATAAGGACAGTTTCTGTCTCTTCCTTATCAATCCCTTTCTTAGGCACCATGTTTACTCTTCTTTCCAGTGTTAAGCATTGAATGTCTCTTTACTACCTTGATGCTCTATCAGGTATTATTGCAATTTCTATAATAGAATCTCCAACTTCTCACTGTTCACTACCCCTTGATTACATAAACATGTTCAAGTATCTCCTGTCTTAAATGTTACTGCAGAACACAGAAAACCTTCCTTGACTTCATGCTCCCCATTATATAATATTCATTCATTTGTTCTTTTATTCAACAAACTTTGTTTTGCAAACCTACTGTGGTCCAGGTATTGTTCCACAGTATGGAATTATAGACATATAGAAAAATAAACATGCAAATATTGGAAGAAAATGGAAGGTAATTAACAGCAATAAGAAAAATATGATAAATGTTGATAGAAAGGCCAATTGGGTCGTCAGTGAATGAGAATTAATGCTAAAAAATTTGTGCTGTCATAACCTGGGGTCAGAGTGCTCCTGGTACTCACTAGCTCCATAGATAGTGTCATGACCTCCAACTTCAAAAGGAGTTTTGACATATTTGAAAAACAGAAATAAATCCAGTGTGGGTGAAAGATGTGTGTAATGGGGTACATCAGAAAAGTCAGACAGGAGAGCAGGAGCCAGATCGCACAGGACCTTGTAAGATAGGACCTTATAGGGTATGGAATGTTGCTTTTATTTTAAGTATAAATGGGAAGACATAGAAGGATTTTAAAGAGGAAATGCAGATGACCCAATTAGACCTTTTAGCTATGACTTAGGATGTTTTAGGGGGATGGATACCAAGGGAAGAATAGAAACAGGAAAACCAATTAGAAGACTTCAGAGATTTTAGGAGACTAGAGACAATATTTATATTATTTTTATTATTAAAGTAAGTATAGACAAGTGAAAGATTTGAAATGTGTTTTTGGTTTAAAATTATCAAGACATCTTGAAGAGCTAGGTATTAAATATAATGGAAGTCTAGGAGGTAAGTATAACCTTAAGCTGTTAGTTTGAGTAACTGGATACATATTAATAACTGTGCTTGTGACCGGGATGCAAAAGTACAGATGAGGAACAAGTGTAAGAAAGAATCAAGAGATGTGTTCACTCATGCTTGCTAAATTTAAGGCAATATAATTCTGGAATTTGAGTGAGTGGTCAGGGCTGGACTTACAAATTTAGAGTAAATATTTAAACCTAAAGATCCCAAAATATATGAGATTCTGTATGAAAAAAAAAAAAAAAACGGAAAGAAAGAAAAACATCAACAGGCAAAGAGAACCCAAAGTAGAACTCTGGGACCTACCATATTTACACGTCCAACAGAGGAGGAAAAGGCAAGCAGCGTGAAAAAAATTTAGAAGTGGTATCATAGAAGAGCAGAGGATGGTTAATAGCCAAAACTCTCAATCATGTTGGATGCTGCTAAGAGGACAAGTAAAATAGGGTGTAAGGTGTGGCTATTGCATTTGGAAAAACAAAGGTCACTGGTGAGCTTGAGAAGAGTAAAATCACGGCAGTAATGGATAGGTAATGTCAGGTAGAGTGAGTACAAAAAAACTGGGAGGGAAGAAGGAGGTGGAGATGGTTATTACAACCCTCTTATTAAATTTTGCTGTGAAGAAAACAGCTTAGTTTATAAAGCTGCTATCTCGATATCATTATTTTCAATAGAACTTATTGCAACCACTTCCACTAAGACATTTTTGAATGGCCTTTAAATGCATTACTTTCATGAGCTTAAATACTAAATTTTTCTTAACTTTGATTCACTAGGTTTAGATTAGTTTCTATAACATACAGAAAATTACTAATTTCAAGCTACAAGTAGATAAGAAAAATACTGGTTAAAGAAAATATTTAAGCGTGACTTAGTTGTGATATAAAAGCTATTTTCCTCTGAATTTAATGAAAATAGTTAAACTATCATTAGGTAGTTAACCACCGCTATTCCAATGTTGATTCATTCAATAATAATTTTGAGTATAAAAATTGAATTTTTATTGTCACTGTAATGTGAAACTTAGGAAAAAATGAGGTAATTTGAAATATCTGTCTATTCCAAAAATGCTAATCACTAGAGAATTGAAACCTAAAATATCCAATAAAGGCAGTTTCTGTGCTCAATAATGCCAATTTTGAGCTTCTGCAAAAACTGTAAAATTTGTACATTTTAGTATGGAAATGCTTTACTAAATCTGCTACCCGTTATTTCTATTTCTGATTGTCTTAATTTTCCAGGAATTATTAACATTTGGCTGCATTTTTATAAACTTTCAAAAAGAGGCTTTTGGCCATGCAGGTCCTTTTGACTAATGTAAGGCATGCCAATCAGAATAAAAATTAGCTTAGCTTACAGAGTTCCTTTATGAAAGGAGGCTTGTAGAACCCTATGATAAGTCAATTTTTATGACATTCCTTCCAGAATTTTAACTACAGAGTTTTCTTTTTTTATTATGGGATACAATTTATATTAATGTCTAGTATCTCTGTCTCTAATGGTAAGGTATGTATTGGAATTAAGCTTTTCAGGACCTATCAAAATTTAAGTGATTTATATAAATAGTATATTTCTTGATGAAGTGATCTATTAAAATCTTAAATTAACTCACTGTCTTCAATAAATGCTTAATAGATGTTCTAAGGAAAGGAAGTTTTGGACTGTAACATGAATGTTAAATTTAATTTAATAAGGTAAATGTTCAAGTGTTAAGTGTTCTTTAAGCAGAAGCAGTTTAAAAATTGAGTTCTATTTTAGTAGTGTTTTAAATATGTCATTAAAATAATCGTTTCTTAATAGGGTACCCATATTTTATAAAATTTGTTTAAAATGGGGTTAGACTATTTTCTTGAAATAAATAGGCACTTATTAATGATCATAAAGCTTACAACTTATGCCTTTTGCAGGGTAAGAACTGTGAAAATCTAATGAAGTAAATTTTAGCTTAAGTGGGATGTACTGAATTATTACTGCACCAGTGTCAATCCATTTTACATTGGAAAAAAAGATAATTATTATCTGCCAATTATATTTGCATGCTCTCTTTAAGGTAGAACATTTAAGACGGAATGTTGCTTTTTAGAATACTTCATAAAAAAACAAGAGTTCAAAATATTGGGTTGTTAATTGAAAAGATATGTAATGCAGATTAGGATATTTTAACAAACAGTTAAAATTTTGCCTTCCTGCCCAATATTTTAAAATTCTCAGTGCAAAGGGCGTCAAATCAATAATTTGCATGGATTCAATATGGCAATTAGGATGAGTCTTAAAGACATTGAATCTATGAAAATAAAACAGCCTTCACCTTAAGATTTATTGAAGATTTTACATTGTACAAAGCAAACAAATGAACTCCAATACCAAGATACACAAAAAGATATTATGGAATATTATTTAAATAATATGTAAAAATAAACATATTTTTACATATCAAATCTCAAGTAATTGAAGAATTAATGATCAAATCAGCAACACACATAATGACATAAGCTACAAAAATACCTTAAAGAATAGTAACTGTCTCTAGGTGGCTTAGTATAATATAGTAATGTAACCAGCTGGCAAGTAACCTGCTATTTAGCTGCTCTGCCCACTCCAACCTCCAGAATTCTGATCACAGTTCGCAGCTGGACTTACGTAATTTAAATATTCTTCCTAAACTATATAAGAAAACACTTTTAACTTAGAATTTTATAAGTACAACACAAATATTAAGAAAAATTATGATCACACCATAGAACTAGTCATATTAAGCACTGAAATTGACAACACATTATAAATATGGCTGGGCATGATGGCTCTCACCTGTAATCACAGCAGTTTGGGAGGCCGAGGCGGGGGCATCACTTGAGCTCATGAGTTCAAGATCAACCTGGGCAACATGGAAGAACCCCGTCTCTACTATAAATTTTAAAAATTACCCGGCATGGTAGTGCGCACCTGTAGTCCCAGCTACTCTGGGGGCTGAGGCGGGAGGATTGCTTGAGCCCAGGAAGTAGTTGCAGTGAGCTCTCATTATGCCACTGCACCCCAGCCTGGGCGACAGAGCAAAACCCTGTCTCAAAACAAAAAACCCAGAACAAAACAACAAAATAATAATATGCAGCATTGTCCTAAGCATCGTATCAAATTTCTTACTACTGGAGAATTTATAGAACACTTACAGATTTTAGACTGGGAGGTGAGCTATTATATAATAAAACACACAATGAAATCTCAGGAGCTTCCATGTTAAAAAGCGCTACTTTTTTCATCACGCATTAGTTCAATTTAGAGCATATGGATTAGGGTCAGGGTGGAGGGGAGGGCTCAGCTCTCTGCATTTATTCAAGGACACATCTAGTGCCACCGCCATCAACCCACTAAAGCCTCAGTTACCCACTGTATTTTGTCAGCGCAGCCAGTGGAGGCAAGAAAAAAGAGAAACCATGAAGAATGGCATTGAAGTTTTATTGTTTTGTTTTTGTTTTTGTTTTTCCATGTCTGAAAGTAGAATACGTACTTCCAGCCAATTATATTGGTTACAACTCTGTCCTGTGGCTTCAGACAAGTACACAGAAGCCTGGGAAATGCAGTCTACTTGTGTACTGAAGAGGAAAAGGGTTTGATAGGCCCAAGGCATTATCTCTAACATTCAAGGTTTCCAATTTAAGTAAAATAATTGGGTTGAGTTCTTTATTTTTCCTATGTCAACACCATTTTCACACCCTCACATGTGAATAAATGCCTTCCACCATACCTTCTTAAGAACTCATACTTGTGCACATTTCTGTATGTCTCTCCTACTACTACCTTATTTCAGGTTCTTACTCTTTCTAATTGAGATTGATGAATCATTACATAAACGACGATCTTCCTCTGAATGCTTTCCAGGGATCTCCATATAGATTCCCAAGTGATCTTTTGAAAAGCACACATGATCCTGTCACTTTCTGCTTAAATCCTTCAATAGTTACATTCTTCTATAGCAAAAGCCCGAATACTGAGCAGGTAATATAAATACCTAAATCCTTAGCAAAATATGACAGAAATTGAAGTTTCTAATATCAAGGCTTTCATTATGATTGTAGAATCTTTATCGTTGTACCACATCTTAAATGTTGAACCTTGGCAGATTTTTTTCTGAAGCCAAAGCCTATATTCTTTTTCTACTCTGACAGGTGATAAGTTAATGTGAGCCATCCATAATCTCATTGATCTCAAGCAAACATACCCATGTAATAAAAGATCAATATTAGGTAAGACTATTGTTACAACAGAGATTTTGCATATCTAAAACTGAATAATACATGCTTGGATATTGAATAGATCACTAGTTTTAGGATATTCTACTTTTACTGGATTGCTACAATGAATATATATATATTTAAAATATATAGAGAGAAATATGAAAAAATATATATTTCATTGTATGCAATCCAGTAAAACTAATACACTAAATATACATATTTCTGTATATATATTCATATAAAGAGATATATGTTTATACAGATATATGTATACATATGCATCTTTTTATATATAAAGATACATACAGTATGTGTCTGTATAAACAGATTAAATCTTATGATCACCTTCATCAGATCTTGCTAGAAATGAGTGCCCCACACCACATGCTCTGCCTTGCTTCAGTTCAAAAACCATTCCTCAAACTCTTCTGCTCCTATTCCAGGTTATGCTAGGATTCCATTGCCTCTGTTGACAATGAAGACTGATATTCTATGCGTACTGATCTCCGCTGCCAGCGATCAGCGCCGGTGCCGTCTCTCTGGTTTCCTGAGGGAAGGATATACTACCATTTTTATACATGTTTTGTCATGAATTATGCTGTCCTCAGGGTAGGAGTAATATGGTTATCATTTCACACAGTCCAACTGAGATCAGTTTGACATTTTTCATTTAAAAGTAATCAAATTTGGACATTGGATAGTACAGTGTCATTAAGTTACCTGTTAACTCTTGCACCTCCCCAGATGTACTTTAGAGAATTTTACATGGTTGCTTCTTTTTCTCACCCTGGGGCTACTTCTAATTAAAGGCAGGTGGCTCATCCCCTATATCCATATCTCCAGCCTGCAAATAAAAATCTATCACTGACTTCCAAAGAAAAGAGGAAGTTTCTATTGCCCAGTTTCTTAAGTCCCCGTTTAATTCCTCAGAAGTGACACAAATGACAACTTCTTTTAGGGAAAATCCTTATCCACAGGGCTGCAGTTTAGCTCTTTGACCTCAGTAAGACAATCATACACATAACTCAAACATTCATTCATTAATTCAATATATATATTATATACCAACTGTAACTAAACATTGATGATTATTAAAATCATGAAAACAAACTAATCTCATTGAACTTACTTTCTAGGAGAAGTAGATGATCATAAATAAAAACATTTCATGCAATAGATTTCGATGAAAGACAAAAGATGATGTAAGTTGCTTATAATTTATGGAACAGTCAAAATAGTATAATATCCAAATGTAGGTTACTAAATCCCAAAGAAATACAAAACGCTGTATGTGACACCAAATAGGATTGCTGCAAGCTGGCACCAATTCTTTTTTTCACTTATCAGAGGATCCCCCAGAAGACTGAAATCTAATCTCTTTCCTTTTCATTTTATAATCTCTAAATCTGGCTTTTTCAGGGATTTGTAAAATTATGGTAATATAGCATGAACTATACGAAGACTTAGTTATTTTCACTGGGGTTTCAGGTCCAAACCTCTCCATTGCTTTTCATATTTTCAAGAGTGGTTATTTAACATTCTTATTTCACTTTCCTTCAGGGCCCAATACACTAATTTATTTGTAAAACACGACATCTTTTGCAAAATGAAAGAACATATAACAAACAGAGTTATAAACAATCAAAACAATGTGGGTTTAGGTAGATCCTAAGTGGCAGTTTTACTAAGCTGACTTTTTAAAAACTGTTATTATTCATTTGGCAAGTACTAACATAATCCTTTCTATATGACAGTCTCATTTTATGACAAATTACAGAATAATTATTACTGCTTTATGGAAAAAATATATTCTTCAGTATAAATGCAGTTTTAAAAAGCTGGTTCATTTCTTCTTTATATTTATTATATCATAGGAATTTATTTCAAATTTCATTACAGAATCCAATGGGAAAAATAATTTAATATGCCAACATTTACCTTAAAAGTACTTTTTAAATAAAATATGTATGATGAAAATACATGTAAAAATGTAAAGTTAACTTCCACGTTTATTTTATCTTACTATATGTTCTCATACTATAGGTTTTGTATGTTCATCTATTTTTTTTGAGCTAGCAAGCATATCTTGATAAATTGTGAAATGCCCCTCCAATTCTTTACTTTTTTCCTAAATCTTCTAATTCTTTCTTCATTAATATTACCATCAGAACATTTCTTTATAATGGGAATATTAATTTAC
This sequence comes from Pongo pygmaeus, assembly GCF_028885625.2. Lineage (NCBI taxonomy): Eukaryota > Metazoa > Chordata > Mammalia > Primates > Hominidae > Pongo > Pongo pygmaeus. The sequence goes on from NC_072387.2 coordinate 102,350,078, forward strand.
TTGTATTATTATTGTGTCTAAACATTGTATTGAAGGAAAGAAGCTAACATATTATGCTGAAACCCACATAATATAGCTCTGGGTATTAAATATAAGCATATTTTTTTACATAAGAGTGAGTTTTGGTACCTAAAACAGGTATCTCCTCAGCCCCACGTCTTGGTTTAACACATGCTCGGCAGAAACTCAAGCCCCATAGCGTTAAATAGAGGGTAAGTGTATGTTTGAAAAGATCTCATTGGTAGGTTTTCATCAGAAGAAATACATTCTGGTATGAAAGCCACTGCTTTGTGAGAGCAAAAGGACTAGACAGAGGAAAGTAAGATTAATGGGAATTCATGATGGGGGGGGTCAACTTTTCTATTTCCTTCCTTTTTATTATAGGAACCACATCTTTTTCAGGGTCCTTGGAGAATATTTAAGATTGGAACTGTTTACATTATTAATAAAACTTTCACACAAGTTAGATTTGCAATTCATAAACCTGACTAAAGGTGTGAATTTTCTTCATAACAAAGCCTTTTCCTCCAATACTACTTGGGCGCTGATACTAAATGCCAGAAACAGATCTGGTGAGGTGGCTCATGCCTGTAATCCCAGCACTTTGGGAAGCTCAAGTGAGAAGATCACTTGAGCCCATTAGATCAAGACCATCCTGGGCAATATAGTGAGATCTTATCTCTACAAAAAGTTTAAAAAAAAATAGCTGAGCAGGGTGCCATTCTGTTGTCCCAGCTACTTGGGAGGTTGAGATAAGATGATCGCTTGAGCCTGGGAGGAAAAGGTTGCAGTGAACATGCCACTGCACTCCAGCCTGGGTGACAGAGTGCAACTCTATCTCCAATAAATAGATGACAGAAGTCAAGTTCCTCAAAATATAGTTTTGTCCTATACAACTTTTTTCCTTTCTCAAGGCCTTTCACCTTGGAAGAATATACTTCTGCACCAAGCAAGAACAGCGACAAAAAAGTTGGACAAAGGAAGATGATGGCATGTAATCATTTATTTTATATGCGTTCTGCCTCATGACAGTAACTTCCTAGACAGCATTTTTCACACATAACATTCTACATGTATTTCACAGCATTTAATGGAAGGCAGAATCATTATCAGATTTTTTAGGCAGAAAATGGAATTTTTAGTAAGGTGGGAAAATTCCCTGGACCTTTACTGCAAAATATTAATTCAAGTAGCTTTTAGTGAGTATTTCATGTACGGAAAAATATAAGATTGTGTGATATATTCTCTGTACTCAAAAAACTTACAAGTAGTAGAGGAAACAAAATATGAATTAAGCGGTAAAATGAAATGGTATCGAATTAAATTTTTAAAAGGATTATGTATTAAGATATAAAACAATTCACGAATGGTACAAGATAAAAACAATATGTCAAAACATATAGTACAAGAAATAATAGCTGGAAGAGGATAGGAAAGGAGAAACAAACACATCCAAAGGTTTAAGGAAGAAAGCCATATTAGTTTTCAGTTGTACTTCCAAAGATACCTATGGAATCATTTCCTTGATCTTAGATTGAATCTTTCTGTGCTTGATTCTGACCCACAGAGTCAAATGAGATATTATTAGAGTTCTAGTCAAAATTCATTAAATTGCAAAGAACAGGAACCCATTTAAATTAGGTTAGTTTCAGAGGGTCACTTTGAATAATTCTGGGAAATGTCACAGACTTCCATGGTCAGGAATGTGGCTGGGCTTCATGGGGTAAGCCATGAAGACCTATGGTGCTGTGGCTTCTCCTTTTGTTGTTTCTTCTCTGAGTCCATATGTTTTTCATGTCTGCTTCATTCTACTCTTTGTTAATTAATCATTCTCTTCAGTTCATGCACACGCTACCAAAACACCAAAGGTTCCATCTAGGTCTTCCTGCTTGCTGCGCAGAAAGGCAATCACTGAGACAGCAGCTATTGCCAGGGAAGAGGTTTTCATCAGGCGCTGCAACCCAGGAGACTGGAGCTCAGCCTCAAATCCACCTCCCTGACTGACTAAAACTGGTGGTTTATACAGAGGGAAAGAAAACAGGAACTAAGGGGGTGTCCAGAAGCAATCGTGATGAATGAGGGTTCTGGCATCTCATTGGAGGCAGTGATTTGGTGAGTTTCTGTTCTTTGACACTTTTTGAGAGGCCTGAGAATAAGTTCTTGAGGAAGGAACTCAAATAAAATAAATACAAATTTCAAGCTTTAAGACTAGAATCGTCCATTTCTATGTTTATTAAAAAAAAAAACCTGTCTATGGGACTATTGGGTTGGTTTCATATGATCCTCTTTGCCAATAACTTACTTTGCACATAGCTTTTATTTGCCTTAGAAATTTCATACTGAAACACCACATTCCCTTGCACTTGTATATTAGAAATGGAAACAACAAGGCATGGAGGTTGGAATATAGCAAGTTTGAGGACAATATAAAAACTCACCTCAATGGAACAGTGTGAGCATTGATAATCATTATTATCTTAATCAAAATATGTATTTAATTAAGATACAAACATGAAAAACTGTTTGCAAAAATTAGACAAGGAGCAGATATATTTAATAGTGAATTTTCAGGATATGTTTTTTATGTAACATTAGCTTACCAGAAATATTAATAGTTATTATATGAAAAATGGATGAGCGTTACAATGGATTTGGGTGTCTTTTACTAAATAATGTTCAAGTTTATTTAATGTGCACCATCTCTGAGCCTTTCGTACACCAATATGTGGTATTATTCTTCATGGCAGATAGTAGAATGCAGCATTTTTAAAATCATTTGACTGTAGTTCCCAACTACCTATGTCAGATACATTTCCAATAGTAGTGTTCAGTTAATAGTTTTAATAAATACTGAATATATACACAGATATGTAAATATATGAATGAAAGATGTATACCAATAAAAAGTAGAAGAACCCAATGTTAATTCCACTACTAATAAAAGGGAAACAGATTTGAACAAGGTGCTATTTTAATTAAATTAACATACTTTTTGTTACAAAGATCAGAATATTCAGAGATAGGCCCTCTCACCTCTGCTGGATTGGAAAGCAGTCTGGTAATTTATACAGATGGTGCTGAGAAAATGTAAACCATCAGATTGCATAATCCCACTCTAGGTGTCCAGCCTGAGGGAAAAACAAAACAAAAAGAAAGTTTATGAGCAAAGATTTTCATTTTGGTGTTGTTTATAATGACAAAAATCTGAAGCAAGTGTTCTCAGGTAGGGAAATTATTAAATTATGGCATATCCACAAATATAGCCTTGAGTAACCATGAGTATCATGGTTTTTGGATACTGATGATCTGGACAAAGTCTTTTGGTATAAATTTAATTCAAAAAGACCATAAAATTGTATATGTATTAATTTCATAATTTTTTATCTATTAATGATAGAAAAAAAGAGTCAAATACGATATATCTAATTTTAATCATTTTATTTTTGTTATGCAGGCTTATTAGTGTATATGTCTGACTAATTCTTTGTGAGTTTTGATCTCTTGGCATTTTTCAAATCTGCTCTGTTCATATTTATCAAAGAAAATATGTAATGAGGTATATTGCAGTTGTTAGCTCTGAAAAGGTTTGTATCTCCTTGTTTTTGGCTTACAATTAAGGGGTGTTCTAAGAACTGTTACCACATTTAAAATTCTACATCTAAAGCAGTATGAAGAAAGGTATTCATTTACATTATGTTTTAGCAACTCGTAAACAATCTCTTAAATGTAAATAGCTGAATGCATATTTCAAAGTTAAAAATTAAAGCATTTTTCAAGTGCAGATTTACAGTAGTATAGTTGGTATAAGCATCCATGAAAGAAAATTTATCATGTCAGAAAATAATTGAAATTGTGACTGAAAGGTTCCTAAGAACAACCTTTTTATCTGTGGCCTAAATAAATGCTTTCGATTTCAAAGGCAACTCTAACTGCACCATATAGCTCAAGTGATCAGTAAAAGTAGACAACTGACTCCTTCAAGGAGTTTTAATTTTTATGTGATTTGATCAACTCACAGACTATAAATTCTACTGCCAGAGCTAAGCATATGCACAGGCTTATCTGAATTCTTGTATTCCAGGTATCGAGTAAAATATGTTCATGTCACTAGCTTCTTTCAAGTAGTGTTTATCATCATCTCCATGATTGCCTAATATAAGTTTACAACCAGTCTCCTAGGTGTACTAGTACATTACAGCTCTCCCACAGATATCATAAACAGCGACATCTTTGGTAATGAATGTCAAAATCCTGCCAGCCTAAGAGTATATTATCCATCTCCCTGTCTCATTGCTGACATACCAAGTGAGAAGCTCATTCCAAACTCCTTAGTCAAACAAACCTTCAGATACAAAGTTGACGCTAGTTGCATGAGGAAGGCATTTTATAAAACCAAATCAATTATAAAGACACTGAATAAGTCTCATCTTAATAGCATCACTGTCTCAGTCTTTTTAATTTTTTCTTAATTTGTCTCCTATTGTGGAAATTTTTGAAAGGGTGGGATTTTAAGGCTAGAAGGAACCTTAAAGATGCTGGTCTGAACATTTAATTTTTCATGTTAAGAAGCTTAAAGAAGAATGAGGTTAATACATTTCTTTAAAATTGCACTGGAAGCTGGTGAGCTATTTAGAACTACAACTAAAGTATTTTGACTCCATGTCTGAAGCTAATTTCATTAGACCAGGCTAACTCACCAAATAACTTGAAATTTTCCAAACTAGTCTGTTTAGAGTAACCACATTTTGCATATGTAAAAATGGATTATCTATTCCTCGTCCTCCACTTCCATTCCCTCTCCTCCTTTCCCCACCTGATCTTCCTTCTCTCCTCCCCTTTTCCTCCTTTGTCTTTCTTCCCTTCTCTTTCCTTCCTTTTATCTATCCCTTTCTACCTGCCTCCCTCCTTCCTGTCCTACTCTTTTCTTTCTTTCTGTCTCCTTTCTTTCCCTCTCTCTTGCTTCACTCCTTCATTCCTTCTTCCCTACCTCTCTTCCTCCTTTTTCCCATTTCTTTTTTCTTTTTTTCTTTCTTCTTTTTTTTTTTAATTACACTTTAAGTTCTGGGATACATGTGCAGAATGTGCAGGTTTGTTACATAGGTATACACGTGCCATGGTGGTTTGCTGCACCCATCAACCCGTCATCTACATTAGGTATTTCTCCTAATGCTATCCCTCCCCTTGCAACCCACCCCCCGACGACAGGCCCCAGTGTGTGATGTTCCCTTCCCTGTGCCCGTATGTTCTCATTGTTCAACTCCCACTTATGAGTGAGAACATACAGTGTTTGGTTTTCTGTTCCTGTGTTAGTTTGCTGAGAATGATGGTTTCCAGCTTCATCCATGTCCCTGCAAAGGACATGAACTCATTCTTTTTGCGGCTGCATAGTATTCCATGGTGTATATGTGCCACATTTTCTTTATCTAGCCTATCATTGATGGGCATTTTAGTTGGTCCCAAGTCTTTGCTATTGTGAATAGTGCTGCAATAAACATAAATGTGTATGTGTCTTTATAGTAGAGTGATTTATAATCCTTTGAGTATATACTTTATATATATATATACCTTATATATTATATATATATATATTCTATAGTAGAATGACTTATAATCCTTTGGGTATATAGCAGAATGATTTATAATCCTTTGGGTATATAGTAGAATGATTTATAATCCTTTGGGTGTATACTCAGTAATGGGATTGCTGGTCAAATGGTATATCTAGTTCTAGATCCTTGAGGAATCGCCACACTGTCTTCCACAATGGTTGAGCTAATTTACACTCCCACTAACAGTGTAAAAGCGTTCCTATTTCTCCACATCTTCTCCAGCATCTGTTGTTTCCTGACTTTTTAATGATTGACACTGTAACTGACTTGAGATGATATCTGATGGTGGTTTTGATTCACATTTCTCTAGTGACCAGTGATGATGAGCATTTTTTCATATGTTTGTTGCCGCATTAAATGTCTTCTTTTGAAAAGTGTCTGTTCATATCCTTTGCCCACTTTTTGATGGGGTTGTTTTTTTCTTGTAAATTTGTTTAAGTTCTTTGTAGATTCTGGATATTAGCCGTTTATCAGATGGGTAGATTGCAAAAATTTTCTCCCATTCTGTAGGTTGCCTGTTCACTCTGATGATAGTTTTTTCATTCCTTCTCTCTTTCTTTCCATCCTTCTCTTTCCAACTTTCTCCTTTTGCCTCCTTATAGCCTCCTTTGCCCCAGTATCTTGGTAGTATTGGTACTCACCTCTCTATATGTACTTACTTTACAGAACACATTTTGATCATGTCTTCTATATCATTTTCTCTGACTTAAACATTTTGAGAAAGATGTACATTGGGGCTAGTAATTCTTTGCCAACCCCCAGTTTTCTTAATTCATTGGCTTAAATCTAATCAAATAACCAAAAAGTTAGAATTAATTAATAAGTCTATGTAATTGATGGTAAGATTCTTTTCTGAATTTTCTAGATTATTATAGAAACAAACTTTTTTTTAAGAATGCACTTTTAAGGACATTATATCACTAGTTTTAGATGAACTGACTTTGGTTTTTATATTCATTATGTGACTGTTTATAGATGTTGGGGCCTTTCCAGATTTGATTTGCAAAATAACAATATATCGATATAGATTAAAATAAACCAAAAAATCTCCAGCGTTGCTCATATCTGTTCATCAATATGAAAAGCTCCATTATGAATAATGTGGCAACATATATGAAGAAAACAATTTTAGACAAAGCTATTCAGTGCTTTTCTCTTCTTCTTTCAACACATAAATAAAAGCAATTGCTATGTAGCTTCCTAGCTGCATGAGATGTGCCTTAAGGTGTTAGATGACTATAAATATGAATATGATAATAGGGGTCCTATAGAAAAGTATAATCAGGAATTGTGAATTAAATAAAGAAAAAATAATGTGATAAAATATTAGTGTTTGGTGATAGGGGATACAAGTTATTTTCTTACCATTGATATTTAATAATGTTATTTAAAAATACATTTAAAGTTGATCTAAGCTATATTTACAAAATTGGATCTATTTGCCAATGTCTGGGGTACTTTATTAACTGATTTGACCGGCTTATTTTTGGAATGGCCAGACCAGTGGTCCAATTCAAAACTATTTCATTGATTAGGAAAAAGAGGAGGAAGGTTTTGTGGAAGAAAATTTGAGTAGAAAATAATTAATGGCTACATATGCCCTCTATACAAAATTATAACGATAAATACTTCTGGGACTAGGGAAAATATGGTCTGATGACAACTCGTATATTACATTGTAGAGAACTTTTACTTTTGTTGTATAACCATTGTCCTTACAAAACCTCAGAATGGTAATCATGTTAATAAAATAATGAGAACACTAATGTCCAAGAAGACCAGCAGTGTTACCTCATTGGGTGAAGTATGGTAGGTGGACTAGCAGGGAGTACTAGCTGGTTCTGAAATGTAAACGTAGAGAGTTACATAAACACTCATAGAACTCACAGATTCCCATATTGGATATAACAGGTGAAGATTCGCGTAAATAAGGACATATACATGTGGTTTATTATAATGATGTTAATTTTAAAATAATGTTTATGAAGATTATGGAATAGTATAGAGAAATACTGAGTTTACAGTATTAAATAAATAGAAAAAATGTGAAAAATCTTTTAGTAACCACAAGCATATTTTAAAATGTTTCTGAAATGCATGTAAGGTGGTACATGAAAATGTAGAAATTGAATCCCTTGGGTGTTGCTATGGTGTTTGGCAAGGTAGTACAAGATGAATGGTTTTGTATCTATGCAATACTTTCCAGTATTTTTAAAATATTATATGAAAATGTATTTATTATGGGGAAACAAGAACTTAAATACATAAACTTGGATGAAATAAAAACATATAATTTGAGGAAAAAATCAACTTATTGCATGAAAAGTTAATACATTGATAATTTGCATGTTCCTTTCTTTGTGTTGTGCCTGTTAAATTCTTTTTACTCAACTTCATTTGATTTTCTACTTTTTTCTTATTTTAGATACTAGTTATATTGTTAACACCCTGCTCTAGAAATAGCCTTTTTTGCTTTGTTAATTATGCCTTTTAATGAACAGAAGTTCTTAATTTTAATGAAACCTACTTTATTGACCTTTTCTGTTATGAAAAGTGTTTTTGGAGAATGTTCATGTCCATCCCAGCCTCATGAGTATTTTCTCCTATGCTATTTTCTTTTTTTTTTTTTTTTTTTTTTACTTTGCCCATGTATGTCTACTAGTCCATATGGAATTCATTTTTGTGTCATGTAAATTAGAAATCAAGTTTCATTTTAATTTTTCCACAGGGATATTCAGTTGCTTCAGGACCATTTACCAAAGACATTATTTTTTTACTTCATTCCAGTAGCATGCTTGTGTTAGATTAAATGACTAAATATTTGTAGGTCTACTTCTGAAGTCTTTTCTCTTCCATTGATTTATTTCTCTGTTCTTGCACCAGAAAGGGTCTGTTTTAACTACGGTTGTTTTATAATAAATTTCCACTTTTAAAATTTTAATTGACACATTTGTATATAATCTGGAATAAAGCATAATATATCAATAGCTTTATACCATGTGTAATAATCAAATCAGGGTAATTAGAATATCCATCACCTCATACATTTATCATTTCTTAGTGTTGGGAACATTTAATATCCTCTCTCCCACCTATTTGAAAATATACCAAGTTGTTAAATGTAGTCACTCTACAGTGCTATGGAACACTAGACTCTATTCCTCCTATCTAGCTGTAATTTTATATCAATTAACCAACCTCACCATATTTATTCCCCTCAATCCCTACCTACCTTTCCCAGTCTCTAGAAACTACCATTCCACTCTCTGCTTCTATGAGATCAACATTTTCAGCTTCTACATATGAGTGATAACATGTAGTATTTACCTTTCGGTGCCTGGCTCATTTCACTTGACATAATGTCATGTCTTATCGTTCATCTTTGCAATTTGGCAGTTTTCTGTAGTTATAAGTTTTGATTACTTTGTCTTTCTCATTTGTGTATTTGCTCTACCAATGAGTTTTATATACTTTTGCATTTTTTCACGATGTTAATTATTGTCTTTTCCCTTCCAGATGTAAGACTCACTTGTGCATTTCTTGTACAGCAAACCTACTTGTAATTAATAATCACAATTTTTGCTTGTCTGGGAAAGACTTTATCTTTCACTCCTGAAGTGTATTTCCATTAGGTACAGTATTCTTGACTGGCAGTTATTTTTTTCTTTCAGTACTTTAAATATATCATTCCATGTTTTCCTGGCATGTAAGCTTTCTGCTAAGGAATCTGCTGTTAGTCTAATAATGATTCCCTTACATGTGACTTGATGTTTTTCTCTTGCTGTTTTTAGAATTCTCTTTTTGTCTTAGAAGTTTGACTATATTATGTCCCAAAGAAGACCTTTTTGGATTGAATCTATTAGCATATCCTTGAGCTTCCTAAATCTAGATGCCCATACCTCTCCCAACATTTGGAAAGTTTTCGGTATTAATTACATTAAATAAGTGTTGCATGCTTTTTCTCACCTCTTCATCTTCTGCAACTCCTGTAATACAAATATTTGCTTGTTTAATGCTGTCTCACAACTCCTATAGACTTCCTTTATTTTTAAAAAATTCATTTTCTCTATTTGTTTGCCTGTGTCATATCAAAGTACCTGTCTTCACATTCAGAAATTCTTTATTCTGCTTGATCTAGTCTGTTGTTTAAGTTCCCAATTGTGTTTTTTATTTTATTCATGAAATTCTTCAACTCACAATTTGTTTCTTTTTTTAACCTACCTCTCTGTTAAATTTCTTATTCAGATCATGAATTGTTTCTCTGATTTTGTTGAATTGTCTCTGTATTCTCTTGTGTCTCAATGAGTTTCCTTAAAATATTTATTTTGATGTTTTTTTCTGGTGACTTATGCATGTGGGGAAGTGTGACTGCTCTGGGTATCCAAGGTACTATTTTCTCAGAAAGTAGGGTACTGCTTCAGCGCAGGCATAGGTGATATGACTACTCTGAGCGACAATGGCACCATTTTCCTAGGATGTAGTGTGGCACTTCAGTTTCAGCATAAAGTCTAGGGTACACGATTTACTGGGAAGGATAGAAGGAGAGGCTCTGCCAAGGCACTGATTTTACAGGAGAGAGTGCGCAGCTATAGCCGCGATCTCAAGGCGCCGTCTGCAGCAGTGACTGGGAGGTGTAGATAGAGTAGCAAACTGTCTCATGGATATGGAGCCATGGGATGGGGGTGCTTCAGTGGCAGCTAAGCCTCTGGCATAGAAGGATGCCATGGACGATGGCTGTGGAGCAGGACACACTCTGGTAGTAGTTTGAGTTCTAAGATGGGCATAAGTTGTGCCAGCAGCAGGGGTTGGGACATGGTGCCAGCTTCTCCAAGAACACAGCTGCGTGGATTCCAGGAAGCTCCTCCACCTGGGCTTAGTGCCTCCAAGGACTGCAGGGGTTCCCAGTGGTAAAGATTGGAAGTGCCCAAGGTGGTGAAAAAGGCTGCTGGAGTGCTTCTGCTTACCTTTCCCTCTGAGGGAGAAGCTCCCCCTGGCTTGAGCTGGTTCCCACTGGGGGATGGGGTGATGGAGACTAGATGTTGCCTTCTGCTCTCTTTGTGGCTATCACGGGTTGCTCTACAGGGTTTCTGTTACTCCTTTGATGACCTCTGGTGTGTTCCTTTTCTTATTTTCAACAAAATGTAGCTGTTTATTTGTTGTTTTGGCTGTTTTTGTGGGGAGGGTGAGCACTAAGGGCCTCTAGTTAGCCATCTTGTAGATGTCATCCTCTATCATAAATCTTTAGATCAAATGTGAAAGCTCTTTAATTTTATTCTGTTTAAAGATTGTTGTCACAATTCTTAGTCCTTTGCATTTCATAAATGTTATAATTAATTTGCCAATTTCACAAAACTAACAAGCAAAAATATCTGCTCTGGTCATGATTGGGATTGCATTAAATCTGTAAATTAATTTGGCAAGGACAATACTGAATGTTCTAATTCATGAATATGGTATATATTTTTATTTCTATAAGTCTTCATTAACCACTCTCCATAGGGTTTTATATTTCTATACTTAATATTTTGCATGTTATATTTCAATAAAAATATTTAAAAATAAAATGCTTCATATATACTTATTACATAATAATAGCTAATAAGAGTATTTACAATGTGTCTGACCCTGTGCATTCATTCAATTTTAAGTATTTTATCTTATTTTAATCACAATCTTATGAGTAAATGTTTTGATTATTCTCATTAAATGTAAACTGAGATTACATAGGTTATATAACTTATCTAAGGTCACATGGGTGGTTTGTGATAGTAACAGGTCCCAACCTCAGGCCTGCCAAATGTCAAAGCCCGTATTCTTAGAGCCTACACTCTCTAGTTTTCAATAGATGTGCCATTTATACTTTTATAATTTGAATTATAACAATAGGTGGATTTTTATACATGTATTTCCCATGTTCATTACTATTTTTTTATAAATATCGATAAGCTTTCTGATACAGATGTATATAGAAGGTAGTATGATTTGACAGGGAGTGCTAATTTAAGTGTAAGGTGTCCTAGTTTACCTTGCCTAGTAAACAGATGTCTGGGTAATTATCTGAACTTCATTTATATCTTTAGGTTCTGCATCTGTAGATGGAAATAATAATTCCTAACTTGCTTTCATCAAGTACCACTGAGGCTGTTCAATTATATGTTTAAGATGGAAGTGATATAATAGATCTTTATAAGTTACATTATTGCTTTGAAAGCTTATTTCTTTAATATATATGTTCCAAGTATATTTGGAATTCTTGAGACAATGATTATTTTGTTGCCCCAGATCCAGCATCCTTTTCACCAATTTATTCTTATTAATTCTATAGATTAAAAAATAAGATTTTGCTTTCTTTATGTTTTATATTAGGTAGGATGATCGTATATCCTGGTTTTCCAGGGGCAGTCTGGGTTCATTTATATTTACCCTGTCTAATGATTAAAATAACGTCCTTTAACTCTCACAAGGGAAAGGATTTGAAAAATCAAATGGATACCATATGATTGGGTCCATATGATTATGGGTATCCAAGGTACTATTTTCCCAGAAAGTGGGGTACTGCTTCAGCTCAGGCATAGGGGATATGACTACTCTGAGTGACAATGGCATGATTTTCCTAGGATGTAGAGTGCCACTTCAGTTTCAGCGTAAAGTCTAGGGCACAGGATTTACTGGGAAGGATAGAAGGAGAGGCTCTGCCAAGGCACTGATTTTACAGGAAAGAGTGCACAGCTATAGCTGTGAATATAGCTATATTAGATGAAGGTTTATTTTCTTATTTTTTAATGCAAGGAAGACTAAAATTTTTTATTGAAATATTTTCAATATATTTGAACTCTTTCTATATATTTAAAATTGACATACACGTTTAAGTGTTATTTTTCAACTATTGCAGTTTACCCTTTGCAACATAAAAATGCATCTCATGTGTAGTTTAGGCACAAGATTCTCCAGTTTCTGAATACATATCAAAATATGTGCTAATGTTATGTTGTTGGACTGTATTGCTTTGTTTTGCTTGTTTTTTTTTTTTTAAATACTACATTGCCAAACTTAAATTTCAAAATGCCAAATAGAAGTACCCTTTATATAGTGAATGTATATTAAGTAAGTGAAGTTCCTTGGTCATATTCACTAATATAAAATGTTAATTATACCAAACCTGGTTTGAGAGGGAGGTGTGATTTGTAACCTCAGTTTTCCATGATGTTGGGTTCGCTTGTAGACCTGCTTAGTATTTCCGTCACCACCCATTCTGGTTGTGATAATTAACAGAAAACAAGCATTTGAAAGGCACTAGTTAAGCCAGGTGCAAACTGTTTCTGCAGCCTCATCCCAGACCCATAGAGACTCTGGAAACACATTGGCATTTAATAGAAAGGTGTTTTCTTAACATTTTTGTAACTACAAAAGCCCACTTGGGGAATTGTCTCATAAAAATGTGACATTGCTCAAAGGAATATTTAAATATGCCCTCTTGCCAGAATGGAACTGGAGGAATTTTCTGTGTGACAATTTTTTAAGAGACATTATTTGGATGTTATTATTGATGGTTTTTATCTTCTGTCTTGATTTTGTTTTTTCTCAGCTCTTACTGTCTTATAACCCTAGTGGCTTTTGATCGTTTGTTTGTTTGTTTTCCCAATTCATGTGTCAAATATTCCATGAGGCAGCTGGCTCTTCCGTCATTTTGGGCCTACTAATCTAGGGCCAATTTTTTTGTTGTATTAGTAGTGAAAAATAATTTATTTTTATTTCTTCTTTTTTTGATCATTTTATTATTTAGAAAGAAGCCTACACTAAATATGTGAGCTGAAATAACTTGCTTGATACTGAAACTTAGTTTCCACATTATTCAGATAATTTCTGCATTTGTTTTAGAATCATCTTTTCCTTTTTCATGAGAATGGAGGGGGTAAAGTTAAAAAAAACTCTCATTGAGGGTTAAGAGATTTTATTTTATTTTATTTTATTTTTTATTTTTTTATTATACTTTAAGTTTTAGGGTACATGTGCACAATGTGCAGGTTTGTTACATATGTATACATGTGCCAGGTTGGTGTGCTGCACCCATTAATTCGTCATTTAGCATTAGGTATATCTCCTAATGCTATCCCTCCCCCCTCCCCCCACCCCACAACAGGCGCCGGTGTGTGATGTTCCCCTTACTGTGTCCATGTGTTCTCATTGTTCAATTCCTACCTATGAGTGAGAACATGAGGTGTTTGGTTTTTCGTCCTTGTGATAGTTTGCTGAGAATGATGGTTTCCAGCTTCATCCATGCCCCTACAAAGGACATGAACTCATCATTTTTTATGGCTGCATAGTATTCCATGGTGTATATGTGCCACATTTTCTTAATCCAGTCTGTCATTGTTGGACATTTGGGTTGGTTCCAAGTCTTTGCTATTGTGAATGGTGCTGCAATAAACATACGTGTGCATGTGTCTTTATAGCAGCATGTTTTATAATCCTCTGGGTATATACCCAGTAATGGGATGGCTGAGTCAAATGGTATTTCTAGTTCTAGATCCCTGAAGAATCGCCACACTGACTTCCACAATGGTTGAACTAGTTTACAGTCCCACCAACAGTGTAAAAGTGTTCCTATTTCTCCACATCCTCTCTAGCACCTGTTGTTTCCTGACTTTTTAATGATCGCCATTCTAACTGGTGTGAGATGGTATCTCATTGTGGTTTTGATTTGCATTTCTCTGATGGCCAGTGATGAGCATTTTTTCATGTGTCTGTTGGCTGCATAAAGGTCTTCTTTTGAGAAATGTCTGTTCATATCTTTCGCCCACTTTTTCATGGGGTTGTTTGTTTTTTTCTTATAAATTTGTTTGAGTTCATTGTAGATTCTGGATATTATCCCTTTGTCAGATGAGTAGATTGCAAAAATTTTCTCCCATTCTGTAGGTTTCCTGTTCACTCTGATGGTAGTTTATTTTGCTGTGCAGAACCTCTTTAGTTTACCTAGATCCCATTTGTCAATTTTGGCTTTTGTTGCCATTGCTTTTGGTGTTTTAAACATGAAGTCCTTGCCCGTGCCTATGTCCTGAATGGTATTGCCTAGGTTTTCTTTCAGACAACCCCACAGCCAATATCATACTGAATGGGCAAAAATTGGAAGCATTCCCTTTGAAAATGGGCACAAGACAGGGATGCCCTCTCTCACCACTCCAATTCAACATAGTGCTGGAAGTTCTGGCCAGGGCAATCAGGCAGGAGAAGGAAATAAAGGGTATTCAATTTGGAAAAGAGGAAGTCAAATTGTCCCCGTTTGCAGATGACATGATTGTATATCTAGAAAAACCCATCATCTCAGCCCAAAATCTCCTTAAGCTGATAGGCAACATCAGCAAAGTCTTAGGATACAAAATCAATGTGCAAAAATCACGAGCATTCTTATACACCAATAACAGACACACAGAGAGCCAAATCATGAGTGAACTCCCATTCACAAATGCTTCAAAGAGAATAAAATACCTAGGAATCCAACTTACAAGGTACGTGAAGGACCTCTTCAAGGAGAACTACAAACCACTGTTCAATGAAATAAAAGAGGATACAAACAAATGGAAGACCATTCCATGCTCATGGGTAGGAAGAATCAATATCGTGAAAATGGCCATACTGCCCAAGGTAATTTATAGATTCAATGCCATTCCCATCATGCTACCAATGACGTTCTTCACAGAATTGGAAAAAACTACTTTAAAATTCATATGGAACCAAAAAAGAGCCCGCATCGCCAAGTCAATCCTAAGCCAAAAGAACAAAGCTGGACGCATCACACTACCTGACTTCAAACTATACTACAAGGCTACAGTAACCAAAACAGCATGGTACTGGTACCAAAACAGAGATATAGACCAATGGAACAGAACAGAACCCTCAGAAATAATGCCGCATATCTACAACTATCTGATCTTTGACAAACCTGAGAAAAACAAGCAATGGGGAAAAGATTCCCTATTTAATAAATGGTGCTGGGAAAACTGGCTAGCCATATGTAGAAAGCTGAAACTGGATCCCTTCCTTACACCTTATACAAAAATTAATTCCAGATGGATTAAAGACTTAAATGTTAGACCTAAAACCATAAAAACCCAAGAAATTTTATTATTTCTAAAGATATCTTTGCATTATGATTCTAGGTGCCTTCACATTTGGGGGAAAATAGATTGGTGTCAGTGTTTTTTAATGAGAAAATGAAAGAGCAATTAGATTAAAATGGAAATATTAATGTTAGTGAAAATGAATTTTACTTCCTTTTAAAAAAGAGAATTGAGAAATATGGCCTGAAATAATAATAAACATAACATTGAATCAGTGAAGGAATATATTTTTTGAAGTGCTTTAGAGAAAAAAGTAACTGCAAGGAAAGACTATCTGTGAATGACACTACTCCAAATTTTCTGCTATTCACAAAGTCCTGAAGTTGATTCAGATGCTTGACGTATTTTTACCTGTTTATTTTCAGCTGACTTAGTCACTTGAGGCAGATGTGGAAGGAAGGAAGTGTCTTTCAGTGACTCATCAGAGAAGCTCAAAATGAGTTGCCAGGAGTAAAACAGCAGAATTTTAAAGGAATTCTCTTCTTATACATTGTGCACCTGTCAACTTCAGACTAGATAAATTAATTATGCTCCAATAGGATAGCCCCAGACAGCCAACTTTTCAAGATCTATTCTTTTCTATAATCAATATAGGAATTTATCATTTAAACCTGCCTCCAAGCAAGAAGGCATAAAACCAACTGTGAAAAATCTTTGTATTCTATTCATAGTTCCTTCTTGGTGATAGGAAATTATTTTTAGTTAAAAATCAAAAATTAAAAAGAAAAATTATTATGGCTATTCTTTTTTTTTGAGACGGAGTCTCGCTGTCGCCCAGGCTGGAGTGCAGTGGCGCAATCTCAGCTCACTGCAAGCTCCGCTCCCCTGGGTTCACGCCATTCTCCTGCCTCAGCCTCCCGAGTAGCTGGGACTACAGGCGCCCGCCACCAAGTCCGGCTAATTTTTTTTTGTATTTTTAGTAGAGACGGGGTTTCACCATGTTCACCAGGGTGGTCTCGATCTCCTGACCTCATGATTCACCCGCCTTGGCCTCCCAAAGTGCTGGGATTACAGGCATGAGCCACTGCCCCTGGCCATGGCTATTATTCTTTTAAAATTGAACATAAAAGTTGAGATCAACATGTAAACTTCTATGTTCAGGCAAAGGACACAAAAACTGAAGATAAAAAGCATGGTTGGTTTAAGTGGGAAAAATCATCATTTTAAATTAAAGAAAATAAAATATTTAAAGTAAATATACCAAGCAAGAATTATAGAATTAATGTTATCAAAATGACATGAATGGTCTCATATACTAGGGAATATCTGTATATTAAAAATATAAATTACATTAATATATACTGTCAACCAACAAATTATGTTTTTAAATATATAAAATATATCATATTTAAGTTATGCTAAACAAATAACAATAATGTTTATTTTAATAATTGACAGCAATACAATCTCCAAGCCTTTCTTTCTGGTGTTTGTCAAATTTCACACACAAGAGCTTTAAAAATTAATGATAATTGCAATATTTAGAAATACTAAGTATAAGTAAAATGTGTTGTGTACTAAGCCAAATATATACAAATTTTTATGTGGAAAAGTGAAGACATAAAAACTTTAAAACTATCCCCACTTTGCTTATATGTTTTCTTCTTCATATGGTATAATCTCAATACCTTAACCTTTCCATTACTTTTCCCAGAATTCCTATTTCTTGGTTTTATTTATTGGTCTACTTTGTTAATATCAAATCTGCTCTACAAATTGGATAACCCATTTCCCAAGATGTGCATATTTCACATTATATGCCTGTATCAAAACATCTCATGTGCCCCATAAATACGTACATCTAGCAGGTACCCACAAAATTAAAAATAAAAACAATAAAAAAATTTTTAAAGACTATAAATACTGAAGGTGACAGGTGGTACAATGTACATGAAGTTTAGAGATAAGCATTTAGGATACATGATAAAATATCTCCAATGGGCAGCCTTTCTAATACCCACTATTTTTTCTGGCTATATTTAAAATATGAGTGCTCTCATTTTTGAAATAGGTAAAAACGAGATAGAGAATGAATAAATCAATCAGCTAACTATAGGGACCTCTTTAAGTTGTGAGCTTTACTGAATAAGGTCCATTCTGCAAAGATAAGAGTATTATACTTGTTTCTGACTCAACATGTCAGATCAAAGAAAAACTAGGAAATGGAACCATACCTACTAATCTGCCGCTAATTTCTGTGTGGCTTAATTACTTATTGAGTCATGCTAACAGAGATAGAAAACCTTTTTTATTTTTCTGATGCTGCAGGTTATGAAAGATCTTTATTTCCTCTTTTTAAAAATTATCTTTGGCTGAAGTTAATAATTCACATTCAAGCAAAACAAATTGGGGCTTACCTCTTTGCAAGCTGTTCTCTCTATGGGTTTGAAGGCAGAGTTCACCTTTGTTCAGAGACTTGAGCCAAAGCCAAGTCAATTTAACATTTATCTATATATTTCACTATGTCTCATGCCACATCCTGGCATTGAAATGAATTAATATTTGTATGGATGGCCATCACACACTAGTGTATATAATGTTTGAATGTTCAACAAATGAGAATAATGCCTCCTTCAAGAAAAATGACAACAAACTAGTACTTATTGCCCATTTACAGCAGAGGATAAAATTAAGTCTGCTAAGAAGAAAGTATCCTTCCATTTTACATCCTCAAACAGTTTGCCTTTTTCTCATTTGACTTTCTGATTTCAAGTAATTTTTATAAACCTCTCTTTTAAATAGTTTTAGACAAGAAGGTAGGGGTAAAAGGGGGAAAGTTTCTTTTACCAAACACACACATACATACACACACACACACACACACACACACAATTCTTTTTTGTATACTTTGACTTTGGAGGCTTGATATAGCTATTTATCTGTAACATATAATATTACTGATAACTATAATTCAAGTATACTGAATGTTTCCCCCTGTTTCTTAAGCCAGAGGTAAGTATTCCTCAAATAAATAAAATAGTTTTTATTTTCAGGGTTTTGATTTTAAGTATTTTAAATCTATAGGTTGTGAAATTTTTATTTCTACATATAATTTGATTCCATTTATATTACTTAGATATATATTTATTTATGTATTATTTGATTCCAATAATAGAATTATTATTTTAAAAATGAACATATAAGGATTTTAGCTAATGTTTTAATGCATTCTCAGCAAGAAGGAAGCATTATTATCCAAGTCAACAACCTACATTATTCATTAAATTACTCCATGGGATTGAGCTCTTTAGCCCCAAAGAATTATGTTATCTCTATTCAGTATATATGTCTCTGATAATACCTTTGTCATTTTGAAGAGTAGTTAGTAATATTTATCAAATTTATGGCCTGTATGAAGTGAGGGTGAGACTATAAATTAATTTTATCAAATTACTGAAATAACTATTATCAAAATGGGTCTCTTTTGTCTTGATTTTCAATCAGGATCCAGAGGCCAAAAGTAAAGAAATATGTGTCTAGTAACATATTCCAATGGCAGGTATTATCTATATAAGACCTGAAAAAGGAGTATTAAAAAACTTGTTTGGAATCTATATTTTGACTCGTGTTTAGGTATACATGTTTGTCAAAACTCAGTAAATGTACACTGAAGATTTATGCAATTATTTTTTACGTAAAAGCTACTTGATTGATGGCACTTGGAAAGATATATCAGTATGTGTATACTTCATTATCAGCAGCAACAACAGCAGCATATACAACATAATTATTATCCTGATAATATTTGGATCAGTGAGGCAGAAAACAAACATATGTCCATCTGTTTTTATTGTTTTTATTTTGCCTTCGTTTGTTCGTTTATTTTTAAGCTCACCTTTTAGAAAAAGCCAAAGGATTAATATCCCTACCGATGTTTGAGTTGGACTTCCGTTACATCTACTCTTGGAACATAATCATATAGAGCTTTAACTAGAATGTTGAGCACAGTAGATGCAGAAAACGATGCTGACAATGCTGTTGATATTTTGTGATAATTGTGAGTATTAGTTATATTCATAGTTATGTTCCAAGGACCAGAATTATTTGTATTCTGAAACAGAGAGAATTTCTTTACATTATGAAACCAAAAGATTGAAGAATTGAAGCACACAGTGCAGGCCAATGTGTGATAGTTTAAGATTTTTTGTGTCCCTCCCTCACCTAAACTGTGGCAATTACCATAGACACCGGTAATCTAAAACCAGGCAGCCAAAAAGAAAAAAAAAGAGAGAAAATAATTAAATAAAAATTGAGATCTCAAAAGTCTCCTTAAATTTGTAAAAGTCAAAATTGGTCAGATTAACCAGATATTTTCAAAGGAAAAAGAAATCTAGAATAACAGTGAAGTTTGAGATGCTTAGCAACTAAGAAATTTCTCCAAAGTCATTTACTTTGCAAAAACAGAGAATTCCCATAATTTACCTGCACATAGGAATATAATTTCATCTGAAGGAGCTATTAAGAGTCAGATAAATGCTTAGTGTAAAGACAAGAAGAAAGCAACCTGTTTTTATTTTGATTTAGATTTGGTGTGGCAGAGCATGAAAATTGCTTCACTGGGGTGAAACATAAGGGATCTTGAGATGAAGTCTAGATGTTAAGCTCATTTGGTATTGAGAAACAGTAGGAGGTAGGAGGTGTAAGAAGAAATGCTGCCTGTGCAAGAATAATGTGAGAAGAACAAACAAACAAAAAAAGGAATTATGAAACTCTCTATGGAAATAGAAAACTAATCAAAATTTAGAACAGTTGGTGAGAGAGAGAAAAGAAGTCAAGCAATTATCTCAAGACTTTCCCTGAAGGGCAAACTGGAAATAACTTTTAGCTGTTTAAAGAGTTCATAATTTTCCAATTGGTACTACAAGATACTAATATGCATTAATTTAACATACTAAAATAGTCAGTACTTCTCTGAGATGTTACTGTGCTAATGTAAAATGAGAAATCTCCAAAAAGCAAAATACTGTAAATTGTTTCCCAAACTTGTTTAATGAAAATCCATTTTTAACTTTGAGAATTTGGTGTAATATTTCACAAAACCATCCTGAAAATACTAATTTAAAGTAAGTGTGAAGAGTGAAGGAAAAGAATAATGACTATCAAAAATTTCCATTTCAACAAAGCCATATTGAAATGGAGGCAGCTTTTCCAGTGCTGTAAATACTGAGAGAAGTAAGTTACAGTCCTCGCCCTTAAGAGCACGTATGTGGTCTCAGAGAGAGGTCACAAAATATAAGGATTAAAACAGAAAAAAGAAGAAGAAGAAGAAGAATGACAGATAAGATATTTGTGGGATCTGCAGGAATCATATTTTCTCACTTAGTAAAATTTAAGAAGAGTCAATTTTATATTTGAAGAGCAAGAAAATTAAAATAAAACTAAGTTACTTTGTAAGAGGAAGATAAATGGAAAAAAATAGCTTGAAGACTAAACCAGTGGTAAGGCTCAAATTTGCCAGTGACATCAGAATGTTAATTATTTCAGAAGAAGTCATGAATATTAAAAGAATTTTGGGTTAGTTCAACACTTTGAATTAATTTTCTTTCATTTCCATGCTCTGCATTGATTTATCCACTCAGCGATCTCTGAATCCTGGACTCACATACTCAGTAGATTTCTTGGCTCTTTCACTGTGTCTACTTGGAGTCTAAGTCCAAGAAATGCTTTTCTAGTTTTTAAATAATTTAACCTGTTTGAAATATTAAACATTGTTGATTATTCCCTTCATTGATATGTCCTTAGTTTCCAAGATTATCTCGCTGTTGTTGCTACTTTGAAACTTCTATGTCTTCTTCAAAGGGTTCTCTCTTACTTCTAAAGATTCTCAGTTGTACTTTCTTTTCTTCTCACTTTATTCACTCTCCGTGGCTGAACTAATTATACTCTCAAGGCTTTATTTATGACTGTTTTGATTAGACCAAATAGATACTTCCAGTCTATTTTATTCTTCTGATTTCTAGAATAGGTATCTACATACCTCCTAATCATTTCAACCCATGAGCAACATAAAGTCAAAATTTGCATAATTGATGTTACCATTTTTATTTCTGCCATTTGTTTCTGCATTTCTTGTTCAATATCAATAAATACAACCTTCAGAAAACTTTTCTTCCAACACAGAAACCTGTTAGATAATACTGACTTCAACCTCTAGCCCATCATGTCCAATATGATCTCTGGCCCATTATCAAACCTGTTAGTTTTAACTTGTTCCCAAAACTAATTTCTTTTCCATTGCCTATGCCATTATTGTATTACTTTAGTTCTCATAATTTCTCACCTAGATGATTGTACCAACCAACTCAACTCTTATTTTGGTATTGTTATTGTAATGTCAGAAACTTTAGAATTCGAGTTGGATACCTGGAAGTAGCCCTTTTGACATGTAGACATTATGATACAAATCTATACAAAATGTAAGCTTTCAATAAAATTATATGGCAATGTCCCCCAGTTTCACCCTCAAGCCATACTCAACCCCTGAGTGTGGGACCATATAGGGCTGTAGAAGGTGGATATGCAGAATATATCGAAGCCGAGGGAACAGAGAGGAACTGTCTGACAGCTAAATCACATGATCAAACCAGATGACTCAATCTTTCTGAGCAAAAGTGCTCTTTATCAGCTGACAACTTTGTAGAGCCTTGAATGGTTTGTCTTTCAAAATCTGTAGTTTCTTCAGATTTTCCAGTTTATACAAACATGGAAAAATTTATGTGGGTCACAGTCTAAGTCCTGCTTTTCTCTCCAGAATCCACAGGAGTTCCTCAGTAAACTTTTTAACAGTTCGCCCAATGTATCTCATAATCTACATACCTCATATTTAATGACATCACACATTTATGATGGTGTCATTTGACAACATGACTGATTCCTTCTCAGAGGCAAATATGGTCCTAACCAAAATAGTAAAAATATTTTTGTAGCTCTTATTCTGATTACAAAAGATGTATAATTCATATGCTTATGCATACATATTCAAACAATATACAAGAGAAGGCAAAATAACATTTGCCCACAATCATGGTTCAATAAGGGGCAGAGTAAGAGGAAGAGTTAGGACACATTATGCTCACATTATTTGATAACAAAGGTGGAAGTTGTACATTTCAAATAGTTAACAGATTCATCAAAATAGCCATATCACCAATGGCCTGGAAAGTTACATATGAATCAAAGTATCCTGCTGTGTACTCTTCTATCTATAAACCACCCTCTTTCTTTTCATTGAAGTGAAATTTTTAAAAATAATGGTTCTTTTCTTTTCAATATAACAGTGAAGCATACTGATTCTCATTAGCATCAAAAATGTAGAAAACCTAATGGTGAAAATTAAAAGCAGCAAAAAGCCAACCACATCATACTTTTAATTTTGATTTATGTATTTCTATTATATTTTCCTACCTGTGTAGATTTAACCCAACATGCTGGAGGTTAAAAAAAAACAGAATAATCCAATATAATTAAATGTTCAGGAATTATTTTAAAAACTTAGTGAAACAAAAATTCATCCCCAAAACTATTTACTTGAAAAAAACTAACAAATAATAAATTATTTTTCAAATATAAACAAGACAGCAACAAAGGAGATGCTATTACTATGAGGAAAGAGAAAAACTATACAACTAAAGAGAAAATATATGAAACATTGTATAAAATATTAAAATTTTATTAATATGTATTTGAAAATTTGATAGAAAAGATTATATAGAAAGATATATTTGATATTCTATAAAATTAATGTATATGTGTATACGAACTTACAAGGCAAAGAAATTTGTATGTATGAGATCTGTTAAGTCTACAATTAATGGATAATTTTGGGTATTTTTTATCACTTCATAACCTCATGTAAGTTTTTAGTTTTTTTTTTTCTCTATGTTCTGGCACTGTTTAAAATCCAGAAGTGGGAAATAGGGAGGTTACTGTTAATTGGTACAAGGTTTCTTTTTCAAGATTATAAAAATCTTATAAAATTAGATTATGGTGGTATTTGCACAACTGTATTAATATATTAAAAACCATGAAATTGTACACTAAATATGTGAAAATCATGGAATATAAATTGTATCCCAGTAAAACTGTAAGAAGATACATACACATTATCTGTTTCTACCAAATTCTCACTATGAACATATGTGTAAATACTAGATAATACTACCAAATCAACAGCAGCAATTTATTGATAAATAAGACATCCTGATTAAAGAGGGTTTATCTCCGGAAAGCAAGCAATGATGGACTTTAGAAATCCTCACTGAAATATACTTAAAATAATATTTAAATGTTAGTCTGAAAGATATCTAAAATTACTTAGCAAAAATCAAATGTCCATTCTTTATTTGGTAACGAAACATTTAGCTCAATTTAGAATAAAAGGAAATGACTTAATCTTATAAATATATGCAACAAAAATCCACTTAATTAAAAACAGGACAAATTTTAATAAAGTCAGAAATGAAGAAATGATTTACCATTACAGTGGAAAATGTCCTCTGTTTATACAAATAAAATTATATAAATATATAAGATAAAGTAAATGCATGTAATTTATTTTCAATTTTAATTTAAAATTAGACATATAAGAATATGGGCTTTTAGAATGAAAGCACATATTGAATAAAACATAAACAATATATGAATATATAAATTTATACATTAACACAGTATATAGATATATTTAATAAATATGTTAAAAACATATATTACATATATATTCCCTAACTAGCAAAATACATCTGCTCCATGGGTTGCATTCTTGACTTAGTGAAATCTATTAGAGTAATATATTAGAGTGCAGCCAAGAAGAAGGAGAGTATTAAGTCTGTAACATTATAAGTAGGAAATGTATTTCATATACAAGTGTATACTATAGGGGAGAACATGAAGAATAATATAAGCAATCTTCCTGGGCTGTGGCTGAATCACTTTTGGTAACTTTATTTGATTTTATTCATGAATAGATATTTTTATACTCCCCTTTATTTCCTGTAAATTGAGTATTTGGAATTTATATGGTGCAATAAATAATATGATTGGCTTTCTGTTTTGTTTTTGTTTTGTAATGGTGGTAAAATATCTTCTGCTTTTGCTTTTTACAAGTATTCCAGGAAGATTGTAATGAATCTACATTCACAGCATCACCCTGTAAAACAATGTATACATCTGCCAGCTTATTTAACAAAATTTGCGTGATCTAGTTTTGACTTCATATTAATTGCAGGAGACTAAACATTTAGAACTAGTTTATTAATAGTTCAGGTATTTGAATAGTCTGGAATTTTAAAAACATTTTTCTACTAGAGTACTAGTCTTTTCTATATATATTATTTTTATGTTTGTTGACATTTTCTCTTTTTTAAAGTGTTATTTTAGAAAAAGTCTTTGATGAGATATTTATTAATATCCATGATGTGACAGGCCATATATAGAGACCCAAGGTACACAGTTGCAATCTTCAATGAACTTACAGAATGCC
This sequence comes from Pongo pygmaeus, assembly GCF_028885625.2. NCBI lineage: Eukaryota > Metazoa > Chordata > Mammalia > Primates > Hominidae > Pongo > Pongo pygmaeus. The sequence continues at coordinate 102,375,283 of NC_072387.2, forward strand.
AGTTAATGCAGACATGAAAACACCCAGTCTCAATATAAATGTGATAGGTGCTCTTTCATAACAAGCAAAAGCTGCCAGAGAGCAAAGACAAGTGTTCAACCCCTTTTTTTAATGTAGTAGTTTTTTCCTTTTTTTCTAAAATTACCTTCTTAGAAAGCCATTGCCCATCCAGAGAGCAATTAAATTTGTACTAACCTTTTGTTATAGATCATCATATGTTCTTAAAACGGTGTTAATCATCTTTCATTGTATTGCACTGTGGTCTGAAATGTCACCTGTACAATTTCTGCTCTTTTGAATATGCTGAGATAGTCTATGTATTATAGTCTGGTACGTAAGTGTTTTTTAAAAAGTATTCCCCTATAAACAGGAGAGGAAAAGAGTTTCTCACTGCCAGTTCTAAAACAAGAGAGAAGGAAACGAGAGACACAGGGAATGTTTTAATCTTTGCAATAGTCATCAGAGATCAGATAACAGGATTGACTATGCTTGATATTTATTTTTTTTTTGGTCTTAGCATGATTTTAGGATCTCTGAGAGAAAAAAAAGGGGGCGGGGGGAGATCTTGTGGAGGGATATAGCGCTATTCTAGCCCCTTTTGATGGACCGAGTCTGTCTTTTTTGTCATGTAAGTCTAAATAGATGACCAATTGTTTCTCTCAATCCAGCTTGATCAGTGATAGCATCAACATTTATTTTTTCACATTTTTAAAAATTTGTGTTTCTGTCTCACCATGTTGATGTGGTTAAAGTTGGATTTTTTAAAAAGCTACGTAGATTCTTTAGTAGGAGTTTGGGAGGAGCACTGGTAAGCCTTTTTATAAGATCAAACTTTGTATAAGAAGCCCAAAAGCACATTATAAAAAGTAAATTAGATAATACTTTACCCCTAATTGGAATCTCATTGTCTTAAAATAAAACATAAACACCTTGTGTAGCATAGAAAATCATTTTAAAGCCCCTGGCATACTTTCAAACACATTTTTAAACTTTTTCATGAATTGCAGTCTATCCTCAAACCCAGATAATTATTTTAAGTTGCTAAAAACTCTATGTTTTCCTCATCCTTCAGTCAAATTTGACATTTATTGAACATCTACTCTGTATCAGAGACAAGTACCATATAAGGGGCTAGTCATATATAGGTGGATAAGTCAGAGTTCTGAATGCGTAACTTCCACTAATGATTGTAAATTGGCTCGGGAATCAACTCCACTGGCAAGCCTGCACAGAATCACCCTCAATCAGCACTTAGGCTTACCTGGATTATGGCAGTCATCACATGGTACTGCAACTGCTTGTTTGCTCTCAGAGAGCTGGGACTCTGCATCTCCAGAGTCTGGAACAGTCTGGAATATCAGAAAATGTTCCTTGACATTTAATCAAAACTGTATTTGAGAAATAAAATTACATTCTATATCCAGATAAAAAGGAAACGATAAATATAAAGAGTTTGGAGTTCATGAGAGCAACAAGATGGGATCCAAGGTACTAAAAGAAGATTTATTTACATCATCAAGAAAACAGGTAACTGGAAAATCAAGAGAAGATTAACACCAGCAATGGAAATATTAGGTAAAAGGTAACTGCTATTTAGAGATCTGTGGCATAATTGATAGTAAATCAAGCATACAGGACTTCAGGAAAGCTGATAAGGATAATTCTTTCAATTAAAGGAAGCTATACTTCTATGTAGGCTTGGACTATAAATGCAATACATAAATTACAATGATTATCTCAATGTTCTTCATTCTTTAAAGTTAATTTATGCATTTTCTAATGAAAGAAATTAATATATGCAAGTGACATATCTCAGGGATAGTTATTTTGTAATTTTTTTGCAAAAAGTTACACAAAAGTGCACATAATTGCATAAAATATTAACCAATGCCATCCAAGTATTATATGCATTTGTGCAGTTATTATAGTCAAAATTATATAAGGGTTTATTTATGAATTCAGTAAGGTAGTTTTCTCAGTTAGGGTTATGTTTGTTATATATGCACCTTTTTAAAAACATGGTTTCTTGAAAACCTCCAATGTCTCTGAAATCAGAATATCACTGGGGTAAGCAGGGAAGGTATATATAATTTTTAGTGTTACAGGTGATTCTTCTGTACACTTCTTAAGATTGTAGATATAAGACAGGAAACAAAGCAAACTGTTGCTAACTCTTGGAACATAGCCTAAGACAACATTATTATTTAGCACATACAGTAATAGAAAAAAAGATAAAACAAATACCTGAATAAATATTGATATCTTCTCACCACATGCAGGCAATGGCATACTAAACCCCCCGAAGTGTCTTAGAGCTCCTTGTGATCCTGGTGCTGTGAAGTCAGCACGGCAGAGTTCCCTTCTGACACATCAGATTTCTAGAAAGTGTTTTTCAGGCATGATCAACAGGAAGCAAGCATCAGAAAATACTCTTGTAGTAACAGTATTCTGGTCCATTGGACATTCTGTCTAAAAGACTAGGACCTCCTCTTTCAACTCCTGCTCAGCCAGCAAGAGACCAAGGCCCACCCTTGGTGCTTGGCTTATTTCCCCTCTGAACTACAGGAGCATACATCACCCGGCAACAGATGAAAATGAAAGGTACAACTTCAACACGATGTCTTTAAGGAGGTGGAGATTCCTTAGATTTAATGGAAGAGCATAAAATGCAATGACGAAAGAGGTGAGCTAGAAATACATGCATAAGCAATGATATGTCAGCATCTGGACAGCTACCCTGACTTCCTTCAGATGCTCTTTGTAGTGTGTGTGTGTGTGTGTGTGTGTGTGTGTGTGTTGGGGTGTGGGGGGCAGGTGTACTATTTTCTGCATACTATAATGTTTTCACATCTTAAAAATCCTTTCTATCTAAGGAGAGACTGCCCCTCCTGCCACTACTCAATTCTTCGAGATAGAAGGGCCTAGCCAGGAGCACACCTTTCATTTGCAAATGAACCTATCTAGAGCCAGCCCTCCCTTATCTGGCTCTTACACCCCAACAGGCAATATTCTTTTGCGTGAATCATCCCAGGGCCAGGTACCACGTGACTAAGGACCACCCTGTTGCTTAGAGCCTACTAACATTATTCAAACTAGCTAGTCCTAAACTGGCCACCCTGACTTACCTTGCCAGGGGAAACTCAAATAAAGGCTTGGCCTAAACTTTCCCCTTGCTCTTCTGTCTTCTGATGACCCTGGTGTTTTTTCCACATGGTCCCATGTGATATCTCATGTCTGCTGTCTGCAGGGACTGTGAGCACAATAACGTTTGTTTCTGGAGCCTCTCCACTGCCTCATATGATCACATCTGACTGACCATCACACAAAAGAACATGAAAAACTCCCTGTCCCCTCTCTTCAGGCACCTAAGAGTTCAGCATTAATTTCAAAAATGCAAGCAGAAGAGGCTCTGGATTCATTTGTTTTACTACTCCCTTTTTCCACAGGATATCGCTTTTTAGCATGGATTCCTGACCTTTTTGTTTGTTATCCAGAATATGACTTTATTGGCATGAATGAAAGACAAGTATTAAGTAAGGCAATTATCTTAAATATTGTTAGCAAAATATAAACAAATTGTGATATAACCTATATTTGTTTTTTCAACATATGAAACGATAAAATCTATTAGTAAATGTAAGGACTACTTTGATTACAAAATAGTGATTTTTGATATATTGTGATAAACTGCAAATAACTGTGATATAAGAATATTGGATTTCTACTGGTGACAACGTCACAGAACCTTGTACAACAATTGTGGGTTTTGGCCTACAAGGTCTGTGACATGATTTCTGCCAACACCAGTACTGGAAATCAATATGGCCTCTACCTCACACATATTTCTAGGTCCCTTTCTGCTTTTTAACAATCAGATAAACCAGAAAGTCTCTGAATGGGCTGCAGCAGAAACAGTTAAGGTTTGTGATTGGCTGTCACATTAATGTTGGCAGTGGAAGCAGTGAGAGAAGGAGGTGGGTAAATGGAACAAGTGTAGAACACAATGGTTCTCTATATCCCCGGCATATACATTGGCAACATCACTCATAGATGAGACTCCATACCAGGCAAAAGGTGGAAAAGTCCCAGTTTAGAAACAGTCTCACCTTATTTTACACATGAAATCTTCTTTCTGCCTCAGATACAGAGAATTAAAATGATTTCCCTGGCTGCTGGGATATGCCATTCTTAAGGCAAAGGAAAGATGTGTCCGTTTTATAGTGAACCTTTAGACAGGAAAAGGCCAGTTCTCCTCAATGAATACAAATGTTAGAGAAATAGAAAATTACATATGTATGTGTATGTGTGTGTGTGTATATATATATATCTCCATCCCATCCTAACAGCCATGTCATTAAGGATACAGGAGGAGGCAATGTCTACAGTACCAAAGTACAATTCCAAATTTCTGAAGTACATTGAAAATAAAACACAATATAATTTATGCAGTTAAATCTTTGCAATTTGGACCACATTTGTGGAATGAGCATTGCCTTTGAGACGTGACCTTGGCTAATTATGCATGGGAGTAGCCATAGTAAAATCCTTCTTCAGTGAAGTAATAGTGTAACGTAATATGCACAGTCTACTGTATTTCTCAACCTACCCAAAGCAATTTTCTCTTTTCAGTAAGTTATGCTGCGCTTATTTATATATGATCATTATATTACTTGCCAGGATAATGTAAATATGAAGAATAACTAACAGGCATTTTAATTAAACCTTTTGTAATTTTAAGTCAATAAAGGCAGTATGGGTAGTGGTTGAGCGCGTGGTCTCTGGCTCATTATCCCATCTCTGCCATTTGCCAAAGATGTGAACTTGAACAAGTTACTTAAATGCTCAATGCCTTAGTTTCTTCTATTTAAAATAAGAATGATCCCAATAGAACCTCTCTCCTGAACATATTGTAAATATTGAATGATTAACTGTATGATGCAGTTAAAATAATGCTTGGCATGTAGTAAGCACTATACAAATGTCATTTATTCATTTCCACACAGGCTACATGGTCATAAATACAGAAATTTCTAGATTTCTTTAAAATGTGTAACTGTGCAGTGTTATCATTTGTACCAACCAAGTTTTCTGCTCTCTCTACAACTGATTTAGTAAAGTTGTCTTCATATTAGAAAGGTTGCCTTACATTATTTTATTAGGAAAGAAAGTTTAGAAGAAAAGAGAAGGTTTGGAGTTTCTATGGCAGGAGAGCAGCTACTTTTATATAGTTCAGTAAATCAATCTCTGCTGAGCATGAGTCTCAGAGGAGATAAAGTTGTGGATGTTTAGAAAGGAACGAAGAATGCACCGGTGAATAACACTATCCAGATCGACTGTTGTGACCGAAGAGATCAACTCATTAGATAAATATCTTCTCTTTCCTGATATGTTTCTTTATATGACTATAAACTATCAATTTTAGAGACCCACTTGATACAGTAGATGATGTGTTGCACAGTTTAAGAAGGCAGTTTTAGCCTCCAATAGGAATTCAGAAATAACTGTAATTCCTCATGGTGCCTTCAAAGAACATTCAAAATAAGGTCCAAACATGTAACACAGCAATAGTTATCAAGATTGCTTCTTACCTCCTCACCAGCTCGCCAGCTCTCAGCAATTCCACAAGCCTCAGAAAATCTCTTATGAATTTCACACTTACCCTGTGCATTTTTTGCCCAGGCACACCACTTCCTTCTTGTGGCATTCTCTCAGTACGTCGCCTCTTGCCAAGAAGTCTGTGTTCTCCTTCTACCATATTCTCTCCACTCTCAGTCCTTCTGGTGCCTGTTCACCTCACATAGGCCCTCCCGCTCTACCACCTACAAGGCTGAATGTTGAAGTGGAAGCCATTTGAGGGCACTGAGATGACAAAGAATTGTCTTTTGTATTATTTCCTGTAAAAGGGAGGATGTAGATTCCTGGTTTCTTAATATCTCTTCAAACTCTGAAATACTCTGTCTGTTAATAACCAGAGAATTTTGACCTCCTAAAACACAGTGAAGGTGACCCTATGTGGGTTTCTCTTCCTCTTGCTTCTTTATTTCTTCAATATGCTGTGAAATCATCTTTGTTTCATCATAGGTCTGGGGGCTAGATTCCAGTCCAAGAGAATTACATATTTTCAAATAACTGTTCTGAGGTTTTATAAAAGTGAATAAAGTTATCAAGAACAGTAACACACCTTGTTTGACTTTGTCTTGTATGCCTACAAAATGGCACCATACATTAAAACCATGGCATTCATACTATGAGTTTAAAAATATCTGGGGATTGCTTTTTTTGTGTGAAAACAAAAGATTTTGCCGAACGGTAAACCATCACATTATGTACCCTAGCAGGGTAGCATAATAAAAGGGAAGCTCCAAAGCACAAGACAGTTCACTGATGACCAACTCAATAATACTGTGTAACAGCAAGAGGAAGATAAAAATTCCCCCACTCCAGTTTGGTGATGGGCAGGTACCAATCAATATCATTTTTCTATAGCAGTCTTAAATTCCTGAAGACCCAGCATATAGCCAGTAATAGTAGTGCAATTATTTCTTTCTGTTTCTTGCTGTATTTCATCTATAAAGTCTATAAGATCACTTAGCTTTTTGGAATTAATATGTCCATGCAAGTGTCTCACGTAAAATAGGATATCGTGATACTGAACAGTGTTTAAAAAAGAGCCCCTCTCCCCAAAAAGCTATTTTTGTGTTAATTTTTCTATGTAAGCTTTTTATCTAATAGTTTTTAAAAGAAACATAACAGATGACTAAACATAAAAAGAGTTCCAAAGGCCATTTTCTATTTGAATTTTTCACATTTTTTTAAATGCAGTTTTCTGTTAAATTTTAACTTTCATGAATTACAATTTTTGTTGAAAAGGACTCAATTAATGCATTCTTTCTTTGCTTATACAAGAAATCATGAATATATGCTAGACTAACTACACTGTTTAAATCCAGTGCTTAATAACACATATTAGTCTGTGCTAACAAATATAGAAAAAACTAACATTTTATCAAAAGACAAAGTAAGATAGAAGATGTATTCTGGATTCCATTTTAGTGAATGAAAAACTATTCAATCTGAAGTGGTAAATAGGATTAAGTTATTTTATTATGATAATGTTATATTTATCACTGTGTTTAATTGATTCTGGTGATATGGGATAGATAAGTTTTTCTCTGACATCACCATTTAATTTCAGAGTTAATTAAACTAGTGTTATTACAGTCTTGCTACATCCTAAACACTTTCATTCATTTATGCAACATATCGCTTGTGGATCTAGAAATTTACCTCCAAAGAGAACAGTTTGGGGTGATCTTCATCATCATCCATTAATTAGTCATCAACATTTCATTATTTCCAACTACTATGCACTTAATTATTTTTTTTAAAAAAAGAGGAATTATGATACATCCCAGTTAAAAAGTCTCAGATTTTTACTGTGCTATTGCCAAGTATATAGAGAGAAATAATTCAAGAATAAAGCATTATTTTATATTTTTAAAATAAAAGTGGTTGTCAGATAAAATATGCTTTAAACATCTGAGCAGACACATGCCTTCCAGTGCTAGTTGTTCAAATTGTCACTTAGTAAGGAATAATTTCCATTTCTGCAGGTAAATGGGACCCAAAGCATCCTATTCTTCCCTGTGTCAATAGGTTTTGCATGGATCCATCTGTGAAACAAGAGATTCTAAGTAATCAGTGTCCTAGATAATGAAATTATACAATTGGAGTTTTTCTAGTGCTTTATTCACTAGCCTAATGAAGATTGAGGTATTAAAGAGAGTTGTCCATGTGTTTTGTGTTGATGTTTTAATGCAATATAACTAGACCCATTGTTATTATTTTTGTGTCTATTTTTCCTGCTTCATTTTATTTTTTGGTGTTTAATTAATTACTTTATAGTTTCAATTTTTATTTTAAATTCAGGGGATACATATACAGGTTTTTTACGTGGGTATATTGTAGGACATTGAAGTTTGGGATACAAATGATACCATCACCCGGGTGGTGAGCAGAGTACCCAATGGGTAGTTTTTCAGTCCTTGTTCCCCTTCTTCTCTCCTCCCTCTAGCAGACCCCACTGTCTATTGTTTCCATCTTCATGGTCATGTGTACTTAAGGCTTAGCTCGCATCGGCAAATGAGAATATGTGGTATTTGTTTTTCTGTTCCTGCATTAATTTGCTTAGGATAATGGCCTCCAGCTAGCACCATTATTTTGAGGCTAATTTACTTCAGATCAAGTTGGTTCAAATCCAAATAAAAGATGTTATTCTTTCCTTATCCTAATCAGAAAATTTTAGGAAATAATCAGATAAACTTTACAGTTGGCAAATCAAAGGCAGAACTGCATTAAACACCCAGATGTAAAAGGTGTGACACCTCTTCTACTCTTCTTGTATTCACTTTTAGTCGAGAAAACAGGACTCTTCTGAAAGGTAAAAATGCACTCATTTCCCTTTTAAGACTCATAAGCCATTCTGGAGTCCACTAATGCCTAAAGTATTTGTCAATTAAGCATAATTTTGCCTGAAATAGCAAGCTTTAAAGGAATACGTAAATATTTTAATGGAAAATAGATTTTGAAGACATCAACACATTTTTACATAAGTTTTCCAAAATGGGTTATATATTATTCCACTGAAGGAAAAGGAAACGAACATTTATTGAGCGATTGTACTGCTCCAGGCACTTTCACCTTGGTTTTTTAATCTCTTCTCTTAAAGATTAGTTTTATAAGTTCTATCTTTTTAAATAAAAGAACCGAATCTAAGCGGTTAAGATCTCTGTCCAGAGTCATGCAAGTAAAAACCTGCCAACCTCACTTCAAGGCCATAGTTCTTCCCCTTGGATGATGTTGTCTCACATATAGCTTTTTTTCAGTGCTACAAAGTGTTGTGAGCAAGGATTCTTAGTGCTTTGCAGTTACAGTTAAAATTAAAATAAAGAGTTAATAACTTTCAGTAAAGTTGCCCTATCTCTCAAACTAAGACCACAAGTTTTTTCCACTAAGGAAGAAACTTGGTTAGAGCACAGAGTTGTAAAATAATCATAAAAACATGTATCTACATTTTATTTCAATTAAATATGTAGAAATTTACATTCATTTGCCACACTTATGACTAAAGCAAGTGACTTTTTCTTTTTTTAGAATGGGCCTATTGATTGAAGTTTCACTTTATTTTTTGTTTTATATAAAGACAATATATTTTTCTTTCAAGTTATTTTTTTAAAAGAGTTTTTAAAGCAATATGAGTCCACATTTTTACCCTTCTATTTAGAATGTGTCTCTCCTTCCTAATTTGACGTGAACTTTTTAGTGATCAACCTTTAGTAGATATTACAATGTATTCAGTATTGTTTATGAAGTCAAATTTATTTTTGTGAACAGTCATTTTAATAATTTAATTAAATTATATAATTACAGTATAAAATACAAACTGGTGAGGAAATAACTATAACTCAACTAATGGGATCAGAGGTCTTCTTGACTTTAGAACATATTATCATTTAATCTTGATAATCTGTTAGAGGCCATGGAAAGGTGCATGTCTCAGACCACTAAAGGTCCTATACACTGTTGAAATACTGGTTTTCCAGGTAGAATTTAATAACAGTTCAGCAGGAAGATGATCCTATACTCAGAAATTGTTGAGTAGCTATCAATTTAGAAATCAGCACCTGTCATCTTCTCGTGAGTAAAAATCAAAATGTTTGGAGATATACAGAACTTGATTTAAGAGAATATTGTTTCCAGTATTTCAAATTACATTTTAATATCTTTAAAGCTAAAGGAATCACATGAAGATAAGGAGATTGAATAGAAGAATACGGAAAATAAGCTGATGCAGTCAATTCATTACATCATGGCCCACAGGCTTTCAGGGCCCCAAGGGAGTTGAAAGTTTCAAAAGTATTGATCGTGGCCCTTGAAGAGGCTAATGAATTTTAAGTCAGTCCAGCCATTAGCAAATAAATGCAATTGTCCTCAAACACACTTCAGCTTTTTCTTGATTTTCATGATAATCTGGCTCTAGTGTTATGGTTTGGTCTTCTGCAGTAACAGGATAAATAACAAATCCATCAATGCTCCAGTGTGTTCTATGTCCTCACCTAGAATGTAAGAATTTATTCTTCAGTTGTATTGACGCATTTTGATCCCAACTTCCAATTCCCAATCAGAAAGGCCAAACTACAAGAGCTAAATAGCATAATGCCAAAAATGTAAATAATAATATTAAAGAGATTACCAAATTTGTCAAACTTATTCTATTTAATTCTGAGTTTAGGTTTTTTGCTTTTTTGCTATTATTGACCTAGAGGATGATTATAATAAATATTTGATGACACACTGAAATTCTTCATGATTGACCTTTAAGGTCTGGTATATTAGCAAAACTTCCAGGGAGTCTTTGATGCCATCTACAAAGACAGCTGGCATAGAAGTTGATAAAGACTTGATACTTGGCTGCTTCTTGTTTGAAAGGATGAGGAAGTCTTTACCCACATCAGGTATTCACACAGAATGGACAGTTATTTCCTTAAAGGCCATGTTCCCAGTGCTAAAACTTTCCCGAGGCCAAAATTTCCCAAAGATTTGATGATATATAAAATACTTTTGGCATTGTCTGCTTCAACTTGTGCACAGAAAACCTATCATCTTTACCCTGTTCTTCAGCATTTGTAGGCAAAGGGGAATTTATCACTTTTATCACATAATTGGTACTGTAATGACCCAGTTCGACACAAAATTTCACAGGCTGATAATATGATTGCTGGCTGTGGAGAACAGAATAATGCCTCCTCCCCAAAGATGTCCATATTCTAATCCTAGAAACTATGAATGTGTTCAGTTACATGATCAAGTGGAATTAAGGTTATAAATGGCATGAATGCTGTGAATAAACTGATGTTAGAATGGGGAGATTATCCTGGATTAATTGAATGGGCTTAATATAACCAAAAGGGGCATTAAAAGTCAAAGAGTAAAAAGTCAGTACCATACTGATGAGATGTGTGAAATACAGGACTCTCAGATACTAGAGGAAGGGGCCCAGCAGCCAAGGAGTGGGGGCAGCCTCTAGAAGCTGAAAAGACAAGAACATGGGGAATTTTCCTTTGGCGCTTCCAGGGGAAACACAGCACTGTTGGCATTTTGATTTTAGTCCAGTGAGACTTGTGTTGGCCTCGTGACTTACAGAGCTGTAAGATCTTACATTTGTTATTGTTTTAAGCCACTAAGTTTGTGGCAATGTGGTATGGCAGCACTATAAAACTAATATATTGGTTTCTTGGCATTTCTTAATTCAGCCCAACTGATTTAAGCGAATGATAATGAAAGAAAGAAAAAGTGTAGAAATTGAAAAAAGAAATATTCAAGTTATTGGCTGAGCAATAGAGACTAACAGAATATTTAGTTTCGTTTGTTATAATATTGGCTGAGCACAGTGGCTCACGCTGATATCCCAGCACTCTGGCAGGCTGAGGCAGGAGAATCATTTGAGACCAGAAGTTCGAGACCAGCCTGAGCAATACAGCGAGACTCCATCTCTAAAAAAAGAAGAAATAAATGTTCAAGTTACTACTATTATTTATTACCAGTGCAAATAATATTTTGCCTATTAAAATTGAAATTGGGAAAAACAGTGTGTTAACCAATCTGTTCAAAGTAATTTCAAAATACCGTGAGAAAATTCTAAGTATGCCTGCTTGACAGTTCACCACACTTAGCTGAGAATGGAATATTCTTTGCACAAAACTAAAAGAAAAATTTAACTATAAGTAAAAAAGACAATTAGATTTAGTATTGCTCAGCATGGGAGAATACTTTTTATTTGTCCTGTGTCAGTTTATGACAAAGACATTTCCAGCTTGGTTTGTTTAAAATATATTTGTGCCAACAGACTATTTAGTTTGTTATAACATTCTCATTTAGGTTTCTAAGTTTCAAAATGTCTTAACGCAACAATTTTTATTTTACTGACAACACTCCATTTGTTTTGAATAAATATATGATCATACTAATGATAACATGCATTTGTGTTCTTATGACTGTGTGCTTGTGATCATACCACTAAGGGCTGGCCCTGTACTAAGTGCTTTATAAACATTAGTTCATTTAGTCCTCATAAGAAATCAGTGAACACAATGTTATTATTAATCCCACTTTAGAACTAGGAAAATCAATGCACAGAGAGGTTAAGTTATTTGCCCCACGTCCAGCAGCAAGCAAGTGGTGGAGCCAGGAAGGTATGCACTGTCTCTGCTCTCCCTCTAGGTCAGGCATATTCTATACATTTCATATGCATTGTTTCTTTTTTTTAATTTTATTATCATTATACTTTAAGTTTTAGGGTACATGTGCACAATGTGCAGGTTAGTTACATATGTATACATGTGCCATGCTGGTGTGCTGTACCCATTAACTAGTCATTTAGCATTAGGTATATCTCCTAATGCTATCCCCCCCCCTCCCCCCACCCCACAACAGTCCCCAGAGTGTGATGTTCCCCTTCCTGTGTCCATGTGTTCTCATTGTTCAATTCCCATCTATGAGTGAGAACATGCGGTGTTTGGTTTTTTGTCCTTGCGATAGTTTACTGAGAATGATGATTTCCAACTTCATCCATGTCCCTGCAAAGCAGTTCATATGCATTGTTTCAATGAATGCTCACACTGTCCTCCTGTAGGTACTATTGTTAACTCCTTTGCAAAGGAGGAAATTGAGGCTTAAAGAGGCTAAGTGACTTGCTCTAATCACTCCGTTCCACAATATTTTATTCATCAAATAAGCCCTTGTGTTGTATGTTACATTATTTTGACGGCATGCCAGGATCTAATTGTACTAGTTACATAGCTAGAACATAAAATGCTTTTTGAAATAGGAGCTCATAGCAACCCAGTCTTTGCCTTATCTTAGAATGTCTTGTTTGTGCTAAATAAAATTGCCAGCCACTAAATATGGGTCTTGGAAATAGCAGAGGATGTTATCAAAAACACCCGAACACCTGGCTAGAATGAACAGGAAATAGGACAGAGACATTACCCTCTCCCCTAACAAAGCAAAACTAAATTCTGTTTTGCAAGCCCAGTGCACCAGGATTACAAACGTCAGGAAATAGAATTTTAATGCCACTGTACATCTGCTAGAAATTGGCCTTTTCCTTTAAAAAATTCTAAGACACATTAGTGTTTTAAAAGTGGATTTATATTGCTTACTTTGATTATGAACCGATACAGCGCAGAACTATCAGGAGCCTGGCTCCTTTTAAAATATAAACAGTTACACTTTGTTCTTTCCTTCCTATAATCTCTTTATGATCAAGTGCAGAATATTTCAGTCTGCAATTTCCAATTTAATTCTTGTCCTCGTTTGAGCTATTAAATTGGACTCCATTTCAGCAGCAACTGAGCTGACACTCGATCTTCTATTACCAATGACTGTGTATAGCCATCTGCTTCAACGATTTTTACCATATGTGTTTTTAAAAAGACAATGTTTTATATATGCTTGCTGTAGGTAATATTTGACAATCATAAAAGAAGAGCAAAATCAGAGTCAGCTGTAAAATTGGAAGGAAAAATTAAAATCCTAAAAATATATTTGAAATCCCAAGAGTTAATATCGGTGTATTTTCTATAATTTCTAAGTCAATTCAAGTAATCTTGTACTTGATTGTAATCAAGTACAATTTGAAGATATTAGTTTCCAAACTGAAAAGAAAAAATTCATCACAGATCATGATCTGTGGTTAACATTTTAAATAATTTAGATTAACATTTTAAAAATTGATCAAGTCAATTATGATTTGAGATAATTTTTTATTTTCAATTTACTGAGAGGGTTGTTAAATAATTTCCTTGGCCATGCAGAATTTAGTTTGGGTTCCTCCAAAATATTTTAGTAACATACAAATAAAGGTTATTTAATTTAAACCTTTTAGCAGATATTGTTCTGTAACTCAAATACAAATAAATTTTCTGATTTCTGTTTAAAGATTTATTTTACTTAGTTGATATAATTAACCTTCAATTAATTAATGTTATTAATATTGTGATATGTTTATATGTGAAAAATGGTGAGATCAAGTCCAAAAAAGTGGATATGGAGGAAAATCCATATACAACCAACACAGCAGAACCTACCAAATATTCAAAAGAAAGGGTGTCTGAATTGAAATTTAACTACAATTATACCTATTCATATTATTTTTATAATTTACATCTATTTTTATGGCACCTTTACATTGCTAGAGTTGATCCTCACAACAGCCACATAAAATGCTGAGTTCAAATATCGTCTTAATTTTACCAATATGGACGCTGAAGCTCTGTGCAATAAACAAATTGCCAAAAGCCACATAGCTGGCGAGTGACTGCTCAATACTTTTCTCCTCCTCCTTTTGATTCCAAGTTCCAGGCCCTTCTCACCAAGACTTACCACCATCTCTTTTGACTCTTATGTCTAACATAGTTGGGGAGACATCCTCAGCATTAAATGTTCCCTTGGGGAAATATACAATCAGTTGTTGCATACATGATCTGAGAGGGGGCTAGTTTTGTCCATTTCTGAAAATTTGAGAGGAGCATACAAACAGCTGAGGCAAGGATTCTGCGAATAATTAGACTCATATCTCACAGGTCATAAATTGTTGCCACATACATGGTTCCCATTCTATTCTCACCATAATCCTGAAGTATAGAGAGACAGCAACTTTGTGCATTTCATAATAGAGCAAATTGAGGCTTACGAGTTGGAGTGAAACGACTTGAACAGGATGACACAAGCAGTAAGTGAAAGGAGGAGCCAGGCCATGTGCCATGGTGTATATTAAAATGCCTTTCTGGTATCAGTGTGCTTCGTGATCCTTTCAATTATATATATTTCCCAATAACCTGATTAATTATATGTATTTCCCAATAACCAGATTGCATATAAATATGAAACTGCATTCCAAATCCAAATATGGCAGATTCATTTGGAATATCCATTATTTCAAGGATTACTTTTAATATTACAAAAGTGCCTTTCCGGTATCAGTGTGCTTCGTGATCCTTTTAATTATATATATTTCCCAATAACCAGATTAATCCACTAAAATATAAATATTAAACTGCATTCCAAATCCAAACATGGCAAACTCATTTGGAATATCCATTATTTCAAGGATTACTTTTAATATTACAAAAATGTGAGCTCGTAATCCCAGCACTTTGGGAGGCCAAGGTGAGTGGATTGCTTGAGACCAGGAGTTCGAGACCAGCCTGGGCAACATGGCGAGGTCCCATCTCTACAAAAACTAGAAAAATTAAATGAGTTTGGTGGTGCCTGTGGCCCCAGCTACTCAGGAGGCTGAGGTGAAAGGATCACCTGTGCCCAGGAGGTCAAGGCTGCAGTGAGACATGATCGCAACACTGCACTCCAGCCTGGACAACAGAATGAGCCCCTGTCTGGAAAAAAGAAAAAAAAAAGTAAGCCGTTAGCCATGTGAAATCTTCTTAGGCTATAAATCTACTTCATCTAGATTAAAAAAGATTATTGATAAACTTTTATTTTTCTGATTGAGATGTTTGAAAATAAGCATGTTCATATTTGAAAATACATTTGTTTTTGTATAATATTGATTTTTCTTCAGAATTAAATATCTGGTCCGAGTTGACTACATAATAGAACTATCATCTCTTCATTTTCATAGTAAAAATACTATGTAAAAAGAGACAATTTTCCCAAATGACCTTCTTTGTCAGGAAGCTTTCTCAGTGTTCAACCATTGTTGTCCATTTTTTAACGGTATCACCTTTTGTTGGGACATTTTGGCCTTTTGCCAAAAGCTGAATACCATCATTCTTTGTTGTGTTCTTTGTTCTGCTTTCGGCAGGGAAGATGGATACTGCTGTGGTGACCCTGGCCTCTGGTAAGGAAGGCACACTGATGTCACAGAAGTATTTCTGTTAGATATGGTTGGGTTCATTAGGCAAAAAGAGGGGTTTCTTTTTTAAAATAAAATGACATTAGGGTTTCTTTATACCGTGATCAATGCTAAGAATGAAGCTCTAATAATCCTTTAAGAATAAAAGACAATGAAAAAAGAGTTCTTTTTTACATTAACCTTTTTTCCCAAGATGTTCTTCCTCAATATATTATCTCACCATATGACACAAAATGTCTAGCTTCATGATTTATCATTCTGTATATAACCGAAAGCAAGAAATATCTGTTAGCAAAATAACAGCAAAAACTCAACCATTTTACTAGGGGGATTGCAGTTCTCTATTCCTGTAGCTCCTCCCAAAACAATAAATCAAATGGTAACTGCCTATTATAACTATTAGAGAAAGATTAGATATATAGATATGGACTTCTTTGAGATGGTAAAGCACAAATCTCTCAAGTTACTTTTCATTTTTCAAAATAAAAAATAATAAGTTGGCTTCGATGTGATCAATTTAACTTTACCAATAACTGTTCTCTGGACCAATGCTTAAGTTTTATGAGTTTTTTTGGAAGTGTACAGAGGTTGAATTTTATCAAAACTATCATGACATTAATCCAGGTAGACGACTATCTCTCCCTCAAACTTTCACTAGCAAGTGGTTTTAAAGATTGTGGCCACTGGTCTGATGGGAATTTATGGTAAATAAAATGTATGTGTCAGTTTCCTCAGGTGTGCCTAATAACGGTATTTAACTCAAAAGCGTATAGTGAGCATTTAATAGGTTCATGCATCTAAACCATTTTAAGGGTAACTGGTACTAAGCTGTTAGCTATTATATTAGTAGTACAGTTATGAGAGAATTAAATTTAAAAAAGTAGTGCTGAACATTTATTGCCTCATTGTACTACTCCAGAGACAAGAAGGCAGATGATTTTCAATTATACAATGTTTTTCGATTATGATTTCTTAGATTCTGTTATAGTTTTCAATTTCTCGCCTCTCAGCTTTTAATTCATTCTTCAATATTTACTCTGTGCTAATGAATGGGATGGATTCCTTTAAGCGTTTCTCCCGAACAGTGAGTACATTGTTAAAATTTATCAGTAGAGGGCGATATAGTGACATTACAGGAGGAAGAGGGCTTCTGCTGGTTCAGGCGGTTGCACCCTTGGTCAGCAGAGCATGTGTGAAGACAACTGGTCATAGCTCCTACCATGTGGCTAAAATGCGTGCTCCCTTGGCAACTTTGCAATCCCGGGCTAGCCTAGTAACTCCTTCCTACAGCCCTCCCAATGTGGACACTGCGTATTCCAGTTGTCATCAGCAGCATACAAATGTCTTCGTACATGCCCAGTTGCAGTCCACCTGCACCCTGAAGAGGGACTTCTTCTTTGCTTGTCTAGCGAATGTGCATCAGATCTGGTCTGGGCAAACCAACAAACTTGTCCGTCATCCAGTGAACAGCAATCGCACCTTCTCCAACCTCCAACAAGGCCTGAACCTGAGCCCTGGGGAGGGGAGGTATCCTTCCAAGTTTGTCTTTCCTAAATTACTCTCCCTCAGGCCTAAGATACCTTTTAGCTTTCCACTGCACCTGGTAGTTATGTTACTCTCATTGCTTAATAATTCTTCATAATAAAGCTTCTCTTGTTTAAAATACTACAAGTCTGTCTACGGATTCAACTCAGAGTGATACAGATAAAGTAGAAATCATTTTTGCCAAGGAAATGACTTTTATCTAAATCCTGAAAGAGAGCTGCTCTTTTGAAACAACTCTGCTAGCACCTTTTCAGAGTGCATCCATCTAGAAACTCATTTAATCCTCTAACAACCCTATTTCTTGGACAGGGAAAATTGAGGCAATACCTTCTTCAAATCATTCCGAAGCTAATAAATTAATTTTTTTCAAAGTTTGTTGTATTTTCATCTGAAGAGTTTCATTCAGTGTCTGGAAAATAGTAGTCTCTTTATAAGTATTATACATTGTCATAATTGATATGAACCATCAGAAAAATATTCATCATTCTCTCTCATAGTATTGGGTTTTCTGCATGTGCCTGATGATCTTTGATTCTCTATTTATATTCATGTGAAAGAAGTAGATTACTGACACACATAGCTTCTGTAAGATTTTGTTTCAGTTGTGAATGATTTCATCAGCAGCAGCTCTTTCTTCTGAGTGGGCAGGCTGGCTCTGAACTCTATGTGCAGACAGACGTGTCAAGACACCTTTGAGGTGAGCAGGAGAGCAGCTGACATTGCCGTAAAATGCCAGAGAATCATAATAAATCAAAGGACTAACCCTACTCAGGAAGAATGTTTACTACTTGAGAGTGCTATTTGCTGGTCTTATCTAGCAAGAAGGTCAGGAGTAAAGACACTTCTGCCAACTTTTATCTCAGAATGGACCAAAAGGAAGGAAGAGAAAGGGAAGCTGGAAAGAGATAGAAACTATTCATCCACAAAACCTCAATGATTTCCCTGATTTCTGTTCCATTACAGCTTTGCTATACTCAATTGCTCACATGAAGCTTAAAACCTCCTGAGGCGCTACCCTTGGCAATAGTTTCCATCTTCTCTACTCCTTCTGCTCCCTTCTGGGCAAATTTTGGACAACTAGCAGCTCTGTTCTCTTTTATTCTTATAATGGTGTACCTGATTGAATAGTGATTGCCAAAAAAATATGTTCAAGTCTTGACTCCTGGTAACTGCAAATTTGATCTTATTTGGAAATAAGGTCTTTGCAGATGTAATTAACTTAATAAGCTCAAAAGGAGACCATCCTGGATTTAGGGTCCTAATACCAGTGACTGTTATTTTTATAATTAAAAGAAAAGGTGATTTGAAACACAGACACATTGGGGAAAAGGCCAATCATGCAGTGAAAATGGACGTAAAAATTGGAGTTATGCAGCCACAAGTGAGAGAACACTTTCAGACACTAGAAACTGGAAGAGGCTGGGACTCTCCCAGAGCCTGCAGAGGGAACCTGGCCCTGCCAACACCTTGATTTTGGACATCTGGCCTCCAGAACTGCACGAGAATGCATTTCAGTTGTTTTAAGTCACCTAGTGTGTAGTAATTTGTTATGGCAGCCCTAGGAAACTAATATAAATAGAATCCCATTAACTTCCTGTCTTTCAGAAGTCCTCCAAAAATCTCTGTGCTGCTCATGTAAACCCTGGGCCCATATTCTTCTCAGTACTGCTGTGTATTTATCTCATTTTGTTTCTCTTGACTAGGACAGAAGTGAACCGGTTTCAGTCTGCATTGAAATTTTTAAAATAATATTTAATATTTAACTCCAGTTTATCTTCAGTCTTTCCCTAGAAGCCAGATTCAGATTCAGGCTAGATTGAAGAGAAAGCATTCAACTACAAGAAAAGAGATTTAATTTTTGTTTCCCTGGCACATAGGGTATGCATTCCACAGATGCAATGGCGTCAGACCAAGTGCATTTAAGATGAAAGCCAATCAAGACTGACAGGTTTGACAACTTCTTACTCAGCTTCAATGGCCCCCATGCCATCTCAATCATAAAGGTGTGTATGTGTATGTGTATATTCAGTTTCTAATTCTTCCACTGGCATTGTTTCCCAAAATCCCTCCAGATATAATGAATACTAATTTTAATTTCAGTCAGAATAAGTATAAATTCAGTTCTCTTCATAACATTAGTTTTTGACTTCAAACCTTCAGAGACATAAATGCGTTTTATGAAAAGCTCCTGCTATTTCTTTCCTCCAGCAAAAATCATGCAGTGATCTGTTACTGCCAGTGAGAAATTAGATATGTAAATGGGAAGAGAGCATTTGAAGGCAGACAGTACCTAGGAATGGATGGGCGGTCGCTTGGGTTTTTCTTCATTAAGACATTTTAAAGTTTAGTTCTCAGTGTGAAGATAATTTAAATTGAAAGAATTTTTGTACCTTGACACTGCAATAAGTTCCCTGTACATGCATAAAGTTTTACAAATGAGAAGCCATGTGGCACTTCTGCTAGAGCAAGGTGTTCATCACTAAAGCAACAGAATATTCCTTAAATATCCCCCTTTGATGTCAGAGCCTGAAAATTAGACATTAAAAATGAATAACCCTGCAACTCTAAGAAAAATTAGAGCAAGTAAAATATAATTTAATGAATCCCTGTGTGATAGGAAACCATAGTTCAAATCATTTGATATCAGAAAATACCATCCATCCCTTAACCTCAAAATATGTTAAAGCCAGCTGAAATCACATGACTTTCAGTAAAATTTCTCAGACAGTTCCATCCCACGTTGATCTCTTTCTCCAAAGACTTTATCTGTACTTATCTATGTCAATCATAAACTTGAAATCATGTACCATCTTGAAGCACTATCTAAACTACTTCACCTGTATATAGCTTGTTTTCCTATTGCAATTACAAATTCAATGGAGTAAACAACTGTATCTTAATCTTCTTTTGTATCCTGCAATGAGTACTTTTTTAAAAAATTGAAGTGATGTAATCTTCAAAATAAAGTGGATCATTCAGACACATTACCATTTTAGCTAGCAAATTTCCAAGATAGTAGGCTGTGTGATTTTATCTGCAATATTAAAAGCTATAAAAGTTCACCTACTTTTAGTCATAAGTCGTTGGGAAAGTCATGTGGGTATATTATATTCAAATCCACATCCTATCTGCCATGCTTCTCTGTTGAATTCTCCTCTTGGAGACTTTGGTTCCCTTTACTTAGAATAATTGTGAAGGTAGGTCTAAAAAATAAATGAGAAGACCTGCATTTCACCAACCCATTACCCAGTCATCAATCTCGCTTTAGTCCAGAGTTGGCAAGCTATTAATCGCTCCATTTTGGAGCAATAATATGTTCCAAATACTATATAGCTAGATAGATAAACATAGACATGAATGTATGTATGTATGTATGTGTGTGTGTGTCATTGACCTTGAAAGTCTGGTATTATTAGCCTTGTTTTGCAGTTACATAAATAGCTTTCTCAAGGTCATAGACTAACTAAACCAAGATTCAAACCTCAATTTCCAAAATCCATGTGGTTTACGTTAAGTCACCTCCCTTGCTAGTAAAGCTTCATATTTCAGATCCTACAAAGATAAATTAAAACTGGAATGGACTAAAATCTCTTTGATTTCCTGAGTTTATAAGTTTTGCTTTCATTTATTTAATTAATATCCTGCAAGTCACAAAGTACAAAATCTCATCATGAAAAGCAGTGAGTAAAAGTCATGTGAGAGCAAGTTTACAGAAGCAAAAGTAAATAGCATAAGAAACAGAGACTATGCAAGAGATTGGTCTGGTTACAAGAAAAATAAAACAAGGAGCAGAAAAAAATTTTGAAAAATAGGCAATAAAGAAGTGGCTTTATTATGTTGTTTCTGAGTCCAAATGATACTGGCACATGCATTATTTTAGACTTTTTAAAAAGATTTTGCACATAAGTGCAGTTGGGAGTCAATAAGGAAAGACGATGCAATGAAGGTTTATTTGTGAAAATAGTTGTGATTGCAAATGCTGTAGAACTTGCAAAATCCTGAATGTACTTACCATAAGATTGGCCATTGGCTCCCAATTTCATCCTAGCATCCTTTTATACTCCACATGTAAGCAAGATCATGTGGTATTTGTCTTTCTGTGCCTAGTTGATTTTACGTGATGCCATATCCTCCATGTTTATTCATTTCATTGCAAATGACAAGATTTCCTTCATTTTTAAAGCTGAAAGGTATTCCATTATGTATATGTATCACATTTTCTTTATCCATTCATCCATTGATGAACACATAGGGTGATTCCGTATTTTAGCTCTTGTAATAGTGCTGCAATGAACAGGACAGTGCAGTTATCTCTTTGATATACCAATTTCATATCCTTTAGAAATATATCCAAGTGGTAGAATTACTGGATCATATTTTCTATTTTTAATTTTTGAGTAAGCTCCATACTGTTTTCCATAATGATTGTACCACTCTACATGCCAACAAACAGTTAAAAAGTTTCCCCTTTCTTCACATCCTCACCAATACTTGTTGTCATTCAATTTTTTGATATTGAATGACATTCTAGCGGATGTGAGATGATACCTTAGTATGGTTGTAATTTGCATTTCCCTGATGATAGGTGATGTTGAGCATTTTTATACCTGTTGGCTATTTTTATGACTTCTTTTGAGAAACGTCTATTCATATCCTTTGCCTAATTTTTATCAGATTTTTTGTTTTCTTAGTTTTGAGTTCCTTATATATTTTGGATATCAACCCATTACCAGATGCATGGTTTCCAAATATTGTCTCATATTCTGTAGATTGTCTCTTCACTCTGTTGACTGTTTCCTCAGCTATGCAGAAGCTTTTTAGTTTGATGCAATCCTCTTTGTCTATTTTTGCTTTGTACTTTTGAGGCCAAATCTAAAAAAATTATTGCCTACATCAATGTCATATAGTTTTGCCCCTATACTTTCTTCTAGTGGTTTTATAGTTTTTGGTATTAGCGTTAAGTCTTTAATCCATTTTGAGTTGACTTTTGTATTTGGTGTAATACAAAAGTTGAATTTCATCCTTCTGTATGTGGTTATCCAGTTTTCCCATCATCTCTTATTGAAGAGACTGTTCGTTCGCCATTGTGTGTTTTTGGTACCTTTATTGAAAATCAATTGACCAAAAATGAGTAGATGTTTTTATTTGTTTATGCCTGTATCATACTGTTTTGATTCCTATAGCTTTAGAGCAGATTTTGAAATTGGGTTATGTGATTCTCTCAGCTTTGTTCATTTTGATCAAGTTACTTAGGCTATTTGAGATTCCATATAAATTTTAGGATTTATTTTTCTATTTCTATAAAAAATATCATTGGAACTTTGACAGGGATTACACAGAATCTGTAGATTGTTTTGGGTGGCATAAACTTTCAACAGTATTAAGTCTTCTAGTTCATGAGCACGAGATATCTTTTCATTTATTAATATCTTCTACAATTTCTTTCATCAATTTTTTGTACTTTTCAGTGTGCGGATCTTTCATATCCCTGGTTAAATTTATTCTTAAGTAATTTTTTGTAACTGTTGTGAGTGGGGTTGTGGTCTTCCTTTTCTTTCAGATAGTTCATTGTTACTGTAGAAACATCCTTATTTTTGTATGTTAATTTTTTTATCCTGCAACTTTACTGTATTCTTTATTACTTCTAATAGTTTCTTTGTGGAGGCTTTATGATTTTCTGTATATAAGATCATATCATCTGCAAGCAATGATGATTTAACTATTTTCCTTCCTATTTGGACACCTTTTATTTCTTTCTCTTACCTAACTGCTCTGGCTAGGACTTTCAGTTCCATGTTGAATGAAAGTGGTAAGAGTGGACATCCTTGTCTTGTTCCTGATCTTAGAGGAAAAGCTTTCAACTTTTCACTGTTAAGTATGTTAACTGTGGGCTTGTCGTATATGACCTTTATTGTGTTAAGGTATATTCATCCTGTTCCTAATTTATTGAGAGTATCTATCATGAATGGATGTTAAATTTTGTCAAACACATTTTCTGCATCTATGGAAATGATCATATTATTTTTGTCCTTTATTCTGTTAATGTAATAAATAAGATATATTGATGTGTGTATGCTGAACCATAACTGCATCCCAGGGATAAATCCCACTTAATTATGAAAATTATCTTGCTATTTAAACTGGTAGCTTCATAATTCCTACTCTGTCAGTCAGTTTACCATCAGAAAGCAGCTATCACAAACAAATAAATGTAATTGGAGAAGATTGCATATAGAGCCTATTTTAAAAGTGAAGAACAGCATATAGGAAAAGAACAGAAGTTAGTGAAGTGCCCTGTTCTAGTGACAGTGGAGTCACTAGTGTCTCTAGGCTGGAATAGGCTAGAAGAGGATTTTCTGGAACCCAGCATGAGACAGTTGTAAGGAAAGGGCCATCTTGAGAGGAGCTTGGGCCTATGAAGGACACATGCAGTCTGAGGTTACCAGGCAAGAAGCTATCCAAAAGAATAAGTTCCGGAAGAGTTTCCTCTTATCTTCTCAAACCCGGTGATATGGTTTTGCTGTGTCCCCACCCAAATCTCATCTTGAATTCCAAAGTGTTGTGGGAGGGACCTGGTGGCAGGTAATTGAATCATGAGGGCAGGTCTTTCCTGTGTTGTTCTCATGATAGTAAGTCTCATGGGATCTGATGGTCATTATAAGGGGGAGTTTCCCTGCACAAGCTCTCTCTCTGCCTGCTGCCATCCACATAAGATGTGACTTGCTCCTCCTTGCCTTCCACCATGATTGCGAGGCTTCCCCAGCCACATGGAACTGTAAGTCCAATTAAACCTCTTTCTTTTGTGAATTGCCCAATGTTAGATATGTCTTTATCAGCAGCGTGAAAAGGGACTAATACAGTACATTGGTACCAGTAGAGTGGGGCATTACTGAAAAAAATACCCAAAAATACTGAAGCAACTTTGGAACTGGGTAACAGGCAGGGGTTGGAACAGTTTCGAGAGCTCAGAAGAAGACAGGAAAATGTGGGAAAGTTTGGAACCTCCTACAGACTTGCTCAATGGCTTTAACCAAAAGCCTGATAGTGACATGGACAATAAGGTCCGGGCTGATGTGGTCTCAGATGGAGATGAGGAACTTCTTGGAAAATGGAGCAAAGGTGACTCTTGTTATGTTTTAGCAAAAAGACTTGCAGCATTTTGCCCCTGCCCTAGAGATGTGTGGAGCTTTGAACTTGAGATAGATGATTTAGGGTATCTGGCAAAAGAAATTTCTAAGCAGCAAACCATTCAAGAGGTGACTTCGGTGCTGTTAAAGGCACTCAGTTTTATAAGGGAAGCAGAACACCAAAGTTCAGAAAATTTGCAGCCTGACAATGTGATAGAAAAGAAAATCCATTTTCTGAAGAGAAATTGAAGCTAGCTGCAGAAATTTGCATAAGTAACTAGGAGGTGAATGTTAATCCCCAAGACAATGGGGACAATGTCTCCAGGGTATGTCAGAGGTTTCATGGCAGCCCTTTCATCACAGGCCCAGAGGCATAGGAGAAAATGGTTTCCTGGGCCAGGTCTAGGGTCCTTGTGCAGCATGCAATCTAGGAACTTGGTACCCTGAATCCCAGTCCCTCCAGCCATGAATAAAAGGGGCCAACGTACAGCTTGGGCTGTTGCTTCAGAAGGTGGAAGCCCAAAGCCTTGGCAGCTTCCACGTGGTATTGAGCCTGCAGGTGCACAGAAGTCAAAATTGAGGTTTGGGAACCTCCACCTAGATTTCAGAAGATGTATAAAAATGCCTGGATGCCTAGGCAAAAGTTTGCTGGCGGAGGGGGTAAGGGGGGACTCATGGAGAACTTCTGCTAGGGCAGTGTGAAAGGGAAATGTGAGATCAGAGACCCCACACAGAGTCCCTCCTGGGGCACCATCTAGTGGTGCTATGAGAAGAGGGCCACTATCCTTCAGACCCCAGAATTGTAGATCCATTGACAGCTTGTACCATGTGCCTGGAAAACCACAGACACTCAACACTAGCCCATGGAAACACTCAAGATGGAGGCTGTACCCAGCAAAGCCACAGGGGTAGAGCTGCCCAAGACCATGGGAACCCACATCTTGCATCAGCATGACCTGGATGTGAGACATGGAGTCAAAGGAGATCATTTCGGAGCTTGAAGATTTGACTGTTTTGCTGGAATTTGGACTTGCATGGGGCCTGTAGCCCCTTTGTTTCAGCCAATGCCTCCCATTTGGAATGGCTGTATTTAACCAGTGCTTGTACCCACATTGTATCTAGGAAGTAGCTAACTTGCTTTTGATTTTACAGGCTCATAGGAGGAAGGGAATTGCCTTGTCTCAGATGAGACTTTGGACTATAGACTTTTGAGTAATGCTGCAATGAGATAAAACTTTCCGGGACCATTGGGAAGGCATGATTGACTTTGAAATGTGAGGACGTGAGATTTGGGAGGGGCCAGGACAGAATAATATGGTTTGGCTGTGTCCCCATCCAAATTTCATCTTGAATTCCCACATGTTGTGAGAGGGACGAGGTGGCAGGTAATTGAATCATGGGGGCAGGTCTTTCCTGTGCTGTTCTCATGATAGTGAGTAAGTCTCACGAGATCTGATGGTAAGTGGGAGTTGTCCTGCACAAGCTTTCTCTTTGCCTGCTGCCATCCACATAAGACATGACTTGTTCATCCTTGCCCTCTGCCATGATTGTGAGACTTCCCCAGCCAAATGTAACTGTAAGTCCATTTAAACCTCTTTCGTTTGTAAATTGCTCAGGCTTGGGTATGTCTTCATGAGCAGCGTGAAAACTGAGTAATATGCCTGGCTAGGTTTACAGAGCTTAGTTTATGTGCTGATGCTAATATTTGGTAATGGGTGCTTAAATGTATTGTGAACATACAACTCATGAAGACTGTAGTGACGGATTAGTCGTGTCTGCTTTCAATATGAGAAGACAGAATGGTGTCAAGCTTGCCAAATATTTTCCAGTGTGTTCCCTGAAAACATTATGGTTAGAGAAACTGCAAGGAAATTTCTGAAGCAATTCTGAAGTGAAGAGTGAGTTCTCACAGGTGAGGCTGAAAGATATTCATGCATAAGGCATAGCATGTGCAAATATCCAGAGAAATAAAAGACCGTGCACTATTCTTTTTTCTTTTTTTAATTTTATTTTATTATTATTATACTTTAAGGTTTAGGGTACATGTGCACAATGTGCAGGTTAGTTACATATGTATACATGTGCCATGCTGGTGTGCTGCACCCATTAACTCGTCATTTAGCATTAGGTATATCTCCTAATGCTATCCCTCCCCCCTCCCCCCACCCCACATGGATGAAATTGGAAATCATCATTCTCAGTAAGACCATGCACTATTCTTAGAATTGCAAGTACCCACAATATGAACAGAAAGCATAACATGTGAGAACAAGAATGTGAGAAATAGGTCCAGTAAAGCAGGCTGCATTTAGGTAATGAAAAGCCTGGAAGCCTAGCATGTGAAGTTGGGTTTTTAGCCATGGGTTGTCCTGATGAAATTTTGCATTTAAGCAGCCACTTTGGCGTCAGTGTGCAGAATGAACTGGGGCAATGAACAGAGTAAGTGTAACCAACAAAGACGACTGAAGAAAAACACCCAGTGAGCTCAGCTTTACTTAGTTAAGCTTCACATTTATGGGTGGCCAATCTGTACTGATTCCAGGGTAGGTGCCAAATAGATGGTTGTGAATATGACACAGTCCTGCCCTGCCCCTGAAGATCTTACAGGAGAGATAGGCAATTTCTCCAAGTGCCCCGGGAGCAGAGGGCTAGGAGAGAAACAGAAATGAGGGTGAAAGAGATCAAGCATGACCATTCTCTATCAGCAAGGCCAGTACCAACTCCTGGGACTTACAGAGTTCCCCAGAGCTTTCAGCATTTCTAAACCAGTTCCTGAAGACGTCCCAGTACACTTGTCTATATGTCTTTCTCTCTTGCATACACACACACATGCACATGCACACACATGCACACACACTACATACACAGGAACACAGTTTTACTTAATGAGCTATTTTCTTCTTGAACCATCGATCAAAAACATCTCCATCGGCATCTCCTAATTAGTTGAGAGTTAGTAAATACACATAATTGAGAAGATAACTGTTATTGTACTTCTAAGCAAAACGTTGACCAACCTATCTTGTATTAAAAAAAGGAAGAAAAATTATATTTCCCTCTTTTCCTTCAATAATATGAATTGGCATTCTGTATAAAGAGCTAAAATATAAAGAAAGTTAATAACTACTTACATTTACAAAATTATAAATGGTAACACATATTATGTTTTAATTTATCCTTACAAAGCTCTGGAGGTACATGGGAATTAGTATTCTTTCATTTTAATATGCAATGAAAATTCATGGAATTATGTGACTCTCTCAAGGTTTACAAGTAAATATCATAGCCAGGACTTGAACCTTAATCTTCTGTCTCCAAAGTGAGGATGGTTTTTATTATACCACCCCATTGTCTAACAGGCAGTATTTTGTTAAAACAGAATTAAAAAGAAAAAGAGAAAAATCTTATTGTACATTATTTATGGTACTCCTGCAGAAGAATATTTGAGAGAATGGCTATGTAAAGAAAAGAACATATCGTCTAGTCTCAATAAAAATTTAATGTTTAAAATTATTGAGCCTATGATTTGCTAACAAAAGAAAAATAAAAATATAGATACGGCCTTTCCATCACCATTCCAGCCAGTAATTCTGATCCCCTTAAATGCTCAGCTTCCTCGGCATTCACTCCTGGAGGCAGCCATGCTCTCAACCCCCGTCTCCACCTTCCGGAGTGGTGTTACATATTCTCTGTGGTTAGGTGTAATATGCTGGTTGGAATTACTGGGTATAGATCATGGGTTTTTTTTTTTGTGGGGTTTTCTTTTTTTTTGGGGGGGGAAGGCCTATTCTTTTTTTTGTTACTTTAAGTTCTGGGATACGTGTGCTGAACGTGCAGGTTTGTTACATGGGTATACATGTGCCATGGTGGTTTGCTGCACCTATCAACCCATCATCTGGGTTTTAAGCCCCACATGCATTAGGTATTTGTCCTAATGCTATCCCTCCCCTTTCCCTCCACCCCCCGACAGGCCCCGGTGTGTGATGTTCCCCTCCCTGTGTGCATGTGTTCTCATTGTTCAACTCCCACTTATGAGTGAGAATATGTGGTGTTTGGTTTTCTGTTCCAGTGTTAATTTACTGAGGATGATGGTTCCCAGCTTCATCCATGTCTCTGCAAAGGACATGAACTCATTCTTTTTTATGGCTGCATAGTATTCCATGGTGTAAATGTACCATATTTCCTTTATCCAGTCTATCATTGATGGGATACCCAAAGGATTATAAATCATTCTACTATAAAGACAATGTACACGTTTATTGCAGCCTCAACACTGCATGTGTTGCTCTCCGAAACAGACACTTGAGTCGTCTACACTGCTACCCACTGTTTTGTTTCCTTGTTGAGTTTATTTATTGAGCACTTTCCGTTTGTGAAGATCTGCTTTACATAAGCCCTTTTGAATAGCTCTCCCTATCCAGATAGCTATGAGCTTGTTGTTCAGTAGGTTTTCTCATCGTATAATAACACGGTTTGTCTCTTTCTAGGCATGTGCCCTGGCCCTGTCCTTTCTGTGTGTCTGTTCTAATTCAGCAGTACAAGTCATATGAAATATAGAACTATGTAGTAGGACTCCATAAGACAACTTACAGAGTATGTTTATTGCAGCACTATTTACAATAGCATGTTTTTTATAATTATCTGAAAATTGTCCTGGTCCCTGATAGAGGAGGTATTAGTTCCATACAGTTGGCATCCTGGGTCATAAAGCAAATAAAAAAATTGCTTTGATCTGTAAAGCAATTTTTTGCTCAGATTTCTAATTACTGTCATTTTATGTAGAAGTCTCATCCTAACCAAGATGTACAGAAATCTCTCAGTAACATTGGGAGAAAATGTGCAAGTAATGAGAGGCTTCAGGTAAAGGTGAGCGGGGTGCTTTCCAGAGTTATGTCTCAAGGGAAGAAAAACACGTGGCCATTTCTTTGTATCTGTACTAGAGGAACCATTCTTCAGGTCAGTGGAGTAAACGTTTCTTGACTTTGGTTACCAAATGCGTTCATGGTAGGTCATAGTAAGTTAGCACTAACAATGTTCTGTTCCTATGAAGCTGTTTGCAGCCTTGAGTAACACTAGAAAGATTTCCATCTACTGGCTGTACCAAAACTTGGAAGAGGCCTAGAGAATATTCCTTTTCTCCCGTCCTTTCAAATGAGAAGATTGGGTTGAAACCTTGAGAGTCATGAGTTCAGTGCAGCAAGGAAGCATCATGCATTTACGGATAGTACTGCAATTTTCTACTGTTGTTTTTCATCCCTGAGGCTAGAGACAATATTCTCTAATTCACAAAGGTCCATTTTATTCCCCAGCTTTCTTCCACAAAATTGGATCCTGCCCCGTTATGCCCAACATTTCTGATCAAATCATGATTTCTTTTATTTTAAAATCATAAAAAATGTTTTATTCTTCCTAAACATCATAAAATTGTTAGTGAGTAGAAGAATAATTCATGAGATTTTATGATCATGGCATTGTGTTATTCTCCAACCCAAATAGTTACTTTTCTAAATATTGCTTTGCCAAACTCCATAAACAGTTTCATTGTCACAACAAATAAGGTAATCAGGTCTGTGGTGACCCAATCAAGTTATTTTACTTGTATAAAATTAGTTAAACTGGAGAGAAGTCCACATAGGATTCAGAGTTGGTATTTTGTATGCTAGAGAAATATGACATTCATCATTGTTTCACACGTGTGTAAAGTATAATCCTACTTACTTAAGTCAATCGAAATGATAATCACTGGTATTACAAAATATACATGTACTAAGAACCAAATTAACTAGTTCACTGCTTGTTGTTTGGTCTGTGTGGCCAAGGTTAAAAAGTTGATGAGTGCCACCCAGGGAAGAGATGAGTGCATAATTAGAGGTTGTTGGGAACAGACAACATGCACACTAGGCAGTAGTGATGCAGTGTTTATAGCAAGAAGAGAGAGAGAATGCACAAGATCCAGCTCCTTGCAATACTTCAGGCCCCCGTGGCCAGGGATCTATTCCCCAGCCAACATGACGGGATGTCTTAACTGCACATAGCCCACTTCCTGCTGTAGTGAAAGGACCTCAACATCTTTCCCTGCGGGAGTCTGAAATACAGAAAGCTAGGGGCATGCATAGGAAGAACAAAGGACACACCGAGTCTGAAACATGGAAAGCTGTTCCTACACAAGGCAACAAGCCCAGAACAGGCTGTGTGAGGACAGTTTATCTATTGAAAAGGGAGCGTTCCAGGCCCAAAACCTGTTCCTATGCAGCTAAGCCGGAATTGACAGACTGCGCACAGGAGACCTTTCCCAACATTAACTTTTCTGAACAAAACCTTCAAGGGGATGTCACTACTCTCTTCCTTTGTTTCTTCCCACTGCTTTTCTCATGGTGGTTTAATCTGCTATCAGAGCTGAGTCATGAGAGTTGACACTTCACTCAAACATTCCTTCTGAATTCACTTTCTATTTTCTTTTGGATTACAAAATATCTGGAACTGAGGACTCCTCCGTCAATTCAAGTTTTATGATAAAGATCTCAGCCCACGTTGTTATTGCAGGTTCCACATTGTGTGTGTTGCTCTCTGAAACAGACACTTGAGTCGTCTACACTGCTGCTCATTGTTTTGTTTCCTTGTTGAGTTTATTTATTGAGCACTTTCCATTTGTCGAGATCTGCTTTAGATAAGCCCTTTTGAACAGTTCTCCCTATCCAGATAGCTATGAGCTTGTTGTTCAGTAGGTTTTCTCATTGTATGATAACACTGTTAGTCTCTTTCTAGGCATGTGCCCTGGCCCTGTCCTTTTTGTGTGTCTGTTCTGATTCAGCAGTACAAGTCATATGAAATATAGAACTATGTAGCAGGACTCCATAAGACAACTAATGCTAAAATTTAAAATTTAAAAGGATTAAATTTTAATGCTAAAACAATGTAAGATTATTAAAATAACTTTTCATGTCCCCTTCATCAACCTTTACATGCTGATTGGGAAAAAAATAATGTTTAAATCAGTTCATCTCAGTTCAGTCAGATAC
The DNA here is from genome assembly GCF_028885625.2 of Pongo pygmaeus. Taxonomy (NCBI): domain Eukaryota; kingdom Metazoa; phylum Chordata; class Mammalia; order Primates; family Hominidae; genus Pongo; species Pongo pygmaeus. The sequence goes on from NC_072387.2 coordinate 102,406,905, forward strand.
TTAAAACCATCCTTTTAGGAAGCCTCAGTCTCTGATTTGGAAAAATGTCTCATCTCAAAGATTCATTTCCCCTCCAGAAGCTTTTCTCCCTAAGATGACTGGGTACATTGACTGGGGAGCCTGATGTGTGTCGATATTAGGGAATGTGGACCTTGAGCTTCTGTTGCCTCCGGTGAGTTATGGCTGTATCTCATCAACTCTAGGGGAATGCCCTTTTCTACCCTGGGTGCTTTGTCACTTCTGGTTTGTGTTTACAGTCTCTGCCTGTTGAAGTTTTACTTTCAATGTATTTTTAATTAACATATAAAATTATATGTATTTATCATGTACAACATAATATTTGAAGTATATGCTCATTGTGAAATGGTAAAATCTTGCTAATTAACACATGGATTACCACACATAGTTGTCATTTTTGTGATGAGAACATTTAACATCCACTCTCTTAGCATTTTTCAAGAATTCTATATATCATCATTAGTTATAGTCACCATGGTGTACAAGAGCCCTTGAATTCATTTCTCCTATCTAACTGTAATTACATATCCTTTCACCAACATTTCCTCAACTCCCCCACCCCCCAACCACCCTAGCCATTGGTAACCGCCATTCTACTCCCTACTTCTATGAGATCAAATTTTTCAGATTCTGTATGAGTGAGATCTTTGTCTTAGGCAGTGATAGTGCAGAGAACTGGCTCAAACTCCAAGAAGCTCTCTTCGTTAATAAATGTGAGCACCTGCTAAGCCCTTCACCCAAGCCATTGACCTGAGAGTCCACCCTTAACTCCAGCTGAGGGTCACTTTTCCCTGAAGTGGCTGGCAGTATGCTAGGCCTGCTGATATATCTATGTCAAGCAAGGACTGGAGACAGGCTTTGAAAGCCACACATCAGTGGAGTTCTCTTCTATATCAGTTTATGAAAGAATACACCAAGTGTGTAAAGACCCTATTCCACCATTGCTCCTGTCAACCCATATAACCTTCGCTTATATTTCAGTCATCCACATCCCCTCCTAGCTGAAGGTTGGAGAGAGTGGATTAGAGCATACAGGTCTTCTTCCTGCTTTCCTCTCTTCCATTATTTCTTCTCTCACCCTTCTTATATTCAAGAAATGTCTAGTCCCTGCCAGGCACATGTTCTAAGTACAGGGGATGGAGTGGTAAGGACCACAGAAAAATTCTTCACCCTTTTTGAGCTTACATTCAAGAAAGAGAAATAGAAATAGAAAATAAACAAGTAAATATGTTGATTATCAGGAGATGATAAGTGGCATGAAGAAAAATGAAGGGACTGAAAACAAGGTAGATTTGATGATAGGAAAGTAAAGCACCAGTCGAGAGAAAATATCTACATGTTATGAGGGAGTGAGTGGTTCATAAACAGCAGAGAGTGCCTTCTGTTCAGAGACAAATAGTAATTACAAAAAGTCCCAAGATTGGTACAAGTATGGCTCAATGGAGGGAAAGGAAGATGGCCCGTGTGACAGCTCCTTGCAATACTAGAGTGGAGTGAGTGAGGTTGAGGGATGGGTGATGTGCATGCTTCGGTGGTCCTCATGCATGCCCCTAGCTTTCTGTATTTCAGACTCCCCCCAGGGAAAGGCATTGAGGTCCTTTCACTACAGCAGGAAGTGGGCGGGCGATGTGCAGTTAAGACATCCCCTCATGTTGGCTGGGGAATAGATCCCTGGCCATGGGGGCCTGAAGTGACTAGAGTGGAATGAGTGAGGTTGAGGGATGGGGATGAACTGAGTAGCCAAGAGACAGCAGATCAGAGAGATTCAGCACTTTGGGGTGATTTGAGCATGGGTGGATAAAGTATCTAATTTAAGTTTTTGAACCATCTCTGTCTGTTGAAAACTGACTGTAGAGAAAAAAAGGGAGACATGAGGAGAAAAGATGACAATATTTGCAGGAGTACATGACAGTGGCTGGTTCCATGGTGGAAACGTGATTGCATCTGGGTTACATATTTTGAAGGCAGGGAGGAAGGAGACTGCTGATGAGATGAATGTGTAAGCATTGAGTGAGTGTCAATGCTATGTACTGAGAAAAGGAAGGTTGGAAGTTGAAGTATGGGGTATCGAGTTCTTTTTATGGAAACATAAAATGTTAATGTTTATGAGACATCCAGAGAATCACGTTAAGTAGGCAGTTAGACAAAACAATCAGGAGCTCAGGATAGATGTCAGAGCTAGAAGAATAAATATGGGAATCATCAGCAGAGATGGCATTCAGTGTTAGAGGACTGGATTTTATCAACAGGAAGTACGTTTAGAATGGGAAGAGAAGATGTTCTAGAATTGAGTCCGTAAGTACCCTGACTTTCTTGAGAAGAAGGACGTGGTGAAGGAGACCAAGAAGATGCAACTAATCAGATGAACACCTGTACAGTGTATGTGTCTAAGAAGTCAAAGAAAGTGTTTCAAGAAGGAGACAATCAACAGCATCAAATGCCCTGAAATGGCAAGTAAGATGTAACCTTGACAAAGGTATTTCAGTGGATTTGTGGGGATGAAAGTCTGATTGGAGAGGATTAAAAAGAGAATGGAGAGAACTTCCATTTAAATACATTTATTTCCCCATCCTCCCAAAGCACCACTAAAATGTATGTAATGGAATTTTTTTAAAGGCATAAACTACAACGACAAATAGTGTAGACAAGGAAACAACAGGCACAAAACCCACATTAACAAAATTTTACAATCTGGCAACAAATGGAGTAGTAGTAACTGATTCAGCAGGCCAGAGAAGGTAAAATGTAACCCTATATCCAGATTGCCAGAAAGATATAATTCTATTTACTGCTAATTCCCAAGAAGGCTCAGAAAGTGGAGAATCAGCTTCCTTAGATGGCAGGAGTGTGAAATGGAGCTAAAAACAGGGTTGATTGAAGGTATTTTAAGTAGCTACCAGATACCACACTTTACTTCCCAGCTCATTGAAGGCAGGCACGGGAGTGTCACTCTCTGGAAAGGTTTGATAAGGGGTTAAAAGGATCTGAACATGGGGATGGCAGACACAGGTGAGAGCAAATGTGCAGTGCCTTACTGACATGGAGAGATTTTAAGTAAAATTCTTTAATGAATGGTAAAACACTACTTACCCTACTTCCTTGTCTATTTCTCAGCTTTACCTTCATAAAGATGGCTGCCAGGTCTACACCAGTGCCCTCCCACTGTAAAGCATTCTAAAAAGTTCACCTTCAGTTTTGAGGGTTGTGATGCTATAGCAATAACCCATTTCCTCTTCTATATCTTTGCTAACCCTCTCGTCGTTGACACCATCCAATTTTTTCTGCAACCGATGGTGAAACATGTCTCAGGCTGCTTCCTGTATTTGGAAAAGCCCTCCTTCAAATTTAGCTAAAGAACTCCGTCATGTTTACAAAAAAAGGAGAAAAAATATCACTTGAAATGAAATGTCCCCATTCCTATCTACTTCCAACCTTAAATTGAATATTATGTCAAACACAAGAGGCCCTTAACATGCAAACACTCATAATCATCGCTGCTTTACTTCGCCCAGTACATCTTATTATTTGTGTTTTTATGTAATTTGGATGTGATTAAAATGTGCACAAATATTATTGTAATGTAGCTAAGTAGGTATTTATGTGAAAACATATGGTCCAGTGTGGTGGGTATAAGACCTGCTTCAACAACACATGCATCTAGGTGTTTAATGATACTTGATGGCATATACATTTTTTTGAATCTCAGTTTTCCAAATCATTACCTAGATTCAAGAAGGCAGAGATCCAGATGATTTACCATATTTTCTGCACCTCATTATTAAGTTCACTTCTTAACTGTTCTTTGTAAGTAAACTGTCATAGAAGACCTTCAGAATTAACCAGAGACAGCTTTATGCCCCCCTTTTTCAAAGTTTAAATAGGGACCTAAAATCAAAGCATACCAAATACCTATTCTCTCCAGGCCAATGCAGACATCAATAAAATCAGCCAGTGTTCTGTCAATGATCATCTAAATCATTCTCTCATGAATTTATGCACAACTATATGAGCTTATTATTGATGTCTTATATTGTCATAAACAATGTTTGCAGTAAGAGTCACCTACCATGTGTAAACCTACAATTATGAGTCGTGCGTAGACCTTCTCTGGAAGTCAAAAGATAGTATTTACTTTGTTTTATGGAGTAATCTTTTCGGTAATTTCGAGAAAGTCATATATTTTTAGTGAACCTCATTCTTGCTTACTGTAAAATAGAATCCTGCCCCTGAGCTCTATCAAAATCATCATAAAATCAAAGGTGACAATGTGAAAATATATTGTTACTTTTGTCAGTTTATTTCATCTAGTTCACTTGTTTGTCACTGCTCTTATTTGCTATTCTTGCACGAAAATTTCATACTTGTTTCTAAGTGTACACATGCATTCTCATTCAGATAGAGATGTTTTGAGTACCTTGAATCACATAATTTAACCCCCTTAATTTTTCAGATGAAGAAATGTTGTTTGCCGAGAAAATTTAAGTGGCAAACAAGGCCACACATTTAACTAGTGGCAGTCCCCAAACTAAAACTCCAGGCCTCTAGTCTTTTCACTGACATCCATGTTCATTTCTCAGAAAATATCACTTACTTTGGAAAGCAATGAAAGAAATGTTGCTGAGATGTAAACACAAAATAAAGTGAGAAATAAACGAAAAATAAAACACCATGTTTAAATATTCAGATGGCATATTATATGCCCCAACTAAGATATTAGAAAAATCTAAAATGAATATCTTCTCCTAAATATACATTTATACAAGGTTTATATATATACATATATGTGTATATATATTCAGTATAATAATAATTATTATTATTATTTTGAGACAGAGTCTCACTCTGTCACCAGGCTGGAGTGCAGTGGCACAATCTCGGCTCACTGCAACCTCTGGCTTCTGGGTTCAAGCGATTTTCATGCCTCAGCCTCCCAAGTAGCTGGGACAACAGGCGCACACCACAATGCCCAGCTGATTTTTGTATTTTTAGTGGAGATGGGGTTTCAACATGTTGGCCAGGATGGTCTCAATCTCTTGACCTCGTGATCTGCCTGCCTTGGCTTTCCAAAGTGTTGGGATTACAGGCGTCAGCCACCGCGCCAGGTTGTATTCAGTATAATTCTAAAGTCATAATATTGATAAAATAATTTAATTCTAAAACAGGCTCCTTATGAATTCTTTGTATACATGTTTAGTGACAACATTAAAAGAAAATTGAATAATTTAAAGAGTCCTCAGAAAGCACACAGATTTTCCACCTTATTTGGCAAGATCCGCAGCACTGAAGGTGACCAGCAGCTTTGCAGCTACAATACGGAGAGACAAGTTCTTCCGTTGTTTGTTGTTAATTTCCCCCCTTCACAGTGATGTAAAATATCCAGGCAACTCAGAACACTATTTTATTTTTATTTTTATTTTACGAATCACAAACACTCTGTTAAGATCCTGCTTACAATGATTTAACATGCATTGTCAGGTCTTACTCTTTTAATGCTTTCAGGAATTTGGCATCTGCCTTTATTAATTCCAAGTTGCAAAAGCATATCTCAACCATCCACATCCTCATCTTCCGGAGTTCAGTATATAATGCCAGGAATTTTTTTTTTTTAAAAAAAGGACGTAGAGAAAAGGAAACATTACTAATGCTCATTTGGAGAAACATGTAACCAGGGCACTTACTTCCATGTTCTGAAGACATTCAGGAGCCAGACAGATACTTTAGCTACATGATGTTTGACTAACTGCATCCTTCGAAGAGACCGTAAAATTGCATTTAAGTCTGACATCCTCCCAGCTAAAGTGTTGAGTTTATTAAGTAAACAAAAATAAATCAATTACATTTCCACAAAATTACTGAGTGCTTCTGGGTGGTGAGTGGAGGAATCAGGCTTTCCCCCTTTTCACAGAAAATCTAAGATAATGTCAAAGAAAAACTAAGCACTGCAATTTTTCCAAATAATGCCAAGGAAACAAACTAGATAGCATTTTTAGTGTAGGCATCCATTTTATTCATTGACATTTTTGCATGCAAGCTTACTTTGGGGTCAAAAGAAGACAGAAAAAAGATAGGATCCAAAACTTAATAGGATAAATGAATCTTCTTTATGTTAGCCCTTCTCTATCCCTAAAATACTTTTTACTGTGGCATCTGGCATGCATGCATGCATGCATTCATTCATTCTTTCATTCATTCTGTTGTTGTTCATCCACTTATTTTCTTGCAGAATTAACACTTCAGTAGTGCTGAATATAGCTCTATTGCTGTGTTCCCTTGAGAGCTTCCATCTGAAATGAATGAATATCAAGGCCAAATTTGGAACTACAGGGACAATTTTCAGTTATTCACTTTATATATTGACTGAACCCTGAGTCAAGGTTCCTAGGTCATTCCATCTAAATTTAGCTTACTTGGATGTATTTGAACTGGATGAGTTGTCATTTCTTCTGAAGACAAATACTGACAAGCCCATTAGTGATGCGTGATATTTTACGAAAATAAAATGTTTCAAAAGTAAAGATTCAAACTGTGAAATCCTCAGTAGCCTCAAGGAGCTGTATTTATAATTATTTTTAATTAAATTTCACAGTCAAGGTATGGAATATAAAATGCATATGAATGCAAATTGTTGCTAGGGAGGTTGGACTGTAGCAGAATATGCTTTGTTGCTTTAATTTTTAATTTTCTCTCACTAATTTTTCATGTGTTTGGAATGTCAGATCAAATTTTTTTTTTACGTTGTCTCTACTCTGATATCCTTACATGTTGCTTTTCTCTCCTTAAAAGCTTTTCAACTTGTTTTTCATGGGAAATTCATCTTCTAGATTATGAAGATTTTTGTTGCTCTGATCCCCTCCTATTTAACTCTTTTTATTCTGTGTTAGATAACTATTAAATAATAAAAAATAAAGACAAGTTTAACGTGAATTTAGTGTTTATTTTTAACATCTCATGTGGAACGAGTTTAAAGAAAAATTTCAAAAGCATTTCAAAATAAATTTACACTGAACAAATTGTCATGTTAAGGGGAAACAATTTAGAATTTATCCTCTTTCTACCTAATGATTAATACCAGGAAAGACTTTAAACACCTGTAATCCCAGCACTTTGGGAGGATGAGGCTGGTGGATCCCCTGAGGTCAGGAGTTCGAGACCAACCTGACCAACATGGTGAAACCTCGTCTCTACTAAGAATACAAAAATTAGCTGGGTGTGGTGGTGGGCACCTGTAATCCCAGCTACTTTGTGTGAGACTGTCTCAAACAAACAACAACAAAATAAACCCTTTAACCTCAAATGTAGACTATTCCAAAGTTGTGACACTGTATCTATTTAGTACTGTCTAGTAATAGACACAATTATTATCATCATCCAAGAGATTTTCTTGTATTGGTTTTTACAAAACAATAAATAACATTTTCATTGTGAGTTGTTGACAATTATTTAGCGTAGTTGTAGACCCAGATGTTAAATGTTTGATACAACAGACATACTTCTTGACCTTACTGCTTATAATATAATGAGATATACAGACTTATAGGCAGATGATTATAATACTGTGCAGTGAGTGCAATTATTAGGTAAATATGCACCTGAACTATATTTAGGGAACCAGGAAAGGCTTTGGCAGGAAGGGATGCCTATGCTAAAATTTGGAGACTTGGCAGCGATTAGCTAGAGAAATGAGAAAAGTCGGCTTGAAGATGGAAGAGTGGGGAGGGAAAGGGTGTTCTAAATAGAGGGAAGAGCCTGACAAAGTCCTCGATTTTAAAGAAAGCATGTGTTTGAGGAGCAGAACACAGTTTAAGGCAAGATGTCAAGCAGGACATACTAGAAGTTGATTCTGCAGAGATTTGCAGTGTGTGGAAAATGAAGGGGATGATAATTAAGCCATATTAATGAGTTTGGAATTTAACCTGCTGACAGAGCGGAACTATTGATGGTGGTCGGTTGGCCTTGCTAAACAGGATAATGGCATGAGGATGACTCTGGCTTCCTTGCTGATAACGGGTTGAAGGACAAAACAGGGAAAGCAAGAAGACCAGTTAGGAAGTAATAAGTTATCCATAGAAGGAGGCTTCACTAATGGATAATTTTCCTGGATTAAGAGAGAGGGCTAAATTAAGATTTTTTTTTTTGTAAAAAAAATTATTCTGGTAAAATATATACAACAGAAAATTTGCCCTTTTAGCCTTATTTAATTGTACAATTCAGTGGCATTGATTACATTTATAATGTTGTACAATCATTGCCACTATTTCCAAAAGGTTTTAATCACCCTAAACAAGAACTATTTAAGAGACATTTAACATAGGACTTGGTAACTTACGGGATATAGAGTGGCAGAAGCAGTAAAAAATGATGTCAAAAGCTACTTGTTATTACTGTTGCTATCATGACTTTCAATTTTTTTATTTAATATTTTCTTGAACTTTCTGTGCTGTCACTGTCAACATTTCAAATCCATGTGTTTTTCAAGTGTCTTTGTAAATCTCCTGTAGGTGGATTTGCTTTTTTTCTCCAGCAATACAACCGTAGCATGTTAGTCCATTTATATTTAGTGAAGTATGGATATATTTGAATATATTTCATCATCTTGTATGTGCTTTGATCTTATTTTTGACTTCTAGATATTTTGTAGGGTTTGTTTTTTAACTTTCTTATGGGCACAGCAATTTATTGGAACTTATTTCTCATAGTTTATCTTATTTGTGGAGCCTTTTAAAGAGAATATTATTTAGCATATAGCTAGCAAGATTCTGCCAGTAAAGAAAGTATTCCCATGTGTTTTTTTTTTCTTTTCAATTAATTAATTAATTAATTCATTCATTCTTTAAGACGGAATTTCGCTCTTGTCGCCCAGGCTAGAGTGCAATGGCATGATCTCAGCTCACTGCAACCACCGCCTCCCAGGTTCAAGTGAATCTCCTGCCTCAGCCTCCTGAGTAGCTGGGATTGCAGGAGCCCATCACCACGCTCAGCTAATTTTTTTTTTTTTTTGCATTTTTATTGGAGATGACGTTTCACCCTGTTAGCCAGGCGAGTCTCAAACTCCTGACCTCAGGTGATGCGCCCACCTCGGCCTCCCAAAATGCTGGGATTACAGGTGTAAGCCACCACGCCCAGGCCTTTTTCAGTTTATTTTTAATCTTTTGCTGTTCATTGGCTCATTCTGTATATAAGCATGTTAAATTTACCCAAATGAGAAAATAGCCTCCCCTTGGCCCTGAACTCCTCTACAAGCAACTACCTCATGATTTTACCTCTTTATCCTCAAATTATTCTTTGGAATATAATTTATACTTGTTTCATCCTTACCACCCTTTCACCATAATCTCTTGCAGGATGATTTCTATCCCAACCACTTAAATGAAATACCTTGCTGAGAAATCAGTAATTTAGTTATAAGGTAGAGACTCAATGACATTTTTTAACTTGTGGTTTTTAATTTTAACCTATAGCATTTTGAAAAATTTCCAACATATCTTGAATTTAATTATTCTCCTCACTTTATTTCCAATACTAAGCTTATTTTATTGTAATACAGTTATTTGTACCACCTTAGAGCAAACTTTTGAAGAACGAGAAACACATATTGGGCCAGGAGTGGTGGCTCACACCTGTAATCCTAGCACTTTGGGAGGCTGAGGCAGGTGGATCACCTGAGGTCAGGAGTTCAAGACCAGCCTGGCCAACATGGTGAAACCCCATCTCTACTAAAAATACAAAATCAGCTGGGCATGGTGGTGGGTGCCTGTAGTCCCAGCTACTCGGGAGGCTGAGGAAGGAGAATTGCTTGAATCCAGGAAGCGGAGGTTGCAGGGAGCCGATACTGCACTCCAGCCTGAGCAACAGAGCAAGACTCCACCTCAAAAAAAAAAAAAAAGAAGAAACACATATTGCTCATTTTTAATGTCTTCCATAGGCATTATATTGTTCTTAAAACATAAGATTTCAGTGTGTGTGTGTTTAATAAATAATCATTTGAAAAAGAAAACATAATAAAATGCTTTATATGAATGTATTAATATGATGTAGCCTAGTATTATCAGATTTTATTAAAACGCAGACAAAATAGGAATTTAGCTAAATTTTAGAGGCTAAATTTGTGGAAGAGAAATACAGAAATCTGTGGATCCAAGTGAACACGTGGACTTACTGAAAATTTCTTCTATGACATAACTTAGCTTGATTTTCATAACTTAAGCTTGATTAGGAAACATTTTTAATACTTTGAGTTATTTCTATTTTACTACTATTGTACTCAAGCCTATGTCATAGATCATTTCCAGACATATCTCAGTTTCATGGTGGCAGAAATTTTAGTATTTATGTATATACCCCTAGAGCACAATGCCTTGAAAATAATTGTTGGCTTGCATTCATATTACTTTATTTATTAAAATTACTTAAATTATTAATTAATGAAAGTATTATATACATATAATACATATGTGTGTATATATAGATACACTATATATAAATACACACACTATATCTATATATCTATATATCTATATATATCTATAGATATATATATATGCACACACACACACACATATATTTACGAGTACACTATAAAGAATAATTCCTGGTCCCTCTATGACATTTAAAAGTATAATTCATCAACTAAATAATTAGTTGCCTTAGTATGAGTTTATTCCAACTAGCTGTCTAATTTGTTGAACTGTGCTAATTTAGAGCTCTGTTGATTAGAGTTACAGGGTAGTTGTGAACATAAACTTGCCATTTGGATTGTTTACTCTACTAACTGCTCCAAATCTGCATGATCGCTAAAGGGCTACTAAGGCAGTCTTTTATGTAGCAGCTTATTTCTTTTACACCAGTGTAACCTCTTGCTTTTGAAGACTGCAAAGCCCTAGGTTCTTGCAGACTCTTTCTGAGAACAGAATAGGCCAAAAATGAAAGACGGTGTGGGATTCTTGAAGGCAGACTATCCTTTTGAAACTGAGACTTCTAACAACCAATTCCAAGAGGGAAATTAGATCAGTAACCAAATTATCTATGACAAAACAAGTTCAAAAGAATAGCTGTATTGGACCATACTTATACTTGATGACTCACTAAAAAGACACAGAAGACTCAGAAGTCCTTATAGTCATAGTTTTGATTTTTTTTTTTCAACAAGAAGATACAAAGCAGTAACAGTAAAGGGGAAAGCCACATGGGGTGTAGTCTGAAGGACATAGGTGCAAGTTTCCAAGTCCTCTCTCAGCAGTTTCACAGGACAAAATTGATTCCTCCAGTAAGTTGGGATAGCATGTGCAAAGTGTTGCCTGCCTAGGAAGCCCATCCGAGCCTATGTACACAGTGTCTACATAACTGATTTCAGTCACTGAAGCTATAGACTCCCAGAAGAAAAGCAACTGTTGACCATAAATCCCACTGTTTGTTTAAACTATCTTGACATAATGGTATAGTATGGATAAAGGTCTCAATTCCAATAACTCAATTTCCAAGAACTGGCCAAAGGCCAGTCATGAAATTAGGTCCTCGGGAATGTGCAGGATTTGAGTACATCAAGTCTGCTCAGCTAACTCATTCCTGAACAACAGCTTTTTTTTTTTTTTTTTCATATTCTAAAGCCTAAGAAAATCTCTGTCTTCCCAGCAGCAATCTAGTCTTCTCAAATCCCAGAACCACTCCCCTTACATGAAGCCTTCTAAAGAGGTTCTGAGCATTTTGTTTTGTTTTGCTTTGCTTTCACAAAAGTTTACTAAACCTAGATTGTATGATTTAGTAATTAAAAATTCTGATAAGAACATTTGGATTATCTTATGGCTGAGGTTTCAATGATAGAAATGTTTTAAGAGATTGCACCTAGGAGGCACAACACAACTTGCCTAAGAGAGCTCCAGGAATATTATGGGCTGGATATGTCTCTTTCATGGTCGTATTACCTAGGGTAAAACTAGACTACTTTAACAAGGAGACCCAACACCGATGGACTTGGAAAACAAGAGTATATGTCTCTCTTGTGTTACATTTGAAGTGAGTGGTTACGTCTGTGGGTGAATTCGCCTTATGAAGTCATTCCAGAATGAAGTTTCCTTCCTTTGTTTTGTGCCATCATTCAATAAATTGCCATCTTCTCCATAGCCAAAACTACATCATGATGAGTTCCGGACAGCAGGAAGGGGAAAGAGTACAGGAGGTATATCACTGTCTTGGGGACCAGGTCTGGAAGTTGTAAGCATCACTTTCAACTCCCTCCACTGAGGAAACATAATCACATGAATACACTTAACATTAATAGAGGACAGAATATGTAGCATACCCATGTGCTCAAAAAGAAGAGAAGAATGTATCATGAGTCAACCTTCAGTCTCTACCTCATGTAAGATACATATTATTTGACCACAAATTAATAAATTGCATGTTAACTAAAAGATCATAAAGCAGTATTAACCCATTAGATTTCAATGTAAATCAGTAACAAAACAGGAATTACTTTACGTGAATTTACTTCAAGGTAAACTTTTTGAGAACATTTCTTTTTTTTTTTTATTTATTTATCATTATTATACTTTAGGTGTTAGGGTACATGTCCGCAATGTGCAGGTTAGTTACATATGTATACATGTGCCATGCTGGTGCACTGCACCCACCAACTCGTCATCTAGCACTAGGTATATCTCCCAATGCTATCCCTCCCCCCTCCCCCCACCCCACAACAGTCCCCAGAGTGTGATGCTCCCCTTCCTGTGTCCATGTGTTCTCATTGTTCAATTCCCACCTATGAGTGAGAATATGCGGTGTTTGGTTTTTTGTTCTTGCGATAGTTTACTGAGAATGATGATTTCCAATTTCATCCATGTCCCTACAAAGGACATGAACTCATCATTTTTTATGGCTGCATAGTATTCCATGGTGTATATGTGCCACATTTTCTTAATCCAGTCTATCATTGTTGGACATTTGGGTTGGTTCCAAGTCTTTGCTATTGTGGATAATGCCGCAATAAACATACGTGTGCATGTGTCTTTATAGCAGCATGATTTATAGTCCTTTGGGTATATAGCCAGTAATGGGATGGCTGGGGCAAATGGTATTTCTAGTTCTAGATCCCTGAGGAATCGCCACACTGACTTCCACAATGGTTGAACTAGTTTACAGTCCCACCAACAGTGTAAAAGTGTTCTTATTTCTCCACATCCTCTCCAGCACCTGTTGTTTCCTGACTTTTTAATGATTGCCATTCTAACTGGTGTGAGATGGTTTCTCATTGTGGTTTTGATTTGCATTTCTCTGATGGCCAGTGATGGTGAGCATTTTTTCATGTGTCTTTTGGCTGCATAAATGTCTTCTTTTGAGAAGTGTCTGTTCATGTCCTTCACCCACTTTTTGATGGGGTTTTTGCTTTTTTCCTGAAAATTTGTTTGAGTTCATTGCAGATTCTGGATATTAGCCTTTGTCAGATGAGTAGGTTGCGAAAATTTTCTCCCATTTTGTAGGTTGCCTGTTCACTCTGATGGTAGTTTCTTTTGCTGTGCAGAAGCTCTTTAGTTTACTTAGATCCCATTTGTCAATTTTGGCTTTTGTTGCCATTGCTTTTGGTGTTTTAAACATGAAGTCCTTGCCCATGCCTATGTCCTGAATGGTAATGCCTAGGTTTTCTTCTAGGGTTTTTATGGTTTTAGGTCTAACGTTTAAGCCTTTAATCCATCTCGAATTGATTTTTGTATAAGGTGTAAGGAAGGGATCCATTTTCAGCTTTCTACATATGGCTAGCCAGTTTTCCCAGCACCATTTATTAAATAGGGAATCCTTTCCCCATTTCTTGTTTTTCTCAGGTTTGTCAAAGATCAGATAGTTGTAGATATGCGGCGTTATTTCTGAGGGCTCTGTTCTGTTCCATTGATCTACATCTCTGTTTTGGTACCAGTACCATGCTGTTTTGGTTACTGTAGCCTTGTAGTATAGTTTGAAGTCAGGTAGCGTGATGCCTCCAGCTTTGTTCTTTTGGCTTAGGATTGACTTGGCGATGCGGGCTGTTTTTTGATTCCATATGAACTTTAAAGTAGTTTTTTCCAATTCTGTGAAGAAAGTCATTGGTAGCTTGATGGGGACGGCATTGAATCTGTAAATTACCTTGGGCAGTATGGCCATTTTCACAATATTGATTCTTCCTACCCATGAGCATGGAATGTTCTTCCATTTGTTTGTATCCTCTTTTATTTCCTTGAACAGTGGTTTGTAGTTCTCCTTGAAGAGGTCCTTCAAGTCCCTTGTAAGTTGGATTCCTAGGTATTTTATTCTCTTTGAAGCAATTGTGAATGGGAGTTCACTCATGATTTGGCTCTCTGTTTGTCTGTTGTTGGTGTATAAGAATGCTTGTGATTTTTGTACATTGATTTTGTATCCTGAGACTTTGCTGAAGTTGCTTATCAGCTTAAGGAGATTTTGGGCTGCGACAATGGGGTTTTCTAGATATACAATCATGTTGTCTGCAAACAGGGACAATTTGACTTCCTCTTTTCCTAATTGAATACCCTTTATTTCCTTCTCCTGCCTAATTGCCCTGGCCAGAACTTCCAACACTATGTTGAATAGGAGTGGTGAGAGAGGGCATTCCTGCCTTGTGCCAGTTTTCAAAGGGAATGCTTCCAGTTTTTGCCCATTCAGTATGATATTGGCTGTGGGTTTGTCATAGATAGCTCTTATTATTTTGAGATACGTCCCATCAATACCTAATTTATTGAGAGTTTTTAGCATGAAGGGTTGTTGAATTTTGTCAAAGGCCTTTTCTGCATCTATTGAAATAATCATGTGGTTTTTGACTTTGGTTCTGTTTATATGCTGGATTACATTTATTGATTTGCGTATATTGAACCAGCCTTGCATCCCAGGGATGAAGCACACTTGATCATGGTGGATAAGCTTTTTGATGTGCTGCTGGATTCGGTTTGCTAGTGTTTTATTGAGGATATTTGCATCAATGTTCATGAAGGATATTGGTCTAAAATTCTCTTTTTTGGTTGTGTCTCTGCCAGGCTTTGGTATCAGGATGATGCTGGCCTCATAAAATGAGTTAGGGAGGATTCCCTCTTTTTCTATTGATTGGAATAGTTTCAGTAGGAATGGTACAAGTTCCTCCTTGTACCTCTGGTAGAGTTCGGCTGTGAATCCATCTGGTCCTGGACTCTTTTTGGTTGGTAAGCTGTTGATTATTGCCACAATTTCAGCTCCTGATACTGGTCTATTCAGAGATTCAACTTCTTCCTGGTTTAGTCTTGGGAGAGTGTACGTGTCAAGGAATTTATCCATTTCTTCTAGATTTTCTAGTTTATTTGCGTAGAGGTGTTTGTAGTATTCTCTGATGGTAGTTTGTATTTTTGTGGGATCGGTGGTGATATCCCCTTTATCATTTTTTATTGCATCTATTTGATTCTTCTCTCTTTTTTTCTTTATTAGTCTTGCTAGTGGTCTATCAATTTTGTTGATCCTTTCAAAAAACCAGCTCTTGGATTCATTAATTTTTTGAAGTGCTTTTTGTGTCTCTATTTCCTTCAGTTCTGCTCTGATTTTAGTTATTTCTTGCCTTCTGCTAGCTTTTGAATGTGTTTGCTCTTGCTTTTCTAGTTCTTTTAATTGTGATGTTAGGGTGTCAATTTTGGATCTTTCCTGCTTTCTCTTGTGGGCATTTAGTGCTATAAATTTCCCTCTACACACTGCTTTGAATGCATCCCAGAGATTCTGGTATGTTGTGTCTTTGTTCTCGTTGGTTTCAAAGAACATCTTTATTTCTGCCTTCCTTTCGTTATGTACCCAGTAGTCATTCAGAAGCAGGTTGCTCAGTTTCCATGTAGTTGAGAGGTTTTGAGTGAGATTCTTAATCCTGAGTTCCAGCTTGATCGCACTGTGATCCAATTAAAAGACACAGACTGGCAAATTGGATAAAGAGTCAAGACCCATCAGTGTGCTGTATTCAGGAAACCCATCTCATGTGCAGAGACAAACATAGGGTCAAAATAAAAGGATGGAGCAAGATCTACCAAGCAAATGGAAAGCAAAAAAAGGCAGGGGTTGCAATCTTAGTCTCTGATAAAACAGACTTTAAACCAACAAAGATCAAAAGAGACAAAGAAGGCCATTACATAATGATAAAGGGATCAATTCAACAAGAAGAGCTAACTATCCTAAATATATATGCACCCAATACAGGAGCACCCAGGTTCATAAAGCAAGTCCTGAGTGACCTACAAAGAGACTTAGACTCCCACACATTAATAACGGGAGACTTTAACACCCCACTGTCGACATTAGACAGATCAACGAAACAGAAAGTCAACAAGGATACCCAGGAATTGAACTCAGCTCTGCACCAAGCGGACCTAATAGACATCTACAGAACTCTCCACCCCAAATCAACAGAATATACATTTTTTTCAGCACCACACCACATCTATTCCAAAATTGACCACATACTTGGAAGTAAAGCTCTCCTCAGCAAATGTAAAAGAACAGAAATTATAACAAACTATCTCTCAGATCACAGAGAACATTTCTTTTGGATAAAAAATAAAAGGATCTGTACATTTCTTTGAAATGTATTTAGGGATTTACATGTGAGAAGTATTTATTCAGAAATCAGTGTCTATCTAAATGTAGAAGTGGTTTAACATAATATTTGTAAATAATAAATGTTAAAAATATAAGGCTACACAAATTAAATAAAATAAAAGACATAGATAATAAGCAGTCGTTGTGAATTAACAAACCAAATGGCTTTTAAAAACAGATTTCTCACACCTTGCCCTGTCTGGGCACCTAGAACTTTCTAAATTTTATTTTTTCTTCAAATTAACCCTCTTAAAAGTGGCAGATTGAACAAAGCACACTGAAACTATGCAATTGCATAGATTAATTTCAGACCCAGTTTTTACTACTTGTACTAGTCTTTTTCAAATTGAGTGAAAAATTGCCTGAAAATAACATGTTTGATTTTTATCAGGAAAAACACTTTTTAATGAGCATTTATATAGTGTACTAAAAGTCCAACACTTCGAAGGAATTTTATTTCAGTTTGTTGTTTATGAGGTGCTTACAACATAGATGATATCCATTACTAAGTGCTTTTATTTTATACATATTTTTCAACATTTCACATATAGATTTTTCTGGACAATACAAACAGCTGTGTTTTCTCATTAATACACAAGCTTTTCTTTTGATCTTGAAAGTATAGCAAGGAATGCATTTTGTGGAATCTTGCTGACTCTTCATTAAGGAATTTGAGGGCAATTTAGGCATAAAGTATTCTGGAGCTTTCAGCAGTCACTGAATGTCAACCAGATCCCAGGGTCCCATTACACCTCCCAGACGAATTGCTGAATTACTGAACACACATGAACACTATGCAATCTTGATTAGAGAATTGTTAATCAACCCATCATGGTATATAAGTCAAAAACCAATTAGAAATCTGTGATTGGAATGTATGATGAAGAAACAATTAATTGCCTAGTTAAAAAAAAAAAAGGAAAGGCAATCATAGTGAATTATTTGCTCTTTCCTGTACTCCACAAATTCTTGTAATCATTAATTCTCCAATATTACTAGATTTATAAATTTTTAAAAATGGTTTGTGATAAAAAGTATATTCATCTCCAAGCAAATACTTTACTTGTCACTACGGCTTATCTAAAATACCATTGTTCCAGCCCTCATCCTGGATTTTATTGTTTTCTTCCTCTAAAATAAATTATGTATAATGTTTTAGGAAGGCTTTGAAGTTCAATCAGTTTTGGCAAAAGAGTAGTACTTTGCAAATAGTTAAATTAGAATTCTGCCTGTAATTTATCCCTTTGAAACATTTCTGCATCAGAGAGATCTGAAAAATAAATGAGCAGCCGTATTCACTAGTTTTACAAAATACATGGTTAGGACACCAAGGGAAAAAAAAAAAAAAGTTTGCCTGGATTTTTTTAAAGGATTATGATAGGACTGGAAAAAAAGAAAATATAATATTAGGTTATTAATCAGTAGTATAAAAGAGCTAGAAACTCAAGTAAATGCTATCAGATGTGAAGGCAAAAAGAGGGAACTGCAACTTTTAATTCAAGAAGGGAGAAGTTTTAAAAATAAAAATTTTCAAAGCTATTTTAAGAAGGTATTAAACCTTTTAGTTACTTGGTCTGGGACCCTAACTTGGACCAACCATTACTCTTTTCTTTTTTCTTTCTTTTTTTTTTATTATTATACTTTAAATTCTAGGGTACATGTGTACAACGTGCAGGTTTGTTACATATGTATACATGTGCCATGTTTGTGTGCTGCACCCATTAACTTGTCATTTACATTAGATATTTCTCCTAATGCTATCCCTTTCCCCTCCCCCAACCCCATGACAGGCCCTGGTGTGTGATGTTCCCCACCCTTTGTCCAAGTGTTCTCATTGTTTAGTTCCCACCTATGAGTGAGAACATGAGGTGTCTGGTTTTCTGTCTTTGCAATAGTTTGCCCAGAATGGTGGTTTCCAGCTTCATCCATGTCCGTACAAAGGACATGAGCTCATCCTTTTTTTATGGCTGCATAGTATTCCATGGTGTATATGTGCCACATTTTCTTAATCCAGTCTATCATTTATGGACATTTGGGTTGGTTCCAAGTCTTAGCTATTGTGAATAGTGCCGCAATAAACATACTCTTTTCTTATATTTTTATAAACTTGTAGAATGAGGATGAGGTTTTCTGCTGCAAAGTGCTCATGTCTACAATGTCCTTTCCATATTTTTTAGAGTATGGCAGTTCTTATTAACTATTAGGATCTGGCGTCCACATCGTACATATTTAATACTGCCTCTGTTTGTTTATTTGAAGGGTGATATTACAAGGGGGTTATCTTACTTTGCTTTTCTTCCCTTTGTTTTATCTTGGGGGAGATTTTTTTTCACTTTCCTCAAGAATGGTATGACTGCTGTCTTGACCATGAAGAAATCCTAAGTCCAGTTGTACGGTACAATGTAAATATCACTCGCAAATGTTTTATAAGCAATTACTCCACATGTGTTTTGCCCCATTCAAAGTTTTGACTTTGGGAGGTTGTTGAAATTTTCATTTTTTAAATATTGCTGTTATATTTTTAGAATTTCTGTCAAATCTTAAGGGAAAATATATTTTGAATAATTATAATCGTTAACAAATATTTGTACTTTGTATGTAGATTTGATGTTCTGAAACTTCCAAAGTTTTAATGGCCATATCCGGCTATGTGGAAAATGTATCTGGATAGTAATAGTTTGAGCAAGACCACAAATATAATAAGATTTGGTAAAAAGAGAAATTGGGCAATTTTTTTTTTTTTGTCCTTTGAAAATAAAGTAATATGAGAAGAAATGCAAAGCTCTCTTTACTGTTTTACCCTACTCTTCCCCAAGACCAACTCAATTACTTTTAATGATTGTGTCCTGGAGGAGAGCAACATATTCAGGCTCATTATCTACTAGTGGCAACTTCAATTCTGCTTACAATGGCTTGCATTAGAGAAATAATAATTTCTATTTAGGAAGAAGACTTTTGTTTAACATATTGCTTATATTCTAGTCTCCCTAAGAGAATGGAAAAGGACAGAAAAGAACTTTAAATTCTCAGACAAAAATAAGAACAGACTTTTTTTCCTCCTTCTCCCTCTAATAGAAGAGACTGATAATAAGGCAGGAGATTTTCTATTCCAGTCCAACATGGTAGAGCCTCAAATTTTCTATGAGATTGTGTGTAGTTATTTAAATTCATTAAATTTTTTATCCATTTTAATTGACAAAATTATATATATTTTGTACATTATGTTTTCAAATATGTAAACATTGTGGAATGGCTAAATTGAGCTGATTTCACATATGCATTTCATCACATACTTACTATTTTTTGTGGTGACAACACTTAAAATGTACCCTTTTACCAATTATCAAGACTGCAGTTGACCCTTGAACAACATGGGTTTGAATTCTGCAGGCGCTTTACACACAGATTCTCTTCCACCTCTGCCTGCCCTGAGACACCAAGACCAACACCTCCTCTTCCTCTTCAGCCTAATCAACAAGAAGATAATGAGGATGAAGACCTTTATAACTATCTACTTCCACTTAATGAATAGTAAATATATTTCCTTATGATTTTAATAACATTTTCTTTTCTCTAGCTTACTTTATTGTAAGAACACTGTAGATACTGTATATAATACATATAACATAAAAAATACGTGTTCATCGACCATTTATGTTATTGGTAAGGCTTCTTCTCAACAGTAGGCTATTAGTAAGGCTATTAGATAAGTTTAGAGAGAGTCAAAAATTATACTTGGATTTTCAGCCGCATGGATGGCTAGCACTTCCAACTCTTACATTCTTCGAGGGTCAACTGTACATTGTTATTAACTGTTAATTGTGCACAATCCTTTCCAAGAGCTGTGAAACTTTACTTATCTAAAAGCACTTAGCCATGTATTTGACCAACTGAGCTTGGAATATGCTACTTCTTCCTCCACCCATTGCTCTTGTCTAGGAGTACTTTACTGTCTATAAAACAGTATCCTATAATGGTAGGCAATCCTAAGACACAGTTCTAGCCTTATTAGTTTAAAATCTTAAATTGTCCCCCTTTGTATATGGAGAATTTTTAAACTTAAATGCATATAAGGGGAAAATTTGTAATATAAATGCATTATTTTGGCCCAGATATAATAGGGAGTGGAAGAACTGACCAATATAAAGAAAGAATGCTCCAATTAATATTCAAATTCATCTTAAAGTAGAAAAGCATTCACCTATCCCTGTGTGTATATACATGTTTGCGTGTGCGGAATCTGAGCTGTGTTCCTCCCCGTGACTCCACCTTTGAAGATGTTGTATAGAGTTATCCAATCACTCATTTGTTTGTTATACACGATTGTCATGATCTTCATATCTTAGCTCTGTGCACACTGCCTAGACTATTTTTTTCCATTCTTTTCTGTGCTCCAACCATAATGTATAGGGGGAAACTATGCTATTCTAAATATATAACCTAACTTATGCCTCTGTGAATTTGCTTCTGAATTCGCTTTGTTGTGAATATCCTTTCTTACCTTGTCTGTTTTTCCTGTCTTGAAAAACTGTTATTGTTTTATTTAATTGGCAAAATCTCCTATATGCAGTTTTCCCCAATTCTTCCACCCCAACCCTGAAAATGTTAGCTATTTACCCCTCTTTGCAGGTTATTCTGTGCATAGATCTGTGTTGTCATACTACATTCTAGCTTATTGTTTGTATTTGAATATTGGTATCTTCCAGCAACTTGGGTACGAAGAAATGGGCCAAATCTTTGAAACCCTAGGAACAATAAAAATGCTTAGCATATAGTAGGTATTTAATAAGTGTATCAGGATGAGGGAATAAAGGAAAAAAAAGAAGAGAGGGTTAATGACAGGGGGTTGGTTGGGGAATACATAGGTGATGACACTTATTACCTTAGATAAGTTATTACCTCCTTTCTTTTCAGTTTTTTGAAGGAAAAATAATACCTGTCTGGCAGGTTTGTTCAAAGATTCGAAAGAAAGGTAAAAGGAAAACACTGGAAATGGCCAGATAGTTTACTTCACTGGATAAAACCTTATCTAACCTTCATTTACTATTCAATGTGTAAGCAAAAAATAGAGTGCTTTGTGATGAGGCCAGTTAACGTAATGGACCTGAACCAGTGCCAATAATGAGTTTTATGCTCCTGCTGTGTTGACCAGCTTTCATGCATGAAAACCTTATGAGGCACAAGCAGCTAATCTTAAAATGCATTTTATTGATGCTTTTAAGTAAGAAAAACATAAGATTCATACCAGTTAATATATATCAAGACCCGAGTGGTATTAAAATTGAAGTTCAGGCCGGCATGTTGGCTCACACCTGTAATCCCAGCACTTTTGGGAGGCCCAGGTGGGTGGATCACAAGGTCAGGAGTTCGAGATCAGTCTGGCCAATATGGTGAAATACTGTCTGTACTAAAAATACAAAAATTAGCCAGGCATGGTGGCATGTGCCAGCTCCTCTGGAGGCTGAGGCAGGAGAATAGCTTGAACTTGCGAGGTGGACATTGTGGTGAGCCGAGATCATGCCACTGCACTCTAGCCTGGGCAACAGAGCGAGACTCCATCTCCAAAAAAAAAAAAAAAAAAAAATGAAGTTCAATGTAAACAGCCTTCACATTTCCTTAAAGTTGAACTTTGTGTTCAAAGATTTTTTAAAAAGAGAGATTTCTATTGAACTTTGAACTGACTATAATAAATACCAGGTAAAACAAACACTTTCTGGGTTCATCATTATTATGGATATTTGATTATCTAGAGAACAACTACTTTGTGAATGGAAATAAATAGGAATATTTTATTTTATCCTAGTAGAGTTAATCTAGAGAGTTCATTCATTGCTTCAGAACAATTTCACAAACTTAATGTATCATATATCTCAAAATTTTCCTAATGACATATTGATAATAGTTTATAAATGTTCTAATTTCAGCTAGGAGGAGCATCAAAGAAATGCGCTCCAGTCAGCTTTTAAAATATCTTGATGACACTTCCAAAGTACCATATAGTACCTCAATTTCTTTAGTCTCACAAAAGGAAAGTGTTGCACTGAGGCAGCTTATGCACACTTCACTTTCACAAATCTAGAAACAGCATTCAGCATTTCTGAAAGGAAAAATTAAGATTAATCTCTTTATTAGTCTGTTTTCATACTGCTATAAAGAACTGCTGGAGACTAGGTAATTTATAAAGGAAAGAGGTTTAATTAACTCATAGTTCAGCATGGCTGGGGAAGCCTCAGGAAACTTACCATCGTGGTGGAAGGTGAAGGAGAAGGAGGCACTTTCCTCACAGGGTGGCAGGAAGGAGAATTGCCAAGTGAAGGAGGAAGAGCCCCTTATAAAACCATCCGATTTCATGGGAACTCACTCACTATCACCCCCATGATTCAGTTACCACCACCTGCTCTCTCCCTCGATACATGAGGAACAATAATGGGGATTACAATTCAAGATGATATCTGAGTGGGGACAAAAAGGCTAACCACATTAATCTCAATATATATGTGTATATATATATATATATATATATTTTTTTTTTTTTGCTTAATCTAGGTAAATTTCTCTACTGAGTGATCATCTACAATATGTCCTATGTGGTACATTATAATCATGAAAGTTCCTGGGCAGTTCAGATATATAAGAGGTATGAGGATATCTAAAATAATTTTATGACCATAATAAAATCACATTTGGCTTCTGAAGCAATAACTGTGGTATGGCACATAGGTTTAATTCTTATAAACCAGGTATATTTAAAATATAGTTATAACCAATGAATAGAATGTAACTAATATAATCAATTGCAGCAGACTTATCTCAGTAAGAGATACAAAGAAAAAGAGGACTTTCACTTCCATGGACATAGGCTGTAATCCCAAGACTGGATGACTCTTTGAGAATCAGGCATCTGCCATACTTTTTCTCTCTCCCTTTGTCTGAAAATGACTGCTGAGATTCCACTTGACAACCAATATCTTTACCATCACCATGTCAGAAAATGGATCCTTAAGACTAAAAGATAAACCATATTTAAATTCCAGTAACTAATGTATTCAAGGCATTTTCTTTGATGAAAATTCACCTTCAAAAATCTATAGTTTTGTTGTTAAATGTCTATAAAATGGAATCTGTTAGTAGTCCTCAAGAGTTTTTTTCATATTTATCAGCCCACTTGCCTTTCTCTTTGCAAATGACTGTTTCATGCTCAGGACTATGTCCTAGTTATCGGATTTATTCCAAACACTTATTTAATGAATTTTGAAGTGAACATTTTAATTGTTATTAAAATACTAAAAATATTCTCTCTTTTCTTTTAAAAAGATTTCTCTTAAAAAGATTTCTCTTTCAGGCAGTTGAACTAAGAAAGTATTTCTAGTACAGAAAGACATGGTTTTGGTGAATATTTTATAGCACTGTATAAAACAGGATGTTCCTACTATTTTTACTGCCATACGATTCCAAATGTTTTAGAGCTTAAGTTTTACAAAAGTTTCAAAGAATCAACCATGAAAATTGCATGGTAGGCTTATTTGCATTGTGTACCAGGGAGAATATTTTAGCTCAGAGCTATTTTAGACATGACTTGGTAAGAATGAACTCTGTTACTACCCCAAGAGTATGCATACATTTCTACAATAAATAATGAAGAATGAAAAGGTATGAAAAATATTACTGCATTTGGAATTAGATATTTTCTCCAAGTTCTTTGAAGGGAGGTTAATGTGCAAAAGGGCATCCCTATTCATGGCAATCTGAATGCTGATAAATAATACATAATGCTAGCGATTATCACCTAATTTCAATATTTATTGAAAACTGTCATTTCAGAGCAATCAAAGCACATCACGAATTGTGCTGTTATCTACATTTGTAAATTTTCCATAAATATTGAGTTTCAGTCATTATCATTAGTATAATTTATTACTAACTTCTTGGAGACTTGATTGAATCCATATGGAAAATGATTCAAATCTTAACATTATCTTCTTTTGTATCTATTATATTATTTATACATATGATGTAAATAAAGGAATAAGTTATTCAATGAGGCCAGTAAAGCATATTTTATGGAGAGGTGGCTGTTTCTGAGAAAAACTATAAAGTCACGAAACTTGTTTTCGATACCATCACATTTCCACAGTTAGTGTTGTTTCTTGGCAACTTTTGCATCAAAGACAAACATACACAACTTCCTTTGGAATTTCAGGACCCTTAAGTTGTTCTCATAGTGCTCACATTGCACTATAGAGACCCTGGTAGACAAAATGTGCATTCATTCTCCCAACAGAATTCACCTTTCTAATACTTGAAAAAACAGTATTGCCTGTTCTGTGCCAGACATTATGATAGGAACAGGCTTATATTACAAAAACAATAATCACTTAAATAAGATATTTGTAAAATTCTTTGTCCTATAATATTTCACAGTCTAGTGCAAAAGATGGACATGTAATTAATGCATACCGTAATAAAAATAACATGACAAATGACATTTATTTTTCAGGAACCCTTTTAAACACTTTACATGTATTAATCCTTATAACACTCCTAGTAGGCACTGTCAATATCCCCATTTTATAAATGAAGAAACTACAGTGCAAAGCAATTAAGTGAAAATGGGTTATTGTCAAGGAAGAGGACATCTAACTTTACCTAAATGATTCAGACTTTGATTAAGGAAGGCTTTATAGAAGCAATACATCTGAATTAAGCTTCCAAAATGATTAGGTTTGCAATGATAAGGAAAAAAATAATCAAAAATAATCAAACAGGAACTGTGTTCACAATATATGAAGTATAGAGAAAATAGCAAGATATCATCTCTACATTATATATATAAATTATATCTATTATATATAATTTATATAAAATATATAACATATATAATATATAAAATATATAATATTTATATATTATATATAATATATAATATTGATATAATATATAATATTTATATAATATAATATTTATATAATATATAATATTTTATATTATATATAATATATAATATTTATATAATATATAATATTTTATATTATATATAATATATAATATTTATATAATATATAATATTATATATTATATATAGTATATATATGAAATGTATTATATATATAAAATATATATTATATATATATAAAATCAGGGCATGGTGGTACACGCCTATAGAACCAGGTACTCAGAAGGCTGAGGCAGGAGGATCACTTGAGCAAGGAGGTCAAGGCTGCAGTGAGATAGGATGGTGCCACTGCACTCCCACCTGGGTAAAAGAGCGAAATCCTGTCTCTAAAAAAGTTCTTTTAAAATAGAAATGAAAACAAAAAAAAAACAAAAAGTGAAAAAGTCACACAGATGTGATAATATATGTCAGATTTGGAAAGTACCAAGTCAGTATTCAGTATGCCTAGAATTTAAGACTGAATGGGAAAAGAAGGAATGAAGCCAGAAAATTATCAGCTTGTGAAGGGTTCTGCGTGCTTTTATAAGAAGATTGATTTTATGCAAGAATTTTTAAGATATTTAGCAAAAGAATGAATCTCCACCCTATCAACTCTCACTCACCAAATATAATTTATTTTTGTCCCTTTTTTTGCTGTGGCTCTCCTTGTCTAATACCATTAAAAATAATTGAATGTAAATGACTATATCTTCATGAAGTTTAAATAATCTTTGAAAAATAATACTTTGGTATATTTGAAGATCACAAAGCCTTTAAGTTTCTAAGACAGATGTTTCTAGACTTATGATGTGGTTACTTCCCAACAAATCTGTTGCAAATCAAAAATATCCTAAGTTGAAAATGCATTTAATACCCTGAAAAAGTCATTGTAAAAATGAAATGTGGTAAGTTGAACCATTTTAAGTCCAGATGCTCCTCCACTGAGGATGGAATTATGTCCTGATAAATCTATCATAAAAGTCAAAAAATCCTAATTCAAACCAGAGTAAATTGGAGATCATCTGTATTGACATTCCAGGTCACTTGGCAGAGTTGTGAGTTGCTTTTGGGCAGAGAAACCATCCGCTTACGACAGTGAATAATTCAAATGGTTGCTTACAAGAAAGTTAGGAGAGTAGCAAATTAGGGGCCTCTGGATTCAATGTCCATGTCTGTCACTCACTTGTTGCAAGTAATTTAGCTTCTCTTAGCTCCTCTAGTTAACCATTTTCTCAACAATGTAATGAGTGTGAGGAGAGACACTGAGAAGCAAGGTTATTTCAAATTCTTTTTCAAATTCTTACATCTTCATTCTATGATACTACTCTTGACCTACTCAAAAAGCAAGTTCTAATTGCAGATCTAGATTTCTCTAGAAATATCTTTTACAAAATAGTGTTACCTCTCCAGAAGGAAAACATATTGATGTGAGCAGCTAAAACTTTTGTATAAGTTCCAAACATTTAACAGGAGATATTTTGTTAAATATAGAAAGCAAAATGACAAAACAGTAATGATTTTCTCCTTAAAAGGGTCATATAATTAAATCTGTAAGAATAGTCTTATGCATATGATTACCTCCATTTCACGTTTAAGGAAGCAGAGTCACATAATTGAAATGACTTTTCAAACATCACATATTTCAGCAATGGTGGAGCCAGATGCTAAGCCTCTGTTTTCTGATTCAAAGTCCACTGCTTCCTTTACCATAACAGTTGTTCTTATGTTGACAATTAAGGCTTAGCATTATAGACAATGTCACAAGCAATAGGAATATTTTATTTCAAATAGTGCTAGAAAGATAATAGACATAAAATCAAATGTGTTAATCACTTAAACCACAAAAAGAGAAGCTTGCATTTCCAGAAGTATGGAAAATGCAAACCTGTCAATGTGTCCCCATTTCTATAGAACATGTGGTTTAGCAGGATTACTCGGAGGGAACATACACAGTGACGACAGAAGGAGCTTGTCCTTGGAATATTCCTGTTTATTTGAATTTACAACAAAAGTTGATCTTTCATCTTGGCATTAAGAAGTTATATAGCCTGCCTGAACCAGCTTTTAAAGTAAATACACCTAGAGTAAAATTACCAAATTGTGTTCTTTAGATGTTAAAAAATATAGCAAATCCAGTAAAATAGACTTCTTATGGTCTTAAACATGCCAATTAATATTTAGTTTAAGTCTCCAAGAAGGGGTACAAAGGCTATGAGCAATGCAACATTTCCCAAACTTTTCTGACCAATAAAACTTCCCCTACCAGGCCAGGCGCGGTGGCTCAAGTCTATAATCCCAGCAATTTGGGAGGCCGAGGTGGGTGGATCACGAGGTCAGGAGATCGAGACCATCCTGGCTAACACGGTGAAACCCCGTCTCTACTAGAAGTACAAAAAAGTTAGCCGGGCGTGGTGGCGGGCGCCTGTAGTCCCAGCTACTTGGGAGGCTGAGGCAGGAGAATGGCGTGAACCCGGGAGGCGGAGCTTGCAGTGAGCTGAGATCGCGCCACTGCACTCCAGCCTGGGCGACAGAGCGAGACTCCGTCTCAAAAAAGCAAAAAACAAAAACAAAACAAAACAAAAAACTTCCCCTACCAACAACACCTACACCCAAAAAGCATGTAAAGCAAATGAAAAGGCTGATAAAAATAAGGATTTATATTTTTCCCCAGTAAAATAGAATAATCTAGAGGGATACTGAGATAAAATTTAAGTTTTCTAAAGAAGACTTAATATGTTGATACCACCAGGGCATTTTAATATAAAAATTTATGTTTGTGCTTCCACTATAGAAATACGTAGAGAGTTTTCAATATTTTAGTCTTTTGCCGATGTATAGTAATCAGAAGTGGCATCTTGAAATCAAATATGCTTATTTAATAAGACTGTAACATACCTTGGAGGTATGTAATAA
The DNA here is from genome assembly GCF_028885625.2 of Pongo pygmaeus. Taxonomy (NCBI): domain Eukaryota; kingdom Metazoa; phylum Chordata; class Mammalia; order Primates; family Hominidae; genus Pongo; species Pongo pygmaeus. Next base: position 102,435,349 of record NC_072387.2, read on the forward strand.
AGTGTGGAAAAGTCTGGTGGATATGTAGAGAAGTTATGGAGGACATAACTGGTAAATGTGAAACAGATTGTACAGCGATTTATGAACACTACAAAATACTTCTGGTATCCAAATACTGAATAAAATTAGCAAGGAAGTATTATATAACATTGTTCTTCCTATTTTACTATAACACATTTTAGGAACCGTGTTGTTACACTACCACAATCTGGATACATCCAATTGCTGATAATATTGGACATATTTATAAAAAGGATTACAATATTTTATTGCTCAAATGTCCAACTTTAAAGATGGGCATTTTATGAGAAACATGATGTAAAAGGAAAATGCTGTAACATAGGATTATCTCTTGTGAAACTTCATGTATGAAATAATAGAGCTTCAAAATGCGTAAAGCGGGGAGGGATAGCATAAGGAGATATACCTAATGCTAAATGATGAGTTAATGGGTGCAGCAAACCAGCATGGCACATGCATACATATGTAACTAACCTGCATATTGTGCACATGTACCCTAAAACTTAAAGTATAATAATAATAAAATTTAAAAAAAAGAAAATTAAAAATAAAATGCGTAAAGCAAGAACTGCATTAACTGTAGATATGACAAACAGGAAAAGATAGACCCAAAATGATGCTAAAGATTTTCTTAAATCCTCTCTAAGGCCATGAAAGATAAAATACACAAAATATTTATAAAAATAAGGAAAAAATAAAAAAATTGAATATAATACATACATATAAACATACACACTGATGTTTCATTATATTAAAAAGCGACCGTTACTTCAAATGTTGTGGGATATTTAAATAAATCAGACAATGAATTTGAAAATAGAAAAAGAGCACATGTAATGCTGTTGGGCTTAGAAAACGATACCCAATGCATGGTGATTTGGCTTGCTGAGTACTTTGCCCTGAAGGACTTTGGAACATCTCTGAAGCAGCCTTAGAACCAAGTTACTCCTTCCTCAAAGATTCTATCAGAGGTCGTCTGCTGTAACTTCTTCTACCTGATCCCCTCACATCAAGTATTGCCACCTAGAAATCATGCTCTGCATAGAAGCCAGTGGTATCATAATAAACAGCAATCAACAATCCAGCATTCAGTTCCTTTAGCTCTTCTTTCCATTCTAAATCTCCTTTTATTCATCAAAACACTCACATTTTACTATAGATTTCTGCTCTACTAGCTATCAGTTTAATCTTTCTCCCTTCTGCTATTTTCCAGTTTTAATTCCTTACATTTGCTTACTTCTTTTCTCACCAGGAAGCTCCTAGTTCCATTTGTAACTAAATTTCTTACTCGAGTCTCTCAACCACCACTCTATTTCCCACCTTGTGTAATTCTCACAAAAGATTCATTTCACTTGATATGTATTTATGATTTTTTTCTCTTTGTAGGTGTCGACATATGTTATTCACTATTGCATTAATATTAATGATAATGCAAAAATTTTACTCTGTTATTTCAGGGAACTTTTACAAATTGCAATGACTGGTAGTAACATAACAATGAGTATAATTACTACACTTTTCAAGAGTTTACAAAATTTATACTCATAGGTGTTACATACTTACAGGATTTTCTTTTTTTTTTTTCTTTTTTTTATTATACTTTAAGTTTCAGGGTACATGTGCACAACATGCAGGTTTGTTACATATGTATACATGTGCCATGTTGGTGTGCTGCACCGGTTAAGACACCACCCTCATTTTTGGCAATAGGTAAGAGATAGCTAAAAGGAAATAACACCTAATGCTTCAGTTATGTGCAGCTCTTAAGTACTCTTCCCATGGTAATTGCCATATGAAATTAATAAAAACTTGTCATGCAAATGGTGCACCAGTGAAACTGAGAACAGTAGCTAGACTTTGCATCCTTTTCTTCCCCAGTTGATTTTTACTAAGTAACCTACAAAAAATAAGGGAAATTTTCTTGGATATCTTAAGTACATAGTTATTTGCACAGATGACTCTGTAAGATTTTATTGACATATGTCTTTCAGGCCAAACTAACGTAGTATTCTTTTCCTACACTTGGTTGTCATAAATAATCTGATCACTGACAATATGATATATTATTACAAGGAAAAGTAGAAAAAAATAGTATTTAGGTTAATTTGACTTCTGCTCCCCAAATGCTTAACTTCAGTCACTCTTTATGATCTGAGATACTACAGAAGATTACAAAGTATATAGTTAACTCCTCCTAATACTAATGATGGGCAAAAGATAAGTAGATACATCAGTGATTAAAAACACAGTAAGATACACCATGGGTAAGGAGATATACCAGTGATTAAAGGACATTTTAATTCTTTCTTCACTTTTATTCTAAAGATTTTCATAAGAAATGTTTGCCGATTTCAACTTACATATTAATAGACATGTTGCTGACAAGTTGAATAACTCCAAATTAGGTTGTAAGAAAATGTTTAAAAAATGTAAAAAAAAAAAAAAAAAAAAAAAAAAAGCACTGTGACTAAATGAAGTTTAATATTCATGCTCTAATGATTAGATTGACCACTAACATGACATAACCATAGAGTGTCATGTGAAATAACGATGGATCATATTAGGCAATGTGTATGTCCCTATAAAGTATTAATCTCTTATGACATTAATAAGAGTCTCTATCTATTATGGTATTAAGACATTGAAGTAAAACAGTTGAAGAATTTATTAAGTTAACTTTCTATATTGACTCACATGTTTAGTAACCAAAAATAAATTTAGTCACATCTATATTAAAAAGTAGTTTGCTAAATCACAACTGTCACTTTATAATAGCAAATGCAAAAGTAATTGCAGAATAATGATCGTAAATTTTCTCAAAACTAAATTACTCACTTTGTGTTTAAAATAATAAAGAAAATACTTAAGGGGCTTCTTTTCAAACAATTGTGTTTTACCATATCAATAAACACATTATCATTTATGCATGGAGATAATTTTCTGAGAAATAAGAGTGAAGATTAGTTCTAACAAATTAATAATCACTAATGTGTTTATTTTAAAAATGGCATATTTTTATGTCATATTGCATTTCTTCATAGCCTTGATAACTTCATTTTTATTATGAATGGCTTCATATTGCATACACTGAAATGCATTTATTATTTAAAATAGAACAGCAAATTTTAAAGTAACATTTGTTGTATAAGCAATTTTATGAAGTAACTCGCCAATTATTTTTAGGTTAACACACTCTTTGCAAAGATCGCGTATACATCTTTAAAATCAACTAATTTAATCAAATCCATTTAAATTCAAGTAACATGCATTTTCTAAACACTGAAGAGTACAAAGATGATAAGATTTTTCTCTTAAATAATTTCAGTTTGATAGTACGGATTAACCATATTTATAAAATTCTAAAATGAAAGATAAAATAATTGCTATTAATGATAAAAAATGATTGTGAGACATCCAGATGAGATGTAGGAGAGATTCTAGACAAATAGCTGATTGATCTATCATTTGAAGTATGACCAGGGTTGGTTGGTAGTCAGAAAAGTATGTTTAAAACAAAGAAAAACAAAAAGAATTTTTTTTTTATTTCTAGGAAAAGCAAAAGTTGTACCAAAGTGAAAAGGAAATAATATACTAACTGAAACAAACAATATTTGCTAGTTAAGATTATACTAAAACCGATTTATTGAATCACTTGAATATTGTTTAACCATATCACTAATCTACAATCAGAGGACAGTATATAATGCTAAAATAAATAAGTCAAGATGTCACAACAATCACTTTTCTTTAGAAAGACGGTAATAAAGACCAGAAAAATAGCTATCAGAGTTAGTATTATTATCCTTGGGAGGAAAATGGTTTAGAGGATGAACAATGATCACTTTTTATTATTAATCTTCCATACTACTTAATTTTTTAATTTTTTAAATGCATGTATAATTTTATTAAAATTTTACACAACAAAGAGAATAATTGAAGAAATAAGTGCAAGAAAGAAAATGATTACAGAACTGGAAACTCAAGAAAAAACTTCCATAAAAATATCTAATACAAAGATAAGAATAAAGAAAATTAAAGAGGCAAAAAACAAAATATTTAGATGATCAATCCAGGCTGTTCATCATTTGATAAGGGGAGTTCCACAATTATGAAATAAGTAGTGCAGCTGGCCTCAAAAGAAGCATCTTAGGTAACACACACCAGAGTTCTCCAGGAAGGAGACCTTCAGGAGTTCCACAAGGTTTTTTGTTTCTTGTTTTACATTTTGTAATATAAAGTAACTGGTGATGCTCATATAGAAGTAATTCCAAAAGTGACTCAAAGATTAAAATATTAAAACAATTAAAATAATTTCAAAAGATAAAACTAGAAATACTACCAAAAGCTACTATTTCAAGTATTTGACAAAGCAAAGTAGCTGAAACTGATGGCTAAATGAATTACCAGTGTCAGTAGTTGGGAAGATTTTTAGAATGTGGGAAACTTAACCGTGGGTGTAGGCAGAGTGTGGGAAGTCAGGGAAGGGAGAATGCAAATTTACAATATACTGGTGTAAATGTTACACTTTATTGAAGGAATGGGACTCATTATAGAGGAAATTACAAGATAGCTTTCTCTTCCCATATCACTATCTTTAAACAGGTCTGTGGACTTACTTTATCCCAATTCTAGAAGAAATCTCAGGTAGATAGTATAGCAGTCTTTGTTATGCTCAGGCTTGAATTTATAGTGTCATTTTGAAAGACTAAATATTCCATTCCAGTCTTGTAAATCAAAACACAGTCAATGTAAAATTCTCATTTCACCATTTTGTCTTTATTGAGTCTGGGAAACCTATAGTGGGAAGCTGGGGTGAGGTCAACATCTCTTTCTCTTGCCTCTTCTTAAGTCACACTCACTGACTACTGCTTGGGCCCAGGGAGTGAAGTTGTAAGAATGAGAAAAGATAACGTTTTATGTAAGCAGAGTTGTCATCAGACAATGTTATCCTCTGGCTGAGGCAACTGTCCAAAATCAACTCTGCCACTGGCCATGTGAGGTCCTGGGAAACCCACCCCTGATAGTACCCACCACAGCCTCCACTCCCATCCTCAGCCCCCATATCTGGGAAGATACTTATGAATTGGCCTCAAGCCTTAGCTGCCAGAGGTCGTCCCTCTGTTACAGTTATCTCCAATCATCTCCTTGGGTAAAATTCCTTTTAGTAAAGATAAATTCAACCATATTTCTCCTGTGAGGCCAACATCTAGCCCACAGAAAACGTGACTAAACTTTTGCCCAGTCTTCTGGAGATACTGAAGCATTTCACTCCTAAGGAAATATTTCTTGGCCAAGCACGGTGGCTCACACCTGTAATCCCAGCACTTTGGGAGGACAAAGTGGGGGGGATCACCTGTGGTCAAGAGTTCAAGACCAGCCTGGCCAACATAGTGGAACCCCTGTCTCTAATAAAATTCCCAAATTAGCTGGGTGCGGTGGCGGGCGCTTGTAATCCCAGCTACATGGGAGCTGAGGCATGGGAATTGCTTGAACCCAGGATGCGGAGGTTGCAGTGAGCTGAGATCGCACCATTACACTCCAGTTGGGCAACAGAGCAAGACCCTGTCTCTAAACAGATAGATAAATATTTCTGTACTCTCCAGCTCAAGCCAGTCTCTGGCCTTTAAGCTTTGAAAACATGAATCAGGTCCAAGACCCTACATATTACCCAACTACAACAATAACAACAACAACAACAACAACAACAATAATAATAATAATAATAAAACATACACCAAGCTCTCTGTGTATCTTCCTGAAAGTTCCCCTTGACTAATGCTTTCAGTACCTTCTCATTCCCCCTCCATGTCCATCCTCTATCTGGTTCCAACCCTTCCTGTTTGCCCCTGGGATGGTTTGCCACAGCTTCCAGCCCTCTGGCTCTGGTTCTGTCTAGCACCATTAGGAGAAGAAAGTATGGAGGAAATAGTAGCTGAGGCATTGGTTGTTCTGACCCTGTCCCTGCCAGGCTCTGGGTTAGCAGTGGCGCTGTTCCTGTCCTGAAGACCCAGTTCCTCCTGGAGGCCTGTGCTCAGCTATGTCACTACAGGTCTGGGTTCTGAAACCTCCATTTCTGTTTCTCTCTTTAGGTTTAGGGATGGTTATAGTTGCTCTGCTTCTCACATCAGATGCTGCATGCTCCATTTTTGTTTTCTCTCAACCTTCTTACAACTTTATAAATAGTTCCTCTGTTAAAATGTTGTTATTAAAACTCTGAGTGTGTTATCTGTTCCCTACTAGGACCTCGAATGTCGTGCCTGGATTAACATGAGATGAGGCACCCTACTCTCTCTATGCTATTCTCTAACATTTTGTACTATTCCATTGATTTTTTTTTTTTTTTTTTTTTGAGATAGGCTCTCGCTCTGTCACTCAGGCTGGAGTACAGTGGTGCAATCTCAGCTCCACTGTAGTCTTGAACTCCTGGGCTCAAGCAATCCTCCTTCCTTAGTCTTCTGAGTAGCTGGGATTACTGGCATGAGCCACCATGCCTGGCCCTTACTAATCCACGTTAATATGCCAACTACTCTCTTTAAAAAATCTTCATCAATGTCTTACCAAATTTAATGATAAATTATACTCTTATCTAACCTGAAAGTAGATGATGGGCCAATGCTGGAAGAACCAGTTTTATAACTCTAAAAACACTTGGCAGAAGCGAGTTAGCACCTCAGTGAGAATGTGGCAAAAAAGAGAAAATAATGAGGTCTGAGGGAAGAAGAAAGGAATGAAATGTTCAGGCAGGAAAATTAGGAGAAATATTTTTTCCTCTGAGATAACAGAAAAGTAAAAAGTTATATGGTCCCAGCTACTAGGGAGGCTGAGGTGGGAGGATGGCTTGAACCTGGGAGGCGGGGGTTGCAGTGAGCTGCGATTGCGCCAATGCACTCTAGCCTGGGTGACAGAGTGAGATTCTATCTCAAAAAAAAAAAAGAAAAAAGAAAAGCAAAAAGTTATATGAACAGGGACAGAAAAAATGTTTAGGTAAAGAGCAAGACTGCAGAAAGACTCGATGTTGTCAGTAAAAAAGTGAAGTGGTTGCAGGGCTCATCTGCTCCATGTGAGAAGGGATTGTAATGAAGACTTGGGAGAGTTAAATATTTTTGGAACATATGCTGCAAAGAACTATGTAGGAAGTCAACTAGAGGTGAAGGAAGAAATTGCTGAACAGCTGTGAGGGCTGTAGAAGTCTCTCGCCCTACAATATCACCACTTCCAAACACCTGCACGTGCTTCACAGCCTTCTCTCATACACTGTGTTTTAAAATCAAAAGTGACTTTTAGATAACAAGTAATTCTTACATTTTTAAAATGAGAGAAAAAAGGTAGTTTAACAATTCTTGAATCAAAGTTTCCTTTGTCTGCAAGTTACCTTAGTGGATTGTTATGGCAAATCTTGAAGTTGTTTTTCTTTAGTAAGGATCAAGCTATATTTTCAGATGTGAGATAAGACTATTGCTGAAATGAACATTATAAGAAATGTTGCATAACTAAACATCTAAAAATAGTTTCCAAATTAAAAAAAAAAAACAGTGAAAGAGTTGCTTCTGAGCATTGTATATTTTTCAGGAATGCAATTATTCTTAGTCATTTCCCTTAGAAAGTCTATTGATATTTATTTATTTATTTATTTATTTTGAGACAGAGTTTTGCTCTTGTTGCCCAGGCTGGAGTGCAGTGGCGCAATCTCGACTCACTGCAACCTCTGCCTCCCAGGTTCAAGCAATTCTCCTGTCTCAGGCTCCCAAGTAGCTGGGCTTACAGGTGCCCACCACCATGCTTGGCTAATTTTTTTTTGTATTTTTACTAGAGACGGGGTTTCCCTATGTTGGCCAGGCTGGTAATTTTTTTTTTAGATGGAGTCTTGCTCTGTTGCCCAGGGTGGAGTGCAGTGGTGCAATCTTGGCTCACTGCAACCTCCGCCTCCCATGTTCAAGCGATCCTCCTGCCTCAGCCCCCCTAGTAGCTGAGATAACAGGCACGTGCCACCATGCTCTGCTAATTTTTGTATTTTTAGTAGAGACGGGGTTTCGCCATGTTGGCCAGGCTGGTCTCAAACTCCTGATCTCAAATGATCCACCTGCCTCGGCCTCCCAAAATGCTGGTATTACAGGCGTGAGCCACTGCACCCAGCCTGTTCAAATTTAAATCTAGTGAAAAAAGTCCTTGAATCTAGGCAAACCCTTTAATGGAAACTTTTCCAAATATTTACTTCTGCTGTGTCCATTCACACATTTTTCAGTATGATGCACATATAAAACTGTGAATATTCTGAGATTTTACCCTTCTTGCAAGTTATCCAGCCACAGATTTATGAATGATGGCAGAAGATGAGACAGTTCTCTCACAACAATAACAGGAGACAGAATACCAGCACATTTTGCATTGGTTCTCCAAGCCCCACTTTACACAATTCAGTATGAAGATGGTCAGATGGCACATGCTGACACAATGAGTTTGATTACAGGAAAGAAACTCTGAGCTTAGGGAACCCACAGCTTTTATAACAGGAGGCACACCTGCTTCTTCTCTGCGGGGAGACATAACACAATCTCTAAGGCTCTAAGCCAACTTGGTCTTTGTTCTGGAGAAATACACTCGGCTTTCCAGGGCTTACTATACAAATATCCTTGAAGAGGTAGTCCAAAGGGCAGTCAGTGTCCCTACTTGTAAGATATGCAGAATTGCAAGGAACACATGAATAATTGTCTTACAATAGCATGTACTTATATTTAACATAAATTTAGATTCACAATCCCCAGGATTTAAATCCCCCCAATTTCTATCTAATCCAGAGCTTGCTTTTTATTATTGCTGTATTATATCCAGAAAAAATTAACCTTCTGATAGGAAGCTTCTATTTCTGAGATTCTGTGTCAGGGTGATTTTGACAATATAATGTTGTCCACTGCGAATTTACATTAATTTGGGTATATAATCTGTGGTATTATTTTGAATACAAGTTTACTAATACAAGGTATTTAAAATGTTCATTGATAGGAATTCACATATTAAATTAGTTTCTTTGATTTTCATAACTCAGATTCTATAGTTATATGTCCAGAAAAAGTATGCATAATACTGTAAAATTTACATCAATTGGGATATATGACTATTTTGGTCATTTAAAAAATGTTGCAGAGGACCACCAGGAAATTGTTACTCACTATATAACATCTGAGTTGAAAACTGATTAATGATGAAATACTTCTAGGAAATAGCTTTATTAATAAGTTGTACATTTTAATGTATAGTGTGAACTCAAGAGAAGAAAGATGATACAGGTCAAAGATAGAAACTTTGGGCTATCAATGTGGAGTTCAGTGGAAAAGAACAAGTAAATTTGTCCTGGTGCAATTTAATGCTGACCCTTCTGCCAGCTTCCCCTTACTCAACTAACTAAGACCTTATAGGACTTGGGAGGATATTCTTAGTGAACATAATTCAGCTGCTCCCAGCTTTAAGAAGAAAAACTCTACTTCCTTCAGCAGTTTGTTCCTTGAAGTAATTGCTACTTGCCTTTTTTCATCCTAGGAGTGGTTAAAACCCAAAAGTTAAAATTAAGTGTAGGCATAGGACACAGTATCTAAGCTTTTGGTCCAAGGCACAGAGACATCCTTGAGACTCAAAGGTGATGTCACCAAGTATGCCAGAGTGAGGTGGTCACATGGGTCAAAGCCTTAATTAAAAAAGTGTCTGCTTGTTCATTGTGTCCTCACTATGTAACTTTTTCAGGAGTCTGTGACAGCCATAGGAACCAGATCAAGGATTCTCAAGACCCAGGGTCCTGCTAATACCTTTCCATCTCATTGCAATGAAAATGTCTCCTGTTTTAATCATAACCATACCAATTCAATCAATTGAAGTAAATCATTTATTTTGAATTGTATTTTACAATTATATAATAACTTTTTCTATACTTACAATACTCAGATTGTATAGTAATACTTCTGATGAAGCTAAAAATAATTTAAAGAGAACAAATGCAGACTATAATCTCCTGGGAGGAAAATACTCATTTCATTGAAAATATTAGGTTTGAAGGGGAATTCTCATTCCTCAGGAACCCAACAGAGCAATCAAGGAAGGATATGGATCTCATGTTCCAAGAGACTCATGCTGTGAGGAGGCTCTTGAGTTGGCAGCATGGAATTTTAAGGGGATAGAGACAAACACAGTCTAGCGGTGAGAGGGCAAGAGGACACTCATGTGCTATGAGGGAGTTTTAAATGAGGGGTGAATATGAACAGTGGCATGTGTGGTGAAAGTTGGGGATAGAAAGAGATGTCTAAAGAGGATTGTAAGCAGGTTCACTGGGTGCTGTCTTATGGAGGCCTCATTGCTGCTTTCTCAAGAGATCTTTCATAAAGAACTATCTACATTTTGAGTCTCTTTTTAGAGCCTCATGTACTTTTGCAAGGGATGCTAATTTAATGCTGGGTTGGATTAAAGGTGGCCCAGCTTAGACAAGAACTTAGAAGTTCTGTCATATAATTATACTAATATACATGTATAATTATAATAATCATGTGTGGAAAGAAGATAGGAGTAAAACTCTCCTATAATATTTGACAATTATTTCAGCAAATATAATGCTAATGGGTGGTTGAAAGTTTAGACTTACTGGTAGCTTTATAGAATTTTTAGTATACAATGAAATACACATACATACATGGCTTGTACATTGTTGCTTTTCATTATTTCATATTTTGCCTTCCATAACATCAAATAATAACATTGTTTTCCTCTTACAGAAGTAAAAAATAATTGTCATTGATTGAATGAAGCTAAGAATCCCAATCATAATAAATATTATTTAAAAATTCTAACTACTTAAAACATCTTTCTCTCAATCTCAGTTGGGCCTTAGTTTTCCTTCTTACTAAGTCACAAGGAATGTGGGTAAAATTTAGAAACTAAATATTTTCATGCCATAGAGCAAAACCTGTAGTCCTTTTAGAAGAATTATCTTGTCAGACTATTTTCCTTCTAACAGATTGGTTCCAGAAAGCAGGTTTCACCTTTAGCAATTTGAGGGGCAAGAAATACTTCATTTTCCCAATGAAGAGAGCATGGCATTATTTATCATTTCTGCAATGGCATAATTACTCACTCAGCGTGGCAGCTATAGTTTATAGAACCATGCTACAGCTTGGATTTGTTTATTGGTTGCACTTTACACAGCTTTTCATCATCAAGTTTCATCCCTTAGCCATCCCTTAGTGCTTTTGGGGTAAACAGTGGTCAGGTAAAATCACATACATGCAGAGTTGCTGTATTATAATGTATTAAAGGACTTCTGAACTTCTAAAATATGCACTAATATCTACTGTTGCTGTACTACAACATATTTACTGTAATTCATAAAATGAAATATGGCATTTCTACAGACATTAGCAATAAAACCTCCATGAGCAGTCTGTGATGAGACATATTTATTGATTTGGAATTATACAAAAGGTTTCTTTTTTGTTTACAGCCTCAACAAATTATACTAAATCCAAGGAGCAGTTGCAAAGTAGTAATTAGGAGTGATGTACTACAATTTGGCTTTATTATACATTTTATACTGAAATGAACATAAAAATATATGTTCTCCTATCTTTCTATCTCGATCAGTATTTATTTCCCCTCCTACAGCCTGTCCAAAGTGTCTAGGTTTCCTGAAACAGACACCAACAAATGAATTGTAGCCAATGGCATACATTTTCTTCCTGGACAGTATATTTTTCTTTTTACTGCTCTCTAATATGACATTGGTGTGGTAGACTGAAATACCTGGACTGAAGGTGTTGAATACCTTTCTCATTTGAGTGTATTTTAAACCATAAGCAATATCTTCCTGGCGTCAGCCTAAAATTCATTCCACCTGCCCAACACTGAAAGTAAGTGCTAAGTAAAGGAGATCCAACCACAGGAATTAGAAAAGAGAGAGACAGAGGCTGCAGCCAAACTTCCTTCACCACCTAATAGTCAAAAAGAAACTATATATCAGGTCTTTTTAAATCTATTATTGAGAATCAGTCCTGTTTTCTTTTCTTTTTCTTTTGGAGACGGAGTCTCGCTCTGTCACCCAGGCTGGAGTGCAGTGGCACAGTCTTGGCTCACTGCAACCTCCACCTCCCGGGTTCACGCCATTCTCCTGCCTCAGCCTGAATCAATCCTATTTTCAAGTTTCATATTTTCTTTTCCCCGGGCTAGAGCCATTAGCTGGGCTGCTTTGGGGGTCAGCAGGGTTAAGGATTCTGGCTCTGAGACATTCCTTTGTCCATGCTCAGCCCTAGCTCTCAGGTATCCAAAACAGGGAGAAGGGACAAGGGAGAAAGAAAAATCTTCATGTGCTCCTTTGGTGGCAACGTGTCCCCAGCATCACTGTGACTAAACTGGTACTACTTAAAATGCTGGGCATGGATTTAATCCCCCTTCATCTCTGAAGACACTTGAGAAGGGAAGCTGAAACACCCATCTGCCTTCTCCAAGTGTTCAAATCCCCGACTCCTTTCCGAGTTGAGACTCTCATTGGCCTGGCTGACGTTGGACTATACCCATGCTTTTGTCATTTTTCTAACTTTCCTGCTCCTCTCATGAAACTAGAAGAAGTTCTGAGGATGTCTCTATAACACCAGAGGGCTTCAAAGAAATAAGAAGCGGTGGGAAGCATTTCCCATCTTCTTTTCAGTCACGTTACACCAATTTTCTTTCTAGCTTTCTTGTTGTGCACTGTCCCCCTGATGTTCCTCCCGTTATAAACCAAAGGTAGGATGTCTCCTTGGTCACACATACGCCTACTCCTGTCTTGTAACTTTGGAGAATGGCTTTTGCTTCCACAGTGGCCCTAGAATAAGTCTATTGGAACAACGAGGAAGACCCAAGGAATGAGATGCCAGGAGTTTCTTCTGAAAGCACCCTGAATTTCTACCGGGATTCTTTTGGAGCTCACCTCACTTAGTTTTAGAAATGGTAACTCAAATCCTTTCCAGTTAAACAAAGGCAACCTATAGTAGCAGTAGATGTGTCATTCCCATAACAGCCTAGTCCTATTATTAACTTGACTGGAGGAAGAGAAGGGTGTTGAAGATATTAAGGCAGTTTGCCTCCTCTTTGTGACACATAGATGAAGGTATCAGGTCTCAACTGCTGGTGACTACTTGTTATCTCTGTCTATAACGTGGGGGGATTATTTCATTTGTTCTTAGCTGTTGACCTGGTTCCTTATTTGTGTATCTAGCATTTACCTGTACATTATAAGAAATGGTGATTAAACTTATACTGTGATAAATAAGCTCAGGAAAGCAAAAAAGTAAGATAGTAGATAAACAATGCATAGAAACATTTTCGAATATATAATCATGAGTTTCACAAAGATAACGCAAATAATAAATATTAAAGTACAGAGTATCTTAAGTCATAAAGTGTGAGCACCTGAAGAAGAGTCAGCAATGATTCCATTCTTCTTTCCCAACTTAAGCTGTTTCTGAGCCATTAGATAAATGACACCTGTGACAGATATTTGGGGAAATAAATGTAGAACTAGAAAATACACAAGTCATGAGTACAAAAAAAAATCAATAGGACTTCATTCTTGACAAATATTGACAATATAATGCAGGAGTTAGTGATTTTTCTGTAATTCAGTTGATTCTGATTATCTTCAAATACTTGATGACAGGCCCTAAAGGAAGCCTTGAGGAAAAACAATAATAGAAGAGTGCATTTGATAGCAACAGGAGCAAGAGATGTTGACTATGCTAGTGGAGAACCTTCAGGAGATATTCCACTTTTATTTGACATTTGAAGAAAGGAAGACCAAAAGGGCAGGAATTTATAGACTTAAAGTAGAAAACAGAATGTATTTGACTCCTATAGAATGAGAAATATTGATTAGATAAATACTGACAGTCAGTATTACTATCACACCTAACATTTAATAAGCAATTATTATAGGCAATGGACTGTTCTACGTAATCGTGAATGTATGAACGTATTTAACCTGAAAGCACAGGGAAGTAACAGATGTGGTAATAATACCAAGGCAGAAAATGGAACAGAAAGAATTGGCAATATAATAAAATATTAAAATAATATATAATTGCAACTTTTTTTCCTATCTTTAAAAGATAATGTACACCTACATGAGAAAAGCAAAATGCAAACTATTCTTATTAGCACATTATTATTTTTTACTCATTTACTTTTCAGCTGAATTGAAATGGATTGTTGGGCAACACCTTTTTAATAGCAAAATATATTAATACTATTTGAAAATTAAGAAAATACTTTCTGACATAATAAATGAAAACTCTGTAAAAGATAATCAAATGTCTTGTAATCAAAGCAGAGACACTAGAATATTTAATGTAGATGACGGGTTGATGGGTATAGCAAACCACCATGGCACGTGTATACCTATGTAACAAACCTGCATGTTCTGCACATGTATCTCAGAACTGAAAGTATAATAAAATTTTTTTTTAAACCTGATTCCATTATTAGGAACAATTTGAATAGTTCAGTCACAATCCATATGCTGGCCTCTGGTGTCTCAACTTGTCATGGCAAAACTGTTGTAATGCAATATTATGTCAGTCCTTATATACTTATCCATCTCCAATCTGGAAAGACAAAGCTTACATGTTTCCTTTTTAGTCCCCTAATTTCTCTTTATGACACAAATCTAGTTGGCAATATTAAAGATAAGGCTGATTCTCCTTTACTTATCTGGAATATGCTACCACTCCATAAGTAATAGTAAAATTACCATTTCTTCTTGCTAATCGAATGTCATTTTTGAACACAAAAGCCACTGGCTTTGGAGTATAAAACATAAACATAAAATATATCATATACTATCTGTGAGGTTTTCATAAACTCACATGATCTTTTTATATTTTTATATAAAAATGAAATACTTTACATTAAAATTGTTGAGATAATTAAATGAGAAAATGCTTGTCAATGTTATTAAAATATAAAATTTTATTATTCAAAGAAAATTGTCACTTTTGATTTGTGCTAAAAAATAACAGTAGAAGCCTGCTTTTAAATATTTTAAGTGTGCAATATCGTATTACTTCTCATTTACTCTTTGCATTTCTAGACAGCCAAGTTTATTTTTTTTCTCAATTCAGTTTAAAATCAGAGGGAACAAAATTTAAAACATGACATCATATCAAGGTTAACATGCTAGCTATGTAATAAATGTCAAATTTGGCCAGAAATGCATTTGCTTTGAGAAACAGAACCATTTGAAATTCCTAAATATTTTGGCCATATGGAAGATGATATCAGAAGAATAATATATTGTTCTCTGTACATCGAAGGAGGGGGATAATAAAAACTGTAGTTACTAGGTTCGTACAAAAACAGTTACAGTGTTTTCCATTGCCAGAAACCGCAATTGCTTTTGCGCCAACCTAATAATAAAAATATGGCTGAGTTTCTATAGAATTCTGGCAAAAGATGAGCATCCTTAATCTGTAAACCAAAATGCTCCAAAATTCGAAATTTTGGGGGTGTCAATATGATGCCACAAGTGCAAAATTCTCACCTGACCTCATGCGATGTATCACAGCCAAAGCACAGGTGCACAACACAGTTTATTCAGTGCTTTCAAGAGAAAATTAAAATTAACATGAGGCTACATGTAAATCAGTTTTGTTTAGACTTGGGTCCCATTCCAAGATATCTCATTATGTATATGCAAATATTCCAAAATTCAGAATATTCCTCAATCTGAAACATTTCAGGTCCCAAGCATTTTGATTAAGAAATACTCAACCTGTCCCTCTTTGGAAACAGTTCCCTCTAGATAGACTAAACTGGCCTAAGAGAGACAAAAGGTAGTATCTGTTGCTGGACTTGAGAAAGAATAAATATTTACACACAAAAGTCAGGGCAACAGAAGATTACAAAAACATTGAAATTAAATAAAATTATGTCCTTTTCTCTATGTAGCTCTTTGGCCAATTTGAATGATGAATACAAAGAGCCAATGACTGAATTCTAATTACATATTTGATGATTAAGCTGATAGACTTGAAGAGAGAAATTTCATAAGCATCATTTTGGCATTTGATTTTCTAATAACAGCATCTTCAAAATATTTTTATTCTTCATAACTCCCAGAATTATTTTTTTTTGGTAAATCTTCCATATGACTGCAACATGCAAGTTATTTCTAACATTATCCATAGCTTTTCTATTCTTTTGGAGGAGAAAATATTCCATATATATATATATATATACACACACACACACACACACACACACACACACATATGCTACATGTATAGTTTATATATTCCAATTCTGCCCTATTAATCTATAAATGTATGCACTAAGAAAATATGTAATTACTAGGACTGTAAACTGTATTTATATCAGATAAAATAGATAAATAATTCTATTAGTTTTGTTTTTCAAATATATCCGTGATTAAGCCATTTCCTCATGGCTGATAAAGACATACCTGAGACTGGACAATTTACAAAAGAAAGAGGTTTAGTTGGATTCCCAGTTCCACGTAGCTAGAGAGGCCTTACAATCATGGCGAAAGGCAAGGAGGAGCAAGTCACATTTTGCATGGATGGCAGCAGGCAAAGAGAACTTGCGCAGAGAAACTCCCGTTTGTTTGTTTGTTTGTTTTGTTTTGTTTTTTGAGACAGAGTTTTGCTCTGTCATCCAGGCTGGAGTGCAATGGCGCGATCTTGGCTCACTGCAACCTCTGTCTCCTGGGTTCAAGCGGTTCTCCTGCTTCAGCCTCTTGAGTAGCTGGGATTACAGGCATGCACCACTATGCCCAGCTTATTTTTGTATTTTTAGTAAAGACAGGGTTTCACCATGTTGGCCAGGCTGGTCATGAACTCCTGACCTCTCAGGTGATCCACCCACCTGGGCCTCCCAAAGTGCTGGGATTACAGGATTACAGGTGGCTGAGCCACCACGCCCGGCCAAAACTCCCATTTTTTAAAACCATAAGATCTCCTCATTCACTATCACGAGAACACGTGGGAATTGTGGGAGTTATAATTCAAGATGGGTTTTGGGTGGAGACACACCCAAACGGTATAAATACATTTCCTAAAATTTGCTCTTTGATAAAAAGTTAAGAATCAGATTATCTGAGTCAAAAAAAAAAGATATAAACTGGTATTTTAGCTTAGCTACTTATAAAAGTATAGATTAATTTAAGAAAAGCTGAGGGTTTTAAAAAAATATTTAGTTTTTTGCACAGAAAACAGGTATATAAAAACCTGCTCATTTGGGTATTAAAGGTATAAGTGTTAAGTATAAATGTTTTATTTTCTAATTGGCTAGTCATTTATGTACTTTTATTTGTATCTTTTTGTATATTAATTTTTCCCAAAACATTCTGAAAGTTTTTGTTGTAATACTTTTCTATTGATTTTCACAATTTTTCAACTTCTTCAATCCAAATTCATCAATTAGTAATGATGTTGCTTTTTTCTTTTTAAAGTTTTTACCTATTATGTTTTCTGCCATATTAATCAGTACTTTAAAAAATTACTAATGGCTGTAATAGGAGACACACACAATTTGTTTCCTTCTTAATGAGAATGCATTGTTTCTCACCATTAAGGGTAATGTTTATCTGTCTTCATATAGCCATATATATGTTTTATATATGTGGGCATGTGTTCTTTTGTGTACATGGGTTGCATATGTATGTGTAGTTATTATGTTAAGACATACCATATTCTTTATTAAACTCATTGAAATTAAGAAATGTTAATATTTTCAAATGCATTTTGGTATCTTTGGAGATAATACTGTGATATTTATTTAGTAATATATGATGAAAAATACCAACAAAATTATCCTCACATTGTTGCCATGAATCTCTCTTGGTTATGGACTATCATTTTTAATGGAATGCTCAATTCAATTTGCTAATATTTTATTTGGTGCTTTTTGGCATGAATTTTCAGGTTTTTAATTGGAATTTAATTACAATGTCATGCTGACTTCATAATTCCAAGATTACCTTTCTCTACAAATATTCTGAAACATATTAATTATCAAGGGAATTATCTGTTCCTGAAGTTTGGATAGGTATTACTCAAAATACTGGTGAACCCTGGTATCTATTCTGGAATAGGGGAAGTGATGAGAATAAAAAGGTGAGGACTTTTGTATCTTGGTGATATTCTCTTTTTATTTATTTTGTCTTTATTCAGTAATCTGTTTTGATATCCTGAATCGGTGTTTCCTTAGGTGAAGAGAGTTTTCTTATATTGAGTATTAGATTCTTTCTCCAATTTTACTTTTATAACTATGCTTACCATTCTGTACTTAGATCTCCAAAACTTATTCATCCTGCCTAACCAAAATTTTGTACACTTTGAAAAATCTCTCTTCTTTTATTCTTAGCTCCTCATTTATTCTCTTTTTCTATTTTCTAGAAACACTGATTTTGTGTACCTGAGGTATACATTTTTATTCCCCCATATATATCCTCTTCTTTCTTATCTCTCATTGCCTCTTTGCCCCTTTCCCTTGGATCCTAAGGAAGAGTCCTACATTTTCATTGACGTCACTTATTATTCTATAGCTTTAATTCTTTTCTCCATTGGTTCTAATGCAGGCTGTAGCATTCCTTTCATATTTTAAGTTTCCTTACAATGCTTTCTTAATTCAGCTCTCTTTTTCTTGCCCTGTAATCAGTCAGAAAAAAATATTTGCTGTATTTTATATTTTATATTGTTTTTTCCATTTTAAAATATTTTACTGTTAACATATTTTAAAATATTCTACTCAAATATTTTAAAATATTTTGACACAATAAAATATTTTACCTGAAATATACATTTATAGTTCTTATAATTATTTTATTCACAGATAAACCTTTTATCTGATGTTTTCTGTTTTCTTATTACATTGTTAAACATTTCTGAAATTACTATGTACTGTGTATATATGTGTATACACTTATCTTTAAATAAGGCAGGATCTACACATTCTTTTGATATTCCATAAGCACAGTATATAAGTTTATCTTAGTTCCCTCTCTATCCATCTGTCTTAGCCCATGTTATGCTGCTATAACAGAATACCACAGACTGGATAATTTATTTTAAAAAAAGAAATTTATTGGCTCATATTTCTGGAAATTCAGAAGACTAAAAGCATGGCATCAGCATGTAGAGAGGGATTTCTTATTTCTTCATCTTATGGCAGAAAGTGGAAGATGGATGTTGAAAGGGCAAGAGAGTGTGTTCGCAAGACAGAAGGGAAGGCAGCTAAACTGATTATTTTATCAGGAACCGGCTCCCAAGACAATGGCATTAATCTGTATATAAGGCCAGAGCCCTCAGGCCTTAATCCTCTCCTAAAGGTCCCACTTCTCACCACTGTAGCATTGGGGACTAAGTTTCTAACACATGAACTTTGGGAGAAAAATTCAAACTATAACCCTGTCTGATTATTGGTAGAGTTCTCAACAGATCTCGGGCAGAAGGCTTTTTAGTAGATCCAGCCCTTTATCAATTGTAGATAATTAGAAGTGATACACATCTTTACCAGGCTTCAAGCCTTCCTTCTGCCAAGCTTACATTCCTAAACATTCACTTGAATTTTTCACCTGCATTGAACTTCTTGGAATTCTAGGCCTCAAATCATTGCAGAATAAAAGGAGATAATGGTAAATTTGAAGAAATAAAATGATCATGAGCATTTTTAAGTCAGGTCTTTCACAATGGCCATGGTCAATAATGGCCAAGACAAACGGAGATGAATTATAAATTGAGTGAATAAATTAAAATGTCATCTACTCTTCTTTCTCCAGAAGACTTCACTGTTCTATGTGGGCCTCACATCTGCCTTTTTATTAATTAACTTTTCTACTGAAGTTTGGATGATCTCCAACCAGTATTCTTAGTTTGTGGTATTGTATAAATATATTTTTGTGTTTTAATGAGTCAACTAAGCATTTGTAAGAAATCAAGTTATAAAAATCTATTAAGCATTCATTTTGCACCAAATATTTATTGCATAAAATAAGTAGATATAGTGAAAATTCACCTTGATGGTGAAGAGGTATCACCATAAAAAATCATTATCATCTTGTAATACATCAGTAAACACATAGTTTTTGATATATATGGGACTTATATTGCTGAGCTTAGCTATGCTCTCTGTATTTTGTTTCTTTGCCCTTCTTGTCAAGTTGTCAGCAATCACTTCACACTACTGAAAATATAACTGCCTTTAGCAGTTCCCTCCCTGCTTTTTACCTTATACTTTGAAGCAGAAGCAGAAAATTACTTTGGCTGAGAGTCAGAGCTAACCTGAGTGTTGTATTAAGTGCAGGTCATAAGTCTCTGAAAATGTACTGGGGGCTTTATTTATTCCTAACTTTTATACTTACAACCATTGTCCATAATTTTATATGTTGCTTCAGATCTCTTGTGTTCCACACGAATGGAAGGTACTGCATCTTATTTATCCTTCACTTCCAAGTTCCTACCAAAGTGCCTGACATATGGTAGGTACTTAGTGAAAATTGAATGAAACCAAATTACTGATTATATATTCTCCCTTGGATATCTCACGTACATTTAAAACTTAGTACATGGAAAACTGAACTCATTATCCTTCTTCCATGCTCAACATTGTCTTTTCCCTCCTGTGTTTCCTATTTTGATGAATAGCCCATATTCTCAACCAGTCACCTGGGCCAAGAGCTTTGGAGCCAGCCTGATTTTCCCTTTTCCCCTCACAACTAATTGATAACCAACTCTTGTCTATTCTCCCCACCGAAAAATAGCAGTTTAATCCATGACCACCTCCCCTCTCTCACTGTACTGCCTTGGTTACGACCCTCAAAATTCTTAGTCTGGAATGTACTATCTCCTAATAGTCCTATCCATTCCAATTCACTTTCCAGATTCCTGACAAAAATGATTTTTCTGAAGAGAAATCTGATCATTAAATTTAGCTAATCGATTGCAAAATTTAGTTCTCCATGTCAGAGATGAGAATTTGGGAAAGAGAAGGCAGCAAGCCTTCACAAAGAAGAGTAACAGAGATCAGAAAACTATCCACAGAGAGAGCTTCAGAGATTTTCAGGGGATGTACAGATTTATTGAATCTTCCAATTAATACTGATCAACACAAGTATGTGAGGAAACAATCAAGGGCAGAGTACAAACCACTAGAAAGAGAAGGCAGAAAAATCTCCAGAATTCACAGAGCGTCATAAGTAGTTTGTGTTTCCACTAGCCAGAGTCGAAAAACCTTGAATCAGTTAGAATACTCAGAAGGGTATTGTCTCACTAACATGGAAAAAATTCTACCTAGACTAAAAGCTACTCTGGTCTTACCAAGCAAAGCTTAAAAGCAAACTTCAACACAAGCAAATTATTCCTAAGTAACTTAACTGCATCCCAGAATAAAGCTTAACTATTCAGCACAAAATAAGGTAAAATTCACTATGTCCAGCATTTGACAAGAATATATCAGGCATACAAATAAGCAGAAAAATATGATACCATATTGAAGAGAAAAAAAAATCAAGAGAAGCAGACTCACAATGACACGTTGCTAAAATTAGTAGATAATGACATTAAAACAGGTATCTATGTTTGAAAAGGTATAGGAATGCATCAAATGAGAGACATGGAAGAGCAAAATGTGAAATCAACTTCTAGAGATTAATCAAACAAGGAAACATAATGTGTTAGATGAAAATTGTACTGGATGAAATCAAAAGCAGATTATCAATTGCAGTACAAAAAACAGTGAATGTAATTGTTTAACAATAGAAAACAACTGAAATGAAAAAAAAATATGAGAAGAGAACATCAGTGGGATAACTTCAGTGGCCTATTATAAAGGTAATTGGATTCCCCAAAGGATAGGAGAGAGGAAAGTTTTCAGAAAATAATGTATGAAAGAATAATTACTGAAAAAAATAAATTTAGTAAATTGAGATCTCCTCAGCCTAATGACTGTCCAAAGTCTCTTATTTTCTTGGACTTTCTACTGACCTGAACATTGCTTTGAGACAAGTCTACATAAAAAAATAAATAAATAAAATGAGGCAGAGGTAAAGAAAAGGAAACCTTCTCTTGGTCAATCAAGGTGAGATGGCTGAAAATAATGCTAAATCCTCACCACAAGTGATGGAATGAATGGTCACCTTGGTCCAGAGTGAGAAGACTGTGAGCCTCAGGATGGTTCTAACACAGGATTACCCACTCATCTGGCTGCAGTCCCTGTAATTCAGACGCATTTTTAGGGCTCCTCCCCCCATTCCAAGTCAGCTTCCTGTTTTCTCTTATACTCCTCCTTTCTCAGATCTTCTTAGTCTCTCTCTAAGCTCTACAGAAGTGTCTTCTTTGTTGTTTCCTTATATATTTTATATCTACCTATGAATTACCATCTCCTGAATGTTAAGGCTTCTATGAAAGATAATGCAATAATGTTTGTAATCTAGTTATTTATCAGGGGCCACCACCATTCACTCTTGTCTGTGTTTAGCACAAAGAACAAGGGGCAGAGTACTTGTCAACTCAGGGTGAGGAGGAGTCAGTAGGGAAAGTATTCATGAAAAAAGGTTTACATCTCAGCAATTTCTAGGCACAAAAGACTTATGAAATTCTAAAATTTTATTTTGACACATTTGTTTTTTAGTCTTTTGTTAGATACAAATACAGATTTTGAAAAATCATTTTATAATAATTATAGTATTTGCCAATCTGTTTACACCACATAAATTCTATGTATAAATAGGTGGAGAGATAGTCATAATATTGGGGGGACATGTTGCATACTACCTTGCACCATAGCTCACTGTCTTTTTACATAATATCCTTTAGTAAGTTCAGTAAAACATTCTTAGAAAAGGGCCCAGAAATTATGATAGAGTAATGCCTGTCACGGAATCAAGAAAGGCATCTAGTTTTATCTACAAAAGATTTTAGAAATAATCTTGTAACATACCCACTAAATTCAATGATGAACATTAGATCACTTTTTATTCCATTACAATCTTATTTTCTCTCATAATGCTGTCCATTAAAGAATAGATTCTATTGTAAAAGCTTCTAAAAAACTATCAAATCTTCCTTTGTTCCGTTCCAGCTAAGCTGTGTTTCCCACCTGTTTTGTACTTGCTAAAAATAAAATGAAAAAATAAAATGACTATCTAAAGTGGTTTTACAAAAGACTGTATCGTAGATACTGTGAAATCCTTCCTGATTTAAATCCTTTGAGTGGCTGGATATCTTGAAATGGCAAATGAATTGGTCACAGAACAGTGTACTACTCAAGGTTTGTTCATGGAGTCTTATTTATCACAGTGATGTGTGGGCATGATAAGATAATCTATATAGTGCTCATTTTTCTTTTAGGTGGTCTGGGCATTCTTAAACCATTTATTCAAAACTTATCTTTTCAATTCTACCTATAATTTTTATTTCCAAAGCTAAGTGAGCAAAAACCAGGTATCTGTACATGGGTAGGGGTTTTCTAGGATATAGTAAAATGCAGGAGACATTGAAAAGCAAATGGGTGCAGATGAATTGAAAACTCTTCCTTCCCCACATCGAAGCCCAGTTGAAGGTTAGCATTTGAACAGAAAACATCTTCATAGACATGAATGGGAAAAGTTAATGCTCAGAGTCCAGAAGTAAAATGCAACCACTCCTACTCACTGCTTCTAGAAATTACTTTATAAGTGATCCTGAGGAATTCTTTCTCTCTCTCTCTCTCTCTCTCTCACTCTCCCTCCTCCCTCTCCTAATTCTGGCTGAAATTGGCACCTAAGTCAAACGTAGCTAAGCAAAGAGACTAGAGTCTCTGTATGAGACAGATATATATGTATGCACAATATACATATATATTTGCATGTATATATATACACATATGTGTGTACGTATGTGTGTATATATACATATATACACATGTGTGTATGTCTGTGTATATATACATATACACACATGTGTGTATGTCTGTGTATGTATATACACATATACACATACATACACACGTGTGTATGTATGTGTATATATACATATATACACACGTGTGTATGTGTATATATACATATATACATATGTGTGTATGTACATATATACACATATGTGTGTATATATGTGTGTATGTACACATAAATACACACATGTGTATGTGTATGTATATACACATATACAAACATGTGTATGTCTGTGTATGTATATACACATATACATACACACGTGTGTATGTCTGTGTATGTATATACACATATACATACACACACGTGTGTATGTCTGTGTATGTATATACACATATATGTGTGTATGTATGTGTATGTATGTACACATATACACATATGTGTGTGTATGTGTATGTATGTACACATAAACACACATATGTGTGTATCTATGTGTATGCATATACATATACACACATATGTGTGTATCTATGTGTATCTATGTGTATGTATATACATAGATACACACACGTGTGTGTATCTATGTGTATGTATATACATAGATACACACACGTGTGTGTATCTATGTGTATATACATATATACACACACGTGTGTGTATCTATGTGTATGTATATACATATATATGTATTATTTTTCTCCTAATTCTACCCACAAAAGAAGCACTAATACCTTGAGACCCATAAGCGAACTTTGCCCAGATGCTTTTTGTTCTG
The DNA here is from genome assembly GCF_028885625.2 of Pongo pygmaeus. NCBI lineage: Eukaryota > Metazoa > Chordata > Mammalia > Primates > Hominidae > Pongo > Pongo pygmaeus. Next base: position 102,460,041 of record NC_072387.2, read on the forward strand.
TTTTGTTTTGTTTTGTTTGAGACTGAGTCTTGCTCTGTCACCCAGGCTGGAGTGCAGTGGCGTGATCTGGGCTCACTGCAAGCTCCGCCTCCCAGGTTCATGCCTTTCTCCTGCCTCAGCCTCCCGAGTAGCTGGGACTACAGGTGCCTGCCACCACGCCCAGCTAATTTTTTTGTATTTTTAGTAGAGACGGGGTTTCACCATGTTAGCCAGGATGGTCTCAATCTCCTGACCTCGTGATCTGCCCGCCTCGGCCTCCCAAAGTGCTGGGATTACAGGCGTGAGCCATCGCGCCCGGCCCCAGATGGTTTTTAATACCTGTCCCTACTGAAAGGAACAAGAGCCTCTTGGAGAAACGTCTGGTTCCAAGGCTGTGACAAAGAAGGTACATGATGAATCTGGAACACATTTTTGTGCCAGAAAGAAAGGAAGTGCTCAAGAAAACAATGGGGACATGTGAAAAAGAAATAGGCAATAGCTTGAAGGGGTTCCCACTGACCAAATCTAGGGACAATTTGAGAATCAAAATCAATGAGGATTGCAATGGATTGTAATGATTAAATAAAGTAGGATGATTAAATAAAGTGGGAAATTATTCATCTATTATAATAACCAAACAAACAGATACATGCATACATAAATGGATAAATAAGCAGAGGTGAAATAGAACTTTAAATTAGTGTGCCAGCTGATACATGTGAAAGGAGGAGTAATGGGGTGGCGGGGGAGGGGGGATGGGGGCGGGGAATACCATTTGCAACCATGGTGGTAAAGAATAATTCAGGCAAGAAATATCACGAGAATACTTATCTTTGGGAAGAGCTGGATGAGAAGCAGGCTGCTTGCATGTTCTCAAAGTGTGTCATCACAGACTGCTATTCGTTACAAGGAGAAAAGTACTAACTAAACAGTGGAGAATGCAAATGACACCTTGACCTTTTGATGCAAATTAACCTCACCAATAAGAGGCATGTAGATGTCTTGTATTTGGGGATATGGTACCCCGAGAAGGACACCACATCACTGCTACATTATTCCACTTGCAGCTGTATAACCAAGTCTAATCACGAGAACACATCAATCAAGCTGAAATGAAGAAACATCCTGTAAAATTACTAGCCTGAATTTTTCAAAACTCCCAATGCCATGATAAAGAAAGGCAGAGAAACACTGATAGAATAAAGAAGGTGAAAGAGATACAAAAACTAAATGCAGTATGTGATTCTAGACATGGAATATGAACTATATAGATTAGATGAAAATATTACTTTAGTGTTAAATTTCTTGAATTTTATTATCTTCAGATGCTTATTTGAGGATATTTAATTCAGTCTGGAGAGTTTTATTGCAGTTTATTTTACTTCCCAGTTGGTTTGAGGAGAAGAATTTCTTCAGCTGAAATGCTTTGACTCATATTTTCTGTTTCTACAGTAGCTTTTATATTGTAGTTTTTGTAGTTATGTTTTTTATTCTGTTCCCAGGTATCATAGAAATGCAGTTCCTAGTTCAAGAGTATCCTTTTCTATAACTAAAGTAAAATGCATTTATTTCATAAGAGATGTTGGCACTTTGGGCAGAAAGGGAGTGGCAGGCATGTGATACTTCTCTTTCATCTGGACATATTCCTTAATTTTACCTTATTTTTTTCCTTTCTGTGCCATGACTCCTGATCAATCAAATAGACAACTGAAATTATTCTCAGATCTGAAATTTTGTCTTATTTCTGTTACCAGATTTCTAGCTCTTCAAAGCATGTTTAACCTGTGCACATAGTCTCCTTTTCACTGCTGGTGTTGACAGAAAAAAAAATTTCAAAAATGGAAGCTAGGGATTGTAATATAATGTAGGTATATAATGGCAATGGCACTATTTCTGGTTTTCCTGTGCTTTGGGTCTACCTGAACAGTAGTGTGCACTTACTGTGAATGGTAGGGCCCACCTACATTAGGTTGATGATTTATTGTTGAAGTAAAAATAACTAGTGAAATTTTACTGAGTAGACTGTTGATCAGCAGGGTAGCAGATGTCTCCCAGAGTATTTTCCTTCTCAAATTTACAGGGCTTCTACCTTTCATAGAAAACCATCCTCACCTGTGACTCATGTGACTCATCTTTGGGTATAGCCTCCTCTTGGCAGTCTTTGGGAATACCTCAAAGCAGAATTATTCCTACCCTGCTCAGTATTCCCTCGACTCTTCTTCATTACCTGGTAGTCCATTGGTGTCTCAATAGGTCTGTACATTATTAGACTGTGAGCTCCCTTCTCCCTCAACCAGATAGAGATTGAAGAGGACACCATGTCTGTCTACTAAATCATGTGAGGCCATTACAAATTGCCGACATTTGTAGGCCACTACATCTGGGCTACTACTCAAACACTTATGTTTTACCCAGCCCTTGAGTTTGCAAAGTGTGTTGAGTTAAATTTGTAGTTAGTTTAGCCAAGGGGAGCTTAAATGTTCCGTGTAGAGCAGTGGGAGAAGTATGTTATTGTTATTGTTGTTGTTCCTGAAATAGAACAAACAGAGAAGAGAGAAAAGAAGAATAAGTGAAAAGAGAAGTAGAAATGCAGTCTGCAACAGATGACAGGAGACTGAAGCTAGAATCCAGACCAGGCCAAGGGACTTTATGATTTTAAGGAGGATGGCGAACGCACAACTTTAGGTGTTTGCAGTGCTACAATGGTCAGTTATACACATTTTTCTGGCTCTTTAAAACTTGAGTAAGATCTGTTAAAACACACATAGCATGTGTAAGAATTTTGTTTTTATGAACACTAAGGAAAATGCTGTGTTTGTTATATGACTGGCCAAAATAATTAGCAAAAGAAACCTACACATGGAACAGTTGCATAATTTTGAAACTAAGTTAAATCAGAGGAAGCATGGGGGGTAGGAGGAGATTACTACAAAATTATAAACCTACTGATAATTTGTTAAAATCCTGAGGAGGATTTTTAAGAAAGTGTGCATTGAAAGCTTGAAACAATCTCATCTAGTGTTTAAGAAGAAGGATTTCCTTGCTGATTTCTACTATGTGTTTTTATTCATACACAGGCACGTTACCTAACAGGCTATTTACTTAGATAAGAGGTGAGCTCAAGGTAAATACCTGTACCTTTGCTGCTAGCTTTAGAAACAAATATCTAATAGGATCTATGTTGACACTGCAATGGAAACTAGCAAAATTGGAAAACTCCTTAGTAAGTGTTCAACAATAGAGAAATGACTAAACAAATTACAGTATATTTGCCCTATTTTGTACATGTCACAATCACAAGATTGAAATCCGTCTATATAAGCTGACATGTTAAGTTCCCTAAGACATAATGCCATGTGACAAAAGATATGTTGTCCTACTGTACAACTGCCCTAGTTATGCAAATGTTCAGGAAACTATGTATTAACAGCAATTGACCCCAGTTGAAGGATTTGATTGGAGGGAAAAAAGGTAGATCTTTACTTTCCTCTTCCTATCCTTTTATGTCACTCAAAATTTTGTCATGAGAATTAATATATATACATGAAAAATTGTAATATATTAATATATAAATCAATACATGTACACTATAAAACAGAACATCTGTTTTTGGAACATGGTTAGTTGAGCTAATGCAAAATGCTTTCTGTTATAATTAACATGGTGGAGAATTATAAAAATTGCATAGTGCTGGGAGTTCATGGAAAATAAATGGAGATGGAAACCCACAGATATTGTAAAAAAAAAAAAATGGAAGCAGATGAGATTGCACGAAAAATGAGAACCGTATAAGGTAAACTTTGTTGGACTTATGACTCAGTCATAGGCTCTCAATAATAGAGGTTTGGGAGTCTCTTTTTACTCAACTTTATTGTAGTAGAATTTCAGAAGGTGACATTCACTAATTCTACTTGCACAATTCAACAAGTTTTGATAAAAGCGTAGTTACATAGGCCCTACTACATTCAAACTTTAAAACAATCCCAGCCAGAAACTCCTCTGGTGCCCCTTTAAAGTCAATTCCTTTCTACCATGCCTAGCTTCTGGGCCCAGGCTGGAGTACAGTGGCACGATCTCAGCTCACTGCAACCTCCACCTCCCAGGTTCCAGTGATTCTCCTGCCTCAGCCTCCCAAGCAGCTGGGACTACAGGTGCCCACCACCATGTCTGGCTAATTTCTGTATTTTCAGTAGAGATGGGATTTCACTATGTTGGTCACACTGGTCTCGAACTCCTGACTGGGAATCTTTAAATGAATTTTTGTCCTTGTAGTTTTGTGTTTTCTATAATTTAATATAAATGTAATCATGCTTGAAGAAGCTTTTTAAATCTAACTTTTTTACTTAGCATAATGCATTTTAAAGTAAGTCTTGTCTTTATATGTATTACGTTTTCCTTGACAAAAACCCAGAAATTGAATTGCTCAGTCATACAATAAGTGCACGTATGAATTTATAACATAAAGTGCTAATCTGTTTTCCAAAGTGGCTATAATAATTTACATTCTCATCAAAAACATATGAGAGTTTGTTTGTTCTTCCTTACCAGAACATGGTTTTGTTACCTTATCTTTATTTTTATATTGAAGGTTCCAATAAATGATATTTCCTTTTGGTTTTAATTTGCATTCCCCTAATGATTGACAATGTTGATCATCTTTTTATTTGTTATCACTATCATTGTTTTTTGGTGAAGTGTCTTTTCAAATATTTTACCTAATTTTTTTAATCAAATTGTTTGGCTTCTTAATATTGAGTTGTAAGAATTCTTTGTATATTCTGGATACAAATTCCTTATCTGATATATGATTTGCAAATATTTTCTCCCATTCTGTGGATTATCTTTTAATTTTCTTAATGCTGATTTTTAAGAGCAGAGTTCTTAATTTTCATAAAGTCCAATATTTCTAATTTTTATTTTTATTATTTATCCTGTTTTCTCACCTTATGTAAGAAATCTTTTCCTAACCATGTTCATAAAGATTTTCTCAAATATTTTCTTCTAGAAGTTCTAGAGTTTTACATGTTACATTCAGGCCTCTGATCTATTTCAACTTAATATTTTTATAACAAGAAAGGTGAGGATCAACACTCATCTTTTTTCATATGATCACCAAGTTACTCAAGCATCTTTTGTAAAGAGTCTCTTCTTTCACCATTGAAAATCAATCATTGTAGAATACTAGCTGACTATATATGTGTGGATCTATGTTTAGACTCTATATTCTGTTCCATTGATCTAAGTCTTACTTTATCTCAATGCAACCCTATCTTTCTTACTATAGCTTTATAGTGTGACTTTAAATCAAACCATATAAATCCTCCACATTTGTTCTTTTAAAATATTGTTTTAATTATTCTCAAGGTTTGCATTTTCATATAAGTTTTAGAATTAGCTTGTCAATTCAACAAAAATACCTGATGGGATTTTGATAGGGATTGAATTGAATTTATAAATCAATTTGTGTAGAATTGAGATTTAAATAATATTTAGTCTTTTATTCCATAAACACGGTGTATCCCTCCATTGCTTTATTTGCTTTATTTTTATGTTGACTTTTTTATCAGTGATTTTTAATTTCCAGTACACAAACCTTGCTTATATTTTACTAGATCTACTCTGAATAATTTCATGTTTTTGATATATTTCAAATGGTATTATGTTTTTTAATTTCAATTTTCAGTTTTTAGCTCATATACAAGGGTGTGATTTTATATATATAAACATATATATGTAAATATGTATAAACATATATGTAAATATCTAAACATATATATGTAAATATATATAAACATGTGTGTGTGTGTGTGTGTGTGTATATATATATATTAACCTGGCATTCTATGACCTTGGAAATTTCACATTTAAATCAATTTAGCTTTTCTGTAGCCTTTTTGAGATTTTCTAAATAGCTAAATATAACATCTGTTAATAAAGACAGTTTTGTTTTTCCCAGACTGCATGCATCTATCTTTTTTTCTTCCCTTATTATTTTCACTAAGACCTCAGCCTAATGTTGAATATAAATTGTTAGAATAGACATCCTTACCTTGTTTTCAACCTTAGGGGATATTCCTCAGTCTTTCACAATTTGGTATTATATTCACTGTAGTTTTTGTCAACTTAAAAGTGTTCCTTATCTTTCTGACTTGCTAAGATCTTTATAACTATAACTGACCAATGTTGAATTTTATCAAGTGCATTTCTGCATGTATTGAGATGCTCCAGGTGCTTGGATGTCAGCGCTCCTGTTTCAGGGCCAGGCAATGAGATTTGTGTGTGTTTTCACACAAAAAGCTGAATCTAAGCTGCCTACGTAGGCCCAGGAATAAATGGAGCACCCTCAGTTGACAGGAACTAGAAAATTCCTCCTCTCCAGTTGGAGACATAACAAGGAATCTTGGTTCTGCTCTGATTCTAGACACCAAGAAAATCCCATGAGATAATCAAACCTCAAGCAGAGTTTGAACTCTAATCTGAAATACAATTATAATAATAGAGTTCCAGAGTTCAGACATTAACATAAAAATTGTTTTGAGTACATTATAGAATCAAAGGCTAAATATTCTGAAGAGACATTTCTGCCATAAAGGCCACATGGTATCTTTAATTGAGAATAATGGAAGCTAACTCTTCTTAACTCTTCTTACTGTATTGAAATTTAAGTAGAATATATGATAGAATATCTATTTTTTTCATTCATTCAACAAATATTTATTGAATGTGTCTGTTAGGGGTCCAGGCATTTTTCAGACTCTAATATGATGAAAGGAAAACATGACAAATCTTGTCTTGTTCTGAGGGGAGATTATTATTATTATTTATATGGTACTGCAACCAAATGTGTTAATCTTATTAGAGAGCATATTGATTGCATATAACATGATAGTCTCTCTTAGGATATAAAGTAATTTTATATCCTAAAATGCTTGTGAAACCTTTCCTAAATAATCACTAATAATCTAAAATATATATATATATGATTATATATAATCTTTACTTCATTATTTTCAGTAAGAACATAAAGAACTGGCTTTGTTCTAGGAAGTTACTTTGCTTTGTGATATTTCTGCATTTATCCTCTATACACCTTATTAGATAGAATTATGCTGAGTTGCTACAAATGAAGCCAATTTCAATACATTATTTGTTTTGTCAAATAACAACATTGCTCAGTCTTTACAATGCATCTATTCTTTTGGAGTTATTTTAAGGTACATGCTTCAGTTTATACTGACAGCACCATACTAATCATTTTATAAAAATATATGAAATCTAATTGCTGATATTCAATATTAGGCATCTTTTATGCTCCTATTTTATCACCAAAGTAAAGCCTCCTCCTAGAGCAGATTTAATTATTTGAGTAGCCACCATTCACCTCTGCTATCAAATATTTCCAATTTAATTACAGTTATTTCAATGTTTTTGCCCTATTTTGATTTGTCCAACTATTTAATTTCTAATTAAACTCATTTTACTTAAGTTACAAACTAAGCAGATGTCTAGATTTGTTGTTTCAGACATTAAGAAAGTTATATTCAGTCTTTAATATATTTAATAGAAAACAACTCAAGTTGTCGTTTTACTAATTATTCTATATATAGATTAAAACATTGATCCCTGTTAAAATCATGCTATTTAGTGTTATGTTTTGTTGAATGAAGGGAGGATCAAACTGGGGCATGTCATTTTTTGACGACAGAGTTAACTGAGTGGCTCTGAATTGCTCATTAGACGTAACTTTCCTTTAACAGCATTACATGTGAGCTTCCAATAGGAGTGCCTTCTCATGGAGGGTGGTTATTCATCAGGCAAGAGGATTTAAGTGTCTATAATCACCAGCTAGAACCTTCAGTATGCAACAGGTTTCCTTCTGCCTTCATGTGTAATAGTGGTCTTTAAAGCTGAAGCTTTTGCTGAATGTTGTTGATATATTACAACAATATCCAGAAAATGCACTCTATTTCCTCGCTAATCCAAAGCAGACAATGGCATATTTCTAAATTAATAAGAAAACTGAAAACCACAAACATTTATTTCCACAATCTTGTTGCTGACATTAGGATACATGTTAACATTTAATCCAAGTTCAACTTAAATTATTCCATCAGTTTTTGTTTAGTTGCTGTAGAGTTTTATAGGAAATTCAGATAGCTATTGGCTTCCCCTATAAGCTCTCTTCAATAATTTGATTCTTGCCAATAATAAATCTGTCCATCATGGTAAGTGATGGTTTTGTTATTCACATTGCTTTATGTTTATTTAACACAAAACTCTATTTGTATATCTCCACTGAAATCCTTGGTAATTTTTGATTGTCTATAACATTGTGTTTTAAAATTGGCATTGAGTTTCAAATCATAATGCATAAACTGCCAATGGTATGGCACTCATTGTTTATTTTAAAGTCATGATAAGTATAATTTACTTTTCTGCTAAATGGACCAGTTCAAAGTAGAATTACAAGGGATAACAAAATGTCTTTGAAATAAACTTTTTAGTAGAGAAAAAAGCAAACAGTCCCTGATATGAATCAAATTTAGATTATCCTCCTGGCCAAGCAACCACCTGCTTGTAATTTTGTAAAACAAACTTGGTTCATTGGTGTCTCTCTCCTTGTCAGTAAAGTAAGACAGTAATAATGGAATTTATTATTCTCCCTATCAGTAAACAGTTTATTACTCTTAAAACCTAATTTCCTTAAACTTTGAAACTCTATGACTTTAGTTTATGATTATTGTCTTTAATTATTGGCAATACTTTGAATAATTTAAAAATGCTAGGCTAGGCATGTCCATTGTACTCATTTTATGCCTCAAAAATATTCACAATTGATGGATTAGTCTTATTATTTAGAAAAACATGTAGAGCTTTAAATATAAAGACTCAATGTTGATTTAAGGGATTTTTGTTGTTGTTTCTCATCATAAGTTCACCTGTAAGATTTTACTGTCAATGTAGGTTAGTATCATAGATTTTACTTACATCTGTTATTTTTCATTTTTCACTGAGTATACAATATATCTAATTCTTCAGTGTTATTATTGTTTATATGTCAGGCAGGAATGCTGATCATTTAGGGTTTTGAATTTTTCAAAGCCTATAGCATTTTGAAGTCAATGCCATACGCTTTCAGGATAACAAACGAAACAGCAAAAGGACTCATTTTCCATTTGATATCTTGCAAATATAATTATACAAGGAAAGTCCCTTCACCCACTATAGGATTCTGCCCTCAGAAATGTCTCTGTTTTCAGTGATTTCCAGAGCAAATGGCCTGCAAATGAAAATTTCACTTAATACACACATGCTTCCAAATATTTTTGACATGTTACGAATTTTAGTTCAAATTTAATATTTTAATAATTGTGTTACGAATACTAGTACTAAGGCATCAATTGTAAATCAGTATTAGGTTCTATGATGGAAACGCAGTGCATATACAGGCCAGATATTCTTGAAAAACCACATAATAGTAGAGCTCATGCTTGAATAGTTTAAGACCTTCTGGGAAAAATAAACCTGATAAATTAAAATGTGCATATGTTTATGAAAGTCGCTATGGAGATTTTGCCCATTAATGGACTTAAAAAAAGACAGCATACCTTTTGTGTGAATAATAATTGTTGGTATACAGTGAAATTTTTCTTTTAGGGTTTCCTTTTATTAATTTTTTAAAATTTTACTTTAAGTTCTGAGATACATGTGCAGAACGTGGAGGTTTGTTGCATAGGCATACGTGTGCCATGGTGGTTTGCTGCATCTATTAACCCATCCTCTAAGTTTCCTCCCCTCGTCCTGGTGTGTGTTGTTCCCCTCCCTGTGTCCACGTGTTCTTATTGTTCAACTCCCATTTATGAGTGAGAACATGTGGTGTTTGGTTTTCTGTTCCTGTGTTACTTTGCTGAGGATGATGGCTTCCAGCTTCACCCATGTCCCTGCAAAGGACATGATCTCATTCCTTTTTATGGTTGCATAGTATTCCATGGGAATACTATGGGACCTTGTGATCTTGTGAGCTAATACTTAATAAACTCCCCTTTATATATATGTATATCTATCCTATAAGTTCTATCCCTCTAAGAGAGACCTGATCAATACACCATACAAAATTTGGAAAAAAAAAAATAGAGTTACTTTGCTGTGGAGAAATTTGACAAACACTACCCCAGCCAAGTGATCAAGGTGAAAATCAACAGCCATATGCCTTGTTGCTAATACGTCATTGAAATGGTGTGATGAAAATGGTACTTTTCCACTGTGGTCTTCTCCAGAACACATAACCTCAGTCTAATCATGAGAGAAACATCAATCAAATCCAAACTGAGGGGCATTCTACAAAATACCTAACACGTACTTCTCAGAACTATCACGGTCATCAATAACATGAAGATCTGCAAAAGTGTCACAGCCAAGAGGAGCCTATAGAGACATGACAGCCAAATGGAATATACGATTGTGGTTGGGATCCTGGAACAGAAAGAGGATGCTACAGAAAAACTAAGGAAATCTGAATAAAGTGTGGGCTTCAGTTAATAATATATCAATATTGATTCATTAATTGTAAAGAATGTACCATACTAATGAAAAATGTTAATAAATAGAGAAATTTGATGTGGGCTGTATAGAAGTCTCTGTACTAGCTTAGTAATTTTTTGGTAAATCTAAAACTGTTTCAAAATTAAAAGTTTATTAAAAAGAAATTTAAAATGTGATTGATAATTAAAGTAGTATAATTATGCAGCTGATGCTATAATTAAACTAATAAGAATATAATTAGATTCACATGTACTGATATGGAAGAACATCAAGAATACATTATGTAAAAAAAAGCAAATTGCAAAAATATTGCATTGTTGTGACCCACTTTATGCAAAAATGTGAACACATATGCATATACCCAAATTTTTGAAGAGGTACACACTAAAGTGTGGTTACTTTAAAGATAGCAATAATATTGAGGGTTGTAGAAAATGGGGTAAATGTGGGCATAGGGTTTTTTTCTATACAATTCTCTTATTTGAATATTTTATAATAAACATATATTTGCAGATACTTACAAGTTATTTATGGTTTAAAATACTTTTCTTAGACATATTTTAACTTCTTTTTTGCTACCAAGCTTTCCTTAATCCATTATTCCCTTTCATTAATGTGACATCAAGTGTCTTCTCCAATGCTTCTTTTTGCTAGGCATGTAAACAAGAATAGGTTTCTCTCAGGTTAAAGAGGAAAATAAGAAAACAAAATAAAACAAAAAAGCTAACAGACAAACAGAGAGCCAAATCATGAGTGAACTCCCATTCACAATTGCTTCAAAGAGAATAAAATACTTAGGAATCCAACTTACAAGGGATGTGAAGGACCTCTTCAAGGAGAACTACAAACCACTGCTCAAGGAAATAAAAGAGGACACAAACAAATGGAAGAACATTCCTTGCTCATGGGTAGGAAGAATCAATATCGTGAAAATGGCCATACTGCCCAAGGTAATTTATAGATTCAATGCCATCTCCATCAAGCTACCAATGACTTTCTTCACAGAATTGGAAAAAACTACTTTAAAGTTCATATGGAACCAAAAAAGAGCTCACATCGCCAAGTCAATCCTAAGCCAAAAGAACAAAGCTGGAGGCATCACGCTACCTGACTTCAAACTATACTACAAGGCCACAGTAACCAAAACAGCATGGTACTGGTACCAAAACAGAGATATAGATCAATGGAACAGAACAGAGCCCTCAGAAATAATGCCGCATATCTACAACTATCTGATCTTTGACAAACCTGAGGAAAACAAGCAATGGGGAAAGGATTCCCTATGTAATAAATGGTGCTGGGAAAACTGGCTAGCCATATGTAGAAAGCTGAAACTGGATCCCTTCCTTACACCTTATGCAAAAATTAATTCAAGATGGATTAAAGACTTAAACGTTAGACCTAAAACCATAATAACCCTAGAAGAAAACCTAGGCATTACCATTCAGGACATAGGCATGGGCAAGGATTTCATGTCTAAAACACTAAAAGCAATGACAACAAAAGCCAAAATTGACAAATGGGATCTAATTCAACTAAAGAGCTTCTGCACAGCAAAAGATACTACCATCAGAGTGAACAGGCAACCTACAAAATGGGAGAAAATTTTCACAACCTACTCATCTGACAAAGGGCTAATATCCAGAATCTACAACGAACTCAAACAAATTGACAAGAAAAAAACAAACAACCCCATCACAAAGTGGGCAAAGGATATGAAGAGACACTTCTCAAAAGAAGACATTTATGCAGCCAAAAGACACACGAAAAAATGATCATCATCACTGGCCATCAGAGAAATGCCAATCAAAACCACAATGAGACACCATCTCACACCAGTTAGAACGTCAATCATTAAAAAGTCAGGAAACAACAGGTGCTGGAGAGGATGTGGAGAAATAGGAACACTTTTACACTGTTGGTGGGACTGTAAACTAGTTCAACCATTGTGGAAGTCAGTGTGGCGATTCCTCAGGGATCTAGAACTAGAAATACCATTTGACCCAGCCATCCCATTACTGGGTATATACCCAAAGGACTATAAATCATGCTGCTATAAAGACACATGCACACATATGTTTATTGTGGCACTATTCACAATAGCAAAGACTTGGAACCAACCCAAATGTCCAACAATGATAGACTGGATTAAGAAAATGTGGCACATATACACCATGGAATACTATGCAGCCATAAAAAATGATGAGTTCATGTCCTTTGTAGGGACATGGATGGAATTGGAAATCATCATTCTCAGTAAACCATCGCAAGGACAAAAAACCAAACACCGCATGTTCTCACTCATAGATGGGAATTGAACAATGAGAACACATGGACACAGGAAGGGGAACATCACACTCTGGGGCCTGTTGTGGGGTGGGGGGAGTGGGGAGGGATAGCATTAGGAGATATACCTAATGCTAAATGGCGAGTTAATGGGTGCAGCACACCAGCATGGCACATGTATACATCTGTAACTAACCTGCACATTGTGCACATGTACCCTAAAACTTAAAGTATAATAAAAAAAAGATAAAAAGCTACCTTATGCCTTTTAGTTACCCCATATTTTTTTTCTGCCAAATTTCCTGATTTCATCATTTCTACTTCCTATGTAGAGAAAACTATGTAGTTTTTCTCTGTCGGTTCACTGCAGGCTGTCTTCCACCTTTACCTCTCTACTCAGTCTGGTGTGTGGCAACCTTCCTGACAGTGTGGTGGAAAGGGTAAAGCTCTGGGCAGATTTGGACTGTGTATCTGAGATTTTGCATATTTTATTTTACTTTCCTAATCTCAATGTCATTACCTCTAAAATGAGGACCGTATCCTTCTTGCTAATTTCTAGTATAGATACTGATACATAATATATTTTAATAAATATTGATCAGATGATCTAAAAAGCAATCTCATCATAGCATCATGGCAAAAATGCAATCCTTTATCATCTTTCCTCTAGATTCTTGCAATGGTCTACTAGTGTTATAGATGAATTAACCTCCCTAAAGAGTCTCAGTGTGTCTGCCCTCACAACCTTTCAAATCTGTGAGTCAACACAATGTCCAGAGTGGGCCCATTGTAGCCTAAAAAGTGTGCATCTCTCCTCTCCTCAGAACCTTCCAGAGCTTACTATTGCACAAGAATGTGAGTTTGTGTAGTGTTTGTATGGGTGTGTATATATATGTGTGAGAGACTAGAATGTGTATTTGCTGAGGTAATCCTAGGAATCACCAACACTGGAGTGGAAAAATATGGGAGGGAAGAAAGTAAGCCAATAAAAGGTTTGTTATCAAGCAGTGTACTGCTGTGGGCACAAGGTGCCTAGGATCAGTAGGAAACTCAGAAGGATAGGGTGAATATGACCCAGAGTAGTTCCAACCAAGGTTCCAAGAAGCTTAGAATTTGGTCCATACCATCTGACAGTTATTGGTTGATGGCTGCTTTGGGGAAGGAAGTGGAAGGAATGCATTAGTTTCTAGCATGCCCAATCTACTTTATCTTTAAGCCTGGCAAACTGTCGCAGCCAAAGAGAGTGCTCAGTTGAAGAGTTGTTGATAGGGAGCATACCCAAGAATGGTGAAAGCCAGGGAGATACGGATGGGTTGCTAACAGCATCTGCTAAAATGTCTTTTTTTTTTCAAATATCTCATGTATTTGTACTTCCTTTCTAACCCCATACATCACTTAAGATTCTTTAGGAAATAGAAGGCATATTCAAAGGGGATAATTAAAGAGAATGTAGCAAAATGGCTATTTATAAATATGTAAGCAGTTTTCAAGAATTTCACAAGTCACAAGAAAGCTAGATGGACTAAAGCTATTTCCATTGTCTAAAGGAGCAAGGGTAAGGAACAGACACTTGAACCAATTAGATGTGTAATTTCTGTGGCCTTAAGTAGCAGAAATCAGGCACTGCCAAGCTATGCCTCAGCAGGGAAGGATCTTGAGAAATCACACTCAGATTGATCTCTCCTCCAACTTCTGATCTGCTGTCTTTGCCTTTTGTTGGTCAAAGCATACAGAGTGAAGCAGTACTTAGTCAGTGCCCAGAGCTCAAAGCTCAGTGAAGTATGAGAAGTGAAGCCAGAGGAGCAGGTGGAGAATATTCAACATGACTAGGGCAATGCAAGTTGCAAGAGAGCCTCACTTTTATCCCTTTGTTTCTCACACTATCTCCCACAAATAGAACAGTGCCTTGCACAAGTCAGTACTAAATAGATCTTTGTTGAATGTTTCAGTCCATTCACAATACTTTTGCTATTCATTGTAAATTATTCCCCGATTGCACTTTTTAAATTTTTGCCTTCCAAAAAGTGCAAATTGATATCTCAATATTGTGAATTAATACCTTAAAATGTTTAAGTGCCTCATCATAGGGGAGTGTCACAGCTTCTAATAATCATGATGTAAAGATTGTTTTTTTAAAAAAAAACTGTTATCTTCTCTTATAACTCAATATTTCCATTTCCTCTTCTAAATGAAGCAATACAAATGGTTTTCCTGAGTTGCCAGATAGAGTCCTTATTCACAAATTGTTTGACTTCCATGAACACAAAATAATTCCATTTGATAAGGCGTATTTTATTAGTATTTACCATTACTGTTAAGGAAAGGCTTAACTAGGAGACTGCCTAGTGCTGATATAGGATGACCATGTATCAGAAAAAAAATATTAAATTACACTTGATCATTTCTATATTTCTAATTTGAGAGAATAATTCTGTCAGTCAGTGATTCAGGATCCTGTATTTAACTAGCTGTTAAACATTTATTACAATTTTGGATTTTGTCACTTTTTTATGGAAATAGTTTAACAAACATGATTCATTGAAAATAATATTCTCATGCCATGTTAAAAATAGTTTTGTAATTTTATTTTTATACTCTACTCTTTTTACCTTGTATTCATCACAAAAAAAGTAGAAGTAAATGTATCCCCCCAAATTTCATTTCTACCTGAGCCCTGTGAATGTGACTTTATTTGAAAACAGAGCATTTTCAAATGTAATAAATTTAAGATGAATTTACACTGGATCGCTAAAGATCTGAAATCCAATATGACTGATGTTCTTATAAGAAGAAGGAAATTTGGAGACAGACACAGGCACATGGAAGAGATGCGTTTATAGATGGAGACAGAGGTTGGAATTAGGTTGCCACTGGCAAGAGTACCAAAGATTGCTGGCAACCACCAAAAACTAGGGAAGAAGCCTGAGTTAGATTTTCCCTCAGAGCCCTCAGAAGGAGCCAATCCTATCCACACCTTCATTTCAAATGTTCAGACTCCAGAACACAAGAGAATAAATATATGTTGTTTGAAGCCACTAAGTTTGTGGTAATTTGTTACAGCAGTCCAAGGAAATATATACAGAATAAAATACAGTACCAGATCTGTTCTCATCCACCGGCAAACGTTTTTTGTAACATTCTGGAAATGAAGAGTTGATTGCTTTTTTTTGAGACAGAGTCTTACTCTTGTCACCCAGGCTGGCGTGCAATGGCACAATCTCGACTCACTACAAACTCCACTTCCTGGGTTCAAGTGATTCTCTTGCCTTAGCCTCCTGAGTAGCTGGGATTACAGGCATCTGCCACCATGCCCAGCTAATTTTTGTATTTTTAGTAGAGATGGGGTTTCACCATGTTGGCCAGGATGGTTTCGAACTCCTGACCTCTGGTGATCCACCCTCCCCACCCTTGGCCTCCCAAAGTGCTGGGATTATAGGTGTAAGCCACCACACCTGTTCGATTGCCACTTTTGGAGTATCAAGAGTCAGCCTTTATTAGCAAGTATTTCTATCTGCCTGTTTGGGTTGAGCAAAATTAGAACCGACAACGGACCAGATGCTTCTATTACCAGAATTTCAACCTCCAGAGGATCTGGATAACAGTTTTCAAGTAACTCTCATAGTAGCCTAAGCTTACTTACACTCTAAAATGAAAGAATAGAAATAGACTCAGGATGCCAAAAAGTCATATATTTATCTTATTTAAACTCATCAAACTGAAATTTAAAATAAAAATTACCTTGAAAACCTGCTACATAGCAAACATTGTATTAGGTTCTGGGAATACAACCTTGAATAAGACAATTTCCCTGACTTCAAGGAATTCGAAGTATGACTGTAATATACAATGAAATATACAATGAAAAGGGAAACATGAGGCTATAGAAAAAAAAGAGTTATATCGTGTTCAGCTATACGCTGAAGGCATTTTCAAGTCATTGAGGAGTTTAAAGTTGGGAAGCAACAGGATAAAATTTGTTGTTTAGAAAATAGCACGGGGCAGAGTGGAAGGTAGTTTAGGCAGATACAAGCCTGGAATGACTGGGAGATCAGCTAGACCATTATAGTTGACATTCTGAGAAAAAGGTGAGGTGACTTCAAATAGAGAGTTAGCAATGAAAAGACACAGTGAAAAAAATGGATGAATTAAAAGGATGTTTAAGTGGTTAATCAGCAAAGTTTAGGGATTTAATTGGGGTAGAGATAGGAAGGAGAGAGAGGGAGGAGGGAAAGGCAGATTCCAGTTAGTGGAAGTTAGTGGTGTCATGGTGCAGTTTTCTCCAGGCAGGAGGCCCAAGATGAAGGGCAGGGCCCAGGTACACAATAGAGAGGCAGGAACAATGGGCTACATTCAAGGAAACAGATTTTCTGTTATTTACATTCAAGTTATTTATATACCCACCCACTCTCAAACATGCTTTTTTATTCTTTCAAATGAATTAGCCTACTTCTATTTATGAACTGCATTTGGTTGATTTGGCTCATTATTTACCTAAACTAAGTTCAGTCAACTTTCAATAATAGCAAAAACAGGCCAAAGTGAGAGGATCACTTGAGGCCAGAAGTTTGAGACCAACCTGGGCAATATGGTGAACTCCATTTCTACAAAAACAAACAAAATGTATCCATGCATGGTGGCATGCATCCGTAATCCCAGCTACTCTTAACAAGTCTGAGGACAGAGGATGGCTTGAGCCCAAGTGTTCAACGCTGCAGTGAGTAACACTGCAATGAGCTATGCTCTCACCACTGCACTCCAGCCTGGGTGACAGAGTCTTAAAAAGAAAAAAGGCAAAAGTTTTTTTGATATTACACAGCTAGATATTTTCAAAACACAATTAAAAAAGAAATGAAATAATTTTAGGTAATTGTAAAAGACACAATTTTAAGTAAATTTTAAAAATTAACATGAATAGTCCTTGCTCTCATTAGATGGTGAATATTTAACTGAGCTTTACAGGTGATGGTAGAGACACAGGTTAATAATAAACGTGATGACCTGAAGTAGTAACTCAATTTATTATTTTAAGATATACTAAAGTTAAGTATGATAAATATATTTAAATAAAAAGAAAAAGTCATATTTATTTCATGGAAATACTAAGTAAATAAATAGTACATACATTGTTCCAGAAATAAAACTGCAACCCTTTAATGATCTGACCCAAGGCCTCAGCCTGGCTCTCAGTTCTAAAGTCTTCTCATTCTAAGTGTTTGCTCTAACACTGGATCCCTGTGTGTTTTACTCCAAGTCCAGATCCCAGGGTGCAAGAATAAGATAAATTGGCCTGTAATCAAAAGGGAAAATACCAATAACTATGATTAAATTAGAGACACAACTGGCATGGAAGAGTGTTAATCAGAACTACTAGTTTTCTAGAAGGTTTTTTGGGTTTTTTTTTTGTTTGTTTTTTTTTTGAAATTCGAAAGTTGAAGTATGGATAGGTGTATCCCGTGAAGCTGTGGGGCAATTTTAAAGGCCACCCTTTCAGTAGCATCAACATTAGTAACCACAATGTAACCACATTCTTCGCACAATGAATACTTCAAATTTTCCAAGATAAGTCTGCAGAAAACAGGAAATGGATTCTTCACCCTGCAATTTTTTACTTCTAAGGTTACATTCTTTTAACTCTTCAGACTGTTACTACAGTCTATATCACATACTGAGTGTTTCCTAGAAAACTAATAAAGTTGAGATCATCTGAATTGCTTTTCTATTTTTCTATTTTTTTGCAACTGGTATGACTCATACTTCTCTAAGCAAATATGTTCCTTAATGTATTACTTTTCTTGCTTTGAAAACTCTAAAACTACCTATTCTCATTTATAATATCACAGAACTTTACTCTGTGTTTATTATACACTTACCCCAATTCTGTCATTTTTATTCTACATACATCCTTCATCAGATTGTCACTGTCTTTCTTCTCTGTGTGGGCATTAGTCACTAGACTGGAAAATTCTTGGGGTGAAAAATATCCCAATATTCATAATTATATGGGCTAGCTTCCATCATCATACATGAGATAGGTATTTTATCTGTTGTTGAAATTGACAGAGCCTCATAAAACCACATAATTACTCATTGGTTTGGCATTCTATATGGCAATATTTATCAATCATTATGAAGTGCAAGACACAATACAAGGTGTATACTCAATCTTATACAGAGCATTTGGGGACATCTATGTTGCAAAATTTAGAGTTCTATTTATTCATTTGGATTTGAGAATGATAATGTGACGTGTATGCCCTTTTAAAGCCACACCTGTTCCGGCACTGGACAGCACCACCTTTTGCCTCCCATGTTTCCAGATCAGATTTTGCCACTGAATGAGTTCAGGTTGTGTCAAGTTTTGTTGTGTAATACAATATTTAAAAATCTTCTAGCTTTAAGAGCTGCTATTTTGGTTTTGTTGTTGTTGCTGTTGTTTCAGAATTTTAAACTGTGGAACACATTGTCAGACAGACAGTGATGCAAAGAAGGAAGAGATAGGCATTTCAGGAAAATTACATAAAGCGTAAGGAAATAGAGATGAGGAAAAAAAGAAGAAATACCTCAGAAAAGTCACGTAATCCAGAGGGCTGGGAGTGTAGATCTTGGGTCAGGGGTCAAGTGCAATAGAGCTGGAGCAAGGCATCAAGGTTGAATTATAGGAGATGTATGTTTTGCTCTTATTTTTTTTGGCTTTATTGAGATATAATTGACAAATAAAAGTTGTATATATTTAAGGTAGACAACATAATGAGTTAATATGTTTATGTGTTGTGAAGTGATTACCACAATCAAGCTAATTAAAACACCCATCACCTCACATAGTTACTGGTTTTCTGTGTGTGGTGAGAACGCTTGAGATCTACTCTCACCAAATTTCAACTGTACAACATAGTGTCATTTACTATAGTCACGATGCTGTGCATTACATCGCTCAAACCTATTAATCTTATAAGTGGAAGTTTATATCCTTTGGCTAATTTCTCCCCATTTTCCCAACTTCACAGCCCCTGGAAAACACCATTCTACTCTCTGCCTCTGGGAATTTGATGTCTTTAGATTCCACATATAACTGAGATCATATAGCATTTGTCTTTCTGTGTCTACCTTATTTAACCTAGCATAATATTCTCCAGGTTCATCCATGTTGTCACAAGTGGCAAGACTTCCTCTTTTTCATAGCCAATATTATACTGTGTATATACCACATTTTCTTCATCCATTCATCTGTTAGCAGACACTTTAGTCTGTTTCCATATCTTGGCTATTATGAATAATACTGCAGTAAACATGGAAGTGCAGATATCTCTTCAAGATATTGGTATATTTTCCTTTGGATATATACCAAGAAGTGAGATTGCTGGATCATATGGTAGTTCACTTTTTATTTACTTATTTATTTTTAAGGAACCTCCATATGGTTTTCCATAATGACCATACCAAGTTAATTTCTCACCAATAGTGTACAAAGATTCCTTTTTCTCCATGCCCTTGCCAATACTTGTTATCTCTTGTCTCTTTTTAAGTAATAGCTATTCTAAAGTGTGAAATGATATCTCATTATGGTTTTGATTTCAATTTCCAGGATGGTTTGTGATGTTAAACATTTTTTCATGTACCTATTGGCCATTTTTATGTTTTCTTTAGAAAAATGTCATTCCAGTCCTTTGCCCATGTTTAATTAGGTCTTTCTTTTACTATTGAGTTGTAGTTTCATATGCAATTTGGATATTAACCCCTTAACAGATATTGGGTTTGCAAATATTTTCTTTCACTCCCTGGGTTGCCTTTTCATTTGGTTGACTTTTTTTGCCTCTTCCAGAGCAATTAAATACACTATCAGCTGTGCTAGCCCTTATTTATTTGTGACTCCCTGTCTCTAGACAGAAAACTCCAAGGAACGACTGGTCCACATATCCTGATGCTTACTAGATGTGCGTGTTCTATAGACACTTTAAATTCAATTTGTCTAACCATATTCATCCATTAATTTAACAAGCCATTATTAGCCAATGTATAAGACTTTGGAGGTTCAGTGGTGAAAGTCATACCAATTGCATTTTTGGTACAATTACTTCAATAATATCAGACATTACAAAATTACAAACTGAAGCATACTCTGATGGAAGGAATGAATGTCCTTCTCAGAGGGTATGTAAGAAGATAGATTTTCCACATCTGGTGGGGCTGATGTTCCCTGAGGAAGTGATAGCTGATCTGGGATATGAGAGTGAAAAGAAAAGGAAGGAAGGCTATCAGAATGGGAACGAGCATGTGCAAAACCCCTGTGGCAAGGCAGAGTGGGAGGCATCAGAGAAAGTGAAAGAAACCCGTGTGGAAAGAAAGCCAAGGAGCCACTGCTTGTGTATGAAACCATCACTGTTAGCCCTCTAGAATCCTTCTGGCTGCTCTTCCAGTCACAGCCCCCTTTGTTCCACTGAAGGAATAGTAACTACACTTTTCAAATATTTATGGCAATAATTCCTTATTATATTTAGTTACCACTCTTAAGAATTTCCTTTGAAGTTTATATGAATGGAACCATAAAGCATATAGTCTTCGTGTATGATTTTACCTATAGTACATTTTGTTTTCCAATTTGTTTATGTTCTTGAGTCATGTATTTCATTCATTTTGGATGCTCGATAGGATTCTTTGTATGAATATACAACAATTCATGTACCTAATGCTTTGATGATGAACATTATATTTTTGTGTTTCTAGTGATCATAAATTATATGTGATTCATATGATTAAACATCCAGACATACATACGCACATCATTTCTCTAGAATAAACAGCAAGAGATGTATGTATACATGTGTATATATATATATACACACACACGTATATATACCTATATATGAACATATGTGAACACAAATTCATGCATACTAATATAAAATTATGTACTATTCTCTTTTCACATATTTTCTGTTTTTGTCTCTCTTTTCATCATTATTGATGGTTTCTTCTTCCCTCTCTTACATGTAATGATCTCTCAGCATCTTATCCATTGAATTATTAATTTAGGCTGTTTCTCATATTGCATTTAGTTCTAGAATTTCTATTACTTTCTTTTCTGAAAAATCTGCCTGACAGATCTCTTAGTCTATATAAACATAATCTAACACAGTTTTCTATTATGATGGAAATATTCCCTAAATCAGTCTTTCCCAATACAGTATTAACCAGCCACATACAGCTATTCAGCTCTGGAAATATGGCTAATGGAACTAAAGAATTGAATTTTTATTTTTATTTATTTATTTATAATTATTTTAAAGTTAACATTTCTAACAACTTTTATATTAGATAGAAGTTCTCCTATGATTCTATTTTCACCATCCACTTACACTTAAAAGAAACAAAAAACCTAACTCACTCAGGGAAGGCATGGTGGCTCATGCTTGTAATCACAGCACTTTAGGAGGCCAAGGCAGGAGGGTTGCTTGACTCAGGAGTTTGAGACTATCCTGGGCAACAAATGAAACCCCATCTTTAATAATAATAATAATAATAATAATTAGCTGGGTGTGGTGGTGTGCGCCTACACTCCCAGCTACTAGGGAGGCTGAGGTTGGAGGATCACTTGAGTCCAAGAGGTAATGTCTGCAGTTAGCCATATCATGCCAATGCACTCTAACCTAGGCAACAGAATGAGAACCTCTCTCAAAAAAAACATAAAAGCTAATGTGCTCAATTGGAAAAATTTGAAAAAAAAAATAGACAATTATAATCAATTAAGACTCAATTGTCAACACTCATAGTGTATAAATTATATACACTAAATGAGATTGTGTACATACCTATCCATATCTACACATATACATTATATAAACAAAATAAATTTTAGTAATGTTGGTTTATCTATTTTATGGCCTATTTTTTCAAACAATATTTATAAAAGAATTTTATGGCATTAAATAGTGTCTAAAATCATAGACTGTAATGATTATGTAAGATTTGCCCTTTGGTTCTGTAATAATTTAAATATTCTCCTATTGCTCAACATTTAGACTACTATTTTGATACTATTGCTAACATGATTATCTCTGGCTGATTTCTTAGGATTATTGAGATTAAAGTAGTATTGCTGGAGTAAAATATCCAAATATTAAAACATTTTTGGTATTTATTGTCAAATTGTTTTTCAGGGAAGTTATGCCAGCTTAAATTGTCATTAGAGTAAGATAAGAATGCAATGTGAATTTAAGTCCTGTTTCTCCTCTACCTCTTCCTATCTCTTCTTTTTCTGTATCACCAAATGGCATTTGTCATAGTCCTGTTCTTCTTCAATATCTTTGTTCAATAACCTCTGTTTTAAAGGTTCCCTCTCCGCATTTCATATTCAGCTCTCCTGTCTTAAATGCTAAATCTTACATCCGTATTTCCAATCTGTCATGTCTTCCAAGATCAAGTCCCACTTTTCTAATATGTCTGCTATACATATGTTTGCTTGTCCCTACTGACTATCATTACATCTAGAGCTGAACTTTTAACATTAGCTCTGCCCCCAACCCATCCTAATAACTCAACTCCCAATGTGTATAGATTGTCCTTTTCTGTAAGCAATCCCATTGTCACTTGAGCACAAAACCCCCACTCTTTCTCTCTTTTCCATTATCTCACTAATGCCAACATTCATCAAGAATGATTAATTTTTCATTTGCAATATGAATCCAAGGCATGTCTTACCTTGCATACTGCTGCTTCCATGCTAGAACAGGCCTTTATCACCATGGCAATTTTCTTTTAAATACTGTTCCTGCATTTAGACTTTCCTTCCATTAATCTATTCTACTCAATGCTTCTAAACTAATCTACTCAATTCACCATGTTGAGGGTACCACTGTCTTCCTCAAAAGTCTTCAGTGTCCCCCTGTTGTCTTTTAAGCAACCCCAAGTTGCATAATTTGTCACTTATCCATTCGTCCCGCCAGCCAGCCATTCAAAATTTATTGAGTGCCTACATGATTTTTTCCTTTGGATAACTGCCATTCAGCTACTGGAGCTACTTGGCCCTTGCTTAAAAAGGTTGTGAAGTGCCTGGGAGTTTATTTCCCCTTGAGGTTTCCACTAACCAGTGACCAAAAGATACTCACCAAAGTCCCAGATCCATAGTCTGGATTATAATAGCTCTAAAGCTTAGTTTACACTCCGAAGTTTCCCTGTGGAATCAAGCTAAAGCTGTTCTCCTTGGGCTTTGCATGGTGATCACACTCTTGCCTGACTTCCTTCTCTTCCTTGCCCTGCTCCACTAACTGCCTTATTTACCTACCCTGGAGCCCTTCCTTAATAAATTATTTTCAAGTGAATTTTTCTCTTAGGTTCTGCTTCTGGAAAGTCCAAAGAAAACCACTTTTGTTAAGAACCAAAGACATGATCGCTACTGCGAATGAACTCATGCTGAGTAGAAAAATAGACATGCAAGCCAGCAATTTAAATTTTAATATGCTATCTAGGATAACAGTGGGATTTGCAAAGTCCTGTGAGATGAGGAAAGAATAAACACCTACCTCAGGTGAGGCAAGTCAGACTGGAAAGTCTTCACCTAAAGTAATGTCTGATCTGAAATTTGGAGAATAGTTTTTTTTAGGCAGAAATAAAATAAAAACTAGTTATAACAAATAGTGTGGGAAAAATTTAATGGTATAAGAACGTGAAAATTTTTAAGGAACTACACATAATGCAATTTATTATTATCAGAGACAATATTTGATACAAGGGAGGGGGAGGGAATTGGTTCTGATAGGTGAGTAACATGGCAGAAATGTGAATTCAAGACATTCTCTGAGTGTCATAAAAAGAGTTTATCTAGTTTATCTGTCAAAGATGGCAAACAGGCCAGGCGCGGTGGCTCACGCCTCTAATCTCAGCACTTTGGGAGGCTTAGACAGGCGGAACATGAGGTCAGGAGTTCAAGACCAGCCTGTCCAATATGGTGAAACCCTGTTTCTACTAAATACATATATATATCTACTATATATATATCTAGTGTATATATATATATATATATATACTATATATATATCTAGTGTATATATATATATATATCTACTATATATATCTAGTGTATATATATATCTACTATATATATATCTACTATATATATCTACTATATATATATCTACTATACATATATCTAGTGTATATATATATATCTACTATATATATATCTAGTGTATATATATATTATATATCTAGTGTATATATATATATTATATATCTAGTGTATATAATCTACTATATATCTACTATATATATCTATATATATAGCTACTAAATATATATCTATATATATAGCTACTAAATATATATATCTACTATATATGTATCTACTAAATATATATCTACTATAATATCTAAATATATATATACACACACAAAAATTAGCTAGGCGTGGTGCTGCACGCCTGTAGTCCCAGCTACTTGGGAGGCTGAGGTAGAAGAATCGCTTGAACTCGGGAGGCAGAGATTGCAGTGAGCCGAGATTGCGCCCCTGCACTCCAGCCTGGGCGACAGAGTGAGACTCTGTCTAAAACAAAAAAAGATGGCAAACAATATGGAGAACCCGGGAGGGTGATGCCTTCAATTACAGAGTTGTAGCTGTTGCTCTGGCAACATTGTGGAGGAATGCATGTGAAAGTTGTATGTAAGGCTAGTCTGGAGAATGAATCATCAGAAATCAAATACCATGGTGAGCACAAAGGGCTGAGAAGAGAAATAATGTGAGATATTAGAAAAGAAATTGGCGGTAGTTGGTGATTGATTGGGTCTGTGGTAATATTCTAGGCTTTGGATCACCCTGCCAGTCACCAAATCCAATAGATTTTTTTTTTTTTTTTTTTTTTTTTACTTAATCAAGATAGCAGCATTTTACTTCCTTCTTCAGCTTCCTGTTGGATTGTTTTGCTAACTTTCGTACAAATTATCCATGTTGACAATACATTATTGTTTTATTTGCAAAGTGGAGTAGGAGGTAAAAATGAAATCATAGCATATAGACAACTTACTAAAAATTTTGAGTTAATCAGAAAAAGCCTGTTGATAATCAACATACATGTGAAAAAATGTCCAACCTCAATCATAACTTTTTAAAAAAATGTCAATTGAAACAATAAGAATATCAGATTAACAAAAAATTTAGCTGTAAAACATTCAATCTGGGCAAAGATAGAGCAAAGAATCATGCTAATGCACTACCTGTGAGACTGTAATAAGTCCACATTTTTGAAGAGCGGTTACAAATATCTGGCAGATTAAAATGCTCACTTCCTTTCATCCAGCAATGGCAACACTAATAATTTACACTAAGAATCAATCTAGATGAATATATATAAAAATACTTATTACAGTATTATTTATAAGAGCAAAAAAATCTATTAATACAAACTCATGAGTTACATTATAAAATGACCATTCCATGGAATATTATGCAGATATTATAAAGGATATGTTAATAAAAATGTGATCAATAAATATTGTGTTACAAAAAGAACAGTAGAAATCGAGTTTGTAGAGTATAATTTCATCACCATATAATGAGAATATAGATACACTGAAAATTTCTGAAAGGAGGCACCCAAAACTGCTAACATTATTTGCCACTGGGGCTTGAAAATGATAATTTGCTCTTGTCATTTATTTTTTTCCCCAGGAACAACAGTAATTTGACCATAAAATTAATGAAAAGGATGAGGCATTAACAAGATAACGGAGGGACAGTGTTTAGTTTTTATGTTTGTGGAAGGAGGAGATAAGAAAACTTTATATAATTCTGTTGAAATAAAATAAAAATAAAATCCTTATAGTCAAAACTCTAAGAAAGGAAAGGTGCTTACAGATAGGAAAATAGAGGCTAATCCCACATCCCAGAAGTGTCAAACCAAGGACTAGAATTCAGATCTCTTGACCCTTGGCCCCAGTGCTCTTTCTATGATCCTAAGCGATAGCATATCTATGCCTAGAAAATCAAGCCAACTGAGGTGGAGAAGATCTCGGCCATTATTTCTGCTTTCTCTGAATATACAGGATTGATTTTGAGTTCATAAATAAATAAGACATGTTGAAGGGTTGTCCGTGGGACACTGAAGTTTCAGTGTATTCTGAACCTGAATATCTTAATTCAATACCATTGCTCTAAAAGGATGCTTTCTCAAGCACTGAAAATTATGGTTCCATTTATGTCCCTAATTTAAGGGAAGAGACATTTTGAATTGGAGGCAAATAAACTATGTTCTAGCACTTCAAAGCTTAGTCAGGAGGCTTATACCAAATGTCTTATGTGTACTTATGTTTTTTGTATTCTGACCCTGAATGTATTTCACACATAAGCTGATATGTCTCCAATAATTTTCCTCCTATGTACAGTATAAATGAAATATTAGCACATATTATCTGGCACCCCACCAACTGATTAGTTTGTTGTTATAAAGTGAAAATGCCCTATGATATAAAATTCCAAGCATTACTCTACTGAAAATTAGAAGGCATCACTAGCATGTGAGTGAAAAGAATATTATGTGCTTCCCTTTTCTATATGTTAGAATTGCCTTGTATTGAAAAAATAAGTTAAATAATACACCAACCCAAAGCTTGTAAATTACTTTATCCATCTACTTCTAGGAAATTACAAAGAACAAATTTCATTATTTTAGCAAAACAGGGATGGATTTTCTTTTGTGATATTCAATATATTAACTATGGATTTTTTTTCCTAGTGTTGTTTAGGATACTTCTTGCAATGCCTCATTCAAATTGTCAGTGATTTTTACTGTGTATTGTAAATGATACACAGCCACTGTATATAAACATTTGCTGAATTCAAGATTGCTAAGTTAAGAAACTGGAGTAAATAAAATAGAAACAGGAAATCAGTGAATATTTAAGGATATAATCTGGCAATTGCATGTTTCTGCTGGCTTTTCATAATGTAACAAACCATGTTTTTTCTTCTAATTAAAAAAATGCTATCAATAATAAACATGCTAATTACACATAATCAATATGTTTATACATAGATCAATTCTTACAAATGTTCTAATTTCAGTTTAGTAAGTTGATGTGTAAATATACTTTGTAAGACAGGCAATTTTATAAGAAGATTAGTAGACTGGTGAATTAAAATTTCCATTTCCTATGCTGCAGAGCACTTTTAATGCAATTTGAAGGGAGAACATTAGTGCTCAGCATTTATAATTTATCATTTGACATTTGGACTAAAAACTCTAAGTGTATAGAAGAATTACATATATTTCTTAAATTTCCAGTACTGCACATGCTACCATAATGCAGAGTTTTACAAGGAGATTAGTGTAATTCAATGATTTATCACAAATATTTCCAAAAGGAGCTATATTGTGGATCTTATATTCCCCTCATAGTTGCTTCAGGAAGGGATCTCATTTGTCACTCCTTCTCAGCATTTGGTTCTATGCCGTTCTTAACTGAAAATAGGAAAAAATGCCACCCTATACTGAAGCATTTCAACAGAATTGGAAACATTTTGCATAATTTTCAATAGATGAGGGTATACTTTTCAAAGTATTCACAAAAAAACATATTTTTGGCCAAAATTTGGTTGAGATTTGTTGAAAGGAAGTACATCTCTGATCTACTTTTTTAGAACTTTCTGGGTTTCGAGGTCTTAAACAGAGGTGTGCATGTGCACGCGTGTGTGTCTGTGTGTGTATGGAAATGCACTGTGTTCATAAAAATGCCACTGTTGGTGTTTCCAAAATGAAGCTACTAAAAAAGAGAGAATTGGTGTCATCTAGAGAGGGAGAGGAGTTGGAGGACTGATAGTGCGGAAAGAGCTTGGAAAATAAAACTATGGAAAAGAGGCCACAGTTTGGACCAGAAACAATTACCTGATCACCAAAAAAGAGAGGAGAGAGAAAAAGACACAGGAAAATAGGGTCAGAGAGACAAAAAGAGAAAAATCAAACAGTATATTTGGCACTGTGGAGAGTAAAAGATTGAGAGACTTTTTTCCTCTTTCTATTCATGGGTTATGAAATTGAGGTTTTCTGTGTAATTAAGAAAGGATGGATCTTAGTGAAGGGCATATTGTCATCTATGAGAGAGCCGCGAAGAAGCGTCGGGAAGATTGGAGAAGATGGCTGACATTGCTGCTTTGGGGTGCTTGCTCTAAAACTTCTGCCATTCAGCCATGCGGATGAGGTGAACAGGTATTTGCGGATGTGCTTGACACTTGATCACATGTAATAATAAGACATATTACAGTTTTAAAAAATTATATCATAATTCATGTGTTGAGCAGGATATAGCTAAACAGTGACTATTCAGGAACTTTACCTAAAATCCAGTTCATAAGTTATTCTATAATTGTTGTTAACCTGGTGGGCATATTTTCTAGGGATTTCAAGTGAGCAAAAATTGTCAAAAAATAAAATCCATCAGGAGTAATGTCTGCTTTGCCTATGAATCCTAGACACACTAAAGAGGTATTTAACATTTTAGTTAGAGCTATAAATGCTTTAAAATTTAAAAATATCTTTTCTTTAAACTTTGGTTTCATTTTCTTAGGCATTTGTTCAAATGTACATATGTGTGAATGTATGTGATTTTTAGACTATAAAATACTTTGAAATTGTTAAATAAATGTTTGTTAATAATATATTTCATTATGGAAAAATTTTAGGATTCCTTTTGCTCTCAATATTGACTATTGTCATTGTAGAAGTTCTGATAATATGATATTTATATAAGGACTCTGAGTTCAAATGCATCAGCCTAAGGCAGTGAAAACATATTTTCTTCTTCCCGTTTTATATTTATGCATAACAGAAATGGGAAGACTAAAAGATTTCATTATCACAATTTTGGAGGGCAGAGAAAGTACCAACAATCTGCATTTCCAGGCTAAGTTTAAGCTATTTAGAAGCCAAACCTTCTCACTATTCAGTTGGAATATCACATTCAGCAAGAGAATGTTTCAGTTTTTTTCATAGCTATGTTTAACTTTAAATAAGAGATTACATAATTAATGCTAAAATTGCCTGTGACTTATATTCCTCAAGGTTTTCTATTCTTTCTTAGCTTAAGTCATGATTTTTATTTCCATTGTTGTCATTGTTATTTTTCTTTTCATAGAAAAGCACTACTTAGCTCTATAATCTTTCATTTGACATTAAGGGAAAAATACTTCTGACAAAGCAAAAATATGCTTGAATAAGTTTGTGGTCTTCCGTAAAGGTTTAACCTTACATAGTTGGATTTTTTACATTTTAAATAATAATAATGATTACATAAACTTTATCCAAAAATTGTTATAATTATTGAGATTAATTTTTAATCAATTACAAAGTTTTTAAATAAATGTTATTTGAAGTGTTTATAAGTCAGAAAACAAATGAAAAGTTTAATGGTTATATATCAATAATTGCTTATAATGTAAATGAAACCATTTGTTAATTTCTAGAAATTTATTGCATATTTGATTCTACTTTCCAGGCAATATTCCCATGTAAGTTTGTCTTCATTTTAATAAAATTGTCCCCAGAAAAATAATACAACTATAATTTGAATATACAAAAAATTCAAATAATGACTCCATATATGCTCAGTAAGTTTAATGTTCTAACTTTAATCACACCAAAGACTTCTTATATTAATATAATTTTGTATATATGCAAGGGTTTCACTTCTGTATGTAATCAAGAACTCCGCTAAGCTGTTTATCCTTTCCATGTTCCTCCAGAAGATTCTGCCTTAAAGATCCAAATTTATGGTTACTTCCTACTCCATTTTTTTATTTCACCATGACTATGCATCTCATTTACATTCCATTTCCTGGTCTTTCCTCCTCTCTCTACTCAAAAACTACCCAGAGAGCATGATAGCAGCCTTGTCTTGACTTACACACCTTACACACACACACACACACACACACTCTTACTTTCACAAATATGTGACAAGGAGAACAGTGATGCTACATTTATATTATTCTTGACAGATGAAGCTGAGCACCTGTTTGCTGTATATCGTAGGCTTGGCCAATGTCAGGTGGATGCTGCCCAGATGTCCTTTGTTCATCTAGAAACATGGAGCCATGCTGTCTACCTCACTTTCCTCACACCCTAAACCTAATTGTCCCCAGGTCCCAATCAGCAGTTGAATCCATTTGCTTTCTTTCATTTTCCTTTCTGCTACCCAGGCATTTGTCCTCTTGGAAAGCAAGACAAAGTCTTCCTGCTTCATGCTTAATCTGCTCCAGTGGCATTAGCCTACACTCATTCCTCAGAGAGAACAGATCCTTCCTAACTCAGAATTGCACACAAGTCACCTACCCAGGAGTCCTCTCCATTCTACTCCACCCCATGTCCCTTCATATTCAATAGCCATAGGCTTTAGTCTAGAGTGACACCTCTGGGACAACGTACCGGAATCCCTAGACAAGGATCTTTGTTATTTGCCATCACACATTCTATGTTTTTCTACATTTATACCAATAATTTTTGTTTAAATAATTTTTAATATTTTAGTCCCTCTCCTCTTAACATATAAACTCCTAAAAATCAATGGGTTGCTCACTACTGATTTCCAGCACCTAGCACAGTCCTTAGCATATGGTTAGAACTCACTGAATTTCAGCATTATAAAGAAATGAATTAAATGGATGTTGTACGCATGTGTGAGGAGCCATATGGAATGTAAATGGCAGCATACCAATGTGTAAAGTTGTCATAATCAAGGAAATGGAGCTAAATTGGGAGCCAGAAAGCTAATCCATATGGATGTCAAGGAGACGAGGCTTGAGACACAGAGCAGTGATCAATGTGAGGCATCCAAAGGCTAGGGAAGTCCCACAGAAACACAGGAGATGATTCAAAGAACCCTTGGTTGTCCCGAAACATTGCTTTTATTCATGGGCTAGAGGACTTTCTTGGCAGAGGGCTGAAGACAAGTGTGTGCAAAAGTAGTTTCTCTAAATGTCTCACCAGCTTGTGTTTTGAATGTATAATTCCAGAACTATATATCAGCCATCTCTCAGTGCTGTTCAGTTCTTTTCATCCTGCTAAATCTTTTCCGTATCTCTATTTAGATGATTTCTCATTCTTACCATCTGAGACTGAACTAATGGCACAAAGTTGGTGATTTCCATGTGGGGATGTTACTAAGAAGAGTAGATAGCAAAAACAGACCACAGAATTTTTGTTAAAGTCTGCCCAGCATTTAAGAATATAACAGCCTGTTCCCCAAGTGTCCAGTCCTATCTCTTGTGTCTACTAGCCTTTAGCCTTTTTCTTTTTCTAAGGATAAGCTCTCACTTTTCAAATTCTGTGTGACATTCTTAAGGCCACATACATAAACACATTTTCATCTATTCCAGTTTGCAGTCCTGGAGCAGTAACATGACTACCTTTTGTGGCAAAAAGGCTGCTCCTTGGTCTGATCTGCATTTTCCAGGGAACTTGCTTGGCAGCCTACGATCCATCAAATTTTCCCCTTAGTAAATCTCAGAAAAAGATCACCCATAAGCATAGTAATACAGGGGTAGTCTGAAGTTTGACTAATATTTTAGAGTGCTGTAGATCCTAAGATGAAAGCAGTAAGAAAGTTGAAAAAATAATATTATTTATTCAACAGACATGCTAGAAATCTCAGAGCTTCCCTAGTCACTATTTTCTGTCCTGTGCATGTAACATAAAACTCTGCAAAATCAGAACTGAGTTCTCTGTAAAAAAAAATTCAGAAATAAACAAGAGCAGCCTTGAAGGGAAGGCCTTGTAATCCATGGTTTATTCTCCTTTTCTTGTTATGGCCGATGGCAGCACCTAGATTAGAGTAGGTGCTCGGCCATGGATTCACTGAAATAATGCTTTAAAAGTATATACAATTCACAGAAATCCTCTGCACTTTCAATTACAATGAAACCATCCATCCATTACTCCAAAACTTGTGAATATTCATCATTCTATCTTTCTAGCTTTTCTGCATTTGTGATCCCTTTGTACTATTTTTTCTGTTAGGATACAGTCAAGAAAACTGAAACCATGGTTGTAGGTATTTTAAAGAGGGAATAGGCTACCAGATGTTAGAAGGCTCTAGAAGTTCTTGAGCAGCAGTAATTATGGATATAAGTTTACCTTAAATGGGCAGAATTCAGATAGATAACAACAACAAAAAGAGACTGTGGAGGTTATTCATAGTGGGCTAATTTGTGTGGGAAAAATAAGTAGGTATAAGTCAGTATATTCCAGTATCTGTGAGACAACAAAAATGGGAAATTATTTTTCTAATTTAGTTGGGTAAAGTTTAAAAGGATTGTGTTTGTCCTGTAGACAATTGAGAGTGGTTTCCATATTTAAAAAGGATAAGTAAGCTGTTCTGTGTGCAGGGCAGATTAGAAATGGAAGACATTGGAAGCAGAGAGAAGTTAAAGGAGAATGTTGACATTATCTTAAAGTGTTACGAACCTGAACAAAACTCATTGCAAAATCATTGCCAGGGAATATAGTGCAGGGCCACTGACTGACTCTAGTAGTCGATGAGGACAACTCACAGAGAGAAATCTGACAACCCATGTTTAGCAGAGGGAAGGAAGCCGGGAATAGTTATTAATAAGTTCCAGACTTCAGTTTTGTTGGTTTTTTTTTTTTTTACTCCCAGCCAGCTAAATTTGACAACAATGTAGCTCTATTTCTCCCAACTCATTTTGTTAATCTCTACAATCTTGCCCCAGAAAAGCCATTTGTACCCCAGCTCAGAAAATTATGTATTGTCTTCACAAGATTGCAAAATTTTCAAAACTGTTCACGATAATTAGAAAAATACAAATCAAGACCACAATGAGATGCCATATTACACCAGCCATAATGGCTGTTAATAAAAAGTCAAAAAATAACAGATGATGGCAAAGTCGTGAAGAAAAAGGAATGCTTATACACTGTTGGTGGGAGTGTAAATTAGTTCAGCCATTGTGGAAGACAATGTGGCAATTCCTCAAAAACATAAAGACAGAAATAGCATTTGACCCAGCAATCCCATTACTGGGTATATACCCAAAGGAATATAAATCATTCTATTATAAAGACATATGCATGCATATGTTCACTGCAGCACTATTCACAATAGCAAAGACATAGAACCAACCAAAATGGAAATCAGTGGCACACTGGATCAAGAAAATGTGGTACATATACACCATGGAATACTATGCAGCCATAAAAAGGAACAGAGACCATGTCTTTTGTAGGGACATGGTTGGAGCTGGAGGCCATTATCCTTAGCAAACTAACATAGGAAGAGAAAACCAAACACCGCATGTTCTCATTTATAAGTGGGAGCTAAATGATGAGAACACATGGACACAGAGAGGAGAACAACACACACTGGAGACTTTCAGAGAGTAGAGGCAGGGAGAAGGGAAATCATGAGGAAAAATAACTAATTGGTGATAGGCTTAATACCTGGATGATGAAATAATCTGTACCACAAACCCCCTTGACACAAGTTTACCTATGTAACACACCTGCACTTGTACCCCTGAACCTAAAATAAAAGTTTAAAAAGAAAGCAAAACAACTTAATTTTAAAGTAGCTCAATAAGTTTTATATTGATGTCAACTTTAAATAATTTTTTATGCATGACATAATACATTATTAAAATTCATTTACCTTTTATAAAAAGAATGCAAGATTTTAGCAGAGTTTTCAACAACAGTGTTATATTTAACAAGAGAAAAACATCTCTGATGCTCTGATGCTTTACAAACTGGTGTTTCAGTGAATTACTCTTTTTTTTTCTTTTTTTCTTTCTTTCTTTTTTTTTTTTTTTTTGAGATGGAATCTCACTCTGTCACCCAGGCTGGAGTGCAGTGGCACGATCTCGGCTCATTGCAACCTCCACCTCCCAGGTTCAAGTGATTCTCCTACCTCAGCCTTCCAGTACCTTCCAGTACCAGAAGGCACGCACCATGATGCCTGGCTAATTTTGCATTTTTTGGAGAGATGGGGTTTCACCATGTTGGCCAGGCTGGTCTCTTAACTGCTGACCTCCCCAACTGCTGGGATTACAGGCATCAGCCACCACACCCAGCCAAAATTAATTACTCTTAATTGTGTTCTATTCGTTTGTTTTTCCTGCATTTTCATTTCATTTCATTTCACTTTGATGAACCAACAGAAATACCCGATGGAATACAGTGACAGCTTGAAAAGCTATCATTCCACAGTAGATAAAATAATATGTGAAAGTAATGAGAATTTAGTAATTCCTCTAAAATCAAAATTTAAAGACATACCACTGATCCTTTGTTAAAATAGCTTACAGGACAGAAATCTTAGAAAATGGGCATTAGAGTTTCAGAAAACTAGTCGTATTAAAAAAAAAAACTTTTCAAATCAAGGCTAACTACCACATAAATAATGGAATGAAGGAACTACTTATAAAACCAGGGCTCCATTTTCAATTGTAAAAAAAATGTTGATATTAAAATAGAGTAAAATAACCATTAATTTAAAATATTTTTTCTGCTCACTTCCAGAAGGTGGAACATAAACCATTTAAGTGACCTATTTAAGCCCCACTAAAGCAAGTGGCAAATATTGAAACTGGATTACCAAATCTATGCCTTCCATTTGATTGGCCGTGTAACTTTTTGTTTCGTGCATGGATAATGGCTTTTCTCCTTCAGTAACCCAAAGGAAAATCTGACATTCTAACCTGGAGCTGCACATTCAAGCTTTGACACGTTCCTCTCACTGGTTTCTTCTAATGCTTATAACAAGCCTATATAGTCAGCAACTTTAGAAAGATGGGTCAAAGA
This sequence comes from Pongo pygmaeus, assembly GCF_028885625.2. Classification (NCBI taxonomy): domain Eukaryota; kingdom Metazoa; phylum Chordata; class Mammalia; order Primates; family Hominidae; genus Pongo; species Pongo pygmaeus. Next base: position 102,495,641 of record NC_072387.2, read on the forward strand.
AGTGCCTTTATCATACTTTGAATTTTTCCCTGGGGCACTTGGCAGAGTCACCTCTGGTGTTTCAAGTGTGCTTGAAAGTTATCTGGCTGCCCTCTGAGAAGTTTGCATAAAAACTGCTTTACTTAAAAGCAGATAATTAAGGTTTCTATAACAAAATCATAGGAATAGCATTGAGATAGGACAAAGACCAAATATCCTGTTTCCATGTGGCAGGGAAATAATGAAATCAAAAATCCATGAGCTTTTGAAGCAAGAGCTCATGGAGTGGCATATCATCATACCATTATTAATAGAGGACACTGCAAATTTCTAAAAGGGCTTCATGTCCTGATTATTTTATCTTCTTCTTTCTGTTGAATTTTTAACATCTATGTCTACTGCAAAGTACATAAAGGAAATAAATTAGAACTTAGAAAAGAGCTTCCTCACATCCTCAAATTATAGATATATTTCTTTCAGAACATCACTTTAGAGAGAAAATAGCAAAAATTCAGCATCATCACTTTTGTGACACTTCACTAACCAATCAAAATATAGAAAAAAAGAGAAATTAAGTACATTTATATTCACTGTACATTTTTAGCTATTTGTTTAGAAGAAAAGCAATTAGCTTATTTAAAAACCCTAAGGTGAGTATGCAGTTTTTATTGTTATCTTTGCTGTTTTTATTTATATTTTTATTTTTGTATGTATAAAACCTGTAAATAAACCTATGTCAAATGCTTCTTTACTTTTGATACTAGTACAAAATATTGGTGACTTTTTTAGATAGGAATATCTGATATGTATCTTTCAGAAATTATCAGAGAGTTATAAAATAATATTTGGGAGGTAAGGAAGGCACTAGACATAAGAAACTTGTATAGGCAAATACTTTGTCACCAAAGTTATATATTTAAAAGTTAAATACTATTCTTTAATTTGTCTCTTACCAATTCAAAATTACTTCATTAGAAAGCAATTTTCCTCAACACTTAATCCCTAGTTGTTCATTTTTTCACTAGCTAGTATTCCATTGCTCATTGCTTCATAGCTAAACTCTGTTTAAATCTGTTAACTGAAATGATTTTTAAAACTTTTTGTCCATTTTTCACCTATTCCGTTTGACATTGGTCTTGTATGATATGATGATGCAAGGGAAAATGACCCTACAATGATATGATTCATAATTCCACTATAAATTTCCTTGATGCTTGGAGAGTGTGATTAATGTATTTTGTCCCCCTTTTTTTTAACTATAAAGCAAGTACATGTACAACAATGCCATTTTTTTAACCCCAAATAAATAGAAACAGGACTACAGTTTCTTATATGAATCTTATAGTTTACTTAGAACATGCATTAATAAAGTTTCCTCTCCAGGAAACTAGAAAATTGTAACTGGTGTAAGACTTGATGTTTTGTCAAAAACATATGTAATATTCATATAGTAGAGCTTTGGTCTTATGCCATGAACAAGCAGGAGGTGCTTCTGGAACTGTCCTATTGATTTTCACACATTATTTATTAGAAACGACTGCTGCCATTCCCACATAGTGCGAAGTGTGAACATTTACTGTATGTATGTGGTCTCAATATTATTTTGTTGTTCACAAAACCACGTATGTCCTCCCATCGAAATATTGTCCTCATCTTAAAAGTAAATGGCACTATTTTATTCAATGGTTTATATTTTGGAATCCTAACCAGATATTTTTTGCCATAAATTTCAAGCACCGCATTACTTCCAAAGACATACTATGGCTATAAGGAAATTATATCAAGCATGAGTAAATTTTGTTGACCAAGACTATAGATGTAACAATACCATCATATAACAGACATTGATGGTTGGTGAAAATTACCCCCAAATGTCCAATGCCATGAGTATAATTTGAATAGCTCTTAGTTTAGTTTTTATTAACGTTATATGAAGGTCATTTGCAAGCCTGCAGATATAATTCATAGAATATACTACTCAGATATTTGAGAATGTACTACTTAAATATTTGAATATATTTAATTCCAAATATATCTCTACTGTGATTTTTTTAGGAGATACAATTGCCATCACAGTGAGATATTGCTGATTCAGATGAAATTTTTAATTAACTAGAAAAGTCAAAGAATGCAATTCTTTTTCAAGATTTCTTCAAATAAAGAAACAAGCAAAATTAGGCTGTGGTTCTGTGATTAACACCAAGAAGTATGGAGTCAGGCAAACCTCAGGTTGAGTCACAGTTCGACTGTTAAGTAGATAATAATGCTAAGGGTGTGTTCTTGTTCTCTTAAGGTTTGTGGAGACCGGTAGCATTCCACAGACCAACATTGAGCCTACCCCATGACTATTCAACCTGCCCATTATTGGGTAGCTTTCATATAATCAGTTAGAAAGAAAACATCTATGAAAACTATTTACTAAAGAATTATATCTTTTAATTAAGAGTACCAAACATGGTCAAGTTAAAGAACAATTGAGTAGAAACCTTCTATTCAAATATAATTGAGACCAGTTGTTTGATACTTAATCTAAAAAGTGAGTTAAGGAAGAGGATCATGGGGTTAAAAAACGCACACACACACACACAAATGTAAAATAATTGGGCAATATTTTGATATAAGTCCAGGACCCTTTGACTATCACTCTATTAACTGGAGTTTCTATACATTGTCTTCTTTGTATAAATTATGATCATAACAAGTCAATTATAATTCTAAATTTTTATTTGTTTAAAGTAGAACAAAAACTTAAAGTAATTGAAGTACAAAAACCTTTTAGCTTATTAAAATTTTGTTATTCTGATTATTCTAATTTTATAATTTTTTCTTAAAAAATTTACAGTTGCTTAGCCCTCATATTAATCAACTTAGCTTTTTCTAATCTTTTCAAGACCCAACATATTTTTACATAAATAGCACTGCTCTTTTATAATCACATCACTGATTTTATTTATGTCACAAAAGACTAACTTGAATGCAACCTAAATAAACTGGCTGGTGGATAACTTAACATAATGCCAAGTTGAGGCAGCAGACTAGGCATAATAGAAAACACACTGTTATTTTACAGAGAGAATGTACAGTGTCAGTTCATTCAACAGGTTAGTTAAACACAACTAAACTAAAACAATGTCAATGAAAAGTAACAAATTCTGTGTTTGCTCCATGGACTTACAGCCAATGAGTCCTGAGAAACAAGAGATAATTTAAAGAGCTTCATTGGCAGGTGAATCTGTACTTCGCCTTTTAGCTTAAAGACTGAAGCTCCATATTAAAAGCAGGAGAAGGTTAGAGAGGCATCCCATATGAAGAATGAAATCAGAACAGACATGCAGAGGCAAAAGTAGACATGGTCTGCGTCCTGGCTCAGGAGGACAGTACGTGTTGAAGAGCAAAGCCTGGAATGGGCTGATGCCTGAAACCTGACCCCACCCCACCCCATGTGCTTTATCTACTCACACTGTTTGCCCAGGAAATCTGGCACTCCACAATAAGAACAGGAACTGGGTGTCCCAGCTAATCTTCAGCTCGGTGGGTCCCATAGGGTTGTCATACTTGAAAAAAATAACAATAGGCTTTGAATAAAAAGACTTGGAGATGAAGCAGAATGCTCCTGCCAAAGCTTCCCTCGATTGACATAAGAGGAACAAGTTTATTTCCCAAGTTAATTATAGTATAATTTACCAGGTATCCAAATAAATGTGTTTAGAGGACAAGAGTTTTCCCCTCGAAAAATTCTTGACCGTAATTTTACATATAATTCTTTTATTCAACAAATGCTCAATGTATGTTTGTTTTATACCAAACACTTTTTAAGGAATTAGGAATACCATTGTGAATAAAATAGACAATTTCTGCTAAATGCTTAGATGATGAAAGGCAAACAAATATATAAGAAAGAAAATAATTAAGAAATACAGTTTTATGCCTAATTATGTCAGGTGGTGGTAAGTGCTGTGTCCCCAAAACACTTACTGATTTTCTCAAACTATTATAAAACAGAGAAGGCACATAAAGAGTTCCGGACATGGGACTGAAGATTCTGTTTTAAATATGGTTGCCAGGGAAGTCCTTACTGTATAAGAACATTCCATCAAGGACTTCAAGGAGATGACAGAAGTCATCAAGTGTATGTAAAAAATAACACTGCCAGTAATAGGACCAGCAAATGCAAAGACCAGAGGAAAAAGGCGTCTGCTTTGTTTAAGGGACAGCAAATAGGTCTCCCTGCTACAGCAGAGTGAATACAGTGGAAATGGTAGAAGAGTTTTTAGTTGTAAGGCAAGAAGAGGGACCAACCATGGAGAGTCTTAGATGTCATCGTGGAGATTTCTATGGAGGTGAAATGGAAGCTACGGAAAGCAATAGAAGCTGATATGGTTCACAGCTTTAATAGTCTGCTGTCTGCCGAGATAAGAATTGACTATAGAACAAAGGGTAGATCTAGGTAGTGAGATGTTATTGCAATCACCTAGGAAAGAGATAGGATGATTTGAACTAGAGTGGTAGTGGTGACAAGTGGTCATATTTTGAAAATATTTTTAAAGTAGAGTTGAGAGGATTTGGTGATGAATTTGGCATGGGATGTGAGTCAAATTTCAGAGCCTGAGCCAAACGTCCCTATTTAATTACATTTAATATAATGGAAAAGGTGGGGGGAAATGGATTAAGAAAAGAAAGAATAGAAGTTTGATGTGGGAAACAGGTGAAGAAACCAGTAGAGATGTTAGATATCTAAATCTGAGTTCAGGAGATTTGAATGCATAGAAAATTTGATCATTAGCACGGGGCTGGTATTTGAAGCCATGAGACTGGACAGGGTCATTTTAGTTTAGTGTATTTCCACATATTATACTTCAAGCATCGTGCTAGATACTTTAACGTTTGGCCATTTTAAAAGCCCCTTGGTAAATTTCACAGGAATGAGGATTTGACTGACCTGTTGTTCTCAGATGTCTGACCTCAGTAGGATGCATTATTTTATTATATTTAATTCCCTATAAAATTCCAAAATATCAAAATAGACCTATGTTTATTAGCAGGATTTTTCATGTACGATATTCCTACTCAGATAGGACTATATCACTTAATTTCACAGAAATATCCTTCCCTGAGGTGATGATACTATTATATCACAATCATGAAGTCATGCTGACTTGTAGGTAATAATGGAGCTCACATTTTGATCTAAGCTAATTCTCATGAATTACTTAAATTATGAAAATACACACTTTCAGAGAGCAGACAGATTTTACTCTGAATTTTGTCAAACTATCACTTAATAATTCTCAAGGGCCCAACTCTGGTGAAACCAGATGCTACATTGTATGCGTTTCCTGTTCCCTTCCCATTTTTTTCATCATGGTTCATCAGCAAATGCTATGAAGTCTAATTAACGTAACTAATGGATCTCTGGGCCATTGGACCATGCATTTACCTGAATTGCTCTGTGAAAGAGCTCTCTCTCATGCACTCTCTCTCCTACGCGCTCTCTCTCTCGCTCCTGCACTCACTCGCTCTCTCCCAACCCCACCCTCCCCACCCCCTTCTCTTTCAAGAGCAGAACACTTTAGTGACCTCCATTTAACTGGCTGAACTAAGCAGCGATCTCTAAGGTAATAATGCACTGCTAAGAAACCTCAGCATAGACTATAATGTTACCACTAAAGCTTCTGTTCATGTTGTTCTAGGGCTCATAAAATGGAATATTGTAATCTAGCTCTGAGGAAATTTGAGATTGTCTCATATTTTCTTGGTTAAACCAGAAAATAATTAATTATAGGGAAGGGACAAGAATTGCCCTGGCAGAGCCAGCCTGAGAAATAATTTCTGTTCATTCTCAATGTATTATCTGCTTTGTCCCTAGAGGCCCTCTTTTGTTACTCTTATATCAAAATCCTTTGGCCACTTAATTTTCCTGCCATCTCAACTCAAAAATCATACCTACAAAAGAGCTAAAATTTTCAACTGTTTTCTTCTGCAAAAATATGTGCCAGCTATGAGAGTGTAAGCGTTATAGTTATACATAGATGTTTTTATTTATAATCTTTCTCCTGCAAAACAGGATTAGAGAAAGTGAAGCAAAAAGAACATGTAATAAGATGAATCATGAATAGAAAAATAAATTGCTCTAAAGACAAAGGAAACTATAAAAGGTCGACGACTAGAACTATTTAGCAAGAAGAGACCTCATTCTTTCCATCAAATAGTGTGGTGTAATTTGCACAACGCACCTAATGGTTAATGAATACATATTTGTTGAGGATATCATTAATAAACAACATGACCAATGCAAAACTAGTAAAAGAGATTTTTACTCTTCAGGAAGTAACTATTAGATAGGTGTTGTACATTCCATCTTTAAAAGGTAGAGGAAAATATATATTGATCTGACCCATAAATGCAACAGGAAGACACAGAGCAACAATTATTGTAGGTGAATTTCAGCTCTCAGTCTATCTACCAACCTTTGTCACCAGGAACCCTCTTCAGACCCGTGTATCCAACTGCCTATTTATCTTTTGCACCTGGATATCCCTCAGGTACCTCCATTTAATTCATCTTCTTCCTCCAAACTGGTCAGCATCCAACCAGATCCAGAGAATTGTGAAGAGCTATTCTAGTCTCCACCCTCTCCCCTGTTGCTGATCCAGTTAAGAGGGCCAAAGAATGTAGCTGAGAGGACACCATCTCTGTATCTAGTAGCATTTAGTTTTAACTTCATCCCTTAACTTAAAATCGACATGGCCTTCAGTAAGCGATTTACCTCCTCTGAATATCAATTGATAAAAGTAAAAAAAAAAATTCCAAAATTAATTGTATTGAGGATTAAAATATCATCTTTCGTACATCACGAGCTCTCAATAAACAGTTGTAGTATTGTTATTCAAATTGGTACACAGGCCTATCACTTCTCCTTCCTTTTAGATCTTTTTTTCCCTCTGTTCTTGCCTCTGAATGCCCCAACCCAGTCTCTCTTCCTCTGTCACCTTTTTAGGATATCCATCCCCACCCCACTCACCCCACCTCTCCTCACATTGCTTTCTCTCCTACCCTGGGCTCCACCACAGCTCCTCCATCCCCACCTGTAATCCAGCCTCTACATGACTATCAGGGCTGTGGTTCTGAAAAGCGAATCTTATCATGTTGCACCTTACAACATCTTTGAATCACACCTACTTGTCTCATGATAAATTCTAAACGCTTTAGTTTTAGGCTGATCATGACCATTTTTTATCAGAACCTGTCTGTCTCTCCCTCCTAATTCTCATTTCTCTCTACCAAATACTCCACCCCTTGTTCTGAACAACGTGGTTCTGCTTTCATCTCTTCATACTTAGATTTTTTCCTAGATCCTTAACTTTGCTCATAATGTTCCTACCATCTGGAATAGCATTTTCCCTGTTGGCCTGGAAAATTTGACTATTCCTTTGTGACGGAATTCAGTCTTCACTTCCCCGTGAGTGACCTTCTTAGGACAAATTGACTGTATTTCATTTTGTAGTCTCACAGTTCATTAGGCAGTCTTCAAATGTCCAATATGACAGTGCAAGATATTTGTTGTTTATATACATATTTCACCCACTGGCTTTGAGAAACTTGAGGGATTGTTGTAACCATTTGTATCCCCAGTGTATAGATGCATAGCATGCATCTATTTGTGTTTTGAATTAATGAGTGAATTAATGAATGATGAGAAAGCAATGTCCTATGTTTTGTCTCCACCTCCTACGTTATAAATAGACTGATTCAACTGAAGTTTCCAGTTCCTATTCCTTTTGCCGTTGTCATTGTATATGTTAGCAAAAAGCTTCATCCCTTTCAAAAATTTATTCTGTAATAGCAATAAATTCAGTGTCTTCTGGGAGCAACATTGTACTCTCTCTCTCCCCCTGTTTTGCCTGTTTCTACTTTGAAGAGTATGTGTTTATGACTTTATAGATTAATTTGTTAAAGTGCATGTAATAGGAGCCCTGCTATTTCTTCATAAGTGGTTATGAAAAAATATTCACACTTGCTTATGTTTTGTGAACGTCTATATGTGGTGGAGCACATGTTATTATAATCTTATTTTAAGTGGAAATATAGATTTAAGGATTTTCTTTTACTGTTCTTAATGTAAAGCTTCTAAATTAGATATACATAAGCACTCATCTAGAAGATAATGGAAGGATAAGCAAAACACAGAAAAAGACTTACCAAGAACAAATTATAACTAACAAACAAATGTTAGTTTTATTGCAATACAATTACTGAATTAGTACATGATGGAACAAAAGATCTATAACAAGTTTAGATGTCAGTAATTTATTGGACACGGATTGTATACATTGTACCCACAAAATTTTATCAAATTGTTTCTATTTCAAGAAATTTTTGGTTTATTCATGTTCAATGCAAAAGTTAATTATACATGAAACATAAACTGAATGGAAAACACTGGCATTGTATTTCCTGGCTTTCTGGGAAGAACGTGGGAGTAGGGTTAATATTGAAATGCAAGACAAAGCTCTTTTCTCCTCTCCTTGTTCCCATGATAGGACAAAATACACACGGCCAAGAATGAGGAAAGTAGGACAAAACCCAGTGTAGTCAAGAGAGTTATGACCCTGAGGTGTGAGGTAAGATCTGGCCCTGGGAATGTTGACTGACACTGCAATATTTAGTGTCTAGACTGGAATGATTAGATATGAAGTGGGTTAACTTGGGGTCTTTAGAGATGGCGCTATTCCCAGAAAGATAAATGAGATCCAGTCCTAGGAAAAAAGGACAAGCATCATTGGTCAGAAAAAGAAAAAATGATTTAGAAAAAAAAGAAAAGAGAAACAAAACTTAGAGGAGGAGAAGAAATCCCAAGGATGGAGACCAAAGGGTTTGCCAGACAGTCTGTTCCTTGGGAATGTGGGTTACCTAGCAACCTGGAAGATGATGCTACTTCCAAGCCCAAGATTCTGTCTCCATGACTTAGGACACTAGTCATGAAGAAATAGAACACATCTTTCTCTTTCTAGATCTCATTCTCAGTTGAAGAACTGCTACTCATGGCCTGCTAGAGTGAAACTCATTGGTTCTAGGAATTAATTAAACTGGACCTGCTGGAGGCCTTTAATTATTATGTGGACATCAGAATTGATGAGGATTGATGTGGGTGTTATTTCAATAAAGTGTTATAAATAATTCATATATGAAAAATTTACTTTTTCTATTAATTTATAATTACATTAATATTGCATTTTAATGTTGCTATTCAAACTAAAGACCATGTCAGTTCTTAGACACAATCTCTCACTGTGTATTAATCTGAATAAGACATTGTAGTAACCACATATGTGTGTGTGTGTGTATATATATATATATATATATATATATATATATACATATATATATAACCTTTTGAGCTGTTTTAGGTTTCCAGGCAAAAATTAGTGAAAATTAAAGTGTGTGTCCAAAGACTCTCTCACTCCACCCCCATTTCTCCTATTTTTAACATCTTGTGGTATTTTTAACATTAGTATGTTATATTTGTTACAAGTGATGAACCAATGTTGAGAAATCATTTTTATTTGAAGTTCATAATTATATTAGGGTTCGCTCTTTGTGTTGTCCAGTATATGGATTTTAATAGATGTATAATAAGATGTACCCACCATGACAATGTTACACAGAATAACAGTTTAACTGCCCTAAAAATCCCCTGTGTTCTATCTAGTTATTCCTCCTTTCTTTCCTCCCCAGGGACCCCTTGAAATGACTGATCTTCTTACTGTCTCCACAGTTTTGCCTTTTTCAAAATGTCTTATATTCGAAATCACATAGTATATAGGCTTTCATATTGGCTTCTTTCACTCAGTATTATGCATTTAAGTTTCTTCCATGCCTTTTTATGGCTCTCTTTCTCTTTTTTTTGTTTTTTGTTTTTGAGACGGAGTCTTGCTTTGTCACCCAGGCTGGAGTGCAGTGGCACGATCTCAGCTCACTACAACCTCCACCTCCTGGGCTCAAGGGATTTTCCTGTCTCAGCCTCCTGAGCAGCTGGGACTACAGGCGCACATCACCACGCCCAGCTAATTTTTGTATTTTTAGTAGAGACAGGATTTCACCATATTGGCCAGGTAGGTCTCGAACTGCTGACCTGGCGATCCACCCACCTCAGCTTCCCAAAGTGCTGGGATTACCGGCGTGAGCCACCACACTCAGACGGCTCTCCTTTTTTATATAGCACTGAATAATATTCTATTGTATGGCTACACCATACAGTGTTTGTCCATTTGCCTATGAAATGTACCTTGGTTGTTTCTCTTCTGGTAATTATGAATAACACTAGTATAAACACTTTTGTGCATGTTTTGTGTGGGCATAAGTTTTCAACTCTTTTGGCAAATACCAAGGAGCATAATTATGGAATCATATACTAAGAGTGCGCTTAGTTTCATAAGAAACTGCTAAACTGTCTTCCAAAGTGGATGTACCATTTCGCATCCCCACTAGCAATGAATAAGAATTATTTCTGCTCACTGTTCTTACAAGCACTCAGTAGTATTGGTATTTTGGATTTTGGCCGTTATAATAGGTATGTAGTAGCAAAGCATTGTTTTAGTTTGCAATTTTCTAATGACATGATGTTGAGCATCTTTTCATGTGCTTATTTACCATTAGTAGTATGCTGCCATCAGTAATTTTCCTTTCCCTTTCCGTTGCCAGTGAGATCCAGTAGTTCTATTTATTTATTTATTTATTTATGATGTAGTCTCACTCTGTCACCCATGCTAGAGTGCAGTGGTGCAATCTCAGCTCAACTGCAACCTCCACCTCACGGGTTCAAGCAATTCTCCCTGCCTCAGCCTCCTGAGTAGCTGTGATTACAGGCACCCACCACCATGCCCGGCTGATTTTTGTATTTTTTTAGTAGAGAAGGGGTTTTGCCATGCTGGCCAGGCTAGTCTTGAACTCCTGACCTTGGGTGATCCACCCTCCTCAGCCTCCCAAAGTACTAGGATTACAGGCATGAGCCACGGTGCCCAGCCAGATCTAATATTTCTTAATGGAAACTAAAACTTCACCTGTTACCACATTTTTCCCCGTATATTTGTAATAAGTTCTGATGTCTGATAAGGCAAGTCTAACCCTCTGCATTTTTAAACATTAATCAAGTTATTTATGAAAAATTATGCTCATTTTAGAATCAAATATTTTATTAAAATCAATGACCATATTAGATTTATTGGAAAAATAATGTAATTTAATATTAAATTATCACATTCATTAAAATGACATAATTCTCCACTTATTTGGATTTCCTTTAAGATCAATTCCTAAAATTTTCTATATAAATGGTTTTAGGTTTTTTTTTTATAGCTTAAACTATAAGATACTTTACAGTGTCCCAATTTTTATTACAGTTTTACACCTTCAATTCAATTATTGCTGATATGGAAGAACTATTTGTCAATGTCTATTTTAGATTTAGTGGGTACATATACAGGTTTTTTACATGGGATACTGCTTGATGCTGAGGTTTGGAGTACAAATGTTTCCATTAACCAGATGGTGAGCATAGTATGCAACAGTTAGTTTTTCAACCCTTGTCCCTCTCCTTCCCTTTCCCATCTAATAGTCTTCAGTGTCTATTGTTCCCACCTTTATATCCATGTGTACCATATATTTAGCTCCCACTTACAAATGAGAAATTACGGTATTTATCTATCTGTTTCTGAGTTAGTTCACTTAGGATAATGGTCTCCAGCTACATCCATGTTGCTGCAAAGAACATGACTTCATTTTTTTATGGCTGCATAGTATTACATGGTGTACATACACCACATTTTCTTGATCCAGTTCACCAATGAGGGACACCTGAGTTGATTCCCTTTCTTTGCTATTGTGAATAGTGCTGCAGTGAATATACAGGTGCAAATGTCTTTTGGTAGAATGACTCATTTTCTTTTAGATATATACCCAGTAATGTGATTGCTGGGTCAAATGGTAATTCAGCTCTTATTTCTTTGAGAAATCTCCAAACTGCTCTTCACAGTAGCTGAACTAATTTACATTCCCAACAACAGTGTATGTGTGTTCCCTTTCCTCCAGAGCCTCGCCAATATTGGCTATTTTTTTTTTTTTTTTTTTTTTTTTTACATTTTACCAAAAGCCACTCTGACTGGTGTAGGATATCTCACTGTGGTTTGGATTTGCATTTTTTTGATGATTAGTGATGATGAGCACTAATGTGGTTTGGCTCTGTGTCCCCACCCAAATCTCATCTCAAATTGTAATCCCCAGGTATTGAGGGAGAGACTTGGTGGGAGGTGATTAAATCATGGGGGTGGTTTCCCTCATACTATTCTCATGACAATGAGTGGGTTCTAATAATATCCAATGGTTAAAAAGTGTTTGGCAGTTCCTAGCTCTCTCTCTGTCCTGCTGCCATGTAAGACATGCCTTGCTTCCCCTTCACCTTCCACCATGATTGTAAGTTTCCTGAGGCTTTCCCAGCCATACAGGACTGTGAACCAATGAAACCTTTTTCCTTTTAAAATTGCCCAGTCTCAGGTAGTTCTTTATAGCAATGTGAAATGGACTAATATAGGAAATTGGTACCAGGAGTGTAGCACTGCTATAAAGGTAAACTGAAAATGTGGAGGCAACATTGGAACTGGATAATGGGCAGAAGTTGGAACAGTTCAGAAGGCTCATAATAAGATAGGAGGATGTGGGAAAGTTTAGAACTTCCTAGAGACTTGTTGGATGGTTTTGACTAACATGCTGATAGTAATATGAAAAGTGAAGTTCAGGCTGAGGTGGTCTCAGGTGGAGATAAGTAACTTACTGGGAACTGGAGTAAAGGTCACTCTTGCTATGCTTTAGAAAAGAGACTGGCGACATTTTGCTCTTGCCCTAGAGATCTATGGAAATTTGAACTTGAGAGAGATGATTTAGGGCATCTAGTGGAAGAAATTTCTAAGCAGCAAAGTATTCAAGAGGTGACCTGGCTGATTCTGAAAGCATTCAGTCATAAGTGTTCACAAAGAGAGTATCTGAAACTGAAACTTTTATTTAAAAGGGAAGAGAGCATAAAAGTTTGGAAAATTTACAGCCTGGCCATGAGGTAGAAAATAAAAACCCATTTTCTGGGGAGAAATTCAATCCACCTGCACAAATTTGCATAAGTAAATGAGGAGCCAAATGTTAATAGCCAAGACAATGGAGAAAATGTCTCCAGGGCATGTCGCGATCTTCACGACAGCCCCTCCCATCACTGGTTCAGAGGCCTTGAAGGGAAAAATGATTTCATGGGTCAGGCCCAGGGCCCTGCTACTCTGTGCAGACTCAGGACTTGGTGCCCTGCAACCCAGCAGCTCCAGCTGCAGATATAGCTCAAAGGGGCCCAGGTGCAACTGGGGCTGTTGCTTCAGAGGGTGCAAGACCCAAACCTTGGTGGCTTCCATGTAGGGTTGGGCCTGCAGGTATGCAGAAGACAAGGGAGCACAATGCCTAGATTTCAAAGGATGTATGGAAATGCCTGGATGTCCAGGCAGAAGTCTGCTGCAGAGACAGGGCCCTCATGGAGAACCTCTACTAGGGCAATGAAGAGGAAAAATGTGTAGGTTGTTTCTCCTACACAGAGTTACCACTAGGGCACTGCCTAGTGGAGCTGTGAGAAAACGGCCACCATCCTCCAGACCCCACCAACAGCTTGCACATGCACCTGGAAAAGCCTCAAGTGCTCATTGGCAGCCTGTGAAAGCAGCCGCAGGGGCTGTACTCTGCAGAGCCACAGGGGAGGAGCTGCCCAAGGGCTTGGGAATCTACTGTTTGCGTTAGCATCCCTTGATGCAAGACATGGACTCAAAGGAGATTATTTCAAAGCTTTAAGATTTAATGACTGCCTGTCTGTATTTTGGATTTGCATGGGCCTGTCACCCCTTTGTTTTGGCCAATTTCTCCAATTTGCAATGAGAATATTTACCCAGTGCCTGTACCCACATTGTATCCTAGAAGTAACTATTTGTGTTTGATTTTAAAGGCTCATAGATGAAAGTGACTTCCCTCATCTCAGAGGAGACTTTGGACTTAGACTTTTGGGTTAATGCTGCCGTGAGTTAAAACTTTGGGAGATTCTTGGGAAGACATGATTGTGTTTTGAAATGTGAAAATGACCTGAGATTTCAGAGGGGGCCGTGGGCAGAATGATATGCTTTGGCTCTGTGTCCCCACTCAAATTCCATCTCCTACTGTAATCCCCACGTGTTGAGGGAGAGACTAGTGGGAGGTGATTAGATCGGTGTAGGGTGGGGTCCCCCATGTTGTTCTTGTGATAGTGAGTTCTCATGAGATCTGATTGTTTAAAAGTGTTTGGCAGTTCCTACCTCACTCTCTCTCTCCTGCTTCCATGTAAGACGTGCGTTGCTTCCCCTTCGCCTTCTGCCATAATGTAAGTCTCATGAGGCCTCCCTAGCCATGCAGAACTGTGAGTCAATTAAACCTTTTTCCTTTATAAATTATCCAAACTCAGGCAGTTCTTTATATCTGTGTGAAAAGGGACGACTACAAGCAGTTTTTCATGCTTGTTGGCCACTTGTATGTCTTCTTTTGATAACTGTTTGTATATATTTTTTGCTCACTTTTTAATGGGGTTATTTGGATTTTGATTGTTAATTTGTTTAAGTTCCTTATAGATTCCAGATATTAGACCTTGCATAGTTTTCAGATATGCATTTTGAATATTTGTGTGTGTGGTTGTTCATCACTTATTAACACCCTTGTTAAATTTGCTTATAAGTCCTGATGGCATTGTGTTTATTTGATTAGCCTTTTCTATAGGTGATAACAGCATCTCCAAAAGGTAATAGATTGTATTTCCTTCCAAGTATTTATATCTGTTTTTTTTTCATCTTCTGATATTTGCCAAGCTCTCCAATACTATGCTCAGAAGAAGTGATATTGAAGGTCATCGTATCTTTTCCCTTAATTAAAGGGAATGCCCTAAAATAATTATATTACTACATGAAACAGACTTTTGATAGGACTTATGAAGTTTAAGAAGTTCTCTTGTATTAAAAATTTTATATATTTTTTTTTTAGTTATTATAAGTTCTGGGGTATACGTGCAGAAAGTGCAGGTTTGTTACATAGGTATACATGTGCCATGGTGGTTTGCGGCAACTATCAACCCATCATCTACATTAGGTATTTCTCCTGTTATTATCCCTCCCCTAGTCCCCCATCCCATGACAGTCCCCAGTGTGTGGTGTTCCCCTCCCTGTGACCACGTGTTCTCATTGTCCAATTCCCTATGAGTGAGAACATGCTGTGTTTGGTTTTTTGTTCCTGTGTTAGTTTGCTGAGAATGACAGTTTCCAGCCTCATCCATGTCCCTGCAAAGGACATGAACTCATCCTTTTTTTATGGCTGCATAGTATTCCATGGTGTATATGTGCCACATTTTCTTTATCCAGTCTATCATTGATGGGCATTTGGGTTGGTTCCAAGTCTTCGCTATTGTGAACAGTGCCACAATTAACATATGTGTGCATGTGTCTTTACAGCAGCATGATTTATAATCCTTTGGGTATATACTCAGTAATGGGATTGCTGGGTCAAATGGCATTTCTAGTTCTAGATCCTTGAGGAATCACCACACTGTCTTCCACAATGGTTCAATAACTTACACTCCCACTAACAGTGTAAAAGCATTCTTATTTCTCCACATCCTTTCCAGCATCTGTTGTTTCCTGGCTTTTTAATGATCGCCATTCTAACTGGCATGAGATGGTATCTCACTGTGGTTTTGATTTGCATTTCTCTAATGACCAGTGATGATTAGCTTTTCTTAATATGTTAGTTGGCTGCATATATGTCTTCTTTTGAGAAGTGTCTGTTCATAGCCTTCGCCCACCTTTTGATGGGGTTGTTTTTTTCTTGTAAATTTGTTTAAGTTCTGTGTAGATCCTGGATATTAGCCGTTTGTCAGTTGGATAGATTGCAAAAATTTTCTCCCATTCTGTAGGTTGCCTGTTCATTCTGATGAAAGTTTCTTTTGCTGTGAAGAAGCTCTTCAGTGTAATTAGATCCCATTTATCAATTTTGGCTTTTGTTGCCCTTGCTTTTGGTGTTTTAGTCATGAAGTCTTTGCCCATGCCTACATCTTGAATGGTATTGCCTATGTTTTATTCTAGGGTTTTTATGGTTTTAGGTCTTATGTTTAAGTCTTCAATCCATCTTGAGTTAATTTCTGTATGAGGCATAAGGAAGGGATCCAGTTTCAGCTTTCTGCATACGGCTAGCCAGTTTTCCCAACACCATTTATTAAACAGGGAATCCTTTCCCTATTGCTTGTTTTTGTCAAGTTTGTCAAAGATCAGATGGTTTTAGATGTGTGGCATTATTTCTGAGGCCTCTGTTCTGTTCCTTTGGTCTATATATCTGTTTTTGTACCAGTAACATGCTGTTTTGGTTACTGTAGCCTTGTAGTATTGTTTGAAGTCAGATAGCATGATGCCTCCAGCTTTGTTCTTTTTGCTTAGGGTTGTCGTGGCTATGTGGGCTCTTTTTTGGTTCCATATGAAATTTAAAGTAATTTTTTTTACAATTCTGTGAAGAAAGTCAATGGTAGTTTGATGGGGATAGCATTGAATCTATAAATTAATTTGGGCAGTATGGCCATTTTTATGATATTGATTCTTCCTATCCATGAGCATGGAATATTTTTCCATTTATCTGTGTCCTCTCTTATTTCCTTGTGCAGTGGTTTGTAGTTCTCCTTGAAGAGGTACTTCACAACCCTTGTAAATTGTATTCCTAGATATTTTATTCTCTTTTTAGCAATTGTTAATGGGATTTCACTCATGACTTGGCTGTTTGTCTGCTCTTGGTGTATAGGAATGCTTGTGATTTTTGCACATTGATTGTGTATCCTGAGACTTTGCTGAAGTTGTTTATCAGCTTAAGGAGATTTTGGGCTGAGATGAAAGGGTTTTCTAAATATACAATCATGTCATCTGCAAACAGAGACAATTTGACTTCCTCTTTTCCTAATTGAATACCCTTTATTTATTTCTCTTACCTGATTGCCCTGGCCAGAACTTCCAACACTATGTTGAATAGGAGTGGTGACAGGGGGCATCCCTGTCTTGTGCCAGTTTTCAAAGGGAATGCTTCCAGTTTCTGCCCATTCAGTATGATATTGGCTGTGGGTTTGTCATAAATAGCTCTTATTATTTTGAGAGACATTCCATCAATACCTAATTTATTGAGAGTTTTTAGCGTGAAAGGCTGTTGAATTTTGTTGAAGGCCTTTACTGTATCTATTGAGATAATCATGTGGTTTTTGTCACTGGTTCTGTTTATGTGATAGATTACGTTTATTGATTTGCATATGTTGAACCAGTCTTGCATCCCAGGGACGAAGCTGATTTGATCATGGTGGATAAGCTTTTTGATGTGCTGCTGGAATCAGCTTGCCAGTATTTTATTGAGGACTTTCACATCGATGTTCATCAGGGATATTGGTGTGAAATTTTCTTTTTTTTTCTTTTATTATACTTTAAGATTTAGGGTACATGTGCACAACGTGCAGGTTAGTTACATATGTATACATGTGCCATGTTGGTGTGCTGCACCCATTAACTCGTCATTTAACATTAGGTATATCTCCTAATGCTATCCGTCCCCCTTCCCCCCACCCCACAACAGGCACTGGTGTGTGATGTTCCCCTTCCTGTTTCCATGTGTTCTCATTGTTCAATTCCCACCTATGAGTGAGAATATGCAGTGTTTGGTTTTTTGTCCTTGAGATAGTTTGCCGAGAATGATGGTTTCCAGCTTCATCCGTGTCCCTACAAAGGACATGAACTCATCATTTTTTATGGCTGCATAGTATTCCATGGTGTATATGTGCCACATTTTCTTAATCCAGTCTATCATTGTTGGACATTTGGGTTGGTTCCAAGTCTTTGCTATTGTGAATAGTGCCACAATAAACATACGTGTGCATGTGTCTTTACAGCAGCATGATTTATAATCCTTTGGGTATATACCCAGTAATGGGATTGCTGGGTCAAATGGTATTTCCAGTTCGAGATCCCTGAGTAATCGCCACACTGACTTCCACAATGGTTGAACTAGTTTACAGTCCCACCAACAGTGTAAAAGTGTTCCTATTTCTCCACATCCTCTCCAGCACCTGTTGTTTCCTGACTTTTTAATGATCGCCATTCTAACTGGTGTGAGATGGTATCTCATTGTGGTTTTGATTTTCTTTTTTGTTGTGTCTCTGCCAGGTTTTGGTATCAGGATGATGCTGGTCTCATAAAATGAGTTAGGGATAGTTGTTGTTTGGAATAGTTTCAGAAGAAATGGTACCAGCTCGTTTTTATACCTCTGGTAGAATTTTGGCTGTGAATCCGTCTGGTCCTAGACTTTTTTTTTTAGTTGGTAGGCTATTAATTGCTGCCTCAATTTCAGAACTTGTTATTGGTCTATTCAGGGATTCGACTTCTTCCTGGTTTAGTCTTTGGAGGGTATATATGTCCAGGAACTTATCCATTTCTTCTAGATTTTCTAGTTCATTTGCGTAGAAGTGTTTATAGTATTCTATGATGGTAGTTTTTATTTCTGTGGGATCGGTGTTGATATCCCCTTTATCATTTTTTATTGCATCTATTAGATTCTTCTATGTTTTCTTTTTTTCTTTTTTATTTATTTTTTTATTATTATTATACTTTAAGTTTTAGGAAGTCTGGCTAGTGGTCTATCAATTGTGTTGATCTTTTCAGAAATCCTGCTCCTGGATTCATTGAGTTTTTGAAGGGTTTTTCGTGTCTCTATCTCTTTCAGTTCTGTTCTGATCTTACTTATTTCTTGACTTCTGCTAGCTTTTGAATTTGTTTGTTCCTGCTTCTCTAGTTCTTTTAAATGTGATGTTAGGGTGGCGATTTTAGATCTTTCCTGCTTTCTCTTGTGGGCATTTAGTACTATAAATTTCCCTCTACATACTGCTTTAAATGTGTCCCAAAGATTGTGGTACATTGTGTCTTTGTTCTCGTTGGTCTCAAAGAACATCTTTATTTCTGCCTTCATTTTGTTATGTACCCAGTAGTCATTCAGGAGCAGGTTGTTCAGTTTCCATGTAGTTGTGCAATTTTGAGTGAGTTTCTTAATCTTGAGTTCTAATTTGATTGCACTGTGGTCTGAGAGACTGTTTGTTATGATTTCCATTCTTTTGCCTTTGCTGAGAAGCGTTTTACTTCCAATGATGTGGTCAACTTTAGAATAAGTGCAGTGTGGTGCTAAGAAGAATGTATATTCTGTTGATTTGGGGTGGAGAGATCTGTAGATGTCTATTGGGTCCACTTGTTCCAGAGCTGAGTTCAAATCCTGGATATCCTTGTTAATTTTCTGTCTTTTTGATCTGTCTAATATTGACAGTGGGGTGTTAAAGTCTCCCACTATTATTGTGTGGGAGTCTAAGTCTCTTTGTAGGTTTCTAAGAACTTGCTTTATGAATCTGGGTGCTCTTGTATTGGGTGCATATATTTCGGATAGTTAACTCTTCTTGTTGCATTGATCCCTTTACCATTATGTAATGCCCTTATTTGTCTCTTTTCATCTTTGTTGGTTTAAAGTCTGTTTTATCAGAGACTAGGATTGCAACCCCTGCATTTTTTTTTTTTTGGCTTTCCATTTGCTTGGTAAATATTCCTCCATCCCTTTATTTTGAGCCTATGTGTGTCTTTGCACATGAGATGGGTCTCCTGAATACAGCACTCTGATGGGTCTCGATTCTTTATCCATTTTGCCAGTCTGTGTCTTTTAATTGGGGCAATTAGCCCATTTACATTTAAGGTTAATAGTGTTATGTATGCATTTAATCCTGCCATTATGTAGCTAGCTGGTTATTTTGCCCATTAGTTGATGCAGTTTCTTCACAGCATCAATGGTCTTTACAATTTGGTATGAGTTTTTAACAAATAAATACTGGACTTTTTCAAATGTGTTTCTGCTTCTATTGCAATGCTGCCTAAATTTTCTCTTGAAGTCTATGAATGTGTTGAATTAATTAACTTGTTACATTTTCTAATGTTGAACCATCTATTTAGCATACATTTACAACGATAGCTTGTCTCCATCTTTTCTCTGAGGTTACCCTGCCACATTTGACAGACGCATTTTCTTGCCTCGTGATAGAAAATGATGTGAAAATTAGGCACTGTTTTGCCCTGATACATACAGAAAAGGGAAAATAGTTTAGCTGCAAAATTTTCCGTTCAGATCATTCTCTGTCTTTGGCATCTAGTCTACACCTTCTTCAGGTTACAGGTATCTTTCTTAGGGTTTCTTCTGGGTTTTGTATTAGTTTCTGATTGTGGCGATAAAATTCACATGATAGACTGTAATATTGTTCCCAATTCTTTGCTGTTTCCCCCAAGAGGTTTACACTTAAGACTTTGACATCATGCTAAATAATTTGACTTGTTTTATGCAATAAAATATGAGTGAATAAACCAAACTATAATGATGATTAAACATGTGTCTAATTTATTTTTGTCATTTTAGGACACATGACAGCATCTTAAATATATTAAAAAATTATTTTTAAAATTTGGATTGATGGCCATAAAAGGAAATAAGTCATACAAAGAAATAACCCTGGATCTAAAATGCTTATTATGTTGTAGTATTCTTCATGAACCATCAAATATTATGTCTCTTTCACCAGAACAACATTAAAATTTGATGTTTTGGCTCTCAATGTGTGGAAGTCACCTACACACCTAAACTCACCCACGTTGTAAAACAATTTATTAGCAAGCATTTACAAAATCCAGATATTATGTGGAGTTGCATTATCTATTGAGAATTCAATTTTCAGGGATTTTTCAGGGTCTGAAATGATGCTGAATCTTGAAATATCTGCAACAAAAGGGACATACATGGCAGTGAAGGAGCCCCAACCACTTGCAGGAGTGTATCAATCCAGCTGCATATTGATATAATTAGACATAAGAGCTATTAAGTATCACAGATTTCAATCAGTGGAATAACTGTAAGAAAGGAAGAAGAAATTCTCTTTAGAGCAATATCTATAGAGGCCATTTCTTGTATATTTCACACATCACAAGTTTCTTCATATTCCTTTATCTCATAATCCACATTCTAGCAATCTATTTTAGAATATTCGCCTTTCGGCGAATAGACGAAAAAGTGATAAATGACTTGGCATACCAGAGACATCTAAAAATTGAACTCATTCTGGGAAGAAATACTAGGGAAAATAAAAGCTAATTCCAATCTCTGAACTCAGAAAAGATCAGGAAATAAAGGCCTCACATGCATTTTAAATGTCAGGGGACAGGATAGGACTTAAATGATAAGCTCTTCCAGAAACCCCTGTCATTTCAAAGATGTAGGTAACTACTTTTCTCCGCTATTATAGGAGATGGGACATGCACTCTCTAGAGGAACTGAATGGAAGGGGGAGTAGCTTGCAGAATACCAAGCACTGATTCTCCTGCTTCACAGTGGCATGGTCCTTAGTTACCTCCTTTGCTATATTCTGCCCTTTTATTTAAACGTTTAACAATGAAAATCCACAGTTTCCTCCACAAGTATCTTATGTTCTCTCTACACTCACATCCTGAATGATCTTTTCCAGTGTGTGGCTTTAAATCCCTATACATGCTGATGATATAGCTCTATGTCTCTGAATTCTTGATTGGTCTATCCAAATCTTTATTCAAACATCTCTACCCAGAATGTCTAAACGGCATCTTAAATTTCCAAAGTGAATTCTTCTCTTCTCCTCTTGCCCCCTCCCCAAAGTTCTGTTTTATTCACATTACTTTCAAACTCAGTAATAATTCTGTTCTTCTTGATATTCTGGCCAAAAATCTTGGATGAATCCTTGAGTTACCCCATGATCCATCAGAAGCAATAGAAATCCATGAGGAAATCCTCTTGATTCTATCTCAAAATGTTTCCGGTATCCAGACATTTTTCATCACCTCTCCAGCTACCTCCCCAGCCCAATCCCCCATTTTCTCTTCTGGGTTATTGCAACAGTGTCCTAATGGTTCTTACACTTTTGTCCATCATAGCCTATTCACAACAGGGCAGCCACAGTTATTTTTGTGAATGCATGTCACTTTTCTGCTCAAAACTCCAGTGGCTCTCCATCTCATTCAGAGAAAAAGCTAATCAGTGTCTTGCATATGTAACTCTACGTGATCTCCGCTCCCTCCTCCCTCCATGACTTCCCCCTTGTTCTTTTTGCTCCAGCACCACTGGTCTCCTTGGCTCCCGCCCCGGCATATTCCACTTCAGATATTCACACTGGCTGCTTGACCTGCCTCTAAAGCTCAAATGGGAATTGTTCAGAGAGACCTACCTATTTTAAAATTCAATTCTTCCCCTACCCTCATACTCCTCATCCCTATACCTGGCATATATATATATATATATATATATATATATATATATTTTAGTAGCACTTACCACCTTCGAATGCACTATGTAATGTAGTTATTTACTTCTACCTTCCTCCAATAATATATAAGCTCCATGAGCACAAGGACTTTTATCAATTACCAGAACTCACAATAATACCTGACATGCAATAGGGACTGTTCTTAAAGAATAAATTAATTAAAATAGAGAATAGGGAAGAATATGTACATGTGTCCCTTGGGGGGCTGGGCTAAGGAATAGGAGAGCTCAATCCTTATCCTTAACTGTAGGAGATATGATAGATAATATCTAATACTAGAAATTCAGAAATAATTATATAAGTAGTTTATTTAGAAATAGGGAGATAAACACCTCTCCAGAAAAGCAATATTATGTCTGCCTTTTGAAAGTCTAGGGTTTTTTGTCTTTATTTGTCATGTAGAACTCTTTGAATCTGTAAACCATTTATTTTAATTACCTGATAAAAGTTTTTGGTATAGAAAAGAGTTAATATTATATAAATTCATTATAAATAATTTATTAAGAATTATTAAAATTGATGTATAATTTTTTATATTTATAAGATGTTATAAGTTTAAAAATTTATATTCTTTATTCATAAAGAATATAAATACTTTAGATATATTTTATTCACAACATTGAGCAGTATGTTACTGTTAATTGGGGGAAGGGTACGCAAATCTAAAATGTAGATTTTAATTAACTAGTGTTCTGTTCAGTAAGTTTAAATATAGTCCTGGGAACATCAATTTGTAAATAAAGAAATGAGCATATCACCTAAAATTTTACACACATGGGAATTCGTTTAATATTTAATAGGTTTTCAGAGCTTTAGAGATCCTAGTTTATTCTTTACCCATTATTTTGTTAAATACCATTGTTCCATGAAAGAAATAAAATGTATGTTTCCATCACAATTCTGGATAAAATTGTACTCTAATATTATCCTCATTGGAAATAAAATATGTTAACTTGGACTATGCAAGTAATTCTAGCTGGATGACACACTGAAGTCATTTCTCTCA
Organism: Pongo pygmaeus; assembly: GCF_028885625.2. Taxonomy (NCBI): domain Eukaryota; kingdom Metazoa; phylum Chordata; class Mammalia; order Primates; family Hominidae; genus Pongo; species Pongo pygmaeus. The sequence goes on from NC_072387.2 coordinate 102,519,109, forward strand.
TTGGCGTTGGAAGTTTACATTTCTAATTACCCTTAAATTGTTGGAGTAAACCAAGAAAACAATGCTTTGCTTAAATTCCAATTTGCAAAATCTTTCCTAAGCTTTTATGTTTCAAAAATAACCCTTTCTCTCCAATGCAACAAACATAAAAATTAATTAAAAATTGCAGTCACAGTAAAGTTTGGTATTATGAAGTGCTGCTTAGACCACTGTGAATGCTGAAGTTGCATGGCAATATGAGAGAATTTCTATGAATATATATTGACTACTAATGCAGAATAAAGTTTTCTCATTCTGCAACCAAAACAATTAAAAAGGAAAATTATGTTTATTAAAAGCCAATTTATCTCTAGGCTTTTAGCCAAACTCTTTTGAAGATGATTTTCTCAATTGGAAAATTATCAGAAGCAAAATCCTTTCAATAATACAGGATTTCAAAATTCAACAAGTTAAATTATTCTTTATATATGATTTCTTTCTTAAACTCACAAAACCACTAATATGTGAAATATTACAAATGATGACCTATTGGTTATTGTCCTTTGGTTTAAGAAAAAAGGAGGAAATCCACTTATGGAAGAACTTTACCTATGCATTTTTTAATACTAAGAAGTCAATTTTGCATTATTGGGCATATTCAGATAATAAGAGTTCTGTATATTTGAATATTTTGCTTAAGAGTATATATATATACACACATATATATATACATACATATATATACACACACACACTCTTAGTGTATAAATATATGAGTGTATATATATACTCAATATGTGTATATATATGAGTATATATATATATACACTTATGTGGAACTTGAATACATGTATGTGTCTAAATACTATGTTCTAAGTAAGATCTTTAATGATCTCTATGTGTAGGGTCTTTATTAAGAACAGTGCTCATGGGTCTGCAAATATGGATGTACTAGAATTAATATTATGGCAAAAAGTTTAGTGATTGTGTTACTCTGATTAAATTGAAAGCATGTGAAATTAAGTGACATATCTCTAGTGGTCATTTTTTTGTCTTGCCAACAAGCTCCACCTAATAATTTAAGACTAACTTCAAGGAATTTTTATTTGGCTATTCATTCAAATAAGTTTTGAATTTAGTGTAGTAAGGTAAATAATTTATTATTTCTAGTGAGGTTCTATATTCCAACTTTGATTTCTATTGACAATTCATTTTACTTCCTTTTTGTCAAGACACGTTATTATGCAGTTTACCAAGACTAAATAGAATATGAATTTTATTCTGGGTAAGTTTTTATAGGGCAATGTCTACTACAGAAGCACCTAGCCACATGTGGCTATAAAAGCAATGAAATGTAGCTATTCCATATTGAGATATACCGTAAGTGTAAAGTATACAGCAGAATTTAAAGACATAGTATAGAAAAAATAAGAATGTAAAAATCTCATCAATAATTTCTTTCTTTCTTGAAATAATTTTTGTAAATATTGGGTGAAATAAATACATAATGTCATAATTAATCTCAACTACATCTTTTCCTTTTTAATGTTGCTTTTCAAAAATTTAAAATTATATATGTGACTTGCATTCCTGGTTCACAATATGTCTATGTTGGAAAGCAATACATAAAGTTATTTTTTTTTAATTTCCATCTTTCTCTTATTAAATAGTATTAAACAGTGAGTTTTCAAGCTTTTAAAAGGCAATACAGGGCTGGGCGCAGTGGCTCACACCTGTAGTCCCAGCAATTTGAGAAGCTGAGGCAGGAGGATTGGCTGAGCTGAGGAGTTTAATACCAGCCTGGGCAATAGAACAAGACCCCAGAAAAAAAAAAATTTCTTGGTGTGGTGGCATACCCGTGTAATCCCAACTACTGGGGAGGCTGAGGTGGAAGGATCCCTTGAGCCCTGGAGGTTGAGGCTGCAGTCAACCATTATTGTGCCCTGCACTCCAGCCTGGGTCACAGAAAGACTCTGTTGAGGTACCCAGCCTAGAAGTAGTCCATCAACAAATATTAATATAATAAATAACATACAATTAAATGAACAGAAAAACAATTCCTTTCATATCTCTTTCCCTTTATTGTACAATTGATTCATTTGCCATGTTTGTAGGGAACCATTTACAAAATGTCTTATACATAATCAGTTATGCATAATCCAAAAATTAAAAGTTATAATTCAAATTTTGTATGAATTTAATACAAATAAGGCTTAACCTCATTTTCTTTCTACCTTATATGTGATTATATCTAGAATGCTATTAAAACATATTGGTCTGATCATCTGGCTGGAAGTATGTTGTTGACTGGCAAATGGGAGAATTTTCCATCAGAAAAAAATTTTCCATAAGATAGCACTAGTGTTGGAAAATGAAGGTGAAACAAAGCCTTCAAAGAAGTATGGAGCTAGCTCCCACGGTTAGATTCTACTTTGTCCAAATATGATTTTTCCTCTTACTGCCCTTAGCCATCAAATGGTCTTTTGACAGCCCTTCTCTGCCTGCTCCTGTATGTTCTAGTCAAGAGAGTTGAAATGTCCTCTACTTCCAGGATGATATTAGCCTCCCCTGGTAATGGAACACTCTAATATTTTCCGCTAACTTATCAAGACAAATTGAAGCATTCACGTAGCATATTATAAATCTATTTAATTGAACTGTTCATACTTAAAGTAATTTGTGTTTCAATGTTACAGAATGAATGTTTGTGTCCCTGCAAAATTCATATGTTGAAATCATAATTCCTAATGTGATGTTTCTTAGAGGTGGAGCCCTTCACAGGTAATTAGGATTAGATGTAATTCTAGGGGTGGGGCTCCCATGATTGGGATAATGCCCTTATAAAAAGATGAAAATATGTGAGATCTCTTTCTCTGCATGTACACACCAAGGAAAGGCCATGAGAGGACACGGCCAGGAAGAAGACCCTCACCAATAACCTGACCATGGTGGCACCCTAATCTTGGATTTCCAGCCTCCAGAACTATATGACATACATGGTTGTTGTTCAAGCCACCCAGTCTATTTTATTTCATTATAGCAAACTGAATTGACCCACATGTACATTCGGTCTCCTTATTCTGCTACCATGCTACAAATTCATATTGGTACATTCCATTGACCAAAGCCCAAGACACAAATAGAAGTCTTTTAGAAGTGGATAATGAAAGCTGAACCTAACAGAGAAGAAATGCACCCTGACTGTCCACCTGTGCCTCTTGTATGATGCAGACTCACCTTTTGAGCCTATACTTATTAATTAGAATCTATTTCCTCTGCTTGTTGTTTTGTTTCCAACAGCCCTTGCCTAGCTTGATGGACAACAGGACAAATGTAGCAAGAAAGGCTCACTGAATAGCACAGATCTGCTATGTATCAGTGTAGGAAAAAGCATGTTACTAAGTTTAATTGAGAAACTCAGCCAGTGTTCCCATGTAATCATAGTGAGAAAAACACAAATGAAAGCTCTTCTTCTTCAAAAAAAAAATGCTTGTGTACTAAGAGCTAGACTCCCTTATCCAAGGAAAGACCAGCCAGGTTGTAATGAGAACACCTTTAATCCTTCTCAGCCTAGGCTACAATACTACAAAATATACAGTATATCTGCTTGGAAAAAAATAAACTTTTTATAGCTAGAGGCAAGATCTGATATAAGTTGCAAAGTGATTGGAAGGCTTTTGGCTTGGTTTGGATTTCTGGTCCTTTACCTGAATTGTTAATTGAATTAGATTTTTGGCAGAGGCCATGAGCCAAGAAATGACAATTAGATCCCAGATCTCAAAACTTCATGGGCAAAGATGACCAATTATTGCAAGGAGACACCAACACAGACCCTAATTAGTTACGGAAGTTTGTGAACAAGGTAAGGAATAGAGCATTTCCAAAGACGGAATGAAGGCATTATCATGAACATGGTCATGTTCAGTATATATATTTTAAGTGTTTATTTCTGTAGAATCAGCATGAGAAACATATTCACATGGTTGTTTTATTTTTCAACTAACTTCAAATCCAAAGATATAAAACAAATTTTGAAGAACTTGACCATTAGGTGAATTAAGAGTAAACTATTTGCAATTCATAACTTTTTCCAAGTCAATAGAAATCTCCCCATGATACTTGGATTTATCAGTGCTCATAGTTTTTGATACAGCAGTGTACTTTAAGTTATACTCAAAAGTTCCAATGATGATCAGAATTTGTCTCCTTTTTATTTGCCTCTTCTCAACTACATACCCTCTTACTGCCTCAAATAGAGTAATAACTGTACTAGGGTGCTTAAAATATATTTTATGATAGTAATCTTTGGCAATAGAAGTGATTCTCTATTCTACTGCAGATATAAACGCCATAAGAAAAGACATACTTCAATTGATAAGTCAAAAGTCTTTGACTTTTCCTGATAGTGTTTATAAGAAATACAGCTCTAATTTATCAGTAATGCTAAATGTGTTATAAAGAAAAGTCAGAGAGTGAAAGTTTGATAGCAGGGTTAGAAAAAGTTGTGGAGCAATACATAAGGTTGGGGAGAAGAGATGTTATTAGAGAAAGGTCAGCAAGTGCAAAAGTGTTTCTAAAATACTCACTATAAAATATGTTACAATCATAGAAATATAAAACTGTGATTCACATATGCCTACCAGCAGCATCTAGCTGGAAACCCCCTCTTTTTTTGCTTTTTTTTGTTTTATTTTGTTTTGTTTTGTTTTGAGATGGAGTCTAGCTCTGTTGCCTAGGCTGGAGTGCAGTGGCCTGATGTTGGCTCACTGCAGCCTCCACCTACCAGGTTCAAGTGATTCTCCTGCCTCAGCCTCTCAAGTAGCTGGGACTGCAGGCACCCACCACCATCTGGCTAATTGTTGTTGTTGTTGTTGTTGTTGTTGTTGTTGAGACAGTGTTTCGCTCTTGTTGCCCAGGCTGGAGTGCAGTGGCACGATCTCGGCTCACTGCAACCTCCGCCTCCGGGTTCAAGTAATTCTCCTGCCTCAGCCTCCCAAATAGCTGGGATTATAGGTGTGCACAACCACGCCCAGCTAAATTTTTTTTTTTTTGGATTTTTTATAGAGATAGGGTTTCACCATGTTGGCCACACTGGTCTTGAACTCCTGATCTCAAGTGATCCACCCACCTCAGCTTCTCAAAGTGCTGGAATTACAGGACACTGTGCACGGCCGAAACCCCCTCTTAAGATAATAGGTCACATCAACATAGCATTAATGTCTACACACAACTTAGTATATTACTCCACTTTGCTTCAGTAACAACCTTAAATATCGATGATTTATAGGAAGCATATTTGTTTTACTCACGTTTTATGTTAATGCTTCTGAGTCAGCAAGTGCTGCTCTACCTCCTGTGTCTTCTCATTCAGTGACCTTCAGTGGCAGTGAGAAAAGAATGACAGGAGGGGAGACATGGGTGCCACTTAACACTTCTGCTCAAAATTAGCACTCTGTCACTTTTCCTCACACTCTACTGGCCCACATCAGCAACATAGCCAAGCCAGATAATGGGGTGGAAATGTATACTCCACCTTCAAGGAGGTACTTGAAGTCACATAGCTATGGGCAGAGATGTATACTTCTTTTTAAAGGAAGTTATCCAACAATTGTAAAACATAATGCAATTTGCCAAAGTGAGTAGTTCAAGTGCAGGAAGAATAAGTCCCAGAGAGTTTGGTCTTGGCCATAGCTCCTCTTGTTTTAAGTGGATGCCATAGCTTAAGTGTACTTTGTAGAAAAAGATTTCTAAGAAGACTGAATTTGTTCAAAATGGATGTAATCTTAGTGGCTCTCCAACAATGCTAGGTCTTTCTGGTAAATTCTACTCATAGCCACTGGCAGAAATACCACTGTGCAGAAAAAGACACTGGAGAAATAAGTTTCTAGCCTGTACATAAGCTTCCAGAATAACTCCAAACGTTTTAATTGTCATAATAGTCAAGTCATACATAATCCTATCATAGTTATATAGGGCACAGCAGTGTTAATTTACAATAATTATCTCTGTAAATGATGTTAAATATCAGATATATCTTAAAGGAAGTTGTGAAAATCCAACAGATTGGTATTACTAATTCAAAAGAAGACAAAAAATAAATGTTGAACTCACTAATGTCATTGAAATGGCCTCCAGATAATTTACCATCCTAATGTGACAGAGAAGAAGAGTAATTTAGAGGAATGGAAACAAAAGAAAAAAAGTTTTTAAAAATTACATGATGTTATCAGAATTGCAAAAAATCAGTTGAATAATAATTGTCTACAGTTTTAAATGTAAAACATAGTAGAGAATAGAACAAGTTAAAACAAAGCGAAAAGTCTAAATATAATTATTCATTTGCATTTTAAATTACAAATTGATGGTCTGCATTGGATGTTAAGCAATTAGGGAAGGATCTTCAAATTTTAGCATGCATGGAAGCCACTTGGGGACCTTGCTTAAAACACTTATTTTCCAGAATTCCCCAGGCTCTGGCCCAGAGATGCTAATTCAGCAAACCTGTTGGCATCTAGTTATATAGGTTTTAATGAGCTCTTGTGAGAGACTGATAAAAGTGGTCAGGGGATCAAGCTTTGTGAAACAATGAACTATAAAAGCAAATAAGAGATCCTTTAAATATTCTTTAAACACCTAATGATATCCTAGGAAGAATTATTTTTATGTGACAATGATGAATTTGTTGAAAATATAAGACTGAATAATGACCCAATTTGTACAAGTTTATTTTATTCTGTTGTTTTGAAATTTCTAAAAATAGTCTGCATTATAAAAGTTACTAATTATGCTGTAGTTAAAAGTGTGTCATGTACTGAAAAAATATAAATTGAGTTTGGTGCACTATTTATACAGTCCCACTTCTTAACAGAAATTTTATATTGAATGTTAAATGCATTTGAGTTATACAGAAGATGTGCATTAAAAAATAAGAAAATGCTCTGACATAAAAAAGAAATAGGTCAAATCATAAGAGTTGCAAGTAAAAATTGTCTTTGTCAATAATGTCACCATTACATGCATAACATTTTGCCACATGACCCTACTTATTAAAAATTTAGGTTAATATGGTTATACAATCCACCACATTTTGAATTAACATGAATGAATTTGAAATTTCATCAAAATACTTGCCTCAACTTGTACACTGTCATGGCTGGTTGGGACACTAAAGTCTTGTTTGCATTTATGGTAGAAAATATTTATCATTTAAATATACCCATTTATCATTTAAATATACCCACTGTAAACTTTTATTTTTATTTCCTAGTTGATTGTTGAAGAGATAAACCTACAACTACAGTTGGAGCATTTAATATCTCTGTCTCACTAATCGATAGAACAACTAGAAAGAAAGTCAAGGGTACAGAGAAAATATCACCATCAATCAACTGTCTCTAATCTACTTTATAGGCCATTCCAAAACAGTAGAACACATATTATTTTCAAGAACCCTCAGAATTATTTCAAGGAGAGTTTAAATCTTTGACCATAAAAACATCTCAGCAAACTTATAATTAAAATCATATAGAACATGTTCTCAAACCACAATGGCATCAAATTAGAAATCAATAGCAGAAAGAGTAAAGAGAAATCTCCAACTCAAAAACACACTTCTAATAAACCATGAGTTAAACAGCAAGTTTCAAGAGAAAAAAATAGTAATTACATTGAACTTAATAAAGATACAACATATCAAAATTGTGCCAAACTGCTTCAGTTGAAAGAGAAATTTGTAATACTAAATGCTGTGTTAGCAGAGAGGGAAATTCAAATCTATAAGCTCCTATCTTAAAAACCTGGAAAAAGAAGAGCAGAATAAACCCCTAACAAGCAGAAGAAATGAAAAAGTATAAAGCAGAAATTAAATTTAAAACAAAAAATAAATTTTAAAATAGTTCTTGTAAGGATGAAAAAAAATGATAAACCACTAGTAAGATTGACAAAAAAAGATAAAAGAGACACAAATTGTCAATATCAGGAATGAAATGGGACATTGTTTCAGTGATTCTGTCTATCACTGTAGTCATCAAAATATAATGAAGGAATACTAGGAACAATTTTACTCCCAAAAATTTGATGACATAGATGAAACAGGCCTATTTCTCAGAAGCACAAACCATTACATCTAACCCAAAATGAGATAAGAAAATTTTATACAAATTAAAATGAATCTCATTTAAAAATCAACCCAGGATGGTGACAAACTTAAATGTGAAAGGTAAAACCATAAGGACAAGACAGTAAAAAAAAAAAAAAAAAAATTGGCAAAACCATATAGGAAAAGCCAGTAAAGATTCTGGCACCTACACAATGAGTTGTTAGTCTTTATACCAAAACCACGATCCATAAAATGAAACTGATAAATTGTATTTCATCAAAATTGAAACTCATCTCTGAAGGACTCTGTTAAGAGGATGAAAAAGCAAACTATAGACTGGATGAAAATATTTGCAAACCACATGATATAGACTAAATTCCTTGTGCCTCCTCCAGATTTACATGTTGAAGTCCTAACTCACAGTACCTCAGAGTGTAGCTGATTTTTTGAGATAGGGCCTTTAAAGAGGTAATTCAGGGAAAATGAAGTCATGTGAATGGGCGTCAATCCAATATGACTGGTGTCCTTATAAGAAGAAATTAGTAAACACACACTTACACAAACATGGAAGACCACGTGAAGACAAACGGAGAAGACAGCTATCCACAAACCAGGAAGAAAGGCCCTCAAAGGAAACCAATCCTGCCAATGCCTTGATTTTAGATTTCTAGCCTCCAAACCTGTGAGAAATTTTTTTTTTATTTACTCTGCCCAGGCTATAATACTTTGTTATGGCTGCCCAAGCAAACTAATATACCATACATCCAATATGACTGGTGTCCTTATAAGAAGAAATTAGTAAACACACACTTACACACACATGGAAGACCATGTGAAGAAAAAGGGAGAAGACAGCTATCCACAGACCAAGGAGTAGTGGACTAGTATCAAGAATATATAAAGAACTCGAAACAAAAATCCAGTGAGATAATGGGCAAAAGACTGAAGGGACATTTCACCGAAGAAGATATATAGATGGCAAATAAGGACATAAAAAATGTTCAATATGGCCAGGCATGGTGGCTCACGACTATAATCCCAGCACTTTGGGAGGCCGAGGCAGGCGGATCATGAGGTCAGGAGATCGAGACCATTCTGGCTAACACAGTGAAACCCCGTCTCTACTAAAAACACAAAAAATTAGCTGGGCATGGTGGCAGGCGCCTGCAGTCCCAGCTACTCAGGAGGCTGAGGCAGGAGAATGGTGTGAACCCGGGAGGCGGAGCTTGCAGTGAGCCGAGATCGTGCCACTACACTCCAGCCTGGGTGACAGAGCAAGACTCCATCTGAAAAAAAAAAAAAAAAAAAAAAGTTCAATATTTTTAACTCTTAGGAAAATCCAAGTTAAAACAACGAGATGACACTACATACCTATCAGAATGTCTAAGAAAAAGTGACAACACAAAATATTGACAAAGATACAGAGAAAATGGATCACTCATATGTTGTTGGGACTTACAAAATGTTACACCCATTCTGGTAAGGAGTGTAGCAGTTTCCTACAGAAATAGCTGTAACAGCCTTTGTTCCCATAGCTCACCAAGCAATTCCAGAATTGCAATGCTTGTCTTCAAAATAGTGATCCTCTTTAGTGAATGAGCTCTGTCTTCCCAGTTCTATTTTTTATCTGCACATTTCTTATTGGTGAACTGAATTTATTCCTGTTATTTGTCACGTAATACCTAGAAAGGTGATTTAAATCCTACTCTGGCTCTAGAGGGGAAGAAAATAGCTTACCAGTTACATTTGATAGGATTTCATGGAAGTCAGTGAATATAGGAACTTTCTGTGTTATTATGTTAAATATGATCTTTCCCTCCCATCTGCTGCTCAAAACTTTGCTATTCAATCACTTAATGTATATTCCTGCATTAGATAAGAATACAGATTTTATGGCATAAATCAGAGCAGTGGGAACTGTTGATAGATCATCAGAAGCTATTTTTCATGTGACTATGAACAAAGAATTATTCCCAGATAACCGTGGATCTTTGGATGAAAAGCTCCCACATAATTTTGGATTGTTTACTTTTTCTTCTTTTCTGTTTTGTTTCATTAGTTGTATAAAGAACATTGCCACTGACAACCAGGGGAAAACAACACAGAAACAGAAAATTTCACAACTGACAAAGCTTTTCTACCTTCTTTATCCATTTAAATTGTATACCAACCATCTTAGATATCATCATTCCCTCTTTATAGATGAAAAAGAGGTGAGCCTTGGGGATATTGTGGCATATATGAAGATATTTCAATTGTGATAGTAAGAGGCAGCTTGTAAGAGCCATATTCAAATGTGAACATTTTTTTCCACATCCCATACAACAACTGTTTTCCTAAAAAGCACTTGGCCAAACAACATAATAAAAAGAATTGCTTAGGCCGAGCACGGTGGCTCACGCCTGTAATCCCCGTACTTTGGGAGGCCGAGGCGAGTGGATCACGAGTTCAGGAGTTCAAAACCAGCCTGGCCAAGGTGATGAAACCCCGTCTCTATTAAAAATACAAAAATTAGCCAGGCGTGGTTGTGGGTGCCTGGAATCCCAGCTACTCGGAAGGCTGAAGCAGAGAATTGCTTGAACCCGGGAGGCAGAAGTTGCAGTGAGCCAAGATCATGCCACTGCACTCCAGCCTGGACAACAGAGCAAGACTTCCTCTCAAAAGAAAAAAAGAATCGGATAAGCAACATAGTAACTTCATTTATTCTATGGTTGGGTACTCAGATTTTGTACGTATACATGTTGCAATGAAAAATATAATTAAGCATTATTTTCAAAAACAGTTGAGCGATCAGCACAGGTTCCTGAAAAAAGACTTGACTCGTCTTTTCTATAAGAGTGCCTGCATGTTTCTTGTGCAGATGAGACCCTAGAAGTACTATTTATAGACTGTAAGATTGAAAAACTCTACATTTTGAACATTTCTTAATAACTAATTCCACAAGGCTATTTATGAATCAGAATTTCCTCCTATTTCTCCCTTTTCCAGCATGAGCTCTAAATTCAAGAAATAGTGAGCTGGAAGAAGGCTTAGGAAGGGAAATAATTCTAAATGATTAAGTAAACAAAATAATTTGATCAGTATAACTCTAGTCTCCTGACAGAAAATAAAACAGAGAATTAACAATTAATAGGAACATATGATGACTTCATTCATTATCAGTAATAATGCTATCTGGACTGCATGAGGGGCTGGACTTGGATGTTTATACTTACTTTGGAATTTTATCTCATAAATTTTCTCAACTCTGGAGAATTTAGTTAACTCTTGCTGTACTATACCAAGGATTAACCACTGTATACAGTAGAGAAAATATAGATATCCTGAAACAGAGAAGATTCTAGAGTTTACATGGAAGCAGGAAAGAAATGACAATTATGGAAAATCTATCTCACAGTGACGGACAAGGACTCACACAACAAACACATTTTCTGTCTATGTCTCCAGTTCTCAGCTATGATCTAAACTTGTGTGTGTGTGTGTGTGCAGAATGCTTAGAGAATTAATCTAGTTTTTGAAGATTCTGATCCAACAGACTATATGCAAAACATGGTGATTTTAACATGTAGTTTACTTATTATTTCTGAAATGCAGCACATATTGTTGCCTAAGTTTTTCTTTTTCCTTATTGTCAATGATGAAGAAATATCCATGATATAAGACTCAGGATTGGAGACTTTGTCTCTCACCACTGAATTCAGTGAACGTGGCAGGAGTCAATCATTCCATCTCCATTATAAAACCCCAAATATAAGATTTTATTCTTCATACAATCTAGTGCTAATAATAACAGTAACAAAAATCATGAATATTCTTTCATGTTTATAAGAAGATCCCTCCATTTTCTGCTACTTCCTGCCTCTTCATTTATATGCCAGCAATATAGAGTTACCCATATTTCTCTGAATACCTCATGCTTACAATTGATTTCTTAATTTTGCTGTCTGAATATCCTTCCTCTGCTTGTTTGCCTTGCTACTTTCCTCTCATCTTTCAAGATTCAGCTCCAGGTTGACCACATCTAGAAAGTCTTCCCTCCAAGGCTCCTCAGATACTGTTTTTATCCCCTCTCTTCATCTTTCCCTCTCCTTGTTGTTAAGTTGCTCTTCTTCACAGACCACAGGAAGGCACCGAAACTGCTGTTAACCCTACCAAAGAGTGCTTGTTATTCTGTTCTTGAAGCTGCCCCAGCAACCAGTGACCTGTTTGAGAACCTGTGTTGACAAGCTCCACAGGTGTCCTGGCTTAATGTTGCTTTGGAGTGCTTTTAATAGATAAGCATACTATATCTACTCTGGCAAAGAAAAATAGGGCAGGCAATGAAACAACCATTTCTCTAACCTGAGCTGAATACTTAACATAAGTCAAGGGTAAAGAAAACATTCTGCTTTTACAGTGTCCTGAGATGCCATTGAAGGGCTGCCCTTTAGTTTATATATTTATGTATCATCCATATAGGCAGAAACCAGTTCATTCAATAAAACTAGACTGAGATAATAAAGGTTTAAAAAGGTTTTGAAAACATAAGCAGAGGCATTTGGAAATATTATAAAAGTAATTCAATAATAGATCTTACTTTAAGACTTAAACCTTCCAAATATTTGATTTTTCATGGGCCCATGTTTGATTATTCATAGATACAATTTTTGGTTAATTTTGGTTAGTTATACTAAAATAATTCCATAAATTAAAGTAATGATTTTATAATCTCAGGATTTTGTTTCTGTGTAATTGTCAGAAATAAAAATATAAGAGTATAATAAGGAAAAGATTGATGTTACATAATGTACATAAACGTAAATATATTCTGAAATTAAATCCACTGCTACTTTTCTTATAAAGATTTACTTATTCTTATGACAAATGTGGTCAGGGTCATAGAAAAAAAGATTACATGGGGAAAATTTTGAAATGTGAAAGATAAACTTCACTGTTCTACTTACAGAGGATGGCAAACTTGTGCAAAGGGTGTGTATTTTCCTTTACTAAAAGTTGTTTTTGCAATAAAATCAAGAATCACCTACCCAGGGGACCATTCAAACTTGTTAATTCAAAATGTAGGAAAAAATGTGGGCCTGGGTTTGCATACCTATCCACAGAATGGGCCTGATTTGTGGCAATTTCCTTTCTGGATATCTGAAGTGTTTTCTCTCTCTGTATATCTATAGTGCACTCTATCTCCAGAGAACTGTGGAGATGGAGGACTCTGATAAAGGTATAGTAAGAATCCAGCAAAGGTCACTGGATATGTATCAGAACAATTCCATCCATTATACAGAGAACGGGATACACAGGGAATTGAATGAAATGTCAAAAATCCTTCCTGGTGCACAGGGAAGATGACCACAATCTAGCCTTACAGTATCTATATGATGTCCCAGAAAACTGTACACCTGGCAGCTGCTAGACCGCAAGATAAGGGTTCCAAATGCTACCCAATAAACAAGCAGAATTTGGACTCCAGAATATAATGTAAGACAATGAGGAAAAATGTAATGTCTATTTCTAGGATTAAGGGATGAGTGTATCCTAATGAAACAGGTAAAATAAAACAAAAACCCTCCAATTTCTAAAATTTGGTATCCAAAATCCATTTATTGTCTAAGAAAAGCATGATCATTATTGCAGGCTAAATGAAACAGGGAAGAGAATTGCCAGTTTCAAAACACCAATGCCAATGACCTGAAAACTCACCAGGATCCCTCGCTGTCGGACAGTCACTGTTCACTGCAACCTTTGTCGAAGTGCCCAGAAAAGAAGTTTTTTGCAAACCACTTTGAACTGCTAAGCTTAGAAAGGAACTAACTTTTGTGTAAGTGATGGACTAGAGTCTTTAGGAACAAAAGGGGTGTGTATAATTTGGAATTAGAATCATCTAGGGAAAATACTTTCCGGCATGATGGATTAAGCAAATGTCTTATTCACACATGCCATTAAGTCACTGTGTTATTGAAGATACCAGAGGGGGGGTTCATAAGAGTCACCGCTTCCAGGTTTAATGAGGCAAGGAAAAAACCTGTATGTCCTATTTAGGGGTCATTTCCATTATAAAACTGTCATTAAGTTCCAGTTCAAAGTTAAATTTGGGAAATGGCTATTTAGATAACACAGATGGGCACCTAGCTGAATCTTTGATTAGAAACCCTTAAACAAACTGGCACCCTATTATCTTTTCTTTTCATTTTATTCATATCAAGGGAACTTTTGCCTATATATCTCAGTATAAAATAGACTTCACCTCAACCTTTTTTCCAGTTCAAAATAATAATGCATTCTTGCAGGAAATTTTCAAAAGTCTTATTCCCAATAACTTGGGGTTATTTCAAGATGTAAGCTAATTTCAAACCACTTGTCCTAAAAGGAAAAAAAAAAATATGATTATAAAGTGCATGTAGTTTGTGTACGGTTTTAAAGGGAAAATACTTTGCCTTCATCGGATAAGCTGCAACTAGTCTTCATAGTATTTTCTGTCCCATTTACTTATACAGACACTATCAGGAGAAAATCAAGCTTTTGCTAGGACAGTAAGGAGTTCCTAACCTTTCTTTTTCAACCATGAGCCCCTTGGTAATCCAATAAAATATACAGAACCTATTGGCAGAAAAAGAGACTTAGCCACTTAACCACAAAATAAAGCATACATTTCCAGAGAGCTTTATGAAATCCAAGGGCCCCATCTAAGAGTTCTCAAACATGAGAGGAAAACATTCCATCAGTCTTTCTTTTGGATTGGAAACCCTTAAACAGACTGCCACCTATTATCTTTTTTAAAAATTTTATTCTTTTCAAGACAAGTTTTGATTTTCAAAGAAAGGGTAAAAAGCTTAATGAGATATAGGCAGGTCCTTATTATAACAACATTATTGATATGTTTTGATAGAAAAAAGGAATAGAACTCCAGGGTGTGATTGGGTAATTGTGCAAAGAAAAGTGAGGTTGTTTAGGAATGTCTAAACTCAAGAATGTCTTTTGTATTTTTATATACAAAAAAAAGATAAAATCATAAACTAAATTTTAGATTACTTGCCATTTTGAAGTTGTCCTTTAGCAAAAACTGTGAAAGTTACCACTCAATGATTCACATTTCACCATTGTGAATTTTAACTTTGAGTTTATACAAATGGACTAAGCCAAAAAATTATGTACTTAGATGATACATGAAATACTAGAAATGATGTGGATTTTGAAATAGACAGAACTGGGTTTAAATCCCACTCATTAACATTTGTTAACAATATAACCTTGAGGATATCTGAGGCTTAATTTCCTCTTCTTTGAAAAATGAGATAATACCTACCTTGAGAGATGACAGGAGAATTAGATATAGCTATATGAGACATCCAATCCTGGTGCTCAGAACTGAAATTAGATTTTCATAATTCAAACAATTATGGTGAGATTCATTAAGTGTTATTATTTGCAGGAATGAAATACACTTACTCTTATTCACTGGACCAAATAGAGTTTTCTTAACCCTCCAAATAACACTTTCTTCTTCATATTCATTTGAAAAAAATGCAGTTCCTGATTTTCTTTCCCTAATAGAAAAATCAATAAGTTAATCATAGCCCAGAGTCAGAGCTGGTGAGGAGTCGAATGCACTTCATTAATTTTTGCCACTTAAAGTCATGATTTGTACTTAGAGTTCCCCATTATTACAGCCATATTGGTATAATGGCCATGTTTGACTTTAACCAGATCAAGCTTGTTTAAGTTTTATAAATTCACTGAAATACCACCACACCCCTTCTCATCCACATCATCCCTCCCCTTAATAAGTTCTGTGGGAAAGGGGCTTTGGAGAAAACTTGTACTTAATTTCACAATATATGCTTATAGTAAAAAGTCTCCATATTTATTTTTCCCCAACTTCAACTCAGTCAAGATGTTGTGAACACAGAAGGTAATAGATAATGCACCTTTGCTTGCCTTGTGAAATTTTCATTTTAGGTTAGTTTCTTGAAGAGACTACTTGAGGAAGTTACTGCCTATTTGTTTCTAGGACTAAAAAATATTAGGTTTTGAGGTCAGAATACTGTATATCTTCTATGAAATAGAATTCTATCATATGCTGAAAACCTATTATAGCATGATAGAAAAACAATAGAGCACTTTGGAAAGATCTACCCCTTTCTGTTACTCTTTAACTGGTAAGACTAGCTTAATTGAACTGTTTTTTGTGTTTCAGAAATAGAGTTGGAGGCTAAGAAAATATAAGTTTAAAAACTCCAAATATGATCTTTTTTGCTTTTTAATGTTTTTGTTGTATAAGTTCACATTTTAATGTTTTTGTTGTATAAGTTTAAATTTCATCTTATGGAAAAACTTAAGTTAAATTATCCTTACTGCTTTCATAGAAGTTGAGTTAAAATCTAAAATTATTCTAGGTCAAAGAATAAATTAAGGCTACTTCTTCAGAATAAGATATTTTTCTCAAAAATAAGTTAGGTTTTTATTTTTAAGCAAGCTATATGAGAATTTATAATTTTTAGCAAAATAAAAAACTCTTAGAAAAGATATCAGGCACATAAATGTGTTAATAAAAACAAAACACTTAACCTTCTTTATCATGTTAGAACATTATAGTTTCCATACATATTAGAATGCATATTTTTAATATTTTGAGGAAGCTTCATACTGTGTTCCATAGCCTATTTTACAAGCCTAAATGTCTATCAACAGATAAATGAATAAAGAAAATGTGGTATAGGTAGAAAATGGAGTATTATTCAGCCTTACAAAAGAAAGAAATTTTGTCATTGGCAACAACATAGATGAACCTAGAGGACATATGTTAAGTGAGATAAGCCAGACACAGAAGAATAAATACTGTATTATTCCACTTACGTGAGGTATCTAAAATTGCCAAACTCATAGAAGCAGAAAATTGAACAGTATTTGCAGGGGCTAAGGGGAGGGGAAAATGGGGAATTGTTCAATGAGCATAAAATTTCAGTTATGCAAAATGAGCAAGTTATAGAGAACTGCTGTACAAGATGGTGACTATAATTAACAATGCTGTACTGTTCATTTAAAGATTTCTTAAAAGGGTAGATCTTGTTAAGTGTCCTACACACACACAGACACACACACACACACACACACACGAAAGAAAAAAACAAGAGAGTAGCTAAGATCTATAAGCACAGGGCTGTGTCACCAGTCAGACCATGCCTCAACAAATGAAATATTAAAAAGCTTCGTATGTAAGACTATGGAGTAGACGTTAAGTCATACTTTGGATAGAGTTTCATAAAGGTCTTCCTCTTAATAAATTTAACCATGTTATCTACCGTTTTCTCATCTTCCTAAATTTGGTATTTAGATACTGAATTTTAGAAGATGTATCTTCTTTGGCTCTGAGTCCTTTTTATTTTTCATATCCCAAGTATTTATGGCAGCCACATTAGTGCCTATTTCCTGGAATTGTGATTGTCCCATAAATTTGCTACTATGCTGTCTAATGACATAAACTGTCTAAATATGAGTAATTTGTTTAAGAGTACCCTCCATTATATATCTGTTCTAATCCTTTTCTACATTTAAATGATAGGCGGCTGAGAAACACACAATTCACTTTCAGAATTAAGTGGGCTAAACAACATTTATGACTTGAAAAAAACACTTTCTTCTTTAAAACAAAGAGGGCATATTAGTTTGGCAATTGCAACTCTAGAATCAATTTATGAGTGTGTAAGGAACTACTCTAAGAATTGACTAGAATATACCTAGCCAAACTTTATCTTTAGAAATTATCCCTCAGTGAGATTGGATCTATTTTAACATTTTTTTAGCTGTTAACAATCCAAAATGCAACTACATAGACAATGAAAATACAAAAAAATGAAAATAAAAATCACACATTGTTCAAATTCTCATGTTAAATGTTAACAAAAATTTGGGCATTGCTTTGAACTAGTTGGGAATGATCAAAATAGAGCCCTTCACTGGAGTTATTAAACACAGAATTTGAGAAAAATTTAGATCTAAACTGGATGAAATTGTTATTGACCTTTAATCACTTACTCCTAATATAACCTGAAAGTAGAACATGACTTAATATTGAATTTCTTTTTCAAATACTGGTATATTAATGATGCCCTCTGACTTTTAGCATAGCACATTGCATGCTAGGTCACAAGTGTTTCCTGAAATGACTGAACCGTATCAGGCTTCATCTTCCAGCACTGATGCACCATCCTGAATATTGCTCTAGGTGAGATCTTCTATTCTCTGCCAAAAGTCACATTATTTTTGACACAAGCTTCAGCTGCTTCACCAAAGAGCTAAAGAGTAGAGTCAGAGCTCCAGAAAAGAGATGATTTGTAAAGTCCTGGAAAAGGTGATGCTTTTAACTCAATTCTCTCTCCCACTTCAGGCTTGGTATCCCACACGTCTAGTTTAGGCACTCTTCCCATCATGATCTCCTGAAACTATTAATTCAAAACACCCTTGATCTACATAATTAGATCTTGTTTACCATACCTGGAATCAACATCTTGAAAAATAATGTTTATATTTGCTCTTAAATCTAGTTGTTTCTTTTAGAACCAAGAATTCCGTACTATTTTGTTTTTTGTGTTTGTTTGTTTTTTGTTTGTTTGTTTGTCTTGAGACAGGATCTAACTCTATCACCCAGGCTAGAGTGCAATGGTGAAAACATAGTTCATTGAAACCTTGAAATCCTGAGTTAAGTGATTCTGCCACCTCAGCTTCCCAAGTAGCTGAGACTACAGGCCCATGCCACCATACCCAGCCTGAACTATTTCTTAATAAAGGAATAACACATTTTTTTTCCAAAATTTAACTGTTTGTTCCACTTAAATGCGCTCACTTTCTTGATAGGTGATCACATCTTGTTCCCGATCATATGTTACTTGCCTTTGATCCCTGGTTAAAGTCAGGTGTTTCAACGATAAGAGCAAAAGTTGGATTCTGAAACAAAGTTAAGCAATAAACTACATACAAGTGGTCCATAAGATTTATAAAACCCAGTCAATACGGCCAAGGAAAATTGAGGTTACTTCTGTAAAGATAACAAGTACTCTGTTCTGAATGTACTAACAAATCAAAGCTCCAAATATTTTTGTTTATGGAGAAAAGAGGGATAAAAGAAAACTTATTGTGAGAGCTATAATTCCAAAAAATAAAGGTGTCACCTGAAATGCTATTGATAGTAGGAACATAAAATTTAAATATACCTCCTAATAATGTTGCCTCTTAATTTTAGTAGAAATGCATTCAGACTCTTTTTATCATAGCAGTAAACAAAAGGCATGGTATATCTGTGTTTAAACCACCTTAGCTTAACACAATTTGTAATGGCCATCATTAGGAGTTTATGCAGAGCCCTGTTTTATGTCAACCACGCTAAGATAATGTAGCTCGGGGTGCTATATCCATGGTCTTTGAAACGTGTGCATAAACAGACACTTTTTCCATGTATCTGTTTTGTCATTTATTTTGCTGTGTAAACACTATTATGAAATTTAGTCTAATCTTTTGGGGTTAATTCAAACATTTTCACTATGTTCAGATAAATGTAACCAAAGCCAGATGTTGGTCTCTGTACTAAGAGGGCTCACTTAATGTAAACATGATTCTACTTCCTCCATTTCTTTTTGTCAGTCCAGATGTTGAAGTTGTTCAAAATGCTTTTCCTTTGCCTCATCACAGACCTCCCAGAAATCAAGCCTCCTTTCCAACTTATTTCTGCATGGGTGTCCACCTTTAAGTTCCTATTATGTCTCACAACCTCGATAATAATATTACGAGTGGCCCCATTCAATCTTGACAGAAACTCCAAGAAATTCATCTCTTCATTATCAGCTGTCTTCTTTATGCATTCTCAATTCAGTAGACACTTTTTCAAGCTTCATTTGCTGTGCAGAGTTGTGCTACCTACCCTCTCACTTCTGAAAAGAAACATACCCTTAATGGATTCTGCTGACTCTCCATTCATTTTCTAGACTTCATTGGAGATGGCTTTCTTTAGACTACAGCCTCTTTCGGACTACCTTCACCATCCTTTATTCTGTCATTACTCGATCATATTGGTCTTTCAATCTGCATTTCCACCTTGTCTAACAGTCAGTTTACTATCTCCTACTTTTTGTCTCAGTCAGTATTCACACCTCACATAAACATGTGTATGCTTTTGTTCATGCTTTATAACAAAAACTCTCCATGTTTTTGTTTGTTTGCCGACTCTTGATTTTTTTATTGGTGTAACTTAACTCTTTGGACTATGGTGTTTTAAGAATGTAAAACTACAATGTTTCTAAGAAAGTACCATAGAATGACAAAAAAAATTCACCTTTTACAACTACTTGTCTCATACATAGCTTGTCTCTCAATGCATTATTTGCCATAGGCATTTATAAATGAACTGATTTCTTTACCATTATGAAGTCAAAGACAGTTTTTTTCTCTTCTACATGCCTCTAGGAAAGATTGATGAGCATACCTTTTTTGATGAAATGTTTCAGCCCTAGGATGACCTTAATGTGCTTATATCTTGCTTTGTTGCTAATCTCTTTTATATTTCTACAGTTTTCTTATTAGTTAAGTAGTCTTGAATGTATAGGGATAGACAAAGAAATTAAATGTTAATTTTTTTGTGGATTCCCCATGATTCAGCCAACACATTATTTCAAAGTTTAGTTCAGAAGAATAGATGGAAGCAAAACACAGAGAAATTTAGTGAACTTAAAATTTCAGAACCCGTTCAGCATGAAAAACAGAGAAAACCTCAGCATTTCTTGTATTAAGATACTTTCCACTTCTAGGAAATGGGGGGTAGGAATTTAAATGTTGACACATAAAATACAGCACTGATTGTTATTATTATTTAAAAATGCAATCACTATCTTAATGTTTTCCTGCAATAGACTTAAATAACTGGGTAACATAATTGTACTGTTCTACTTTTTGAATGCCAACTTTGACATTTCTGTATGAATCTAAATTTTGAACCATTTTAATTCATACATTGTAATTTTTGCACGTTGCATTTATAATTGGGAAGAAAATTAGAGATTATCTAGTTTAATTACTCAATTTTAAAGTTGCAGAAACTAGGAACTGGAAATAGTACATTTAAATGACTTAATCAAGCTGCATATTTAGTTAACAGCAGTACTAGGGCAAAGAGTCGATTTATTAACCCTCTCAGAAAAAAAACTATTTCTGTAATATTAGCCCAGGATTAAATATTCATACTGGTTTGGTGCTTTGCTTGCTTCATCTCCCTCTGCCCATTCTGCACAATTTATCTGTACAAGAACAATATTCCTTACACACATTTTTTTCTCTATTCTCTTCACTTGGACTGCCCTTCTCCCCAAAGCATCCTTACAGGCTACTCTTCCTTTGTTACCTGCCATGTCTCTAATCAGATGTGATCTTCTAGATAAACTTTCTCTGAATTCCCTAAGATGATGTAAGGGCATGTTCAACCATTTTGTATTTCCATCACACAAATTATCATATTTCCTTTCATATCAACCCCTAGATCTGTGCTATCCAATATGGTAGCCACTAACTACACATGTCTATTGAGCATTTGTTATGTAATTAGTAGAAATTGGGATGTGCTGTGAGTGTAAAACACACAATGTATTTCAAAATCTTAGAATAAAAAGGAACCTATAACACTATTGTGTGAAATGATATTTGAATATATCAAGTTAAATGAAACATATTAAGATCAATTTTACCTTTTATTCATCTTTTAAAAATATGGCTACTAGAAAATATAAAATTACATATATGGTTTATATTGTTTTCCTATTGGACAGCACTGCTGTAGACAATAAATTTATTAAAATTAGCCTTTAAAGTGACCACAGTTTTTAATTTATATACTCAGCACCTAAGCTTTAGCAATTAGCTAATGATCAGCATGTATTTGATGTTGATTGACATAGTTTCAGATGTTGCTTGAATTGCTTAAGTCACAAAGTAAGACATGAAATATAGGTTTGAAACCCAGGTCTGATTTATCCTGCAATTTTTTTTTTACCACAAATAAATTTATTCCAGTGTGTGGCACCTTGTTTTTCTAAGCTATATATGACTGGAAATTGAATTATTGTTTCTGTTAAAATGGTTGGTCACCTCAAAACAAACCAGTCTTGCAACTCAAAATAATTCCCATTTTATGTACAGCTTAGCTAGGATCTACATTGTTAAGTATGCTAGAGGGATTTGATACTTAATGTGTCTAAGGACAAGGAAATAGAAATATAAACGAATTATAGCCACTTTAGTGTTCTTTCTGACTCCTAGTACAAAGATAATGAGGCTATATTATCTGGTTTCTTAGTACTTCTGGAGTGCTACATTATATGCTGAAAGAAAGGACACACTACTTGGAATATTTTCATAAATGGACACCATACTTATTACACTTGTATTTTTTAATAGACTTCATTTTTAGCAGTTTAAGTTTAGAGAGAAAAATAACAGTACAGAATATTTTTTATCCAAAGTTTACCCCCATCACCATTCCCCCAGTTTCCCTGATTAACATATTATAAGCCACAAGAACTGTAATGAATAAGTTTCTGTTCTGTACAAATTACTCAGTGTAAAATATTACTATGATACCACCTTATAATGTTTTCCTTTCATATACCGTGCCTTTGGTCCATTGGTATTGTATCTGCAATGACATCACCAAACTCAGGCTCATCTAGATTTTTTTCCTGTTATCTTCCAGGAGTTTTATAATTTTGCATTTTAAATTTAGGTCTGTGATCCATTTTGAATTAATTTTCGTGAAAAATGTAAGATCTGTGTCCAGACTTGCTTTTTTCTTTTTATTTCTTTTTTTTTTTGCAAGCGGATGTCCAATTGTTCCAGTATCATTTATTGAAAAACAATCTTTTCTCCATTTACTTGCCTTACTGTTTCCCTGGAGAGAGAAGCTGAAGGTCCAAGGGCCATGTAGAGCAGAGAAAAGACTGCAGATTGAAAGATTTCTTGAGGCTGCAAAACTGGCAAATGCAAGTAGGTTATCTCAAGATATGGAATAGAACTGAAACGTTCAACTTGAGTTCCTGCACTGGAATCCCAAATGGGCAAGTACCAGTAGTCTGAATGGGTCTTAGCTGGTGGTGAAAATTATTACCAATTCATATTATGTAGTGACTACTTCTCCCTCATTTGTACTTGCATGGAGATGAGATTAGGGAGGACTCCTTCAGATGACTCCAGAGATGAATCTTTGATTGCTTATGTATTCTACATATGCCCACTGAAACAAAGGCCGGCATATAGTCTTCAGCTTTCTAGTGATGATCAACAAGGAAGCTGGTATCCACTCCCACCACTAGTCTAAGGAAAAGAGAGGGATAGAGAAAGAACTCAATAGGTTGAGAAAAAGAGGAAAAACAAAATAATTAGAGCAGGTTGCTTATATTAAGTAAAAATAGATGGAATGTAAGAAGAAGAAAACATTAAAAATCACGGAAAAATACTTCAATGTGACGTAATTAGAGCTCAAAATAAACTTTCTGAAACTAAATGTCAGGATTTCTAAAATAGAGTTATTTCATAAAACAAAAATACAATGGTGACTGTGGAAAGTTAATTATGAAACAAAAAGTATATAAACGTGAAATAATGAGAGAAAACTGGGGGAAATCTATTCATGAACACATAAGTAATAAGCAAATACTTTGCAAATTATAGTTAGTTTAAGAAAAAAGGAAATAAACAGATGGGGGAGAATTAAGAATCGGTGAAGTAATAGAAGTAAGCATTCCTTAAGGGCTTGAGTGTTCAAATTCAAGATATCATGGAGCTCCTAGAGAGATTAATGGAAAAAGAAAATCACTTTGATATAGCATAGAAAAAATTACTTAAATTAAGAGTAAATCTTGCAAGCTTTCAAACAAACGAATTACTTCTAAAGGAAAGAGAATAGACTCTATTTAAGGAAAATCCAAAGAGGTATATTTTAACCTCACAGAAATTAGAAATAATAGATCTCATCTCAAGCTAGGTAAAGAAAAAGAGTTGTAAAATAATATTAGACAACAGATTATTAATATAAATGGGTGTTGAGTGAGAGTTGGAATCATAGCATTCATATCAAGCAAGTTTCTTTGAATTTGGAGAGCTGTACTGTAATGAACAACCTGGTGATTATCAGATGAAAGAGGTGCGGGGTGATTCCATGGGATTGTGTGAGGGGAGTAGAGATAGTGTAAAAGTATCATAAGAATCTGTTCTTTATGTCTGTGCAAGGAGAAACTTATGAACTCTTGGTGAGAGTGCTTTAATTTTTTTTTAAATAGAAGCATATACAACCGGCTATGACAACTACAGATTAGAAGAAAAATACTAGAGATTTTTTACTTAGAAAAAGAACAGGTATTCTTCTCTTACCACTTTCAAAACAGTATATGCTCTTTGGTTACAACTAAAGCTGTAAATTAACAGTTTTTAAAAATTAGAAACTTTACAACCTAGATTCATATGCCATAACACAATTAATCCAAAAAAGTTAACATGTATCCATTATAAAATCCCTCAGAGGCTCAAACTTGTTATTGTCTTGAGCTTCTCACTTAAATTTTTCCTCCTTTGAACACCAAATATTCTAATGTTATTTACAACATTTAGATACTTTTTATTACACTGTGCTTCATGTTTTAAAATTAGGGTTAGCCACTAAATTGTATTCAATGTATTTAATTGTATGCATTGATTTGATTTGATTATTTCTTCTTTGATTTAGTGATTTTCTTCTTAGTTCTGTTTATCCTTTTGTAAATTTGGAAGTTCTGTTTTACATGTCCATTTATAACTCAAGGTTAGCAAATGACAGAAAGCAAACAAGAAGATTGTGTAATTTTGAGGTATAAAGTAATGTCAGATCCAGACAATTCCTTGAAGATAATTCACATCTTAAAGAATGAAAGAAGTTAATCAGTTCCTAATATCTTCTTACCAACCCTGCTGCACACTCTACTAAAGAATGATTTCATTTTCCCACCTGAACCACTTCGATGTCTCTACTGTTTTGGTCTTTTCATAACTCACTGGCTTGCTCCTTTGAAGTTGTCTGCCTCACTTAAATAATTCCTGATGTGATCATTTCATTCCTGGTTCTTTCCCATCCTGAGATTTTATTCTTCCCACTCCAATTTTGCTCCTAGGTTTTTGTCACTTGCCCCAAGGTCCGGGAACTGATTTTACTTAACCTTCCTGTGGCTCTCTGGCATTCAATTTCCTTCTGCTGTTTCTTGAACAAAATGTTCTTACCAATACAGGGGAATAATTGAAGGATTCTTTATTTGATAATCTTGCTCTCACTAATAGTGTTTCATTAATAATGACAGATATCATGCAATTTATGGTTTGAAGAAGAATTAGTTGAAAAACTGCAGCAGATGTTATTTATAACATTAAGAATAAAATACAATAAATTATTTTTGAGCCGATAAATCTCACAATGAAGATGTAGAGGACCAATTGAAACTCAATGTTGTGCTTGTCTTTAGAACCTGAATATGCAAAGCAAATGCGTTGTTAGGTTAGATTTTGATCTTTTTTTCCTACTTGTATTTAAGGAGATTGAGTTTTTCTGTGTTAAGTGCATCATCTTTGTTTTCAAATATTTTGTCTTTCATTCACTGGTACCAATAGGCAGGAAGTTGAAGGTACTATCATTACTCAAAATCCACGACTTGGCAAATGTCCTTGTTAAATTGCATGGGTTAGACGTTTTCTAAGCTGTAACCTTCATCCTGTTCAATTGAGTTGATTAAAACAAGTTGTGTGAAAATTAAATGCAAGAAATATTTAATAATAAAAAGACAATGATAGAAAATGGACAACCTTTACAATTTTAAATGTAAGGATTGTTTAACCAGTACATAGTTCAAATTTCTCTATGGGTTGAATTTTTTCAGCACAATAGGCACATGTTTCCAGAGAAGATGATTATGTCTTTTATTATCTTTAAACAGAAAAACATGTTTCTTTTCCTTATCTCTTTTTATATCGTTGTGGATACTTGTATTAGTAATTAAACCATATGACATTCAGTTAAGCTATGGCAGGCCATCAGTTCAATTTAAAATATGTCTCTATGCATTTGTTTTTTTAACTTTGCTATGAGAAATGAAAAAAATTATTTAATACATTGGAAAATTGCTTCACTAAATATTAGTTACTAAAATCTAGAAGTGTTAAATGTCTGAGATGTTCTTTAAGTTTTAGAGAGTGGCTGAGGCAGCAGGGGAAATCTGCTGAAGTAATTGCTTTTCTCTCTTTATATCTCTAACTAAATCTCTACTCAGATTTTTCTTTGTGATATTGGCCTGTGGTCAGCATATACCACTCGGCCAAAAACATATTGTGGCTTAGGCAATTGCTTATCTTCTCTGATTCTCAGTTTCTTCTTATAGAAAGGATGGATTTGGGCAAGATCGCCAGGGTACCTTCCGACTCTTAACATTTTCAGACTCTTAGACTCATTGACTCTCATCTCATTCCCACGTTAGCCCTGGGGATATCCTCTGGTGCATGTTTGCACTTCCTCTTCCTGTCATCTCTTGGTGAGTTCTCAGATAATACAGATATTGTTAGTGTCAGCCTGGCTATGATACAAAAAGCACAAGGACATAATCACTAGGTGAAATTTTGTGTAATAACACTAAGCTTTGTATAGCTCATACACTGTATACTCAGTTTAAAATGTTAATTTGTTGAAAGAAAATGAAGATGTGTGTAATGAAAAATAACAATTATGAATTAAACAAGATAAAGAAGTACGCTTGTTTTATTTGCGGAAGTATATTTCAAAGAAATCTGTATCACTTCACTTATATGCAATGAAGTTATTCCCCATTCTCACTCTTAGTCCATATAAACACTATTGTGATGTTTATTAAATATGGCATTATTTTCAAATTAGAAAATGTAGTGTACTTAATGTTTTCTTTGTTGCTTTTCAGTGGAAAACAAATTGCTGAAGCAGCAGATCCAGTTTAGGTGCCTTTCTTCCTAAAATCTTCCACAGAAAAACATCCACAACACTTCGATTCCAACACAAATACTTCGCAGTCTTCCTAAAAGCATTCACTTTGTTATTCTTCTCTATTTTTCTTTTTTTTTTTTTTTTTAGTATGAGAGCATTTTTATTTTTATTTATTTATTTTTTTCTTTTTTTTTCTTTTATTATTATTATTATTATTATTATTATTATTATTATACTTTAGGCTCTATGGTACATGTGCGCAACGTGCAGGTAAGTTACATATGTATACATGTGCCATGCTGGTGCGCTGCACCCACCAACTCGTCATCTAGCATTAGGTATATCTCCCAATGCTATCCCTCCCCCCTCCCCCCACCCCACAACAGTCCCCGAAGTGTGATGTTCCCCTTCCTGTGTCCATGTGTTCTCATTGTTCAATTCCCACCTATGAGTGAGAATATGCGGTGTTTGGTTTTTTGTTCTTGCGATAGTTTACTGAGAATGGTGATTTCCAATTTCATCCATGTCCCTACAAAGGACATGAACTCATCATTTTTTATGGCTGCATAGTATTCCATGGTGTATATGTGCCACATTTTCTTAATCCAGTCTATCATTGTTGGACATTTGGGTTGGTTCCAAGTCTTTGCTATTGTGAATAGTGCCACAATAAACATACATGTACATGTGTCTTTATAGCAGCATGATTTATAGTCCTTTGGGTATATACCCAGTAATGGGATGGCTGGGTCAAATGGAATTTCTAGTTCTAGATCCCTGAGGAATCGCCACACTGACTTCCACAAGGGTTGAACTAGTTTACAGTCCCACCAACAGTGTAAAAGTGTTCCTATTTCCCACCAACAGTGTAAAAGTGTTCCTATTTCTCCACATCCTCTCCAGCACCTGTTGTTTCCTGATTTTTTAATGATTGCCATTCTAACTGGTGTGAGATGGTATGTCAATGTGGTTTTGATTTGCATTTCTCTGATGGCCAGTGATGGTGAGCATTTTTTCATGTGTTTTATGGCTGCATAAATGTCTTCTTTTGAGAAGTGTCTGTTCATGTCCTTCGCCCACTTTTTGATGGGGTTGTTTGTTTTTTTCTTGTAAATTTGTTGGAGTTCATTGTAGATTCTGGATATTAGCCCTTTGTCACATGAGTAGGTTGCGAAAATTTTCTCCCATTTTGTAGGTTGCCTGTTCACTCTGATGGTAGTTTCCTTTGCTGTGCAGAAGCTCTTTAGTTTAATTAGATCCCATTTGTCAATTTTGGCTTTTGTTGCCATTGCTTTTGGTGTTTTAGACATGAAGTCCTTGCCCATGCCTATGTCCTGAATGGTAATGCCTAGGTTTTCTTCTAGGGTTTTTATGGTTTTAGGTCTAACATTTAAGTCTTTAATCCATCTTGAATTGATTTTTGTATAAGGTGTAAGGAAGGGATCCAGTTTCAGCTTTCTACATATGGCTAGCCAGTTTTCCCAGCACCATTTATTAAATAGGGAATCCTTTCCCCATTGCTTGTTTTTCTCAGGTTTGTCAAAGATCAGATAGTTGTAGATATGTGGCATTATTTCTGAGGGCTCAGTTCTGTTCCATTGATCTATATCTCTGTTTTGGTACCAGTACCATACTGTTTTGGTTACTGTAGCCTTGTAGTATAGTTTGAAGTCAGGTAGTGTGATGCTTCCAGCTTTGTTCTTTTGGCTTAGGATTGACTTGGCGATGCAGGCTCTTTTTTGGTTCCATATGAGCTTTAAAGTAGTTTTTTCCAATTCTGTGAAGAAAGTCATTGGTAACTTGATGGGGATGGCATTGAATCTGTAAATTACCTTGGGAAGGATGGCCATTTTCATGATACTGAGTCTTCCTACCCATGAACATGGAATGTTCTTCCATTTGTTTGTGTCCTCTTTTATTTCCTTGAGCAGTGGTTTGTAGTTCTCCTTGAAGAGGTCCTTCACATCCCTTGTAAGTTGGATTCCTAGGTATTTTGTTCTCTTTGAAGCAATTGTGAATGGGAGTTCACTCACGATTTGGCTCTCTGTTTGTCTGTTATTGATGTATAAGAATGCTTGTGATTTTTGTACATTGATTTTGTATCCTGAGACTTTGCTGAAGTTGCTTATCAGCTTAAGGAGATTTTGGGCTGAGACAATGGGGTTTTCTAGATATACTATCATGTCATCTGCAAACAGGGACAATTTGACTTCCTCTTTTCCTAATTGAATACCCCTGATTTCCTTCTCTTGCCTAATTGCCCTGGCCAGAACTTCCAACACTATGTTGAATAGAAGTGGTGAGAGAGGGCATCCCTGTCTTGTGCCAGTTTTCCAAGGGAATGCTTCCAGTTTTTGCCCATTCAGTATGATATTGGCTGTGGGTTTGTCATAAATAGCTGTTATTATTTTGAGATATGTCCCATCAATACCTAATTTATTGAGAGTTTTTAGCATGAAGAGTTGTTGAATTTTGTCAAAGGCCTTTTCTGCATCTATTGAGATAATCATGTGGTTTTTGTCTTTGGTTCTGTTTATATGCTGGATTACATTTATTGATTTGCATATATTGAACCAGCCTTGCATCCCAGGGATGAAGCCCACTTGATCATGGTGGATAAGCTTTTTGATGTGCTGCTGGACTCTGTTTGCCAGTATTTTATTGAGGATTTTTGCATCAATGTTCAGCAAGGATATTGGTCTAAAATTCTCTTTTTTTGTTGTGTCTCTGCCAGGCTTTGGTATCAGGGTGATGCTGGCCTCATAAAATGAGTTAGGGAGGATTCCCTCTTTTTCTATTGATTGGAATAGTTTCAGAAGGAATGGTACCAGCTCCTCCTTGTACCTCTGGTAGAATTCGGCTGTGAACCCATCTGGTCCTGGACTTTTTTTGGTTGGTAAGCTATTGATTATTGCCACAATTTCAGCTCCTGTTATTGGTCTATTCAGAGATTCAACTTCTTCCTGGTTTAGTCTTGGGAGGGTGTATGTGTTGAGGAATTTATCCATTTCTTCTAGATTTTCTAGTTTATTGCGTAGAGGTGTTTGTAATATTCTCTGATGGTAGTTTGTATTTCTGTGGGATCGGTGGTGATATCCCCTTTACCATTTTTTATTGCATCTATTTGATTCTTCTCTCTTTTTTTCTTTATTAATCTTGCTAGCAGTCTATCAATTTTGTTGATCCTTTCAAAAAACCAGTTCCTGGATTCATTGATTTTTTGAAGGGTTTTTTGTGTCTCTATTTCCTTCAGTTCTGCTCTGATTTTAGTTATTTCTTGCCTTCTGCTAGCTTTTGAATGTGTTTGCTCTTGCTTTTCTAGTTCTTTTAATTGTGATGTTAGGGTGTCCATTTTGGATCTTTCCTGCTTTCTCTTGTGGGCATTTAGTGCTATAAATTTCCCTCTACACACTGCTTTGAATGCATCCCAGAGCAGTGGCTCACACCTGTAATCCCAGCACATTGGGAGGCCGAGGGTGGGGTGGATCACGAGGTCTTCTCTATTTTTCATAAAATTTTTAAGCCATTGAAATATTCACAGAGTCCAATGACCATGGTAATGTTTTTGAAAAGATAGGTTATTTTATTATCAATAACATAACTTATATTTGAATATACAAAGGCAAGTAAAACATAACAATTTTATCTTTCTAAGTTTCTGTGCTTTGGAATAAAAAAATCAGCTTTTTAATCAAATTCTCTCTTAACTACATATTGTTGACAAATAGAAAAATATTTGCTTAAAAAGCAGACAAAATACAAACATATAGCATTTGTATTCTTTAAAAGTCTCAAGGAGCTTTGATTTTTCTCATTGTGTAAATAGTATGAAAATATTTTAAAATATAGTCACTTTGCTAAAATAAAATTATGTTATTTAATAGGTTCCTTTGCTTTCATCACAACCTCATCTCCATTTCCTTCACCAAATAATGCATAATTGATTATATTTTCTTCCAGGATGGCACTTTTTTATTGAAGTCATGCATTGGCCAACATTTTAACCCAATAACCTAAGCTGAGAATGGAGCATGGCCTATAGCATTAAGTGAACTTATTTAAATATTGATTATTCTTCTTGATAGTGTGACCTTGGTAAATTATATTAAATTCTATGGATTCCATTTCCTCCTCTTTAAAATCAAAGATCTACTTGAGTGTTGATGAGAACTGCATATTCTGAAATGCTTTTAAACTACAAAGAGCTATGCAAAGGGTGGGATTCTTCAGTGAGAAAATGGAAAATGAAATGTTACCCACATCATATTTTCCTAAATAAACTCAAGCCGTGTCTGGAACTAGATCCAAGTCTGGGTTAAAATCCAATTTCTGACACTCATTCCTTAAGTCAACACAAGCAAATTACAGTATCAGCTTTTGCAGCTATCTAATGGGGATTAAAACAATGCCATCATCAAGGACTTATTATAAAGATTAAATGAGAAAGTGTAAGTTAAGCATCTATCTTAGTGCTTGGCTTTAGTATGTGTCCTATCAGTGTCATTAACTAGGATGTAAAGAGGAATATCGTGTGTATGAGGCTTCTTCTGTATACAGCAATGTGGTAAATTGATAATAGATATACATGCTGAAACACTGGAGAGTGCAAAACTCAATCTTCCCCACCACAGGGAATTACATAACCTTTTACCCAGTTGTTTGTTTAGATAAACTAACAAGCAAAAATATAAGCACATTATTTGATTTTTCTCTTTGCTCTCCACTGTCATCCCCCATCTCATCTATCCAGACAGTGTTTCTGATTTATGAACAAATTGTATTTTCAGTTGTTATGTCTTTGTTTACTTCTATGTTACCACTCTAAAGAAGCCACCATCAATGTTTTTAATAAGCTAATAGTCTCCAAAGTAAATGTATTAATCATCTTTGTTTTCCACCCAAATATATTCTCCTTTGAGTAGCCACAGTTACCTTTGTCAGGAAGTTCTTGCCTAAATGTAGGATGAAACAGAAACTCTTTGCTGTGTTCTAGAGTTCTCTTTTATTCTAGCTCCTGTCTATATCTCTAAGGTCAGTTTAGCCCACCACCCACCTTCTTCATTAAGTCCTTGCAATAATAGTGCACTTGAGGGCTGTTGCACTTGATAGCCTCCTTGTTCGAATCATTTTCCCATAATCTCATGCTTCCTTCTGCCTACCTGGCTCCTTCTCGTATTTTGTATGTCCACACCAGTGTCACTTTCTCAAACAAGCTGTCCCTGAGCACTCCCATAAAAGCAGCTTTTGATGTGCTGCTTTTATGGGAGAGCTCCCTCATGTTATCCTGCTTAAATCCTCGACTGAATTTATCTGTTTACCACAATCTTTTTATTTATCTCTATGAATGTTTCTGATCTGTTCTTGCTTGTCTCCCTAACTCCCAGAATTTCATTTACATGAGAACAGGGTGTTTACTCTTTGTTCAGAACTATAGCTGTAGCCTGTTTTTTTTTTTTTTAAAGGAGCTTACTATTAATATATGCTCATTAAATACATGTTTAATGATTAATGAATTGAATTAATGGATTAATTCAATAATAAAATTCACAAAATGCAGTCTATGTTTTTCTTTAAATAGTCAATTGTCTCTTGTTAAGCTACTGGATTTGAGCTGGGCCTAAGGTTTTAAATAACTAATACAAATGCCACTTCCGTAAGGTTCTAATTAATTGGAGATGAAATCAGTTACTTTCTCCTCTACTTCCAAAGCAATAGTATGTCATTCCTCATGTTATATAACAGTTCATC
Source organism: Pongo pygmaeus (assembly GCF_028885625.2). Taxonomy (NCBI): domain Eukaryota; kingdom Metazoa; phylum Chordata; class Mammalia; order Primates; family Hominidae; genus Pongo; species Pongo pygmaeus. The sequence goes on from NC_072387.2 coordinate 102,551,928, forward strand.
ATTGCATAGCTACTTTGCAGAGTGTCTTTCTCCAACTAGATTACTGACAATGTACAGACAGTGAGTATATATTTTCATCTCTTTATGTCTATCACCTGGGCCTAGTGAATGCTTAATAAATTTATGCTGAATTAAATTGAATTATTTCCATGATTCATATGAACTGCAGTCAAAATAGTTCAGAAAAAAATGCAGAGGGAAAACTGGCCACTTAAGTAGCTCATGTCTCCATGGAGTGTTCCAATCAGCTCCAGCTTCAGGCCCGTCAGGAATTGCACACTAATTCTAGCCAAAGAAAAAAATTTGGACCAGAAGATGCCTGGAAATTCACTTGATCCCATCATATAAATTGCGCCTTAAATAGAATATCAGATTCACTATGAAATGAAGAAAACTGGCAATTTAGCAAAGTTGAATGAAAATTTTAGGTTTTATTTAGAAGTGTGATGTCAAATGGATATAACTTACAAAGTGTTTTTCATGTTTTTTTTTCCCTTTATAAGTGGCACAGAAAATGTGTTTTTACTTATGTTTTTGCATCCAGAGTATCAGTAATACTCAAGAATAAATACAATCTTTTGAAGTGTGTGGCAAATCTAAGTCTAGAATTAGATTTGAAATGGAAAATGACATATTTTCTTTTTTTTTTTTCTTTTTTTTGAGACGGAGTTTCACTCTTGTTGCCCAGGCTGGAGTACAATGGCATGATCTTGGCTCACCGCAACCTCCACCTCCTGGGTTCAAGCAATTCTCCTGCCTCAGCCTGCTGTGTAGCTGGCATTACAGGCATGTGCCACCATGCCTGCCTAATTTTGTATTTTTTAGTAGAGACGGGGTCTCCATTTTGGTCAGACTGGTCTCAAACTCCTGACCTCAGGTGATCCACCCACTTCAGCCTCCCAAAGTGCTGGGATTACAGGCATGAGCCACCGTGCCTAGCCAACATATTTTCTTAAAAGTAGTCTCTTCCACTATTTTGGAAATCTAAGTGTCACCTCTAAAATCTATTGGTTCGAGGAATAAGATTCACTACAACCATACTGAGATATGTTTTTACCATATATATCTATGTCATCTCTTTGACAGAAGTTTTTACCATTTCCAAGAGATAAAACTTCTACACATAAATTATTAGAAATTATAAAGGGTAATTGTAGCATCCTTAATAGGTACAATTCTAATTATTAAGTTTCTTTTTTATGCAATGGTAAAGACTACTTAAAATAAATTTTTTAAATGACAGATTATTTGCCCCTTCCTGTAGCTATTTCAGATAATGAGATTATTAAGTAGTTTTTTGAATGTTTTTAAAATGTAATATTTTCTTTGACTTCAGACACTATTTCAGAAATCAAAAATTTGAGAAAATACACATATGCTGGGATGGTTCTGTTAGGCAATGATAATGTTACAGTTAATGTTGAAAAATATGCTCTCTGAGTGTGAAGGAATAATAATGTTTAATGTAAAGCCAACTATTCAAAATAACAACTTAAAGGTGAAAGCTTTTTGTTGATAAGACCAACTCTTGATATAGCCATAACTTAAGACAGTTCTTTCTTTTAAATTTTCCTCAGGTTATTCTTTCTCTCAGACCAAGCATCACTTTATTCAACATTTTTCTAAGTATGTTCTGTAGACCAAAAATTCTGTAGGATTTTCCGTGGAAAAAGGTTTACATGGTTCAGTAGATTTGGGAAGCCATACATTGCATATCCCCCCCTTGAGAATTTACATGCACAAGGTAATCTAAAGGCTCTCCAGCATCCAAAAGCAATGTTTAGCATAGAATTTTTAAAATTCATTTGACCACAGCACTATCTTATCATGATGTCTGTTAAAAGTCATAGAAACAGTCTTCTTCGGTCCTTGCTTTGTCTTAATAGCTATGAATATTATATGAATTAAGATTTTTGCTGGCTGTAATCAATTTTCATGGCACTTATTCTTAATAAATCAGATTCACTGCCACCTCATAAAATGGGAATCGGCAGTTCTTGTAGACTTCTAAGTATACATACAATGTCTTTCTTATTTATATATAAACATATGTCTGTATATGTTTTTAGCGAGGTGATACACATAAAATAAATTCAAGATATTTCAGGGTAGTCATTGTCCATTTTAAATTTGTATTTGACAAATTGGTGTGCCTGAACAGAGCGAGAAATTTAAAGTGAAAATTAGAAATAAATTCAATTAGATAAGGATAAACAAACATTGACCTAAAGCCATGAAGAGCATGAGGAACAATGTAAAGGTAGAGGCTGCCCATGATAGTTGCTGATAAGTTTTGTTTTTCATTAATTTAAAAAAAGGCACAGAATTGTAAACATGCTCTCAGATTATTCAACAAAGATGAGCAATTGAACAAACCTTTCTGCAAGCTTGCATCACATCTACCCATCTCCGCCTCTGGTCCCACAAGCTCTGGCTTCTGTGTTTCTTTGAATAAACTGAACACGATCGTATCAAAATTGTGATCTAGATCCCATTTTCTCTCACCTTTTCAAACTATCATTACATCATCTCTCTTCAGCACCATCAATTTGTCTTTCTCTTCTGGAAAATCCCTAGGATTGCTGTTATTACTCCTATCTTAAAAAAAAAAAAAAAAAAAAAAAAAAAAAGGAAAAAGAGAGAGAGACAATGAGAGAGAAAAACAACCAAATTGAAAAAAGAATAGTCCCTTGATCCAACATTCCTCTTTAGTTTCTGGTATACTTTTCTGCTTCCCTCAGACAAAAAACAACAACAAAACAAAGAAAAACACACTAGAAAGAGCTATTTGTAGGAGTTGTTGTTTTTTTCATTTCTCCTTCCCTAATTCATTCTCAGAACCCACAAAATTTAAGCTTCCTCCTCACTATCATCAAAGTCACCAGTGACTTCCATATTATTTACCTCAGTACAGCCCATTGGCCCCTCTGGAAGTCCTCAGCACTTGTTTCCTATAACCTTCCTTCCCTATCCTCTTCTCCTCCAGTCGTATTGGCCCTTTCCTGATCCTCAAACTTGCCAAGCCTCCTGCCTTCTCAGGGCATTTGCAGTTGGTGTACCCTCTGCCTCACATTCTCTTCTTCAGATATTCTGAGCCCACCCTCCCACTTTCTTTAGGTTTCTGGATCAAATATCACCTTATTAGTGAGACTCACCTTTACCACTTACATAAATGAAGCACCATGCACTTTGGCACTTCCTATTATTCTGTCCTCTGATTTTTCTCAGCAACATTTATCAATTGAATAAATAAACATTAAATAGCTGTTCATTTGCTTTTGTCTCTCTCGTGCACTTTACATCTATAAGGTGAGTTAGGCTTGGCAGATATTTTGTTACCGTGTTCTTAGCTACTGTCCAATTGTGAAATAGAGCCTAACATGCAGTAGGAACTTATTGCATGTTTGCTGATTAGATGAGCAGATATCAAGTGTTTGGGATGTATAGAACATGTTGAGCATTAAATAACTAAATTATTAGTAAGATACAGGTCTACCGATCTTTGTAATAGTGCTAAAATGGCTAAAAGTACCAGGAAGACTTATTCATGGATGGCTTTGAACTACTCCTAAAAGTTTGGTAGGATGTCTACACATGGAGATTGTGGGGAATTTCAAGCACATAATAAGCAAAGAACCAAGGTAGGAAAGTATTGAAGAAATACTGGCTAATGTATTTTTTCTAAAGCAAGGGGTAGGATGATTAGGAAAGAAAAGAAGCAAGTAGAATATATTGGGGGGAAAAGCCCAAATAACAAATTATATTTATGTATGTATGTATGTATATATATGTGCATATGTATGCATGTATGTGTGTGTATATATATATGTGTGTGTGTATATATATATATATCCTGCTGTAGCATATGACCTTCAAAGATAAAGGTCTCTACTTATTTACGTTTCTACTTAAGATTATTCCTTCCACCTGGTAGGCATTCAGTAAAATGTTGGTGCATGCTACGGTTTGAATGTGCCCCCCAAATTTCAAATGTATGTTGGAAATATATGTTGGAAATGCACATATATATATATATATATGCGCATATGTATGCATGTATGTGTGTGTGTATATATATATCTCCTGCTGCAGCATATGATCTTCAAAGATAAAGGTCTCTACTTATTTACGTTTCTACTTAAGATTATTCCTTCCACCTGGTAGGCATTCAGTAAAATGTTGGTGCATGCTACGGTTTGAATGTGCCCCCCAAATTTCAAATGTATGTTGGAAATATATGTTGGAAATGCACATATATATATATATATATATATATGCGCATATGTATGCATGTATGTGTGTGTGTATATATATATCTCCTGCTGCAGCATATGATCTTCAAAGATAAAGGTCTCTACTTATTTATGTTTCTACTTAAGATTATTCCTTCTACCTGGTAGGCATTCAGTAAAATGTTGGTGCATGCTATGGTTTGAATGTGCCCCCCAAATTTCAAATGTATATTGGAAATGTAATCCCCAGTGTGTCAGTATTGAAAGGCCTTTAAGGGGTGATTGTATCATGAGGACTTGCCAAGCATGTAGAATAGCAAGCAGAATGGGGATTCATGAGGTGATGTTTAGAAAATCAAAATGTAATTGATTAATAGATTAATGGATTATCATGGGAGTGGAACTGGTTGCTTTATAAGTCTAGGAAGAGAGAATTGAGCAACCACATTAATGTATTCAGGCAGACCCTTTGCCGTGGGAGGCTCTGAGCTTTCCTGGGACTCTGCAGAGAGTCCCCATGAACAAGGAGGCTTTCATAAGATGTGCCTCCTCAACCTTGGCCTTCTCAGCCTTCATAACTATAAGAAATCCATTCTTTTTCTTTATAAATTATCCAGTTTATAATTATCCAGAAAACAGGTTGAAACAGTGCATTAATAATGGAAGGCAACTTTAGGAGTAAACATACCAAGCTAAAATCTTTTTTGTTTTTTATTATACTTTAAGTTTTAGGGTACATGTGCACAACATGCAGGTTTGTTACAGATGTATACATGTGCCATGCTGGTGTGCTGCACCCATTAACTCGTCATTTACATTAGGTATATCTCCTAATGCTATCCCTCCCCCCTCCCCCTACCCCACAACATGCCCCGGTGTGTGATATTCCCCTTCCTGTGTCCAAGTGTTCTCATTGTTCAATTCCCACCTATGAGTGAGAATATGCAGTGTTTGGTTTTTTGTCCTTGCAATAGTTTGCTGAGAATGATGGTTTCCAGCTTCATCCATGTCCCTACAAAGCACATGAACCCATCCTTTTTTATGGCTGCATAGTATTCCATGGTGTATATGTGCCACATTTTCTTAATCCAGTCTATCATTTTGGACATTTGGGGTGGTTCCAAGTCTTTGCTATTGTGAATAGTGCTGCAATAAACATATGTGTGCATGTGTCTTTATAGCAGCATGATTTATAGTCCTTTGGGTATATACCCAGTAATGGGATGGCTGGGTCAAATGGTATTTCCAGTTCTAGATCCCTGAGGAATTGCCACACTAACTTCCACAATGGTTGAACTAGTTTACAGTCCCACCAACAGTGTAAAAGTGTTCCTGTTTCTCCACATCCTCTCCAGCACCTGTTGTTTCCTGATTTTTTAAAGATCACCATTCTAACTGGTGTGAGATGGTATCTCATTGTGGTTTTGATTTGCATTTCTCTGATGGCCAGTGATAATGAGCATTTTTTCATGTGTCTTTTGGCTGCATAAATGTCTTCTTTTGAGAAGTGTCTCTTCATATCCTTTGCCCACTTTTTGATGGGGTTGTTTGTTTTTTTCTTGTAAATTTGTTTGAGTTCTTTGGAGATTCTGGATATTAGCCCTTTGTCAGATGAGTAGATTGCAAAAATTTTCTCCCATTCTGTAGGTTGCCTGTTCACTCTGATGGTAGTTTCTTTTGCTGTGCAGAAGCTCTTTAGTTTAATTAGATCCCATTTGTCAATTTTGGCTTTTGTTGCCATTGCTTTTGGTGTTTTAGACATGAAGTCCTTGCCCATGCCTATGTCCTGAATGGTATTGCCTAGGTTTTCTTCTAGGGTTTTTATGGTTTTAGGTCTAACATTTAAGCCTTTAATCCATCTTGAATTAATTTTTGTATAAGGTGTAAGGAACGGGTCCAGTTTCAGCTTTCTACATATAGCTAGCCAGTTTTCCCAGCACCATTTATTACATAGGGAATCCTTTCCCCATTTCTTGTTTTTCTCAGGTTTGTCAAAGATCAGATAGTTGTAGATATGCGGCGTTATTTCTGAGGGCTCTGTTCTGTTCCATTGGTCTATATCTCTGTTTTGGTACCAGTACCATGCTGTTTTGGTTACTGTAGCCTTGTAGTATAGTTTGAAGTCAGGTAACGTGATGCCTCCAGCTTTGTTCTTTTGGCATAGGATTGACTTGGTGATGCAGGCTCTTTTTTGGTTCCATATGAACTTTAAAGTAGTTTTTTCCAATTCTGTGAAGAAAGTCATTGGTAGCTAGATGGGGATGGTGTTGAATCTATAAATTACCTTGGGCAGTATGGCCATTTTCACGATATTGATTCTTCCTATCCACGAGCATGGAATGTTCTTCCATTTACTTGTATCCTCTTTTATTTCGTTGAACAGTGGTTTGTAGTTCTTGAAGAGGTCCTTCACATCCCTTGTAAGTTGGATTCCTAGGTATTTTATTCTCTTTGAAGCAATCGTGAATGGGAGTTCATTCATGCTTTGGCTCTCTGTTTGTCTGTTATCGGTGTATAAGAATGCTTGTGATTTTTGCACATTGATTTTGTATCCTGAGACTTTGCTGAAGTTGCTTATCAGCTGAAGGAGATTTTGGGCTGAGACAATGGGGTTTTCTAGATATACAATCATGTCGTCTGCAAACAGGGACAATTTGATTTCCTCTTTTCCTAATTGAATACCCTTTATTTCTTTCTCCTGCCTGATTGCCCTGGCCAGAACTTCCAACACTATGTTGAATAGGAGTGGTGAGAGAGGGCATCCCTGTCTTGTGCCAGTTTTCAAAAGGAATGCTTCCAGTTTTTGTCCATTCAGTATGATATTGGCTGTGGGTTTCTCATAAATAGCTCTTATTATTTTGATATTCATCCCATCAATACCTAATTTATTGAGAGGAGTTTTTAGCATGAAGGCTGTTGAATTTTGTCAAAGGCCTTTTCTGCATCTATTGAGATAATCATGTGGCTTTTGTCTTTGGTTCTGTTTATATGCTGGATTACGTTTATTGATTTGCATATGTTGAACCAGCCTTGCACTGTCCTTTAAGGGGAGAGCTTTAAACAGAGGAGAAACATGTTCTAACTTGCACTTGATAAATATCCCTGGCCTCAGTGCAGTGAGTAAAATGGTGGCAGTGGTGGAATGGCAGGGAGGATCCAAAGAATTGGGAAGGGAATTGCAGCAAACCAAAAACCCAGGAAAGAGATTAGGGTCATCTCCTCTAGATTACTTGCAATGAGATAGAAAGTAGACAGAGAGGTTTCAAAAGTAAGTTCACTGGATTTGGTAATTGCTTAGATGTGAGAATGGAGGAGAATCATGCAATAGCATTTAGCCTTCTAGTTTGGAAAAAAAATATGTACATACAGCTGAAACCTACAAGATAGGGAAAGTGAGGGCAGGAGTATATCTGAGAGAAAAAGTAATGAGATTCCTTTGGATATGTGGCATGAAGGATGTTTGTAACCATTCAATAGAAGGTGCTCACTGGACTGGTATAAAGGGGATTTGGAACTGAGGAAAGAGATCAAGGCTGAAGATTATGGAATTGATATAATTAAAATAGTTATGTAGGTCTTAGCAGGTGATGAGACTGATTTTAGGAAGAGTATAGAGGAAAATAAAACAAACAGAGGATGAAATAGAACCCTAAGAATACAAAGGTATCAGGAGCACACAGAGGTATCTAAAAAGAAACTGCCAAGGATATGGGATAATGAGCAAAACTGGGATCCATAAGGTCATGTTTAGAAACTGAAAGGAGTAAAGATATTGAAGGAATCAATTAAAGTGATGAAATAAGGCTAATTGAAAATTTATGGCATTATAATTATAGCAGTGGGTGACGGGAGTGAGGAATTATCTAGGGAAGAGAATAAGCCTAATTCTGACTATAACAAACCTTTGAGTTAGATGAAAATATCGTGTAACTTTATATAGATATATAGGTATACTAAAGGATGGCCAGATAGATAGATAGGTAGAGAGAGATACCCATTCCACTGTATGTCCTCATACGTGTTGATGACTTTATAACTGTGTTTACCACTCCCTAATTTTGCACTGCAAGTTACCTGAGACTTGCCTTGTCTATTCCTTATTGTTTCCTCTGATGTGTAATAATAATTCATATCAATAACTGTAAAATTATAAAAAATTTTGAGTGATAATATATTGAAATATTTAGAATGCTTTGTTTAAAATTTTTTTTGACATTTGGGATTCATTTTCAAATTTTAGCCCAAAATTTCATATTTTGGTTATATACATGGGAAAATTTGTATAAAGCAATTCAGAACTTTGTTAGTCCAATATAAACACAATTTGGGTCTTTTTACTTTTTGGAAATTTTCTAAATGATGATTCATGCTTTGAGATGCTCATAGCAAAAACCACAAATTCTTTGTAGTTTAGCATCACTGATACTTCCAACACACTGGGTGCTTTTCTACTGCACACCTGGCACTTTTGAAAATGTTACATCATATATAAACAATTTTTTTGAATTCCATTCCTATGGAATCACTGGTACAGAAGGTCCCTTGGTAAAGCTTAGGTCTGAAATAATTGCATGTTTCTTTTCCTCATAATTTGGACTCCCATGTTTTATAGATACTTGGCATAGTTCTGAAACCTTCCCTCCAGCCAGCTTGCCACTCCAGATGGCATTGCCTTTCTGAACAAGCTGAGTCCTCTGGTCATTAGGGTAAAATAGCATTTACTTATAAGTCCTTGTCTAGTCTTGCTTACCACTATTATTCACTTCATTGATCATGAATATAAGGTTCTTAGCTCTTGATATTCCAAAATAGTAATAGGCAATTCTAAAATTCTCCAGGCTAATTATTTTAACAAGTAAAATACTAATCATTTTTTTCAAAATTTCGAAATTAATAAATTTTCAAAATCACGTTAGTTTCATCTCTACGTGGATTCTGTAAATATCAAGTTAAACATAAAACTCACTTTCTGTGTAGCTTTCACTGTAAGTCATTTCTTACATTATTGGAGAATATGATTTATTCTTTTTCCTGTTTATGGAATTGTATTATCGATAAATTTGAGCTCAAGTATTAAAGGTTTCTAAAGGAAAATTTACTCATGAACACAAGCCTTCAGAAAACACATTTAATCAATTAGATATATCTAATCAGTTGTTTTTGTGAATCCCACATTCTTGAATATTCATTTTAACCAGTCCAACAAAACCCGTAAGATTGGGCCCCATCCTGTCGTCTAGTCATTCCCTCAAAATGGAGTATTCAGCTGTACATCTAACTTGGTAAGACCAAAAGAATGAATCCAAGCCAGTAAAGTAGCTTTATAAAAGGTGCTTCAAAGGGATACCTCAATTTTCATTAAAAATTTTAATTGTTAAATCATTTCCGGCTTCAGTCTTTCTGCAAAGCCAACCAACTTCAAAATATCTTGTTCACTACAATTTCAAGTGAGACTTTTCAAGTAATAAGAGTAAAAGAAAAGGTTTTTGGAAATTTAGAGAACTAACAATATTTTCTTTAGAACCACCTACATCTGTTTCATTTTTAGTCGCATTTTATTCTAAGTGATTCCTGAAGTAAATAATCATGAGCATGATGTATCTTCTCAGTAGTCCTTCTGTAGGTGCCTCTCAATGCATAGGAATTAATACAGGTTTCTCTGTCTGCCTTCTGTTTGCATAAGATAACACTAATACCCAATGTGTCTATCAAAAACCGCAAGATACGTTTTGAACTTCATCAGAGTTTACAATGTTGTTTAATGACACATTATGAAGTGGCCTTAACACAGATTTTTAACACAATATCCTGATGTGGATAACATTTATGTAAACAAAGGTATTTATCTCTTAACTTTATTGATATGGTATCTCAAACTCTCACAAATGGAAAGATTTGCCTCCTTGAGTCATTAACATATACAGTCATGCTTTGCTAGGTAACAGGGATACTTTCTGACAAATGTATCATTAGGCAATTTTGTCATTGTGTCAGCATTATAGAGTGTACTTACACAAACCTAGGTGATGTAACCTACTGCACACTTAAGTATATGGTATAGCTTATTCCTCCTAGGATACATACCTATACAGCAAGTTACTGTACTACATAGTGCAGGCAATTGTAACATAATGGTATTTGTGTATCTAAACATGGAAAAGGTACAGTAAAGGTACAGTTATACAATCTTAATGGGACCACTATCATATATGTGGCCCATTGTTAGCCAAAGCATCATTATGTGGTGCATGAACATACATGAATTGAATATTCCCCACTGACATATCCATTTTTAGTATTTTCGTAAATTGGCCTAACAGTTATTTGTGCTCTATGTGCACAAGGTAAGTTATATTATCCCCATTTTATAGATGAGGAAATCGTTTTAAAGGACTTAAAGCATTGTCATTGCTTAAGACCAGTGGTATTCTCTTGCGTTATTCCTTTAAGCCAGAGATAAAAGAAATTAATAAGAAAAAAAGTCAGAGAACAAATCCATAACAGTTTACTTCAGCCAATGAGTGGTTATATTTAGTTTTATCTTGTAGAAAGAGAAGTCATTTTATGTTTTGAGGAGAGAGCATGAGTGAAAACTGTGGAAAATAATAAGCAAGTCACTGGGCGTATGCACTGACCTCCTCTCTCCTTTAGTAAATGAGTCTGAACACTGGTTATGGATTGTATTGATCATATATTAAAATGACAGATTGCCTCCACATTAGCTTGCACACAAGTCTCTTAATGAAACCCATTGTAACTTGTCAGATGCAACCTAAGAATTGAACTAGACATTGATGGACAAGACCTTCCACTGACCATTGAAAACATGTAGATTCTCCCTGATCAAATTGATGCTTCTGACTTTAATGAGCTGCTATTGATTGGGCATTTACTGCTACAATATATTATCATATTGCTGTTCACAGTGCCATAGTTAAGAGGTTATAAGCATTTCTGCTATCAATCCTTTTTAGAAGCTTGTAGCTCAACCAAAATATATGCCAGTGATATCATACATAAGATGTAAAGCCACTTTGACTGCAAATTATTTTCCACAGTTAAAAATTATACATATATATGTACATTTAGTAACATCAATTTTCTTTGAATAACCCAAACAATGATGGCCTGAGGTAGTCTGTGACTTATATGAGTATGCAATAAAGGGTTCTTGTTGAAAATAAGTTTTAATATGATATGCTTTACTGATCTACCTTATAAGACTACAAGAAACAGGTCTAAAAATGGTGAATGAAAAATAGTATGTTGCCAGTTTGTCCCTGAGTTTAAATCATGGAGTATGAACTCAGTACTTATGCTAGTTTGATATACATCATAATAATTAAAGTAGTAATAATGTAATACAAAGATTATTTTGAACTTAAAACATGGAGAAACTGACATCTGCATTTTATTATTATTATTATTATTATTATTTTATTTTGAGATGGAGTCTCGCTCTGTTGCTCAGGCTGGAGTGCAGTGGCATGATCTCGGCTCACTGCAACCTCCGCCTCCCGGGTTTAAGCAATTCTCTGCCTCAGCCTCCGAGTAGCTGGGATTACAGGCGCCCTGCTAATTTTTTGTAATTTTTTTGTAGAGAAGGGGTTTCACCACCTTGTCCAGGCTGGTCTTGAACTCCTGACCTTGTGATCCACCCGCCTCGGCCTCCCAAAGTGCTGGGATTACAGGCGTGAGCCACCGCGCCCGGCCTGTCATTTTATTCTAAATATTTTTTCTGAAGCCTGAGAACACTTAAACATACACAAATAGTTGTTTTTTGTTTAAAATATAAAGAGCTTACTTTAAGTACATTTTTATTTAAAAGGAATATTCCTGGTTTTAATTGTTGATAGAAATATCCTTTTTCTGCATTACATTTATAAATATGATACAATTTTAAGCACCTCATACATTATTTCTCTGGAGTAGACATTTAATTATTTGCTGAATGCTTTAGTGTATGGATGAAAAGGGATGAATGAATATAAGTTAAGAGAATCTTGATTTTATCTTTTCTAATGAAATTGTGAATACCGCTTTAATCAAAAGAATATCAATTTCTGTGTTTAACACTTCAGTTCTGTATCTACTTTTCAGAAACAGTTTTAGAGCACTTGAATCATTGTTTGTAGGTACCACTCAAGATATATTTTGGAGTTCTTGGCCAGAAAAGAATACACTGATCTACTCTGGGACTACTCTTATATTCTCAGATATTTTAATGTACTTAGTGGATTTTTAAGTGTCACCAGGAAACCAAAATTAATAACATAGCTTATTTAGACCAAATAAGTAAAATCCAAACAAATTTGGCAGAGTTTGCTTATTGCTTAAAAAGCATATTTTAGCAATTAATTGAGCAATTTTTTCAATATATCATGTATAATATAATGTTTTACATCATTGCTAGGTATTTTTAATATAGGTGGAAGTTTGGTAAATCATGTTGTATTAATGACTACATAAAAGTCACTATATACAATAAACTTTCATTGTTTGTGATTATGAGAAAATATTTCATCCAGAAAAAAAATTATGCTATTTTATGTTTCACAATAACTGTAAAATGGCTAGTTATATTGATAGTATTGTTTGATTTTTTGATGGAATTAAATGAAGACATCATTTAAATGTGATTATTAAGACAATGGAGGTGATTGATTCTGACAAACCTTTTTAATGTTTTTAAAGTATATATGAGTACACATCAATAATAATATGCTTCTGTTGCCTGACACATGGTTTTCCATAACATCTTTCAATTGCATATCTACTATAATTTTAATTCAATAAAATGCAGGAGGTGCATGAATGGAGAGTACAATAATTTGTAGTTATGCTGAAAGACATCTACAGTTCATAGACCCCCTAATTTGTACAATTCAAAATAAAAAGAAAAGACTTATTCAGAGAATGTAGCTTATCTTTGTCATGGTCATGAAATGAACAAAATACGGAGTTGCAAAAAATTAGAGAGCAAAGTTCTCTGCACACTAAAATCAATGGGAATTTTATAGTAGAAGTTGCTGAGCCAGACTTTCTCTCCCAGCCAGAGGCTGGTTCACTGAGCTATACAGCTTGATAATTGCCACCAGTATTGAAGTTGGACTGAATATTTTTCCAGTTCTACCCACAGACAGAAAAGGTAGGCTGAACAAGAATAATCCTAATGGAGCATTTGAATAAGTGTCTCCATAATGATGTTTTCAATTTTTGAATAATATTTAATATTTTAAGGGTATTTTTTTCTCACACTGTGTGAGAAGTCATAAAAGGTAGAGTCCTATTAATGCTAATTCCCAAGACTCTAGAAAAAAAATTGTAAACTGTAAGAAAACTGATTAGGTCTTCAATCTGTGATGATACTCTACAGAAATATGCACATTTTTGTCTTGTCTCTCTTGATATTTTACGTAAAGTTCATTATATATAAGTGAACTCTATCATTCTGTTTTCCTTTTTGGGGTTAAATCTTCTTAAAATACTATTATTGAAGAGAAAAGACAATGCTGGAAGAGGAAAAGAAAAAAAATGAAAAGCAGGGCAGAGAAAGGAGAAAATGAGAGGACAAAAAGTGTGAAGCAGCATAAGAAAAAAGAAAATAGATTATGTGCAGCTATCAACTTCTAGTGTGCAGAAAAGGAAATTGTCCTTATGAATTATCTCCTGTCTGTACTTCCTTAGAGCTCTCAGCTACTGATTGAATGCCCTACTCCTAGTAGTTACACTATTTTCTACACTTATATGTTAATAATTCAGGCTCAGAATTTAACCTGTCATCCAAAAGAGGGTTAATTCTTAAATTCAGTTCATTCTGAGTTAAGCACAAACTTCAAAACAATGCAAAGGCTGCATGGAGAGTCATGTAATTGTATCTTCCCTCTCAGAGACCTGAGCTATTAGCTAACCCATCATCTTTTTTTATAGTCAAGTATGATATGTATGTTTTCTGGCCTTCAACAGTGCTGTATCCATAACACTCCCACACTAAAAGCATTTCTATAGAAACAAAAAAGAATGAGGAAAATTGTTATCACGTACATTGTTCTAGGATTTTTATTTTCATCCATTGCTTAAAATAGGCATGCTTGTAGTAGAAAACAGCACCTCTAATGTATAATGAGGCACAAAATGTACTGTTCATGAAAAATTGATACATACAAACCTTTTTACTAAACCATAACACAATTCATCCTTTATTAGAAGTCCAATTTAAGATGTAGACATTTTCTTCCAACTGTGAGCTAAGGCTTTCCAAAGACTGAACTAGAGAAAGAAAATTGTTTTTTGCCTGTGACGATGTGTGGAAACATTTGAAAAGGTACATACGTAAGAACAGTTATGGAGAAAAACTTTGGTCATCTAGAACCTTTTTTTTGTTTTTTTAAAACTTCCAACCTCATAAAATCTTATTTTGTTCTAAGTTTCTCCAGTTCTGGAATCTAGAATTAAGATGCACAATTAACTTAAAGAAGCAAGTCTTGGAATGTGCCGGTCTAACAAATACAGGAAGAATTCTCCAGCTCAAAGCAGAGATGAATGAGTTCATTAGCAGCAGCTGCATTTATACATCGAGTACCTTTCGGTAACAGATGAGTCTTGGTCCTTCTAAATTGTGCAGTGGGGAACATCACACACCAGGGCCTGTTGCGGGGTTGGGGGAGGGGGGAGGGATAGCATTAGGAGATATACCTAATGTAAATGATGAGTTAATGGGTGCAGCACACCAACATGGCACATGTATACATATGTAACAAACCTGCACGTTGTGCACATGTACCCTAGAACTTCAAGTATAAAACAAATTAAAAATAAAAATACCTCAATACTTAGTGTATGAGAGACATGACTTAAAACATTAAGTTTGCAGCCCCATAGTTAAGTCAATCTATGTGTTTCTCCCATTTTCCGTTTTCACAACAGTGGCCTACTAGGTTAGTGCCTGAAGATGGTTACATTGTTTCACTTGCGCTGAATCTACTCGTTTTCAGTTATTTTGTTACCTTGTAAAAAAAAGTTTTCATTTGTATCAAATTATGTTATGAATTGAATATAATAGTATCTCAGTTTTAATTTGCCACTTTGCTTTACAGATTTAAATAAAGAGGAATAAGAACCTTGAAAAAAAAAAAAAAAGCAAGAACTCTAGAGCAGAGTTTTTCAACCTTGGCACTACCATACTGACATTTCGAAACAAATACGTGGAGTGTGTGCATGTGTGTGTTAGCTTTTGCGTCACAGTGTCCTGTGCGTTGCAGGAAGTTTAGCCATATCCCTGACTTCCACCAACTAGATGTCATCCACACTGCTTCTCCCACAGTTGTGACAATCTGAAGTATCTCCATTGACAAATGACCCTTCAAAGAGGACAAAATGCTCTAGTCCTCTTCAGAACCAACGCTTTAGAGTAAAATTAGCCTAATTTCTGATTTTTCCCATTGATTGTAGAGACAATGGAAATAGTAATTGCACTAACTTGATGGAATTGTTGTAAAGGTTAAAAAAGAGTGCTAAGAATATTTTCTGGTATATAGTATGTGGAAAAAAATGTGTGATTATTATTATCATGGGCTGAAAATTATGAATTACAATTTATCTGAACATAGAGTGGCCATTCTTTGGCTGTTACAGCCATTTAGCCAGAAGATGAGCTGATGTCACTTGTGTTTATTTTCAAGATTATACTCATTAAAATAATCCCATTTCTCTTCCCATTTTATTAAGTTATGATTTTCTCCTTTACCTGTAAAAAATAATAATTCAGAAATTACAATGGGAATGTGTTGCCTGAGCTTTTTGTGTGATATCCAAGAAATCATTGCCAAGACCACTGTCAAGGGGATTTTGCCTATATCTTCATCTAGGAGTTTTATGATTTCCAGTCTCATATTTAGGTCTTTTATCCATTTTGAGTTGATTTTTGTGTATGGTGTAAAAGAAGGGTCCAATTTCATTGGTTTATTTTCGGATGAGGAAATCCAGTTTTTCCAGAGAATATCCTTTTCCCATTGTGGTTTTTTTTTTTTTTTTTTTTTTGGTGCTCTCATGAAATATTATAGTTGACCATGTATGTTTGGACTATTTCTGGACTTTCTACTCTATCCCACTGGTCTGTTTGTCTGTTTTTATGCCAGTACCATACTATTTGCTTTCTATAGATAGCTTTGTAATATAATTTTAAATCAGTAAGTGTAATACCTCCGTTTTTTTTCTCAGAGTTGCTTGGCTATTCAGGGTCTTTATGGTTTCATACAAATTATTGGATTGTTTTATCTATTTCTGTGAAGATTCCACTGGAATTTTGATAAGCATGGCATTGGATCTATATATTACTTTATGTATTATCAACATTTAAGACACTACTTTTTTTATTCAGGAGCAATGGGATATCTTTCCATTAATTTGTGTTCTCTTTTTTTCATCAATATTTTATAGTTTTCAGTTTTTCAACTTGGTTAAATTTATTCCTGATTATTTTTTATACTATGATAAATGAGATTGTTTTCTTGATTTCTTTTTGGCTAGTCATTGTTTGTGTATACAAATGCCATAGATTTTTATATGTTGATTTTATGTCCTGCAACCTCACTGAATTAATTTATTGGGTCGAACAGTTTTTTGTTGGAGTCTTTAGGGCTCTCTATACATAGGTTCATATCATCTGCAAATAGAGATACTTTTATTTTTCCTTTCTGATTTAAATACCTTTTATTTCTTTTTCTTTTCTAATTACTCTTGATAGTATTTCCAGCACTATGGTGAATAGAAGTGGTGAAGATGAGCATCCTCATGCGTTGTACCAGATCTTAGAAGAAAAGTTTTCAATATCTCCTTATTGATTACGATGTCATCTGTGGGTTCTTCATAAATAGCCTTTATTATATTGAGAAACTTTCTTTTACACCTGAACAGTTAAGAGTTTTTATCAAGAAAGGATGTCAAACTTTGGTAAATGCTTTTTCTGCATCAATCGATATGATCGTGTGGTTTTGTTTTTCAATATATTAGTGTGATGTATAACATTGATTGATTTGCACATGTTAAATCTGTCTTGCATACCAGGATTAAATGCCACTTGTTTGTAATGGACAATCTTTTTTCCTGAGAATTTTTGCATTGATGTTCATCAGTGATATTTGGCCTATAGTTGATTTTCTTATGGTGTCTTTGTCTGGTTTAGGTAAGAAGGTAATACTGATCTTGTAAAATTTGTTAGAAAGTATTCGCTTCAAATGTATTTCTTTGGAGGAGTTAAAGAAATACTGGTATCACTTTTCCTTTGAAAGGTTGGTAGAATTAGGCCCTAATGCCATCTGATTTTGTGCTTTTATCAAGAAGTTTTTAATTATTACTTTAATGTCTTTGTTATTAGACTGTTCAGATTTATATGTCTCCCTTATTCAACCTTGTTAGATTGTATTTTTCTAGGAATTTGTTCATTTCATCTAGGTTATCAAATATCTTCACATGCAATTTTTCATAATAGTCTCTTATGATCCTTTCTTTTCTGTGGTGTCTGTTGTAGTCTCTCCACCTTCATTTCTAATTTTGCATATTTAAGACTTTTTTTTTTAGTCTGGCTAAGAGTTTTTCAATTTTATTTATTTTTTCAAAAACCATCTGTTTTATTGATTTTTTTCCTATGATTTTTCTTTCATCTGTTTGATTTACTTTTGTTTTGATTTTTATTATTGCCTTCCTTCTGCTGACTTTGGGTTTAGTTTGATCTTTATTTTTTGGCTTTTTGAGGTGTAATATTAAACGATTTATTTGAGATTGTTCTTCTTTTTAAATATATTTATTTGTTGCTATAAACTTCCCTCTTAGAACTGCTTTTGCTGTATCCCATAGGTTTTGATTTGTTGCATTTCTATTATTGTTTGTTTCAAGATATATTTTAAACTTTTCCTTTTAATTCTTCTTTGACGCATTCATTGTTCAGAAGCATATTGTTTAATTTCCACATATTTGTGAATTTTCCAAAATTCTTCCTCTTAGCAATTTCTGGTTTCATACCATTGTGGTCAGAAATAATACTTGATATGATTTAGATCTTCTTAAATTATATAAGAGTTGTTTTGTGGCCTACCAAGTGGTCTATCTTGTTTTATGTGCACTAAAGAAGAATGTGTGTCTTGCTGGAAAGTTCTATATATATGTGTTAAGCCTATTTCTCCTTCCGTATTCATTTTTATAGAGGCAGATTCTCACTGTGTTGCTCAGGCTGGGGTGCAGTGGCTATTTACAGGCATAATTATAGCGCACTGTAACATCAAACTTCTGGGCTCAAGCAGTTCTCTGCCTTAGCCTCACAAGTAGATGGGCCTATAGGCATGCCCCTCTGTGCCTGGCTCCATTAATTTTTTCTTTGTATATTTAGGTGCATCAATGTTGGATGTATATATATTTATAATTGTTACACCCTCTTGAGGAATAGAGCCCTCTATCATTAAATAATGACCTGTTATGTTTCTTGTGACTTTAAGACAAAGAAATCATTACCTATTTTCTGGTGTCTTTAACTTAAAGTCTATTTTATTTGATATAAGTATAGTCATTCTTGTTCTCATTTGGCTAGGATTTGCATGGATTATCTTCCATCTCTTCACTTTCAGCCTTATGTGTTGTCCTTAATGCTAAAGTAGGTCTCTTTGTAGCAGCATATACTCAGATCTTATTTTAGTATTCATTCAACCACTCTATGTAATTTTGATGGTAGAATGTAATCCATTTACATTAAAGTAGTTATTGATAGATAAGGACTTACTACTGGCATTTTGGTAATTGTTTCCTGGTCATTTTGTAGATCTTTTTGTTCCTTGCATTCTTTATTGTTGTTTATCTCCGAGATTTGGTTATCTTCTAGCAGCTTTCCCTGCAGAAATCTTATGAGCTAGGAGAAAATGTGCTGAAAGAGAAAAAGAACACCTGTCAGCTGAGAATATTATACCCAGCAAAACTGTCCTTCAGAAATAACAGAGAAATAAAGCCTCAGACATGTAAAGTTGATGGAAATCATCACCACTAGATGTGCCTTAGAAGAAATGCTTAAGGGAGTCCTTCAAGTAGAAAAAAAAAAAGAACACTAATTAATAACATGAAAACACATGGAATTATAAAAGTTACTAGTAAAGGTAATTATATAGTCAAATCCAGAATACTCTAATACTGTTATGATGCTCTATCATATATATCTCTAGTATGAAGGCTAAAAATCAAAACAATCAGTCAAAAATAATGATAGTGACAATAAGTGATTAAGAAATATATAATATAAAATATGTAAATTGTGAGATCAAAAGTATAAATTGTGTGAGGGGAGGGCCTAGAGTTTTTTTATGTGACAGAAGTTACTTCATCAGTGTAAAGTAGCCTATAACTATAAGAAGGTTTATGTAAGCCTCATGGTAACACAAAGTAGAAAACTATAACACGCATAAATGATAAAGAAAAAGGAATAAAAATATAGCACTACGTTTGTCTAACAAAGATTTTCTTATATGTGACTTGTTGCTTTTCTCTCACTGCTTTTAAAATTATCTCTTGTCTTTGATTTTGACAATTTAATTATAATGTATGTCAGGACCTCTTCAAGTTGAACATGTCTGGAGTCTTTTGAGCCCCATGTATCTGGATGTCCATATCTCTTCCAAGACTTTGGAAGATTTCAGCATTTTTATTATTAAATAAGAATTCTTTTTCCATCTTTGTCTCTTCTCATGAAATGCCTACAATGTAAATATTTGTTCACTTACTAGTATTTCATAAGTTTCATAGTTTGTCTTCACTCTTCTTCATTCTTTGTTTTCTTTTTTTCTCTTACTGGGTAATTTCAAAAGACCCTTTTCAAGTTAGAGATTCTTTCTTCTGCTTAATCTAGTCTGCTGTTGAAGCTCTGTGTTGTATTTTTATTTCATTCAATGAATTCTTTAGCCCCAAGATTTCTGTTTCCTTTTTTTTATGATATCCATCTCTTTATTAAATTTCTTATTTGATCCTGGATTGTTTTTCTGATATTGCTGAATTGTCTACCTGTATTCTCTTGTATGTCACTGAGTTTCTTAAAAATTATTTTTTAATTCATTTTCAGGCAACTCATAAGTTTATTTTTCTTTTGGGTCAATTACTGGAGAATTATTTTATTCTTTTGATGATATCATGTTCCCTTGCTTTTTCATGTTTCTTGTGTCCCTACACTGACGTCTGTGCATTGGTAGAATAATCATCTCTTCCAAACTTTATAGAGTGTCCTTCATATGAATGATTTTTATCTGCAGATGGATCTTAATGTACCAGTTGGGAAGGCCGTGGTGGCTGATTCTGAGTAGATGAAGGGGTACAGCTTCCATTCAGCTTCTTCAGCTTTGGCCAATGTTAGCATGACTATGGGTGGCCTACGCTGCAGAAGTTTGTGGCAGTGGCAGTGTAGGTTGTTGGGGTACTTAGTGACAAGGGCTTTGGCAGTTCTCCTTTTCTCATTTTCCCCATAACGTGGAGTTTTAGCTCAGAATGATCTTCTTGGTATCAGGTCTGACACAGCCCATAAGCTGCTGCAGGAGCTCTGGGCTCCAGAGCACAGGTACTCAGAGCTGCTATAGACCCAAGATCCTGGGGTCAGGTTCTCATAAAGAGACTTCGGCACCTAGGTCTTGTGGTGCAGTTTCATTCTCCAAGGCAGGATTAGATGTAAAATGTCCAAAAAGTCAAGGACGGTGATTCTGAGGCACCCTCCAGAGTAGGGGCCCAAAAGACTGGGTTGTAGCTATGAATATGATCCTGTGGGAGAAGGACACAGCACTGGTCCAACTCTAAGGAGGAAGTGGTGTTTTGGAGGCTTTGTCCTGGGGAGCAGCATGCTATTGCAATAGAACCAATAGAGCACAGTCCAACTCAGCTCCCACCATATACTGCACTCCATAGTGGTGACTCTGGCCCCTGAGATGGTGGAACATTGTGGTATCCCAGAATCTCAGTGGACTAGCCCCCTAGAGTCTGTTGTTTTACCTGTAGGCCTGGGCTGTCCCAGCTCCACCTCTGCTCTGTTTTTCAGGTCCTCAGGGTACCATGTCAGCTCAGCCATGGATGCAAGGCTACTCAGCTCAGCCAAAGCATCGGTTTTCTAGAAGGCAATGTACTGCTTCAGCTCAGGCCCTGGTGGGCAAAATGCAACAGTTACTGATAGGGGTAGATGGACCCGCTCTGTGACAAATTGGCCTCACGAGGTAGGGCATAGTAGCAAATTGGCTCAGCGAAGGCTGGCTATCAATCAGGCAGAGGTATTTCAGTGGTGACAAGACCTCAGGGATTGACAGATGCTTTGACTACTTGCCCTCAGAGCAAGATGCATTCCAGCAATGGCTCCATGTTTACAGTGGTGCAGCTCAGTAGCTGTATGGCTCATGGGGGCTAGGACCTAGCCTCAGTTCCCTCTTAGGAGGAACACAGCCATATGGACTCAAGGCAGCTCCCTCAACTGGAATCAGTGCCTATGAAAACTGCAGAAGTCCCCAGTGGTGAGAACTGTAGGTGTCCAAGGTGGTTTATGGGGGCTGCTGGCTTCTTGCTTACCTTTTCCCTGCAAGAAGAAGTTGCTGCTAGTTCTCAGTCGATCCCAACTGGGAGATAGAGTGGTAGAGGTAGAGTGTTTCCTTCTGTTCTCTAGGTGGCCTTCCTGGGTTTCAGTGCACTATAAAACTACTTTTACATGCTCCAGTGCTCTGTTTTGGTTATTTTCATCGAAATGTAATTATTTATTCATGGTTTTGACTGTCTTTGGGGAGCAGGTAGGTGCTAGGGGCTTCTCATTGGCCATTTTGCTGATGTCATTCTCCCCAAATTGTCTAATTTTATGGGGAAAGGGTGGAGGTCTTAAGTTTATATCATTACAGTGGATGAGCTAATTTCACTTTTTTCATTTCTAAGCAAAAAAAAAAAAAATGGGAAATTTGAATTTAATATGTCAAGACTTAGACCACACACTTTGTGAAATTTAATTACAAAAATAGCTCCTGGCAAAATTACCAAGCTAGATTTTTAAAGGCCTTTTTTCCATCAATCTCATATTTCTTCAGAGGGTTTATTTAGTGAATGAGAAATGACTTTATGAGAATGAGATACGATGGACAAGTTGGTGATTTTGTTGACAGCAGTGTAGAATAGCCTCATTAGATTAATAACCTGCCACATAGACACTGCATAGGTATTTCCCCCATATTGACTTGGGGCCAGACGCATGTTGCATACAGCCTGATGAATTTAAGAACAGATTCATGGCTGCTTAATGTGTCCTTGAAAACATCTTTCAAAAGTCATTAGGCCTACAAAATAATAGGGTTTTTACCCCTGAGGCATCATTCTACACACAAATAGATTTCAATTTGGATTTTCTGTCTGAATTCGTTGCAAGTTTGTATGGAATTCATTAGGCCAATAAAAGTTTTGTTCTATTAAAAAGAGCTCGAAATCTGAAGCCAAAAGCTGTATCTGAAATATAATTCAGATACTTTACAGGTGTGACACTGAGTGAGTGACATAATGTATTGGCCCCAATTCCCTCCAATGTAGAGATTGATGTAGCCCAGGGGTTCTCAGCATGTGCTGCCAGAACTAGCAGCATTACCATCACCTGGGACCTTGTTAGAAATGCAAATTCTCAGGCCCTGCACCAAGCATTCTGATTTCAAAATTGCATATGTGACCAAGATATCTGTGATTTAACAAGCCTTCTATGTGTTTTTTACCCATGATAAAATTTGAAAAGCACTGTACTAGGTCAGAAAACCTTTTAAGGGGCCAGATAGTAATATTTTTGGCTCTTATGTTCCAGGAAGCAAAATCAAGGATATTATATAGGTATTTATACAGAAAGAAAATAAATTTTATTAATATAATTTAAATATAATAATAGTAAAGACTTGTTTTGGCAATATAGGTCTACTAATGAGAAGAATGAAAACCTTTTTAAGGCAGCTAGACTTTGCTGAGTTTGGGCTCAAAGTTAATGTTTCCTATCATCAAATTTATTGCATATGTTCATCTGTAAAAATCATTCTTAGCTCCTGAGCCATATAATTTTACTGACAGGCTGGATTTGGCCTGTTGGTCATAGTTTGCAACCCACTATATAGAGAATCTCTAAAGCTCTTTCTATTTCTACGCTTTTGTGAGTCTACCTGCACCAATGCTAAAGTTCCTTAGCTACCTCTGCTTTGCTTCTCCTCTTTATGCAATATTAAGAACTCAAACTGCAAAATCCTGACACTGTGTCCTTAACCTAAACCCATCCATCCACCCACCCACACCACCACTGCATGTAGATCTTTCATAAAAACTGAACAAAAAGTAACTGAACAAGATATAAAGTGAAAAATGAGTTCTTGTATCTCAGAACTGATTTTTTCAAAATACAGCCAAATAGTAATAATGGTATGACTTTATGGATAGACTTTAATTATGATGTAGGGTCTATCACCAATATCCTTCATGAGTTCTTTGTTTTCTGTTGGGGGAAAAGACTTAAAAAGTCAACAATGTTTCAGAGATTAGCTGAAATAAAACATATCAAAGTCATGAGTTATTTTAAGAAAGATATAAGCAGAAACTTTGTATCCCAGGCAATTAGCTGTTATCAGACTCGGTATAAGACATATTAGTCAGACTTCCTTTTATCCATCTGGGTGGGAATACTAGAAACAGATATCTTTTCTAGTCAGTTTCCATCTTAAGTCAAAACAGAGAGAGAGCGCACAAATTTAATCAGTTTCCATCTTAAGTCAAAACAGAGGGAGAGAGCACAAATTAGGTGAATAAATTCATTTGCTTTTAAGGGAACTTGCCCCCTGCAATTAATTCAATTGACTAGTTCAATTTCTTTATATATTCATTAGGGCATTGGTGAGAATATGATTATTCAGTTTTAAACATTGCTTGGGTTCTATTTCCTCTAATCCTCTTGATTCAGAACTATTACAGTGCCTCTAGTTGCTATGTTCCATGCTATGTGAAAGAAGAGTCCAGTATTTCCACAAAAGTGTGCAAATAATGTAATTAACCCACTCTGGTCTGGAGCATATCTATTGTGGGTCTTGTGCACTTGTGCATCTGGTCAAGAATTGAATCAAGGTCCTTGAAATGAGACAGGCAATTGACTCCATGGGAGAAAGAAGGAGTGAGGCACATTGTTTTTTTGTTTGTTTGTTCGTTCGTTTGTTTTTCTCTGTTAACGGTGTAAATTCAGAAAAATCTTCCTGGATGGGTACAGTGGCTCATGCCTGTAATCCCAGCACTTTGGGAGGCCAAGCAGGTGAATCACTTGAGGTCAGGAGTTCAAGACCAGCCTGGCCAACATGGTGAAACCCTGTCTCTGCTAAAAATAAAAAAAATTAATCGTGCATGGTGGCATGCGCCTGTAATCCCAGCTACTTGGGAGGCTGAGGCAGGATAATCACTTGAACCTGGGAGGCAGAGGTTGCAGTGAGCCGGGATCACACCATCGTACTTCAGCCTGGGTGTCAGAGCAAGACTCTGTCCAAAAAAAAAGAAAAAAGAAAAATCTTCCTTCTTGGATTGGGGTAAAATTACCTTCTTTCACTTTCTTTTGGTATTTGCATTTGGACATTGCAGCAAAATCTTCAAGATGTGATAACTTCACATCTCAATCCCTGTATTTCTCTTCACAGAAGGTGAAACTTCACCTCCTGCAGTCTCTGTTAGTTACACTGTTAGTGACACTGACATACAGACAGGTTTACTCTTTATTCTTTCTCTTTCATTTTCTAATGAGGAAAGTATGTACACAATGGAATACATGAAGCATATTCGGCTGTACCTCATAATGAATTTTTATGTCTATACCTGAGTGGAACTACCCATCTGTGTCACAAGAAAGAACATTTCCCACATTCCACCTAGTTAACACCCACCCCAGATGGAAACACTATTTTGACTTCCATCACTACAAGTTAGATTTGTCTATTTTTAAATTTTTTTGGAATCTTTTGTGTATATCTTTTTGCCCAAAATTGTGCCTGACTAGATTTGTTCTTAAGTAATACATGTAGAAACACTTTTGGGTCCACAGTGTAAAAACCTAAGTCAGGTATTTCCCTAGAAAATATGTGAAAACCCTCAATCCAGATGAATGAATGTTAACAAAATGCACTAACCAAATATAAATAGTGAAATGTTACTGTATTTCTTTTCTGTTTTCTAACATAATTGCAGTTTTTTCATATGTAGAATTTCAAGAACAGATATAACTTTTCATCTAAAATACAAACTTACAAAATGCATTGTAAGTTTTGTACTTTTTGGTGATTATTGATATCTTGTAGATTTTAAAACCTACCTAAGAGTTCAAAATGATGAATTACTTTAAGCAAATTTATAATTTTCATCTACTTTACTTCACACCTTATGAGCCTAATTTTTCAGGGTTCATTAATTCCCGTTCCTCCAGTGGCTGTTATATATTATTTGGATTTCCATGCATTTCATTTTTGCCTTCTACACTGTGCTCCTTTGAAATTCTTCATTTTTATCTAATTCATTTCTCTCATTTTTAAGCAATTATCTACACATAATGTTAATTTAATTTTCCTGCACTGGGTTCAAGCATGACATTTTACTGTTCCTTTTACCAGACTTCTCTAATTTTCTTTAAAACAAAATAGAATGAAAAATCTTTCCCCCATAGTCAGTTTCCCCTGTCCATTCCTTCCTTTCTGTTATTTGCACCATCATTCTGCCAATTCCCGAAGCTGGCCAGTGGGAGTTCTTTGACTCTCTTCCCTCTGTCTTTCCACTGCTGCTCATAATTCATATTCTCATCACCAGAACCCTGATTTCCCTTATGATCTAATACGCCTGCCTGGTCCACCCTCTCCCAGCTGCAATTTATCTACTATCTTCTCCCTAAACCTCTGATGGCATCAGGCAAGGCATCTGCTGAACAACTTAAATCAGTATTTCTCCAACGTCAAGGATATGTGAATCCATTTTAAAGGGAAACACATCCCATAGATCACCCGTGCTGACTTAAATTAGTTTCATTGTAGTATCACATAAATAAGTACGAACATGAGCCTATTCATAAAATCTTTCTTCTTACAGATTTTATATAACTATAAAATCAAATGGATTGTAATTAATACTAACAATGTAATGAAACTAATACCACTCAAGTGAATAAGATGAATGAAAATAAATCCCCACCCACTATGCGAATATTGTATTAATTGCTACTTTTTGTGCACTGGCAAGCTTAAGAAAAGTGTTGGAAAGATTGCATCATTTCATGGACTAGAATATTATGGCAGGACTATAAATTATGCCATGTTCTGTAAGATGATGCAATCCTCCCAATACTTTTCTTCATTCAAAATATTCCAAAATATTCATGCTTTCTATATACTACAATGTCATTTGTCTTCCCTGGTTTCAAATGCATCATTTATCTCTTAAGTCCATCTGTGTTTTTTATTCTCTCATTAGTTCATTAAAAATAAAGCAGTGTTGGCCGGGCCTGGTGGATAACACCTATAATCCCAGCACTTTGGGAGACTAAGGAAGGAAAGGAAGGGGGATTGTCTGAGCCCAAGAGTTCGAGACCAACCCGGGCAGCATGGTGAGATCCACCTCACCCCCATATCTATTTTTAAAAAGAAAGAAAATTAAAGCAGTGTGACCTGATTACCATGCAATGAATGATAAACACAACATAAGTGAAATAATCCCAGTGTTTGCAGGTAGGAGGCTGCCATCCAGATGTCAGAGAATGTATTTATATTATTTTATAGATTATTATTTAAATGAAAACCCAAAAGGTGATAGATATGTCTAAAAGTATATCACAGGACCTCAGCTTAAACAACCGAGCCAAATGACAGTTTACTGCCCATTAATTCATACTCAGATAATCAGGTAGACCTTGTTTTCTTTATATGTGTGTCCTGTCTCATAACTAGATTTTAATTTTCCAAAAGGCAGAAGCAGATCTTAAACTCCTTTGTGCTTTCATATCCTAGCCCAAGACCTTGTACATATAACCTCCACTAAAATTCCCCATCAGTTGATTATTGAGTTAATGAATACCTTTCATTGCATGTTCCCTGTTTTCTAATTTCCCCTATAGTCAGCATTATTCCCCAATGGCTTATTCCTTTCCTTTTCCTTACCCCAAAACCTCTCTACCTTAAAAAATGCACAGCCAGGAGTGTTGGCCCATGCCTGTAATCCCAGCACTCTAGGAGGCTGAGGCAGGAGGATTACTTGAGCCCATGAGTTCAAGACCAGCCTGGGCAATATAGGCAGTCCCTATCTCTACAAGATATCAAAAAATTAGCTGGGGGTGGTGGCCCCTGCCTGTCGTCCCAGCTACTCAAGAGACTGAGGTGGGAGAACCTTCTTGAGCCTGGGAGGTGGAGGCTGCAGTGAACCATGATGGCACCACTGTACTCCAGCCTGGGTGACCTAGTGAGACCCTGTCTCAAAAAAACAAACAAACAAACAAAAAAAACACCAAAAACATGCTCACAACCACAACTTCATTCACATCCAGTTAAAGTAACTTCTCTGCTGACTGTATCACTATGTCTTATATCTCTTAGCTGACCTTCTTTTATCTTGTGTTTCTTTGTTGAGATTTCCTATGTTTTACATTTGCCCCATGCATGTTTGCAGTTGCTGTTTGAAGCATTTTTAGGATGGCTGCTGTAAAATCTTTGCTCTAAAACATCTTTGTCATCTTGTTGTTGGCATCTATTTATTGTCTTTTATTAAGTTGGACATCTTCCTCTCCAACTTAGTTTAATGAGTAGTTTTCAGTTGAAACCCGGACATTTGGGGTATTATGTGTAGGGGACTCCAGATATTATTTCAACCTTCCGTTTTAGCTGATTTCCACAGACTCCATTACTGCAGGCTATGGGAGAGCACCACCTAATGACCGTGAGGTGTGGATAAAAGTCCGGATTCCCCACTTGACCTCTGCCGATATTCACGGGGAAGATACTCCTCATTATTTATGGTAGAAGTGGTAGTTCTACTTCCCCTTACCTCTCCACTGACACGAGGATATGGGAGGTGTCCTCATTACCGCTGGGTGGTGGTAAAAGTCCTGACTCTCCACAAGCCTAGTGGGAAGAGAAGAAATGCCTCACATACTGCTGAGTGGGTGGGGGCTGGACTCTCCCTGTGATCTCCTGACACAACAGAGTGAGACCTCATTACAGCCTGTCAGGGATAAAAGTCTGTGCCTTTACTTCCCCTTCTCTAACACCATCCTGTTGGGGAGTGGAAAGAGCTTCCTTGCAGTGTTGGGGGTAAGTCCAGGCTCACCACTTGGCTCACCACTTGGCTTTGGGTAGCATTACTCATGCTACCCATCTCAAGAAATAGGATCTAGACTTCTGGCCTACTCTATTTTTCAAAAGATCTTCCTTTCTTATCCAGTTTTTCTTTTGAGATGGAGTCTCGCTCTGTCGCCCAGGCTGGAGTGCAGTGGCGCGATTTCGGCTCACTGCAACCTCCGCCCCTCCAGGTTTAAGCAATTCTATGCCTCAGCCTCCAGAGTAGCTGGGATTACAGGCGCCTGCCACCACGCCCAGCTATTTTTTTTGTATTTTTAGTAGAGACGGGGTTTCACCATCTTGGCCAGGCTGGTCTTGAACTCCTGACCTCGTGATCCACCTGCCTCAGCCTCCCAAAGTGCTGGGATTACAGGCATGAGCCACCATGCCCGGCCCTTATCCAGTTTTTCTAAGGAGTTAAGTATCACAAAGATACCTCTAGACGACAATTTTGCAGTGCTTATTCAACCATATTTACCTCTCCACCTAAATGTATTTCTTGGAGATCTCATCAAACCCCATACCTACAAACACCACCTGTATTTCTTACAATCCCTAAATTTATAGCTCCAGCTTCAGCCTCTCTCCTGAAGTTCAGTCTTACATATATTATGCTTACCTGACATCTCGATTTTGATATCTAACAGGAAAATCAAATTTCATTTTATCCCACCTCAACTAAGGCCTTCAGTCTTTCTTTTTAACTTCCAATTTCCTCACTCAGAAAACAAGTTCATTCTTTCAGAAACTCATGTCCAAAATAATGAATTCCCCCTTTTCTTTCACACACTGAATTAATCCAACAGAAAATCCTGTAGACACAAATTTCAAGATACATTCATAACCATTTTTTAAAACATCCCCACCTGCCACCCTAGTCTGTCACTATTATGTCTCACCTGGGCCCCTGAAATAAGTCTCCTGCTTCCCTGATTCCAACCTTGTTTTCTAGGCCCAGAGTCTCTTCCCAGAAATGTTACAGTGATTCATTTATGATGGAAGCCAAGGCACGATAATCCTCTACTCAGAAATTTCCAATGTCATCTCATTTTATACACAGGGATATAAAGAGTCCTGTTTCGATTCCTACCCCTGTTCATCTTACTCAGATTGTTCCACACAGTTGGCCTCCCTGCAGCTCTAAAGCCAAGCCAGGCACTCGCTAACCATGGGGCCTTTGCACTTGCTGCTCTGTACATGTAGAAAGCTCTTCTCCCAGATATCCTGGTGTTATTTTTGGTTCAGTTTCCTCCTCAATTGTCACCTTATCAGAGAGGACTTCCCTGATTTTCTATCCCATTTTAGTATTCTTCCAATGTCATTTCTTTATCATTCACCCTGTTTTACTTTTGTTCATAGCCTTCACCACTACCTGTCTTAGAGTAGTTTGCTTATTTGTTGATTCTGACTTTCTCCATGGAAAGGAAGCTCCATGAGAACGTAGGCTTTCTTTTGTTCTCTGCTGTGTTTCCAATGCCTAAAGAGTTAGTGACACACAGTAAGCAGTAAGTGCTTGATAAATATCTGTTGATAAATTTAATTCAAAAATATTTCTTATGACAGTTAAGAATTTCTTTTCCTGGTTGACATATACTCTGCCAAATAGAGTTCAGATAAAATCAAAGATATATATTTAACATATAATATTTTATTTCTTATTTAGTATTACTTTTTCCCTAAGTAAGCATGTGCTTAAACTAGTACCAAAATATAATAAGAAAACTAGTAACAGTAATTTCTGTTAAAAGTCAGTGCATTCAGAACTTGGTATAGCCATATTCCTTTTTCTGATAATAAAATTTCCAACTTCTTTTCAATAAAATGCCAAAAATAGAGATCCTTCCTTGTATTACCTTTTCTGATAACTGATACACACAAGAAATACAAAATAGTAGCATTTTTCCAGAATTTAGAACAATATATTGCTTCTGAAATAAATACACATTCTCTTTAATAATTACTATCAGCTTACATGTTTTAATGGTAGGGCTTATGTCCTGTACCCAATTCCATCTCACTGTGAACTAATAATCTCATAACGGCAGGTGGAGGTGCTCCTGTAGAAACTCCTAGAATTTGGGAAATGAGTATGTATTACTTTTTTTTTTTAGATTGATTGCAATCTTTCTGCAAATTTCTGCTGGCTGAACATTACTGAAATCTATTTCCTAAATTGGAGTTCACTCTCCTAATGATGAATTCAGAAAAATAATTGGGCACCTGAATAAAGGATTTCTTCTACTGGGATTTTCAGACATATCCAATGATTATCTGTATCTTTGTTAGACTAAAATTCACCAGATGACGTAAATGAAATTCACAGATATTATTTTTCAGAAAAAAAATATGAAGTATCTTCCACACTTTTATAATTCAGAAAAAAAATATGAAGTATCTTCCACACTTTTATAAATGTATTATACCACCTTGTTAGGCCTTCTAATTGTCTTAGGAAAATTGCAATGATCTACTAACTAGTTTTCTTGCCACTTGACAATCTAATCAATCACCCTCCAAACTATCTTCCATTCTCTCTTTGTAAGAGTGTTCCTTGATCTTGAATTTCATCTGTTGAAAATATTCCTAAAGCTTTTGTATTAGTTGGTTCTCAAGCTTCTAATAAAGACATAACCAATACTGGGTAATTTAGAAAGAAAAGAAGTTTAATGAACTCACAGTTCCACATGTCTGAGGAGGCCTCACCATCATGGTGGAAGGCAAAGGAGGAGCAAAAGCATGTCTTACATGGCAGCAGATGAGAGAGCATGTGCAGGGGAACTCCCATTTATAAAACCATCAGATCTTATGAGACTTATTCACTATCACAAGAACAGCACAAGAAAAACCTGCCCGCATGATTCAATTACCTCCCACCACATGTGGGGATTATTACAATTCAAGGTGAGATTTGGGTGGGGATAAAGAGCCAAACCATATCAGCTTTTAAATGCTCAAGAAGAGCATATTTCACACATAAAGCCCTTCAAGGTCCCTCACAGGTTAACCTCAGTCAACTTTTTCCAGTCATATCTTCTCTACTTAACCTTGCAGGTATAGCCCTGTAGGTCTATAACAATGACCCACCTGTTACAAGCATCTCATACCTTTACACATAACACCTTTCATTCTTGCCTAACTTGTAGTGGTCTGTACATTTGTCAAGACTTATTTAAACATCAATTTCTGTATTGAGGGTGCATTGGATAGTTTTTCCCAGGTTTCTGACATTGCTTGGGTGTAAATAATCTATAACTGAAGGATACATAGTTCCTACCCTCCTGGAGCTTGCAGGCTGGGAAGCCTTCCCTGCCCACTTGCCTATGAACTCCTCTTCAATCAGAATTACATTAGTTTCCCTAGCTCTACCATAATGAACTGACTGTATACCTAAATCCATCACTAAATGATGCACTTTTCAGGATACTGCCTTCTCTTAATCATCCATATTTATTCCTGAATCTAGTCCAATTCAGCACAAAAAATGAAAGTTCAATGTTTGTATGTTTGGTATTAAAAACAAGACAAAATGAACATATGAAAGATTCATTTAACCATTTGAATTTGTTTTCTTCCTAAGGTAACAGATTTTTAATATTTATCAATTGGGCATGAAGAAAATCAATTATTTCTTATAGAGGTGAATCCTTAATCTCTAGGAAGAATTTTTATCCATGTGAAATTTTGTTTAACATACTAAAAAAAGATTAAATTCGTCTCCTGTCCAACATTGACAAAAAGAGACAAAATTAACTTTTCTTTTATGTGAAGTTGTGGTAATTTTCTCTAGGCTGAAAGGACACCAACCACACATTCCCTGTGTCCTCCATTTCTTTATATTGAAAATGAGATACCGGGCAATTTACCCATCAGGTTTTTAATGAGTCACAGCATTTGAAGGCTATGAACTGAGAAATATCATTCATTTATGGTCTTGTCCTGCAGCTGTTGTGTTTTATATAAGACAGTGTGATACAAACAAAACAGAGCTCTTTAATAAGCTTCACTATTAAGTGCAACTGAGCCATTTCAGGAAATAATGGCATTTCACAGAAGAGAATGAAAACCATAAAGTGTAATTTTCCTCAAATAACAAAGAGGTAAATGGATAAAAAAAAGCATAAATGTTAACATAGTGACCAATAAGTAAGTACTTTTTGGCATCTAAAAATCTCACTGTAGCACAACTGTTTGCACCTTAGTTTTTGCTTCAAATATGCCAGTCATGAGTCAATTACGGTATATATTTTTCAACAAGTCCTTGTCTGTTTTTTTCCTAAATTAGGGTCAAGCAATAAAGCTGCCAAAAAAAATTATGCTTTTTTTAAAGGTCACACTAGAACTCAAATTCGGGCTAGATTCCATTGTCCAGGTAAATCCCTGATTATCAACTGATCATGCCTTAGTTAAGTGACTTCAACCACAATACCCCTGTGCCTGCCTCCTTCCTCTCCTTTCCCTCATCCTTGTCTCAGTAAAAACCTTATGACTCCATCTCCACACATTTTAATATCTCTTAGCTGTTTTTTTCTTTCTGCTACCCCCATCTATTTAGCTCATATCTATAAGAGTTCAGTTCTAAAGTCCAAATCGAATCATATCACAGTCCTGCTTTAAAAACATTCATTGACAACAGTCTTAAATCGGCTTCCAATAAATCTGTTTGCAATCTGTCATTTTTCATGTTCTTGATGAAATCTTCGTTCATCACAAAATGACTTTTAAGCATCTGCTCTGTGGTAACAATAAGATGGATTTATGACTCTCTTAGAGAAATACAAACCTTGCCCTCTTGGAGTTTACATGTTGGATGAGTTTCCTACAGGCGCTATAAGAATTCACCACAAACTTAGTGGCTTAAAACAACACAGATGTATTATCTGACAAGTCTGGAGATCAGAAGCCCTAAAATCAAGGTATTAGAAGGGCTGCTTTTCTTCTGGAGGTTCTAGGGAAGACTTCACTTCCTTGACTTTTCCAGTTTGTAGAGGTCACCTCCATTTCTTGGCTCATGGCTCCCTCCTCTATCTTCAAAGCCAGTAGTGTAGCATCTTTAAATCTCAGACTCTTTCTCTCTTCTTCCCTGTCTCCTTTCCTCTCTCTCTCCCCCCCTAGCTAGCTAGCTCTCTCTTTCTTACACATACACACTCACTCACTCACCTTCCTTTGCCTCCTCCTGCCTCTGATTCATCTGCTTCCCCCTTTCCATTACAAAAACCCCTGTGATCCCATGGGGCCCACCCAGATAATTCAGGATAAACCTCACATCTTAAATTCCTTAACTTAATCACATCTGCAAAGTCCTTTATGTAACACACTCAGAGATTCCAGGGATAAGGATGTAAATCTCTTTGGCAGGGCCATGGGGAGAGGCAGTCATTGTTCTGTCTACTCAATGTCTGATAGAATAGGCAGATACTTGTGATATTTTTACTGTTTTATGTTTTCCAAATTTTATTATTACATAGTATTCTTCTAATTGTGGGGGAATGTTTTCAATTTTAATAACACCCAATCACCCTATCAGATATAATCCAAAATGTATGTCATGCTATAACAGACTCAGCCAGACCTGATCCTACCCTGTCTTTCTGGCTTAACTACAGACAGTCTCCTTGTACCTCAATTACAGTGGGGTACTCACCATCCTTTAACAGACTTTCCTTTTTAATAATGCTCTGTGTCCTGCACAAGGACTGGGAAGCCTGTAGTCTCAGCTACTCGGGAGGCTGAGCAGGAGGGTATGTTGAGCCCAGGAGGCAGAGGTTGCAGTGAGCCAAGATTGCACCACTGCACTCCAGTCTGGGCAACAGAGCAAGACCCTGTCTCAAAAAAAAAAAAAAAAAACAACGCTGGGCATGGTGGCTCAAGCCTGTAATCCTAGTACTTTGGGAGGCCAAGGCGGGTAGATCACAAGGTCAGGATTCCAGATCCAACCAGCCTGGCCAATATGGTGAAACCTCATCTCTACTAAAAATACAAAAAACTAGCCAGGCATGGAGGTGCATGCCTGTAGTCCCAGCTACTCAGGAAGCTGAGGCAGAAGAATCACTTGAACCCAAGAGGTAGAGGTTGCAGTAAGCCGAGATTGTGTGATTGCATTCCAGCCTGGACAATAGAGGGAGACTCCATCATCTCAAAAAAAAAAAAAAAAAAAAAAAAAAAAAAAAAAAAAGGCCAGGCTCGGTGGCTCATGCCTGTAATCCCAGCACTTTGGGAGGCCAAGGCAGGTGGATCACGAGGTCAAGAGATTGAGACTAGTTGGTGAAACCCCGTCTCTACTAAAAATACAAAAATTAGCTGGGGATGGTGGCGCCCGCCTGTATTCCCAGCTACTTGGGAGGCTGAGGCAGGAGAAACCTGCGAGGGGAGGTTGCAGTGAGCCAAGGTCGCACCACTGCACTCCAGCCTGGCAACAGAGCGAGACTCCATCTCAAAACAAAACAAAACAAAACAAAGACTGGGCAAGTCTTACCTCAACTTTTCAATTTGGTAAATGCCTTCAAATGTCTTCAAATGTCCCATCCCTTTTTTGTTTGTTCCCTGATGCCCTGAGCATGGTCACTTTCTGCCTCCTTTGTCTCTCCAGAGCACAGTGGAGACACAATTTCTCATAATTTTACAGAATTATTTATGGCCTGCCTCTGTCACTTACTCCACATGCCTCCAGGACAGGGATTACACTCTGATGTTCTGTACACCTAGCACTTATCACAATGCTTAGTAGTGCCACTGAATAAAATCTTAAAGTTTGCTTGACTAAATTAAATGATGTTCCTTTGGAAATGGTACACTCAGAAATATTTCTGACAATGTCCTTGAGGCTCCAGGATGTGGCAAATTTGTTAGGATAAACTATTAGGATGCTTAAATTATTTTCATGGGAATGAAGCAATACCTGAAATTCTAACATGACACTGAAAGAGCATACTTTGCTGTCATATTTTAAGATGAATGTGTATAGACACAATTTTTCACAACTGTTTTGTTCAAATTCAAATAGCCTGCCTAATAACACTGTAACCTGAGTGACAACTTTTTAATTATATTATATATGTTTTACAAAGAATCCTTCCAGTTGTTGAGTATTTTAGGTTGTACCTCATAATGTGGTTTATAATGTATGGATTTCTAGACAAGAATCAGTCTTATAAATGTGCCATTATTCTAAGGAGAGCTGTTGACTTGGACTTTTCTCAATTTACTTTCTGTTGATGGTCATCAGACTCAGAATCACAGTTCTTAAAAATTTAATTAAATTCTTGTCTTTATTAAGTATAAAACAAAATTGGCTGGCCTGAATTATGGACTAAACCACGTATTATTTATGAAACAGATAACATGTACTTAATGCATGTGACATTAACTACAAAAATATATTGTCTTGATGCTAATTCCAATTCCACCTCACTAAGGAATGGTGAAATAGGGAGATCTCAGAATGGAATCGTGTCTATTCTGTTCTTATATACATCTTCAACCATTATTTTACTCTTTTAGTTCTGCGACTGATCTTCCTCTGTGTTCCACATAAGACAGCTTAAATACGTTAACATCATTAGACTTAGGCATTCACATAAAGTGTAGATAGTTCTTCTATCTGTCTGCATTCATGCAAAATGACACTGACTATAAAACACGATCAATAATTTAAAAAGGACTTCAATCCCTGTCACTTGTTTCTGTATGTACCTGCGAAATAGAACATGAAAGCATAATTTTCCACTAAGTGTTGTTCCTCATAATGCTTGTTGCCTGTGTATGAATATGTGCAAGACACACACACACACACACACACACACACACACACACATATATATACACTATGCCTCTGTATCAGTCTGTTTTCATGGTGCTGATAAAGACATACCTGAGACTGGGCAAAGAGACTTACTGGACTTACAGTTCCACATGGCTGGGGAGGCCTCACAATCACAGCAGAAGGTGAAAGGCATATCTCACATGGTGGCAGACAAGAGAAGAGAGCTTGTGCAGGGAAACTCCCCTTTTTAAAACCATAAGATCTCATGAGACTTATTCACTATCACAGGAATAGTGCAGGAAAGACCCACCCCCATGATTCAATTACCTCCCACTGGGTCCTCCCACAACACGTGGGAATTGTGGGAGTTAGAATTCAAGATGATGAGATTTGAGTGGGGGCACAGCCAAACCATATCAGTCTCAAAGCTGTGAGTTTGGACTATCCTGATATTTTGGTAGGAATAAAGCAATTTCAAATTTCAGTACTACCTGGGAAAAAAATAATGTGACTCTATATGTTTTCCCAGGTTGCATGGGGTAGCAACAACTATGCATTTTACTATTCTACCTATTTAATTTTTAATACAGATGGGGTCTTTCTATGTTGCCCAGACTTTTCTTGAACTCCCAGTCTCAAAGCCATCTTCCCACCTCTTCATCCCAAAGTGCTGGGATTGCAGACTTCAGTCACCATGTCTGGCGTCAACCTATATTTTTTAACTCACCAAGTATATGGATGACAGCTACTCCTGTGGAATCACTGTAGGTCTAAGACCTTATACAAGGTATACACATTCAAAGGTGAATTTTTCAGTTTACTCAGAGGTAACTGATCTCCCAATAGACAATACAGATTAAATTTGTAAGGACAAACTCATAAACCAGAAACCTAAATTCTTAATTATATTTAGAAATATTAATGCCAAGAGGTTCAGAGTGCTTGCAAATGGTAAGCTTAATTTCTTTACAGAGGATAATCTATTTTGCCAAAGATTTTAAAATCAGGACGTTTTCAGTTGAAAGTTAAGACTGTGAACAGATTTAAGCAGTCTTTTATATCCCCAAGCTATGAAATTTTCATCGCTACCACAGGTAGATTAATTAACATAGTGGTGTGTCTACTAAGTGGACCATAATATTCCAGTCTGTTTGCAATGCAGTTTCCCTTGAATTTTACATTTTGGAAACACTGTTACTAAATATTATATTTTAATCTGACTAGTCAGAATTTTTATCATTCAAAACTCTTCTTAGTAAAATACTCAATACTTTGCTACAATGTCTTTGACTATAGTTCCTTGTAATTTATATTTCACTTAATATAATTGCATGCTATTACCTAAATCTCATTAAAGTTCTCTCCCCAAGTGACAATTTCTAGTTTACTTTCTGAGACTTTGCGTATAGACAGTTAATAAAAAACAGTATCAATGATAATACTCATTAGCTTTAAAGTCAGGGGCAACATTTTCTAATAATATTGTCATAATCTTGAGTCCAGACTTCAGTGTATAATCCAGATCCCAGATTATACCCACTTAGAAGATTGGTGCCCTCTTTGTGCAGAAAACATTTTTTTTTTAGAATAGTGATTATGATTGTCTTTAAATAACAGCAATAAAACACTGTCAATATGATAGTAGGCATAAAATGCTATGAAAATATATTCAATCACAGAATATCAGATATTTAGTCAAGGTAAAAATGCAATCGTTTTATCTATAATTATTGCCGCTTTTAAAGGAATTTTTTAATTGGAAGCATAAAAATTTCCCTAAATTATTTTATCTTGATATTCACATTTTATAAATCAATATCTTCATTCTTTTGGGAAAATTATATAAATAAAGGAAATTGATAGTAGACATTACAAAACCTATGGCTACTTAAAATAAATGTGTCCTCATACATGTACATGCATACACACACACACACATACACATCTTCACATCAAAAAGTTTATGACAATGAAGACAGAGGTTTTCTTAACTGAAGGAAGCTATTCCTTAGCTAAATAGCTATAATGGACAAAACTAAATGTTCCTTATATTACAGTTGTTGAATTATGTAAACATAACAAACATTAGGAAATTTAAATATTAGCTGCTTCAGTAACAAACATTGCCTTTAATAAAAAACTGAATGTAGTATCCACAAAATATATAAATATTCATTCCACCTTTAAAATTTACAAAAACTTACTATTGAACAGGTTTACTCTATGTGATATTTCCTTTCATTTTTTTTTCATTTAAATAAATGATAGTTTTCTGGATATCTGATACCTTTCTTTAAACACTTTAAAATTTCACTTATCCAGAAATTTGAATGTTATATGCACAAATATAATAGGCACTTAGAAAATAGTATAATTTCAAATTATTTTGATGTACAGGTTTGTTTAGTAGATCTCTAGATAATACAGGGGAGCTACTGTCAACTGCCTCTAGTTCTTGTATATAAACAGGAAAGATACCAACAGAGTGGTTGATGGAACCATTTGTAAAATTAACAAGAAATGCATTTCTCTTCCTATTGCTATTTATCAGTCTCTGTGTTAAATATGATGATGATGCAAATAAGGATGTATAAAATAAATAATAGAATGCTTTCATTATTTAAAACTTTACTCAAATGTTTGTTTAAATTGCCAATTACCCCTGGGCATTTAAAAATACTTGCAAACAGACTGTTCACTATGACTGATAGGCAGAGATCTTCAAGCTGTAGCATTAGTAGCTGCTGCCAGCCAAGTATCAGTGAGAAATCAAGATTGAGCAGCTGTGAAGCTGCAGAGCAAGGTAATTGCCAAAATAATTATCAATAATGTGTACAAAAGTTAATTTCCACACCAATTTTCAGGAATAATAATATGGATTTAATATATTGTGAACGGCATTCTGGCCCATGGCCTATGAATAAGTGGAAGGAAGGGAAGGGAAGGGGAAGGGAAGGGGAAGGGAAGGGGAAGGGGAAGGGGGAGGGAGGGGGAAGGGGAAGGGGGAGGGAGGGAGGGAGGGAGGGAGGAAGGAAGGGGGAGGGAAGGGAAATAAGGAGAGAGGGAGGGAAAGGGAGGGAGGGAAGGAGGGAAAGGGAGGAAAGAAATCATAAATCACCACCATTCATCTCCTTAGGATAAATTTCAACCAGTTTTGTATCCCCTTTCTTCTTTACATTCTTCCATAAAGCCTTACCAAATTTCCTTCTTGTGTCCTGTTATATAATAATGTCATGTACGTTATATAATTAAGGCAAATAACCCATGCCCTTATGGGGCTTCTTTTTCAGAACAAGAATACACATAGGCAAACAAGGTCATTGCAGCCCGTGACAAGTTGTAGGAGAACATAGAGGGATATGATCATGAGAGCAAGGGACTGGATAGTGGCACAGCACTGGAAGAAGGCCTGTCTGAGTCACTGAGATTTATACTGAATCCTAAAGAATGTGGAAAGAGGAAGACTTTCTGACTGTAAGGGAAAATATCATTGTGAGCAGAGCAGAGCAGCATGCTCAAAGACCCTACGGCAGTCACGCGTTTATCACAGTAAAATACTAAATTATAAGCTCATTATTTTATTTTACTTTTCATGGAGATCATCAATATTACATTATTCTTGCTATCTGTGAATATAAACTGGTTTATTTCTGGTTACTGCACCCAAGATATAAAGCATCTCTGAGCTTCAGACACTTATGTAATAGCCATAAGACACTATGGACTGCATATTAACATGCCGGGGATTCTGACTTACTTTTGAATATAAATTCTTTTTTTCTTATGATTCATAGCATGCTGTTTTAGAAATGAAGTCAGAGACCCCATATAGCTATGGTTTCATTTCACTGTCTTTGCAAAGAGTGGAAAATAGAACTAGTCAAGGTATTTGCTTAGAGGTAACCCAGTACTCCAGAATAGCTTTAGGAAACTAAATTATCTATAAACTTCAATATTTTACTAATCTTTCAGTAATATTCTCACATATTGCTAGTTTAAATATTAGCTACCATTTCTGTTGTTTATACAATCTCAAAGAGCTCATGCTGTTTTATATCACTCTTATCTTCCTTCTGCACTGATTGTCTTTCCTCTTATTTTCCAGCTGGTAAACCAACACATGACTCAGGTATCTTCTGATCTAGAAAGATTTTCATTCACTCTCTCACCTCTTTCACTTTTCCAGATTGAGCTAGAAGAGACCATTATCAACCAATCACACCATATTATTCATCACCTATAGTAGACTGCTGAGTGCATTGAGAGTATACAGGGGTTCACTTACATTGGCTGATTGGATTAAATGTTTGATGATATTGTGAAGAAATGTCATAAGGGTGACTCTCCCTCCAGTGACCTAGGGATGGTCACAGTAATGTGGGATTCACTAGTCTGGAAATCCCCTATTTTGGAAACTCTTTTAAGTAAAGAGACATTTGAATGATCTATATTTGATTGTTCAAGCTTCAGGAGCTAAACCCTCGGGTTGAAGAGGTACAAAAAATGAGGGTCTTGTTAGCTGGATGGATCTTACCTTCATAATCAAAGGGCCAGAATCCACCAGTTTCCCTGGTATAATTTCACAAAGGAGCTCTAGGCCAAAAACAATGAGAATACGATAAAATTTACTTTCAAATTTTGGGCTTCTTTATCTTGTAGGTTTTGCCCTTGTCTATTTTCCTACTGTGACTAAAGGTGATCCCATATCACATCTTAGGAAGAAACAAAGAATGTCAGGCTACAACCCTGGGCTCTTTAGAGAAGGGAAACAATGAACTCAGAAGCCAGTTTAAGAAGAATGTGTCATACAAAGAAAATTTTAATTTTTAGAAATAAAATGCACTAAGAACCCATTTTACTTCTGTTTAAATCCAGTAACTGAAAATGATCATCCCCCTTCATACCTAAAGCCAGATTTTTAAAGCATTCTTGGTATCAGATCCCTAATAGTAGAGAAGTTAAAGAATTTGAGACAAAACTTTAATTAAACTCCCCTTACCTAAAAGCAAAGTAATGGACAAGAGAGTGTTTCACGGGAAATATCAGCTATTTTAACAATTAAAGAATTATTGACAATTTGGTTTCAAACATTTGGTAAACTCAGTAACAGTGAATGTCCTTCAATTAAATGAAAACCAGTCCAAAAAGTAGGTTGGTTTACATTAGATACACTATTAATTTTACCATAATTCTAGTGAATGAATCAACTCTATGATAATTATAATCAGTGGGTACATTCTACTTCCAGATTATGAATTATTCCCTATTTTGTAGTGATTTGAATAAAGTTTATAAAAGAGTTTTTCTGCCACTAGAGTGATCAATTTAGTTATGATGAAAATTTCCAGAGGGAGTGTGACTAATTATTATACTTCCAGATATTGCAAAAGATGTACTTTACTCACAGTCTTTTTTTTTTTTTTTACAGATTTAATGTATGGGTTGATAATACCAGCATATCTAAAAGGTCACTTCATCTGTGACATTCCATTGGTAATCTTTCCATCAATATTAAAGATGAAAATAAATGTCGTACTCTTTTGTGGTCTACTTTTGAAAATATTTAGCAAATGTCAGGTCATTATAATTTTCTAGCCACTCAATATGGAAGAAAGTTGGAGATTATGTTTATCCTAGTTCAGTTAGTGGATTAACAAATGATGATGCTTTCCACAAATCAAACTAAAAAAACATTACCCAGGGATCCTAAGATATATCAGCTTATCTTCCGATTTAAAAGACTCAGTCAGTTACTAGGAGCTGATATTCTTGTAGACAGCAAGCCCCAAACCATTATTATCTAAACACTAAATGTGTAACACAAATTATTATAGACTGTATTATACCATTTAGATATTTGATATCTTACTCTCTTCTCTCCCCCAACCTAAAAATATGTATAGTGAACCTCCATCAGTAAAAAAGCCTGGGGCCAGGCATGGTGGCCCATACCTGTAATCCCAGCACTTTGGGAGGCCAAGGCATGTGGATCACTTGAGGTCAGGAGTTGACACCAGCCTGGCCAACATGATGAAAGCCTGTCTCTACTTTAAATACAAAAATCAGTTGCGCATGGTGGCACATGGCTGTAATCCCAGCTACTCGGGAGGCTGAGGCACGAGAATCACTTGAACTCGGGAGGCAGAGGTTGCAGTGAGCCAAGATC
Organism: Pongo pygmaeus; assembly: GCF_028885625.2. Lineage (NCBI taxonomy): Eukaryota > Metazoa > Chordata > Mammalia > Primates > Hominidae > Pongo > Pongo pygmaeus. The sequence continues at coordinate 102,594,435 of NC_072387.2, forward strand.
AGGCCCCTTCACTCCAGCCTGGGCAACAGAGCAAGACTCTGTCTCAAAAAATAAGAAGAAGAAGGAGAAGAAACCCTTTCTCTTCATTTGCACATAGTCATGGAATGAAGTGTAAAGGGAAGGGAACCATTAACTCATTTTTCATGTTTCTCTCCCCAGGCTTTTAAGGCATGTCTTGTGTTTGAGGCATTAGATTTCCACAGAAGAAGGTAGCTAAGAAAACTAATCTCCCTAATTCATATGTGCAACCACAAATATTTCTAAGAGAAAGAAAAGAGGCCATGCAACATCAATGCAATTGAGACTACCACAGTAGAGTGGAACCCTTTACTCCAGTTCTCCGTGGAATATACAATCAATCTAGGAATCCATCATATAGTGGCTTGATTTATCTGTTGAAAGCCACATGAAGTGATTTTTGCACCATTCATTTGCTTAGTCTATCAAAAGGTGCTATGTATCCAGGACAGCGTCTAGGATATGGTGGCTAAGAGACTAGACTCAAGACACAGACTGCCTCTGTGTAAGTCCAGGTCTGCAATTTACTGTGTAAATTTGGACAGCACTTCTCTGTACAGTACAATATTCTGTGCCTCCGTTTTTTCCTCTCTAAGATGAGGGTGCTCATAGTGCCTGCCTTATGGGATTGTTGTGTGGATTAAATGAGTTCTCATATGTTAAGTGTTTATGCCAATGCTGGCACATGAGAAGTTACATGTAAATATTAGCTTTTATTGTTATTATTGTTTGTACTTTGTCAATTACTCAAAAATCAACCCTTGTCAAAATATGGATAGTACATGTTTTCCACTGATGGATGTTGTAATCCTGAATTGGGGTACAAATTGGAAAGCGTAGAGCTCATCTCAAATGTCGATTAATTTGGCCAGTTTATCTATAATGATCACACAAAATCTTTATATTTCTAAGCCATGGCTCTTTACATGAAGGAAATTGTAATCCAGTAGTAGAAATAAATACAATAGATTTTAATAAAATGTGGGAGGTAGAAAGTGCTGAACAAAGGAATGTGCACAGCTGAATTGCAGCTGTCTTGCAAAGTTCTTACTCAGAGGAGATCTTCAGACTACAAGTTGAAAGATGTGTATGATTTTGATGAGTGGACATGGTTGAATAGTGTAGTTTGTTGTGGCTAAGTTGTTAGGTGTAATAGGAGATAAATGGATAAGCAGAATAGGACTAGATCAAGGACGGTGGGGGATCTTAAATGCCCCCACTGAGACTGGCATATCTGAAAAAAAGAGCCAAAGTGATTAAACAAAGGCAGAAGTGAAATGGGATTTAATTGTTAAAAATATAACACTGGCGATACCAGAAAGAATGTACTAGAAACTTTGGCAAAATATTCTAGTAAAACAGTACATGGAGGTCATGCTTTGAACTTCCCCATCGACCCTAAATACAGCACAATAATTATAAAATAAATAAATAATAAATATCAAATGTAGCCACGTTCAAAGACAAAGTAATACTCCATAGATCAGAAATGAAACAAAATCCCAGAGTCATGAGTGCTGTGGCATTAAAGCCCTGGACCAGACTCACTGACATCCAAAAGCAAGAAGAGTTACCTGTGGGGTAATGAGGATGAAAGGCCCCCGGACATGGAGAATGGAGGGAGCCAGATACACCGCATTCCAGCAACAGGCAAAGGGATCCAGGCTCCCCCGGAAGGAGCCTGAAAACAGCTGTGCTGCTGACTAAAACTTCACTTCATCCACTCCAAAATATATGCAAAGAAAAGATAAAACCACTTGGACTGAACTTGGTTCATATTAGTCTTTCTTTTAACAGTTTCGTGCAAGTAGAAGGGCCTTCAGTGAGCAATATAAAATGTATTATTGGATTTGAAACAGGGGAATAATGAACTCAAGATAGGTCCACAGAAAGAATACACCCAATAACACAAGGAAAACTAAAAGTAAGTAAAACAACCCAAAAAACTGTAGGGTTGGGAAGATAAAAAATCAGTTCCCTGCCAAAATAGAAGATGATAGAGGAATTGGAGAATATCTTTAAAATCAGAAAATTATGATCCCAAAAGTAATAAATTAATAACACCTATTATAAAAAGAATACTATATTATGAAACAAAATCAGACAGATATGAGTCAAGAGAATAAAAACAGAAAAATATCCCTCAGAAAACCAGGACATTTTTAAAGATGTAGTTATTAAAGTAAAAACAAAATTAAATGTTTATGATTAAACTTACTTCATTTCAGTCAAAGGGAAAACAGTAATTTAGAAGGTAATAAACGCATAATTCAAGTAGAATACAGCTAAGATAGGTTAGGTGCAGTGATTCATGCCTGTAATGCCAACATTCTGGGAGGCCAAGGCAGGAGGGTCACTTTGAGCTCAGGAGTTTGAGACCAGTCTGGGCAACAGAGAGACCTCATAGCTACAAAAAAAAAAAAAAAAGGAAAAGAAAAAGAAAAAAAATTAGCTTGTCATGGGCATGGTGGCACATGTTTGTAGTCCCAGCTACTTGGGAGGCTGAGGAGGGAGGATTGCTTGAGCCTGGGAGTTTGAGGCTGCAGTGAGCTGTGATTGCACTGCTGTACTCTGCCCTGGGTGACAGAGTAAGACCCTGTCTCAAGAAAAAAAAAAAAAAAAAATACTACCGCCAAGATGAAGAGGAAGGAGATTTTTATTTTAATGAAAGAGAATTTAAAAACAGAATGGAAAGAATAGTAGAAAAATAATATTAGAAGAATGAGGATTTTCCAAATGTCGAGAATGACATGGGGTTTCAGATTAAAAGTGCTCTCATTGGTCATTGTGCACATGTACCCTAAAACTTACAGTATAATTTAAAAAAAAGTGCATATCCAGTGCTGACCAGTATGAAACATAAACCTGTACCTGATATTAAATTTAAATGTAAAATACGATAAAGCAAAAGAAGGCCTATTTCATAATGAGATTAAGGAAGAGAACATTGAGAAGAAATAACACTTTTGAACACACAATTTTTTTTAAAATGAAGATTTACAAGAAATAGGAACATGTCCATGTATCTTTCTCAGATGATAAATCATGTAAAAAAAAAAAAAAGATCAACAAGGATACAATTTGATGTTAAACAACAGCAAATGATGAAATATAATTATAAAAACCTGAATTCTACAAATATAGAGTGTATATATTTTTAAAAGCATACATTGAATCTTAACAAAAATTGACCATATTATAGGTCAAAAATAAATATTACACATTTCAAAGATTAGTATCCTAAAGATCACATCTTTTGACAGTGGCAATTAGAGATCATCATCAACAGCCTCAAGGTAAAAATAATAATAATCATAGGTAGAAATCACATATTTGAAAATGAAAAAGACATTATTAAGTACTTAAAATCTAAATTTGTGTCAGCACATCTAAATTTGTTGCTCTAGATTTGGGAAATAATCTTTCAAGAGCTCATGACCTTCCCAGTTTGTGGAAGTATTTTGTTAATTACTTTTTCAATAATTTTCAATGATCGGAAATGATACCAAATTATGCTGGGTCAGTTTGGCTAATACAGAAGGCAAACATCAGTATGAAATTAGAAGTGTCAAACATTTTCTACAAAAGTTTAAGGAAAGGGAGCAGGAGTGGGCAGATAAAGTCATCCTGCTTTGATGCTGGTGTCATATTTGTGAAAGGAAAATGGGAAGCATTGGGTAGGAAAAGTCTCGGTGTATGGCACACCTTGAGAAAGCCCTCACTAGGCCAACGGGTTTCCCACAGGGTATTTGCTCAGTATCTCAATATTGGGTAAGAATATCTCAATATTGGGTAGGGTATTTTCTCAATATCTCAATATTGGGTAGGAAAAGTCTCAGTGTATGGCACACCTCTGAGAAAACCCTCGTCAGGCCAACGGGGTTTCCCACAGCATATTTGCTCAATATTTCAATATGGATCCTGCTTTGGGACAGAATGGCCCACCTCCTGTGCCTTTTCCATGTTCAGTCATTGGCTGGGAGCATCCTAAGGAAAGCACGGCTTCAATATCAAGATTTGGCAGATCTCAGAGGTGTGGCAGCTGGAGGCTGTCAGGGAATTCCACTGTTCTCATGAGGCCCTTGTTAGGAGGGTCAGTTGTCTTCATGTACACCACATGGACCCTTTATGCACAAGTCATGTTTTCTGTTGAACTTTACCATAGAGTGATAAGAAGGAAATAATTGAAAATGTTTATCTTGAGCAAAACAGGTAAAATATAGGTCAAATGTAAAAATAAAGTTTTGAAAGTCATTTTGAGAAAACTGCTGACAAGATTACTCAGGGGAGAAGCATAAATTGAAAAGATGGTAGGAATGGTTTGTTTATTTAACAAACGCAGGTCATTTATCATGTGTGAAACTGTCAAACACCATTCTAAGCACTTCACAAATATTAATTTATTTAATCTTCGTAGCCATTATTAAATATACATTTTTACAGATGAAGAAGCTAGGAGAGAGAGATTAGGTAATATGCTCAAGCTCACACAGCTAGTGAAACAAATAACAAAACCTCATAAAATAGCTATATTTTAAAGTCAAAGAAGAAAGAAAAGCCAGAAAATGAAACGGAAGGTGTATTAGGGTTCTCTAAAGGCACAAAACTAATAGGATAGATGTATATATGAAAGGTAATTTATTAAGGAATATTGACACACAATCACAAGGTGAAGTCCCACAATAGGGTATCTGCAAGCTGAGGAGCAGGGAAGCCAGTCCAAGTCCCAAAACCTCAAAAGTAGGGAAGCCAGCAGCGCAGCCTTCAGTCTATGGCCAAAAGCCTGACAGCCCTTGGCAAACCACTGGTGTAAGTCCAAGAGTCCAAAAGCTGAAGAACTTGGAATCTGATGTTCGAGGGCAGAAAGCCTCCAGCACGGGAGAAAGATTTAAGCGAGAAGATTCAGCAAGTCAAGTTCTCCCAAGTTCTCTTGCCTGCTTTATTCTAGCAGCACTGGCAGCTGATTTGATGGTGCCCACCCAGATTGAGGGTGGCATCTTCAAATCCACTGACTCAAATGTTAATCTCCTTTGGCAACACCCTCACAGACACACCCAGGAACAACATTTTGCATCCCTCAGTCCAATCAAGTTGACACTCAGTATTAACCGTCAGAGAAGGATAGTTAGAAAATTCAAAAGAGAATGAAGAGATACAGGCTTCTAGGAGTCAAAAGAAGAGAGAATTTTGAAGAAAAATGTGCAATCAAGTGCATCAACTCTTCAGAAAAAGGTCGAAGCAGAGACAACTATGGTATTGAGTTTAGTAGATCTTGAGTGACTTTCAAGAGATTGTAGATTAAAAAGAGAATGATGGGATAATATGTAGAGAAGAAAGACAGCTAAAATGGTTTGTTTTTGTTAGCATAAAAAGAAAATTAAGTGTGCTTGTGCGAAGAATGTAACATATTTAGTGAGGATTCAAAGGACATACCTCTCTATCCAGTCAAGAAATGAGACCTTAATTTGAAAAAGGAGATGGAATACTTTTCAAGTGAAGAAGGAATAAAAGAAGGAAGGAAGAAGGGAGGGAAAGACAGAGGAAGGATGAATGATGATACAACAGTGTTTGTGTGTGGTTTTAACTGATAGACAAGAGACATATTTCCTAATGGCCTTGTTTAATTACTCTAAATTACCTTGTCCCTCCTTCATTGAGAAGCTGATTTGATTCTCCCTATGTGGTAAGGCACTATTTAAAAATTAGTTCAAACAACTCCAATAAACAAGGATTTGTTAAAAAATAAAAATAAATTTTAAAAAACAAAGAAATGTTGAGATGCAAACTTACCTAGGTTCAATGGAATGTTTTCAAAAATTTTAATAAAGTAGGAAGTGGAAGACAATTCTTATAATTTAAGATACAAGAGTGGCTTGGAAACTAAAACTACTGAAAATATTTGAAATATTTATTCTGTGAAATTCAACAGTCAGTTAGAATAAAGACCTATTCTGCTCTGTATTCAAAGTGAAACACTGCATACTTTTCTCTCCAAAGTGAAATTGAGTATTTATAATTTCACTTGCCTTGATAAATTTCCAAGTCACAGATTCCTGCTGCTGTTTTTACTGTATTGCTGCACAATTTTAAGATAATTTTTGTCTCAATGTCAACTTTTTTCACTAACTAAACATTTAGCTGGGTCAAGGAAATAAACAATGAGCTAAAGAGTTGCCAAGAGGTATTGACACACTCACATGCATACATGTATATAAATGTACACATTCATTATACGTGTGTGTAACTTTGTGAGTGTATGTGTGTGAGTGTGTGTGTGGAGGGTGGCGGGGGAGTGGTGTATGAAGTGTCCTCACAAAGGAGGGACAATAGTAGTCATCCAGCCTAGTTGCAAGCAATAAAGGGATTCATCATTTGTAGAGAATTTTCAAACAGCAATAAGACCAAATAAAAGTAATTCTGCTTTTTGTTACCATGTGGTACCTATTCTACACAAAACAGTAATAACATACTCCTCCTAGAAAAAAAAACTCAGTCTAATTTTCAAACATGATCTGTGGTTACAGTTACATTTTAGTGTGTACATATATATGTACATAAGCACATTGTATTTTCTTATTTTGTAACAGCTTTATAGAGATATAATTCATATAGCATACAATTCACCCATTTAAAGTGTATCATTCAATGATTTTTGGTATTTACTACATTACTTTTTTTTAAACTTTGTAGTAGAAACATATATAACATAAAATTTGTCCTTCAACAATTTTAAGTGCACAATTTAGTGGCATTAATTAGATGACTATCATTTCATCTCATTATTTCATTTACTTTGATAAATAAAGCTGCAAATCAATATCCTCATATATACTTTCTGCAAGTGTTTGCAAAGAATAGAAAGCTCTCACCTGGGAGGGCTAGTGATAAGGATGAAGAGTGATAAAGACAAGAATGGGATACTCCTAGAGAGGAGCAACCCCAAGACACATAATTGTCAGATTCGCCAAGGTTGAAATGAAGGAAAAAGTGTTAAGGGCAGCCAGAGAGAAAGGTCAGGTTACCCACAAAGGGAAGCCCATCAGACTAACAGCAGATCTCTCGGCAGAAACCCTACAAGCCAGAAGAGAGTGGGGGCTGATATTCAACATTCTTAAAAAGAATTTTCAACCCAGAATTTCATATCCAGCCAAATCAAGCTTCATAAGTGAAAGAGAAATAAAATACTTTACATACAAGCAAATGCTGAGAGATTTTGTCATCACCAGGCCTGCCTTACAAGAGCTCCTGAAGGAAGCACTAAACATGGAATGGAACAACTGGTACCAGCCACTGCAAAAACATGCCAAATTGTAAAGACCATCGATGCTAGGAAGAAACTGCATCAACTAACAAGCAAAATAAACAGCTAACATCATAATGACAGAATCAAATTCACACATAACAATATTAACCTTAAATGTAAGTGGGCTAAATGCCCCAATTAAAAGACACAGACTGGCAAATTGGATAGTCAAGACCCATCAGTGTGCTGTATTCAGGAGACCCATCTCATGTGCAGACACACATAGACTCAAAATAAAGGGATGGAGGAAGATCTACGAAGCAAATGGAAAGCAAAAAAATCAGGGGTTGCAATCCTAGTCTCTGATAAAATAGACTTTAAACCAACGAAGATCAAAAATGGCAAGGAAAGCCATTACATAATGGTAAAGGCATCAATTCAACAAGGAGAGCTAATTATCCTAAAGATATATGCAACCAATACTGGAGCACCCAGATTCATAAAGCAAGTCCTTAGAAACCTACAAAGAGACTTAGACTCCCACACAATAATGATGGGAGACTTTAACACACCACTGTCAATATTAGACAGATGAACGAGACAGAAGGTTAACAAGGATATCCAGGACTTGAACTCAGCTCTGCACCAAGCTGACCTAATAGACATCTACAGAACTCTCCACCCCAAATCAACAGAATATACATTTTTCTCAGCACCACACCACACTTATTCCAAAATTGACCACATAATTGGAAGTAAAGTACTCCCTCAGCAAATGTGAAAGAACAGAAATCACAACAAACTTTCTCTCAGAACACAGTGCAATCAAATTAGAACTCAGGATTAAGAAACTCACTCAAAACCACACAACTTCATGGAAACTGAACCACCTGCTCCTGAATGACTACTGGGTACAGAACAAAATGAAGGCAGAAATAAAGATGTTCTTTGAAACCAATGAGAACAAAGACACAATGTACCAGAATCTCTGGGACACATTTAAAGCAGTGTGTGGAGGGAAATTTATAGCACTAAATGCACACAAGAGGAAGCAGAAAGATCTAAAATCGATACCCTAACATCACAATTAAAAGAACTAGAGAAGCAAGAGCAAACAAATTCAAAAGCTACCAGAAGGCAAGAAATAACTAAGATCAGAGCGGAACTGAAGGAGATAGAGACACAAAAAATCCCTTAAAAAAAACAATGAATCCAGGAGCTGGTTTTTTGAAAAGATCAACAAAATTGATAGACCGCTAGCAAGATTAATAAAGAAAAGAGAGAAGAATCAAATAGACGCAATAAAAAATGATAAAGAGGATATCACCACCGATCCCATAGAAATACAAACTACCATCAGAGAATACTATAAACGACTCTACATAAATAAACCAGAAAATCTAGAAGAAACAGATAAATTACTGGACACATACACCCTTCCAAGACTAAACCAGGAAGAAGTTGAATCCCTGAATAGACCAATAACAGGCTCTGAAATTGAGGCAATAATTAATAGCCTACCAACCAAAAAAAGTCCAGGACCAGATGGATTCACAGCTGAATTCTACCAGAGGTAAAAACAGGAGCTGGTACCATTCCTTCTGAAACTATTCCAATCAATAGAAAAAGAAAGAATCCTCCCTAACTCATCTTATGAGGCCAGCATCATCCTGATACTAAAGCCTGACAGACACACAACAAAAAAAGAGAATTTTAGACTAATAACCCTGATGAACAACAAAGCAGAAATCCTCAATAAAATACTGGCAAACTGTATCCAACAGCACATCAAAAAGCTTATCCACCATGATCAAGTCAGCTTCATCCCTGGGATGCAAGGTTGGTTTGATATACATGAATCAATAAACGTAATCCATCACATAAACGGAACTAATGACAAAAACCGTATGATTATCTCAATAGATGGAGAAAAGGCCTTTGGCAAAATTCAACAGCCTTTCATGATAAAAACTCTCAATAAAGTAGGTATTGATGGGACATATCTCAAAATAATAAGAGCTATTTAGGACAAACCCACAGCCAGTATCATAGTGAATGGGCAAAAACTGGAAGCACTCCCTTTGAAATCCAGCATAAGACAAGGATGCCCTCTCTCACTACTCCTATTCAACAGTGTTGGAAGTTCTGGCCAGGGCAATCAGGCAAAAGAAAGAGATAAAGGGTATTCCATTAGAAAAAGAGAAAGTCAAATTGTCCCTGTTTGCAGATGACAAGACTGTGTATTCAGAAAACCCCATCATCTCAGCCAAAAATCTCCATAAGCTGATAAGCAACTTCAGCAAAGTCTCGGGATACAAAATCAATGTGCAAAAATCACAAGCATTCCTATACACCAAAAACAGATAAACAGAGAACAAAATCATGAGTGAACTCCCATTCACAATTGCTACAAAGAGAATAAAATACCTAGGAATCCAACTTACAAGGGATGTGAAGGATCCCTTCAAGGAGAACTACAAACCACTGCTCAATGAAATAAAAAAGGACACAAACAAATGGAAGAACATTCCATGCTCATGCATATGAAGAATCAATATTGTGCAAATGACCATACTGCCCAAGGTAACTTACAGATTCAATGCCATTCCCATCAAGCTACCAATGACTTTCTTAACAGAATTGGAAAAAAATGCTTTAAATTTCATATGGAACCAAAAAAGAGCCCACATAGCCAAGAGAATCCTAAGCCAAAAGAACAAAACTGAAGGCATCATGCTACCTGACTTCAAACTATATTACAAGACTACAGTAACCAAAACAGCATGGTACTGGTAACAAAACAGATATATAGACCAATGGAACAGGACCAAGGCCGCATAAATAACACCACACATCTACAACAATCTGATCTTTGACAAACTTACAAAAACAAGAAATGGGGAAAGGATTCCCTATTTAATAAACAGTGCTGGGAAAACTGGCTAGCCATATGTAGAAAGCTGAAACTGGATCCCTTCCTTACACCTTATATAAAAATTAATTCAAGATGGATTAAAGACTTAAATGTTATACCTAAAACCATAAAAACCCTAAAAGAAAACCTAGGCAATACCATTCAGGATATAGGCATGGGCAAACACTTCATGACTCAAACAGCAAAAGCAATGGCAACAAAAGTCAAAATAGACAAATGAGATCTAATTAAAATAAAGACTTTCTGCACGGCAAAAGAAACTACCAGCAGAGTGAACAGGCAACCCAAACAGAATGGGAGAAAATTTTTGCAATCTACTCATCTGACAAAGGGCTAATGTCCAGAATCTACAAAGAACTTAGAAATAGCAGCCCCATCAAAAAGTGGGCAAAGGATATGAACAGACACTTCTCAAAGGAAGACATTTATGCAGCCAACAGACACATGAAAAAATGCTCATCATCACTGGTCATCAGAGAAATGCAAATCAAAACCACAGTGAGATACCATCTCACGCCAGTTAGAATGGCAGTCATTAAAAAGGCAGAAAACAACAGATGCTGGAGAGGATGTGGAGAAATAGGAACACTTTTACACTGTTGGTGGGACTGTAAACTAGTTCAACCATTGTGGAAGACAGTGTGGTGATTCCTCAAGAATCTAGAACTACAAATTCCATTTGACCCAGCCATCCCATTACTGGGTATATACCGAAAGGATTATAAATCATTCTACTATAAAGACACACACACTCGTATGTTTATTGCAGCACTGTTCACAATAGCAAAGACTTGGAACCAACCCAAATGTCCATCAGTGATAGACTGGGTAAAGAAAATGTGACACATATATACCATGGAATATTATGCAAACATAAAAAAGGATGAGTTCACGTCCTTTGCAGGGACACGGATGAAGCTGGAAACCACGATTCTCAGCGAACTATCACAAGGACAGAAAACCAAACACCGCATGTTCTCACTTATAGGTGGGAAGTGAACAATGAGAACACTTGGACACAGGGAGGGGAACATCACACATGGGTCCTTTCAGCGGGTGGAGGCCTGAGGGAGGGATAGCATTAGGAGAAATACCTAATGTAAATGACAAGTTGATGGGTGCAGCAAACCAACATGGCACATGTATACCTATGTAACCTGCACATTGTACACAAGTATCCTAGAACTTCAAGTGTAATTTAAAAAGTGGGGGAGCTGAAAATCCTTGGCATTTCCCAATGAGGAATTCCAGAAAGAGAAAAACATTACCAATCTTAGGGTAGGAAGATTCTCTAGTGCTAGAATAGAATGCCCAAATACCCTTACCATCCACCTTATTCAAAACAAGGAAAATGACAATCTACTTACTTTGTTTTTTTATTTAAATTTTCGGTTCTTACCCTTTTTATGATTGCCCTAACAATAGCTATCCAATGCTACAGCAGTCAGAAAATTATTTGTGTTTTTTTTTTATTTTTAAACCCAATCTCCACTACAGCATATTATAAATATGTTGGTTTTCTTTAACATTTCACAATAAATAACCCTCACATTTCTAACTTTTAATGAAAAATCAACGATATATAAAGGCTGTTATATTTTTAAAACATTTCTATTTTTGAATCTGTTGCTTTACATAATTTTGTTTAATTAATCGATTGGCTTCTTGGAGAAGCACATGAACCCTAAGAAATAAAATGTGTATAGATTCTGAGACCACAAAACTCACAAGTGTTTTGTAATAACACAGTAGAGCTAACCCGTAGGGTGCAACAACTCTCACTGAAGCACTTTGAGGTAGAAAGACCTTTATTCATTACTTTTAAAATGACAATACTACTACAGAGAAATTTTATAAAGCTTTTCTATCTTGGTTTCTGATTAAAGGATCAAAATGTCAAAGCTAATAATAATAATGAATGTTAATTTACCCATTAAACGTAAAACCTGTTTTTAAAAAATAATCATATAACTCAACACAAATTACCACTTTCCATAGAATTGATGATCACTTAATATATGAATTTATTCTCTGTTACTGTACCTTTGACTCCATCCCGATTAACCTGTTTCTTGATTTATTTCCTCATCTTTAAAATAAGATGATTCGGTTACATAATCATTAGGATCCCTTCCAGCTCAATAATTCTATGACAGTCCTTCTTTTAGTCTGTATTTTCTCTGTATTTCTTATACAAATAGTTTACTCTCCTTTGAAGGTACAGAAAGAAAATAGGTTTGGAGATCAGAAAAACCTCACCTTAAATTATGTTCTGCCACACACTAAATACAAATCTTTAAATATGCTATTTATACTTTCTGAGATCAGCTATTTCATTACTAAAAGGAAGATGAAAATAAAACTTACTTCTATTTTCAATGCCATGAAAATGCTTTGAATGTTCATTCAATATTTCAAATAGAGAGGGCATCTACTAAGTACCAGGCATTAAATATAAGAGATGATAGATAGATATAGACAGATAGATCAATAGATAGATAAAAGATATGTGAGGGATGATAGATAGATAGATGACAGATATATGATAGACGATAGATAGTAGAGATAATAGATATTTGACAGATGATAGATGGATAGATGATGGATATAGTTCATAGATAGATGATAGAGCAGAGTCTAGATTATGGAATGCATAGTAAGTATGAAATTCTTCCTTCTCCACTTTTCACTTTTCCCCCCATCATGCTTAGTAACTTTGATTACTAATTCCCTATCCCCAAGCAGTTTCATATTTTTCAATGCCAACAAGTCATATTGCTTTATGTATATTAGACTAAGCATGCTAAAAATGATGAGACACAGCAATGCTAAGGAGGAAGCATCTACCCCTTGGGAAACTGAGCATCATGAGGCCGAAGCATACTGGTTTTTTGTTTTTTGGGTATTTTTTTGTAGCTCAACCAAATTTCAATGAGACACAGTTTATAAATGTTTGTTTATGGATATTTGTTACGCAGCACAAGATGAAATATACTCTGCAATTCACAGTGGTGTAAAGGGCAGTTACACTTACTGCTCTGTTCATAATCGATACTAAATTGATACAGACAAATACAATGCTTTTTTCTGTTTCCAAGTTTGAACCAGCTATTGAATCATTTATATTTTTTCGTTGCTGGAAAATTAGATATTCTTCATATTGAGGATTTTTAGAATATTTGAGAAAGGAAAATTATTCAGTTTGCCATGTGTGATGATAACCTACACTGTAATTCAAGCAAATTTACTTCTCAGGATATAAAATTTCAAGGCATTCAGATAGGAATATTATCTCAGCTGTTTGTGGGATTTTCATATCTGTTTCTAATTTAACGTGTGTTTCATACTAGAGATGAAGTATGATTCTCTTGCTGTTATTTTTAATCTTTACAAACTAAAGCCTCCCTTTCAAATCAGGCTGTTGCAATTTTTCCTTTCATAGCATTAAAAAGTTTCTAACTTATGGTCATACAGTACATAAATCAAACAAAAATACCAAACACTCAAAATTTTAAGTCACGTGAATTTAATTATGAACACATATTGACTGTTGTAAGAAAAATCTAAATGTAGTTTTATGATTTGCAACAATTGTTCTAAGTAAATACCAGCATTACAATATGTAATATCCTAGATTCCTCATATTTTTCTTTATCTTGTCTCCAAGAAAGAGTGCATGAAATTGATCACAAACTGGTAAACTAGAAAAATCTTCAGAAAATATTTCCACTTTTCTTAGCAATCTGTTTGTATAATTAGCAAGTCTTATGATCAGACTGATTTTTTTTTCATTTAGTGAAACAAAACTCACTCTTAGAGACTGCTACCCCTCTCCTGAGGTAAATGAGGATATTTAGATGTTTTTGACAAATATGTAAGCGGGAAGGTAGCTGGCCTTATGGTTAATTTCACACACTCTGAAATGCCTGTTATCCAGAAAACATTCCTTTCATCCACTTAAAAATCTCACATAAAGCTTCTGGGTAACTTCAAACAAACACATATTAATATAAAATATTTATATGTTAAATTAGCAGACTTCTTTATGTATTTATTCACTCTAAATTATTTAATGCCTGCATAATTTAGATATTGTTCTTTACTCATTACCATAATAACACATAATCACTGATTGGATAAATAGGTCTCAATTTTTATAAAAAGATAGCAAGAAATGGTGCATGTGGCATCTGAAAATTTACATGGGAACAAGAAGAGGAAAGCAGCAATGTCTGAAAAATTATTTTAAAAGCACAAGACATTGAAAATAAAGTGTAAGCAAAATCAGTTGAAAAATGGGGAATGATAGGTATAAATGGGTAAAAAGTTTCAGAGGAGTGTTTTCTGTGGGTTTCCATCTTATAATTGTGATTCTTTAGCTCTTTACAAATGCCTGGGTTTGGCTGTTTGTGTTAATACTACCACGTCGTCAACCCTATCAAGGAAGCCACCTTGTTCTCTCCCTTCACACACACTGCTTTTTGAATGTCTATCAGTTGCTTTTCTCCTTTCTCTTTAACATTTCACTATAGATAAATGTGCATCCAAATAATCTGTGCTGTCAAGGAAGAGGGGAGAACACAAATAAAAATACAGATGAATCAGGTCTGATTCAAATTTTCCATTTCATTATATCATGTTGCTAGAATTTAAGACTATTCCTGTGAAGATATGTTAGCTAGTTCTCACCTTACTATCAATTCCAGTTTCAGAGAGATAGTAATAGCCCTAGATAGTCATATCATGACTAGATAACCACTCTTTTATTTTTCCATCCACAGAAGGTAAATATCTCAAAACAATGTACTTTGATCCAAGTATTCTGTTTGCATGTTCAAAGCTCCCAAACTTCTGACACACACAGCCTTCTTGCAGAAGCTATGGCCATGTAAAATAACTATACATGACTGTAAAATCATAGTTTTCAATCACTGGTATTCATTAAAGAATTTACATTAATAAACTGCCTTCTGAGAGCCCACGATGGGTATAACATTATGGTGCACGCTACATGGACTCTCCCCTTCTTGAGAATATGAAGGTCATTGTACAAGAACCAAACACAAACCCTTCCTTGGGTCATTTTTGCTCAAGTCAAACCCTAACTACACTGCATTTAAGATGCTTATTTGTGAGATAAAGGATGTCCCAGCAATTCATAAAATATGAAAGCTCTGCCCAAACAGCAAGTGTTCCATGTTATGGCAAAAGCATTCTTAAATCATTCTGAGTGTTACTTTCCACTAACGAACCCTGTGCAAATTGGAATTACCAACATTCCAGGATCTTGCTCCTGCTTTATAAATGAAGATAACAGATGGTTCAGAAAAGAAATAGATACAGCAAAGAATGATGCAAAGCTAAGTTGTGAAGGTCCCTATGGTTATCTAGAAGGCTCATTTCAATTTATGATAAAGCGAAGAGTCCTAAGCAATGAATGGTTTCTTCATTGATACAGAGTTTGTTAAGAGGAGAATAAGGGATTAACTTTTGATATTCTCAATTCTCAATAATAATACCTTAGGGTGTTGTTTGCTACCTTGATGGAAAGTCAAATTCTGCAACCCTAGAATAATATCTTTACTATCCTTTTAACCATTTTAAATTCCCTTAAATGATGACCTTCTCACCTCTATATTGTTGTGTCTACAGATATTACGAATGAGAATGTAAGACCATTTCAAAATTTACAAAATTCTCCCTAATCATTCTTGGTTTCTAGATGTTACTAAAATAAAAAAGAAAACTAGCTTTTTGGGTTAACAAATTAGGTATAAAATGTATTCTATATACATTCTATATAACAAAATATGTTTGTGTATGTGTGTGTGTAGTGTGTGTGTATAACATTGTTATGCAACCCATGACTATGTGAACATGTGTGCTTGTATATATTTATACAGTCTACCTACATATACCTATAGATATATATACATATCTATATTTATACAGACATTTTGGTCGACCACAGATTGCATATACGACTGGTTCCATGAGATTTTAATGGAGCTGAAAAATTCGTATCACCTGGTGGCATCTTAGCTGTTGTAACATCTTAGCACAGCACATTACCCATGTGTTTGTGGCGATGCTGGTATAAACAAGCCTACCCTACTGCCAGTCATATAAAAGTATAGCACATACAATTATCTACAGTACATAATATTTGATAATAATAAATGACTATATTACTGGTTTGAGGGTTTAATACACTATACTTTTTATTGTTATTTTAGAGTGTACTCCTTCAATTTTTTTTTACAGTTAATCCTTCAGGAGTTATTCCAGAAGAGGGCATTGTTATTATAAAAGGTGACAGCTTCCTGTGTATTCTTGCCCCTGAAGACCTTCCAGTGGGACAGGATGTAGAGATGGAAGGCAGTGATATTGATGATCCTGATTTTGTGTAGGTCTAGGCTAATGTGCATGTTTTACATTTTTAAATGTTACTTATAAAATATTAAGAATAGAAAAAATTTTATTGAATAAGGATATGAAGAAAATATTTTGTACAACTGTACAATGTGTTTTAAGCTTAGCATTGTTACAAAAGGGTCAAAAAGTTTAAAAACTTTAAACATGTATAAAGTTAAAAAGTTAGAGTAAGCTATGGTTATTATTGAAGAAAATATATTTTTATAAATTTAGTTTAGCCTAAGTTTATAGCATTTATGAAGTCTACAGTAGTGTACAATCATGTCCTAGGCTTTCACATTCATTCATTACTCATTCACCTATTCACCCAGAGCAATTTCCAGTCCTGCAAAGCTCCATTAATAATAAGTGCCCTACACCGGTGTACCATTTTTTATTGTACCTTTACTATGTTGAGACGTATTTAGATGCACAAATACTTACCATTGTGTTACAATTGCCTACAGTATTCAGTATAGTCACATGCTATGCAGTTTTGCAGGCTAGGAGCAATAGCCTAGGTAGGCTATAGTATCTAGGTTTGTGTAAGTATATTCATGACATTCACACAACGATTACATTGCCTAATGACATATTTCTCAGAACCTGTTCCCATCACTAAGCAATGCAGGAATATGTCTTTTTTTTGTATGTGTATTTATTTGTTTATTTATGTTTATTATACTTTAAGTTCTAGGGTACATGTGCACAACGTGATCATGCTGCTATAAAGACACATGCACACATACAATTATTGCAGCACTACTCACAATAGCAAAGACTTGGAACCAACCCAAATGTCCAAAAATGATAGACTGGATTAAGAAAATGTGGCACATATACACCATGGAATACTATGCTGAGAATGATAGTTTCCAGCTTCATCCATGTCCCTACAAAGGACATGAACTCATCATTTTTTATGGCTGCAAACTATCGCAAGGACAAAAAACCAAACACCGCATGTTCTCACTCATAGGTGGGAATTGAACAATGAGAACACTTGGACACAGGAAGGGGAACATCACACACCAGGACTATGTCTATTTAAAATACCTGCAAACCACTTTCAAAATAGCTTTTAACATACATATCCTTCTTTAAATATTGCTATGAACATTGCAAAGTTTCACAGAACTGACAAAATGAATGCAGTTCAAAAGCTTTCATGTCCACGTGGCAAATGGCATGCAACATTTTTACTGAGGTATTTGGAACTTGAAGCTAATGATTAATCCTGCAAAGAATTTCTTGGAATGTAGGCTGGAATAGTCTAAATTTTGGACCCATTCCCCCAAATTTTAAGTACCTTAGGAAAATGGAAAAGGAAATGCTGTCATTTGTTTGTTTAACTTGGCTAGAATTATTTTGTAATCACTTTCCTCAATAAGTTATTTTTTAAGCAAATACAAATGATATGTTTTAGAGCCAACCCAAAAGTAGCACTCAATAGAGGAACATACTTTTGAATTTAATCAGTGGTTAAATGTTTTATAAAAATCATGCTGATTTGAACTCTGTATCAATAGCATACCACTGACTATTACACCCTATCTGCAGATCTCAAAGCATAAATTCACCAACCTCAAAAGATAGGGCCTACTTTCTTGCCTCAAGAAATCAGACTAGCACAGGGGATTCTGTAAAATTTTAATTTTGTAAATTTTCCATGTCAGAAATTCCATAAACTCTCTTGGGAGCCTAATTCCCTTTGCAACTCAGTTCTGTCTTTTACATGATATCTACTTCTCATGTTGGAGAATTACTATAGAAATCTCTTGCTCTAGTCTCCTCGAAATAATTATTTATCACCTAAGGTCTTGTATTAACAGCTTCATCTTCACTAATTTTATATATCCCACTAATTTTATATATCCCTAGACTTGTAACTTTTTCTCAGAGGTTTTATTTTCCATTCTTTTGATTATGTTCACTTACTTTCATCTGAAAAGAGTAACGATTCTCTAATTTGTATTTTAAAAGGCTAACATCTACATGTCTCAAACTGATAAGCGGATGATGGGTATTATATGGCACAAGCTAAATCATGTATTGTTTCTCTTTACAATGATTTGCTTAGAATCATGGAGACATCACACTTCGCTTCTCCCCCAGAAAGTAACCTATTTTTCTCAGAATTATGTAACCTAGATCAGTACAAGGCAGCTCAAAGAATTTTCTGAATGGAATGCCAGTGTTGAGTTTTAAAGAGAAAATTAAGTTATGGTGTAGATGACTGGCGTAAAACTCAGATTCTCCTAACTGAGAAGTAAACTATTGCTGGGCACAAAGATTTTCTCTAATCCACAGGGATTCTTCACAACAATCAGCTAGTAGTATGTAGATTACTTATATGAAGCATCGTATAGAATATTTAAGGTTAAACAAAATATTGTTGTCCTGTAATATTTAGTGCTAAGGCAGACCTCTTCTAGAGCCCTTGGATGACAAAACTTGCATTTATTCTATTAAGAGGCAGCAAGCACCGTGGTAATAAACAGGCTTCAGCATCAATATGTCTGGGTTTGAGAAAGAACTCTTTCATTTATTGGTTGTGAGTAAAAAGGCATCTTACAGGTAGACCTCAAATAATGCCGGTTTGGTTCCAGACCACAACAATAAAGCAAGTATCACAATAAAGTGAGTCATAAGATCTTTTCGGTTTCCTCATGCATATAAAAATTATATTTACACTAGTCTATTAAAGGTGAAAGAGCATTATGTCTAAAAAACAATGCATACACTTTAATTGGAAAAATTCTTTGTTGCTAAAAAATGCTAACCATCATCTGAGTCTTTAGGGAGTCATCAACTTGTTGCTGGTGGAGGGTCTTGCCTCCATTTGATGGCAGCTAACTAATCAGAGTGGAAGTTGCTGAAGGTTGGCGTGGCTGTGGCAATTTCTTAAAATGAGACAACAGTGAAGTCTGCCACACCACGTCATTCTTCCTTTCATGAAATATTTCTCTACAGCATATGGTGCTGTTTCACAGCATTTTACCCTCAGTAGAACTTCTTTCAAAATTGAAATCAATCTTCTCAAACCTTGCTGCTGCTTTATCAACTAAGTTTATGTAATATTCTACATCTTTTGTTACCATTTCAACAAAGTTCACAGCATCTCTCCCAAGAGTAGATTCTATTTCCAAAACCCACTTTATTTGCTCATCCATATGAAGCAACTCCTCATCCATTCAAGTTTTATCATGAGATTGCAGCAATTTAGCTACATTTTCAGATTCTAATTCTACTTCTCTTATTTTGACCACATCTGTGGTTATTTTCTCCACTGAAATTCTGAATCCTTGAAAGTCATCCATGAAGGTTGGAATCAACTTCTTCCAAATTCCTGTCAAAGTTGACATTTTGACCTTTATCCATGAATCACAAATGTTATTAACAGCATTTAGAATGTTAAGTCCTTTCCAGAAGATTTTCTATTTACTTTTCCGGATCCATTAGAGCAATCGCTATCTATGGCAGCTACAGCCTTACAAAATATATTTCTTAAATAAGAAGACTTGAAAATCGAAATAACTCAGGCTGCAGAATGGATATTGCATCAGCAGGCATGAAAACATTAATCTCCTTGTACATCTTCTTCAGAGCTCTTTGGTGACTAGGTCAATGGGAAGTAATATTTTGAAAGAAATCTTTTTAAAATTTAATTTTTTTGAGAAAGGGTCTCATTCTGTCACCCTGGCTGGAGTGCACTGGCATGATCGTGCCTCACTGCAGCCTCAACCGTCTGAACTCAAGCAATCCTTCCACTTCAGCCTCCCAAGTAGCTGGGACTACAGGTACACACAACCATGCCTGACTAAATTATTTTTTTTTTGTAGAGATCAGGACTCACTTTGTTTCCTATGTTGCTCTCAAGCTCCTGGGTTCAAGTGATACTCCCAGCTTGGTCTCCCAAAGTGCTGGGAATACAGGCATGAGACACTGTGCCCATTCAGGTTCTTTTTTTTCTGAGCAGTAGGTCTTAACAGTGGGCTTAAAATATTCAACAAATCATACTGTAAACAGACATGCTGTCATACAGGCTTTGTTGTTCCATTTACAAAGCACTGGCAGAGTAAATTTAGCATAATTGTTAAGGGCCTTAGGATTTTTGGAATGGTAAATGAGCTTTGGCTTTAAGTCACCAGCTGCATTATCCCCTAACAAGAGAGTCAGCCTGTCCTTTGAAACTTTGAAGCCAGGCTAGCTCTCTAGCTCTCTAGCTTTCATAGTTCTCTAGCTATGAAAGTCCTAGATGGCATCTTCTTCCAATAGAAGGCTGTTTTGTTTCCATTGAAAATCTATTGTTTATTGTAACAACACTCATCAAAAATAGCTTCATCTTCTAGATAACTTGCTGCAGCTTCTCCATCAGCAATTGCTGCTTCAACCTTGCACTTTTATGTTACGGAGATGGCTTCTTTACTTATATCTCATGAACCAACATCTGCTAGCTTCAAACTTTTCTTCTAAAACTTTCCCACTGCTTTCATCCCTCATAGAACTTAAAAGCATTAAGGCCTTGCTCTGGATTTGACTTTGGGTAGAGAGAATGTCATAGCTTCTATTCAGACTACCCAACGTTTTCTACCTCAGCAATATGACTGTTTCACTTTCTTTTCATTGTGTGTTCACTGGAGTAGCACTTTCAATTTCCTTCAAGGACTTTTCCTTTGAATTCACAACTTGGCTTACTGGTGCAGGCAGCCTAGATTCTGGCCTATCATAGCTTTCAACTTGCCTTCCTCACTAAGCTAAATCATTTATAGCTTTTGATTTAAAATGAGAAACGTATAATTCATCCTTTCAATGAAGCACCTAGAGGATATTGTAGGGTTATTAATTAGCCTATTTTCAGTATTGTTGTGTCTCAGAAAATAGGGAAGCCTGAGGAGAGGGATATGGGGGAATGGCCGGTTAGTGGAGCAGTCAGTGCACACACGACTCTTAATTAAGTTCACTGTCTTATGTGGGTGCAGTTCATGGTGCTCTAAAACAATTACACCAGTAACATCAAAGACCACTGATCACAGATCACCATAACAGGTGTCATAATGAAAAAGTTGGAAAGATGGCAAGGATTGCTAAAATTTTACAAGGACACACAAAGTGAACACATGCTGTTGGGGAATTGGCACTGATAGACTTGCTGGATGCAAGGTGACCACAAAACTTCAGTTAGTAAAAACACAAAATATCTGTGAAGTACATTAAAGTGCAGTGCAATAAAATGTACTACATTTTGTCCAGTCTCAGTCTCCTCCTCTGTTCAATAGAGACAATTATAATTCTTCATAAGTTTGGTGTAAGATTAAGAGGGAAATATACAGAAAGTGTTTAGCATAATATCTGAAATTTACCAAGCACCATATAAAGATTTTGCTATTATACTTTTACATTTACAATATCATCGTTTAACTTTGTGCAATAGTAGAGAGCTTGTTTGCCAATAATTCACTTACCTAAAACCAGAATCTAATAATCTGAGGCACCATAGAAATTATTTTAATAAAGAAAACAAAAAAGAGACATATTTAAAAATCAAATTATATATTATGGTTGATGGCCATCTGTGTAGCTTGTTCATAATATTAGTTTATGGAGAAGAATGAATACCTTTTTAGCTATGCTTTGAAATCTGAGGTAGATTATCAAAATCAAGATCAGAGTCAGCTTTCAAGTTGCCACTGCTTGACTGTACTCTCAGTTTGAGGCAAGATTCCTTGCGTTATTCTTCTGGTATTTGTTGGCTTCGTATCATTTTGCCTCCTTGTCAAAATTCAGTGTTGGCTGCAGGAAAGCAACCAGCATTTGTTTCTTCTGGCAAAAAGAAGTGGCAGGGGAGTGACTGGGAACGTTGTTTATACAATAGCTTGGCATTAGCGAACATTTTTGATCTTTAGGTTTTTATCCCAATAAAAACCATAAGGGAAGTTGCACATAGTAAGAATGATTTACTTCACTGTTAAATTGGAATAGTAACACAATTTTTAAAAGACACAGTGCGACTGACACTCTTTAAAGGCTGTATGACTAACACGCCTTTAGGTACGTTAATATCCAACACTGGATGGTTTGTTTGGCTTTTTCTTCCTGAGTAAATATGCCAGGTATGAAAATTAAATGGACAATTGATTTAAAATGTGAAAGCACTGGTCCATGTAAATGTATGTCATGTCAACATATTGAAATTATTGATAATTTAAGTTTTTATATAGGGATTGTATAGATTGATTAGTTATATGAATAAGTGTGTCACTTATTAGTTGGCACCAACTCAGGGTCACAGGAAGAAGTCTAACATTTCCAACAGTACATACCCAGTTCTACTACACCATATATAATCTTTAAAAGGAAAAATAAAACATTTCTAGACATGTACAGCACAAGTTTTATTACAAACATCCCAATTTTTTATATCTGAGGTGATTTGTTTCCATAGATTTTGTAATGCTTTGGAAGAGAATTTACTTTCTCTTTAAGAAACTTAAACACACAAGACTATGCGCATTCACACACACACATAGCACAACAGCTTCTTAGTTTGATAGATTCTTTAGTTTCTTTATTTAGAAACATACAATGTACCCAAGTAATAGCAGACAGTTCTATGCATAGGTACATATCAATTACATTTTCCTTATATTTGGTTGGTGTTAGAGTTGTGATCATGATGGTGCTGGTGCTGGTGGGGATTTCTAAGTGAATTGCTTTCAAGCTCACATCTGAGTACATGAAGGTTTAATTATAAAGGGTCTCAAATATTTAGCAAGTATCTATGACACTCAAATTATGGCTGACTTAATACAAAATAAACAAGATGATTTTTTTCTAAATAACATTGATTTGAAATATTTACCCTGAGATGTATACAACAGAATCAACCAATCAGTAAAAATGCAGCTCTAGAACATAAAATGTCTCTCATGTTACTTGATATTTAATTTGGGGCATTTTCCATCTTTTATATATTACAAAATTTTGACACTTTATTTTTAAAACTTTTCCTTTTGGCTACTTTTTAGCAGTATAATCAACAGCATTTCCCCCAAAAAACTTGCCCTTGAAATTGTTACCTATTTAACTCCAATATTACTGGAAGAGGCTTAAATGAGACCATATTTTACCTGTAGCCAGTGCATTCTTCTAAGGAAAGAGAAGATACTAGGAGTTCAGTATTCTCCCCTACACATTATTCTATTATGATTACACATTAATAATTCCCAAAATATCAAACCAGGAGGTAGACCACATGAGTTTGGGGACTAGTTTTTCTAGCATCTGTTACCACAGCAAAATTCATTTTGCTTCATTTTGCCTCAGTTCCCTGACCTATGAAATGTTCAGAAGAATGGACAGTTACTCTCTATTAAATTATTACGTATGAAAGAATCTTAAATACATTCAACATATGTTTATTTAACACCTGTGATATACCAGATGTGATTCTAGGTTCTGGGGATGCATCAGTGAACAAAAATAAATAATGTTTCCCTCTTTTGGAGCTTAACTCTGATAGGTTAGATTGACAATAAAGAAAAATATATAAAACAATGCCAGGTGGCAGTAACTGCTATGAAAGCAATAGCGCAAGGAGGTAAAGGTGATGAGAATGAGGCTGCTATATTTTAGGGAGACAGATCAAAGACTCCATGAAGAGAGGATATTTTAGCAGAGATAACCAATGAAGTTCCCACTTCATTGGAGCAGAGAACACAAAAGAAGACATAAAGGAGAGCCTGCCAGGAAGAACAATCCCCAAATACAAAATCTTGAGGCAAGAAAAAGTTTTTTGTATTAGAGAAAGAGTGAGGGGTCAACGTGGATGAAGCAAGTAATCAGAGGAGAAAATTGTGAGCAGATCAGGGCAGAGTAATAGTCATAGCCTAATTACACAGGCTTTGCAGACTTTGGAATTTTTTTTCTATATATGATCTGACACCAGTGGAATACTATAAGCAGGAAAGTTACAGGAGTTATAGTTGTATGTATCGAAAAATGTTCTGGCAGAAGTGTTGAGAACAGACTATACAAAGACAGTAGAAGCCAATCAATGGTGGTGGCCAGGACTCCTGTGGCTGTACAAGGGGTGGGGGTGTGGGGATAGTGGTGTGGTTTGGGGCATATTTGCAAGGCAGAGCCAATACAATGCACGGCAGATTGAATGTGCAATATGAGAGAAGGTAAAAATTCACTTCAAGGCTTGGAACCGAGTCACTATTGAGTTGAGCTGCCATTTTCTGAAATGAGGACATAGGGGAAAAACAGTTTTGGAGATGGAAATCAAGAATTTGGCTTTGCACCTATCAATTTGAAATAACTATTAAACATCCAGTTGGAGATGTTGAATAAATGGTGGGAAATAAAACCCTAGGGTTCTGGGGAAAGATCAGAGCTATAAATATAATTGGGGAGTCATTTGCCCATGAAGGGTATTTAAAGCCACAGGACCAGATGAGTTCAAGTCATTAATGAAAGTTGATAGAGAAGGCCAAAGACTAGATTCTGAAATGTATCCAAATTGCTCACATTCAAGAGGAATACATTTTCTCAATGTGTCTGTTATACATAATTTTCATTCTGTTTTACTTCATTATGGCATAGCCATAAAAGTAAAGTGACAATTAGAAGGGCTATTGGATAGGTCATGGAACTCAGCCATGTAACTCTGGGTCTGTTGGTAACCAGATCCATAGACTTGAGCTATATGATTTCCCCCCTTGGGTTTCAGTTGCACTGTCTATAAATTACAGTAATGAATATTGTTGGCTGTTTGAGCAGGGGGAATGAAAGAAAAGAGGAAAACTAGCACTAGGGGTTTTGAGATTTGTTAGTTGCCTGGTGGGAAAGTTACTCATCTCGGAAAGATTTAGCTACATTGAGCATAGCCTGTGTGGTCTGTCATGATCTGAGACTCTTTTGCAACTGTTCCTGAATAGCACTGGCTTCTTCATTTTCACCTTACTTTCACTTAATTGTATTGTTCTATAACTTAGTCAGTGATGGTTTGGTTTCAAAAATTAGAAACTCTCTGAAAGTACCTTGAAAACAGTATATATTGGGAATTCCAGAGTATCTTGCAAAACTCAGGGCACATAGTGCTTCCAGGCCTTCTGAGGGACAGAACCAAGAATGGAAGGCTTTTAGTCTCATCCTGGTTTCCTCTTCTCTAATTACACATAGTCTGCCCTGACTCTGCCAACATGTGCCTTGAATCTCTGAAATATGTAAACTCCATGTCCAGTTTCTACAGATAATTGACCCTGTCTCTGTATGTCCCAATTTCAAATTCCTCGGTGAGAGATCTGGATTCAATCAATCTACCCTCTAACAGTGATGTTCTCTAAATCAGTTGCCCACTCCCGGTCTAGAAACCTATAACCAAAAATTGGTTGGTTCACCTAGTACCTGCTTGAAGGATTCTAATATTAAGGTTAGAAGCTTAAGGTTGGAAGAACAATGCTATCCCTAAAAAGATCCAGTATAGAAAATAAAAATAAATTACTGGTTCTAAATTATCATACTTATTTTTAATTATTCAGACCCATTCTCCTCCCCCTACCACTTCCCACACATACACAAACTTTCAAATGCTATTACAATGAAGCAGCAAATATGAATATGTTGTTCTTCAGCAGGAAAAAGTAGTATAAATCTACAATTCCAATTGCCTAGAATGCTAAAACATCAGTATCCTTTCAAATATTTTGGTTTGGGTACATGCTTTTTTGATTTTTTAAGTCCTTCATCAGAACTATATGTTACTATGACATTAAGACTTAGTAAAGTATAGCTTTTTGTTTACATAGCCTTCAAAGTTTTAAGGCTGTGTCTATAAGATGCCTACTCAATTGATTAAAATATCAGCATCAATCAATCAAACTA
This sequence comes from Pongo pygmaeus, assembly GCF_028885625.2. NCBI lineage: Eukaryota > Metazoa > Chordata > Mammalia > Primates > Hominidae > Pongo > Pongo pygmaeus. The sequence goes on from NC_072387.2 coordinate 102,620,933, forward strand.
TTTGGTTTACTGTACAGAATTTTGACCATATTTAATCTTTGAAAAATTAATCAGAATTATTATCATAGGTATCCAATTTCATAAACTCTTCTAGTATTCATTGATGCTTCTTTGGAAATTTTATTTTCTAAGCCAACATATTTATTTCTTCTTGGGGCTCTCTTGAAGTCATAAAAGTATACCGTTTCACTGAAGGTCTGAGAAACAGGGCTAAAATTGACTCCAAGAAACAAACAGTTTTAGTATCCTTTATGCCCACTGAGTCTTTCAAACCACGTTAGTTAATCATAAGTCACTCAGAAGAACAAGGTTTTAATGAAAAGGAATATTTTGGCCTTTTTAATTTGTCTCTTAAATATTCTGAATGAAAAAATAAACCTTGTGGCAGCAGGACATTTTGGTTAGAAACTAGCATTTCTACAAAAGTTTCCACCTGGGTAATGGGTAATGGATGGACATCTTGCCTAAATTGCATTTTTTTTTTTTTTTTTTTTTTTTGAGACGGAGTCTCACTCTGTCACCTAGGCTGGAGTGCAGTGGTGCGATCTTGGCTCACTGCAGTCTCTGCCTTCTGGGTTCAAGCGATTCTCCTGCCTCAGCCTCCTGAGTAGCTGGGATTACAGGCACCCATCACTGCACCTGGCTAATTTTTGTCTTTAGTAAAGATGGGGTTCACCACATTGGCCAGGCTGGTCTCGAACTCCTGACCTCAGGTGATTCACCTGCTTCGGCCTCCCAGAGTGCTGGTATGCTGGTATTACAGGCATGAGCCACCACAACTGGCCCACATTTTGAAATTTATTCAAAACCTTTTAGTTACTTATGTCACATGCTTTATAAATAATTCTTTATTAAAACTAAAAGCCTTTAACCTAAGTAAAAAGAGGATAAGAAACAATGCTTTTCTTATAGATAGGTCCTTCTGCAGGGAAGGAGTTATCCCTTATTACCGAGGAAAGCTGTAAAAGATGGAGATGAATAATCTGATTGTTGGAAGTAGGGTCTAACAGCTGGTATAACGTAAACAAACTGCAGGTATTGAAAGAGTACAGGTTTCCAGTCCATTTAGTTTTTTGCAAAATATCTGGCTCCCGTATTCTTTAATCAGATGGGCTCATGCCTGGCAGAGAAGTTTCTTGGCTGTATTTTTGCAGAAGATCTGTAGGAAATGAATTGAGAAACTTGACAGGAACAGCTTGAGGTATTTGATGAATAATAGAGAACTTCCACCATTCAAGTGTCTGACTAGAACAGAATGAGAAGTATTAGGAACTTGGAAAAAAGGAAAGATTGATTTAAAAATAATACACTGCCCTAATCCACTGGCAAATACAGTTCTTTCTAAAGCACTGTAGACAGTTCACATACTGAAAGAGATTAAATTAGATTTTCATAGACTTATTTGGACTGTCTTCCCTGTTGTTGGTAACTTGCTGCTTCCTTCAACCCATCAAAAATAAAACTACAAAAGGGAAAAATAAAACCTTGCATAGAAAGTACCAGTGTTTTAAGGGTATGTTTCTTACATATGTGAGGTGCAATTCATTTCGCATTCTCACCCTATGAAAAGTGATTTAGTTAACTCCTTCCATACTTGTAGTTTCATACCCTATTGACTGAGAAATTCATTAAAAATCTTACTTACCAAACCTGTTACAGCATAGCAAAAATTTTGAAATACATAGGATGTTTCCTTCTCATTTCTACATAGAAGATACCTAGCGCATACTTAGAATGATTTGACTTATATTACTTTCATACAATGTTCTATATGTGGACTTCATAAGCACCGAAAGAATTTTTAAATTCCAGCCTGCTGTCAAAAAGAATGAAGAAATTGACCCTACAAAACAAAAGGAAAATAAGTTTGGGCTAACTTCACCAAACTTTAATTCCCTCATTAATAAAATGAAGCTGTTTGACTAGATGAACTGTAAAACATCTTTCAGCTCTAATAGTCTGTGTATCTAAATTACTTTTTGTGAATAAAGTTTTAAGCATCCATTGATTTTTTTCACTTAAGTCATATGTTTTTCTAGTTTTCACTAGGAGTCAGAGTATTATCATTCAGATGTATTCCCCTGGGGTAGGTATGTGTTGGCAAAGAAAACAAAGATTTAATACAATTCAGAACATGTGGTACAGTGTTGTTTACTATTTTATTTGGGGGGGTAGAGGAGGAATTTTTTAGATTATAATTTTCAAAACTATGCTTAAATTCAGTGGACACTTTTTAGTTCTAATTTGATGTCAACTCTGAGCAACTTTCAACATGACTGCCTCCTTTCTTGTTAGGAAAAAAAAATATTTTTTCTGACACTAACCTCATGGCTTTTCTTCTAGCTATTCACTACTTTCCTAATCTCCATTACATGTCCATACCCCATTTTTTGTTGTTCTATCCAACACCCTCTTCTCTGCTTCCTCTCTGAACATCTCACTAATACCCAATTACTATCTACTAATGAATGCTCAAATCGATATCCCCACCCAACCCTATTTCACTTTTGAGAGACAAACCAGTATATCCAACTGCCTAGTGCCTGTCTCTTTTGGTCTCAGAACCACAAAACACAGCATGTGTAAAACTAAATTTATGCCCTATGGACCCAGACCCCAGCCTGCTCTTTCTCTCTTACCTCTTTGTCAGTTAATTTTGCCATCAACCTTTTAATCCGTAAATCAGTCATAAAGACACCAGCTTCTCCTTCAATTTCACATTTAAGCAATGATTACATACAATAAAATGTATCTTCAGAAATATGTCTCAAACCTGTCAGGTTTTGTTGTTGTTATTTTCCATGTCCACAACCATCATCTTTGAATTGCATCTTGTTCACAGCCCTTCTCCTGTGAAACCCCATTCTTCATTCCTCACTCTCAATATCAAAATGCAAATCTGATCATATCACTCTTAAACTCCTTTAGTTGTCTGCCATTAACCTTAGGATAAATCTGTATTTTTGACAAAACTTACAACGCCTTTGTTATCTGACCTTCACTAACCCTCCTGCTTCCCTCTCCCTTGTCCCACCTCAAACTTGATATTATTGCTAGGCTGAATTTCTTTCAGTTCCCTAAATACATCATTTCTTTCAATTTTCTGGAGGCTTTTCTGCAGGTTCTTCCTTCTACCTAGAACACTTATTTTCCTCTTTTTCAATTCTCGGCTGAGCTAGTAAATAAATATCCTAAAATATGTTGAGTAATTTGTATACACAGTCTTATTCTAAACACTACACATTATTAACTTGTTTGATTCTCATTACTTTCCTATTAATTATCATCATCACTATTTTCCAATGAGGAGTCTGAAAAACAGTGAGGAAACTACTTAAGATCAGAAAAGCAGAAATTGGGAAAGTCAACATTTGACTCTTGACTCCAGAGCCAATGATCTAGAGACGTATGCTTAAAAGTCATTTTCTATATTAAGACTTGAGCTTTCTCTGCCCCACCACCCTTAACCCAGACTAAGGCGAATATTCCTGACACAAATCCTGACATTGTGTCCACTGTTTCCATGACCAAAGCATTTGTATGTGGAGTCACTGCCTTTGAACTATCTTTTCCTGCCAAACTATATAGATCTCACAGGCAGGAATTAACATTTGTTAAATGAATGAATGAACAAAAGAAAACTATTAATGCTCTGCATTCTATTTAGCATTTGTTAAAGATTTCTAGGACTTCAGGCAAATATTTTATCTGTATTCCTACTACTTCCTTTTCACAATTTGTGAAATTAGAATTATGCAGGCATTTCCTCTTAAGAACAGCCAATTCATAATCATGTGTATACTTCGCAAGTCAACATATTCATCTCAATGGTCCCAAGGAGTTGGAAATGGTCTCCAGTCCTCTTTTTTCTGCTACTCCTCAGTAGCACCTGGCTGTGCTTATGCAACACTGAGCAATGTCTATCAGAGGCAGAGAATCCTCTTTGCAACAAGCAGCTGGTGCAGCTGACATTGGAAGCCTGGATTTTCCTTTATCTTCTGTGTTGCTTTCTCAGCATTTGCCACAGGATGCATTTCCTCATAAACCAGTATTTTTAAAAATAAATACACTTGTATTCCTCAGCTGGCCCACAAATGCATATTTATCAGAAGACTGACACCATTCAAAGGAAATAGCCAAATGTTATTTCTTTAAATAAAGAGTTTCTATGTATCAGTTAACTTTTGTGCTCTTTTAGAAACACAGCCACCACCTTAGATACATGTTCCTATGACAAAATTAATTCCGTGATCAAAACAAAAGTTTAGAAATGAGCTCACAAAAGATGTTATTGTAAGCCAGAGATTTTGTATTGCCCTTCAAAGAATACCCATAAATACAAGAAAAAAAAATGGGAGAGAATAAACTGAGATTTATGAGTGGGTATTTTCAGGAAGGAATGCGATTACCGGAAAGGCAGTATTTTAGTATGTATTACAGAAATCTCATCGACTCTGGGGCTGGATCAAACAAGCACTGTACGACTTCGGACACATTATTTAGCCTCTTGTTATTTTTTATCTGTAAAATATTAATTACCTCAAATAATTATTACAAAGGTTAAATACTTTAAGTGTACGTAATACATAGGAAAAGTTAGATATTAATTTTATTAACATTAATATTATCTGTCAAATTATAACTATACAAGTATTTTTTTCAAAGTAAAATTTATGGACTAGGTAAAATGACTATCATGGAAATATTTATCTAGCCCTGAGTGTATGGCAATAATTAGTCAAAACTATTTCTAAACATTCTCTCATTTACTCCTCACAATAGCTCTCTCTCTGAGGTAAGGACTATTATTGTTCCCATTTTAGGTGAAGTAATTGAAATAAAGAGCAGTATCTAAGTTGATAAAATCCTGACTTAACCCCCAAAACTCTGAAGATAAAATATCTTCACCTCGTTACCGGTAAATGACCAGGATACATGTGGCTAATATGAAGTCCAAGACAAGGAACAGGGAGCTTGACAGAAACTGAAGTTAGCTGTAACCCCAGAGTGATTTCAAATTTCCCACCAATATTTAATCTTTAAGAGGGTGGACATAAAATGAGAATTAAAGCATTTGTCTCTGTTGTTTCCCAAGGCAATAGCATCACCTACTTGGATAAAGTACCTGTATTTTTACCAGCAAAGGAGAAATAAATTAATGATTTGAAAAGCTTGATTTCCTTAAACTCCGCAAAAAAGAAGTAAATGTATCTTATGGAAATCAAAATTTTGAGAACAATGTAAAACTCTTACGGATCTTATCTTGGGTTTTGTCATAGTGGAAACTGTTCAGCAGATAATCAAAATTCAGAAAATAATTGTTTTCATTAAAAAGCATTACTTGAAGGGAAGTTGGATTCTTTGTAGTAAGCACTTTTTGAGAAAGTGTGAAAAAAAAATCATGAGTGCCACAGAAGATACTACCAGGTCTCTTGGCATTTTTTTCCACTAAAGGATTAAAAAAGATGAGCACATTTAGTAAAACGGACAAAAATGACCTCCAAATGGAAATAACTATATTTTTTCACTTTCAAGTAGAACTGTCATTTCAAAGATATTGCTGTCACTTAAATTGAAAAGTAAAGTATTAAAATATTCCTACAAAAACAGGTGAACCAGGTGCATAGGAAATATGGTTGGCTACAACAAACCTATCAGACAGCTGTGGCAAATAAAGCATTCTTTCTAAATGTCAGTTCCTGTGTAATATTTTAGTTTCTTTCAGATGACATAATGTATATGAAATGACTTGGGAAAATACAAAGGACCATATAAATACAACTTATCAGTGTAATTATTTGGATTCAGCTGATTTGCTATAATATAATTTAATGAAAGTAAAAAGAATATGCTTAGAAATTTACATGAAAGCTTGAGTGACCAGGAAAAGAAATGCTCCCAAAAGGATTTAAATATCATAGAATGTACTACCATGTTCATTATATCTGTTTAGTATTAATGACCGATTAACAATGAGAAAATGTACTAAAGCAAAATCCCCTTTAAAATATGTAAGCCCTGCCAAAAGTGTCATTGACATTGAAAAACTCATATTGAAGTTTAACAAGATGTGTTCACTAGCATTGCAATTAAAAAATACAGTGAGATTAATAAACCATACACAGAACTCAACACTGAATTATAGTAATAGCACAATATATTAAAGATACCTATGTATATGTGAGAAAATATTCTAAGTATTCTACATCCCAATCCTGTTAAAACACTACCTAATACAGACATCAAATTTACTTCTTTCCCCCAATTCCATTATATTTCTGTATATGACAATACCACTTATCTCAATACCAAATCAATTTCCCCAGACCAGCATCAAGCTTATCTTACTCTTTTTTCACTTTTTTCCCCTTTACTGATGATTTGTTTTTCTTTGAATTTCTATTTACCCATCCCATCCTACCTATACCCTCTATGTTGTACTCTCATTTCCTCTCATCAGAGGTGGCTGGAGATGACCTCCTTAAAATTCTTCTTCCTGATGCTGAAGTTAAAGTTCTTAAATCCTACATTCTAAAACTTCATTTGCTTCCTCAAAACTCTGTTTGGGATGTTTTCCATTTCCTCTTATCACCTTACACCGGTCTACCCACTGCTCTCATTCCACCTACCTAGTCAGTAGTAGTCATCCCTGTATATGAAACACCCTCTTCTTCTCTCTAGAAGCCGACATTCTGACTGTTCAGCAGATGACAGGAGTTTTCCTAAGCTGACCCCTTACCCCAGGGCCACCTTTCCAAACTCAGTCCTGATGATTTCTGCTTTCTGTGAAGTCATTCCTGGCTCTTTCTAGCTTCAGTCATCTTTGCTGCTCCCAGATTTTCAAAGACATTTCCCTTTTCTTGCTTGCTATAGTTTCGTGGGAAGCCCTGTAGACTGGCTACCCAGAATGGAAGCTTAGTGGAAGACAACATAATTCTTATATCCTGGAATGTATGCATTGCTCAAGCATTTGTGTTAAGTAGCAGGAAAGTAGGAAATAAAAGGAGATAAAAGTGTATATGGCCTCTTCCTTTCTACCGTTTTTTACTACATATATTAACGTATCAGTAAAGTGAATCCTGTAATTTTAAATCAATGTCTTACTTTAAATCTAAATAGCAAATGCCTTTTGAAAAAAAAAAACCTTCTCATCTTCCGGCATAATATGCATATACTTCTAAAAAAAATTGCTCCTTATAGTAAACAATCTACAAGCCTCTGCCCACAATTACATTTATCTGGAAGAAAAAATAAATAAAATTTTCATTAATAGTTCGTATATTCCAATATATTTTCTAAGGCATGACTTTAAAAAAGCAAGGAAATTTTCTGAATGTTTTACTGTTAAGAAACTTTTGACTCCATTCTTGTCCAAGGTGAAATAAAATTTTAAAAATTTTCTTTCTTAAATTGGTTAACACATCAGACAGACTGTATAATTTAGGCATATAATTTTACTTGGGGAACTAAAAAGTCTCCTGGAAAGGGAATTTGAAGTTCTCTTAATCTCTATGATTTTTGATCAAATATACATTGCCTTATTCCCGAGAAGACCCCTTCTCCAGATGTAATCACAGCACGATCCGTGTGCCTGAGCTTTCTTCCTGTCTGAGGTTTCAGTTGAAGTCAAAAGGCATTAAGAATGAAGGATTTAGACAGTAAGACATTTCATAATTTATGGTGCATATAAATATACATTTACTTTTTAAGGACACCAAAGGTATTCCTAAAATTTTACATGTACTAGAGATTGAAGTCAATGTAAAGATACATATAATGTACATGTAATAAAAATAAAGACAAGGGTGGTACACAATTTTGAAAGCATCAAAAAATGCAAATGTTATTAATTCAATGCCCGTTATGATGGTCACTTTCATAAGTCCAGGTGGCATTTTCCAAGTGTATTAAGTGCCAAAGTATCTCCAAGTTATGAAGAATATATATCACTGCATATGCTGCATAACATGAATTATATACTTGTTAGGGTATCAACTGCAGCCTTAATATAGTATGTGTATCAAATGAATACTGAACAGAGTACAAAAGTGCTGTCTACTGAGAATTTTATATATGAATTATTTAATTCATTATATTCTCTTAACTCTATTCTTCTCTCTGATTCTCCTCACTATACTATGTTTATGGGTATTCTTTCATTGTTCTTTATATGTCCTTGTAAAAGGTATATGATCTTAATTACATGTATTCTGATTACATATAAATGGAATTATGCTATAGATCGCATTCTGTTTCATAGCCTTTTTACTCAATGTTATGTTTTTCATACTTATTCATGATGCTACAAATACATAAAATCTATTGATTATAAAACAGCATAGTTTTCTTCGGAATACATTTTTCATTTCTCATCTCTCCATTCTTTCATGAAGGACTTAGAGTGCTTCCAGCATCTTGCCATGACAGACAATGCTCCAGTGAATATTTTCATGCATATTTTTGTAGAAAACAGAATTCTAAGATGACCTTCCATGCCCTTGTGTAAATCTCTTCCACTTGAATATGGGCAAGACTTGTGAACATGATGAGATTTCACTCCTGTGGTTAGATTACATTACCAGGCAGAAGGGAAGATATTTTGCATAGGTAGTTCAGGCCCCAAGTAAGTTCATTTTGAATTACTCAAAAGGGAGATTATTCTGGGAGGGCCTTACTTAATAGGGAGAATGCCCTCCAAAGAGGAACGTGGTCTTTCTTGAAGAACAATTCTCTTGGCCTTGAAAAACCCAAGTTGCCATGAGTTCGGCAGCTGTGAGCAAACAAATTCTGCCAACAACGACATAAGCTTGGCAAATAACCCTGAGTCTCAGATAAGATCACAGCCCCAGACAACATATAAATTGCTGCCTTGTGAGAAACTAAGAAGAGGACCTAAGACAAGCCCAGACTTCTGACCCACACAAACTGTGAGATAATAAACCTGTGTTGTTTCAAGCCATCAAAGTAATAGTAATTTGTTCCATGACAATAGAAAATTAGTATATCCTGTTGGAAATGTTTGAGAATCTCCCTAAAATATATATCCCAAGGGACAGAATTTTGGGGTCATTAGGTACATGTATACTTAGTTTTACCATAAGGGTGTACAATTCCTAGATTCCAACATCAATGCCTACACTTTAATTTTTTACCAGCATTAACATATCTCATTAATATATTGCATTTCACTTGTGAGTTTGGGCAAGTTTCATTTGCTTGTTTTTTGTCCTTATTACTTTGAGTTTCTTCTTCTAGGGGCTGGCTAATTGTTCATATCCTATGCCCTTTAACAAGGCTTATTGACTTTCATTGCCATTCTGCAGGAGTTTTGGGCGATATTCTAATCCTCATTAATCATAGACATTTCAAGTATCTTTTCCCTGTCATCTACCCACTAATATTTTCTAGTTAACTTGGAGGTAAATCCTTGCTTTTCACGTCACAGAATTCTTTAATATTTTTCTTAAAAGTTTGGAAAGTATTATTTTGAGAGTGGAGGTTATCATTTGAGTAAAAGTCTTTGTAGATTTAATAAGTCTGGGGTCTTATCCATCTAAAAATCATGTGGGGGAGAGAGAAAGGAGACAGGAGACAGATTTAGGAATGACACAGGAGGAATGCAAAGAGAAAGACAGATAGCATTCTGCTTCTGATCTTCAGAGTAGGATTTTGCATCCAGACAGAAAGCTTTCAAGACATCACTTTTGAAAGACGATTTTTTAAAAGTATATCCTTGTGGCTATCATTTAACATATAAGTGGCTAATCCTGATGATATAGACTCAGAACTTTCCCCAAGTGTAGCAAAAATATTTCTGGACATTATTCATGAAGTTGGAAGGAGACGATAACCTAGAAGAAAATCTTACAACTTTCCAACCTGAGAGATGTTGGAAAAGAAGGAGAGATAGAGATCAGGCAGGTCAGGCATGTCTTCACGTTTTCCAGTTCTGAGCTAACTGAGATGGCAGTGAGGGGGAGGAATTTCTCTGGCTCCATTCGCAATTTGGGATCCTGGGACCAGGCTGCTTTGCAGGTACACCCATGCCAACCTGAGTTACTGCTGAGACAGCAGGCACAGCTTGCATCATCTTTTTACTTTTCTAAAGTGCCTTTGGTTCCTTGATGACATCATCGGAAGCTACAGTAGCTGAAAGCCCTGACTGGGAAGTCAATAGAGCCTCTGTAGCACTTACACAGAACACACCGCCAGGACTAAAACTAGATGGAAGAGAGCCAGAAATGACAAGGGTTGGAGTCAACCGGGAGTGCCAGGAGCCTCAACAAAGAGAGAAAAAGAGAAGAGTCCAAGTTCCACCAAACATTTCCAGATGAAAGGACACATGAGATACTAAGGGAGCTACAAGTTACCACACCTAAGTATTTCAGTCCTTCCCCTGTTACCTCAGGATCCATACATTACACACACCTCCAACCAGGTAGGCAAAGCATAGAGAAAGAAACAGGGGAAGCTCACATCTGGAAGACTGAGTATTCCTGTCCAGTCATCCAGACCAAAAGAAGCTGAGCACCACCAAACCAGACTGTTTCAATTAAATTCTATCTGTCCATCCCACCTCACCCTATCTCCAAACCAGATGCTGGCAATTCAGAAAGACGACTAGGTAGGTTACACAAAATAAAGAAGCTGCTCCCCCACCACACCCCACACACTGGCGCGGCAGTGTGCCTTAAACATTCCATGCTGTTTTGTGTAAATTTGAAGGGACTCAGAGATTGTGACCACTTAGGGTTAAAAACATTTTTGTTTTTACTTGGTTATTTTAAGTTAGCTATTCATATCAATGTCTTCTTTCTTCAAGTCAGTTAAATAATACTTGAAACTTCCAGATGTTTCACCCTATGTTGACATGTTTACCCAATTATATGCAAAACATCTGGCTGGCTGGCTATATTTCGCACTTGTTCACTGTATGTTTGATGTGATATAGACTCAAACAAACATTTAGAAACATCACCATATAATCCAATGCAGCTGCAGATCATTGAATGCCACCTCGGATCTCCTGGACTTCCATTTGCCTTGTGACATCCTTTAGTGGAACATGAGCATACACCATAGGAAAATTAAGCTCAAGTCCACTATGAGAAGGATCCCAGGGTTCTGCTGGTACATTGAAAAAGTTAGCATAGTGTTCCACTTCACATTCAAAGATGTCCACTAAAATTTCATAAGCACAGCATACTGGACAGACAGAGTGGCATAATAAACACTGGAGACTCCAAAAGGTAGGAGGGTAGAAGGGAGTTGGGGGATGAAATACTGCCTATTGGATACAATGCACACTATTCAGGTGATGGATACACTAAAAGCTTAGACTTCACCACCACGCAATACGTCCATGTAACACAACTGCACTTGTATCCCTAAATCCATAAATATAAACCATTTTTAAAAATGAAATAAAATGCACCCTCCCGAGACATTTACTGTGGCAGATGTACTATGCAGAGCCACCTTCTCATACGGCAAAGAATCTAAGTTAGGAATGGAAACAGATGTAATGTATGTCTACGCAAAGCACTGCAGCCATGCTCTCAAGAGACTGGGAATGCCCATATGTCCTCAAGATCTATGTTCAGAAGACTGAAAGAGAATTGTCACATTGCCACAATACATTTTCTGAAGCAGAAATCATTTTACTTAAGATATCTGATGTGAGAGACCAAAGGTATTTCTGGAAGATGAGTTTGTTCAGATACAACAAGTTACTGCCATAAAGGTGACAAATCAAATATCATAAAGTATTATTTCCAATTAAGACATGTTTAAGTTTTATCAGAAGGTATTCAGACAGACTCACTACAGAAATCATTAAAGATTCATTTACTGTTTTCTGAATTGCTGAATGTGGACATGGAGTTAAATCTCAAATTTATTATTATGAAATATTTGTTTAACCAGAGTGTGGTTTCTGCAGAACAAAAAGCATATGACAGCCCCCTTATCTTCTATTAGTCAAAACAGAATAAAATTATCAGCGGAGAGATTTTAATCCCACAGTATTTTTATCCATTGCTGTCTCTAGAACTAAATATCTTTGAGAAATTAATGCAAATATAAACGGCATTCAAATGCAAAAAAAGTGTATATAAAATATTTTAGGACTTTAAATTCTAAATGGATAACTCACAGCTGTCTATCAATCGTTAGAGTCAAATCTCTATTATTTGCATTTATTTCATATCTTCATGATTCTTTTAAATAAAGAAAATATTGAGGAAAAGAAAACTACCAAAAGTAGATAGAGAAAAGATTGCTAAGCAGTATAAAAGTAGTGCAAAATCTTCCTGTCAAATTAATTTTCAAAACTTTTAAGTTATTTTTATGTCCTCCCTCTATTGCAAGTTACCATTTTTGGGTCAATCCAAGGTATAAAGAAAACGAGTCATGCTGGTACTTGGAGCATTAAGGTTAATGTCAAAAACAAGTCAAGAAAATTCAAACTGAGACTTTCATGACCTCATAACTACCAGAGGAGCCACTGTTTCTAACTGAATATGCAACTGACGCTCCAAATTTGATTAATGATGCGTGCTTGCATAAACGTCCCTGGCTATATCATAATTCCTATTTTATGTCTTAAATCTAATTAATCATTTTCCACATTGCTTTTTCGTGTTTTGTGCGTAGGTTAAGAATGATCTATCATAGCCAAAAATAAATTGAAATAGGATGTGCTGGAAATATTTGATGCATATCCTTGGATCCTACAAAATTCACTTTACAATATGCTTTTACATTTCCAGATTTTTTTCCTATAGGAGAGTTCAGGGGCTTGGTTCACATGATTACCCAGTCAAAAGCTCATACCTCCATCTTCGTTCTGAACTATCAGTGATCCCGAAGTTAAAGATGTTTCTGAATATTACCTCAAAAGAGACACACCAGAATTTTTCCTTGCTTTCATATGTCTTTTATTTCCAGAATAATAATGAGAATAAACCACATTCAGAAAGCCAAGTCTATATTTAAATGTTCAGAACACTGAAAAGCATGGGATTTTTTTAAAAAAGCTTTATATTATAAAGGAGTTGTATTTATGGAGAATTATTAGAAGCCACTCTTTCAAGATGATTTCATTTTGGCCACACTTGGCATCCTATGAAATGGGAAAAAATTTAAATTATTTTTTAACTTAAAAGACGTTAGACTATGAAATAATAAGAAATTTGAATTCTCCAAGTATCAACCACAGATAATTTTTAAAATGTGGTTAATCTGTTTTAGGGTAAATTGGAAAAGAGTTCTGTCAGAAAAGTAGAACATATTTAACTTGGAGAAAGAAAAACTGCCTTTTTATTTTTAAATAATAGTTTTCTGTTTCAGAGCAGTGGTACTTGGCTGTTTCAAAGTAGATCTGTTTGATTACAAATCCAACGAAAATGTTCTGAGAACAGTAACTTGTTTGCTCTAGGTTTAGAACTTGATGCAAGCCCCATTTGGCTGGTGAAAGCTTACTTTCACAAAGATTTTGTGTTAGCAAATAACACTCGGAAATGATCCCAGTGAGAAAATTATACAAAGTCGTATTCATGGCTAGGCCTGGCTTGAATCAGTAAAATGATAAAATCAAATTCCTGTTACCCTGTATTAGGTGTGTAGATTTTAATTACTCCAAATTAGGAGAAATTATCATTCTTGCACTTGAAGAGACCTATTTTAATAAAACATGAATCTTTTCATGCTACTTTAAATTATTTTATACTTGAACCACATGTATCATACTGAGTTTATTCCAAAAGAAAATTATTTAAATCATATTTCTTGTTCCATAATACTTTATTACAACATTACTCCCATTTTCAGATTGTAAACTCCATTAACTAAGAATCCTGCTCTTACACATCTTAATATTCGAAGAAGTTATCAGGATTATTGGACAGTTTTCAGTGCTTATTCAATTATTAAGTTACTCTATTCGCAGTCTTTGTACGAAGACATCGAAGACATCATAGAATCATAGAGGCAAAGACTTTAATAGTCTTGACTCTTTGAGTTGCAAGAAACAAAAAGCATTAGCTCAAGCAAATAAAGAATATATTGATTCCATGTGATAGAAAAGCCCACAAAGATGTCTGACTTCAGGTGTGTCTGGATCCAGCAGCTCCAATAATGTTATCTGAGCTCTCTCTGTATTTCTAAGATGTGATTCTCTTTCCTTGTTGATTGCCTTCCCATTTGCAGTGGTTTCTTCCATGTGGCCAAGTAAGGTGGTCATAAATAGCATCAGTAAATTACCCTTACAATTTATGTGCACAAAGTAATGATGATTGTGTTTTTGAGACCTGAGCAGAAAAGTACTCTGATTGGCCTTATTTAAAACATGCACTCATCCCTAAATCCATTAATGTACAGGTATATGGGCTTACCAATCATATATGTTCTTTATTAAAGCACTCCGAGGATTTATTCATTCTATTTTTTTCAATGAAAAAACTGAGGCCAGGAAATGAATGACTTAAAGAATGTCACAAAGTAAGTTAGTAGCATATTTAGACAATGCTAAAATAATTTTAATGATGGGCTAGATAAAAAAATAGGATCTCAAAAGGATATAGGAGGAGATCATTAGTATTTAACTATATTGACATACACATGTTTAAAACGTTAACATACATAAACATAAAGCTCAAAGAAACTGTGAGTTTTCAAAGATCAACTTGGCGTTTGTCTGCCTGTATTGCTTAAGGAATTCTTCTTGAGTTTGGCATTAATTTGGGCATCCACAAAGATGGAAGAACTAAAAACTAGAACACAAATTCTACAAACTCAGTGGAGTAACTTTCCAACCAGATATGTAATGGATTTCCTGGGGATTACTGAAATAAAAATATTTTTCTTTGTATTTCTAATATTTTTTAAAACTTCTTACTAATCTTTTTAAAATAGACTATTGCTATTACAAGGTTTTTAAGAAAGGAGTTACTGTATCTTAATGTACTCATTATCACCTTGGTGAAAATGCTCCTTACTGCAGTTAAGAAGTCTACACATTTTAGAACCTGCTCATTCCTCTTGGTACCCCTTGACTCCCTTACCTCCTCATTTACTCCAACCCAAATTTCCCATGGCTTGGAGGATGCAAAGTGGCTTCCAAAAATATCCACAATTTTAGCCTGGCGTGGTGGCTCACACCTGTAATCCCCGCACTTTGGGAGACCAAGGTGGGCAGATCACTTGAGGTCAGGAGTTCGAGACCAGCCTGGCCAACATGGTAAAACCCTGTCTCTAATAAAAATACAAAAATTATCTGGGCATGGTAGCAGGTGCCTATAATCCCAGCTACTTGGAAGGCTGAGGCAGAAGAATCACTTGAACCCAGGAGGTGGAGTTGCAGTGAGCTGAGACTGTGCCAATGCACTTCAGCCTGGGTGACAGAGTGAGACTGCGTCTCAAAACAAACAAAACAAAATAAAAAAATGCTCACAATTTAGCACAGTGAGATACATCTAACAATGAAGTAGAGACTACTGGAAATTAAAATAAAAGCTGGGTTTTAGTTAATATATAAAATGCATTCCTTTGAAACCTAGCATCTTTGAGAGAGGTCAGATAGATATTTCAATTTGAGCTTTTCAGAAGCCAACAGAAAGGAGTCTAGATTACTTACTTATATGATTCACAGCATCTATATAAGTAAAAGGAAACCAGCTGTCCCCTGTGACTAATGTAATAGGGTGAACACAACCTCCTAAGAAGTTGAACAATATGCAAGGTGATAGCATAACATCCAAGCAGATTTCAGATAAATAAATTGATATAGAGTCAAAGTGTTGTCATCCAAATACCTAGTTCTCTGATGATCTGTTTAACTGTGGAATAGATTTTAGAAAATCTGCACAAATAGATAATATATATATTCTTCACTCACTTGTTCATTAAATTCATTCATTCTTTGAAAAATTGATATTTTTCTTTATTCTCTGCACTGTGAACTATGGCAATAAAAAGATACAGCAGTCCCTGTTCTATTTTAAACTGATTGTGTTGGAGCTGATACAGATACTATTCACATTTTTATAATGCAATGTTATTTGTATTTTATTGTAACACTTATCATGGAAATACACGGTATTATGGGACATTATTGCAGAAAATGCTAAGCTAGACAAGGAGATCACAGACAGCCTCATAGGTTGGCAAGGGTAAAAGATGAGAGAGGGAAGGTGATGATTGTTCCAAGCACAGGGAATAGCATGTGACTATAAAACTTTAACATAATTAAAGGAAATTTAGTATATCCGTAAGAGTTAACGTTAGAGGGACAGGCAGGAACAAGATTATAGAAGGCTTTGTAAAACATAAGAAGTTTGGATTTCATCCAAAGATCAATAGAAATCACTGAAGGATGTTAAGTAGTAGGACAATATAATCTGATTTGAATTTTTGTTGCCCTAGCTCAGAAGTCAGGAAAGCACCAATAATGGTCTGGATTAGGGTAATGGCAGTAGGACTGGACAGGTGTGGATAGATTCAAGAGACAGAAAACAAATTTAGTGAGACTCAGTGATTGATTGGAGAGGAGGAATAGGAAGATTTCACTTCCTGGCAGCTAATAAATGAAAAACACTTTGTCTATTAACACAATACCTAATTCATGAAAGAAAACCTTGTCATTTATTCACAAGATAATTATTTTTATTTTCTCTTTCAATTGTAAGAAAAAGCTTTGCATATTTTACCCCAACATGTTAACAAATGGTAATGTATAAGATTTTAAAAGCGGAACTGAAGTTACCACTGTTTTATCCCAATGGATATTGTTACACAATTCATCCAAAAATTGCTTCTACTAACTCTGACTTCCAAAGTCATATTAAGGGGAAAGTTACTCACAAGCATCAGTAACATGTATCTAGATAGAAATTATAAAGTTAGACTATAATCAAGTACTTTCCCACAGAGTCAAAGGACAAGGAGAGTTCAATAAATACTTCAAAAAATCAATACAATTCCTAATAGATTGCTTCACAGGTTGACAAAGAGTGTGGCAGTGATGAATACGAGAATATCTCTTCCTAACGTCTAATGTCTGTTCTCCCACATGCAATGTTGGCCTGAGAGACCCCAAATTACAAACTATAAAAAAGAAAATGTACATGTATTTTAGAGAAAATGTATAAAGAGATAATTGGTATCTAATTTGAAGCTATCTCTTTGGAAAGTGAAGTGACTGTACTGCTGATCCAGCCACTAAGGGCCATAGCGTAAAGTTGGTTAAAGGGTAAAAGTTGACAAGAATCGAACTAACCATTCAGAACAAAAGACAGGGAATCTTCCTTGGCACAACTTCTATTGTTAGATTTTTAAATCAACTGTATTTATTAGTCATGACTAAAAGATGAGAATAAGAAAAAATCTTGCCCCTGTCAATTTCTTATCTCTTGAGCTTGGTTTGTAAAGCTGAGAAAATAATCTTAATGTCAACCAAGAGTTGAGCCTCCACATTTTTACTCACCAAATGAATATCTCGGGTAATCTGTTTTTATTTTCAGATTTATTACCAAATTATACCCTCCCACATGAATAATTTTTTCAAAGCCTAGGTTCTTATTTTAATATTGTTTTCCTAAACACAGTTGCATTAATACAATTTTATATAAATTCATAAATATGATTGTATAATGTGTAATTATTATTATATTCTAATTTTGATGTTTCTTTTTGACTTCGATACCACATCTTTTATTTTACTACTTACCTTCCTTCACTCAGGTAAAATTCTTCAGATTTCTTCTATCCTTAAATAATAATATGCATGCATCAACAGAGATCATCTTTCTTTTGTAAAAATGGAAACATGTTTTTCTGTATCTTGATTTTCTCAGTCAACAGCAACTTAAGGAAAGCTCTCCAAATTAACCTGGTTGGCTCCTATTCATTATTTTTAATGACTGCATAATATTTCATACTATTATTATATCATAATTTTTAGAATTTCACTACTGAAGGATATGAACTTTGTATTCTGTAGTGGTTTATGTTTTAATTTGTTGTCACTGTGTAACATATTGCAACAAACATGTTTGTAAAGAGATCCTTATTTCATAGTACTTCTATTTCTATGAAATATTTTCTAACTGATTCACATAGTTAACCTAGTTAACATATATTTTAAAATATATAGAATATTTAGTATCATGAGACTCTTAAAGCTCAAATGCTCAACATCTTCACCAGAAATAAGATCCATTACACCCCTCTTGCCTGTATCCCCATCAGCAATATGTGTACCTTGTGTATGTTATTGTAAATCTGATTGATATGAAATGCTGTGGTAACTAATTTTCACTTCCCTAAATTACAGTGAGTCTGAACATTTTTGTCATATATTGTATTCTGTGATACCTGGATAGGTTCTCATATGAATTTCCTCTTCATGTCTCTTCACCACTTTTTATTGAATCGCTTGACTTTTTTTTGTCAATTGCAGGGATGATTTTTATTTTTACATCTTTCCTCTGCAGTGAAATATTTTCCAAAATCACTTTTGTTTATCAGCTTTGTTTAAGTATAATTGGACATACAAAAGTTTTTAGTGTTTGTATTTTCATATAGAATATCTTTTTTATAGCTTATTTTTTCTAGTTTTATTCAATATTGTCCTCTCATCACTAGACTCTACATGTGTTCTTCAAAATTTTCTTGCAGGATTTTTATTGTTTACATTTTTACATAAAGTTGTATTCCATCTGGAATTTGTTTCTAAATATTATGCAAGATTAGGATCCAAATTTATTTTCTTCCAGATGGATAGTCAATTGTTCCAGAACCAGTCATTTAAAGATTCATCTAACAACAACAACAAAAAAATCATCTTATTCTCACTAGCCTAAAATAGAATTTTATTTATTAAGTTGTCAAAACACATGGGTATTTAATTCTGTACCACTTGTCTGTTTATGATATATAAATTTGGTTATACTGGTTATACAGTATGCTCAGATACCCAATAAGGCACTTCTCTAATCTTGTTTTGGTTTTTTGTGTGCTTTCTCAACAATATTTATGCAGTTATTTCCCTAATGACATTCTTGCATACAATTATTAAAGAGATTTAAGAGTAATGTAAAAGACTATAATTTTTAATGATATATATGCCAACTTAATATTTATGGACATTATAGAACTGATCATTGTAGAGAGGCATATAAGACACCTGGATGCTCAAATGAAAGAAATATAGTCTGTATGAGAAAATGGAAATGATAATGAAAACTACTGTTATTCCAAATCTCTTTTGGAAAGTAAGTCCACAACATCTAGCAAGTAAATAATGGAATGTCCAGAAACAGAAAAGGCCTTAAAAGGAGAAAAGTAATAACTAAATATAATTAATTAAATACAGAGAAAATTTTTTCTAGAAATATTAAAAGGTTTCATCAAGTTCTAAGAAAATTGATGGGGAAAGAAATTCATATACCTAGGCACATTATGGAAGAGACCTGATATCTAAGGTAAAAAGAAAATCTTGCAAGCTTCCAGACTAAATGATATAATTATTTACAGTTGTAAAATAATCAGACAGATAATAACTTCCTACTTGTTTCACTGGAAGTTAGAATACACCAAAATAGCATCTGTAGATCTGAGAGAAAGGAAATACACTCCAAGATATACCAACCAAAATTACATATACAAAAGGATTCAGAGGAAGATCCTCCACTTCACTGTGGGATGGAGTACAGCATGTTTCCCACTGGAAACATACTAGAAATCAAATTAGCAAGCACCAATCATCTTTGAGAGAGTGACACCAATCTGATGAGATAGTAACTGGAGAGGTGACAATTTCAGAGAGGGGAAGGTCTTAAAAAGATGAGTTGATTTATATAGCAGATTTGACTTGCCTTTTACTTGCACTAGTATTTGCCAACTAGGGGTTCAAACAGCAGACTGAGACCCAGGATTTGCACCCACGGAGATATGCCACTGTGGGGAAAGAAAATCCAGATGTCAAATTTTCTCTCAAGATATCTGTTGAATTCTGGGGCTGTGTAATGTAGAGCAAGGGTTAAAAATTTAAGCAGAAATCCTGCGAAAAGCAACATATCCCTTTCAGTAGTCTCAAGAGACAAGTATCAGAGTATAAAACTACCGGTAGGAGGGACCCTGGATGGTCTGCCAAACTATTAACAGAAACTCTGGAAGGCTGGAATAAACTAGAGGTAAAGTGGACCTTAAGAAGGTCACAATCCTTAGGTCGGACACAGTGGCTCATGCCTGTAATCCCAGCACTTTGGGAGGTCGAGGCAGGAGGATCACCTGAGGTCGGGAGTTTGAGACCAGC
This sequence comes from Pongo pygmaeus, assembly GCF_028885625.2. Classification (NCBI taxonomy): domain Eukaryota; kingdom Metazoa; phylum Chordata; class Mammalia; order Primates; family Hominidae; genus Pongo; species Pongo pygmaeus. The sequence goes on from NC_072387.2 coordinate 102,641,247, forward strand.
CTGACCAACATGGAGAAACCCCATCTCTACTAAAAATACAAAAAAATTAGCCAGGCGTGGTGGTGCATGCCTGTAATCCCAACTACTCAGGAGGCTGAGGCAGGACAGCTGCTGGAACCTGGAAGGCGGAGGTTGCGCTGAGCCGAGATCGTGCCATTACACTCCAGCCTGGGCAACAAGAGCAAAACTTCGTCTCAAAAAATAAAATAAAAAAAATTTAAAAAATTAAAAAGTCACAACCCTGCTTTTATTCAGCCTCATTCATGCATGATTGCTTTAAGGTGGTTAACTACCACCCTACTTTCAGCACATTGAAAGTAAACCTACTCAGCCGGGCGCGGTGGCTCATGCCTGTAATCCCAGTACTTTGGGAGGCCGAGGTGGGCGGATCACGAGGTCAGGAGATGGAGACCATCCTGGCTAACACCATGAAACGCCATCTCTACTAAAAATACAAAAAATTAGCCGGGCGTGGTGGCAGGCAACTGTAGTCCCAGCTACTCGGGAGGCTGAGACAGGAGAATAACATGAACCAGGTAGGCGGAGTGTGCAGTGAGCCGAGATCATGCCACTGCACTCCAGCCTGGGCGACAGAGTGAGACTCCGCCTCAAAAAAAAAAAAAAAAAAAAAAAAGTAAACCTACTCTATAGAAAATAGTATTATATCATGCCTCTATAATTGTTATACACAATTCAAGCAAAACTTACCAAATACATGAAAAGATTGGAACAGATCACCAAAATCCAAGATCAAAATGGACCCACAGATGATCTTTACAACAAGTTGTCTGACAAATACTTTAAAATAACTATGATTAACATGCCCAAGGACATAAAGAACCACTGTAGAAATATATAAAAAGATAGGGAATTTTACAGAGAAATTGAGCCTATTTTTAAAAATGCAAATCATAGAACTAAAAATAAAGTATCTACAAATAAGAATTCGGCTATTATATTACTCATAAATTTCCTATGAAAACAAGTTAAAAAATAATAACTCTACAGAATCAAGAGACCACAAGCTGCCATGAAGCTTATACTTTAAACTCAGCGCAATACTCATACTTGGCAATTCTGTCCGTATCACTTTCACAACTGCTGTTAGACATGAGTCAAAACTGTTCACCAGAACACAAAATATTTGCAGAGTAGGAGACTAATAGGAACTCAAACCACTTGGCAAGTGCCATTCAAATGAGTCAAGTATTTCAAAAACTTCAGCACTTGTTGCCTGAGCACTTACGATAATGTCTGCATTGTGCTACTAACTGACCAATCATAAGAGAAATTCATATCAATTACAATGTTCAATATTTTAAGTCTTATATATGTATTTATGTATCTGTTATATTTAAAGTGCATTCCTGAAATCAAAATCCTTCTAGTGAGTCAGAAATAAGTTATCCAATGTTTGACTGTATTTTCTCTTAACTTTTATTTTCAGGAGCAAATGTACAGGTTTGTTACATAGGTAAACTTGTGTCATGGGGGTTTGTTGTACAGATTATCTCATCACGCAGGTATTAAGCCTAATATCCATTAGTTATTTTTCCTGATCTTCTCACTCCTTCCACCCTCCACCCTGCAACAGGACCCAATGTGTGTTGTTCCCCTCTATGTGTTCATGTGTTCTCATCATTTAGCTCCCACTTATAAGTGAAAACATGTGGTATTTGATTTTCTGTTCCTGTGTTAGTTTGTTAAGCATATCGGCCTCTAGCTCCATCCATGTCCCTGAAAAGGACATGATTATGTTATTTTTATGGCTGCATAGTACTCCATGGTGTATATGTACCACATTTGAAGATCAATGAATCCAGGGACTGGATTTTTGGAAAAAAATAATAATAAAATAGACTGCTAGCTAGACTACTAAAGAAGAAAAGAGAGACAACTCAAATGCAATCAGAAACAAGGGGAATATTACCAATGTATTCCTTTTTACCCATAACCTAAACTCTTCCACGTATCTTATCAGTAATTTTCCTCTCCATATTTATTTCCTCTTCATGTTTGTGGGAACTCCACTCAAGTTCCCTTGGAATAGGACTCTCCAGACTACAAATCCCTCCAGAAACTTGTTATTTTCTTATTTACATAAGAATTGGTTTATTGTGGTAATATTGGCATGAAGATACAGCTTTTTTACTTATATATCCAAGAATGGAGCTTGCTTTTATTCTTCATATATATATGTACACACAGTATTTGTCTTTTTTGACTGACATATTTCACTTAGCATAATGTCCCCAAGGTTCATCCATGTTGTAGGTGATAGGATTCCCTTCCTTTTCAAGGTTAAATAATATTCCATTGTATGCATATGTCACATTTGCTTTGTCCACTCATTTACTGATGAAAATATGAGTTGCTTCCTCTTTGGCTATTGTGAATAGTGCTGCTATGAACATGGTTGTGCAAATACCTCAAGACCCACTGTCTTTCCCTATTGAGTGACATTAGCATCCCATTGAAAACCATGTACAGAAAGTTTCATTTCTCGACTCCCTAATTTATTCCCTTGATTTGTCTATCTTTATACCAGGACTACACTGTTTAGATTACTGTAACTTTGTAATATATTTTAATATCAAGAAATGTAAGCCCTTTAATTGTTTTCATTTTCAAAACTGTTTTGGCTACTTCGGAGTCCCTGAAGAATCCCTGTGAGTTTTAGAATGAATTTTTCTATTTCTTTAAAAAAAGTGCCATTAGGATTTTGATAGGGATTGCATTAAGTTTATAGATTGCTTTGGGTAGTATGGATATTTTGACAATATTAAGTCTTCTAATTCATGGACATGGGCTACCTTTCCATTTATTTGTGTCTTCCTTAATTTCTTTCAGCTACATTTTGTAGTTTTCAGTGTACAAGTCTTTTGCCACCTTATTTGGGTTTATTCCTAAGTATTTTATTCTTTTTCATGGTATTATAAATGAAATTGTTTCCATCGTTTCTTTTCAGATTGTTCATTTTTGATGTACAGAAACACAACTGATTTTCCTAAGCTGAATTTTTCTGTCCTGTCACTTACTGAATTTTCTTATTAGGTGCAATGGGATTTTTTGTGTGGTATCTTTAGGGCTTTCTACATATAAGGTCAAGTCATCAGTAAACAGAGCTAATTTTACTTCTTTCTTGCTCTCCAATTCATATGCCCTTTTACTCTGGCCCAATTCTCTGCCTCCTCAAATTGTTGTCATATAATCCAGGTTTTTTTGGTTAGTTTGATCCATTTGGTTTGTGTGCTTCACAAATTATTTGGCTTTTGATATTTGCATCATCATTTGTTTCAACATTATTAACAGTCAGTCTTCTTAAACAAGACCCCAAATTCATAAAAGCCTATTTTTGCCAATAGACCTAGTTTTAAATTCAGCAATTTAATGATAGAAGAAATAAAGAGAATCTTTTTCCAGGAAGCAGCAGAAGTGATTTTTTAAATGTTTATTATGGAAAATATCAAATATATAAAATGTATAGTATAGTGAATACTACTTCATTAGTATATTTTTAATACTCATCAGTAGTTGCAACAATGATCAAGTTCTGGCAAATCTTACGTCTATGCTCATCAATTTCTTTCCACTTCCAGATAATTTTGACTCCAAGATAGCATTTCATTTCATCCGCATATACTTTTAAATATAAGAGGACATTAACTACAACAACATAATTATACTAAGATATTAAGTACCTCCTCCTTATTATAAAATACCTAGTATTTGTCCAAATTTCCTGGGTTGTCTCATAAAATTTTAGGTTAGTTTTTCAAATCAATGTCAATAAAGTTTATATATTGCAATTAGTTGTCGTATTTCTTGAGTTTTATATAATCTGTAAGTCCCTCCTTTCTCTACTTTTTCCTTATGATTTATTTGTGTAAAATGTTGAGTCAATTGTTCCAGGAGTTTCTCATAGACTAGGTTTTACTGATTTCATCCCAGTGGTATTGCTTGACATGTTCCTCTCTCTTCCACCTCCCTTGAATTGGTAGCATGATTTAGAGATTTGATTAGATATATGTTCAGGGTTTTTGTTTCTGATAGGTTGTTAGCTTTCTCAAGATTACTTCACAAGTGGTCTTGGTCTTCCATTCAAAAGAAGTTTATGTCTGATTTTCTCTAGGAAGTAGCTTTTCTCTCCCTAGATTATTATGAATATACATAGCATTTTACAATATTGAAATTACTTTCACATACACAAATATATTTATCTTTACAATATCCCTCAATGTATGTGATAGGTCCAGTACTGGATTTTACCCAACTTACAAACTAACAAATAAGCCTGTTATTACTGAGGGATGTTGGCAGAAACCAAGAGATTCCTGGGTCAGAGGCCAAGGAATGTATTACTCATGGCAGAAGCAGCATGACCATCAGCAAATTCCTGTTACTTGCCTTCTCTGGGTCCTTTGAGAGTGATGTGAAATAGTCCAGATGAATGCTACATATTAGTTGGGTTTGTGTCATGGCTGGTAACCCACAGCTTGGGGACCACCAAGTTTACAGCAAGCAGTAAGCAAGTATGCACTTTTGCTAGGAGAGTTGTAACTATCTTATCTCTCAGGTTACTAGGCATATAAATAACATTTAAAAACGGCCCATGAACAAGTGATCAGAGCCTTACAGTCATAGCACACCCCAGAAAGACAGGTAAGATTACTATAGACCCAAAAAGACATGTATCTCCCAATAGTGGGTAGGATACATAATTTTTTTTCATATTTCCAATGACAATATTAAGGTTTACTGTGAATTAGGGTCACACAAAACAAGACAGCCAGGACTAAAACAATTAGAAAAACAGAAATATATTAATCAGCAAAAACTGATGCCCCAAAATTAATGGAATATTTTCAAATTGCTGAGATAAAAACAATTGTCAAAATAAAAATGTTTATAATACTTAACAATCATTCAAAAGTAAGGAAAAGTATGAATGATATTACCATTTAGATGGTCACTGAAAACAATGATCTGGAAGGCAAAAAAATTAAACCAAATGAAAGGACATAGATCCACTGATCTATTAACTGCTTCAACAAGCATTTTTTGAGCAGTGACCATGTGCCAGACATTCTTCCTGCTTTGGAATTATAAGTGTTCAAGAAGCAATAAAGACTGTTAAATTATTTTCAGTAACTGAAGCAAAACCAAATCATGGAGTTATAAGGTGGATTGTTTTTCATAATATTATATACTTCTATGTCATAGTTTAAAAACACAGCCTATATATTCCTCTTTTCAATCTCTTAACCACCCCAATTTGTATACAATCCCTTAGAAACATAGACTAAATTTTTGAGTCTAATTCGCTGAGCATTTAGCAAATATTTATTAAATTGAATTCAATAGATTCTAGTTGAGTTGAATTAAGTTGATTCAAGTATATCTGTGCTTAATGCCAGCAATAAGGTCAGTGAGAGCAAAAGAAACAACAAACACTTATAAACTACATGGTTGAATTTGAGACTAAAGAAAAAGATATTTCCAAAGGCATCCACCATCCCTCCACTCTTTCTTTTGGTATTCTTAGAGAGAATCTTAGATGGATAGCACAAAAAGTGGGCAAAGGACATGAACAGACACTTCTCAAAAGAAGACATTTATGCAGCCAAAAAACACATGAAAAAATGCTCACCATCACTGGCCATCAGAGAAATGCAAATCAAAACCACAATGAGATACCATCTCACACCAGTTAGAATGGCAATCATTAAAAAGTCAGGAAACAACAGGTGCTGGAGAGGATGTGGAGAAATAGGAACACTTTTACACTGTTGGTGGGACTGTAAACTAGTTCAACCCTTGTGGAAGTCAGTGTGGCGATTCCTCAGGGATCTAGAACTAGAAATTCCATTCGACCCAGCCATCCCATTACTGGGTATATACCCAAAGGACTATAAATCATGCTGCTATAAAGACACATGCACACGTATGTTTATTGCCGCATTATTCACAATAGCAAAGACTTGGAACCAACCCAAATGTCCAACAATGATAGACTGGATTAAGAAAATGTGGCACATATACACCATGGAATACTATGCAGCCATAAAAAATGATGAGTTCATGTCCTTTGTAGGGACATGGATGAAATTGGAAATCATCATTCTCAGTAAACTATCGCAAGAACAAAAAACCAAACACTGCATATTCTCACTCATAGGTGGGAATTGAACAATGAGAACACATGGACACAGGAAGGGGAACATCACACTTCGGGGACTGTTGTGGGTTGGGGGGAGGGGGGAGGGATAGCATTGGGAGATATACCTAATGCTAGATGACGAGTTGGTGGGTGCAGTGCACCAGCATGGCACATGTATACATATGTAACTTACCTGCACATTGGGCACATGTACCATAAAACCTAAAGTATAATAATAATAATAATAATAAAAGAAAAAAAATTAAAAAAAAAACAAAAACAAACAAACAAAAAAAACAAAACAAAAAAACAAAACAAAACAAAACAAAAAAAAATAGCTGACACCTGAAGGGTTAGATCACAAAGAGCAAACAGATCAAAAGCAGGATGTGGCTCTGCATTTTATAACGTCTAAAAAGAGAAAGGTTTCGTTGTTCATTAACCATACATCACTCATTGCTTCCAAATATTATATGTGCATGACATTGTCTTTGTCCTTGAAAAAACAGCTGTAATTTGACTAAATCTGTCATCGATGTTGCTAAATGACAAGTGAGAAAATTACACAGCTGATGTAACTGTGTAACTTAACTCTCTTTAAAGTAATCATCTCTACAGAGTAACAGTGCAACTGTTATCTTTGTACTGAAGGCAGAATCTTAGGACAGAGGGACAGGACCTCATATGTCAGGATTAACCCAGCCACCCTTTGCCCCTGGCTGTTAGGCAGTAGTATGATTCAAATAATCATGATTTAGTGTGCTAGAGCTGGAAGACACTTTGGAGGTGTCTACTCCAACCACCTCATTTTATGAATTAGGAAACTGAGGATGCCCAAGGATGATGGTGGGGGAAAAGAAGCAGGTTTGATTGATTTTGTAAGTGACAGTTCCTTCTTGCTATTCTATTGTAAACCTGTTATTTAAGAACGTTGTTTTTAACAGAGACTCCATTTTCATACTAATTCTTAGAAAAAAATTACAGTGTAGAAAGGTATTGTTTAGCTTTCAGGTGTAAGTTTTCTCAGTCAGAGGGAAATGAGTTCAGTGATATTTCTACTGCTAAAATGCTGACCCTCATCTATAACATATTATTTAATGTTTGAATTAAATTTCACTCACCTCATAAAACAAGCACGGGGATAAACCAGGGTCTGCAAGTACAAAATGTGAAAGTACTTAGGAAGAGATAGATATAATGGAAATCTAGCAGAAGACTTAACCGGAGCAGAAACTTAAAAATAAAATATATTTCCTTAATAAATCTTTTTGCATTTTGTGGTACTTTTACAGGAAAAATGTGTGTGTGTGTGTGTGTGTGTATACATGTGTGTCCCTGCTTTTGTGCATTTACACAAATGTTTATGTTCTCTTCACCCTGTATTATGACTTTGGACATAGGCAAATCTTCACATCATGAAGTAAAAAATTAGTCAATTATTTTTGATTTCCCAAATATATTCACTTCATATTTTGGAAATCCTGATCAGTATTATCTATAAAATATAAAAATAAATGGCAATTGTATATACAAAAAATACTGAATACAGTTCCTGGAACAATGCAGGAAGCCAACAAATATTTACTGATTTCAAATATTTATACCAGTAAATGTGCAATGTATTTCCAGGAGAGTTGAGGAAGCTTATCTCTGGAACTCTAGAGAGCAAGCGTGATATTCTCTGTCCACGCTTCTCAAAGATACAATTGGAAGGAAAATTATTAAGTTTCCATTTGGCTACAGCTGGAGACATTAGTCTTCCACAGGCTGCCATATTTTCTCCTCAACAAATTTTGAGGAAAACTGTTGAAATAATCATTCTATGGCCAGAAGAGCTTCTAATGTTATATCTCACTCCTGATGAAGCTGAATACATTGTGATCTATAAGGGAAAAAAAAAAGATGCTTTATATGTGATACATTTATTCTATGTTTCAGAAAATGCAAAATTGAGGCACGATCCCTTTGATGAGCTTGATACTTCATATATTTAAAAGACGATAAGGAAATAACGTCCAGAGAAACGCTGACTTGACATGCCTTTGACTGGACCCTAACCTCCATGTTCTCAGCCTCGCTCATGGTCAGCTATATTGACATGATGTGCAGTGCCTGAAAGAGTGGAATTGTGTTTTATTTATTATTTAATCTTATAAAAGACAAGCAGAAAGTACCTAGCTCTGTTAAGGGGATAAGCTAGGATGCATAACTTTAGACAACATGCATTCCTTGGAAAGAAACATTAAAAAATAAAATATTCAATTTGATTCAAATTAGACTAAGATAGGTAAATCTGTTTATTCCTAGAAGACATGTTTTTCACGGTTCTAATTTATTTCTCTTCAGTAATCTCAATGTCAGTGTGCTCACATTAGAATAATGAATTCTTCAGTAGATAGGAGTCCAAATTTTATAAATAACAGGCCCAATGTGCAGCCTCCCATCCCAAACCTATGCATAGAATCTATTCAAAACATATTGCTTTCTGTAAGAAAAAGAATGATCAGATATTACACGCTGCAAATAGAAAAGTTTATGTCAAATTCAGCTGAACTCTATTCTCATTAAATTCTCTTCCAGTGATTCTAAGCATTTAGAGTTATATAAAGATGTGTGATACAAATGGTGATTTTCATGAGATTTCCTATTACTCCCAAATCCTAGAAGCAGTGGTTTCTATGTAAGCATTATCTTAGCATTTATGCTTATAAAACCTCGACATAAAATATTCTTCCTATTATAACTTGACATAATAGCTCACCTATAAGACCTAAATCTGACATTTTAATTTTTGGGCATCACATTTAAATACTACCAAAATGTTATTCCAAGCATTTCTTTGTTTTCTAATAATATGAAATAAAGCAGTATTAAATAGTTAGTAACAGCCATATATTATATATCATACAAATATTACATGCATATATTATACACATATGCATATAATTATATCACTATAACATGCAAATACCATATGCATATGCATGTCATATGCAAATATTATAGAACTTTTCTATTTTATATAATATGCAAATATTATATTCATCTGCATGTTTTGTATTATATATAATATATGTAGCATGGTAGAAGGAGGACACAAAGAATAGATGAGATATATTTATTATTTATTATAAGAAATTGGCTCATAGGATTATGGAGACTAGCGAATCCCAAGATCTGCAGGGTGAGTCCACAAGCTGCAGACCCAGGAAGGCCCATGGTGTTATTTCCAGCCTGAACCAGGAGGCCTGAGAACTAGGAGAATCTACAATATAGTTCCAATTCAAAGGCTGGCAGGCTTGAAACCCAGGAAAAAAGTGATGTCTCAGTTTGAAGACACACAGAGGTTTCTCTCTGGCTCGAGTCAGCCTTTTTGTTCTATTTCGGACATTAACTGATTATCTGGTGGCCCACCTACCCTAGTGAGTGCAATCTGCTTTACTCAGTCTACCTATTAACATGTTAATCTTATTCAAAAATACCCACCCAAAAACACTCAGAATAATTTTTGAGCAAATATCTGGGTATCCCATGGCCCAGTAAAGTTGACACATGACATTAACCATCACACTGTCTATACTGATTCACAGTCGAGGAGGATTTAGAGTCAGGATGACAAAAATCATCCATCACATTAATATAATGGTAATTTTAATATTAATACTTTTATCATTGTTTGATTTTAATTTGTACGTTTATCGTAGCCTACATAATATAAAGGTTTGTGTCTAGTTGTATATTTGTACATATTTAATAACATTAACAAAAATCAGTTTTCTAAACTGGGGATATATATATATATTTAAAAGTTTTTCCATTTAAAATGGCTCTAAGCTTGGCGATGCGGGCTCTTTTTTGGTTCCATATGAACTTTAAAGTAGTTTTTTCCAATTCTGTGAAGAAAGTCATTGGTAGCTTGATGGGGATGGCATTGAATCTGTAAATTACCTTGGGAAGGATGGCCATTTTCATGATATTGATTCTTCCTACCCATGAGCATGGAATGTTCTTCCATTTGTTTGTATCCTCTTTTATTTCCTTGAGCAGTGGTTTGTAGTTCTCCTTGAAGAGGTCTTTCACATCCCTTGTAAGTTGGATTCCTAGGTATTTTATTCTCTTTGAAGCAATTGTGAATGGGAGTTCACTCATGATTTGGCTCTCTGTTTGTCTGTTATTGATGTATAAGAACGCTTGTGATTTTTGCACATTGATTTTGTATCCTGAGACTTTGCTGAAGTTGCTTATCAGCTTAAGGAGATTTTGGGCTGAGACAATGGGGTTTTCTAGATATACTATCATATCATCTGCAAACAGGTACAATTTGACTTCCTCTTTTCCTAATTGAATACCCTTGATTTCCTTCTCCTGCCTAATTGCCCTGGCCAGAACTTCCAACACTATGTTGAATAGAAGTGGTGAGAGAGGGCATCCCTGTCTTGTGCCAGTTTTCAAAGGGAATGCTTCCAGTTTTTGCCCATTCAGTATGATATTGGCTGTGGGTTTGTCATAAATAGCTCTTATTATTTTGAGATACGTCCCATCAATTCCTAATTTATTGAGAGTTTTTAGCATGAAGGGTTGTTGAATTTTGTCAAAGGCCTTTTCTGCATCTATTGAGATAATCATGTGGTTTTTGTCTTTGGTTCTGTTTATATGCTGGATTACATTTATTGATTTGCGTATATTGAACCAGCCTTGTATCCCAGGGATGAAGCCCACTTGATCATGGTGGATAAGCTTTTTGATGTGCTGCTGGATTCTGTTTGCCAGTATTTTATTGAGGATTTTTGCATCAATGTTCATCAAGGATATTGGTCTAAAATTCTCTTTTTTTGTTGTGTCTCTGCCAGGCTTTGGTATCAGGATGATGCTGGCCTCATAAAATGAGTTAGGGAGGATTCCCTCTTTTTCTATTGATTGGAATAGTTTCAGAAGGAATGGTACCAGTTCCTCCTTGTACCTCTGGTAGAATTCGGCTGTGAACCCATCCGGTCCTGGACTTTTTTTGGTTGGTAAGCTATTGATTATTGCCACAATTTCAGTTCCTGTTATTGGTCTATTCAGAGATTCAACTTCTTCTTGGTTTAGTCTTGGGAGAGTGTATGTGTTGAGGAATTTATCCATTTCTTCTAGATTTTCTAGTTTATTTGCATAGAGGTGTTTGTAATATTCTCTGATGGTAGTTTGTATTTCTGTGGGATCGGTGGTGATATCCCCTTTATCATTTTTTATTGCATCTATTTGATTCTTCTCTCTTTTTTTCTTTATTAATCTTGCTAGCGGTCTATCAATTTTGTTGATCCTTTCAAAAAACCAGCTCCTGGATTCATTTATTTTTTGAAGGGTTTTTTGTGTCTCTATTTCCTTCAGTTCTGCTCTGATTTTAGTTATTTCTTGCCTTCTGCTAGCTTTTGAATGTGTTTGCATCGCCAAGTCAATCCTAAGCCAAAAGAACAAAGCTGGAGGCATCACGCTACCTGACTTCAAACTATACTACAAGGCTACAGTAACCAAAACAGCATGGTACTGGTACCAAAACAGAGATATAGATCAATGGAACAGAACAGAGCCGTCAGAAATAATGCCACATATCTACAACCATCTGATCTTTGACAAACCTGAGAAAAACAAGAAATGGGGAAAGGATTCCCTATTTAATAAATGGTGCTGGGAAAACTGGCTAGCCGTATGTAGAAAGCTGAAACTGGATCCCTTCCTTACACCTTATACAAAAATCAATTCAAGATGGATTAAAGACTTAAATGTTAGACCTAAAACCATAAAAACCCTAGAAGAAAACCTAGGCAACACCATTCAGGACATAGGCATGGGCAAGGACTTCATGTCTAAAACACCAAAAGCAATGGCAACAAAAGCCAGAATTGACAAATGGGATCTAATTAAACTAAAGAGCTTCTGCACAGCAAAGGAAACTACCATCAGAGTGAACAGGCAACCTACAAAATGGGAGAAAATTTTCGCAACCTACTCACCTGACAAAGGGCTAATATCCAGAATCTACAATGAACTCCAACAAATTTACAAGAAAAAAACAAACAACCCCATCAAAAAGTGGGCGAAGGACATGAACAGACACTTCTCAAAAGAAGACATTTATGCAGCCAAAAAACACATGAAAAAATGCTCACCATCACTGGCCATCAGAGAAATGCAAATCAAAACCACAATGAGATACCATCTCACACCAGTTAGAATGGCAATCATTAAAATGTCAGGAAACAACAGGTGCTGGAGAGGATGTGGAGAAATAGGAACACTTTTACACTGTTGGTGGGACTGTAAACTAGTTCAACCCTTGTGGAAGTCAGTGTGGCGATTCCTCAGGGATCTAGAACTAGAAATTCCATTCAACCCAGCCATCCCATTACTGGGTATATACCCAAAGGACTATAAATCATGCTGCTATAAAGACACATGCACACGTATGTTTATTGCCGCATTATTCACAATAGCAAAGACTTGGAACCAACCCAAATGTCCAACAATGATAGACTGGATTAAGAAAATGTGGCACGTATACACCATGGAATACTATGCAGCCATAAAAAATGATGAGTTCATGTCCTTTGTAGGGACATGGATGAAATTGGAAATCATCATTCTCAGTAAACTATCGCAAGAACAAAAAACCAAACACCGCATATTCTCACTCATAGGTGGGAATTGAACAATGAGAACACATGGACACAGGAAGGGGAACATCACACTTCGGGGACTGTTGTGGGTTGGGGGGAGGGGGGAGGGATAGCATTGGGAGATATACCTAATGCTAGATGACGAGTTGGTGGGTGCAGCGCACCAGCATGGCACATGTATACATATGTAACTTACCTGCACATTGGGCACATGTACCATAAAACCTAAAGTAGAATAATAATAATAATAATAATAATAATAATAATAAAAGAAAAAAAAATGGCTCTAAGCTTCACAATGTTGAGAAACCATATGTATTAGTCCATTCTCACACTGCTATAATGAACTGCCCGAGACTGGGTAATTTACAAAGGAAAGAGTTTTAATTGACTCACAGTTCTGCAGGGCTGGTGAGGCCTCAGGAAACTTACAGTCATAGGAGAAGGGGAAGCAAAAGCGTCTTTCTTCACATGGCAACAGGATAGAGAAGTGCTGAGCGAAGGAGGGAAAAGCCCTTATAAAACCATCAGCTCTAGTGAGAACTCGCTCACTATCATAACAGCCTGAGGGAAATGATCTAATTACCGCCCATAAGGTCCCTCCTCCAACACATGGGAATCACAATTTGGATTATAATCCAAGATGAGATTTAGGTGGGGACAATATAATCATATTACATAGAAAGACACTGTACCAAGATAATACTTTAATAAAGTATAGATTTTGTTTGGGGGCTAAATTTGGTATTGTGGATTCATCTAATTGAATCCAATTGCTGTAGTGATTTTTGCAATCCTACCTGGCATCCACAATCACTGCTGTATTTATGCACTACAGAATGAGCTGGGAATAGAATAGCAACATCCCAGATCTTGCCAGATCTTGCAGCTTTAGTATTCCATAAACAAGCTAGTATTTGCTAATATTAGTGAGAGTGAAATGAGAGACTTTTATCATGTGCATAATGTGTTCCATCTGGTGGTAAGTGACAGTCTTCAGACAATAAATTTGTTTTGACCAATATTTAGATAACTTCTAACAGCTTTATCTGCACAAGTTGCTTGAATTTTGCTTCATGCATCCAAGGAGATTTTTGAAAAACAGAACTATGTGGATATTTTGAAAAGGTACATATACTGTAGATTATTTAGAAATAAAAAGTATGCCCATCTCAAAGTCTTTCTTTTATAATGCATTTTCGCCACTGTTGGTGTTAGAACTGTACACCTCAAAGTTTGCCCTCTTTGCGGAGATAGTGAGATATTCTAAGACTACACGGAGATGTTCATGGATAATAATTTCCCTCTGGTCCCATTTACTCTTATTCCATTGTGTAGTATCCTCCAACCCCTACCTACATAGCCACATTCTCTCTGGATTTTATACTTAGAAATGATTTTTCCCCACCTAAGTCTGTGCTAAAACTGGCCCTTCCACAGAACAATGTTTATCCCTTAGAGAATCAATATCCTTTTTTACATCATAATACTCTTGAAACAATAAACTTCTGCTTTGCAAAGAGGTTCTATACTCTTCTAAAAGTTAGAGTGCAGAGTTCTGTGGGAAACCTGCAGGAAAACTTAGTTTACCTCAAGTTCCCTGGGAATAGGTGAGCCACTGTGATATGGTTTGGATTTGTGTCCTCGCCCAAATTTCATGTGAAATTGTAATCCTCAATATTGGAGGAGGGGCCTGCTGAGAAGTGATTACATCATGGGGGTGGATTTCTCCCTTGCTCTTCTCATGATAGTGAGTTCTCATGAGATCTGGTTGTCTAAAAGTCCCCCTTCACTCTCTTCTTCCTTCTCCAGCCATGTACCTGCTTCCCCTTCACCTTCTGCCATAATTGCTAGTTCCTGAGGCATCCCCAGCAATGCTTCCTGTACAGCCTGGGGAACCATGAGCCATTAACCTTTTTTTTTTTTTTAATAAATTACCCAGTCTCAGGTAGTTCTTTATAGCAATATGAGAACAGACTGATACATCCTATCTTTGTTGAGTGTGTTGTATGAAGATTTGTTTTCTGTATATAGCTAATGTTTGTTGAGCCAGTATTCTGTAGGATTTTTTTTATTCAATGTGTATCAAGTGCTAACTATTATAGGGGCTCACCCTACACACAAATTAAATAATCATCTTTGCTAAACTTTGTAAGCACTTATAAGCAGGTGATTAACTTTGTAGTAATAATTATTTGATAATAGAGATTATTATTTCTAACTTACTGAGTTCCTATTTACTTTGCACAATGTCTGACTAGCTTTTTTAGTGGTGAAGGTAGTTTGGGCAGTGAGTCCCGAAGGCGACTCCTGAGGACTCCCTGCCGTAGAACTGAGAGTCAGGAGGCTGGCATGTTATTTCTGGCTCTGTAACCTACTCTCCAAATGAACTTTGCTTGTCAACTCACTTTGCCTGCAATGGCCTCTAATACGCAAATAAAAATCATATTTCTGTCCTGTGTAAAAATATTAAAAAGTATTTTTTACATTTATGATTTCATTGAATTTTCATATCTATCCTGGGAAAAGGCCTTATTATGATGCAGATTTTACAGATGAAGAAACTGAATCTCAATAAGAATTTTCTCAGTAAACTATCGCAAGAACAAAAAACCAAACACCGCATATTCTCACTCATAGGTGGGAATTGAACAATGAGAACACATGGACACAGGAAGGGGAACATCACACTTCGGGGACTGTTGTGGGGTGGGGGGAGGGGGGAGGGATAGCATTGGGAGATATACCTAATGCTGGATGACGAGTTGGTGGGTGTGGCGCACCAGCATGGCACATGTATACATATGTAACTTACCTGCACATTGCGCACATGTACCATAAAACCTAAAGTATAATAATAAAAAAAAAATAGTGTCTTTGGATAAATAGAAGTTTTAATTTTTAATATAGTCCAATTTACCAAATATTTTTCTTTTATACTTAGGCCATGTATATCCTGTTTAAGAAATCTTTGTTTGTTCTAAGGTCATGAAGATTTTCTTTGTTTTATTTTTAAAGTTTTATTGTTCTTCCTTTAAATTTAGATCTGAAATCCATCTGGAATTGATGTTTTGTATGGTATGAGGTAGTGGTCAAGGCTCAGGTTTTATATATGGATATCCCAACTAATCAGTACCATTAATTTAAAATACTGTCTCTTTCCCACTTCACTGCAGTCGTCTTTTTCATAAAACTGTGAATATTTATGTTTTGGTATGTTACTGAGTTTTCAATTTTGTCCCATTGGTCTATTATCTACCCTTGCATCAATATCACATGCTCCTAATCACAACAGCTTCAAAATAGATCTTCAGTCTGGTAGAGTAAGCCCTCTGTTTTTGTTTTTGTTTTTTTCCAAGATCATTTTGGCTCTTTAAGTCCTATTTATAAATAAATCTAGAATCTGTTGTAAATTTCCATTAAAAATGCTATTATTTTAATTGTAATCACACTAAATGTTTGGCTCAGTTTGGGAAGGATTGATTCATTTATAGTACTAAGTCTTCCAATCTATGAACATGATATATTGCTCCATTTATTTAGAACTTTAATTTCTCTTAGTAATGAACTGTGGTTTTTAGTATAAAATATAAATTTTATTTTCATAACTTACATTAAATTTATTGGCAGATATTTTATGTTTCCTATCACTATTGTAAAAAAAATAATTTTTTAAATGTCAATTTCTAATTATTTGTTATTGATATGTAAAAGTAGAAATCCATGTTAGCAAATGATCTTTTATCCAGATACCATATTAAATTCACTTATTAATTCTAATAATTTTTCTTGTATTCTGCAATCTTGCTAAATTTATTTATTAATTATAATAGTTTCTCTCGAGTCATTTAAATGTTTGACAAAATCATGTCATCTATAAATAATGAAGATATGTTATTTTTCCTTTTTAATACACACGCCTTGTATTTATTTTTCTTTCCATTAATATATCAACGAAGACCTTCGATTCAATATTCAGTAGAAACCGCTATGGTAGGCTTCCATGTCTCATTCTCAGTCTCAGGGTGTTTCACTATTTCACTATAGTGTTCGCCATAGTGGTTTTTTTTTTTTTTTTTTTTAAGATCATCTTTCTCAGCTTAAGGAAGTTCCTTTCTATTATCATTTTGTGAAGAATTTTATGATAAATTAGTGTTGAATTTTGTCACACACTTTTCCTGTGTCTATTAATAAGGTGAATTACATTTGTTGATTCTTTAATTGATATTAAAAGGCTTTGGATTCCTAAAATAAATTTGTGATATCCTAAAAAAAAAAAAAAAAAAAAAAAAGAATTTTCTATGGTTTCTAGAGCTTTACCCCAGGTTCTTTCTACTACACTTCATTGTCTCCTAGCATGAATTCTGTGAGTTTATGTAGCTCTAATTTAATAAATTAAAAAGACTAAAGTGTTTATTTATATATCAAACTTATTTTTACTAAGTTATATATTTTAAAAACCACCTACTAAATGTAGGGTACTATGAAGAGCTACTTATAAGCCCTAGGAATAGAAAACAAAAATAAACAATCACAACTTTTAGGGGCTTAAAATCAAGTAGATGGGATCAATATATGAACTCAAATATAAGTGACAAAAATATATAGACATATAGACATATATGACTCTCTGTGTGTGACTGTGTGTGTGTGTCTATATATATCTTAAGCTGGGTGATGAAAATAAGAAGGAAACACACACACTTGGGTAAAACACCACAGCATTTATAATTGGAAAGTGTATGAGGACAAGGACAGAAAGAACTGACAAGATTGTTGTTAGATGGATCTACACCAGAAACAACATTAGGTGGAAAACTATGCACTGAATCATCATATGTCACATGGGATTAGATTCTGAGGAAACAATGAAATATGGGTTTGAGAGAGAATGAGTATGATTTTTATTCCAGGAGATGGAGTGCAAGCATAGAAAAATTTCCATACTGGGTCAAGTCAGGTGATCCGGTAATATTCAACATCCATATAATTCCCCTGCTTTCAATATGAGTGTTCTCTCCTCACACATGCATCTGTTATTTTCATAAGATCTCGTTGACCCAAGGTACAGCAAATAATATCCTTAATTATGTTACATAGTCCCATCTAAATACACACCTCCAGTTAAGAACACCATAGGGGCAAGCAAAGAACCATCATCACAGCCTAAGGTCTTCTTCTCATGTGTGTGGTGCTCTATGGATATCTTCATGGATAATGTTGCTCTTCTTCTTAGAAATGATAGGAATGACTGTCTCTCTGTATTTTGTTTGGCTATCCCCTGGGCCAATGGAATTGTTTCCTTAAGAATAATGTACACAGAATATTTAGAGGTTGAAGTATTAAGTTAAATATTGCAATTTATAATACACATGATGGATAGGATATGCAAGCCAAGATAATTTATTTCCATTTAATAAATGTAATAAGCATCACAATCTCTCCTGCACAATATTCTTAGACATTTTGACAATTTTTAGGCTCTAAGGATTAGCTGTTGTTTAATAGTCTTCACTTACTGAAGTAAAACAGAGGCAAATTTTTTCCTGAAGTTAATTTTTATCTTTCATTGGGAGAAAAGATACCTTTCATATGAGTGTTCACATTATACTTGCTGCAGCTAATTTTTAACAAAGACTAGTAAGTAAAAATGGCATCTATTCAATCAATGCCCAATCCAGTGCTGAATGATATTCATTATGGGTTCAATAGAAAAGTCTAAATGAAAGAAAATATTTAAAGGGCCAAAAATATTTAAAGGGTAAAAATTATAGCAATTCTTAATATTCCAACCATCCCCATAGCTCTAGTAAGTTTCTCAGCAAAATGAAACACTGCTCAGTATTTTTAATCACAATAGTCTTCATATCAAGGATGATCATCAAGAATAATTAGTATCTACAGCAGGGATGCTGACCAATTAGAACAGACACTGACATTAACTACACCAGTGCAAACTGATTGCCAACCCTGCCATAGACGTAGCCAGAGAGTCATGACAAAGATTCAGTGGCCAGACCCTGGAAACGTTCAGTAAGTTGACATCAAAATGACAGATTGATCAGACACATCTAATTGTATTCCCTCCTACAATCCCACTAAAATAAATATACGACCTTTTTTTTTTAACAAAAACTTAAATTTACTGAGAGCAGAGGAATCGGAAGAAGAGATAGCAATAACAACATTTGAAAGCTGGAGAGCAGATGATACATGGTATCTAATATAGGATGCCCAAGAAAGCCAACTCCCTCACAGCATTGAGGAAAGCAGAGAACCAACTCAATTTGCTCTATAGATTCCTCTAAAGATAGAGGGATAGGCTGGACGCAGTGGCTCACACCTGTAATCCGAGCACTTTGGGAAGCCAAGGCAGGCGAATTACTTGAGATCAGGAGCTCGAGACCAGCATGGCCAACATGGTGAAACCTCATCCCTACTAAAAATACAAAAATTAGCCGAGTGTGGTGGTGGGCACCTGTAGCACAGCTACTTGAGAGGCTGAGACAGGAGAATCGCTGGAACCCAGGAGGTGGAGGCTGTAGTAAGCCGATGTTGTGCCACTGCACGCCAGCCTAGGCAACAGAGCGAGACTCCATCTCAAGAAGGAAAAAAAAAACATACGGGGATAGATAGAATCAGTTATTCTTGGTAGAGGGGTTAAAGAAGAAAGGTCTATAAAGTAAGGATTAGTCAAAAGCTGTAACAAGCAGTTATCCCTTCCTCCACTCCAAACCAACAGGTGTCTGTCTCTCCCATACATCAGTACTGTGTAGGAGATATAATTTTGGAAAGGACTTGAGAATTCTCGGTACAGTTGAGGGTAAAAGTATTATTGTGAAAGAAAAAGTATTAAATCTATCTACCTACTTACCTACTGTATTAGTCCATTCTCACTCTGCTATAAAGAAATACCTAAGACTGCATAACTTATAAATAAAAGAGTTTAAATTGGCTCATGGTTCTTTAGGCTGTACAGGAAGCATGGAGGCATCTAGCCCTGGGGAGGCCTCAGGAAACTTACAATCATAGCAGAAGGCAAAAGGGAAGCAGGCATGTCTTACATGTCCAGAGCAGCAAGAGAAAGAGAAGGGAGAGGTGCTACATACTTTTAAATAACCAGATATCATGAGAACTCACTCAGTATCATGTCACAGTACCAAGGGGGAAATCTGCCCCCATGATCCGATCACCTCCACCAGCACTGGGGATTACTATTTGACATGAGATTTGGATGGGGACACAGATCCAAACCATATCGCCTACCTACCTATAAAAAATACTGACATCTACACTCTGGTCCCAGCCTACTTCTCCCATTTGGCTCCCAGAATTTTTGCAACCAAGGAGTTACTCTCAGGCAAGACACTGTAAGAGTCTTCTCTCAGTATCTGCCTAGTTTAAGAGGAAACAAAGACAAAAGAGGCATGAGACATGGCTTTTGATCTATAGTATTTCTGGATCTCCCTTTGTGTACATGGTAGAACTACACATTTGTAGTAATTTGTATTATTATGTTTTCTCTCGAATTTAGTCTTAAAGTCTCTCTTTTGCTCAAGAATGGCCATAGGCCAGTCGGGCACAGTGGCTCACGCACGTAATCCCAGCACTTTGGGAGGCCACGGAGGG
Organism: Pongo pygmaeus; assembly: GCF_028885625.2. Lineage (NCBI taxonomy): Eukaryota > Metazoa > Chordata > Mammalia > Primates > Hominidae > Pongo > Pongo pygmaeus. Next base: position 102,661,692 of record NC_072387.2, read on the forward strand.
CGGATCACAAGGTCAGGAGATCGAGACCATCCTGGCTAACACGGTGAAACCCCATCTCTACTAAAAATGAAAAAAAAAAAAATTAGCCGGGCATGGTGGCGGATGCCTGTAGTCCCAGCTGCTCAGGAGGCTGAGGCAGGAGAATGGCATGAACCGGGAGACGGAGCTTGCAGTGAGCCAAGATGGCGCCAGTGCGCTCCAGCCTGAGTGACAGAACAAGACCCCGTCTCAGAAAAAAAAAAAAAAAAAAAGAATGGCCATAAGCCAAGATAGCCACTCTGTAAGAGAGCCCTGACCAGGAGGAAAGTTAGGCTCTGAGATACAATGAGGAGGTGAAACCAAAATGCATGAAACAGAAAAAAATTTATTCCTCACTGGTCCCAGAGAGATTCGGAGTGCCAACAGGAGGACAACAGAAGTCCAGAGGCATCAGGGCACTCAACCTGTATGCAGAGTGAAAGAGAAAGAGGAATCTTGGATGAAGTCTTTTTTAAGAACCACGAGCTCTTATCACTTAGACTTTTCCTTGGTGCTTGTGGATGGGCTAGTTTAAAGAAAACACTCACAAAGAGGGGAACGTATTTACATGACTCTGGTTTGACCATTACATTGTAGCATGGTTAGTAACTGTGGGTGTGTTGGGGTTTGGGGTTAGTGAGATGAGGAATAAGCAAGCTACACAGCAAACAACCAAAAGGGGAGAAGAGGTTTTAACTAGGTCAAAGGTGATGGGATTTGGGGGTTCAAATCACTAATGTCAAGCCTAAAACTTGATAAATGCAACAACAACTATATTAAACAAATTTATGACAAAATTCCTGCACCTTGAGTTTCGGAAACATCCTATGACTCATTTTGACCAATGACCTAGTAAGCAGAAGTGACACATGTTCCTTCCAGGTGGAAGTTTTTTATTTTTTTATTTTTTAGAGATGGGATCTCACTCTGTTGCCCAGGCTGGAATGCAGTGATGCTATCATAGTTCATTGCAGCCTTTAACTCCAGGCCTCAAGTGATCTTCCCACCTTGGCCTTCCAAAGCACTGGAATTACAGGCATGAGCCACTGTGCCTGGTCCCCAGACGGAAGCTCCTACTTGGCAGTTTGTCTCTCCACACCTGTCTCCTACTGCTCTGTTGAGCTTTGAAGCATATATTGATATGAAGGTGAAATACCAAGTAGTAATATACAGAGTCACCTGGACTAAAAGGGGCCATTGCTGCCAATATTTTGGGGGCAATTTGTTTTTCCAGCCTGACCTACCTTATCCTGGCTGACAAACATAGGTTCCCTAACAAGCACCTAAGTCAGATCACACTTGTCTAACAATTGCTGAGCTCCATTTGCACATCAGAGTTTCAACCAGCTTTTCAGTCCCCATTCTTAAATATTAGCATATAGCCATAATCAGGGGTCACCACTTATGTTAAGTGTATAACATGAAAAATGGTTAAATCTACAAGCAGAAAAAAATTCCAACTTTAAACAGAGACTCTACTGAGAGAAGAAAACTTTTCAAAAATGTAGTCCCCCTTAGTACAAAATGTACTAATAGTACATTTAGTACATTTAGTACTAAGTAATTACTTAGTACATTTAGTACAAAAGTACTAATTTGTACTAAGTAATTAGTACAAAATGTACTAATTACAAAATGTAGTACATTTAGTACATTTAGTACATTTAGTACATGTAGTACATTTAGTACAAAATGTATTACATTTAGTACATTTAGTATATTACTTAGTACATTACTTAGTACATTACTTGGTACCTTACAAAATGTACTAAGTAATTAGTAATTACTACAAAATGTACTAATTACAAAAATGTAGTCCCCCTTCTGAGATTTTAGTTTCTGTGGTTTCATTTACCTGTGATCAACCCCAATCTGAAGATAGATAAGTACACTACAATGAGGTATTTTGAGAGAGAGAGTCTACATTCACATGACACAGTAGATGGTGATAATTGTTGTAGTTTATGATTATTTATTGTGGTTAATCTCTTACTGTGCCTAATTTATAAATTAAACCATCTCATAGGTATGTATATCTAGGAAAATATATAGGATATATAGGGTTTGTCACTATCTGAGGTTTCAGGCATCTACTAGGGGTCTTGGAATATATCCCCATCTGATAAGGCAAGAATACTGTACTGTCATTACCATCTTAATAGGCCTGAGAAGATTTAAACAAACAAAAACAATAACACAAGTTCCACTTGGAGAAACAAAGGCTAGTAAGCTTAAAACCTATGAAAATATCAACAAAGTGACTGAGTAATAAAGTTCAAGAAATCTAGAAAGTAGAGTAAAATGAACACTAGAAAAAGAAATTGGAGAACACGTTCAGGGTTTCCATTGTTCAAATAATGAGACTTTCAGACACAACAGAGAAAATGAAATAATTCAAGAACATTTCCCCGAATATATATGCATTTCTAGATGAAAAGGGCCCAGCGAGAGGCTCAGCAAGATGCCCAGCACAGAATATCCAATAGTGCCACATCAAAGGACATCATGATAAAATTTCAGAACGCAATGTAAGAGACACTATATATAAACTTAAGTCTTCTCATCTATAAACTTGCTGCATCTCTACATTTATTTAGATCTTCTTTTAAGACCATAGATGAGATTCGTTGTAAGGATCATGGTTCTCCTTTAGTTTTGGCTTTCAATTTTATTGTGTTGTGGTCAAGGGCTCCATGTTCTTTGTGTTAAAAGCATTTGCTAATAGTTAATATTTCCTTTGTGCCTTAATATATGCTCTCTTTTCTAAATATCTTATGTGAGCTTTAATATATGTGCTATATCCACTAGTCATTACCCGACCTGTAGTGATGGTATCTATGAAGATATATACATAATATATATGTTATTCAATAAATATATATTAATATATTTAATAGTTTATTGAATATATAGATATCAAATATCTATATATATTGAAAAATATATATATTTATTGAATATATATAGATTACCCCAACTGTAGTGATGGTACCTATGAATATATTTATATTAGTCAATAGATATTAAATATATATTTATTGATTTATTAGATAAAGCTTTAATTTCAAGCCAATGCAATAAGAAACATTCCTTTTTTTAAGAAGTTAGAAACAACTAAAATACAAGTATCAGACAGATAAAAATATCAGCGATTTTACTATTAAAACCCAGACTGGAAAATGTGATTATATATGATATGTAATATTTCACCTAAGAATTATTATCAAGTCACAAGCATAGCTGAAAAAATATCACTGACTTTTCTCAAAGGGAATAGAGTCTGCCTCATTTTCTCCATGGTAAAGCGCAGGGAAGAATGTACCCTTCGCTGTAGCCTGGCAAATCCAAAAGAGGATGAGAAATCAAAAAGTTTAGCACATTTTGTTTTATTTGTTTGTTTTTTGAGTAGAGTTCCTTGTAAATTCAGGAAATTATTACCCTGACAAATAAATAGTTTGCAAATTTTTTTCTATTCTGCAGGTTTTCTATTCACTCTATTATTTGTTTTGCTGTAGAGAAGCTTTTTAGTTTAAGAATGTTACATTTGTCTATTTTTATTTTTGTTGCCTATGCTTTTAAGATCTTAATCATGAATTCTTCGCTGAGACCAATGGACAAATTAAGTTTCCTTAGATTTTCTTCTAATATTTTTGTGGTTTCAGGTCTAACATTTAAATCTTTGTTTTTCTTTTTTTTTTCTTTTATTATTATTATTATTATTATTATACTTTAGGCTTTATGGTTAAAAGAAAGCATATAAATGCAAATGAGTAATGGGCATATTTTACTTCTATTTTGTTTCTAACTTCAGAAGAAAAAGAATGCTTCTAACTCTACTGGTTCCAAATACAACTCCTATCAAACTGTAGATATGATCACTACAGTTAATGACTAGTATATATAGCACCAGGCTTCTTTGTTTGTCCGTTTGTTTCTTCCTGACTTCTATTCAATGTCATTAATACTCTTTTCTTCAGTGGATTAGGAACGTATACATCCTATATTAATTATTTAAGTGATTAGCTTTGAATTTTTAATATTCAATAAAATACATATTTGTGTGAATAAAACATAAAGTTAATTAAGATTTCACACTTCTTCCTAATACAAACATGTTGGAATAAATGATTATTTCCAAGTGTTGTAATTACACTATGATTTGAACTTCCTAATATAACCATTGCTTTGCTTTTTCAGCCAACATTAATAGTTACTTAGACGCTTGTCAGTTACCTTGATCACTATTACAACTTTCATACCACTCTTTCATTCTGGGTTGAGTTTCCTGCATTTTTAATTGTGGTCTTAAATAATATTTTAGAATTGGAAAAAAAGAGTGAAGACCCAAATAAACACAATCAGAAATGACAAAAGTGACATTATAAATGATCCCACAGACTACAAAAGATCCTCAAAGACCACTATGAACATCTCAGTCCCACAAACTAGAAAATCTTGAGAAAATGGATAAATTCCTAGAAACACACCACCTCCCAAGATTGAATCAGGAAGAAAGTGAAATCCTGAACAGAACAGTAACAAGTTCCAAAATTAAATCCGTAATAAATTTTTAAAAACCCTATGAACCTAAAAAAAGCCCTGCACCAGATGGATTCACAGCTGAATTCTACCAGATGTACAAAGAGAAGCTGGTACCAATCCCCCTGAAACTATTCCAAAAAAGTAAGGAAGAAGGACTCCTTCCTAACTCATTCTATGAAGCCAATATCATTGTGATACGAAAACCTGGCAAAAACACAATAAAATAAGAAAACAGCAGGCCAGTATCCCTGATGAACATAGATTCAAAAATCCTCAGCAAAATAGCAAACTGGATTCAGCAGCACAAAAAAATTTAACTCATCATAATCATATGGGTTTTATTCCTGGGATGCAAGGTTGGGTCAATATGCACAAATTAATAAATGCAATTCACCACATACACAGAATTCTAATAAAAACACATAGTTATCTCCATAGACACAGAAAAGGCTTTTGATAAAATCCAACATCGTTCATCATAAAAACAGAGTAAGCACTGAAGGAAAATACCTCTAAAGAAGAGCCGTCTATGACAAATACACAAGTAACGTCCCACTGAATGGGCAAAAGCTAGAAGTATTTCCCTTAAGAAGTGAAACAAGACAAAACGTCTACCCTCTCCACTCCTATTCAATGTAATATTGAAAGTGCTACCGAGAGGAAAGAGAAAGAAATAAAAGGTATCCAAATAGGAAATGAGGAAGTCAAATTATCTCTCTTTGCTGACAATACAATTCTATGCCTAAAAAATTCTAAAGAACGCCAAAAGTCTCCTAAACCTGATAAGCAACTTCAGTAAAGTTTCAGGATACAAAATCAATGTACAAAAATCAGTATTATTACTATATACTAATAACATTCAAGCTAAGAGCCAAATCAATAGCATAATCCCATTTGTAATAGCCTTAAAAAATAAAATACCTAGGAACACATCTAACCAAGAAGGTGAAAGATCTCTACAAGAAGAACTACAAAACACTTATGAAAGAAATTGCAGATGACACAAAGGGGAAAACATTCCACACTCATGGATTAGAAGAATCAATATTGTTAAAGTGGTCATACTGCCCAAAGCAATCTATAGATTCAATGCTACTCCTATCAAATGACCAATGTCATTTTTCACAGAATTAGGAAAAAAATCAAAATTTATATGGAACAAAAAAAAGCCTGAATAGCCAAAGCAATCCTAGGCAAAAAGAACAAAGCTGGAAGCATTACATTAGCCAACTTCAAAGTATACAAGGCTACAGTAACAAAAACAGCATGGTACTGGTACAAAAACACAGACGAATGGAACAGAATAGATAATGCAGAAATAAAGCAGCACACATAGAAAGAACTGATCTTTGACAAAGTTGACAAAAATAAGCAATGGGGAACAGACTCCCTATTCAATAAATGGTACTGGGAAAACTGGCTAACCATATACAGAAGAATTAAACTGGACTCCTACATGTCACCATATACAAAAATTAACTGAAAATGGATTAAAGACCTAAATGTAAGACCTCAAACTATAAAAATCCCAGAAGAAAACAGGAAATACCCCTCTGGACTTCATCCGTGGCAAAAAATTTATGACCAAGTCCTTAAAAGCAATTGCAGCAGAAATAAAAGTTGACAAGTTGGACCTAATTAAACCAAAGAGCTTCTTTACAGCAAAAGAAACTATTAACAAAGTAAACAGACACCTTACATAATGGATAAAAATATTTACAAACTATGCATCTGTCAAAGGTCTACTATCCAGAGTCTATAAGGAAGTTAAACAAATCAACAAGCAAAACACAAATAATCTCATCAAAAAGTGGGCAAAGTACATGAACAGACACTTCTCAAAACACAGAAACAACCAATAAACATATGAAAAAAATGCTTAACGTCATTAATCATTAGAGAAATGCAAATCAAAATCACAATTAGATAGCATCTCACACCAGTCAGAATGGCTATTATTAAAAAGTCAAAAAACAACAGATGCTGGCAAGGCTGGGAAGAAAACGGAACACTTATACATTTCTGGTGGATATGTAAATTAGTTCACCTGTGGAAAGCAGTTTGGAGATTTCTCAAAGAGATAAAAACAGAACTACCATTCCACCCAGCAATCCGATTACTGGTATATACCCAAAGGAAAAGAAATTGTTCTACCAAAAAGGCACATGCGCTCATATGTTCATCACAGCACTATTCGCAATAGCAAAGACCTAGAACCAATTTAGGTGCCCATCAGTGGTAGACTGGATAAATAAAATGTGGTACGTAGACACTGATATGGTTTGGCCATGTCCCCACCCAAATCTCTTCTTGAATTGTAGTCCCCATAATTCCCCTGTGTCATGGGAGGGACCTGGTTGGAGGTAATTGAATCATGGGGGCAGGTCTTTCTGTGCTGTTCTCATGATAGTGAATAAGTCTCATGAGATCTGATGGTTTTATAAAGGGCAATTCCCCGGCACACACTCTATTGCCTGCCGCCATCCCTTTGCTCTTCCTTTATCTTCCGCCATGATGGTGAGGCCTCCCCAGCTATGTGGAACTGTGAGTTAATTAAAACTCTTTCCTTCATAAATTACCCAGTCTCAGGTATGTCTTCCTTAGCAGCATGAGAACAAACTAATACAGACACCATGCAGCTATAAAAAAATGACATTGTGTCCTTTGCAGCAACATGGATGCAGCTGGAGACCATTACCCTAGGTGAATCAATGCAGAAACAGGAAATCAAATATCACATGTTCTTACTTAACAGTGAGAGTTAAATCTTGCATACACACAGATATAGACGAGAATAGACAATGGGGACTCCAAAAAGAGGGAGGGCAGGAGGAGGGCAAAGGCTGAAAAAGTTCCTATTGGACAATGTTCACTGTCTGGGTGATGGGATCAACAGAAGTCCAAGCCTCAATATCACATAATATACCTGTGTTACGAACCTGCACATGTACCCCATGAAACTAAGATAAAAATGGAAATTAAAACCAAAAAAAGAATTTGTCAGGGAGTAGTTAGAAATACTTTGTTGAAAGTACTCATTTCTTCTACATAATTTAATTCTGTATAGAATTCTATATAGATAATTACTTTCTTTCATGTTTAAAACAAATTATTCTGACCTGGTGTGTGGCTCACACCTATAATCCCAACATTTTGGGAAACCAAGGCAGGGGTATCACTTGAGGCCAGTAGTTCAAGACCAGCCTGGACAGCAAAGCAAAACCCCCATCTCTACGAAAAACTTTTTTAAAAAAATTATCAAGGCATGGTGGCATGTGCCTGTAGCCCCAGCTTCTTGAGAGGCTGAAGCAAGAGGATTGCTTGAGCCCAGGAGTTCTAGCCTGCAGTGAGCTATGATGGTATCGCTGCACTCCAGCATGGGCAACATAACAAGACCTTATCTCTAAAAATAATAACAAAAATAATAATAGAACAAATTATTCTACTTATTTTAGCAACTGTTATTGTTTCTTTAAAATTAATCTAATGTTTTGTTCTGTTAACAGCCACCTTTTTTCTGGTCATTTGAAAAAATTTCTCTTTGTCTTTGGTACTGTAGAATATCACTACCATGTGTCAAGACATAGATATGCATTTTTAAATTATTTTAATTTTTAATAGCACTTTAAGTCCATATTATCACTAATCTAAACAAGATATAACATTTTCTAATTTCATTAACTCATAGTATTTTTCAGCCTTATACTTTTTAAAAATAATTTTCTGAATCATTAGTAATTATTCCAAATTACCTGTAAATTCTTATCACTAAGAACTAGTATATAACTGAGTACTGTGGTATATTTAATAGATATACTTTTAATACTTAGTTTTAATTACCAATATGCAAAAATGACCTTTTAAATTTTCTATTTGTATATTCGTTCTAGAAGTAATTTCACAAGAATGATAAAAATCACAACATCAGTATTGCTATAAAATAGCTTAAAATAATATGTTCTTTCAAAATCAGATGTGTGTTCTTTTGCTAAAATCTTCAAAAATCAATAAAGCAAACTTAGGAAAAAGAACTGGATGACCATTATTAGATGAAATATAGCATTAGGAACTGTCCAAAGATCTAAGAAATATTCCCTTCATGTTTAAACTTCAATCCAGAAAAAAAGTCTATTTATTATTCATTATTAGAGAGCCACTAATAATTTATTTGATACAGTGACAATTTCCTTGCTATTACTCAGAGCTATAATTTCAAAATAAATTATACTATTTTACCTTAATCTTTGGTTTACAGGCAGAATCTCTCATTACTTTATTTCTTTCATTGTTTCACTTGTTAACAATTTGGAAAACTCCATTATTTTTACATAATTTATCCAAAAAGGAAGGCTACTATTGCTATAAAACATTAAGACCAAAAAGACTACTATATCTCAAAACTCTGTTTCACAAGGAATAGAAAAGTCTTTCATGAAGACAGTTGCATTGCCCTTCAGTTACGAGTGTTAATGAGGCTATAGGGCTACCAGGAACCTTGTATCTTTAGCCATACAGTCACTCTTCTTTGGTTCTCGGATTATACAGAAGCCCTAGGTTTTGGAAAATAACTCATCATTTTAAAAAGTATATCCTCAACTCAAGTGACCCAACATACTGGATGCAACCACCAATCTTATTTACTAGGAGACATGATCTGACTGAATTAGCTCCTCATACTCTTTTTAAAAAATGGCAAATAGTTATGCTTAGCCATCTCAGATTTGTTAGAATCCTTAATGTCCAGCCAAAATACATGTGGCTAATGTTAGCATAAAGGACAGGAATTAGTTTAGTAACTAGTGACCAAAGTTAACAGTTTAGATTTAACATAATAAGATTCATAGCAATTTTATTCAGAAAATATTTGTCAATTCTGTTTCCTCATAATGAATCTTTTCCATGATATTTACCACTTGTCTTATTAAATGTAAAATTCTAATTCACATCTAATTCTAATCCTTTATTTTAGTCTGAGTTGCTGCAATATAATTTTTGTTTTTCTGCTAAAAGAAACTAAGTTAGAGAAACATATTTGTATTATTTAGTCATTTTTATGCCCTGGATTAAATTCATTCAACTTATTCATTCACCTAATTATTGTTAAATGCTTGCTAGGTCAATACAGAAATTAATGAGAGAGTCTCTACTCTCAAGGAAACACAGCAATAGACTATTAGAGTTAAAAGAATGTTAAAGAGCATGAAAGTATATATATACATGTATTTTATTAAAATTTATATACATTAAGTGCTATCAAAATACACTTTTCTGTATTAATAAATATTTACTCCTTAAAGAGTTTTAAATAAATGAATGCACCTTAATTTTCTTGACCCAATTCCCTACCAATTGGCACTTAATTTGCTTAGGATTTTCATTAACAATACACAGATTAACATTTTGTGAATAAATATGTGCACATACTCTTCATTATTCCCACAGAATTGCTTCATAAAAGTGGAATTATTTGGTCTAGGCAAATGAACATTTTAAACACTTTTAATATATTTTGGCAAATTCTCTAATGAAGGGCTATACCCTTGCCCAACTGGTTACACTCTCCTCTCTGTCTTGCTTTTAACACCTGGACAACAGATAATTGACACTTCATTGTGTGTATGATAGTACTTATTTGTTGTCCAGTGAAGAAGACTTCACCTTTTTCTTAAAATTGTAAATATCCATTTCTGTTCTTTCACCATTTCTCTACAGGAACATTTGTAGTTTTCACATGGATTGTAAGAACTATTTTTATGTTCAAGACGTGATCTTTTTGCTGCAATCTATAATGCAAAATTTTCTCCATTTTTCTGTGTGTATCCTCAATTTTGTTGTGTTTTTTGTTGTACCGAAGGTTCTTTTCTTGTGTGATGTCAAAACTATTAATTTTCTCTTTATAGATTCTGACTTAAAATATGTAGGCTTTACTCAACTGTATATAAATAAAAATATAGACCTATATATTTTGTTTACTTCCTCATTATTTTTACTTAAGTTTTGGTCCCACAGACTTTAGACAATGCTATGGGATAAAATTCTAGCTTATTTTTTCAAATATTGATTTAATAATTTAGCCAGCAAGATATTTTGATTAACTCTCCTCTCTTACTGAAAATGCTCTCATTTGAAAGTTCCAAGAAATGTGGGTCATAGCTAAAGTCAACCAGCTAGACTGTGGCAAAGCCAGAATTTGACCTCGAGTTCAATGCTTTGAATGTGTAGTGGCAAACAGTATGGCTCTGGAATCGATGAGGACCACACGTGAATGGGGCACGAATGGAATTCTGCCACAGCTATGTTACCTTGAGTAAATTACTTCTTCCACACCTGTTACTAATATTTAGAATAAGGGAACGTGATTCTATCAAACTTCTTAATCTTTAGAATAAGGGGAAATAATTATATCAACCTTATCCTGTTCTTGTGTAAATGAGTCATTCTTCAATTTATTCATTCAACAATATTCATTAGAAGTGTTCTTTGTAATAGATGTTTTTTGAGATGTCATGACTATAGCTACCTTAAAAATGGATATTTTTCTAGTAATAAATTAGTTTGACTTCATGATTAACTTAGTGTTGAATTCAAATAATGATCTATAGGATCTGGAGTCCTGCTCCCAGCATTCCATCTGCCCCGTACTCTCACCATTGGAATGGTGAAAAAGATACCTGGTGGAGATATAGATATAAATATATATATTTGACTCGTCTAAGTGTGAAGGAAAAGGCTGTAAGTGCACACTGTATATTCACTCTCCAGCACAATACCTGACACAGAGCTGGCAGTGAATAGATTTTATAAATGAATGAGCAAATTAACAATGTATACATTCTTGTCCATGTAATTTCATTAAAAATAGAACAAATTGTCTCTAAACATACTTGCCTTTCCTTAGTGAAACTAAGAGCATTTTTAAAATATGTAGACAGATGAAATAGAGATAGAGGAAAATACCCACACTCTCCTGCCTCTGTGTAAATGATGAAAAGAAGGTGCTGTCCTCTCAGATTCATCAGGCCATTCTGATTCGTCATCATTAACTTGCCCACATGGATTCTACCTCTGAATACTTCCAGTTACTTGATTAATACCCCAAAGTAGCACCTACTCAGCCATCCCAGATGACAAGGAAGGAGAGAAAACACTCTAATGCACTTTGTAGGTAACGTAATTTATCTTTTTTGTTCTCAATTTAAGTATTGACTTGTTGGTGCCAAGCAATGTGCTTGGAATCAGGGAGGCAGGTGATCAGAGCACAGACTAGGTCTAGACTTCTAGATTTGATCTTGGCTCCACTGCTTGTGGTCACTTAACTTTCTAGTGCCTCAGTTTCCTCATCTATAAAAGCAGGTAATAACAATAGTGCCTATTTTATGCGACTTGTGAAAATTAAATGACTTATCATTTGTGAAGTACTTGGAACTGTACCTGACACCATAGCAAGGACTCTGTAGATATTATCAAATAAATTAATACACTTTACCACTTCCTTAGCAGAGCACTCCCTGACCAAGTTACATCCCTTTACCTTATTTCGAGATGGAGTTTCGCTCTTGTTGCCCGCCCAGGCTGGAGTGCAATGGCACAATCTAGGCTCACCGCAACCTCCACCTCCCGAGTTCAAGTGATTCTCCTGCCTCAGCTTCCCAAGTAGCTGGGATTACAGGCATGCACCACCACACCTGGCTAATTTTGTATTTTTAGTAGAGACAGGGTTTCTCCATGTTGGTCAGGCTGGTCTTATACTCCCGACCTCAGGTGATCTGCCTGCCTCAGCCTCCCAAAATGCCGAGATTACAGGTGTGAGCCACTGCTCTTGGCCTACCATATTTCACAGCACCAATCACCAGGCCTGTATCTGTGTAATAATATTACCTTCATTTTTTAATAACACAATTTTCTTTCACCATCAGACTCTAAACCACCAAGAGCAAAACTATGAATTTATTGACACCTTTGTCTGTTGCTATTATGCATATAAGAGTATTCAAAAATTACTTTGTTTTTCTTTAATGTATTAATACAATAAATCTCCAAATTAATTTTTCCTTTTATAGGTCTTTATAAGCCTTGGTATAATTTATAAGCTTGGTTAATTAAATTTCTTTATGAAAAAAATCATTGCATCAAATAATCATGGAGCTAGAATTTTTGGCATGCTAATGTCTTTTTACAGATGACAAAGTTGTGATTTGATCCATAACTACAGCCATGATTGCCAGGCTTTTGAAAAGATCTTGAATTCTTTTCATATACTTGTTACTCAAAGGCCATATTCCTTAGAACTGTTACATTTATTTATTAATAACACCTTAATGTAAGATGGTAAAATAGCATCTGATTGAAGGCAGAAAAGCTCTCCTGCCATTGTCTGGCTTGCAGGCATAAGATTTAACATCTTTCTACTTACATGTTTTCACCCATGATGGCATCCACTAAACCTAAATCAGTGTCTGGCTCATGAATGAACAAAATATAAGCTCAGAATGGCATAAGAAAACCTTATTCATGGATCCCATCCAAACACAAATTCACAATGCTTAAAAATGAAAAGTAAATCCTGTAAAGCTCAACTTTATGTAGTTATCTTAGAAAAAAATATATTTTTAATTGCCTGGAGTCCTCATAGCTTCTTGTTAAGCTTAACAAGAGGTATAAAGCCATGACTAAAATATTCATACTCCACTCTAGTCCCTATTTAAAAAAAATAAAAAAGGGAATCACTAGTTTATTCATCTTGCCTAATGACACAGAAGGGCAAAACAAGCACCCAAACAATGAATAATAATGTAAGAGCTCAAACTGTAAAATCAATATGTCAGATCAGCAGAGCTTTGCTTCGTTTTAATGTTCTCATCTCTGAATGCAGCACAGCTTATCTTCTGAATTATATATATGTATTGGCCTAATTACATAAATATTGACTTTTCCTTATATGAAGTTTATTCTTTCAATCTCTCTGTAATTACCATGTCAATATTTGTGGCTGTAGTAACAATGAATTTAAATCTGTTAATTGTGACTGATAGTGGCATGCCATGAGATAATTCAGTCACTTAGTCTCAGAACACTGATGGCACTAGATAATAAGTGATGAATCAGTAATTCCCTAAGTATATGGTACCAAGGTAAACATCTTTAAAAAGCAATTCTTTCAACCCAGTTAATTAAGGGGTTAGTCTTTTCCTCAACTTGTCAGGTTTCATAACGTACAGAAGTAATAACCAGAATGCGACTGGATCTTGGTCTATGACTTTGCCTGCATTTTTTTAAATGAAACACTATATCCCTAACTTCATTCTCCAGTCCACCCATTAACAACTTCTTTGATCTGTTGATAGATATCTACACCTCCTTCCTCACAGCTATATGTGTGTATGAAAGATATAATTTAACATTTGTTGCTATTATTCTTTGCTATGTGCTATTTCCATAAAGGTCCTATTCCTGATCTCACTTACATGTGGAATCTAAAATAGCTGAAGTCAGAAAGGTGAAAGTAGAAGGGTGGCTGCCAGGGGATGGATGCGGGGAAGGGAGGAGGGATGGTGGGTGGAGGGTACAAAGTTTAGTTAGACAGGAGGAAGAAATGTTTTAGACCACTGCACAGCGTGGTGACTATCATTCATAATGCACTGTATATTTCCAAATTGCTAAGAAGGTACATTTCAAATGTTCTCTCCACAAGAAAAATGCTAAGGATGTGAGGTGATAGATATGCTAGCCAGCTTGATTTTATCATTCCTCCTGGTATACATGTCAAAATATCACATTGTACCCCATCAATGTCTATAAAATTTGTCAAGTAAAAATAAAAATAAATTTGAAAAGGATCTTAGGCCTACTTTATTCTAATGTAAAATATGATCTGTAGAAATTTTACTTTTAAAAAATATTTTATTCAATTATATCCCCTCACCTGGTTTTATTTTCACGGGAAAAGTTTTCGGTTACTGAAGTTGATACATCTCTGAAACAAGAACTAATCCCGTACCTCAGGATATATTAATTGATTAAATGTCTTCACTTTCTTACCAGTGGCACAGAAATGTTCCAAAATTTTTTAAAAGCTAAAAATCTTTTCACTTTGCTCTTATAATATTTCTGAGAATTTTCACACAAGAGCTTGAACTCTCCAATTTAAGTAGGACGGAAATACCTGTGTCATATTAACCATTTAGAATTAGGTGAACACAGAGAATGGTCCCCAAAAACAATACTGTCCACACTTTGAGTTTAAGAGTTGTTCTAGACATACTATGGTGAAGTGGTCACACATCATCCTGTGCTTTCTTATTTGCCTCTACAGGGATGCCAGATGATATGAACTTCAGTGATGTAAAGCAAATCCATCAAACAGACACTGGCAGTACTTTAGACACAACAGGAGCAGGATGTGCAGCGGCAACTGAATCTATGACATTCACTCTGATAAGTGTGGTGATGTTACTTCCTGGGATTTGGTAACTGAACTCTTCTGTCCTGACATACCTTACTGAAGTCTCGATTTCTTCTCTCTCTGCATATGCCTGGAATAAGAGATCCTTTTTCAATATAACAATTATATTTATGAAAAGATATGTTACACTAACTTCTCAGAAGCCAAGCTGAAATATTCATAAAGTCCCTAAAACTCAATGTTTAAATGACACACTTTAAAAATATGTCTTTTTTCAATCTAACTGAAAACCTCCTTAACTTCTAATATATTAAATCTGAAGATGTGAAGGGCACAGAAGTGACTTTGAATAAGAAGAATTTAGTGTATCAATTCCAAGCCCCTTCCTTTCTAAATTAAAAATGTTTTCATTTGAAAGTGTATTTGCCAGACAATGAAAACAGTATGCAGTATTTCTTAAAGTACTGAAATTAGAATATCATGAAATAAATCAAAACATACAATGGCAAGTAGCATGCATGCATATTCAAGAGACTCTTCCATTTTTGCAAGCTGTAGAAGGAAATGTCTGAATGTCTATAAGTTATAGGGTAGATTCTTGAGAAGAATTTCACATAATTTCACTGAAGAACCTTGATAATTTTGACCCACTGTAACTTAGCCACTGATAAACCTTAAAGCTGAGTATTTTAGTAACACCTGATTTGTATTCCATTATATTCAAAATGCATCCTTGGTATTGTGCCTCTGCTCCCGCCTCTCTCTTTGCCTCATAGATTTAGCTATGTTGGGAAGCACGTGCTTGCTTTAGGAATATCTCCAATAAAGCTGTTAATTATTTGGTGGAAAATTTTGAAGAGTATTTGTCATTTTCTTCTGGCAAAAATGATATTTTCACCCATTTTCAAAATATTATGTACTACTTTTTAAAGCCTGATGTTGAACAATTGGCTACCTATGCATTTCTAAGGTTCCTATGAATATCTGCAGACATGTCCAGAAAATATGATATGCAACACTTTAGCTCTTTTCCTATTTGCTCATTAACGGAGCTGCAAACCAACAGTCCCTAATTTCTCAGTTGGGATAAGTTGCCTCAATAGACACTAATAGGATATGTATATGGCTATACTTGAGGAAAAGAGAAGTTAGTTTTTATTAATAAGTATCACATCCAGTCGACAGAGAGAAAATATAATTAATATAAAGTCACAGAATAGAAAAGGGAATTGATGACCTCAAATTAAAAAAAAAAAAAATTGAAATGACTTCTGACAAAGACATAAACAAGACACAGCCAACTGCGAACATTAATGAGGTAAAATCCATTTCTGCCAATCAGGAAACAATATATGATCAAACCTTGTTCTCTCTTAAGTTCTCAATTAACAAAATGATCTAAGGATGGTTAGTTTAGATCACAACATTTTTAAGCTGCCCAATCAGGTTTTACCCTCCGTTCAAACATGCCTCAGAACAGGAAGTGTTCTTCTACCCGTCAGTTCCGGATGCCATTTTCCTAGGCTTCCATTCCACACCTAACATTTCCTGATCCATTCGGTTAATAACTCATTTGCACTCACCTTGACACACTCCACAGATTACAAACTTTTAAACCTATTTTGAAAATTTTTTACTTCAACCTCAGCTCTTCATTTAAATCAGTCTTGGAAAAAAGCGATACTAAGGCACTCATTTGCTGCCCTCCAGCCCAAGTCTTGATTGGCTTGCTACGGCAAAATTTCAGACCCAACTTAAGAGGAATTTAATTCTAAAGACAAACAAACTGAAGAGCATGCTTTAGCAATCTAAGATCTATGGATAAAATTAATTGACAGAAGATAATTTTAGATATGGCAAGAAACGGACAAAAGCAGAGTCGTAAAGTCAATAGAAGAAATGAATATTTTTTATTTAAAAACCAAGTTTTACATGGTCAGATGGGTGTTATCTGCAGGTGGGCGCTTTGGGGACTATATAAGCAATAATGGTGCTGCTAGAGCTTAAAACACTGAGGGGTTTTCAGAATTTCTTTAAGAGCCTAAGGCAAAATTGTTAATATTCTCAGTAAGGATATACTTATCCATTAATACTTCCCATTCTGTGACATTTCATATCTACATAGTTTCTTACGAATTACAAAGCTCTTTCAAATAAGAGTATCTCATTGGACTTTCTTCGCCCCCTCAAAGACAGGCTTGATTTTCAGTCAAATAAAAACAACAATGCTGATATGGCTCAGAATTTGCTTCTGGAGAGTTTTGCATTAATAAGGTCTAAGAAAGTTTTGAGCAATTATAAAAGTGTTGGATATGTGTCTAGTTTCCAAGATTATTTAATAGATTACATCAGACTGAATGTATATATTTAAAAATATCACATACATCTTATAGTCACATTTTATGCTGGTGTAATTTTTAAAAGAGCCATATTGTTGAATCCCTGAGTTATTTTTATATGAGTTTAAGTAATCATAAAACTTAGTCTGATATTTTGCATATATTGGGGAGACTAGGTTTACAAGCAGACCTAACATTTACTTGGCCTTTCTTTGTATAGGCACCTTGATAAATGCCTTTATGCACAATGTCATTTAATCTCCCCCAAAAAACTGACATTTCCATTTTACCAATGAGAAAACTGAGCTTATAAATATTAGGGAATTTGACAGATGTCATACAACTAATCATAACAGAGTTAGATGGTGAGTATAATACCTTTAAATAAACTGTATACCTTCCTGGTTCAAAGACACAGTTTTGGAACAACAGCGAGGAACTACAGGTTAGCATAAAAATCATTCAGAGACTATTTAAGTCTCCAAACTAGGATTTAACAAATACAATTGGCTATAGAATAATTGTCTAATTATCAAAATGCACAATAGTGTAGAAACATAATAAAAAGGAGAAGTGTAAACATGGACATTTTTTAGTACCATTCATTACCCTCCCATATATTCAAATCCACTGTAAACACAAGAGCCCTGAAAATAAATCAGCTGCCGAGAATGAGAAAGAAAACACAACTGTTATAACTCTAATGGAATCATGAAGTTTAGTTTCCTGTGCAACAAAAAGGTATAAAACATTTCTTTGGCCATAGGATGGCATTAAAAAATGAAAGGAAGGAGAGGAGGAAGGAAGGAAGGAAAGGAGGGAGGAGGAAGGAAAGGAAGAAGGGAAGGAAGGAAAAGGGCATGGCGGAATATTATTTTTTAAATCTTAGATTTGCCTTTATCCTCTATTTATGCAGGAATATCTTATCAATGAAATAATGTCTGCATGATTATCTTCTCACTAAAAAAGGACTGAGGTTAATAAGCTATTTCCTCCCAACACTCAGATTTTCTGAAGTGCTTTCAATAATGATGCTTTGAAAAGGACTAAATTCATTTATTACTAACTGTTTGCTATCATATAAAATATTGTTTCTAATATCAGAATCCTTCAAGGACAATAAAAATGATTTTTTTCTTGAACGAATATATTCAACCTAGACGTCTCTTATTCTGAATGAGAACTTTGTTGAGCAGGCTACATCACTAATGTATTTAGTTTGCAAACTTTAATGTCATTCATATACAATTACATGGGTTATGAAAATTCAGAAATAATTTTTAATGTTGTTAGGTATGCATGTGAATATATCGTTTTTCTTTAAATGCAGATTGTTGTATACAAGTCATTTTTGATTAAAATACAGATAAAACATAATTCTCAAGTCAAAAGTCTGCTTTCCTTGACTTTACTAAAATTACAGAGTGAATTACTGTTATAATTATTTTATGAATAGAGATCTAATCAAATATAATTCTTAAGCTATCCTTTCTGCCCCCTTGCACAGAGAAAACTGAGTAATTTCATCACAATATAATTTATATTTCCGTAGCAGAAAAAACAATAACTGATTTGGAAGAGAGTAGAGTAGGAGTGGATGTCCATGGTTACTTTTTGGAAATATCTGATTTAAGAGACTTTTGCCTTCCTGCACTTGCCAATTGTCACACTGGAATCAACTTCATGAAAATGTGTGTGAGAAGATCACGCATCTTATTTTCCCCTTAAAATTTTACTTTGACTACATTGAAGACCAGAGTGAAAGACAATATACCAGAATTTGAAAGACCATAGAATTAAGAACAGAACAGTGAACGTTTAAGGATCAAAACTGGTTGGAGACAGAAGGAATGGGATTGACTGCAGTAATAAGTAAATTCTTACTTTTATGAGTTTGATACCCACCTCTGAACACGTTGGATTAGAAGGAATGAAGACTCTTAGAAAAAAAGGGAGGTCTCTGATTTTCCTGAGATTGCTCAGCCAAGACCACTAGCATAACAAGAAGAAAAAAGAACAAGAACAAGAAGGCCCAGCTGTAAGACAAATGCTGTGAACAGTATAGTACGTTCCAGAAAGAGTGACTCCATAATTGTGATCAAAGAGTTCCAGGACTCAATTTGCAAAGTCAATGTGATTTGCTCACCCAGGGCACATTCTCACTCCTCTCCTTGACCCCCCTAACCCTGCCACTCCATCCATATACATACTCATTCCCCACATACATTTTCTGGCTACTGTCTCTATTTCCTTTCTCTTTTCTTATCATCTGTAAAAATTGAGCTAACTGTATCTACCTCACAGTGTTACTTAGAGAACTAGATAATCCAACACCTATTAGGACCCTGCTGGCCCATGATGAGCCATAATGATTTGTGTTTCTTCCCTTCCCACAGAGCTTTCTGTTAAAGTGCACATGTTTCCAAGATGGGACAACACTAGAATATTTAGTTATGGATTCTGCCTGTCAATAAGTTTTTGATAGGGGAAGAGATCTGTGTTAGTCTGTTTTCATACTACTATAAAGAACTACCTGAGACTGGGTAATTTATGAAGAAAAGAGGTTTAATTGACTCACAATTCTGTAAGTTGTACAGGAGGCATAGCTGGGAAGGCCTCAGGAAACTTACAATCATGGTAGAAGGCAAAAGGGAAGCAGGCACAATCTTCACATGGCAGCAGGAGAGAGAGAGTGAATGGGGAAGTGCTACCCACTTTCAAACAACCTGATCTTGTGAGAACTCACTATCAAGAGAACAGCAAGGGGGAACTCCAGCCCCATGAACCAATCACCTCCCAACAGGCCCCTTCCTAACACTGGGAATTAAAATTCAACATGAGATTTCGGTGAGGACCTGGAGCCAAACCATATCCAGAGCATAGAGAAGATGGTTGGAGAGTGAATGAGTAGGGTTTAGGAAAGGGAAAGAGAAGAGAAGCAATGGACTCTGGAATGCACAAGGAACCCATCCTGCCTGCTTCATGTTTCATGTTTTGCCTGGACTCACCCTGGCTATGAGGCTTATTCACTGAAAGTTTATTTTTTTTTAAGTATTGGGAGTAAGTGGTCTTTCTGTCATTGAATATAAAAGGATATTAGCTCTGACCCGGTATTCAAATGTGAATTGGTGTCTACAATGACAAATTTAGAGACCTCCAAACCTTGCTTGAAGGTCTCCTTGACCGGTGTATTTAGACCTCCATCTCTGTGTGATTATTATACTGTGGGGTACCAGCACAGCCCAAGCGTGGTGGGAAGAACAAATATGAGTAAACAAAAAGTGTGTTGCTCAGTATCTCACCTGTTACCCCCAAGTGGTTATTTCTGAGAGGCAAAATCACTTCATTAAGGTCACATTGCCAATAATTGACAAAGCAAGCATTCTAAAACAAATCAGCCTTCAAAATCCTTTTTTCCACTGCACCACTCAGTATCCCAGGGTTCAGAAACCTTTGATACGTCAATTAGGTTAGGTTAGGCTACTTGCAGGTTGTATAGGCTATTTTTAAATGTTCCCTTGTTTCATTCACTTTCTAAAATGTCTTCTCTCTAAGATATTTTATTTTTCATTTGTCTTTCATCTCAAATTTAGCTCTAGTAATAAGGATGAGGATCCTGAGGAGATTCCATATGCCAAGTGCCCTAGTGTGGCCATCTGATGGGGTAGTTGGCTCATTCATTGACTCACAAGCATCCAAAAATGCTGGAGAAAACAGCAAATGGAGCTTCAAAGGCTTTAGCAGTAATTTTCTGTATGACCTTCAGCAAGTCCTGTAACTCTTTGAACTTCAGTTCTTTGTTTGTAAAATAATGTGGTTGAGCCAGACAATCCCTAAATTTTCTTATGTATTTTTAGAATTCTAGATTTCTAGGCCAAAACAGAAAACATTATTGATGCAATAAGAAAGAACATTTGTTTATTTGATGTCACATAATTTACCATTTCCTAATATATAGAAGGCACTTGAAAAAGTAATGCCTAAAATACAATTTTAGTTACAACTTCTGCGTAGGTTTAAAACTCCAATTTCTTTATTACACATAGGAATGGGGCTTTTCTGTATAAGATTTATTGGAATAATCTTTCGATGATTAAAGGGAAGAACCATCACAGCAAACATTCTTCACTTTTGTTTAATGCATAAGACAATATGAGCCAAAAAAAATCTATCATACGATTAAATATTTAGTCACTAACTATTGTTTGTTCTAGTTTGTCTTATAGGAGTTAAGATCCAGGGTCCTCACTAATTCAGTTGTGGCATCTCATAATATTCAAAAACAAATAATGCATACACTGACTCCTATAAAAGACAAAGATGAAAGGACGTGGAAGTAAGAGATGAAGTTACAAAACAGTACTTTCTCTTCTCACAGATTTTTCCCAGGAGACCCTTTTAAATAGGTGTAAACAAATGTTGTTGCCTCTGATGATTTATTGCAGAACAAGCTGACAGAGCGTAGGAGCATGTTATCTGGGCCTCTGTATTGCAGGAGCTCGTTCAGAAAATGAAGAAAGACCAGAAGTGCAGCAGAGGAAGCAAATGCTCTGTGTCATTCAGCAAAAAAGCAGATGGAAGCTTAGAATCACAGCTTATTTAAAAGGACAGCTTATAAATATGGTGTGTTTATAATTTTAGTATTTCATTTTCCTCATTTATAAAAAAAATTAAAGAAAATCCCATGAGAATTTCATCACAGATGGTTAACTGCAATAAATTTATATTGAATAATTTGATTTACTTCTATTTTGGCTGCACATCTATTATAGTATGGGTGTGATTGAATGTAAATCCACAGACACATGTACACATTTATCTATATCTATCCATAAAATATATATATTCATGTTTATTGTTGCTATGATTATATTGATACTTATATTTATATTTGTATAAAATTTGCCTTTATGTCAGTTATTCCAGGCTTTTTATTTGAAATTTGAGAAGGCTGATGAAATAGATAACCTTTATCAAACTGCAAGTTACTATTTTTCCATATGGGCTTTCATTCTAATTTCAAACAGATAAGCATTAAGCAAGCTCTTACTATACACAAGACAGTGTACATGACCACTGAAGCAATAAAAAGACATGCTTAAAGGATATATTTCAGAAATCCTCACTTACACAGGCTTAGGTACAAATTCTGCTTTTCTTAAAAGACTATTTCTTCTGGAACAATGCAATACAACACAAACAGTTCACTTATTAATCTTATGAAAAATATACAAGTGTAACATTTCACCACCCACTTGCTTTTTAGGCTGTTAACGAATTGGAGTTAAGCTGACCAAGGAAAAAATGACAGTTCAAGGGAATTAAATAGTCTCATCCTTTTCCTCGAGTCACCAATTTTTCTGCTTTTTCTCCTTCAGTGATAGTCAGCTTTCAGTGCCCCCAAAGTCTATATTGTCTCTACCTCAGCACCTGCATAGGAGACTATGAGTAAAACAATAACTCGGGCTTGGAAATAAGACTAGTCCTGGTTTTGAATGCCAGATATCTCATGAACTAGTTGTGTTACCATAGGCAACAATTTGACTTCTCTGAAATATTCATGAAATGAAGATGATTATATACCCCCTGACAGGTTTGTTGGAAAGATTTAATTACTCATTGTGTCTATGTATGATGATTAGCACACTGTGGTATTAAATAAATATTCGCTGACATCTTATCAAAACTTGCTCTTAGGTAAAATCTTTCACACTAAGTTATAAATGATTAATACCATGAAGAGTCATTTTATTTTAAAACTATATGAAATTTTAAGAGTATGTATTTGTAGTGTTTTGCAGAAAAGAAAAACTAAAATCCAGAAAGGATATGTGAATTACCCAAAGTAACACAATTAGTTTGAACTAGAAGAGATCAACAACTTATTTTTTAAGAAAACCTCTACGTGCACTGCATTGAATCCAAATTGTTACTTCAAAGCAACCAAAAGCTGCATGTTTGTATATCCTAATATTCAAAAGAAATTGCCCCATAGCCACAGGGACTAAACCAATAGAAAAAGGCAAATGTACCAGTTTGAGAGACTAAGAATAGACACTTGTAGATTCAATGAACTTAAATTTATAAGAAAAAATCCAAACAACCCCATTAAAAAATGGGCAAAGGACATGAACAGACACTTCTCAAAAGAAGACCATTTATGTGGCCAACAAACATCATATATAAAAAAAAATCTCAACACCACTGGTCATTAGAGAAATTTAAATCAAACCACAATGAGATACCATCTCACACCAGTCAGTATAGTGATTATTAAAAAGTCAGGAAACGACAGATGCTGGAGAGGATGTGGAGAAACAGAACACTTTTACATAGTTGGTGGAAATATAAATTAGTTGAACCATTGTGAAAGACAGTGTGGAGATTCCTCAAAGATCTAGAACAAGAAATACCATTTGACCCAGCAATCCCATTACCGGGTATATACCCAAAGGATTATAAATTATTCTACTATAAAGACACATGCACACGTATGTTGACTGTAGCACTATTCACAATAGCAAAGACTTCAAACCAACCCAAATGCCCATCAGTGATAGACTGGATAAAGAAAATGTGGTACATATACACCATGGAATACTACGCAGTCATAAAAAGGAATGAGATCATGTCCTTTGCAGGGACATAGATGGAGCTAGAAGCCATTATCCTCAACAAACAAACAAACACAGGAACAGAAAAATCAAACACTACATGTTCTCACTTATAAGTGGGAGCTGAACAATGAGAACACATGGACACAGGCTGGGGAGTAGCACACACTGGAGCCTGTCACGAGGACTGGCAGAGAGACCATCAGGATAAAAAGCTAATGCATGTGGGGCTTAATACCAAGGTGATGGATTGAAGGGTGCAGCAAACCACCAAGGCACACATTTACCTATGTAACAAACCTGCACGTCCTGCACATGTATCCCAGAACTTAAAATTAAATTAAATTTAAAAACGAAGAATAGACTCTTGACTTTAAAGGGAAAATGAGGCTATTGAGAGAGGTTGTAACGTATTACTATACCTTGATATTGATTCAAAAAGTAGAAATAATCTAATAGAGTTTCTAATATAATGCTTTTAATACAAACATTAATCTCTTTTCATATTCACAGTCTGATTCTTAGTAGATTGACCAATTTGCTAAAGTATTCAGGATACCTTGACAAATAACATATTCTAGTATATACATTATAATTTTTAAAATGCCAGCAATTTACTTTGAAAATATAGGAAATAAAATCAAAATATATTTTATGTCATATTTCAAGGTTAAAAAACATTTCTTCTTTGCTACTAATATTGTTTTCTTCACTAGTATTTTGGCTTGCAAGCTTTAGATTTACCCATTTCTGTACCAGATTATAATTAGGTTGTATCCTGAAACATGAAGATCAATAGAATATTTTCATATTTAACTGAAGATTCTGTGTCAGTATTTAAAATAGTTTATTGTGCTACAGCATATTCTAGCAATTTCAAAATATTGAGAAAATATGAACAGTTGAAATCTTTCTAAACAACTTTCCTTTAGAGGAGAGTTCCTTCACTCTGTTGAAAAACATAAGGACATGTCAGCTATAGTTGAAATATAGTTGAAATATTTCTCTTACCAGAGAAATAGAAAACATCAAAACATCGAATGAATTATCTCCATATTACAGGATACCTTTTGTTAACATCGAGTGAATTGTCTCCATATTACAGGAAACCTTAGCAACTAAAGGATGAATTCCACTGTAAGATAATAGAGACAATAAATTAATGGATAGTATATTCATAAGTATTAACACTGATAGAAAAGTGACCAATTTACATCCCTATTGTCCTTTGTGATTTATCTAAAATACAATGTCTTTTATAAAACCTTATTTTAAAAACTTTTTTCTAATAAAAAATATTTTTACTAAAATTATTGGAAACCGTAAAGCAGACTCAAGATCCCCAAAAACTCTTCTAGCTCTGTTAGTATTCTGTAACCTTTTTTTTTTTTTTTTTTTTTTTTGGAGACGGAGTTTTGTGCTCTTGTTGCCCAGGCTGGAGAGCCGCAGCTCACCACAACCTCCACCTCCTGAGTTCAAGCGATTCTCCTGCCTCAGCCTCCCGAGTAGCTGTGATTACAGGCATGCGCTACCACACCTGGCTAATTTTGCATTTTTACTAGAGACGGGGTTTCTCAATGTTGGTCAGACTCGTCTCAAACTCCCAACCTCAGGTGATCCACCCGCCTCAGCCTCCCAAAGTGCTGGGATTACAGTCGTGAGCCACCACACCCAGCCAATATTCTGTAACTTTTAAAAAATATCATACCTATTTATAGAAATAGAACAACATAAAATTTACACATACACATCTAGATATAGATATCTCTATAGAAGACATATAAAGAGATGGGAGGAATAGAATGACTATATATTTATATAAGTATTTAAAAATATGATGTTATGCCTATTTAAACCATGTGTACTGCTTAACAATATATCATCAATGTTTTCTGGGTCATGAAATATGCTGAAAATAACTATAAATGATTCATAGTATTCTTCATATGAATATCACATTTAATCAATTACTGAGACACTAAATTATTAACATATCATAAACAAAGTTCCAATAAAAATCTTAATAAAATGTTACATTCCTTCATGATTTCTTCTTGACTTAGTTATCATTCCTTCAGTGGGAAAAAGAAAGGAGGTAATTTATTCTTCCTTAACCAAAAACAAACCATCAACTTAAACACAAAATTAGACTACAATCATTGGTGTATTTGTCTTATTTTCCCTAGTAGACCAAAGTTTATTAAACGCTTTTTAATCCCTCTTCGTAACACTGTTCTTTAAGTTAGTACAAGTCCAAATATATGTATTGAATCAAATCTGGTCATAAGAAAACTCAAGAAAAAAAAGGATGCTATTTTACTGTATTTGTTCTAATTAACCTTAAAAATTCCCTAAAAAGTTAATTCCCACCTATTAATAATTCCCACCTATGCCATATGAAATGGGGGTAAAAAAATGAGATATATTAATATGAAAATATTTGTAAATGAAAAACGTAATACAGATTATAAATATTATTGTTATAGCCAAATAGACTAACTTATACATCTTTTTTTTTTTTTTTTTTTTTTTGAGACAGAGTCTCGCTCTGTCGCCCTGGCTGGAGTGCAGTGGCACGATCTCGTCTCACTGCAACCTTCACCTCCCAGGTTCAAGCGATTCTCCTGCCTCGGCCTCCCGAGTAGCTGGGACTACAGGCACGTGCCACCACGCCCGGCTAATTTTTTGTATTTTTAGTAGAAATACGGTTTCACTGTGTTAGCCAGGCGTTTCACTGTATTAACCAGGATGATCTCGATCTCCTGACTTCATGATCCACCCGCCTCGGCCTCCCAAAGTGCTGGGATAACAGGCGTGAGCCACCTCACACGGCTACATCTTTTGCTAGTCTATATCTGAGCTCTTAATGTAGTGAAATCCATCCTGAAAGCCACAAAATTTTGAAGATGTCCGTACTGAAAACTAGTCTATTAAATCTTGTGTGCCTGCTAAGCTCACAATCCCTTCTGAGGAAAACTGATCTATTACTGATTCTCTTCTCTTCACAGCTGATTGCACAGGGTGATATAAAGCAGCACTGTCCAATAGAAATATAATGTGAGCAACAGATATAATGTAGAATTCCCAACATATATAATGTAGAAAACCACTTAAAAAAAAGAAAGTAAAAAGTCAGAGCTCAAAATAATTTAGTAACAGATTTTATTTAACCCAACATATACAAAATATTACCATTCCAACACATAAGCAATATAAAAACCATCAATGAGATTTTATATTCTAATTTCAGTAATTTTTTGAAATCTAGTATGTGCTTACTGTACATCTCAATTCAGACACACCATATTGCATATTGCAATATGGTAGTGGCTACCATATTGGAGTGCACAGATCTACAGGTGGAGACACCAAGACACCTTGGGGAAAATTATCATTTTTTTATTATTATTATTTTACTTTAAGTTCTAGGGTACATGTGCACAACGTGCAGATTTGTTACATATGTATACATGTGCCACGTTGGTGTGCTGCACCCATTAACTCCTCATTTACGTTAGGTATATTTCCCAATGCTATCCCTCCCCCCACCCCATGACAGGCCCCAGTGTGTGATGTTCCCCACCCTGTGTCCAACTGTTCTCATTGTTCTGGATGAAGCTGGAAACCATCATTCTGAGCAAACTATTGCAAGGACAGAAAACCAAACACGGCATGTTCTCACTCATAGGTGGGAATTGAACAATTATCATTATTAAGAAAAAAACTTGAGTAGTCTTCCTTAGTCATAAATCTGAAGCAAGAAAGTATGCAGTAACCTGGAGAAATCTCCTTTTCTTCATGTATTAGCAAAACGTGTCCTTCTAAATACCCCCTACGTACTGAAAACTCTAAGAAAGGGTAGGAAAATCACAACTTCCAGAATGGCAGTGTGAAGGGCTTGCAGAAAACTTTCCCAGGAAGTCATCTATTAACCTGGTCAAAATTAGCAATGGTAATCATTCAATGTCTGGAGATTACTCAAAGGGCTTACAGAGAATTGAGAAGGATTTACTCCACAAAATCTAAGGAAACAGTAAAAGCAGCGTGAGGCAGTGGCATTCCAGTTAGGGACTGCACCTGTCCCCCAAGGCTAAGCCATGTGGAAAAACTGCTCCAGCAGCTCCACAGCTGGGTGGCAGCTCTGTTTTCCCCGAATTCAATGAGCTGGAAAAACAATTCCAGGTAGATTTGGTAGCTGGTGGACATCAGCAGATTCCATCATTCCAGACTCTGC
This sequence comes from Pongo pygmaeus, assembly GCF_028885625.2. NCBI lineage: Eukaryota > Metazoa > Chordata > Mammalia > Primates > Hominidae > Pongo > Pongo pygmaeus. The sequence continues at coordinate 102,689,841 of NC_072387.2, forward strand.
AGATCTATAGTGGGCTGTCTAGGTAATCCAGCAAAAGTACCAGTTCAAGGCAAGTACTAGTGCAGCAAGAACTCAACAAATGAAAGGCAACAAAACGAACAATAAGGACAGTCCCTAAGAGGAATCTGTATTCAGAGTTGCTGTAATAGAAGGGAACTTCCTTAATCTAACAAAATGTATCTATAAAAAACCTATCTCCAAAATCATACCTACTAATAAAAGACTGAAAGCTTTCCCTCTAAGAGGAGGAACAAGAAAGGATGTTGGCTCTTTCAGCCTCTATTCAACATTATAGTGGAGGTTCTAGCCAAGACAGTTGGGCATTAGGCAGGAAAAAGAAAAAGGAATCCAGATTAACAAAGAAGAAGTAAAGCTATCTCTAATTACATATGACATAAACTTGTAGAGATACAGAATTATGAATCCACTAAAAATAGTAAACTAATAAATGAGCTCAGGATATAAGATCCTCACATAAGATCAGGATTGAAAGGTTACAAAATACAAGATCAATGAGATTTCTCTACACTAGCAATGAACAATAACAATCCAAAAGGGAGATTAAGAAAACGATCCCATTTACAATAGAATCAAAAAGATTAAGCCTTAGAAATAAATTTAATAAAAGGAGGATAGGACTTATTCACACAAAAAATACACAAAATGATAAAAGTGTTGGGAAAAATAACTAAAGAGGACCTAAATGAATGGAAAGACATCCCATGTGCATTCATCAGAAGGTTTAATAATACTTAAATGGCAATAATCCCCACATTCCTCTACAGTTTCAGTGCAGTCTCTATTGAAACCCAGCTGCCTTTTTTTTTTTTTTTGCAGAAAATGATGTTGATCCTAAAATGTATATGCAAATGCAAGAGATGAAGAATCCACAAACAATCTTTAAAAACAACAAGGTGGGAAGACTCACTCTTCCCAATTCCAAAACTTAGTACACAGCTACAGTAATCAAGACAAGTGTGGTGCTGGCTGGCATAGTAAAGATGTATAGATCAATGCGATAGAATTGCAACTGAATTCTATTTCACATCATTCACAAAAATTAACTCAGAATGGTCACAGATCTAACATAAGAGCTAAAACTATAAAACTTTTAGGAAAAAACACATAGAGATAAATCTTTGTGGTCTTGGAATAAGAATGTGTTTTTACATATGACACATAAAGCATAAGTGAAAATAAAATGAAAAAAATGATAAAATGCACTTCATTAAAATTTTTGTGCTTCAAGACACCTTGAAGAAAGAGAAGACCATGTGTCTTGTTCATAGAAACACTCCATTACTGCAGAGATATTTCCTTGCCATAAATAATACTTCTCAATATACAATGAAGTTTAAAAGAGATGAAATCTCAGGAGAAATCATTGAACTCCTTGATTGAGAATGATCTAAGAAAGGGTGCTGATTCTCCATACTGGAACCCACCATCTCCCAGCCACTGATAGTCCTTCTGAACTTGCCTCCTGTTATCTGTGGCACCAGTTCTCTGGGATGGTGCTATGGCAGTCCTTCCCAGCACAATCTCTGGGGGTAGTTGCAACATCCAAGGATTTTAGCTGCATGTCAAAAAGCCATTAGAATTGCTTCTCCCCTTCCAGCTTCCCCATCCCAGAAATTAGTAAACACTTTGGTTTACCAAATATTTAAATGATAAGAATAGCTTGAAAGGAATAGACTTTACATTCTGCAAATGCATGTATCAAACTGCATTTCACTTTAGAATGCTACTTGTGGATGTTATCTGCATCCTAGCCTATGAAGTCGGCCATGCCTATGCTATTCACGCCTTGGCATCTGTGTTAGGGCATAGTTTCCAGTAGTCAGTTCCAAAATCCTTTGACACTTTATGTCTGTTTTTTCTCATCTCCTCCATTCCCTGTCCTCATGCAGATTAATCCAATACAAGATCCTTTGACCCCATTACGCTTTGTCAGCATGGGACCTCTGGACATATTTCCTTGACACAGGACATTCTCAGACAGAAGTCTATACAGATTGATTAACATTTCACCATCACTTTCCATGCAGTCATGCTTTTATCTAAGGCAGTCTGTTATTCCAATTAATAAGACCCCAAAGCAGGACATGAATAATAAAATCAGCAAAGCATATTTCAGCAGAAGCCTATGAGTTGATCTGGCACAAGAATTCTGGCCACTCTACCCTTTACCCTCAGGTCTACTGTCACCCATTTTAAATAAGATAAGCTGAACAAGTTGCTATCCCTTGCACTGTGAAAGAGCCCAATTAATACACATTTGTTCATGATATAAAAAGCGGATTTATTCAACAGACATGTATTTGCTCTGCACAAGAGGGCATGCCTATGCTATATATTCAGAAAATGCAGATGTGTTCCCAATCTCAAAGAGAATATAGTGTTTAGATTCCCAGATTTGAATCCAATCTTATTACTGTATCAGAATCACTGAGGGTGGGCTCTAGAAAAAAAAGTTTCCATGACGAACACATAATTAGGTCTACAATAGGGTTTTTCAAATTTGTTCATCTGTGGTTCCTTTTAATAAATATACAAACTTCACACTATTTGAGTATGGACTAATTTTCCATTCAAAATTACTCTCTTTGAGAATTTCCTGGATGGGATATGAGTGCAGGGTTTTAGAAATTAAGTATTGTCACCAGCTAGGGATAATTTGCCAAGCTGTGTTTTTTTTTTTAAATAAGTGTTTCCCAGACAGATAATAATGGGTGCTTCTTCTTCACTTTTTGCTAACCAATCCCTCCTGCTATTTTGAAAATTACTCACTTATAATATCTAAAAGTGATGAAATACTAGGTCTTTACAGTCTTTTCTCTAAATCTCTTTTTATTCTTTCTCTTGTATAACTATTCTATACAATTTAAAACTCATTGGAACTCAGCATTTTGTAAAACCTTTTTTTATTAGTTCCAATGCCTTGTGAATAATTAACTGACAATTTATAAGCAAGATGTGCTTGTAACATTTATGAAGACAAAAAAATAGATAACAGTAAGAAAGAACCCAGGTTAAGCTGGTAGTTGTACAGGCGAGTCAGGTATAAAGAGAGATGAACTCCACTGGGCCCAAATGGAATACTTCACATAGTATATGCTGCTCAGATGGTGAGTAGGTCAATCTGATTTCCCTGTGACAAACCTCTACACACACCAGTAAAGACCAACATTTTTTCTTGTATAGATAAGATTCCACATTGCTCACTTGGTTCACATATTTTAGTTAATTCTGAGACCAATATTATTCTTAGTAGAAAGTTCAGCATTTAGATACATGTTAACCTGAACTTCCAATGCTTTAGGGCCAGCATGTCATTTGCATGAAAATGCAACATGTCAAAATTTCTATTTTGCATGAAAATATCACTCAGTTTTACTTTTTAGAAAACAACATATTGCCCCTGATTTTCTACTGTCGGTGGATTTGTTGTTACTCTCCTTTGGTCATATATTTGGGAACAAAGATTAAAAAAGATAAAACAGCATTTTGCTACCCAGCATCCATTAAGCCATTTTAAGCAACCATTATCTCAAAACACTTTGGGGTATAGCTGTCATTTAGGCCTTGATTGTTTAAAAAAAGAAAAAAGAAAGAAAGAAAGAGAAATAGAAGAGTAGGAAAGAGGAAGGCATGGAGGGATATAGGAGAACATGAACATATTACAAGACTTTACAGAAGAATACGAAAAGAGAGCAGGGGTTCATGTAAACTCAAGTTATGGAGAGCTGCCACTGCTGCTCCCATTCATTTTCCTCTCCTTCCCCCACACCACAGGGGCTTCTAGAATATGGATATTCCCTTCTAAGAATCATTCTAGATAATAATAATAAACGAAGAGTTTTTTATCTGAGATTTAATTAATTCCAGAGAAAATATAAACCACTCCTTTGTAGTATATTTTATGTCTCCCAAACTTAAGCACCAATCAGGATATTATTTTGTAAGTATACCATAGCGGTAAAATAGAAAAAACTCTACAGGAAGCCTCCCAAACTTGGAAGAAATAGATTACCCATTGAGTGGTGAGATTCACACTTACTGTGTCTGGGAGTCACTTATTAAGGAGTCAAAATCTCCCTGGCCAAAAATCTGATTGAATAGAGCATGGAAAGAAGAGCTGAGAAATATAAGAGAAATTAATGAGTATTCGTGAATCTCACTAATGTATGAACAGAGAGATGAGTTTACCATGAAATCAATTAAAGAAGTCAGCGGCTAAAAACTAAGCTGTGTTAACCTGACTCTATCCCTGGGGAGAGGCAGAGTATCTGGGGCCCTTATCATCAGCACTAGAAAGATTTTCACTTTGGGGGGTGGGAGGAGATGGGGGCAGGGATGCTCATCAAAAAATTTCCAGGGCTTTAGATATTCCTCAAGACTATCACTTTTATTTTGCTCTGCTTGACTGATTACCAGGAACATTCCAGTTACTAAGGGAGATTTCCATGCATCATGATATTTATCAATGCAAAACAACAAACAAAAGTATTACAAGCACTAAAAATGAGCCACAAATTGCACAGTATAAATTCAACTGGAATTCCAGTTTATATGCAAGTTTCTTGCAAATTTGGAGAGGATGGGCCACTCTTTCTCTGTTAAATAAACTCCAGGTACCCTGACAAAAATCTACTTTCTGGCCTTTGCCCTGACCTCTGTTTATCCTATGAAAAACCTGCCATCCTGTGAGATGCTGTTAAATGGAAGCTGGCATGTTTCTCTCATTGCTCTCAAAATAAAACCTGTTCTGCTTCTTCATCTTGTTATTCTCTAATATCAGAAGTGCAAACAAAACTTATATATTTGAAAGAATGGTATCAATGCTTCAAATGAGGAAAACTTCTATCTTCCTTACAAGGTTTCTGAAAATGTGTGTTTTCTATCCATGACCTGTTGCAAGGTATAGGGTGAGTTGACATCCCTGCCCTCAGGCAACTTACTATCCAGCTAGATATTTTAAAATGTGTGGCAGAGACTGCTAACATCACTTCCCTAATATTCAATCTTTTTTAATATAATAGAACCCATTCATCTTTTAGTACAGATGCCCAGAATATCCCCGCCTCACTCAAAGCTAGATGAGGCCCCCATGACTGAAATGTAAGCAGTGCTGTGAAGTGGCAGCTCCCAGACACTGTCCTATAAAGAGAGTTGGAGCTTGGGCTTTCTCCACTTTCCTACCTTCTCTAAACTACTGCAATGGAACATGGACCCAGTGGCTGCACAGGGAGGACTGGAATATACTATAGAAATGAAGGAGCAGAAAACTATCATCAGTGTGCTGGATCCTACATGATCCACACTGCGTGTGCCACACCAGCCTGGATTGCCTCAACTCAACTTTTGCAAGAGACTTTTCATGAAGTGCTATCTTGTTTAAGACATTATTCTTCAGCTCTGACTCTGATCACAAAACAGGTACAAAACAATGACTAAACAATATCCAAAATAATTATGCTAATGAAAGGCATTTTTCAATAAATATGAATGGAGGGTGTCTTAGGTGCCTGGCTCTGCGTGAGTAAGAACTGTATTCTCAGCTGTCACTGATTTTACTAATACAAGGCTTGGTATGATTAAGTACCTAATAAGCTGTGTAGGCAATAAGTGCTGAAAAGTCACAGAAAGCAGACAACTGTGTGGATTTGAGTCTTTAGGTAATCATAAAAAGATACCTCATGAGCTGGACCTTACAGAAGAACAGTAATTAAGAGGAAGGATGAAAAACAATCTCATCAAGACAAATAAGGACAAAAAGATGTCAAAAGTAGGGCCCAGTGAGGATATCCTTTGGTTGGAATAAAGTTACTTTTAAGGGACTGAGATATGGCTAGAAAAAAGTTTAGGGCAGGATCCCCAATCCCTGAGCCATGGATCGTTATCCATCTGTGGCCTGTTAGGAACTGGGCCATACAGCAGGAGGTGAGCAGTAGGTGAGCCAGCAATACTGCCTGAGCTCCATCTCCTGTCAGATGAGCAGGCATTAGATTCTCATAGGCACATAAACCCTACTGTAAACTGTAGATGCAAAGGATCTAGGTTGTGTGCTCTTTATGAGAATGTAACTAATGCCTGATGATCTGAGGTGGAACAGTTTCATCCTGAAACTATCCCCTCAAACCCCCAAACTCTCATTCATGCAAACATTGCCTTCCACGAAACAAGTCCCTGGAGATAAAAAGGCTGGGGACCAATGGTTTAGGGGCAAGCTGATTTGAATTTCCGCCTTGGGTAATGATGGTGGCGAAGGCTAATGAAAAATGTTGGTGAGTTCTGAAAATTTCAGGATGACCACCTCTCTCTTTCACTTTCAAGTTCAAATCTGTGCATAACACAATAAAGAGAAGCAGCATTGCCTGCAAATCTCCTCTGTGACAAGTCTTCTATTATCAATTATTTTATTTAATCCTCACAATAATCTCATCGAGTAAGACTCATCATCACTGACTTTATAGGTGAAAAAACTGAAGTATTAGTCAAGAAAATTATTCAGCATTATTCAAACAACAAATGACAAAAGCCAACTCTTGAACCCAGTTCTGTATGCTACCCAAATTCTACCCCTTTCCATCTTACCCCATGATTGTTCTCGATACCTAGATGACAAATACAGAGCTGACAGTGAGAATTATACTTTGGTTATAAAATACTATACTACTAATAACATGTTTTAAGCAAACATTCAAGTCAACCATCTTGACTGAATTTTTTCTAAGAATAGAAAAGGGTGTAATTCTATGAGTTGATGAATGTCTTCTTGGATTACTTTATTTGATTTTTAACATAAAAGCATTAAGCCATAAAAAGCACAAAGAGTAAAATTAAATTAGAATGGAATAAAAGTAATCAATTCTTATTAGATATTCCATACCCAAGATCACAAATCTTCAAGGCCATTTAAAAAATAATTGCTACATTATTGAGAGGCCTTGGCTTTGAAACATATAGTAAAAAGAACTTGGCTTTGAAATCTTTCTCTGCTACAAGACATTGATGGGCGTTTAGCTCAAATTCTAAGATTAAAAAAAAAAAAAAAACCATGAAAATGCTGATTCAACACTATAAGGACAATGATTTCCTCTAGCCTTTATTGCATGCCTAAGCACTTACAATTTTTAAAGTGTAGCTGTTTTATGAATGAAACCAGGGGATATAATTTCAACTATGCAATCAAGTCATTTTATTATATGACATCACTTATATCAAGTGAATTTTCTTCTGGTACTAAGCAAACATAAATAACTGTAAATGTCAATGAGCTCATTGAGAAAGCAGGATTTAAAGTAATGAAGTAATCCTTGATTACAGTATTGATTACAAACAAAAATTTGTAATGTATGTTTGCAAGTGGGATTTATTTCAGAATATCTATATTTTGCCCTCAGATATATCAAGCTCTGGCTTTTACATGAACCCTTTAAAGATCTCTAATTCATATAATCACTATCTAACTTACCATTTCAGGTTCTCAATTTCCATCTGAGAAGTCAAGAGTTTAGATATTCACTGCCCATGCACCTTCTCATGTATCTAACCAGTTCATGGGGCACGTTTTCCTTTTGAGCTCAAAGCTAGGTGAATGGGTGACTTAAATAGTAACCCTATTGATTTTGAAAACTACTAAAAGCTATAATAAACACATCTGATCTCAGAGGAATATACACTGCATGCAAAAAAATAAGTATATAATATTTTTAACTTTATTAAAATCTAAATAGGGAACTCTCTAGAAATTCACATTGACACCCACCTGTATAACCAACATTTATACCAGCTGTATGGGTAGGCAGATAGTGGAAAGGAACTCACAAGTATCTCAATCAAAGAAATGACAAATATTTATTGACTATCTTTACTCCCAAATATGTTTAGAACATTTATTTGTCACTAATATGTACCAATGACTGTTCTAAGTGTTTTAACTTAATCTTTATGAGATGTGTACTGTGGTTACCAGTCCATTTTACAGTTCTATATCCTCAAAGGGATACTTAGCATGGTCTTAATCCCTCTTCGAAGAGTATAGCAAGACTATCAGGTATGGCTATATTGGTCTCCTGGAACCTTAGAAGCCAAGTTGGGGGAGGAAGGAAAACTAAAAGGCAATGGTCATTCAAAGAACAAAATGTCATGACAGAATACATTAAGACCTTGAAGAGGACCTGAGAGTTAATACACAGGCAAAAGCCAAGCTCAACAGGCAAAGACTCAGGATGGTGGTTGAAAACATTAATCAGAAGACAGAAGAAATTATAATAAGAGCTTCAGTGATTCAGAGAAAGGCAAGAGGATCCAGGCCAACTTCCTAAGACAATCCCACAATCTTTCTTTAAGGTATGTGGATAAGCTGGTCTGATTAAAAGCCCAGTGGGAACATACAATGTCCCCCCTGATTCATGCCCTACACTCTTCCCAACTAGTGTTTCTCATATTAAATGCTTCTCCAGGTAAGATAACGATGCTGATTCAGTAGGTCTAGGGTGGGGGCAGAGAGCCTGCTTTCCTAACAAGATCCTTGGTGATGCTGATTTGTGGGCCACAAGACCACTCTTTGAATAGCAAGGCTCCCAAAATCTTCCACTGACATTGACATGTTTCTTCTACCAGAGGTAATCTGACTTCACCAGTGGAATTTCCTGACCTTCTTCCATTTCTCAAACCCATATCCCCTGTCTCAACCCCTAGAAGAAGACCTTACCCTTAGTAGTGAGGGACCTCTGCCCCTTCTCTACCAATTCTGCAGCTATGCACATTCAGCACTCGTTCCTGGTAGAACTCCTGATCTTGCACATGAGCTAGGGAATGGTAAGAGCCCAGGAGCATACATGGGGAGTGGAAGCAGGCAAACAAAAAAAGCAGCTATGAGTCAAGGCATATCGCTAGTAAAACTAAGAAGGAACTTTGAGAAATATTGTTATAAATGACACCTAAGGTTTAGAAAAGCACTGTACTTCAGCCAAATACAGGGGTAAAAATAAGATTCGTCAGGATCCAAATCACTGCTTAAATCATTGGTTCTACAGCATACTGTTTTGATATCCAAAAGCAACCAACAAATTACATTTAGATGTAACTAAATCATAGTTTGGGGCATGCTTATACATATAATGAAAAAATAAAAACATGTACTTGACTCAAAAGAAATTGTACCAGCCAATTCAACATTACTGGACTTTTACTTCTATATGTAAAAATAAGGACACCACCAGAAGCTGACTTAGAGCAGCTATTAAAGAGCAAAAATTCAGTTTTAATAAGCATATTCATTGAGTTTTTTAAATTTTGGAGAAAGTTTAGATGATTTACTTCCTCTTTGTCCATAATTTTTAATATTTATAATCGATTTTAATAAAACTTTTGGTTTGGGAAGCCATAAGCTTCTCCAAATTTTTACAATTTGGCCAAGTTTAAATAATCAGTGATATTCATCAATATTTCAATTATTTAACAATTTAAAACCAGATGTTTAAGTCCCATGAAAAGAAATCCCCTCCCATTAAACACTAATTTTCAAATTGACGTTTCATATTTTACCCAAATGCAACAGCACAGCTGCTTCCAGAAAGTTTACCAGACTGAAAAGTTTGAACACTTTTATTACTACTGCAAGTTTCTTGACAAGGTTCTTTTCTTTGAAAATATTCTGCTTAAAACAACATTTATTTTAGCTCTAAAAATTCTCTTAATCAAAACCCTTTCAGAATTTAAATGCATTGCCACACTGAATGTGCTGAAATATGAAACAATTTTGTTCAAAAATAAGGCCTCAGTATCATCTATTTTTAATAACATATCAATATTTTTATATAAAAATGTGTGTATATAAAGCTAATATATATTTAGAATGCCAAAATGACCTTGTCATAATGAAGTAAGAAAGTTAAACTTCAGACAATTTCCTTTCTTTCTGACCTGTACTTCTGAAATACAGAAAAATTAACAAATTCTTTGCACATATCTGCACCCTAGTTGCTAGATACCTACTAGGAAACATAAAATATTACCATCATTAAAATATAAAACAAGGAAAGTAAATAATATTCTTTTCCTTTTTGCCCTTTATTTTAAAAGCTATGGATATAATAAGCTTACAATATACATAATCCTCATATGACTTCTAAAATTTTTCTTATCAACTCACTTAGTTCTATTAAACTCATCTCAAGAAGAGGGATAATTCCTCGAGAGCAGAGGGAAGAAGACACTTCCTCCATCCTCCCACTGGACTCCTGTTTGTAACTGTGCAGGTCACTAAAGATGCAGTGCTTCTGATGCAAAGTTCACTGATGTGAGGCAAGTTTCCTGCCAGTTGCTTGGGCTCTAACAGGGTCCGTATCACAGGCATCTATTTCATGGCTGCAATTCTGCAACAGATGCCTCAAGGTGCCCTGGTAGCTGGTGTCCTACAGAAACATTGCTGTAGCAGCAGCTTGGCCCCTTTATTCTCAGTGAAACACACCATTTCTAATCTGTTCAGGATAGAAAACTTGGATGAAAAAGACTGAATACAACTGTTCTGCCTGTCACAGGGAAAGAAAAACATTGTTGAATCTCTGAAAATGTTCCTCTGAGGAGAAAAGAAAGAAAGACATGCAATGTTTTAGGTATGCAGTGGCAGTGTCTGTACAAACAGACCACTTAATTCACAACAGCTTGAGGGTCAAAGGAAAAATTAAGATGATTATGCTTAAAATTGCTAATGTAGGATTAAAAGTTCATTTCCATCCAGGTTTCTTGGCTCATATGGACTGCCAGGATAAAATTATTAAAATAAAAATAATTTGCATCAATGTTCATCAGGGATATTGGTCTAAAATTCTCTTTTTTTGTTGTGTCTCTGCCAGGCTTTGGTATCAGGATGATGCTGGCCTCATAAAATGAGTTAGGGAGGATTCCCTCTTTTTCTATTGTTTGGAATAGTTTCAGAAGGAACGGTACCAGCTCCTCCTTGTACCTCTGGTAGAATTCAGCTGTGAATCCATCTGGTCCTGGACTTTTTTTGGTTGGTAAGCTATTTATTATTGCCTCAATTTCAGATCCTGTTATTGGTCTATTCAGAGATTCAACTTCTTCCTGGTTTAGTCTTGGGAGGGTGTATGTGTCGAGGAATTTATCCATTTCTTCTATGTTTTCAAATTTATTTGCGTAAAAGTGTTTATAGTATTCTCTGATGGTAGTCTGTATTTCTGTGGGATCGGTGGTGATATCCCCTTTATCATTTTTTATTGCATCTATTTGATTCTTCTCTTTTTTCCTCTTTATTAGTCTTGCTAGTGGTCTATCAATTTTGTTGAATGCTCATCATCACTGGCCATCAGAGAAATGCAAATCAAAATCACAATGAGATACCATCTCACACCAGTTAGAATGGCGATCATTAAAATGTCAGGGAACAACAGGTGCTGGAGAGGATGTGGAAAAATAGGAACACTTTTACACTGTTGGTGGGACTGTAAACTAGTTCAACCATTGTGGAAGTCGGTGTGGCGATTCCTCAGGGATCTAGAACTAGAAATACCATTTGACCCAGCCATCCCATTACTGGGTATATACCCAAAGGATTATAAATCATGCTGCTATAAAGACACATGCACACATATGTTTATTGCGGCACTATTCACAACAGCAAAGACTTGGAACCAATCCAAGTGTCCAACAATGATAGACTGGATTAAGAAAATGTGGCACATATACACCATGGAATACTATGCATCCATAAAAAATGATGAGTTCATGTCCTTTGTAGGGACATGGATGAAGCTGGAAACCACCATTCTCAGCAAACTATCACAAGGACAAAAAAACAAACACCGCATGTTCTCACTCATAGATGGGAATTGAACAATGAGAACACATAGATGCAGGAAGGGGAACATCACACACCGGAGCCTGTTGTGGGGTGGGAGGAGTGGGGAGGGATAGCATTAGGAGATATACCTAATGTAAATGATGAGTTAATGGGCACAGCACACCAACATGGCACATGTATACATATGTAACAAACCTGCACTTTGTGCACACGTACCCTAAAACTTAAAGTATAATAATAAAAATAAAAATAAATAAAAATAATGCAGAAGTTTAAAAGTTTCAAAGAATAAAGTTCTTTTTAGAAACTCAGAGTTTGTCTCAATATGATATTTATAAGGGCCCTTTATCTAGATTTAGTGCTTCTACCAGAGGTAATCTGACTTCACCAGTGGAATTTCCTGACCTTCTTCCATTTCTCAAACCCATATCCCCCGTCTTAACCCCTAGAAGAAGAGCTTACCCTAGTAGTGAGGGACCTCTGCCCCTTCTCTACCAATTCTGCAGCTATGCACATTCAGCGCTTGTCCCTGGTAGAACTCCTGATCTTGCACATGAGCTGGGGAATGGTAAGAGCCCAGGAGCATACATGGGGAGTGGAAGCAGGCAAACAAAAAAAGCAACTGTGAGTCAAGGTGCATCCCTGGTAAAACTAATAAGGAACTTTGAGAAATATTGTTATAAATGACATCTTAGGTTTAGAAAAGTACTGGCGCTACCCTTCAGCCAAACACAGGGGTAAAAATAGGATTCCTCAGGATCCAAACCACTGCTTAAATCATTATTTCTACAGGATACTGTATTGATAGCAGAAGTACTCCTGCTAGCATGAAACACTGATGATTCCTGAGGGTCTATGGAAAAGTCCCATAGTTTCTAGGAGTCTATATGTCTGCATCTCAGAAGACTATAGACATTGAACTTAATGATACAAAAGATATTTACCAATTCCCTCCTGAGGCTTAGTTATATTTTCCCTTCACTCATTATTGCAAAAAGTTTACACCCAATCACCCCATTAACTACTCAATAAACAACATAGTTTCACTCAGCAGGCCTTTGCTCAAAAGAGCCCAAGTAAATGTCCTGCCACATTAAAAGAAACTGCTATTAAAAATAAACATAAACACACTTTAACTGAATGTATGTCCATGTTGGGTTTAATATTCCACAATTGCCCATCAATAAAAAAATGGCAGGGAAAAAAAACAAATATATTAGTGATATTTAAAGAATCCAAAGGTTCCAAGGGAGAAATGAAGTAATAAACAGTAAGGAGCTAAGCGGAAAGGCAGAATCTAATTGTAAAATTTCCATGTGAATTGTTTTGTAGTTGCTTTAGGGAAAGAAGAGCTAATGACTTGTCAACCTGAAACCGTAGCAGCTCTTCTGCAAGTATCACTATTCAAATATCAGTTAATGCTCAAAGGCTAAACAAGACAGTATCTACAGCATTACAAGTTTTCTGTCAAAAACATTATATTTATAGATGAAATTGGCCTTGCTACAAAGAGAAAATTCAATTTGAAAAAGTTAATGAGAAACGTTTTATTGAATTGAACAACACGCATTGTATTACAATAGCATAATACTTCCATAACTGTTTCTGTGGCATTTACACAGTTCAATATTATCTAAAATTAATTAAACAACAAATTAAAACATTAAATATCATCATAACCATACATTTTATAATTATCTCAATTTTATATTACTAATATACTTCAGAATTAATAAGTAATTAGTTATAACTTTTTTTATTATTATACTTTAAGTTTTAGGGTACATGTGCACAATGTGCAGGTTAGTTACATACGTATACATGTGCCATGCTGGTGTGCTGCACCCATTAACTCATCATTTAGCATTAGGTATATCTCCTAATGCTATCTTTTATGTAATTTGTAGATTTGGATGTGCTTTACTGATTAAATTAACTATTGCTATCATTTTCATGGGGCCATCAAACATTTTAAAAATCAGAAAAAATATTAGCTTAATTTTATTTTTAAACAATTTCAATTTAGATAAAAATTGAAAGAACGGTATCAAGAATATTCTTAAAATAACCACATGAGGATGCAATTTTAACATGATGCTTCATTACCCCTGAATATTTTATTTGAATCTCCTACCAAAAAAAGGATATTTCATATATAACTACAATACAATCATAGAAATCAGGAAATTTTCACTTATGCAATATTTTCCTCTACTCCACAGACCCCAATGAAATTTCATCAATTGCACCAACAATGTATTCAAATGGCAAAAACACATCCAGTTCAAAAAATATACTTTATTCAATTTTCATGTCTCTTTTATCTCCTTCATTCTAGAAGCACTTTAGTCTTTCCTCAATTTTTATAACATTGGTAATTTTGAAATTATAGGCTGGTTATTTATTTTTTTAGAATGTTCCTCAAGTTGTGTTTGTTTGATATTTTAGATTCAGGTTTTTCATCTTAACAGAATAATGACATAAGTGATGTGTATTGTTTTCATGGCTTAATTTTCCTCTATTCACTGAGTTTGCATTTAGAAAACATGTTTTGGAATCCCTTTTTAATAACTCCAGCTCCTGGACACAGCAAGAACCTAAAGTATTTACAAAACAAAAAATCCTAGATAATAAAAATAATGTTTAATACCTAATTTTTTTCCCATCATTTGCCCAGAAAGTGTGTTTGCATTTTTTAACATGCAAAGATGCTGTTAATATACATATATCACAGTGACTAGTCTCTAACAGCTTAAAATATTAACAAAATTATCTTGCACTTTAATGAAAAGGAAGTACAAGGATTGATACAAATCATTCCAATAAAAGCCTTTATGTGTGGAAGGCACGATGTTTTAATAAAGAAAAGTAGTTCTCACAAAACCATCTTCAAGTAGAAGAAAAATCTATTTTGCACTCTCTGGTATTCTAAACAACATACATGATGCCACTTTTTCATTTACTTGAATAATAGCTTTTAAAACCTTCGCAAATCCCCTAGTTTGTATTTCCTACAGAAAGTGTGTCAATAAAAGTCAGAAGCTATGTTAAATAACATGATGGATATCAGCCCTGCCCTCTGTTTCTCACAGGCCCCCATCCCAAAGATGTCTAGAGATTTCTCTAAACAGTAGGGATAATGGAGATCCCAGCTCTGACTGAAAACGTATTGAGGCATAATGGACTACTCGGACACATATCATGGGTGACACTGGTGAAAAATCCTGCAGCAAGCACTTGTTTCCGTGGGGAGTCATCATTGCCTGTGCCGGGGCTGGTCATCTCACTTCAATACGTTCCTTCACAGGGCTGCACTGCTTGGAAGAGCCAAGCTGCCATATGGCATATTAAAGGTCTCGCCTAATAAATCTAGCTAAGCAGGCCATTCCTTCAAGCTGCTTTTTAAAATGTATGTGTATAATACAGTTTATTGGTTGTTACCAACATCTGGGCTAGGGACTGAGGACAGTTCGTATCCCACACTGAGGATGCTGGTTCCCTATTATCTGCATCATTGACTTTGAATGTTAGAAAGTATATTTTCCTGCTGATGCATGACTGTCTTTATGGGATCCTGTAGAAATACAATGGACAATGAAATGCGGTGCTGACAAAAAGGGACAGGGTGTCTGACTCCCTTTTATTGCAATTTTGTGCATGATTATATAGCTAGAAAAAAATATATATATGTTGTGAAATCAGAGTTGAAGATGAGGAGGTAAGTATGTTTTCTAAAATGGATTCTCCAAGTATTATCTATTTAGCTCAATGGTACAAGGCTTTCCCTTGTGGTTGTCTAATAATAACAGTGATAATGTGTTACATTTCAATGTGATTTCAGAAAATATAAGTTTATTAATTTTAAATGCTTTCTCAGATAACTTCTGTCACTGCTAAGGAAGGAACAACACAACAGTGATTAGTAGTAGGCACCCCTCACTGTGCAAAATGAAAAGTACTGAACCTTTCACAGAGATGGCATTTTGACACAGAAAGAGTGGACATACCATGTTATTGCCATCACAGAAAAGAAAAACTGTCGTCTGAGACACATGATTTTCCATGATGTTTCTGCAACTATGGAGAGAGAAAATTGCCAAGGAAAGTAGGACATGGATTGCTGATTACATTCATGTAGATTTATCCAACACTCTATTGTTGTCTTGAGGCAGACTTTGAGAAATGAGTAAAATAATCTGTTTGTTAATCTTTCTTTTCTCTTGAGACAGTCTTGTTCTGTCACCCAGGCGGGCTGGAACGCAGTGACCTGATCTTGGCTCACTGCAACCTCAGCCTCCCGGTTCAAGCGATTCTCCTGCCTCAGTCTCCTGAGTAGCTGGAACTACAGGTGCATGCCACCACACCCAGCTAATTTTTTGTATTTTTTTTTCTTTTTTAGTAGAGACAGGGTTTCACCATGTTGGCCAGTCTTGTCTTGAACTCCTGACCTCAGGTGATCTGCTCACCTTGGCCTCCCAAAGTGCTGGGATTACAGGCGTAAGCTACTGCCCCTGGCCTATCATTGCATTTTTAAGTAAAGGATTTCTTTCTTATAAGTACCATGCTCTTTTTTTCTACATACTATCACCTTGATATTAAATAAAATCAGAAGCATTATAATCGATAGGTACCCAGTGTCTTGGTCCATTTTCTGTTGCTTATACCAGAATACCTGCTGGAGGCTGAGAAGTCCAAGGCTGAGGTGCCACATCCAATAAGAGCCTCCTTGCTAGAAAGGACACTGCAGAGTCCTGAGGGGAGATAGGGCATCCCATGGCTAGGAGGCTGAGCATGCTAGCTAAGGCCTCTCTTCCTCTTCTTAAAAAGCTACCAGTTGTACTCTCCCAACAGCCCATTAATCTATTAACCCATTAATCCAAATCCATTCCTGCAGGCACAACACTCATGATTCAGTCACCTCTTAAAGGAACAACATCTCAATGCTGTCACATTGGGGATTAGCTTTCAACATAAATTTTGGAGGGGAAGGGGACATTGAAACCATAGCAACCAGTTTTATAAATTTTTGGTTGGTTCTCATTTTTATAACTTGATGTAATGTCATGTGTGAGTCATTATTATCTTCATCTCATAATTTAGATATTTATTATAATATACATTTTTTCTGGACTTCAAAAGACCCAGCTGGTTGGCTTTTGCTATATTATGAAAATACCAACCAGAATTGGAGTATAAATGTGTATATCTATATCTACATAGATAGATAGATATAGATTCCTATATTAGATGCCAAATCTCTTCGGAAACCACAAGTCTTTGAATGACATCCTTGAAGAATTTAGAGCCATGTTTTCAGGGCAATCAAGATATACATAATGAAGTCTGCCGCCGAATGGACTACAGTGTGTAGAGTCCTAAATCTGAAGCTTTGGTTAGATAGTTTACACATAATGAAGTCTGCCGCCGAATGGACTACAGTGTGTAGAGCCCTAAATCTGAAGCTTTGGTTAGATAGTTTTCCAATATCTTGGAAAAGATAGGAGTGAGGTAAGAAGAAAGAACTGAGGTACTTGGAGGACTTGTGAAAATATGGAGGTATGGAAATGAATTCGGGGTAAGAACTGACTCTATTTAACATTTAAAACCATCTGTTACTAAATAAGTATCTCCAATGCCAAAAGTCAGTTGATCCAGTAAAGTAGCAAACCATGCATGGTATTACTGATTCCTCTACCTACATAAAAGGTTAAATCTCTTTAACCACCAGGTGGCAATGACTCACCAGCTTTTTGGATGTACACATTTTTTACATTCTGCATTCATTCAGCGAAGATCCTTTGACAACTAGTGAGATCCTAGGCACTAATTTGTCATAACAGAATGAGTGCTGCTCTGTTAAGCAATGACTACTATGGCTACATACTGGATTAAGATGATGAAAATCACAGTTTCCTTCTGGGCCAGTGTAGAAATGCCAAAGTTTGAGTTAATGGCAGCATTCAAGGAGATGAAAGAATGTGTCTAACTTCTCTCTTCACTACAAATATTCCAGGGGAAATTACTGGAAATCCTCATACCTATATCACTCTCGCTCACCTATTGACACACCATGCATGAATCCAGAATTGTGAATTTTATCTTAGCTTTTGGAAACATTAAGAACAAGGAACCTTCAGAAGGAGTAGAAAAGAATATTTTAAGAATATAACAAACAAATAAAAATGACTCCCAGGAAGCAACATGGGGTAGAGATCAAGTACATTTAGCTGAGGTTGGAATCTGGCTTCTCCACTTATCAGTAACATCTTGGTTAAGGTACTAAAATCTCTGGACTAGGTGCCACAGCTCACGCCTATAATCCTACCACTTTGGGAGGCCGAGGGAGGATTGCTTGAGACCAGCAGTCCATGACCAGCCTGGGCAACATAACAAGAACCTGGGCAACATAGCAAGAACAAAAAATAAAAAATATTAACTGGGTGTGGTGATGCATGCCCGTAGTCCTAGCTACTTGGGAAGCTGAGGCAGGAGGATCACACTTGAGCCCAGGAGTTTGAGGCTGGAGTGAGCTATGAGTGCACCACTGCATTCCAGCCTGGATGACAGAGTGAGACCCCGTATCAAAAATAAAAATAAAAATAGGAATTTCTAGCCAAAGCAGTCCTGCAAAGGGAAAGAAATAAAAGGCATCCAAATAGGAAAAGAGGAAGTCAAACTATCTCTCTTTGCTGATATGGTTCTATATCTAGAAAACCCTAAAGAATCTTCTAAAAGGCTCCTAAACCTGATAAACAACTTCAGTGAAGTTTCAGGATTCAAAATTATTGTTCAAAAATCAGTAACACATCTATACACCAATAATGTTCAAGCTGAGAGCCAAATTAAGAATGCAATTCCATTAGAAATAGCCACACACATACAAAAAATAAAAAATCTAGGACTACGTCTAACCAAAGAGGTGAAATATCTCTACAAGGAGAACTACAAAATACTGATTTAAAAAATCAGAGATTCCACAGACAAATGGAAAAACATTTGTCTTCTTGGATTGGAAGAATCAATATCATTAAAATGGTCATACTGCCCAAAGCAATCTACAGATTCAACACTCTTCCTATCAAATTATCAATGTCATTTTTAACAAAAACAGAAAAAAAAAAATTCTAAAATTCACAGGGAACCAAAAAAAAAAAAAAAAGCCCAAACAGCCAAAGAAATCCTAAACAAAAAGACCAAATCCACTGGCATCATATTTCCCAACTTCAAACTATACTATAAGGCTACAGTAATCAAAACAGCATGGTACTTGTACAAACACAGACATATAGACCAATAGAACAGAACAGAGAACCCAGGAAACATACCTACAGCCATCTGATCTTCAACAATGTCAACAAAATAAGCAATGAAGAAAGGACTCCCTATTCAATAAATGGTACTGGAATAGCTGACTAGCCATATGCAGAAGCATTACACTTGACCCCCACCTTTCATGATATGCAAAAATTAACTCAAGATAGATTAAAAACATAAATGTAAGACCTCAAACTGTAAGAATCCTGGGTGAAAACCTAGAAAACACCATTCTAGACACTGACCTTAGGGAAGAGTGCATGACTAAGCCCTCAAAGCAATTGCAACAAACAAAAATTGACAAGTGGGACCTAATTAAACTAAATAGCTCCTGCACTGCAAGAGAAATTATCAACAGAGTAAACAGACAACCTAGAAAATGGAAGAAAATATTTGCAAACTATGCATCTGGCAAATGTCTAATATCCAGAATTTACAAGGAATTTAATTCAACAAGCAAAAAACAACCCCATTCAAAGGTTAGCAAAAGATCTGAACAGACACTTCTCAAAAAAAGACAGCAGCCAACAAACATATGAAAAATGCCCAACATCACTAATTATCAGTGAAATGCAAATCAAAACCACAATGAGACAGCATCTCACATTGGTCCGAATGGCTATTATTAAAAAGTCAAAAAACAGCAGATGCTGGCAAGGCTGCAAAGAAAAGGGAATGTTTACATTCCCACGGCTGGTGGGAATGTAAATTAGTTCAGCCACTGTGGAAATCAGTTTGGAGACTTCTCAAAGAAATAAAAATAGAAATACCACTCTATCCAGCAATCCCATTAATGAGTATATATTCAAAAGAAAATAAATCATTCTACCAAAAAGACACATGCACTCATATGTTCATTACAGCACTATTCACAATAGTAATGTCATAGAATCAACCTAAATGCCCATCAGTGATGGATTAAAGAAACTGTGGTACAAATACACAGTGGAATACTATACAGCCACAAAAAAGAATGAAATAATGTCCCTTGTAGCAAAATGGATGCATCTGGAGGCTGTTATCCTAAGCAAATTAATGCAGGAACAGAACATTGAATATCACATGTTCTCACTTATAAATGGAAGCTAAACACTGGGTACTCATGAACATAAACATGGAGACAATAGACACTGAGAACTCCTAGAGGGGGAAGGGAGGGAGCAAGCAAGGGTTGAAATACTGTTGGATACTATGCTCACACCTGGGTGACAGGATTATTCATACCCCAAACCTCAGGATAACGCAATACCTTATGTAACAAACCTGCCTATGTACCCCCAAATCTAAAATAAAGTTGAAATTATAAATAAAATAAAAATTAAATTAAAAAATAAAATATCTGTATTTCAGCTTCTTCATCTGCAAAATGTGGTCATTATGGGGAACAAATAAACTAGTAAATGTAAATCACTTTGAACTGAAATATATTTATATGCTTATAAAAACAAACACAAAAACAAAAGTCTTAGTTTATTAGACCTACTATCCCTGTACTTACTTCCCAAAGGCTTACCTTGATGTTATAAACTGAAAGAATAGCTTTAAAAGACCAAAGGTTCTTTCTCTCTAAATGTGCTTCTATTGAGTCACTATGGTACTAATTGCAGAAATACACGTTGAAGCTGAAAAAAACAGAAGACTGCTTCATCAAGCTTTTAAACTCCTACTAAAAATAGAAACTTAAGGGGAGTTACTGACTCAGCTAAACTTTGGAAGCTGATTTAAACAAAGACAGCCCTACCTTTGTTCACCATTTTCTATAGCAAGCAGTTGTTTAAATCAAGTTTTAAACAAAATTGCTAAAAAATGAAAACTTGTAGCATGACTGACAATAAATAACCTCTCACCAATGTGACTGTTTCTGCTCCTCAGTAGCTTTACTGGCCACTTTATTTCTCCTTATTATGAAACATTGTAGCGCAGCTGCCATCCTGTAGAGATATCTGGTAAACATTTTATGAGACAGGCGAAGCTTTTAGAATTCCTTTTGAGCTTTGTTAAATTGAACGTGTGAAAATAAAGTTGTCCAGGGTGAAGGAGGGAAAGCATTTTTTAGTCTGGTTGGAAAGATGAAATCATGCCGGGTAGCTGGAGCTGGCAGCCCTGATTTAGTCACTGCCAAGCCCGTCAACATTATTCATTCTGATTGATTAAGGAAAACATTCGGTTTATTTTCATGGAGAGTTACAGTTACATCTGGTGAGCTCTTGTATCCTATTTCAATTCATATGGGGTTTTTTATTATTATTTTTCAGAATGAAGATGACTCTACAACAAATAAGAAGGAAGTGATAAATAACTCAGTAGTTTGTTTTGTTTTGTTTTTTATCTTGCAGCAGCATAAGAAAATAAAATAACATGAAGAAAATGAAAGCTATCATGCCTTAATCTTTCAAGCTTTGTGTAAGGAGCCTACAGTTTAGTTGATTTTGTACAACAGTCTGTTGTTATCAGATAAATGAGATACATACAACTCTGTCAAACTGTTCACAGGATATTGGAGAAGTATGTATATGTTTTCAATCTTTGGCTTTCCTTAGATAAAGGCTGTTCTATCAAAAATGTTATCCTTTTGAGAGCTGAATTCTTCATCATTAATGAATTATCCTTAGTTGTTATCCAGTGTTAGAAAAGAACAGGTGATATTTTTCCAAAGAAAAAAGGAGAAGAGCTCTTTCTCCATCTTTGCCTTTCCAAAATTTTCGTGCGTGCCCCTCATTTTTCAAACATAGCTCATGTGAAATGTTGAGTTGGGACAGACTTCTGAAAAGGCTAGTTCTAGAAACTGCCTAATTGGAATGTTTGATAGCTAATAATGATTTCACATTTCTTTATTGAAATGGCAACTCCTTATAACTTAGTAGGGTTCATAATTGACATCCCCCCTAACCCGCCACAAACACAGAAAAGTTATATTTGGAAAAAAGCACCTGTGTCATTAACCTTCGTCTCTTTTGGCATACAATAAAGTTACAGGAAAAGTTTTTCCTATAACATTTCTTAACAGTCATATGGTAGCTCATTCAGAAAGAGGCTAAACCAAACTGTTCATGACATGGTGGACAAGCCCTTAAAATGCCTCATATTGAACATCTATATTTGAACTTTAAGAAGTTAAAGCTCTAGAATTATCTCTCTAACCAAATAAAATTTAAATTAATGAAAGTTTTATGAAAATGTAATAAATTGGAAGTTGCCAGTGATTTGAGGGAAGGCTATTTTTTTTTTTTCTGATCTTTCAAAGGCATTTTCCCTTACTGTTATACTCAAAGAAACACCTAGTCCACAGGAAATCTTCACATGAATTAGCAAAAAGCCCCAGCTGGGCAGCTGCACCTTTGTGATTTGACAGGCAGCCAGTAATAATTCCAAAATCACCTGCTTTTCCAGGATGATGCAACCTCCACAAGGAAACATAGTTTGGAGAGCAGAGCAAGGGTCTTGTGTCATCACCTCAATTGTTTGCCTATTTTAGGGAATAACCTGTGCAATGCTCAAACAACACATGTTTTTTAACTTTATAATTAGGTCCTCATCTTCTTGTTCTTTCATCTACTAATTGAAGATGATTGAAATGGCAAAAATGGCTTCAATAAGATGACCTTAAAAGGGGGTGGGGGCAATCTTTGAAGGTTCCCTGTGTTGGTTTCTTTAGAGAAGAACTTTGCAAAGAGTTAAATAATGTCACTGTTATATAAGTCACATTGGATCCTTCAAGCCAGCAAATCAGTTAGTTAATTCTAATAATGGTTTAATTGTTTATATCCAATTCATGGAATCAGAGTCAAGATATTGGAAGCTCACTTTTCCAAAGGTGAAACATCTAATATTGTAAATGTTATTGTAAAATTATTTCATATGTTAACATTAAGAACAAATGACTTGCTCTATGGTGATAATACAAACGCAAATTTTGGTAGAGCTCAGTGGTAAGTGCCATGATGCAAACAATACTCCTACTAAATGAAGAAAGCCTACAGAACAGAAAGGTTATTGGAGTTGGTTGCAGTGGACATATATTTCATAATTGCATCCAAAATCCTAATACTCTTCAAATTGGAATAGAAGTGCTGTTGTAAAAATTTACATGCATAAATACACACACACACACACACACACACACACACACACACACACACAGACTAGCTGAACTACAATTTTTGAGATGGAGTTGACATTGAATTTAAAACATATTTCAGCATGGTAATAGATTCTTTCTCTTTTATCTGCCTGTATTCAATAGAATTTTAGAAAGTTTGAACTTTTGAAGAAATACTTTATAAATCAAACTTAGTGTCCTATAATTGTGTTGAGTTTCTTGTGTGAATGAGTCCTTTAAATTTTGTTCTCATTTTGTCCAAAATCAGTTGGAAATACTTAATCTAATTATTAAACAAAACGAGTCTTCCCTAAAGTCACGTGTTTAATATATTATCTTGTGGAATAATCTTTTATTAGAAATCTTATTCAGAATTATATAAATGTATATTTATTACACAAATTCAAATGAGAGATTCCCCATCTTTGCAACATCTAAAATTGGTGAATACAAATAATAATTTGAGGTATTTTATTTGATAAGTTTTATCTTGAAAATATTTCTCAAATGAATTTTATGACACATAAAATACAACTTTTAAAAAGATTTTTAATTAAAGATTACTTTATAAAATATATTCTGCAGAAAAATACCATTGACCTGGTATTAGACACATGGCAAGTGAATCAAATATGTGAATATATACAAAGAATAATTATTTTATGTAATTATTTAATGACAAGGTAAACATCACAAGAGTTTTATATTTGTTTTTATTTCTTAGTTGTTTGTCTTGTAAGGCTTTTTTTGGCTGTAATGTGCATGATTATATATTTAGACTTTTAGGAAAAATATTTTTCAAAGTGTTTTTTGAATTGAACTATATTAGAGAGCCACCAGTATAGTAAAAGCCTATTTATATGTCAATACATAAATGTTTCAAAAATTTTGTGGCTTAATTTTTCTTAGCATTCCTTTTTGCCCTATAAAACAATGTTCTATGGGTTCATTTTAAATTACATTTTACCTAAAAAGAATAGTCATATTTTGAATGCATGATGAAGAGTGACATGCTCTTTCTCTCTAAACTCATTTTCAATAATTGACCAAAATGTATTATCCCAATGGTCTGTAGTAGAGACTGAATCTCAGGAACATATCCAGGATGGTAGAAATTCATGAAGCAAGTGAAGGAGGATGAAGGTGGGACACAGACACACAAGTTAATTGCTAATTGCTCTAATTGGTTGCCATCTGTCAGATGTTACCATTTTCAAGCTACCAATATTGATGTCATGTTATTTCAGATTGATATTTAATGAATCCATGAAGTGTTTCCATATGTGCTTTCGTCCCTAAAGAGTGATGATGATGTTGGCTCCATGTACCTCATTTATAACTTAGATTTTCCACTGTGCTCTAATAGAATTACTTTAGCAGTTTGGAAATATCCATTGTTGTATGGAAAAAAACAAAGTGGTTCAATAGATATGACTTTGGTGTCTAGATTTTTAAAGAGGTCATACTACTTTACTATTAATTTACAGAGAACTTCTAATTAAAAGAAAATCTGATTTTTCCAGAGCATCAACACCAATCATTTCAGAGGAAGTTCTATTTGCCAAAACACTACAAATATTAGTTTCCATAAAACAGAGAAATTGCATCATAAGTGAAACAGAATATAATTGATAGAGGTGTTCATTGAGAAAAGTTATTCATAAGAATTTTTTTCTCATAGGATTTTTTTCCTTCCCAGTTTTATTAGATATTTACCTATGTAGAAATATCTGAAAGTTACTTGATAGGAAAAAGATTCAGTTATTATCTCAAGCAGGAATCTTTTATATGTAGGCCTACATGCATGTAAAAATCAAAGAAAAAAATTTTAAGTACATTCAATTAAATGCACCTAATCTGTATTTAATTTAGAAGGGACTTCCCTTGACATTAAAAAGGCAATGTTTAAATTCCTATAACTTACAGACACCTACTGTCAAATCATTATTTAAAAGGAATTATTTGTGTAAATAAAAGCATAAAAATAACTGGGAAACAAAAGAACTAGAAATAAATACATATGCCAGACTACTACCTTTTTTTAAAGATAATGTTTACAAAAATTAATAGAATATACATGCAAAGAGCTTCGAAGTCCTCACTCCCATCCTCACAATTTTTCCAAGTGGAATGAACCAAAACCCAACAATTTTTAGATCCATCAGAATATTGAGGTCACAGAGCAAACCTCTGACCCAAATTTGGAGAGATGGGCAAATACAGAGAATCACATTTTACTTGGAGTAGAAGCTTTGCTGGAGGAGCAACTGGAAAGAATAATTTCAATTGACTAATGGCTGGCAACTGAACGTGGACTAGCTTGAGAGAGAAACATTTCTGGGGACCCAGTCTTAGGGGAGTACCCATATTTCCATGAGGTTCCATAAGAACCCCACCAGGCTCTCACTGTAAGGAGAAAAGTACCCTAATACTTTAGTTAGGGGGAGGTAAAAAGTAACCACTGTGTACTACGCCCAAAGCTTTGTCTTATACTTAAAAAAGGACTTTCCTTAAGGAAAACTATTTTACCAGAGCTTAACCCATTTGGGTTTTTCTGTACCAAAACTGACCTCAGGAAAGAAAATACCTAAACTCCAGTCCCATCTAGTCTTTGAAGTGAAAGAAGGAAAGTGCTCAACTCCAGCCCCTTCTAGCCTTTCCGCCTCATCCAAGGGAGTGAAGGTAGGAGCTGAGAAGCATTTGAGAAGGTCACATTCCAAGTACCCAGCCTCACTAAAACATTGAAACCTAATCAAAGGATTATAAAACACTTCCTGCTTTCCATGACTTACCACCACATCAATAGGGCTACTGAATAATAACAGGATTACAGCTGAAAGAGCTGAAAGCATAAGACACTATTTAAGAAGGAATCTCTAGGGAAAGCCAAAGACCGCAATGGAGATTAAAAAAAAAAAAAGAAACAAGGATCCTAGAGGAAACTTTAGTCTCTGACAGGACAGCTACAGCCAAGAGTAAACAGACCTATACTTCTAGCCAGATAACATAAAGCTTCAAAACAAAGGCCTATATACTTAAGTACCTTATTCTATACATCATATCCAGCTTTCAACACCAACAAAAAATTGTGAGGCATGCTAAAAGGCCAAAAACACAGTGTGAAGAGAAAAAGCAAAGATCAGAAAAATACGCAGATATGGAAGAGACTTTGAAATTGCCACTCATAATTTAAAATAACTATGAATAATATGCTAAGGCCTCTAATGAAAAAAGTGGGTAACATTCAACAACAGATGGGTAATGTAAGCAGAGAGATTAAAAAAACACTAAGAAAAAAATTGCTAGAAATCAAAAACACTATAATAGAAATGAAGAAGGTATTTGAAGGGTTCATTAGCAGAGTGAACATGACTAAAGAAAGAATCGGAGAGCTTGAAGATTTGTCAACAGCAACTTCCCACTGAAAAATAAAGAGAAAAAAGAATCTAAAAAAAACTTAGTAGCTATCTAAAAAACTGTAGGACTACTACAAAAGGTGGAACATACATAGAGATACCAGAAGGAGGGGAATGTGGGAAAGGAGCGAATAATAATTTATAATAATAACGATTGAGAATTTTCCAAAATTAATTACATATACCAAATGACAGACCCTAGAATCACAAACACCAAACAGGAAAACAAAAAATTACATCTATGTTTACCATGTTCAAACTATAGAAAATCAAAGACAAAGCAAAATTTTAAGAGAAGCCAGAGGAAAAAATACATCTTATTGGGAGACGAACAAAGACAAGAATTATACTGGACGTCTCTTCAGAAACCATGCAAGCTAGAAGAGAGTAGAATGAAATATTTAAAGTTTTTAAGGAAAAAAAGAAACTAGCCTAAAAATCTGCATCCAGGAAAATTATTCTTCAAAAATGAAAGAGGAAAAAAAGGTCTCAAATGAAAATTGACAGAATTTGTCACCAGCAAACTTATCTAGCAAGAAATGTTAAAAATTCTTCAGAAAAAAGTAATATAATTCAGAAGTATGCATCAATACAGAAAAAAGCATTATTGAATAAACAGATGAAGGTAAAATAATTTTTCTATTTTTATTATTCTTAATTGATCTGACTTTTTTTTTCTTTTGAGATGGAATCTCACTCTGTTGCCCAGGCTGGAGTGTAGTGGAGCAATCTCGGCTCATTGCAACCTCTGCCTCCCAGGTTCAAGCGATCTCCTGCTTCAGCCTCCCGAGTAGCTGGGATTACAGGTGTGTGACACCACGCCTGGTTAATTTTTGCATTTTTCAGTAGAGACAGAGTTTCACCATGTTGACCAGGCAGATCTAACATTTAAAGGTTTGTTCAAAATAATAATATCTACAATGTACTGAGTGATTAAAGATTATGGATAAGTGTATAATGTTTATAAAAGGATAGACAAAAAAAAGCAAAAGGTAATATTTCAAAATATATTGCCTCTAGATGGTGCAACTCTATTTCTGTTCTATACTCTGCAAATAAAAAATCACGGTACTTTTATAAAAAAAAGATGTAATCACTAATATCTTAAATCACTAGATTAATTCAGAAATAATTGTAAGTGACACAACAAATGAGTTTAATTCTTTACATCATATTCTGAAATATTTTTACAATACCATCTGTGATTAATATTAATTCACAAAGAAGGATTATATCTTTGTGAAATTTTATCATAGGTTTTCACCCAATTATGTTAAAAGATAGCCAGCAAAGCAAACCTTTAATAATCATCTTTAAACATATGAAAGGATGCTCACCCCCACTCATAATATTGAAAAAGCCAAAGAAACTATTAATAACCATTTCTCATACGTCAGATTGGTAATTTTAAATGACAATAAACTTGGTTGATAAGG
Organism: Pongo pygmaeus; assembly: GCF_028885625.2. Lineage (NCBI taxonomy): Eukaryota > Metazoa > Chordata > Mammalia > Primates > Hominidae > Pongo > Pongo pygmaeus. The sequence continues at coordinate 102,717,936 of NC_072387.2, forward strand.
CCATTAGAAAGCATGTATTCTCATATATTAACAGTGGAAATAATTCTACTATTGAGAAGAATTTGGCAACATCTAGCAGTACTACCTATGAATGCACCCTCTGATCCAGCAATTCTACTTCTAGGAATCTATCCTGATGGCATATTCTATAAATGCAAAATGACACTGGAAAAAGATTATTTATTGCAGCATTATCTGTAACATTCAAAAGTTAGAAGTGAATGTTGACAGAGAAGACAACCGGTGAAACAATTTTGGAAAAATCAAAGCAAAATAGCAAAAAATAAATAAATAAAGGAAGTGGGAGATCTCTCTTTACTGCTATGGAATAATTTTCAGGACCATTGTCAAGTAAAAATAGCAAGATGCAGAACAATAGAAATTACATGATACGTTTAACAAGAAAAAAGAACATACACTGATGGTATAGAGATGCTTGCAACAACAACTACAGAAAAACCCTAAAGACAATCTGGAAATTAATAAATAATGGTTACACATAGCGCATAGTTGAAAGGGAAAAGAGTGTGGAGACACAGATAAAGATAAACTTCTGACTGTGCCATTTTACATAGCTCTGATTTGGGGACTATGCTGATACTTTACATATTAAAATTTTAAAATTCCATCAAAATGAACCAAAAAAATGCACCTTAACATTGAAACCAAAATAAAACAAGCAAATCTAACTATGTATCAAACTGGTAACAAACCACCACAGAAGAAAAGAACAAAAATTTAATTGATACTATTAATTGTTCATCCTTAGTAGAGTATACTCCAACGTAATAAAGAACAATAAGAAAATCTGAAATGCCTTTTGGCAACTAATTGATAATTATAATACTGGCATTATTACTTGCAAAACATATATATTTTAATATACCCATATAAAATGTACATACACATACACACACTATATATATTCACATATATATGTGAAAAAGAAGTAATTTGATTATTAAAATTAGATTTTCAATGTAGGACAAGTATATTCAAGAATAAAACTAATGAAGTTTGAATAAACCTCTCATATGTTAAAATGGGAATACAAATATCAGAATGATACTTGTAGATATGTGGCATTATTTCTGACGGCTCTGTTCTGTTCCATTGATCTATATCTCTGTTTTGGTACCAGTACCATGCTGTTTTGGTTACTGTAGCCTTGTAGTATAGTTTGAAGTCAGGTAGTGTGATGCCTCCAGCTTTGTTCTTTTGGCTTAGGATTGACTTGGCGATGCGGGCTTTTTTTTGGTTCCATATGAACTTTAAAGTAGTTTTTTCCAATTCTGTGAAGAAAGTCATTGGTAGCTTGATGGGGATGGCATTGAATCTGTAAATTACCTTGGGAAGGATGGCCATTTTCACGATGTTGATTCTTCCTACCCATGAGCATGGAATGTTCTTCCATTTGTTTGTATCCTCTTTTATTTCCTTGAGCAGTGGTTTGTAGTTCTCCTTGAAGAGGTCTTTCACATCCCTTGTAAGTTGGATTCCTAGGTATTTTATTCTCTTTGAAGCAATTGTGAATGGGAGTTCACTCATGATTTGGCTCTCTGTTTGTCTGTTATTGATGTATAAGAATGCTTGTGATTTTTGCACATTGATTTTGTATCCTGAGACTTTGCTGAAGTTGCTTATCAGCTTAAGGAGATTTTGGGCTGAGACAATGGGGTTTTCTAGATATACTATCATGTCATCTGCAAACAGGGACAATTTGACTTCCTCTTTTCCTAATTGAATACCCTTGATTTCCTTCTCCTGCCTAATTGCCCTGGCCAGAACTTCCAACACTATGTTGAATAGAAGTGGTGAGAGAGGGCATCCCTGTCTTGTGCCAGTTTTCAAAGGGAATGCTTCCAGTTTTTGCCCATTCAGTATGATATTGGCTGTGGGTTTGTCATAAATAGCTCTTATTATTTTGAGATACGTCCCATCAATTCCTAATTTATTGAGAGTTTTTAGCATGAAGGGTTGTTGAATTTTGTCAAAGGCCTTTTCTGCATCTATTGAGATAATCATGTGGTTTTTGTCTTTCGTTCTGTTTATATGCTGGATTACATTTATTGATTTGCGTATATTGAACCAGCCTTGCATCCCAGGGATGAAGCCCACTTGATCATGGTGGATAAGCTTTTTGATGTGTTGCTGGATTCTGTTTGCCAAAAGGATTCCCTATTTAATAAATGGTGCTGGGAAAACTGGCTAGCCATATGGAGAAAGCTGAAACTGGATCCCTTCCTTACACCTTATACAAAAATCAATTCAAGATGGATTAAAGACTTAAATGTTAGACCTAAAACCATAAAAACCCTAGAAGAAAACCTAGGCATTACCATTCAGGACATAGGCATGGGCAAGGACTTCATGTCTAAAACACCAAAAGCAATGGCAACAAAAGCCAAAATTGACAAATGGAATCTAATTAAACTCAAGAGCTTCTGCACAGCAAAAGAAACTACCATCAGAGTGAACAGGCAACCTACAAAATGGGAGAAAATTTTCGCAACCTACTCATCTGACAAAGGGCTAATATCCAGAATCTACAATGAACTCCAACAAATTTACAAGAAAAAAACAAACAACCCCATCAAAAAGTGGGCGAAGGACATGAACAGACACTTCTCAAAAGAAGACATTTATGCAGCCAAAAAACACATGAAAAAATGCTCACCATCACTGGCCATCAGAGAAATGCAAATCAAAACCACAATGAGATACCATCTCACACCAGTTAGAATGGCAATCATTAAAAAGTCAGGAAACAACAGGTGCTGGAGAGGATGTGGAGAAATAGGAACACTTTTACACTGTTGGTGGGACTGTAAACTAGTTCAGCCCTTGTGGAAGTCAGTGTGGCGATTCCTCAGGGATCTAGAACTAGAAATTCCATTCGACCCAGCCATCCCATTACTGGGTATATACCCAAAGGACTATAAATCATGCTGCTATAAAGACACATGCACACGTATGTTTATTGCGGCATTATTCACAATAGCAAAGACTTGGAACCAACCCAAATGTCCAACAATGATAGACTGGATTAAGAAAATGTGGCACATATACACCATGGAATACTATGCAGCCATAAAAAATGATGAGTTCACGTCCTTTGTAGGGACATCGATGAAATTGGAAATCATCATTCTCAGTAAACTATCGCAAGAACAAAAAACCAAACACCGCATATTCTCACTCATAGGTGGGAATTGAACAACGAGAACACATGGACACAGGAAGGGGAACATCACACTCTGGGGACTGTTGTGGGGTGGGGGGAGGGGGGAGGGATAGCATTGGAAGATATACCTAATGCTAGATGACGAGTTGGTGGGTGCAGCGCACCAGCATGGCACATGTATACATATGTAACTTACCTGCACATTGCGCACATGTACCATAAAACCTAAAGTATAATAATAATAATAAAAAAAAAAAAAAAAAAAAAAACAAATATCAGAATGATTTGTTTTCCCCACTGAAAAGGCCTGACAATCATAGCATTTCCTAAGATGCTGGTCCAAGATAATGGGATAACCAAACTGAGGCCACAAGGAAGAGGACACAAAAGATGTAGAGATTGGTTTACTCTTGGTGATCCTGCTACGAGCCAAGCCCTGGGCATTTTTCTAAGGAATCGCTGGAGCCTCCAGGGGCCTCTCCGTAGTCCGAAACTGGGGAAGGGTCAGCGTCTCTCTATTGATAGGCATGTAAATATCTCACCTTCTCCTTTTTTGCCAGATATGCATAAGTTCCAGGTGGCAAAATATATTTCTTAACAGTCATATGACCATAAATGTATGGAGGTTCATAGAGGAAATATAATTAATCATACGAAGGGATCAATGGAATAATGGCATAATCCAACCAGACTTGAAAAAAGGTGAGAACTCAGGAAAGTCAGACCCTCTAGAAGTTTCCATTTGTTTATTTATCTGTGAAATACAGATATTAAAATGTGATTTCCAAGGTTCCTTTTAGTAAAAGAAAAATGATGTTTGTACCTTCAATACAGTTTACATTAGCAGAAAACTTGTTATTGTATCAATCTAACCAACACTCAATGCTCTGGGAAAGTGGGGAACAAGGGGCTTCTTTTTTTATTTTTTGATTAAAAATCATTTACTTTACAATAAAAGAAAAAGCATTTTCTTAGCATAAAAAACATGCAACCCTATTTATTTTTAAATAATCTAAGTGTTGGATGTCAGAGTACAAAAGCAACTCTGAAGATGTAAAAAGAATTGCTCTCTGTCAATTAGATTCTGACAATCTTTTCTTTTTTCTTCAGTGTGTATATAAGCACAATACAGAAGTGTCTCTGTCCCATACTTTCAACAAATAATCACCGTGAAGGTGTGAAATGGAGACTGGAGGGAAGTGATACCTTGTGCAGATTGCACATTTCATTTCTACCTCCTTTTCCTGACAATTGAATTGCCATTTGGTTTTCCTTTAACAGTTTGTCTGCTCCCTTTTTGACTACCTCAAAGGAACTATGTTCCACACTAAAACAATGTAACCAAAACAACCGCCCAGAGAATATGACTTTCTTTGAACTCTCAGATCCTAATAGAAGAGGAACCATAGCAATGCAAAAATCTAACTTGTACATAAGAGCATAACCTGAAGCCAGCAAAGCCTTTTTTCTCAGAGAGGATGGATGGGCTATCATACCATTATTTTCTGCAGCAGAACACAGGGTCTACTGCCAAGAAAAATTAACTGCACTTTCCTTGAAGAGTATTTGATTTAGAAAAGATTGGCTTGGTGTATAGATCAATTAACTCATACTCCTCGAACTACCATTCCTACTGTCAATGGCACAATTATCGCATCGCTTCTGCCTTTTCCAAATCTGCCTGATGGTGCTCATTAATCTACCTTGACAGCTATCATTTTGAGTGTGAAAGGGCAGTAGGTGTCCTGGTTTTGAAAACAGAAATAGCAAAGATAATTAATTCCCTGTGCAAATGAAGAATTCAGTGCAAGTTTGTTCAAAACTCAGAATCCTCTCTCATAAAAAAACAAAACCCAAACCTACTTGAAGACACACAGATAATATACATACCCACAGGAAGGGTATCTGGCTACTTGAAATAAAGCAAGGAGAAAATAATCTTTGATGCCAGAACTGCATGCTGCTTGGAAAGTTAGAGATTCCTGAGAAAAAGACTTTGTCTTTGTTCTATGCTAATTGAAACATGAGCGTTCTTGGCCTGTTAGATTCAGGGGCAACAGAGGTAGGAGGGTATACATATCCCTGCAGAGAAGATGAAAAACTTTATTTAATGGTTAAGAATAACAGAGGTTTTATCAAGGATTCACTTAGGACCATTTCAAGGAAAGAGCCCTCAGAGGAAGACTGAGGGAGGAGATATATCAGGAGAACCAAGCCCGGGTCCAGGTAAGAACCAAGGTGGCCAAACGAGTGGCTGAGATGATTCCTGTGGGTCAAGTCTGGCACGCTAGACACAGGGACCAGTGGAGGCCATTAATCTGAAGCTCAATCTCAGAAATACTGGACAATTATTTTAGAAATATGGGGCAGCTGGTAGCAGGAGAAATGGAAGCGAGAAAGGGGAGGCAGAGGGAAAGAAGGACATCCACTGGCAGAAGGAGATAGAAGTAGGGAGTGAATGTGGTCAGTATGCAAGCAACTGAAAAGGCCTTGGGTTGCAACTCAAGGTATCCAGGACCCCTCTCAGGAAGCAGCAGAGCTTAGTGTGGTTTTCAAAGTGCATCGGCCACAAAGGAAGCAAATCAGCGTGCATCTCGAGGTTAGTCCTCCACTCCACTATCAACTTGGGGCAAATTACTAACCCTTATGCACCTGTTAAATGAATAGTAACCCACGCTTCAGCAGTTCTTTGAAGACTAAGTGGAGTAATCATTTAAAGAATTTTGTGTGAACCCTTGTACATGGTAATCATATTTTTTTGAATGCTAGCTATACTGCTTACTTTGTTTATTGGCATTTAGGGATTTAGGTCTAACTGTCTATAAATGAAATTCGGGGAACAATGCCAGAACTTAAAGGTCTTGGAGTATTCATTTTTCATTGAATGAAAAAAAGAATTGAAGAGACTGAAGTGTGAGGCGTATCTGTAATAAATGCCTCAGCACATGTCCACTGAGTAACCATGGCCAGTTGGGCTAATATCTATACTATACATAGAAACAGGAAGGGCCCACCAGAGAAGACCCCCAGACCTTTAAGAATCTGGGGTGGTTTGTTCTCTTTAACTTCACTGCGGGTCACTGACAAAATTTTGAGTGCTATGCCTCTAACTCCATTTTTTTCCTCAATAAGCCCTGTGGTTTTGTGATGAGATTTTTCTCAACATGATGTTTTTTAGTAGCACATGTGCCATAATAGCAAAACTAATCATACAAAAAATCCTAGATTTATATTAATTTTTACTATTTACTTTATTTTAAAAAACAAAAAAAAAAGAAAAAAATAATAGAGCAAAAGGACCCAAATAGAACAGCTGGTTCCTGATTTATGAGAAAGAAATGCCCCTTTGTCAGAAGTAACCAAGGTCTGGGCCTTGGACCCCACGCAGACTTCAGTTAGAGCAGCTTCTTTGCAAATAACCTGCTGCTGTATACATTTATGAAATCTAAGATCTATTAAAGTTTTTCATTTTACTGAGAAAAATCGGAGCTGTGAACAGCAAAGTGAGATTTGTTCCAGGTCACATTCCAGAAACCTTTGTCTTAATCAACCTGAGAGAATCCAGCTTCCAGCCAGAGGGGGCAAAGGAAGGGTGTGTGAGGGGTGAGCCTGTGCTGCAATTGAGCAATTAAGAGTAAACAGCATGAATCTGGGATTCTACAATTACTCAGGCAAAAACTTGAATCACTGTGTGTTTGTCTTCTTACATTAAATGAGAATACAAACTCATTAAAATAGGTACTCCCAACATATTGAAAAGAACTCATAAGAATTGAAAGAGATGTCATAAAAACATTGATACATAGGGCCTGGCACATATTTAAAGTGGGTGCATGCTGCATGCACGTGTGTGTACCTGTTATTTATATTTTCCCCACAAATAACTATGTAGTATATTGGCAGAGAGCGCCTCCTGCATGCCCTGTGCCTGCTGCTGGAATTAGGAAGCCCTAGGTACCATGATGAGAAGGAGAAGACAAGTGAGTCTTTAGTTCACATGCAGTTCATTCCATTTTTGACGTACTGTAAAGATCTTTATATCTGTTTACTCCCAACCATATGCAGAGAGAATCAGAGTCAAAGTAATGTAATTATTTTCCCAACAGCCAGCCTTCTAAGATCCACCCATGTTGTACACGGAAATTTCTAAGTGTACATGGTACAGTACAAGACCAAATGAATTTGAGCAATGAAGAGAAAAGGCTCCATAAATACTTGATTGTCATAATCATTGAACTTGCACTGGTATCCTTCCATTTTATTCAAAATGGTTTCCCATGTTAGCTGTACAATGTATTTTACATGTCAACAGTGAAAGTGAGAATAGTAGTGTGTGCATTTTGAGAGACTGATAATTTAAACACTTTAACCATCCACAGAAAAAATCTGAAAGTACCACTCCTGAGAGAATTGGTGTTCTCTCTCATTTCTTTCCTGTTCAGGCAAGAGGATGACAGCAACAGGAGAGCTGCAATCATGCTCCTTCTTTCAAAGCAGTCTCTATGCTGGGTCACTGTCTGTGGTAAAAATGTGAATGTCTGCTTCCATCTGATTAGTTTTATTCAGAAAGTCAAGGAGAGGGATGAAAGGGGGAAGCCATAGGATAATTGCTTTTATTTCAACTTATTGCAGAGAGGAAATGTGCAGCAGATAATATAATACATATGCATCAAAAAAGGATCATTCACTTCTGATAAAGTGCGGATGGGGAGGAAATAAAGCTGATGCAAACTCCCCACTGTCTGCAAATCTATTTAAAGTATGAGAGAATTCCAATGGAAGTGGTGCAAATTCATCTTTAATACAGGAATTCATCTTTAAAATATCTGAAATATCGTGGCTTTTGTAGGATGAAACAGGACCATAGAGACCACCTTTCTTTTAGTCACACCATAAATCAGCATTTTCTGGCCGGTGTACAACAGGCAATCTGAGAACTGAATTCAGCACTATAGGCCAAATCTTTAAGCTGCCCAGCATGTATTTCTCTGATTTTCTTTAATTTTTTTTAATTTTTAATTTTTTTATTTTAGAATCTAATTTTATTATATTCACCCCAACTTCTCCAACAAATATTTAAGATCAGTAACTAAGCATGGAACAACGTCCAAAGCTGTTCCATTCCCCACCTTAGAGTGTAAGCTGGTTGTACTTACGTTACTGAGTGGTTTAGGCCAGCACCCTTGAGGTCAGAGTCTCTGCTCACCCAGTGTTGCTGGTGGGGCAGCCACCATGCCTGCAGTTGTGGTCCAGAGGATGTCTGTGCCGAATACAGATACTGACACAATAGAAGCTACTTCTCCTTGAATCAAGCAAAAACAAAACCAAAAAAGATACAAAGAAGTCCCAATATCTAATAGCTTGTCAATGTAATTCAGGATATATATTGATGTTATACCCACTTTAAAGGTTGGTTAATGAAGGAACTGGCCTAGGCCCACTGCAATGTGACTTTGGGATAAGGTCCAAACAGACAAACACTCTCGTTAGATCTGCACAGCAGCAGATACTTTTGCAAGTAACATCAGAATAGTAGAAGTTTATGTGCTATACTTACTTGAATAACTACCTGGGAAAGATGTAAGAATAAAATTGCCACCTTTAAAAATGTTTCGTCTGTTTTGTGATTTTTTTTTTAAAGAAGATTCCACATAACTCAGGGAGTAACTTGAGAACTGAGAGATTACATATCTGTACCTTGTACAAGGCTTGTAAAACCACAGCTTTCTATAATCTGTGTTTAGGAATGAGTGTGAGAAAGCTGCAATTAGGTAGTGTCCTATTCCCCTCCAAATTTTTACAGTTCATTAGAAACATATGCTTTTACCATTTTTTTTTTGTCATCAAGGTATCTGAAGGTGATTTGAACAGAAGCAGCCAGACATTTTTTCCCCCTCAGAAGTAGATTAGAGAAACAGTATTGAAGAGAACAATTCTGAAAGCAGCCAACTATCAACAGACTTGGGCATTTGAAATAAGATTGGAAGTGTTTTCTGGTAGTGTTTATAGCTTCTGACTGAAACAACATGGAACACTGGTAGTGAATATCCAGTAATAACAATAACAATTTCATAAGAGAGCTAGGAAACGGTAGCACAAACATCTGGCACATTCTTTACAGTCACCAGCTCTACAAAGAAATCTACAAAGGTCACGGTCATAGATTTTTCAACTGTTGTCAGAACCAGGCACTAAATTTAAACTATCATCTAGGGGGATATTGAAATACCCAAATAATTTTGATTTTATTTTAGATTTATTTAGTCTACCACCATTTTTTAAATGATCTTGCATGTCTTTGCTATTGAGAGGTGACAGTGTGCTGGCAACCCTCACAGCCCTCGCTCGCTCTCAGTGCCTCCTTGGCCTTGGCACCCACTCTGGCCATGTTTGAGGAGCCCTTCAGCCTGCCGCTGCACTGTGGGAGCCCCTTTCTGGGCTGGCCAAGGCAGGAGCCAGCTCCCTCAGCTTGCAAGGTGTGGAGGGAGAGGCGCAGGCGGGAACCAGGGCTGCGTGCCGCATTTGCGGGCCAGTGCGAGTTCTGGGTGGGCGTTGGCTCGGCGGCCCAGCACACAGAGCTGCCGGCTGGCCCCACCAGCCCCAGGCAGTGAGGGGCTTAGCACCTAGGCCAGCAGCTGCTGTGCTTGATTTCTTGCTGGGCCTTAGCTACCCCCCCGCAGGGCAAGGCTCGGGACCTGCAGCCCTCCATGCCTGAGCCTTCCCCCGCTGCCGGGGGCTCCTGCACCGCCCGAGCCTCCCCAACGAGCGCTGCCCCCTGCTCCACAGCACCCAGTCCCATCCACTGCCCAAGGGCTGAGGAGTGCAGGCGCACGGCGCAGGACTGGCAGGCAGCTCCACCTGCGGCCCCAGTGCAGGATCCACTGGGTGAAGCCAGCTGGGCTCCTGAGTCTGGTGGGGACTTGGAGAAACTTTATGTCTAGCTAAGGGATTGTAAATACACCAATCAGCACTTTGTATCTAGCTCAAGGTTTGTAAACACACCAATCAGCACCCTGTGTCTAGCTCAGGGTTTGTGATTGTACCAATTGGCACTCTGTATCTAGTTACTCTGGTGGGGACTTGGAGAACCTTTATGTCTAGCTAAGGGATTATAAATACACCAATCAGCACTCTGTATCTAGCTCAAGGTTTGTAAACACACCAATCGATACTCTCTATCTAGCTAATCTAGTGGAGACATGGAGAACTTTTGTGTCTAGCTCAGAGATTGTAAATGCACCAATCAGCACCCTGTCAAAATGGACCAATCAGCTCTCTGTAAAACAGACCAATCGGCTCTCTGTAAAATGGACCAATCAGCACGATGTGAGTGGGGCCAGATAAGAGAATAAAAGCAGGCTGCCCAAGCCAGCAGTGGCAACCCACTTGGGTCCCCTTCCACACTGTGGAAGCTTTGTTCTTTCACTCTTTGCAATAAATCTTGCTACTGCTCACTCTTTGGGTCCACACTGCCTTTATGAGCTGTAACACTCACCACGAAGGTCTGCAGCCTCACTCCTGAGCCAGCGAGACCGCGAACCTACCAGAAGGAAGAAACTCTGAACACATCCGAACATCAGAAGGAACAAACTCCAGACACGCCGCCCTTAAGAACTGTAACACTCACCGCGAGGGTCCACGGCTTCATTCTTGAAGTCAGTGAGGCCAAGAACCCACCAATTCCAGACACACAATAAGGGTGGAAGAGCATAAAGCGAGGAACTTGAGTCTTGTCCTGGCTGTGTCTTTAATTAACTGAGTAACTATGAGACAGGTGATCCTGAAAGAGATGGACTGCATAATTTCTAAAGTCCCTTCTAGCTGTATATTTTTTCAAAATATTTACATTGTTTCCATCAAAAATGTTGCTGCTTCAATGATGATTATCTGTCCAAGGAGCTAATGTTATATTTGATATACTGCATATGTCAAGATCTATAAAAAAGGGAATAAAAGGAAACTGTTAAGTTTTACAATGTGTTTTGTATTTGTACATATATTATGTTTTTTAATTCTAACAACAAGCCTGTAGGATACTTATGCCTGTAGAAATTGGGATTAGACCAATAAGAAACATTTCCAAGCCCAATCGGTCAGTAAGTGGCAGAGGCAGGAATTAAATTAAGGCTTGAATTGCGCACAAGTCCACAGGCCTTTCCTCAACGCCCTGCTCCCTCTATGCATTAACATTCTCTTGAAAATGTGGAAATGGGAGAAATATTTTCCACATTTCACTTTATGAAAAAGGAGAATATCAAGAATAAAATATATCTTAGACACCAAGCACCTTGAAAGCAATTATTTCTATCAATTAGGCCAGTAATGATCTGACACATTGAATATTTTCAATAAATGTTAGAATACATGAATTGCCTTTTAATAAGTACATGATATATGAATGACTTAAAATTTAAAGGTTCATAAGTTTTTCAAAGACATATTTGATTTTCATTCCTGGAAAAATAATACAATTTGATTATTTGATTGTTATTGCTGATAATACATTTTTCAAAGTTTATATCTCAGCCCCCAAAAATAATTTTATGACAATTTTAAAAATGAAAGTTCCAAGAGTTGCACATTCTAACATTTAAGTTGCACAATTTTAATGTAATAAGATATTTACATTCAAATTAGATATACCAGAAGTCATAGACGTAATTAAAATATATACAATCTTGCTAAGTTGAAATGATTTATATGTATCTCAAACAAATTCCTAGCAGCCAGGAAACAGTACTTTCATGGGAAATCTTTAAAATAGCTGATAACTTAATTCCAACTTCATATCTCTAAATGAACTATTGAAATGTTTAACAAATATGCATCAATAATTTGCTGTAAGCATTTAAAAGTCCATTTTTTCTACGTTAATATCTCTTTTGTCTTTTTATCTTGAATGAAACATTTATTTTAAATTGATTTAGAAGATAAATTACCAATCTCAGTTTTATAGTAGTTAAGTTTTTCATTATTTGTATAAAAGTTATGAAATCATGTAAACAAAATTAATTTTAATCCACTTCTATGAAAACTATTCTCAAATATTAGTCTGCGAGCCACTTTAATATTGTGTTACAAAACCAAACAACCTTTTAAAAACAGTTGTTGCCACAGAACATATTTCACCACATAGTAGAATTCTTCACATTCTAAATCCACTTTGCAGAATACCTTACTCGTTTTCTATTGTTTTTATTTACCTAATTCAGAGACAGATTACCCTCATAGTATTGTTTCTGTCCAAGTGAAAAGTATATTATAGGCTTGCCCTAAATTTCTGATGAATAACAATAAAGAACTTAGAGGATATCTTGGAAAATATGGTATATTAAACATATTTAAGACACACACATACACAGAGAACACACATGCTTACCAGCAAGGAGATATGTTTAAAGATGTAGCCATTCAAGGATATATGAAGTGGGGGAGGGGATGACAGCCACAAAATTTCGAGAGTTGGAAAGCAGAAGAACAAATAGTAATGGATCAGCAGACACAAATAATTTGAAACTCAAGCAAAGAGTGAAAAAAGCCAAGAAGCAACCTACCTGGCAATGCACAACCCACCAGACACAGTACTACCTTGTACCTCTGAAAGTGGATATGAAAAAATCAGAACAAAATGTTGAAATGTAATTACACTGCTCAAACCAAAATGCTGAAAAGTAGTTAAAACATCCAGTTCTCGGCCAGGCGCGGTGGCTCAAGCCTGTGATCCCAGCACTTTGGGAGGCAGAGGCGGGCGGATCACGAGGTCAGGAGATCGAGACCATCCTGGTGAACACAGTGAAACCCCGTCTCTACTAAAAATACAAAAAATTAGGCGGGCGTGGTGGCAGGCGCCTGTAGTCCCAGCTACTCGAGAGGCTGAAGCAGGAGAATGGCATGAATCCGGGAGAAGAAGCTTGCAGTGAGCCGAGATCACGCCACTGCAGTCCAGCCTGGGCGACAGAGCGAGACAACGTCTCAAAAAAAAAAAAAAAAAAAAAAAAAAAAAAAAAAAATTCCAGTTCTCAAACCCCCACCAATCCCAGATCCTAGCAGAAGACAAGAGATGTGTTCTCTGCAGTGGGTATAACAGAGGTCCCTAGATGACCAACACAGATGCCTTTAGAGTATAATTGGCCTGGAAACATAAGTAAAAGTTTACATGATGAGTTTTGTGAAATCCCAGATTTTTGTTCACTTACCTCCCTGATTTCTGGCAGCCAAGGCTGTATTATCAAGGCAAGAAATTAGAAGAATCTTCTCAGGGATCTGATCTGCCCAAGTAGGAATGCCTGTATATACTGCCACAACCAGATCATCCTACAGTAAACCCCACCATGGACAAGATCCACCAACACACTCAGAGTTTGCACTCTTAAATAGAAGCAAACACGCAAATGTAGAAGATATCTCCAGAGAATTTCCAAAATAAAAGACAGGTGAAAAATAACATGAAAGAAACTTGGAAGGGACAGAGACTAAGACATCTTTTAAAGGGCATAAACTTTTTTATTAATATATTCAGAGAGATGTGAGAAGATATGAAAATAAAACCATATACAATAAAAAGGAATGATCAGAGAGCAAATAAAGTCTTTAAGAATTAAAAATAAACTCCACAGAAGGATCTGAAGACACAGTTAGGAAATCTTCCAGAAAAATGTAAATTATGAAAAGATGAAATGTAGAGAAAAACAGATAAGAAAATCTGTGTTCAAACCAGATTTGATATGGAAGAGAGAGAATAAAAACATAATTCAAGAAAAATGATCAAAATTAAAAGACATGAGTTTCAAAAGTGAAAGCAGGCCAACAAGTGTTCAGAATCATGAGTAAGATAGACCCATATCAAAGCATATTCTTGTGAAAGTTCAGATAAAGAAAAAGCCCCATAAGCTTCCAGAAGAAAATACAGAAAATAAAATAAAATCAGGTCATATGTGAATAAAGGATCAAGTATTACAAGGTCTTTGAATTTCTCAACACCAGCACTGAATGCTACAAGAGAATGAAACAGTAGCTAAAATATTATAATAAAATAATTTCCAAATTAAAATTACTTCCAAAAATGTAGTAATCAAGTGTGAATGTAAACTTGCTGTTTTCTTTTTTTCTTTTTTCCTGAATGTATGTTCTCAAAAAGTTTACCAACAATGCAGTCTTTCTAAAGACGCTATTAGAGGAGGAAGGCCAAAATAAACAAGGAAAGAAGTTTCAAAGGGAGAAGCACATGGGATAAAGAAAACAGGGGTTCTCACCTAAGAAAGAATGCAGAGGAACCCCTCAGTGAATGGGGAAAGGGTCTCAGAATGTTGGCTTCCATTGATTCTCATTGAAGTGAAATGTCTTGGGGCAACTGTTTTTAAGGAGAGATACTGATAAAACAAATGCCGGATGAGCTTTGAGAATATTAAGATAACATTTAGAGAATTAGGAGGAGGTAACAATTTGAGAATGAATTAATTTTAAGTTCAGAGAAAACTAAAATAACTTTTCTAAACCTAGACCATTATTTACCCCATAGGAAGTAAAATGTGCACAAAACAAAGACAAGAAGATACACTACTTGGCTGAACTGTAAATAATATTTGCCTTACCAAAATCATACAACAGGGTTGGAAGAATGAGAGATGGGATATGTGTGAGTGGTTGATCTGTATCATCTTTCATAGTAGAAGGTTAGTACATAATACTTAAAACAGAGAAAGCAAAGAATAGAACAAAAAGCATATTATTTAAATATATGGAGATAATAATAAAGCTAATGGGTTTTTTGTTTTTTCATTTTGAGATGGAGTCCCACTCTGTCACTGAGGCTGGAGTGCAGTGGCACTGTGTTGGCTCAATGTAACCTCCGTCTCCTGTTTTCAAGCAATTCTCCTGCCTCAGCCTCCCGAGTAGGTGGGATTACAGGCACTCACCACCACGCCCTGCTAATTTTTATATCTTTAGTAGAGATGGGGTTTCATTATGTTGGCCAAGCTGTTCTCGAACTCCTGACCTCAGGTGATCCACTCGCCTCAGCCTCCCAAAGTGCTGGGATTACAGGCGTGAGCCACTGCCTGGCCACTAATGGGTTCCTTAATAGTTGAAAAAACATTGTTTGCCTATCAGGAGCAGGAAAGTTGGGGTAAGAGCAGAACAAAGGTGTTTAGAAGTGCATCTGTAACTCTGACAAAAATAAAAACTAAATTCAACAAAACAATTTCTTTGGCTGTAATGACATATAAGATAAAATCATTCTAATGGTCACATACGTATATAATTTTCTAAAGTGTACTTCTTCCATATCACATTTATGGAATTATTGCAGTAGACTCAATGCTTATAAGACAACAGCTAAATACTTCCTCTCCCATTGATAATATGTGACCTCAGAATAGTGACTTAACCATTTAGGAATCCATATTCCACCAGCCAAAAAACAATATAGTCATTAATTGATATCTAAAGACTTCTGCTAGAAAATAAATGTTGTCCCATAATAACACTGATTTTGTGTATCCAGTGTTTTTGCTGAAGGATTGTTTTTATCACCTACATTAATTGCCCTCCTGTCCCTCTGTCCTGGCCTCTCTATTTACATTATTACGCTTGGTTGTTACTCCTACCAAATAAGCCAAATGGGAGGGAAGTAGACCGGCATCAATACTGAGCCGGAAAACAAGGCTAATACACTGTGCCTTCATGTAAGTCCCCAAAAACACTCTATTGAGAAGCAATATAGTAAGGCAGTTAAGATGTTGGACTCTAAAGGTCAACTGCTTGGGTTCAAATCTCAACTCTACCACTGACTATCTCTGTGATCTTAGACAAGTTACTTAACTTCTGTCTGTGCTCCTATTTCCAAATCTTTAAATTGGAATTAATAATGCTCCCCCATAAAATTGCAGTGAGCATGAAATGATTTGATGTATTTAAATTCTTAGAGCAGTGTCTGGAGCACAGCTGAGATACTCTAATGTTAGCTTTATTATTATTGACATCAGTGAATAAGCATTTGGTCACGATATCCCTGAGAATAAAGGAAAAGAGTGGGTTTTATGAGAAAGTTAAAACTCCATTCATACATTAAAATAGCATCTTCTTTAATGAAGCTTTTTGTTATGGAAGAGGTGTATTGCTGGTGCAGGTAAGCATAGGTTTTGTTATTCTTATATTAGGGTCCTGGTTTATTATTGAAGACACTTGGCTTTTGGTTGATTTTTGTTCTAAAGTCACAAGAGTTCATACACTTCCATTGGATGCTTAGTAAACGTGAGTTTAAATGATAATATGATCCGTTAGACCCTAACTTTAGAATATTTAAAGTTATTCTTTTCTTTTGGATACTGCTTAGTTTTCAGGATTTAATTATACAGCTTAAAAGTAATATAAATCTTGAAAAGAAAATATCTACAAAGGGCAGATAGGAGAACGCACAGAAGAATTGATCATGTATAAAATCAGCATGCCAGAGGGCATAAATGGATGTGTCGAGTATACTTATGGTGTTACTTATAAATTCCTCTTTGAAAATAGTAATAGCTTCCTAAAGGTCTATTTATTTCTAATCTCTGTTACATACAACTGCCAACAACTGCCCACAGAATCCTTTTAGGTACAACTGTAATCATAGCAGTACCCTGTTCAAACATCTTTCATGTGTCCCCACTGGTTACAGGAAATACATTTCACCTGCCTGGCATGATATCCAAGGCACAGCACCATCCGACTCACTCTCTTTTGAGTACAGAACATGGCTTTGCTTGGCTTTGCAAAATACAGTCAAAATAGAAATATTTGACTCCTCTTAAATATGCCCTGAACTAGTTACTTCGATGTCTGTATTTATGCTTTATACCACAATTTCACCACAGAACTTTACACAGGAATCCACCTTTGTCTTTCCAAATTATAGCAATTATTCTTTTACTAGTCAAGGAACACTTCTTTATGAAGCCTTTCTTGTTTCCCTCAAGCACACAACATTTTTCTTTTTTTTTAGTGCTTTCACAATATTTTGTAACTATATTTTAATGTTCCTTAACACTAAAATACTGTCATACATTATCTATATTTACCTACTTCTATGTGGTAGGTTCATGAAGGACAGATTATCTTGTGATTGTCCTTTAGAAAATCATCCATAGAATTTACTAAGCTGCTTCAAACATCAACAATGTTTAATATGTATTAAATTAAATTGAGTCGTATTGACCAGTGATACACTTCAAGTTTTATTTTACCGTTAGTCATTGAGATTAATTTTCAAAGTTGTAATCTGTCTCCCATTTTATAACATAAGCATAAATGATTTTCTGAAAGGAAAATTCTGAGATGTATTCTCTTAGCAAATTTCAAACATACAGTACAGTATTAATAACTACAGTCAACACAATCTACATTGGGTCTACAGTATTTTATAACTGAAAGTTTGTACTCTTTGACCAATGTCTTTCCTTTTTCCCCAAGCCCTAGCCTCTTGTAACTACCATTGTACTCCCTGTTATTATAAGTTTGTTTTTTATTCGTTTGTTTGTTTGTTTTTTTAAGACTGAGTCTCACTCTGTCACCCAGGCTGGAGTGCAGTGGTGTGACCTCGGCTCACTGCAAGCTCTGCCTCCCTGGTTGATGGCATTCTCCTGCCTCAGCCTCCTGAGTAGCTGGGACTACAGGCACCCGCCACCACACCCAGCTAATTTTTTGTATTTTTAGTAGAGACGGGGTTTCACCATGTTAGCCAGGATGGTCTCGATCTCCTGACCTTGTGATCCACCCGCCTCGGACTCCCAAAGTGCTGGGATTACAGGCGTGAGCCACCGAGCCCGGCCCTAAGTTTGATTTTTTAATTAGATTTCACATACAAGTGAGATCATGAAGTATTTTTTCTCTGTGTCTACTTTTTCTCATTTAACATAACGTCCTCTAACTTGATCCATGATGTTGAAAAGGGCATGATTTTCTTCTTTCTAAGGTTGAATACATCCTTTAAGTTTGAGATACCCATCTGTTCACTCACCAATGGACACTTAGGTTGTCTCCATTTCTTGGCTAATGTGAATGATGCTATAATGAACAATGGGAATGCAGCTATCTCTTCAAGATAGTGATTTTATTTCCTTTGGATATATATCAAGGAGTTAATTTCCTGAATCATAGCTTAGTTCTATTTTTATCTTTAAAGAACAGCATAGACAGCACACAAACAAATGCAAAGCCAACAAAATTGGGCTGCATTCTTCTCATGCTGCCATTTCTATGGTTCTCATTCTTCTGCCTTTCTCTTCCACTTACAAAGGCCCTTATGGTTACATTGGATCCAGCCAGATATTCCAGGATAATCTCCCCATCTCAAGGTCACCAGATGAGCCATCCTAATTTCAGCTGCAGCTTTAGTTTCTCTCTGTCATGTAACCTAATATAGACACATATTCTGGAGTTTAGTACCTGGACATCTTTGATGGGACATTATTCTGCCTACCACAGCTAGTATCAAGGTTTACTAATAATTTAAAGGACACAATTAAGAGTCACATATGAAATAGAGATCTGGGCCATCCATGTGGTTCCCCACGTCTTTTCCATTTTAAACATGCACTCTGGCCCATCCAAAGTAACACGGGTGGTCTCTAAGTAAGGTACATAAGCTATTTTCTCAGCAAGCAAGGAACAGTTAGGTTATTAATTATCTCCATTTTATGATAATCAAGTTAAATCATTACATGGCTTACATGATATTCTACAGGGAAACTTGCTTCATAAATCTATTCATATTTATTATATGTAATCCTAAAACAGCGACACCTTGATAAGAGCATTCTACTGATAAGGACTCTCTTCCAGGCCATTATCATTAGTTATCATTATCAGCATGCTTAAAAGTAAAGTAGACTAGATTACCTGCATTCTTTCTTTGGGAACATCACTTGGTAATGAGAGGAAAATGAATCACAAGCCAGATGCTTTAACTACTGTTTCTACAGTCACTATGCCAGTTGCCAATGCCGGAAAAGACATAATCAAACAAAGATAAAACTTCTGTACTTGAGGAGCTCACAGTACTAGTGAAAGTAGGTAAGGGGATTAATTATCAAAGTGTGGAATGCTATGCTAAAGAAACTGGACTCAGAGGTGAAATAATGGAAAGCCATGGAAACATCATTTAGTCAAATAGGTTAGGAAGTGGGCGTATATGAGGTGGGAAAAATACACTAATAAATTCATTACCATAATACAGAAGAGAACTGATGAGTATCCAGAAAAAAGTAGAGAGCATGAAAATGCAGAAGAAGAAATAAACATTTTTACAAATACATAGTCTGTCATACTTGGTGAAGGTTGAATATTCCAGTAATTCTGCACTGAGAAACAAAACATATGAAATGGAAGGAGCAGAAAAGAACACAGGCATGTTGTCAGGAGTGGTATGTGCCACAGGGTAGTAGGTCCAGAGAGCTTTGAAAGCACATAAGGAAGACACAGAACACAGTTGCAGAGAGGTAGAAAGGAGCTTGATCAGGTGAAGACATAATCTGAGTTGAGTCTAGAAGCATATGTAAGAGTTTACCAGGACAAAAGGAAGGGAGGACACACATGCAAATTCTTAGGGAGTCTAATTGTTTAAAATAATCACATCTTTCTTCCAAAAACTTAATAGTTGTATTGACCATATGTTTTATTAACTTCTCAAATATAAGTAGCTTAACCAAAACCTTCAGGACTGAATTTTTATCATAGAAGATATTCTGAAATGATGAATCAACTTTTGAAGAAGATTCTTCTAGTTTTAGAACTTGTTTATAAAATGCCTGTAATTTTTGTTGTGCAGTTGCAAGCACTGGATCAATGTTAGCTATTTTTTTTTCTGTTTAATTCTGAAATATTGACAGTGTTGGAACACTACTATTACTTTGAAAGAGCATTATTATTTAGATTGTAAAAATCCATGTTTACAAATAAGTTACAGGGTTTATGCCTCACTAAGAATTAACTGCTACAGCAATTGCCTTCCCACCATTAAAAACTAGAAAATGAAACAAAATATATGAAAATGATGGCCCCAGTTTACTGCATAGAGGCAGTTTGAGACTGCAGTGAATAGAGAGGCAATTCATTTTTTTTGTTTTAGTTACTGTATATGTTATTTTTGGATTTTTTTCTTTAGCCTTTAAGTTCTGAGGTACATGTATAGGATATGCAGATTTCTTACATAGATAAACGTGTGCCATGGTGTTTTGCTGCACAAATCAACCCATCACCTAGGTATTAAGCCCAGGATCCATTTGCTATTCCTCCTGATGCTCCTCCTCCCCATCGCCCCCACTGACAGGCCCCAGTGTATGTTGTTCCCCCCACCCATCCCCCCATCATATGTCCATGTGTTCTCATTATTCAGCTGCCACTTATAAATGAGAACATGTGGTGTTTGGTTTTCTGTTCTGGAGTTAGTTTACTGAGGATAACAGCTTCCAGATTTATCCATGTTCCTGCAAAGGACATGATCTCATTCCTTTTTAAGGCTGCATAGTATTACATGGTGTATATGTACCACATTTTATTTATCCAATCTATCATTGATGGGCATTTGGGTTGATTCCATTGTCTTTACTATAGTGAGTAATGCTGCAATGAACATATGCATGCATGTGTCTTTATAATAGAATAATTTATATTCCTTTTCGTATATACCCACTAATGAGATTGCTGGATCAAATGGTATTTCTGCTTCTAGATCTTTGAGGAATCACCACACTGTCTTCTACAATGGCTGAACTAATTTACCTTTCCACCAACAGTGTAAAACCATTCGTTTTCCTCTGCATCCTCACCAGCATCTCGTTTCTTGACTTTTTTAATAGTAGTCATTCTGACTGGCATAAAATGGTATCTCATTATGGTTTTGATTTGGATTTCTCTAATGATCAGTGATGTTGAGCTTTTTTTTCTTATGTTTGTTAGCTGCATGAGTGCCTTCTTTTGAGAAGTATCTTTTTATGTCTTTGCCCACTTTTTAATGTTTTTTTTTCTTGCAAATTTGTTTAACTTCCTTGTAGACTCTGGAAAGTAGACCTTTGTTAGATGGATAGATAGCAAAAATTTTCTCCCATTCTATAGGTTGTCTGTTCACATAGAGAGGCAATTCAAGCCGAACTAGGCAGATGTAAATTGAATCAAACAGAACAAGATTGGATGTTGGAGAAGCTGACTTTTTTTGTGGCAGAATACAGAATTTTTGTGGCAGAATACAGAAAAGAAGTGGATAGACAACTTTTCAGAGATCCACATAGAGCCCTCTGAGTTTCTGGCTAAATCTTTGTCAATACATGAATGAGAGGAAATCACTTAAGGCCAGAAAAGAATGACTGGAAAGAGGCATAGTAAACAATCCTCACAGCTTTTACTGTTGTGTTCTTACCAGTGAAAGTGGAGATCTTTTGTAACATATGGGCCATTGAGTAGAGTCCTCAGAAGAGTCGTCTCAGAAGTAAGGCCAAGTTATTCTCAGACTAAATGCTCTCAGAATGCCATAAGAAACTATGAAAAGGTCCAACTAATTAACATGTTTCTTAATCACATGCCAGAACAAAGTTCAACACTCTTAAAAGAAACATAACAAAATCCATCATCTATCCATGTAAAATGTACAATTTTCAGCATCAGTCCAAAATTATCACATATGCAATGAAGATTACTCATAACTAGGAGAAAAAAATTAACAAAAATGGATCCATAAAGATAAGATAATAGAATAAAAATAAACACACATTAAAACAGCTAGCATATGTCTTATGAACATGCTCAAGGATATAAAGGAGCCAGGAATATAAGTAGAAGGGAAATGGGACATGTAAAAACAACTAAAATGGAATATCTAAAGATGAATAATTCAACATATAAATGAAAAATGCACTGGACTTAACAGGAGATAAACAGTGAATTGAGCAGGAATTAGAAATTATTCCAAATGGTGTAAAGAGAGAAGACATACTAAAAATATGATCAGAATGTCAATGACCTGTGGGAATATATCAAATGACAAAAAGTTTGCATAACTGGAATTCCAGAAGGAGAAGAAAAAAGAGTAGAAAGTAGTTGAATAAATAACAGCCAAAATTTTATAAAACTGTTAAAAGCTATATTTTCAATCATCTAACAGTGCCAGTGAACCCCAAACAGAAGCATAAATGACATTAAAGCACATCATAATCAAATTGTGCAAATGAGAGATAAAGGGAATCCTTAAGGCAGCCAAAAGAAATGGCGTATTATGTAAATATGACAAGAAAAGAATTATGGCAGTCTTCTAGTCACAAACCATGGAAGCCTGGGGATAACGGAAAGACTTCCTCAAAATCCTGAGGGGGAAATAATAAAAACAGAATTCTATGTCCAGCATATATACATATATGTAATTCAACAATGGAGGTGAAATTAAGACACTTTTAGGTTCAACAAAAGATAAGAATATGTACCTCCAGAATTCTTCCAGCTCTTCTGCACTGCAAGATAAAGTAATACTTCATGAAGACAGAAAAAAGATACCAGATCAAAGTGTGGATTCACAAAAAATGATGAGCAATGCTAGAAGTGGTATATGTGTGAGAAAACATAGAAAAACATCTTTTCTTTATTAATCCACCATTTAATTTTATCAGCAGTGTGAAAACGAACTAATACAATAGGTCATGTTTGAAAGCAGGGCAAAGTCATAGGCTCCTAGTACAATGAAAGCAATCTCCAAACCGCACAGAGATACAACAATAAAAGCTGAAAACTTTGGTCCCAGAAGACACAACCTCTGATGGTGCTGACACAGAACAACTCTAGAAGGCCAGACTAAAAACAAAAATGAGGGGGAAAAATGAGCAGAGGCATCACATATTCATGTAACAATAGACCCCCAGAAATGAGGAAGCCAACACTGACAGTGTTGACAAAAAAGACAAGAGAAAAAAAAAGAAATAGACAAAAAAGAGAAGAAAAATTAAAAATAAAACTACAATTAAAAATCAGTAAGAAAGTCATTTGGAAAATTCTCAAATACGTAGAAATGAAACAACATATCCCTAAAATAACAAATGACTCGAAGAAATCACAAAGAAGATTAGAAAAATGCTTTTTAGACAAATAAAAATTTAAAAACAACATACCAAAATTTATGGGGTTAAGATAAAGCAGTGCTCAAAGGGAAATTTATGGTGATAAATGCCTATATTCGTAAAGAAGAAAGAGGCTGGGTGCAGTAACTTCTGCCTGTAATCCTAGCACTTTGGGAGGCAGAGGTGTGTGGATCGCCTGAGTCCAGGAGTTGGAGACAAGACTTGGCAACATGCTGAAACCCCGTCTCTACAAAAAAATGCAAAAGTTAGCTGGGTGTGGCGCACCTATAGTCCCAGCTACTTGGCAGGCTGAGATGGGAGGATTGCCTGAGCCCAGGAGGTTGATGCTGCAGTAATCGAGGACCCACTTCACTCCAGTCTGGGTGACAGAGTGAGACCCTGTCTCAAAAAAAAAAAAAAAATGCTCAAATAAACTATTATTACATTTTAGGAAACTAGATAAGAGCAAGTGAAACTCAAAGCAAGCAGAAAGAAAGATAAAAATTATAATAAATGAAAGAGCATACAAAAATGCTATAGAAAATAAAAAACAAAAGCCAAAAGTTGATTCTTTCAAAGATCAGCAAAATTGGCAAACTTTTAGCTAAACTAAAGAAGGAAACATCAAGACTTAAATTACTAAATTCAGTAATGAAAGAGGAAACATCCCTACTGACCATAGAGAAATAAAAAGTTTATATGGGAATACTACAAAGAACTATATGCTAACAAACTAGATAACTTATATGATAGGACAAATTACAGAAAGACACGAACTACCAAAACTGACCTAAGAATAAATAGAAAATCTGAATAGACCTATAACAAGTGGAGAAATTAAGTTAGTAACAGTAATAATTTTTAAAACACTACCCAATAAGAAAAATCCAAGTCCAGAAAGCTTCCCTGGTGATTCTACCAAACAACTCAAGGATAATTAGTGCTCATTCTTGACAATCTCTTTAAAAAAAAAAAAAAAGAAAAAAAAAACCATCATAAAGTGGGCGAAGGATATGAACAGACATTTGTCAAAAGAAGATATTTATGCAGCCAACAAACATGAAAAAAAACTTGTCATCACTGGTCATTAGAGAAATGCAAATCAAAACCACAATGAGATACCGTCTCATGCCAGTTAGAATGGCAATCATTACAAAGTCAGGAAACAACAGATGCTGGAGAGGATGTGGAGAAATAGGAATGCTTTTACACTGTTGGTAGGAGTGTAAATTAGTTCAACCATTGTGGAAGACAGTATGGTGATTCCTCAAGGATCTAGAACTAGAAATACCATTTGACTCAGCAATCCCATTACTGGGTATATACCCGAAGGATTATAAATCATTCTACTGTAAAGACACATGCACTTGTATGTTTACTGTGGCACTGTTCACAATAGCAAAGACTTGGAACCAAACCAAACGCTCATCAATGATAGACTGGATAAAGAAAATGTGGCACATATACACCATGGAATACTATGCAGCCATAAAAAGGATGAGTTCATGTCCTTTGCAGGGACATGGATGAAGCTGGAAACCATCATTCTCAGCAAACTAACACAACAACAGAAAACCAAACACCGCATGTTCTCACTCATAAGTGGGAGCTGAACAATGAGAACACATGGACATAGGGAGGAGAACATCACACACCGGGGCCTGTCAGAGGGTGGTGGGCTAGGGGAGGGATAGCATTAGGAGAAATACCTAACGTAGATGATGGGTTGATGGGTGCAGCAAAACCACCATGGCACATGTATACCTATGTAACAAACCTGCATGTTATGCACGTGTACCCCAGACTTAAATAAAAATAAAAATAAAATGATACAATGGACTTTGGGGACCTGGGGGAAAGCATGGAGGAGACGAGGGATACTAGACCACAAATAGGGTGCAGTATATACTGCTTGGGTGATGGGTACACCAGAATCTCACAAATCACTACTAAAGAACTTACTCATTTAATCAAATACCTCCTGTACCCAATAACATATGAAAAATAAAATGAATTAAAAAATGGAAAAAAAGTAAAATCATTGGCTGATCTAAAAAAAGTGACATTAAAAAATTAAAAATAAATATAAATAAAAATATGAGAGAACACTTCTCAACTCATCCTATGAGGCCAGTATTATCCTGACACCCAAACTAAAGACATCATAAGTAAAAAAGCACAATATTGTTTATGAATATAGATGCAAACGTTTTTAATAGTAGCAAACCATACCCGCCGACATACAAAAAGATTATAAAACATGACCAAGTGTAATTATCCAGAAATAAAAGGTTGGTTTCCCATCTGAAAATCAATTAAGGTAATACATCATATTAATAGAATATAGGACAAAAACCTCATGATCGTCTCCATAGACACAAAAGCATATCTATCTACAAAATTCTAAAATGTATATGGAACCACAAAAGACCCAAAATAGCCAAAGCTATCTGAAGCAAAAGGCCAAAGCTATCCGAAGCAAAAGAACAAAACTGGAGGAATCACACTAGCTGACTTTACGTTACACTGCAGAGCTATAGTAACCAAAACAACATTGATACTGGCATAAAAACAGACTCAGACCAATGGAACAGTATAGAGAATCCAGAATCCAATACTCTTTCATGATCACAAAAAGAAAACACTTAAGAAACCAAACATGCAAGGGAACACTCTCAATCTAATAAAGGGTATCTATGAAGAAAAACACAACTAACATAATAATCAATACTATGAAAGATTAAACATATTCTCACAAATCAAGGACAAAACAGAAATTTCTGTTCTCATCATTTTCATGTAACATTGTACTATAGGTTCTAGCCAGAAAAACTAGACAGGAGAAGTTAAAGACATCCAGAGCAGTAATGAAGACAGATTAGAAAGGAAGACATAAATTTATCTCTATTCACAGTGGGCATATTTTTATATTAAAAAATCTTAAGTATTACAGTAAAAAACTATTAGAATTAATAAGTTTAGCAAGTTTGCACGGTACAAGATCAATATGCAAAAAATCAATTGTATTTTTTTCACACTAGCAATTAACAACTTAAAAATGGAATTAAGAAATAAATTCCAGTTTCAATAGCACCAAAAAGAATAAAATACCTATGGAGAAGATATTTATAAAACACAAATATCAGTTAAGACTGCTATCCAGAAAATGTAAAGAGCTTTTACAAGTCAATATCAAGAAAAAAAAATTCTGACTTTTTAACAATGGGTAATAAATTGGAAGAAATGGTTCATCAAATAAA
Organism: Pongo pygmaeus; assembly: GCF_028885625.2. Classification (NCBI taxonomy): domain Eukaryota; kingdom Metazoa; phylum Chordata; class Mammalia; order Primates; family Hominidae; genus Pongo; species Pongo pygmaeus. The sequence continues at coordinate 102,744,455 of NC_072387.2, forward strand.
TCACACAAATGGAATAGTCATCATTAAGGGCACATCATAAGTCAATAGGGAAGTGCAATTTACAACTACAGTGAGAAACCACCACTCCTACTAGAACAGCTGAAATTATGATGAATGCAGTACCAAGTGTTGGCAGGGAAGGGGGGCAACTGAAACTCTCATACATTGCTTGTGGGAAAGTAAACGGTACAGATACTTTATGAACATTTTTTGTCATCAAACACCTGCCATATATCCCATCAATCTTCATCCTAGATATTTGTCCAAGGAAAACAGAAGCATGCATTGAAGTAAAAATAGCCTAGGTGTCAATCATCAGGGTAAAGAATAAACAAATTGTGATATATATATATGTATATATACATATATTCCATATATATATCATTGATTCCATTGAGATATATATTTTTTCATTGATATATATATCCATTGATTGATATATATATTCCATTGATATATTCCATTTATGTATATGTATCAATAGAATATCATTCAGCAATTGAAAGAATAAACTACTGACATAAGCAATGACATGGATAAAGTTCAAAAATATGCTAAGTGAAAGAAGCCAGACAAAAAGGATTGCATTGTAGTTGTAGAGGGAACAGGGGCCGCTAGTCAGGAGCCACTTGTAGAGGGAAGGCATTAGCTGCAAATGTACATGTGGGAAATATTGGGATGAGGAAAATGTTCTATATCATAATTGTGGCAGTAATTACACATTTGTCAATTAACTTATCAAACTTAAAGTAGATAAATTTCATGTTATCACATTATACTTCAAGAATGATGAAAATAAGCACATTATCTTACAGCATGTCTTATGTCTAAATCAAAGAAAAATATTAATTGAAACCTTAAAATGTATTTAAACTTTAGTACAAAATAACAGTAATTGGTATTTAAAATTTCTACTGGATTATAATGTTCATATCTGATTAACTCACCACATAATTTTGTTTTTGCTTTTTAAAATAAAAATTACTTGGTTATTTCTCTAATGCATCATTAAACAATATATACATCCCTTATTGTTTTTCCCAATTTAAATAATGAAAATTAAAACAGAAGTCGAGATGAGTATCGACTTGCATTTTTTTAGAAAGCAGTGGAAGACATTAAAAAATTGATTTCTGAAATTCAATGTGAACTCTATTATTTTCCTTTGTGAATGTTTTAATATATTTTTTAACTTGTCCTTTCGTAAAGGTATAAAAGTACATTGAAAATCTCTTTATAAAGGAATAGCTTAAGTATATTCACTTTTCAACTCACTTCATTTTTATAAATACCCTATCATCTCTAAACACACACACTCCACATACATACACAATTAAAGTCTAAATTTATGTTCAAGGGTAAATTTGGTAAGTTTTATTCATTGTTTTTGAAGCTTCAATAATTACCTGGAAATTTAAAATCACCTCAATACAGAATTAAGTTTTCAAGAAAAATCTCTACTGAATATGCCATAAGATAAAGTATTCCTGTGTAAATTAATAGTTCAATTAATAGCTTATTTTTTTTTTCTGAAGTGGAAAACTTACTGCTCCAGGAATTGCACCTCCATCTAGTCAAAAGAATGCAAAAACAATCTTTTCCTTTTCTAGGAAATTAACCGCTCCATATTTTCAATGTTTGTAAGGACGTGGCTGATAATTAATCTATGAATATTCTGAGTACATGGGATCTAAATAGATATGGTAGGTGAAATAGGCATAATTTGTGACTTATGGGCTTCTAAATTTCACATGCTTCGCCCCTTAAAATCTAGATTTCCACTGTATTTTTAGTACATTTCCCCTCAACAAATAATTATTTACCATTGTTTTCCTTGAAATATTGAAATCACCTTTGAAATGTGTTTCCTAGACAAAATAAAATTGGCAAGCCATTATTAGCCACTAATAGCTAAGTAAAGAATTGTTTATAAAGATTAGCATCCACAAAAATCTTCAGTGCACAAAACAAGATACAGGATGAAGGAAACAGACAGCAATATAACTGATGACCCAAACCTTTGCATTTTGGCTTCTTTCACTAATAGCCTCCTTTATTTCATAATAATGATGGTATTTTTCAACATGAATCCTCATGCTCCTTTCAAAGCCTTCCCTCTTTCAACAACCCCCCACCCCACTGCTGCTTCTTAAAAATTCCACAACATTTGGAATTATCAGCCAATCTTGTTTTTAAATTTGCATTTCTTGTTGCAGCTATTATTTCTGATATTCTTTCTCAGTCTTCGACCATTTCTCTTTTCTTGTTTCTAATCCTATTGTTGCTTAAAAAAAAAAAAAAAAAAAAAAAAAAAGTAGGCATTGCCCAAGGTTTTGTCCACAACTTGCTTGCTCTAAATCTATCTTGGGTAGCCTGATCATTTTAACACTGTGACTATCATACGATGTGAATGACTCCAAAATGTATATTTCCCAAGATAACCATTCTTTCCTGTTGTATTATGATATTTCCTACCACCTGTAAGACATTTATATCTTGAAGTACCACAGGTTATTCCAAGTTCTTCATGTAAAAATGAAAGTTGATAATTTCTGTAGTCCCTGATCCTGAATATTTTTCTTTTTTCCCTCCAGTATACCACAATTCCTCTGAGCATTCATACTCAAAATCCTAGCATTAAAGTTCCTTTCTCACAATCTGTCACTAAGTCCCATGGAGGTGATGCCACTTTTATTCTCTCTCATTCCATTTCTAGGACCACTTTCCCCTTTCAAGTACTCATCTGAACTGTTGTATTAGCGTTCTGGCTTGTATTTCTACATCCAGCTTCCTTAATCTACAATCAAAACAGTACAGTCACAAGATTAAATCTCTACTTGTGATATTCATCAAAAAGAATCCAGTGGCATCCTGTTTTTAATGAATAAAGTGCTAGCTTCCTTATTGGACATTAGGGGATATTCAATATTGGGTTCCCATCTAAGTTCTTAGCCTTGTCTCATTCTACTCGTCCATCTTCATCACAACCAACCTGGGTAACTCAAATCTTTGAGGATATTGATATCCAATCCTTCGTACTATTGCAAGCATGGGTTCTCCCATTTTCTTGTAGTTGAAATCTTACCCTTATTTGATGATTTAATTTAAATGGGACTTTCTTCATGAAACTTCCCTTATTCTCCAACCAGAAAGGGTCTCTCCCAGCACAAATAACACACTTTTCATAGATATTTACTGCAATACCTTCTGCACTAGAGGATTTGTGTGTCTAATCTTCACTACTATTTTACAAGCTTCTGAAGGTAGATAATCTTATTTTTGTGTCTTCTATCTAGATAATAACATAGATGATCAATAAATGAACTGTTTAAGTAAATCACTAAAGAGGCCAAGAGGATCTGTGATAGTAATCAATACAAAAGACTGGAGTTACTTACATAATAGCAACAAATCATACTATGTGTCCAATATGCTAACAGCAGTGCTCTAGGAGCTGTTAAACAAATTTTAACAAAATAATTTGAAGTGACTGATTATGGTAGACTGGATGAGATCTTGTCATTCTTGCGGATCTGATATTTTATAATTCTATGAAATGCCAGCAATGCTATTTGGTAGATAAAAGGAAAAAATACATATGACATTAGGCTCTCCCTTCCTCAAAAATTTGTCCACAATTTCCATAAAGTTCATTTTGTGGACAATTCTCAAGTGTATAAAGTGCACTTGAGATTTCCAAATGAGACCACCAGAAACATTCACCCAGTTTGTAAGAATTTTCAGTTCACTTCTTTTTCCAGTTTTGCTTATACAAATGACGAGAGGGAGAAAACGTACAAGAGCCAGGCTGAGTTCATCTAATGGAAGACTTATGGTACCTTGTGGGAAGCAGAACGTGTTGCTTAAATTTAGGTGCTCTGAAGTTAGACTGCCTGGTTTCTAATCGATGATTCAGTATTACCTAGCTTTATGGCAATGGTCAGGTTACTTCGTGTTTCCAAGCCTCAATTCGGTAAGACAGGGATAACAAGAGAACCCATGATGTTGACAGGAAGATTAAATAAGTTAACAATACTAAGGACTTAGCAGGCTACCTGACATATAGTATGCCTTAAAAATTCTCCCCTATTATTTTTTCAGTTTTCTTTTTTGTGTGCTAATTTGTCTGTTTACTTTTTATAATTACCAAAATACAGATATGTGAAAATTAAGAAGAGAAAGGTCTCTGAAAACCTAATCCATCTTGAGAAAATCATGCTAAAATTATTTTTATTGTTATTTTATTATTTCCTTTCCTATTTTGTCAGCATCTTTAAAAAAAAATCTGTCACTGTCTCTCTGGTAACTCACTGTAAAATCCAGATGTTCAAAGAAAATATAAACTCAGTTATTCTCTACAAAGAATCTAGTCTGCTCTTCTTCATGCCCCTTCACCAGTTGGTTTGTAGGAATAGAACAAGTAATGTTCAATCTGATGTACAGCATAGTCTCGTTCCATACTTTAAGGAGGTTTGCCTTTTGCTTTAGCAGTTTTGAGCATCCCTCAGTACATGTAATCTGTGCTCAGACTCTCCTAGGAAAAACTAATGCTCATTCTCTCAGTTTTCTCAGGTTTCACTTCTCCCAACCCAGCTTAGGTCCAAGATGGAATTTTTATATGAGGATTGCGAGGGAGAAGGGTGGCTTTGATACCCTCACAGTGTAGAGAAGTGTTAAGGTTATCCGGCTTCTACCTCCTCTGACCTCTTGTCATGTTCCTTGCCCAGTCAGATGCTGCTTGCCCTGCTGGCATTTGTGAATAATGTTTGTGGCTGGTGAGATTATGATTGACTCCTATGTCTTGGACAGTTCTCAGGGATCGTCAGTATCATCTGCATTTGCTTCATTTTCACAGGCTACATATTTATATTATTGCCTGTATGTTGACTCTCATTTAATCTCTGACGATTGTATATAGAAAAGTTGATGGTTTTGTAATAATTTAAAATCTCATTAAACTTATTATGTACATAACAGTTTTATTTTCAGTTTATTTTCTTGGATTTCCACCAAGACTGTTAGCATAGCTTTTACTGAGAGGATCCTAGAGCCGGCAGGGGTATCAGGTGAATAGGTCTTTTATTGCCTTTTTTATTCTAGGATAGAAAGTGGGATCTAGCAGAGTTGAACCTCAGATTCTGAGAGAGTAACCCCAGATCTTGAGCTATAAATCTTTAAACTGCAATGCTTAAGGAGATACCAGCTTGTCTAATGGTAGGCTAAATATACTGGAAATCAAGCTTGAAGCTGCAGCTGACAATGAACCTGTGACCATCACCACAGACATATCTGCTTTCCATAGACCTTTCTAGGATCCTGCAGGTAATCGGCCTTAATTGTTATCTCTCACATAACGTCTGAAAATAATTTTTTTTCTTTCTTGTTTTAAACATGTTTACCTCTTCCTTTTTTCGTGTGTTGCTTAATTGGATTGGCTAGTATCTGCAAGAAAATGTGGGAAAAAAAACAACGGTGCTAGGGCAATAATTTTCTCATTTCTAAAAATGTTTCATCACTGACACCTGAGAATCATATACATTGATATAATTGCTCTATGTATATATTTGTATATTTATAAATTGACTTTCATATATTTCCTAAATGAATTTATCCGATTGTTTTTCCTAGGTGATATTTAACTTACTGCTTTATCATTTCTATTTCCTACAAACTGGAAATTAGATTTACAGGCTTAAAAAAGGCTTCTGAAGTATTGTTTGAAGTTTTTGAGTTTTTAATTAATTTGAGGTGTTTGGCGTTTTTACTAAATAATAAATACAAGGAGTTTTATCAGGAACAAAGATGGAATTATATCAAAGGCTTTTCCTATCAGAATAATTATATAGTTTTTATCTTTGAATTTAACTATAAGAAATTATACCAAAAAACTTCCTCCTCTGCAACCATATCTATACCCCTTGGAATAATCATACTGGAGTCATATTCTGGTTATTTTGCTATATTGCTTTTTTAGTATCTTTGGATACTAGTCTTTAGTTTTGTGCTGTATATGACAAGTTTTGGTGTCATAGTCACATAGTTTCATGACAAGAAATAGAAAGCAGAACCTTCTTTTGGCTCTTTTGATGGGATTGTTTATTTCCCATAAACATTAGATGTTCCATTTTGGGTTTAACAAAGTTTAACCATTGCAATTATCAGAACCTGGTGATTTTTTTTTAGGTATAATTCTTAGACAATCTCATGAGTTTTGACCTCTGCTTACTTATATTTTTGTATTTTATGTTTTCTTTCCCTTCTTTGGCCCATTTTAAATAGTGTAATTTTCATATAATATAGTTTATCTATCTAGATTTATTAATTTATTAACAGAATTAAGAGAAACAGTAAAATATTCTCTTAAAATTCTTTGACTTCATCAGCATTCATTTTTTCATTTCTCATATCTAATGTTTTCCTGATTGTGCTGCATTTTCTTTTCCTTTGAATGGGAAAGTCAGTGATTCAATTATTTTTCCCCATGAATGGGCCGTGAGCAATCATACCATTTTTCTGTTCCTAATTCATATATTTACTTTTTAATTTTCATTAGTTTTGTTGTTTGTGTTCCCAGAATTGTTTTACATAACTTACGAATGTGAATATTTCACTTGAAATTTCATTTATTTTTTGAAGTATAAAAAAATTGAGATCATGTTATTGTCATTATTTTAAAAATACTCCGCAATTGTGATCCGTAATCTCCTTTTGCCCCAAGAGTTTGTCAGAAAATAATGTTATTAAAATGTCAAATATGGCTGGGTGTGATGGCTCACGCCTGTAATCTCAGCACTTTGGGAGGCTAAAGTGGGCAGATCACCTGGGGTCAGGAGTTCGAGACCAGCCTGGCCAATATGGTGAAACTCCATTTCTACTGAACAATACAAAAATTAGCCAGATGTAATGGTGTGCTCTTGTAGTCCCAGCTACTTGGGAGGCCACAACGGGAAATGCTTGAACCTGGGAGGTGGAGGTTGCAGTGAGAAGAGCTTAAACTACAGCACTCCAGCCTGGGTGACAGAGCAATACTCTATCGTAAAAGAAAAAATAGTCAAATACTTTAGGGGTTTTTGTTTCTAAATTTAGTATTTATTTTTCCCAGTGTTAAACTGTGATTTCAGAACATGACCTGAAGTACTTTTCTTCTTTGGAATTGAGTATTTCTCTTTGGCTACTGTGTGATTACATTTTTGTAAAATGTTCCAGGGGCTGTTTAAAAATAAAATTTTGTTTGCAGATTATAGCTTTTAATATATTATTTATTGAATAGATTTATATTTCACTATATTTAGACTACTATGTAGGGACAACTTTTACACACAATATTCCAAGGACAAAATCTGATTCCTTAACTTTTTCCCTCCTGTTGCTGTTGCATATGTTTCTCATTTCAGTTTCTGCAATGTTTTTTTCAGGTATTCTGATGTCAGGTTAGTTGTTACATAAAGGCTTATTAAGAAATTGTTTAGTTTATAATTTTAAAGGAATTCTATTCTCATTTAATATTTTCAAAATTGTATTTTATGTAATTTTGATAAATTATCCCTTCTTTTTATTTACATTTGCTGATTGTGTCTTTACCCACTATTTTAAGTTTTCTGAGTCACCTTGAACGTTTTATTAATATGGATTTGGATTTACTTATGAGCCCATATGGGATTATCGTGCATTTAATAGATAAAGTCCTTCCACTTGCATTTTCAGTTATGGTTTGTTTCCATTGCCCACAGAAGGAAAGACCATTTTTAATATTGTTAGAGACTATGTTTATACTTTTAAATAATTGAGTTAGGTGCCTATATATTAATATACCATCTTCAGAAAAATTATCCAGAGAGGCCATCCTCTGCAAGAAACAGAAATGAAAGTCAGCACACTGCCTCTCTTTCTTGCAACTTTCTAGTCCCAGCTCTTGTGGTTGTATTTGAAGTTTTGTCTTAGTCTGGTATTTTCAAATCCTAAGTATCTTAAGATGTATTTTAAGAATCATTCTTTTTGTAACAGTATTAACCACATAATTACAGAATGTATTCACATTATTTATTTTTTAAAAGAATTTTGTGCTTGCCTTTGGTGTTTCTACCCGTGAGCATTCCTATTTGTGAGTTATATTTTTAATGTACTTTAGGAATATATAACATATTCACATATTTTGGAATTCAGAAGTATATGAAAGTGCATGTAGCAAAAGTCTGACCTTTACCCCTGGCCCCTGAGTCAGTTCTTTTCTTCACGGATAACTAATAGGATGCGTTGTATGTGTGAGTGAGGGGGGGTGTATACTTCCAAAGATACTGTATCCCTGTGGAGACTCCTCGACAAACTGGTTGTGTGGAGTCAAGTTACTTAACCTATCTGAACTTCAGTTTTTTTCATCTTTTCATAAAGAACCCTTCATTTCATCAGCAAACATTTAGCATCAGCTTGTCTCTTTCTGACTCATTCTATTAGCTTACCTTTTTAAAAAATTGGCATTGCATTGTATTCGTCTAGTTCTCATGCTGCTAATAAAGACATACTGCGACTGGGTAATTTATTTAAAAAAAAGAGATTTAATTGACTCACAGTTCCACATGGCTGGGGAGGCCTCATAATCATGGTATAAGACGAAGGAAGAGCAAAGGGCCTTCTTACATGGCGGCGGCCATGAGAGAGAGTCAAGCAAAAGGGGGAAACCCTTATAAAAACATCAGATCTCGTGAGACTGGCTTACTACCTTGAGAACAGTATGGGGGAAACTGCTCCCATGAATTAATTATCTCCCACCGGGTCCTTCTCACAGCAGGTGGGAATTGTGGGAGCTACAATTCAAAATGAGAATCAGGTGGGGACACAGCCAAATCATATCAAGCATTAAATGTGTAGATTAATTTAGTGATAATTGACATATTTATGATTTGATTCTTCCAATCCAAGTACTTGCTATTTCTCCTTATTCAAGAAAGTTTTACCAAAAAATGTAATCACATATTAGCCAAATAAAAATATTCATTTAATTCCAAAGAGAAAAAGTACTTCAGTTTATACTCTGAAAACACAATTAAGTAAAGTGAAAAATAAATGCCAAATTTAGAAACAAAAAGCCCAAATCCTGTGCTGGGTGCTGAAGATAAAGCAGCAAACAAAACTGGTATATTGCTTACGGTCTAGGGAAAGGAATGACGGTACCTGCCTTACAGGGAGATTGTGACAAGAGTGGATAGGAAGTGCTTTCTAAGTACTAGTCAACTATCACATATACATTCTTCATTCATTCTTTTTTTACACTGGTAATACCTCAATGTTATACACCTGGTTGCATTTTCTTTTTAAATCAGGTGGTCTTTCCATACCCCCACATAAAGACTTTTCTTATTATGCTTTATAGCTATAGTGTCCATAGTGTGATGTACGATAATTTCATTACCTAGTTCTCTATTGATAAACATTTTGATGTTTTTGTAATATTTTGCTATTAAAAAAGGATTGCTGCAATGAATAATCCTTTCACTTGATACGTAATTGAATACGTTGCAGGGGTGGGGTTGCTGGGTATTAAGGTATGTGCTGTGTTATTTTCATAGACCTTATCCCTCACAGGGATTATGCTAATTTACATTCTCACAAGCAACAAACCAGAGTAGCTTTTCTTCTCACCCTCATCCACAGATTAACTATTAACCTTTTGTATCCTTGGTAACCTGAAATGTGACAAATAGTATCTCACTGTAGATTTATTCTTTATTTCTCTTATTAAAGAGATAGTTTGGTTTAGAATCTCTCCCCATATCAAAAATTCAAATTGTCTTGTCTTTGCTTTTTATAATACTTTAAATTTTTTTCTATTTATTTGTTGGTCCCTATTTTTCCAATTCGTAGAAGTGTTCTATATATTAAGGAAATTAGACTTTGTCTCAGTTACAAATAGCTTTTACCAAACTTGAGGTTTGAATTGAGTTTTGATGAATTTTGTCTTTCTTTTTCATTGGCGTTATTACGTTTAAGTAGTAGAAAGTTTCTATCATTTCCCTTATGGCTTCTGGGATTTTCATTATTATTAGAAAGGCCTTCCCTATTCTGAGATTACAACATTTTTAACAATGATTTCTATACTACTTCTATAGTTTTATTTCTATTTTTTAATTCGTTGAAATATACCCTGATATAAAATGAGACATGGAAGAGAACTTTAATCCAGATTACTACCCAAATGTCATAATGTGATTTTGTTTTAATAAACAATCTTTTCATTACTGTCTAAAATGCTATCTTTTTCATTTTGTAAATTTCCATATGCATTTGGTCCTATTTCTGGAATTTTAATGTGGTTCTATTGATGTGTTTATTCATAAGCAATATCACACTGCTTTAATTATTGAGGCTTAATAATATTCTTCAACATCTGGTAACACCTTCATTACTCTTCAGAATTTCCCTGGTTATTCCCGCTTGTTTTTGTTTCCACATGTATTTTGTAATCAGCTTTTCTCTTTCCAACATCATTTGATTAGCTTGCTTTTTAAAAAATGGGATTGCATTAAATGTGTAGATTAATTCAGGGATAATTGACATATTTATGATTTTGTTTCTTTCAATCCACGTCCTGGGGTATTTCTCCTTGTTCAAGAAAGTAGTATGCCTTTCCATTTGTTCAAGAATTCTTCTGCAGCTCTCTGAATCATCTCAAAATTTTCTTGTAAAAAACACTGCTTTTAATTGTCAAATTTATTACTAAACGAGGTAGGCAGATGCCCTCCCCACTAAGGATGTTCACCTCTTAAAGCTCAGAAACTATGAGTATATTAGGAGATTCCAAGGAAAAGAGAATTAAGATTGCAGATAGAATTAAAATCACTAATCAGCTGACTTTGAGATGTAGAGATTATCCTGAATTATTCAGGTGAGCCCAGTATAATCACAAGGCTACTTACAAGTTGCACTTGCAGAAAAGAGAGTTACCAGTACAAAAAGAACTTAGTCTGAAGTGGGTTTGAAGAGTGAGGAAAGGGCCATGAGCCAGGTAATGTGGGCAGCCTCCTTAGAAACTGAAAAAGACAAATAATGTGTTTTCCCCCAGAGCTTCCGGAAGGAATGCAGTCCAGCTGACACTTTGATTTTAGTTCAGTGAAAATTATTTTGGACTCCCAACATCCGGAACTGTGAGATAATTAATTTATGTTGTTTTAAGCCCCTATATTTGTGATTTTTTTTTCAGCAGCCATAAAAAAGTAATATACCAGGCATCATGTCTTTTATTGTGGCCAATATAAATAAGGTTTTGTATTCCATTATATCATCTTATTTTTTGTGTTAGTGGAGGCTATTAATTATTGTATATTTATTTTTGTACCTTACCAGCTTACTTCTCTTATTACTAGTGGTTTTTAGTTGAGTTTTTCAGATTATATAATCATGTTGTCATTATATAGCAATACACTTTTACCATTTTTCTCAATATTTCTAATTTTTTTCTGTTGTCTAAATATGTTGGTTAGTTCCTCCAGACTCCATTCAATTAATCATGGTGATAATGGAGACATGTACCTTGTTCCTGGCTTATGAGAGATTGCTTCTAAATATTTTTCAACAAGTATTCCTCTGGCATTTTTATTGAGATGCTTATTTTATCGTGTTGAGATAATATTTATCTGTTCTGAATTTATTTGTAAGAATTTATATCAAGAATAGATATTAGATTTTGGAAAATGATTTTCAACATTTATGGAAATGATGATATAAATGCTCCTTCATAGATCAATTCATTTTAGTCATTATTGAACTAGCCTTTCATTTCCAGAATAAATGCCATTTGGCAATAGCATATAATTACTGTAATGTGTTGCTGATGATGTAGGAATTTTGTTTCTATATTCATAGTGAGATTGGTTTGTAGTTTTTTTTATATATAACACTTTCCTATTTTATTAATGTTATTTTCGCTTCATTACAGTTTTTTTTTTTTTTTTTTTAAGATAGAGTCTCACTCTGTCACCCAGGCGGGAGTGCAGAGTGCAACAGTGCCATCCCGGCTCACTGTAACCTCCACCTCCCAGGTTCAAGTGATTCTCCTGTCTCAGCCTCCTGAGCAGCTGGGATTACAGGCACCCACCATCACGCCCGGCTAATTTTTGTATTTTTAGTAGAGACAGGGTTTCACCATGTTGGCCAGGCTGGCCTTGAACTCCTGACCTCAGGTGGTACACCCTCCTCGGCCTCCCAAAGTGCAGAATTTTGATGTGTCTTGTAACAGTTTAAATAATCCTGGAACTGTTTGTTATTAAAGGCTTAATTAAATTCTCCGGGGAAACTTAGTGTAGCCTGGTGCTCTTTTCTGTGTATTTTGGTTAATTATATTTTCCTACTAAAAAATCAGTTTGTCAATACTTTTTAATAACTTTGAGTAGAGTAGATCAAAGTAATCTTTTATGAGCATTTAAATTCTCTATATTTAGAGGTACTTTTCTCCTCTATTTTGGGTTTTGTACGTGCTCTTCCATTTTTTCTCTGTCAGATTAGTTAACAGTTTATCTGCTTTACTTGTTTCAATGAACAAACTTTTGCATCTATTTATTGGGTCCACTTTTCTATATGTTCTAAGTCATTAATTTCTGCCTTTGTCAGTTAATGTCTTGTTAATCATTTCAAGTTTGTATTACTGCTCTTTTCCTGCATTTTCAGTTGAATCCTGATTCAATTGTACTGTTTTAATTTGTTCATGTATTTATGTAAAGATACAAATTTTCTCTAAGATCTGCTGTGGCTCTACTGTAAAGCCTCTACTCAGCATGTTCCCATTTTTACAATTTTCCAGATGTTATACAATTTAGGATTAGGTTTTCTCTTAAAGCAAAAATTGAGGAAAGAAAAATTTTGATGTTTTTGTTTATTTGTTTAATTTACAGGAAGGAGTAACTTTCTGAATATTTTATTAACATGCACATCTATAACTTTGTTCACCATGTGCAATATTTAAATGTTTTCTTAAATCAATGCTTTGGAATTTATTAGGCATTCCCATGAAGCCTATACATGACCTATTTTTATAAAATGTGATATATTTCAAAGTCTATGCCATTTGGGTCTTTGATATCTTTGCATAATTTTGCTGACATCTGTAGTGGACTGAAACTATGAATTAAAATCCTTTACTGTGAATGATATCTGATCGTTTTTTCTTGTATTTTCTGTAATTTCTACTTTCTACATTATGATGCTAGGGTTTGTTTATTCATAACTGGTGGGTCTCCTTCCTTATTAATCACACACCTTAGCCTTGTTTCTTTTCACCTCAATTAATTCTTACATACCTGATTTTGCACACAACAGAAAGTAAAGTCATAACTCTGCTTTTTTTGTTGTTTGTTCGTTTGCATTTTCCTGGCATATCTTTGCCCAAAATTTTATTTTTTAAAGTTTTTTTTTAAATATATTTTCTGTCAGATTAAACTGTCTAAATTACTTTGGAAGTCAATGATTTTGTAAACAGCATGGTATAAAGTTTCTTTTTGTTTGTTTGTTTGAGACAGTCTCACTCTGCTGGCCGGGATGGAGTCTAGTGGCATAATCTCGGCTCACTGCAACCTCCATCTCCCAGGCTCAAGCAATTCTCCTGCCTCAGCCTCCCGAGTAGCTGGGATTACAAGCATGTGCCACCATGCCCAGCTAATTTTTGTTCTTTTGTTTTGTTTTGTTTAGTAGAGACAGGGATTCACCATGTTGGCCAAGCTGGTCTCAAACTCCTGACCTCAGGTAATCTGCCTGCCTCAGCCTCCCAAAGTGCTGGGATTATAGGTATGAGCCACTGCGCACGGCCACAGCATGGTATAAAGTTTTGCTTTGAAAATCTTTCTTCAGTGATGTGTCTACTTACTTACAAATATTGATAAGATGATGTTTGGGGGCTGGGCGCAGTGGCTCACACCTGTAATCTCAGCACTTTGGGAGGCCAAGGCAGGCGGATCACTTGAGGTCAGGAGTTCAAGACCAGCCTGGCCAACATGGTGAAACCCTGTCTCTACTAAAAATACAAAAATTAGCCAGGCATAGTGGCACGTATCTGTGATGCCAGCTCTTCGGGAGGCAGAGGCAGGCGAATTTCTGGAACACAGGAGGCAGAGGTTGCATTGAGCCGAGATCACACCACTGCACTCAAGCCTGTGTGACAGAATGCAATTTCATCTCAAAAAAAAAAAAAACATGTTAGATTTTAATTGTCATTTTAGTTTGTGCTATTCTTTCTGATTTCACTGCTTTTAAAACATTTCACTATATCATCTTTTCAAATTTGTTCATGTGTTATGGTGTTTATGCTTCTAACTTAGTGTATAATCTTATCTAATTGCAGTTGACACTCCATTTTGTTAGATAATAAATCCTAATTCCATATTATAATCAATAATAAATTTAGTGTTTCCATTTTTGCTTCTCTTCTTGCCTTAGCCCCCATTTTTAGTCAGTGAAAATCAATCAATATTTACCATGTTACTTTAAATTTGGCTATACATCAATTTATTGATTGATCAATTTAAATTCTTTCCTTTGATCTCCAGTTACTAGCAATGAGGAAACCAGCATACTTAACGCTACATAACACCTGTTCTCCTCTTTCCTAATTTTTGTTTTATTCATTGTTAGTGCATTTGGCATATATATTTTATTGTTACCTCATCCCTACTTTTTGTGTTATAAATGCATTTAAATTGTAAAAGGAACTCGTAATATTCCACCAGTAACATTGTTATTTTCTATTTCAATAATGAGTTCCTTTTGTTTTAGCTGGGCTCGTGGTGATAGGCTTTATTTCCCAGCCTCTTTCACAGCTAACTATGCATTCCCAGCTCAGGACAAGCCTGGAGAATATGAACCACAGTGATGTGTCCTACTTCCAGGACATTTCATTAAAGAAGAAGTTGCCTGCTCCTGGTTTCCATACACTTCTGGGAGCATGGATTGTGGCTGTAGATGAAGACTACATCCTGGGAGACATAAATACCTAGGTCCCTGAATGGCTTCCTAGAGTATAGCCACTGCATCAGCCCTGGACAACTCACATCTGAATCATTTGATGAAAACAGGACAAAACAAAGTTTTTATCCAATTTAGGTCACTGAATTTAGTGTCATTTTGTTACAATGGTTTAGCCTCTAATGGTGCTACTAAAAGAAATCCGGGTTGGGTGCGGTGACTCACACCTGTAATCCCAGCAACTTCAGGAGGCCGAGGCAGGAGGATCACTTGAGCCTAAGAGTTGGAGACCAGCCTGGGCAACATAATGAGACCCTGTCTCAACAAAAATGTTTGAAAAAGTAGCTGGGCATGTTGGTGCACACCTGTAGTCCCAGCTAATCAGGAGGATTAGCTGAGGCAGGAGGATTGCTTGAGCCTGGGGAGGTCAAGGCTGCAGTGAGCCGTGATGACACTGCACTGCAGCCTGGGTGACAAAGCGAGACCCTGTCTCAGAAAATAATGATGATGAGAATAATAATAATAATACAGAAATTCAATGATTATCACTGATGCTTTTGCTGTAAATTTTCCAATCATCTCTTGATAAAATTGTCTTCTAGTAAATCCCTCAAAAAGAATTCATGGGATAAATATTTCTGAAGTTTGTGTAACTTCAAAACTGTATGCTAAGCTTCTAAACTTAATTTCTAGTTGACCGAAAATAAAAGAGAGGACAGCTTAAACAACACCAAATAAAACACTTAGATAATTCAGATTTGGAGAAAATATGAAAGTCAATTGTCTTGAATGCTTTGAAAGTGAATGCTATCACAAAAATTATTTAAAGCAGAAGAATTTTAGTTCTTAAAAAAACTAAACAGACAAAAATCCCCATCTGTAAAGCATTGATCTAATTTTTATCATAGTCCCCTCCCACAAAACCTGTAAAATATATTGTTGTGACAATTTAGAAACTTTTCACATAGACTGGATACTAAGAGAAATTATGAAATCATTTTATTTGTCTTAGGTGTAATAGTGGTATAATGTTTTTTTGTTTTGTTTTGTTTGTTTGTTTGTTTTGAGATGGAGTCTCGCCCTATCGCCCAGGCTGGAGTGCAGTGGCACGATCTCCGCTCAGTGCAAGCTCCACCTCTCGGGTTCACACAATTCTCCTGCCTCAGCCTCCCAGGTAGCTGGGCCCACAGGCGCCCGCCACCACGCCCGGCTAATTTTTTGTGTTTTTTTTAGTAGAGACGGAGTTTCACCGTGTTAGCCAGGATGGTCTCGATCTCCTGACCTCGTGATCCACCCACCTCAGCTTCCCAAAGTGCTGGGATTACAGGTGTGAGCCACCGCACCCGGCCAATAGTGGCATAATGGTTTTGTAAAGGATTGTCTCATATATATACAAACACACATACACTTACACAGTGGGAGAGAGACAGCGAGGGAAAGAGAGAAAGAGAAAGTAAAACAGGTGAGCGAGGAAGAGAGAAAGAAGAGTAACAGGAAAGGAGGAAAAGGAAGAGGGAGGAAGATAGGGAATAAGATGAGGATGGAGATAAAACAAATATGCCAAAAAAGTAACAATTATTAAATTCAGTTGAAGGATATATATGAATATTTATCAAATTATTCTTTTTTTTAATTCTAAAATAAAATTTGGGGAAAAAAATAAGTGTTTAAAACACTCAAATGTACTATACCTTTATACTTAATTGACAGGTGGTTACACATTAGGGTTCATTCTGTTGCCTATAGTATTTTCTAGGTATTATTCTACCAACTGCATAAAAGGTTGCTGTGGAGAAGAGTAAATTCATGTGATTTGTACATTGTATATTTTTATCTGGTTTCTCAGTAAATTCTTCTTATACATTAAAAGGCAAATAACTTTTCTGGACTATGTCTTCTTGTTAATCCTTCTTGATTATTTTCTTCTGGGAACAACACAATATGTCCTTTCAGTTTGTAAGTTAAGGTTTCTGTATCTCAAAAATAGTTAATAATTTATATCCTTAAATATCTGTGCTGTTTTATTATGTCTATTCTTCACAAAAGGTTGCAATTACATATATTACTTCTAAGTCACTTTCAATTGGTCATTTTTCTTAATTGTAAAATTTTATATTAATATATTTTTCTATTTTATGCCTTTTTCCACTGTACCTTTTGATTTTTAGAATCCATTTTTCAATTAACTTCTTGTAATTTCAGCTTACTCTTTAATAATTTGGGTTTTTTCTATACTTCTTTCCTCAGCTCTACAAGCTGATAATTTTTATTGTCTCCAAACATCTTTCTGGAGCTTTGGAATTTTTGCCTTTTACCCTTACTTGATGGAAGAGTTAATGTATTAATTTTTTAAATTTATATGAAAAACATTCTCTTTTCATTTGATTTTGTCTTAGTGCAGATCCTATGCTGGTACCTGCAGGTATCACTGAAGAAGGTGAATTTTTCCTGTACCAAATATTTGCCAGGAGTATGTGTCAGAAAGGGAAAAGAATAAAGCTTGAATTATTTTTATGATCAAGGTCTCTGGGTGTGACATTTCCCGCATGCAATGGAGACAGGCATTGTTGAGCCTTTTCTCATGCAAAGTCTCTTTCCAGGCTGCAGCAGAGAGGGTACTCCTTGCATATGATTATCCATATGATTACTCATACAGTCTCAACTCTTCTGCTTCCTGGAACCATGAGTTAAGTAAAACTCATTCCAGGTGTATCACTGTTTCTACTGCTGAAAATAAGAAACGTGGGTTTATGGCCTAGCATGGTCTTCATTTTGCTGCTGTGTTTTTTGCTAGCTGTTTCTCTGAGCTGAAGCTCTCTAATGACAGCTCTATATCATCATGTATTGACTTCTTCCTACTCGCGCCACTGCACGATCTTTGCTGTAAGCCACCTTCCCACATATCTTGTGATCTAGGGTTTTACCATCTTCCAGTTTCAGCAGACATGGTATTTCTATTTTGCATTCATTGTTTCCCTGGGTGCTTTTGAATGACTTATAGAAGATAATGGGAAAATGCTGATATTATAATGTTCAAACAAAAAGATCTATTTTTTTATTTTGACTATATATTACATATATACTTGTTAAAATATATTAAAATACAAAATATATTTAAAAATATATATATATATATATAAAGAGAGAGAGACAGACTGACTTACTCTGTCACCCAGGCTGGAGTGCAGTGGCAGAAACACAGCTCACAGCAGCGTCAACCTCCTGGGCTCAAGTGTTCCTCCCATGTCAGCCTCCTGAGTGTGTGAGACTATAGGCAGGCACCACTACACCCAGCTTTTCTTTTTTTTTTTTTTTTTTTCTTTTTGTAGATATAGGGTCTTCCTGTGTCACTCAGGCTGGTCTGAAACTCCTGGCCTCAGGTGATCCTCCCGCCTTGGCCTCCAAAAATGCAGGATTACAAGCCTGAGCCACCACACCCAGCCTTCATGTATATGTTTAATATGGCTAGGTTAGGTCTTCAGGAAGACATTTTCATAATAGTTAATGAATTATATGAATTATATATACCCTGAGCCATATTTAAACAAATATTCCTGTACTCTTTATACATGAAATCTGTGTGTACAGACTAGAATTTTACTACACAATGTAATTTCTCCTCATAACTTCAATGAAAGCACTTTGCTTCCTGTTCTTCAACATTACTATGTAGAAACCTCAGACCAGCCTGCATTTTCTTTCAAATGTTTCTTCTTCTGGAATGCTTATATTGTTTTTTCTTAACCTTAAATTTCAATATCCTTACCAAGTTGTGTTTCTGTCTATTGTTCTCTATTAATTCTTTATTAATTCTTACCATATTTCTAGTAACCTTTTTTGATCTATGTGACAAATTTTCGTAGTTTTGAAAATCACCGCAACAATATCATCCATCCCACATGCTCTTCTTAAAGTGGGGCATAGTCACTCATAAAGAGGTGGGGCGTATGTTTCCTCACCTGAAATGTGGCTAGGTCTCTGACCAAGGAAGATGTTTCTCTAGGTGACTTTTGAGGACATGTTACAAAAACATCATGTATATCTGTGTTATTCTCTCAAAACATTTGCTCTTGGAAGCCTAAAGTCACAGGTAAGCAGTTCAAGTGTCCCAAGGCCCTGATGCTCTGAGGAGACCCAAACTAACTTATGGTGAGACCACATGGAGAGGCCCTAAGACCTGTCCATGAAGAGAGAAAGATGCCTGGCCCCAGCTGTCCCAGCTCCGGCTACCACATGAAAATCTCTGAGCTAGAACCACCCAGGAAATCGTGAGAGATTTTTTTTTAAGTTGTTATTTTTTTAAGCTTTAAATTTGGGGGTGACTTTTAATGCAACAGTAGATAAGTGATGAAATGCACATATTCAAATCTTCCTTTATTTTGAAGAAGATTTCTTTAAATGTTTGTTTTCTCACCCAAGTGTTAGGTCCTCTTCCTAAGAAATTGTAATTCTCCAAGGATTGTAGAAGATACTGCCATTCCCACACGCCTATTTGTTGTGCTGTAGTCACTTTTGTTCTTATAATTTTCCCTTTGTAGTATGTGTGATCTTCTCTCTCCTACCTCTTATATTACTTCTTTGCTTTTTAGTGTTCATTGTTATTCATCTTCTTGATTTTTACTGTACCAATTCTTTTAGTTTTTTCTAATGGAGCTTTCAAGTATTTTCATATCTTATGTTTCACCTCAATTTCTTTCCCTGGATTTGTCAGTAACTTGTATTTTGTATCATCTCTTGTCTCATGTTTTCTTTAATTTCCTTGAGAATGCAGAGTTTTTTTCTAAAGTGTTCTTTTCTTCTCTTTCAATAGGGCCTTGCTCTGTTGCCCAGGATGGAGTGCAGTGGCATGATCATAGTTCAGTGTAACCTCAAACTGCTGGCCTCAAGCAGCCCTCCCACCTCAGCCTCCTAAAGTGCTTGGATACAGGCATGAGCCACTGTGCCTGGTCACTTTTTGCTTTCTTTAATATATGATTTGACACCAGGAAACCTCTGATTAAGAGTGCTATGCAGAGTTCAGATGGCATGGGATCACAATATCTCTTTCAGGCCCAATTCCATGCTGTCTCAGAAAATTAGAATAGACCTCAACTAGAGTGACCCTTACTGCATTTCACCCTTGGCTCCCCATGGCCCAGTTCTTGTCTTTCAAGAATAAGTACTGTGGCTAGGATGATTCACAACTCTGTCATTTACTTTGTTGAAAACAATATCATAATTTTGGAGCAAATCTGCCATTTACTTTGTTGAAAACATATCACAAGTTTGGAGCAACTGTTAAATCTCAGTGTCTTCTTTCATTTTGTTCAAACTTTCCTTTTATCTGGCAGATATTCTTTATAGTTGTGTCAAGAGGCTGTTCCAGATACATGGTTTCACTAGACATTATTTTTTCTCTTTTTCATATAGTGAGTATGTTTTGATGAACTTTGGGGGAGAGAGAGCTCTGCTGGTGTTCAGTAACTCCTTCGTTGTCCCCAAGAAGCCCCAGTCAGCACTTTTAAACATGACAAACTTGTGATCATTTATTTCTCCTAAATTTGCATATGCCAAGAAGCCAACAGGCTTCCAGAAATTTTATTAAGAGTTTCAGATATTTCACCAAGTAATTTTATCTCTGCTAATGAGATCAATTGTATAACTGGAACTAAACTAAACATGCCTCATTTCATGCTAGCTTGCTGTTCTGTAGAGGAATGTGAAACAGCGCTTTGTAGCAAATGCACAGTTCAATGAAATTGTGTTGCCTCAATTTTTCAAGTGCTTTGTGAGTGGCAAGAGGGGATAGTAAACCTTTCCTGATTGACATCTGTCAACCGTCATGAGCTTCCCGGACACGTACACTGATAAGAAAGTTGGTGACTGTTGGGACCCACAAACAAAATCATTTGCTATAGAATCTACTGCAATAGACACAACGTTCACCCTTCTGAGTTGTGGCCTGTCTCTGGCCTTAAGATTCTACATTAAGACAGGCTGTCAAAGATAAGACAGGATGCAAGAGAGGCCCTGCTACAGGGCACCTCAGGTAAGGTTTTAATAGCTTTCTACGCTTGAATAAGAATCCTCCTGATGCCTGACTTTTTTTCCTAGTACAATGAAGTAATGTCTTCATATTTCAAAAATGACACTTCCATCCGGGAGAAATAATAGTTCAGTGCATTAATTGATGCCAGTTTCACATGGAACATTTTTATGGAAAGCACTTAGTTCTCATTTTCCAGGTATAAAAGAATGATGTCACTGTTCGTGTTTCATCAGACCTGACTACATACTTAAGACAGGAAGAAGGAAGTGGCTTTGGACTCTATGTAAGTAATAGGGTACATGTAAACAAATAAGGCTGGCATCTGCTTTTACCTCCTGTTTACAAATGTATTTGGTGCTACTGAAATAAAATGCTACTGCATTAAGCTAATACAATGGTAGGTTCTGGGCAAACAGATGATGGGAAGAGTGAGACAGATTAGAAAGATATGAGATGGATGATGAATTATATACCAAATAGACTGAAAGGATAGATCTTTCTGCTTTTCATTTTTCTTCTTTCCACAAATGTTCTCATATGTTTTTCTTCTAAAGCACAATAACATTCCTTGCAATATAATATTGAGTATTTATATCTCCTCTCTAAACCAATTTTTCTTTCACATTGCTTAGTCTTGACATGCAGCAATTTCTCAGTGATATACTAAGGATTATCAGTCACAAATATTCACTGAACCCGCAGTGTGTGTGTTGAGACTCATACCATTTATTTTGAAGTGGTTCAGAGAAAGCAGGATATCTAGCTATAACCCTTGTTCTAAAGATAAGAACAGGAAAAGAAAGATAAATAGAATACAATAAAATAATGATTCATGGGAATTTCCAAAAGTTCATCCCAGGTTTCTCTTCTGTTCTCCCTCTGTTTCCTTGCTTCAGAAGAATTTCATCTACGCACAGAGGCATTTTACTTTATGCAATATACAAATACGAATCGAGTGCCTTTAGTGCATCACATCCTGAGCAAGAAGCCAAGAATTCAAAGAATAAGCCTTATTTTCTGTCCTCAAAGAGCTTGTAGTATAGTGGTAAAGATAATCACATAAAAGAACACATAGAGTCATTCCAAAGAAAGTGCATTAATTACAAGGATACGGACCACAGAGTAATAGCATCTAATCCAGCCTGGAGAGGAGTAGGGCATGTTTCTGGAGGAGTTGATATCCTTGCAGACTTTTAAAGGGTGAAAAAGAGTCATGACATGAATAGGAGAAAGAATATACTTCAAGTAGACAGGAAATCAGGAGCTAAAGCATGAAAAAGAGAAACTTCACAAGTGTTCGGTGTTGCTGAAGCCAAGAGTGAAGGTAGAGTCTGAGGAAAGTCTATAATGGAGAGCTTCAATTTATATGTTAGGAAACTTAGATTATATCCACTGGGCAATGGGTGCCACTCAAGGGTTTTAAACAAACAAATGACAGCTCAGATTTCTATTTTAAATCTGATGGTTCAGTGACAGACTGATTTGAAATGAACAAGGCTGAAGTTAGAAATATTGGTTAATAGACTGTTTCATTAGTCAGGTTGCAAGATGATGATGGTGTCATCTAAGATAGCATTCACAGATGCAGAGAAGGAGGACAGATTTGAAAAGCATTTAGAGAGCAAAATTGGCAAGAGCTTGTCATTACTTGTTCCTGGCATAAGGGAGAGAGCAAAATAAAAGAAAACCCAAACTACCTGATATACTCTGCAAAGAGTCACAGCAATACACACTGCTCTCATGGTCCTGGTTATCTGCCCTGACTGAGTGCAGTTGTCTTTTTTGGTGAACAATTTAGAGGTGGGAGTATTTGCGAGACTGTTATTCATCCTTATTTCTAAATCCTGAGAAACATTTCATTGATTGAATGAAACACTCCATTAATGAAACATTCAAACCATGAAGAAACATTTCATTGTGGAATGTGAGACACAGCAAATGAAAATAACTAACCCAAAGTTACTTGACTTCTATCAAAAGCTCTGGAGAAGCTCGGCCAGCTACCTGCTACCATGCACAAGTTTGAGAATTCCTGCATGTGTTCTCCAAGAGTGGCTTACAGACTAGAAGGCAGATGGTGCAGCAGCAAACAGAAGGGTTGATGTGTATGCTCTGTGCAGCAGGATATTTCTTCCTGTGTCTCCTACCACTGTTCCAATCATTTACTCTACATCAAAAACTGTACGTGAAAAGGAAGGAGACCCTGGACCTCCTTCAACAGAGCAAAATGCAACTCCTGGAACCAATTGCTTCATTATACCCCCATCATGTAGGGCCACTGGGTCACTCACACCATAGATAGCTCAAAATATTATACATAGGTGTGCAATGTAGAAGACTTTTCCCCATTCATGCTCAAAAGTTTCATTCTCTCAACTAGATGACTGTATTAGTCCATTCTCACACTACTACTAAAGACATACCCAAGACTGGGTAATTTACAAAGGAAAGAGGTTTAACTGACTCACAGTTCTGCATGGCTGGAGAGGCCTCAGTAAACTTACAATCATGGCAGAAGGGAAAGCAAATACATTATCCTTCACATGGCAGCAGCAAGGAGAAGTGCAGAGCAAAGGGCAGGGGAAGTCCCTTATAAAACCATCAGATCTCATGAGAACTCACTATCATGAGAACAGCATGGAGACAACTGCCCCCATGATTCAATTACTTCCCACCAGGTCCTTCCCATGACACATGGGGATTGTGGGAATTATTACACAATGATGAGATTTGGGTGGAGACATAGCCAAACCATATCAGTGAGAGATCAGAGAGTACAATGTTTTCTTCAAATTTTAGTTAGCTGGAGAGGTAGACTTCCATATGCTCTGTGTTATCCAGCATATTGCTGCTTCATTAATATGCTGGTAGTACTATTAATGAGAATAGCAATATTGAATACCCAGAAAATATACTTGCAAATGATAAATTAAGGAATAGTTCTTCCAATAGAAAATGTCTGTAACCTTTAAAAAAAATCATTAACAAAGTATAGACTAACAGGCTGAGACAAAAGCCATAAAACATCCTTAATACAGAGAGATGGCAAGAATTAGATCAAGTAATTAGACCCAAATCAATAAAGCTGTAAGAAATAGTTGCCTGAACATGGAGCAGAGCTGCAAAAACTCATCTAGGAAAATAGGAAAAAAAAATGGGGATAATTCTTAAAGCCACTCCATAATTGGGAATATCTAATTCAAATATAGCAAAAGAGAAAACACGCCTGGCAATGTATAACCAAAACAAAAACAACAACAAATCACAAAGCAACAAAGCCACAACCAAGAAAATAGCTTCTACTATAGATGCTTAGACAGAATTTTAAGTGGAAAATTACTGCACTATCTTCCAAATTAAGTAAACATGGCTACTTGTGTGGCGCTAAAACTCATCATATGCACAGCATGCTTCTAGTTTGTATCTTGATGATTAGCAAACTATTGTAAACAAATGTGCCAGGAAAAGTATGTCAAGAATGATGTACTCATTTTATACAGCTAACCAAGAAAACATGTTGCTCATGAAAATAACATTGCAAAGAGACAAATTCATTTCCCCATTGATATGTGGATGGACTGCATTCATAGTATTTTAGTTCTGCATTCAGAATATAAACAGGCAACCATTCTTAATTAGTTCTATTCCTCACCTTTTAAGAACTTGGTCAATACTGAAAGGAATTAGGAGCTAGCTCAAGAGCTGCCTAGAAAAGCCAAAATAAGATTCATTTGGATCGATAACATCAAAAAAATCTGCATCCAAGGTTTAAGTGGATTAACAAAATTTGGTTCACATACAATAAAACAATTTTGTTTTAATATTAGTTTATCTTTATTTTTCATAACCAAAGTGCAGGGAATAAGTTATGCACAGTTTACAAGATATGTTTATATATATGGATCAGGGTCCTCTGATACCAGGGGCAGCAAAATAGAACTTGTAGAGGCCAAAGTCATTGAACATAGTCACCTCCTTCAATGAGAAGCCTTATCTTTTATCCTACGGTGTTGTGCAAATATTGCCATTATCTATGCATGCAATGACATGAAAATTTCAGGAAGAATTGTTTTAGAAAATGAGTTTTCTCTTTGATGTGTGTGTGTGTGTACATCTGACATCAGTATTTTCCTTAATTTCTTTGTTCCCAATTAGTGCTTTGGCCTTGTGTAGGGATGGCTTGGAAAAATGTTCTGTAGTCAGTTAGTGTTTCTCAAAGCAGCCATTGAGAGAGAGAATGGAATGTCCACACTACAATTTAATAATATTCTACCCAGAAAAATCTTATTCTCTGGATTTCTAGTGTGTAAAAATATCAAGTGAAAACCTAATAACCTTTGTAGCTCCCACTGATCATATACATAGAAATGTCATCACAAATTTTTCTCACAATAAATGTACTCACTCATTCTTATCCTTCTTAGTTATTTACTACAGAGAAAAATGTGGTAGTAGAACAAAACTCTATTTGTGCCAGTTATAAAACCTTCTCCTTTTACTCTGTCTGCATTTGTTTTTTGGGGTGTGTGCATGTATGTATGTGTGTGCATGTGTGCGTGCGTGTGTGTGTGTGTGATGGAGTCTTGGTCTGTCACCCAGGCTGGAGTGCAGTGGTACAATCACAGCTCACTGCAGCTTCCACCTCCAGGTCTCAAGCGATCCTCGCACCTCAGCCTCCCCAGTAGCTTGACACTACCATCGTGCACCAACATGCCTGACCAATTGTTTAATGTTTTGTAGAGACAGAGTCCCGTTATGTTAGCCAGGCTGGTCTTGAACTCCTGGGCTCCAGCGAACCTCCTGCTTCAGCCTCCCAAAATGCTAGGGTGCTGGGATTATAGTCATGAACCACTGCAGTTGGCTCTCCTCCCTTTACTCTGGAGTCCAGGTCTTGTCTCTTCTATGTTGGCCCTATGGCTCATTTGGGTTCACTGAGGTAACATGAGACCACTGAGCTGGGAGCAGACAAAGGGCCTGCTGAGAACATTCCCAACAGCCCAAATTGCTATTGATAGGGAAAAATGTAAGTGGTATAAAGAAGAATACTTAGGAAATATTTTTAATTATAAAGTTTATTTAAGGATATCTACAATGTTGAAGCCTCAAAGTAGGGTTTAACTTAGAAGAGATATCCTCCCTGAAGAAAAACCTCTAAAGCTTAGAATCCAATAACAACTCTGTGGTATTTTGTCTTTCAAGGCCCTGTATGATCACATCTCACCTACCATTCTCTTCCTTGGATCACCACACTCCAGATGCACTAACTTTTTGTATTCAAACCTGCAAGTACATTCCAACTGAAAACTTGTATACGTGCGTTCCCTCTGCCTAGAATGCTGTTTGCCCAAAGATTTATTTTTTTATTTCACTTATTACAGCCTATATTACTTTGCCCCTTTATTTATCTGCCTGTTTCCTTGCTTTCTTGTCTGCAGACTCATCAATCTCCCACTAGAAATCCAACTCAATTTTATCAATGACTATGGTAGATTGTAATAATGGCCACAATCACTCTCTTCATTCTACCCATTCTCCTTTTCAATGTGACTTTGTACCAGCTCCCATCAGCAAGCTTATTCTATTTCTCCACCCAATAAATCCAAACTAGCCTTAAGCCTACAAAATGCAGAGGAAATGAAGTTGTGCACATCCCTATTCTAAGCCTCAAAAAACCTTGCACAATCTACATCATGTCCTGGAGCATTTCCCCAGAGCTTTCTTCTAGGAGTTTTATAGTTTCAGGTCTTAGATCCAAGTCTCTAGTCCATTTTGACTTGATTTTTCTGTATGGTGAGAACTTGGGGTCTAGTTTCATTCTTCTGCGTATGGTTATCCAATTTTCCAAGTACCACTCATCAACAAAATTGTCCTTTAGCTATTGTACATTTTGATCTTTGTCAAAGATGAGTCATTGGTAAATGCATGGATTTATATATGGGTTCTCTATTTTGTTCCATTGGTCTATGTGTCTGTTTTTATGCCAGCGCTTTGCTGTTTGGCTTATTACAGCTTTGTAGTACATTTTGGAATAAGGTAGTGTGATGCCTCCAGCTTTGGGGTTTTTTTTTGCTCAAGATTACTTTGGCTATTCAGGGTCTTTTGTGATTTTGTTACAGGTAGTTAGACAGGCATGAGCAGGACAGGAGAGAGCTCTTTTCCCACCCACCAGGAAAGTCAGGTGATCATCAGTATGGTTTGGCAGTTATCACATTGCCTCTCTAAAAATGATAATTTGGCTGCTAGCACCAGGGAGAGACAATATTCTGGTGGTCCACAGCTGTCACATTAAAGTGTTCATTGAATGCAGGGACCAGGGAGAATCAACTTCCCAAATAAATAAAAACACCTGAAATTGGTAATAAAATCTCAAGTATTAGGAAGTGAGTCTGGGCATGAGCATTAGGAGACAAAATGGGGGAATATGATCTTTTTGGGAGCATTCCACCTGAAAAGGGAAGAAAGCCTCAGATGGGCATGCATACAACTTCCTAAACACACTGCTTACGCTCACTTCCCAAGCATAAGGAGGACACTGCACATGCGGGCAGCCCACCCTAAGGGAAGAATCATGGGAAAGAGGCACAAGACACCAAAAGTGGGCCAGGATATAAAGTCCTAAGATCAAGGTTAAATGCCACACCTGATCTTCAAGGTGCCCACTTGGATCTCTTCCAAGTGTACTTTCCTTTCTTTCCTGCTCTAAAGCTTTTAAATAAACTTCCACACCTGCTGTAAAACTTCCCTTAGTTTCTTTTTCTGCCTTATGCCCCTCAGTCAAATTGTTTCTTCTGAGGAGGGAAGAATTGAGGTTGCTGCAGACCTGAGTTACTGGATTCACTGCCAGTAACTCAGGTACCTTCCACCCCTAACAGTTTCATATAAATCTTAGAATTTTTTTCCTATTTCCATGAAGAATGTCAGTGGCATTCTGATAGGGATTGCATTGAATCTGTAAATTGCTTTCAGTAATATTGTCATTCTAACAATATTAATTCTTCCAATCCATAAGCATAGAATATCTTTCCTTTTTTTTTTTTTTTTTTTTTGGTGTCCTTTTCTATTTCCTTCATCAGAGTTTTATAGTTTACCTTGTATAGATCTTTCTCTTATTAGGTAAGATTGGTTCTCAGATATTTTACATTTTTTGTAGTTATTATAAATGGGTTTGCTTTCTTTATTTCTTTTTCAGATTGCTTGCTGTTGGCGTATACAAATGGTAGTGATTTCTATATGATAATTTTGCGTCATGCAACTTCACTGAATTTGTTTTTCAGTTTTAACAGCTTTTTGGTGGAGAATTTAGGTTTTTCTAGGTATAAGATCATGTTGCCTACAAACGGGCTAATTTGGCTTCTTCCTTTCCGATTTGGATGTTCTTTATTTCTTTCTCTCATCTAATTAGTCTGGCCTCATCTAATTTTGCCAGTGAAGGCCATAGACATGTGAAAATACCTAGTCAATAGACAGCAAAGCTGTCTATCCTCTCTGCATGCTGCTGAGCACAAATGCCTAAAAGAGTTAATTTAAAATCTGCCAAACCTGGCCCAGATCAGCAAAAATGCTCAGCTGACCTATGAATTTATGCTTATAATCTCTGAATAGTAAATAGTACTGAATGTTCAATCTGACCTTGTAACCTTATTATATTAGTCTATCCTCACACTGCTAATAAAGACATACCTAAAACTGGGTAATACATAAAGGAAAGAGGTTTAATGGACTCACAGTTCAGCATGGCTGGGGAGGCCTCACAGTCGTGGGAGGAGGCAAAGGAAGAGCAAGTCATGTCTTACATGGTGGCAGGCAAGAGGGCATGTGCAGAGGAACTCCCCTTTATAAAACCATCAGATCTCATGAGATTTATTCACTATCACGAGAGCAGCATGGGAAAAACCCACCAACATAATTCAGTTACCTCCCATCAGGTTCCTCCATAACATGTAGGGATTATTACAATTCACGGTGAGATTTGGATGGGGACACAGCCAAACCATGTCATTCCACCTCTGGCCCCTCCCAAATATCATGTCCTCACATTTCATAACCAATTGTGTCTTCTCAATAGTCCCCCAAAAGAGTTAACTCATTTCAGCATTAACTCAAAAGTCCACAATCCAAAGTCTCATCTGGGACAAGTCCATTCTGCTTTTGAGAGTGTAAATTCTAAAGAAAATTAGTTACTTCCTAGATACAATGGGGATACAGGCATTGGGTAAATATACCCATTCCAAATGGGAGAAATTTGCCAAAATAAAGGGGCTACAGGCCCCATGTAAGTCTGAAATCCAGCAGGGCAGTCAAATTCCAAAGCTCCAAAATGATCTTTTTTGACTCCATGTCTTGCATCCAGGTTATGCTAATGTAAGAGGTGGGTTCCCATGGTCTTGGGCAACTCCACTCCTGTGGCTTTGCACGGTACAGTCCCCCTGCTGGCTGCTTTCACAGGCTGATATTGAGTCTCTGAGGCTTTTTCAGATGCACGGTGCAAGCTGTCGGTGGATCTACCATTCTGGAGTCTGGAGGATGGCGACTCTCTTCTCACAGCTCCACTAGGCAGTGCCGCAGTAGTGACTCGGTATGGGGGCTCTAACCCCACATTATCCTTCCATACTGCCCTAGCAGAGGTTTTCCATGAGGGCCCTGCCCGTGCAGCAAACTTCTACCTGGACAGACAGGCGTTTCCACGCATCCTCTGAAATCTACACGGAGGTTCCCAAACCTCAATTCTTGACTTCTGTATACTTGCAGGACCAACACCACATGGAAGCTGACAAGGCTTGGGGCTTGCACCACTCTGAAGCCATAGCCAAAGCTATACCTTGGTCCTTTTTAGCCATGGATGGAGTGGCTAGGATATAGGGAACCAAGTCCCTAGGCTGCACACAGCAGGGGTGCCCTGAACCCAGCCCATGAAACCATTTTTTCCTTCTAGATCTCTGGGCCTGTCATGGGAGGGGCTGCTGTGAAGATCTCTGACATGCCCTGGACACATTTTCCCCATTGTCTTGGCAATTAACATTTGGCTCCTGGTTATTTATGCAAATTTCTGAAGCCCACTTGAATTTTGCCCCAGAAAATGGGTTTTTATTTTCTACCACATTGTTGGGCTACAAATTTTTTAAACTTGTATGCTCTGTCACCTCTCGAATGCTTTGGTGCTTAGAAATTCCTGCCAGATGCCCTAAATCATCTCACTCAAGTTCTAAGTTCTACAGATCTCTAGGGCAGGAGAAAAATGCTGCCAGTCTCTTTGCTAAAGCATAACAAGAGTCATCTTTGCTTCAGTTCCCAGCAAGTTCCTCATCTCCACCTGAGACCACCTCAGCCTGGACTGCATTGTCCATATCACTATCAGCATTTTGGTCAAAGCTGTTCAAACAGTCTCTAGGAAGTTCCAATCTTTCCCACATCTTCCTGTCTTCTGAGCCCTCCAAGTCTCCAGGAAGTTCCAAATTTTCCCACATTTTCCTGTCTTTTGAGCCCTCCAAACTGTTCCAAACTCAGCCTGTTACCCAGTTCCAAAGTCGTTTCCACATTTTCAGGTATCTTTATAGCAGCACCCCACTGTACCAATTTACTGTGTTAGTCCATTCTCATGCGCCTAATAAAGACATACCCAAGACTGGGTAATTTATAAAGGAAAGAGATTTAATGGACTCACAGTTCAGCATGGCTGGGGAGGCCTCAAAATCATGGTGGAAGGTGAAGGAAGAGCAAGGCATGTCTTACATGGTGGCAGGCAAGGCAGCATGTGCAGGAGAACTCCCCTTTGTAAAACCATCAGCTCTCATGAGATGTATTCACTATCTTGAGAACAGCATGGGAAAAACCCACCAACATAATTCAATTACCTCCCACTGAGTCCCTCCTGTGACACATATTACAATTCAAGGTGAGATTTGGGTGGGGACACAGAGCGAGCCCATATCACTTGTCAACCATCACTTAGGCCTTGGGGCATAATAGGTGTACAGCTAAGCCCTGGAGCCCTCAGGGAATCTTCCATGGCCCTAGTCTTCCCTCTTGCTCTAGGATTTATTTGTATTTCATTGCTTTGGTTATGGATTTTCTTCCCAATTAATTGAGCTGATTATTCTGTTTGATTGCTTCCCTGATTCCCACTTCTTTCTTCATCCCAAGGTGCCGAGCTTTGTTTTCCCTGTGTTTGCATGTACAGCCTGGAAAAATCTTTTTCTCTCCTACTCCTAGGGCCACTTTTCCAGAAACCCAAATAATTGCTTCATGCACATTGGCTCAGGCTGCCCAAGAGCAAATTGTATTGCCCAAACAAACGGCTCTCATTGATACTTTTTGAGACCCACATCCTCCTTTCCAGGGAATTATAAACCTATAGTTCACATTTCTATTACCTAGTGGATGTGAGTCTCTATTCTTTTCTGAATATTTTTCTTATTTTACAGACTATGGCCAAATATTGTTAAATTATCAGCTCACTTGAATCCCTTAAATGTATTAAGAAGAGGAAAAGGGAAGAGGAACGTCTGTTTTTAAGGGGAAAAGGAACATCTAAATTTTTTTAGATTAAAGGTCTCTGGTGAATATAGTCTTCATTTCTTTTTCTTTTTTTCTGTTTTTTTTTGGGGGGGGAGCTGTAAGTACTAATGCCATATTTTTAGCTATTCACGCATTGATGCCTTGTTTTAAGCAGGGATAATCACATTTATTCTCAGCCTTATGTTTTAAAATATGTTTACAGTTTATGGGGTATTGCTGATTATATTTTTCAAAGATGGCATAATGATATTTCTCATCTTGCAGATTCTTTTTATAATGTGAGCTTACTGCTCCTTCACCAAAAGATAGTCTGTGCCCCCTCCCCTTAAGCATGGACAGAACTTTGTAACTGTCTTGACTAATAAAATGCAATCAGAAGTGACATTATGTGACTTCCAAGGACAGATTATAGAATAAAACTGAAGAACATTAAAATGACATGAACCGACATATTAACTAAAGGAAGAACAAAAGTTTTAAAAAAATCATTCAATAGTAGTTCTCACACTTTAGTGTAGATCATCAGAATCACTTGGACGGCTTGATTAAAGAGATTTCTGGGCGCCACTTCCATATTCTCTGATTCAGAAATCTGATGTGGGGTCTGAAGAACTGCATTTCTAAAAAGTTTTTATATGATGCTGATGTGGCTGGTTCAGAGACCACACTCAGAGAAACACTAATGAAAGAAAATATCAACTGACAAAACAGGAAACTTTTAGAAAAAAAGTTCAACAACTAAAAAATAAAAAAGTTCAGTGCTATGTTTCATAGTACACATAGTTGGAGAAAACAAAAAATATGTGAATAATATCTAAAATAGTTTTGGCATAAGGCCTTTAGTCCTTAAGCTTCCCTCGACAAACCAATCAACTGTAATTAGTAAGTGATTATTTAACAACAGTATATTTTCTCTTGGTCATACATCTAAACATCACCTTTAGGTCATCAGTTCTGAAAAAGAGCACACAACTTTGCCAACAAAGGCCAGTTTAAGAGACCTGTAAAGACAGGAAAACAAGAAAAGGAACCAGACTTTTACACTTACCCTATTCAAGAAATTCCAAATGCAAACATCTCATGTGAAGATACCTTGGCCTTTGTACATAAATTACAGTGTTTGGGAATTAGCTTTTTTCTGGGCAATTAAAAAAATTATTAGCTCAACTCTGTGACTAATACAGTTAAAGTCACCATGAAAGAGCTAGAATTAAGCCCAAATTACTCACGCGACCACAGTTAACAAGCCAAAATAGCTGAGCACATTGCTGATCTACAACAATAGTATTCCAAATGTTTAATTAGGACATGGTTGTATGTTACCTGAAGGGTTACAATGCCAACAAAATAATTTTTTTCTTTTGTCCTTAGGAGAAAAAATGTCAGGGTGAGGAGAGATAGTCACAGCTATCTCCTAATAAAATAAAATGCAGCATTTTTAAATTATCAGGCATTCTTTCAATCTAGAAAGAACCCCATTACATAATTTTCCAGTTGTTATCCCACATATTTAATACTAACAAGAAAAATAATGTTAACACTGTTCTGTTATTTTACAAATATCCTTTCCTCCTGTGTACTCATTCTCAATAACAGACAATTTTTTCTTCTTCTGATGAGAAAATATCTGACAAAACAACATAATGAGTTGTGTATACAATGGCAATATAGGAGCCTTGATGGTATTTGGCATTATTCTCAAATACCTAGATAAAACTTTCAAGCTCCAGTTACCTTATAAAATGTCAGTTACCAAGGAACAGATAGCCAGATGGTTAAATATTTCAAGTATTTTCCAAATAACACCAGCAACAATATTAAACCCAGTTATCACTATCTGTGCTATGCCTTTATGAATGCAAAACAGGAAAATATTGCTCCTAGATAAAATTTTATATCCAAACATCACAAATTCTTAAGGACTTTTTCCTTGGCCAAAATTTTGTTCACTTGGTGCTGACACACTAATTATCCAGAATATTAAGAATAATTCTTATTTATTTCATTCAACATAAATATTTTGAACAAACCCTAAGTGCCAGGTAACCTGGTAGGCATCAGGTACATGCTAAAAATAAATATAATTCTTTCCTCTCAATGGTCCACATTGTCTAGTGGATGTTAACCATGAAAATATATAATTACAATACATGCCAATGCGTGTTATTTTAGTGACAAGAACCAAATTGTTAAGTTATATGGTTTGGCTGTGTCCCTACCCAAATCTCATCTTGAATTGTAACCCACAATTCCCATGGTCATGGAAGGAAACTGGTGGGAGGTAATTAAATCATGGGGGCAGGTCTTTCTCGTGCTGTTCTTATGATAGTGAATGGGTCTCATGGGATCTGATGGTTTTAAAAGTGGGAATTTCCCTGCACACACTCTCTCTTTGCCTGCTGCCATCCAGGTAAGATGTGATTTGCTCCTCCTTACCTTCCACCATGATTGTGAGGCTTCCCCAGTCGTCTGGAACTATAAGTCCATTAAACCTCTTTTTCTTCCCAGTTTCAGGTACGTCTTTATGAGCAGCATGAAAACAGACTAACACATTCAGACACAAAGAAGGGTTAATAAATCACTGTGTTATTTTGATACAGAAACTCTTCATAAATGTACAGGTATTTGCCTACTAGGAAGTATGGAGCACGAATTACAAGAAAAATAATGTAAAAATTTCTATTGGGTAGCCTAGTAAACATATGGAGTAAAACAATAATTAAAAGTAAGTCATCCTGACTTCAGTGGTGGCAAGAGATGAACTTTAAGAGGAAAGTGTAGGCCGGGCATGGTGGCTCATGCCTGTAATCCCAGCACTTTGGGAGGCCGAGGTGGGCAGATCATGAGGTCAGGAGATTGAGACCATCCTGGCTAACACAGTGAAACCCCGTCTCTACTAAAAATACAAAAAATTAGCCAGGCATGGTGGTGCGCGCCTGTAGTCCCAGCTATTCAGGAGGCTGAGGCAGGAGAATGGAGTGAACCCGGGAGACAGAGCTTGCAGTGAGCCGAGATTGCGCCGCTGCACTCTAGCCTGGGCGACAGAGTGAGACTATGTCTCAAAAAAAAAAAAGAGGAAAGTGTAATATGGATCATGAGTGACTCAGATACCAGGTTCAGGTTAACACCTGTAGCCAACAAGATGCTATTAAGGGAGCAGCATTATTTATTTCATTTCAGATTAATTTACCATCATTGTTTCACTAAAGAATAAGCCCTTGAGAGAATATTATACTCAAAGGAAATGGATTAATTTTCATGAAGGGGAAAGTGACACTTGCAGCATTTTCCAGACTGGCAACACGGTGGCTCAACTCTGCAGCTAGAAAGAAAATAATACGGAAACTCATCCCTGGGCCTCTGGCTGGGGTAGAGGATTGAAGCTGCCCAAAGCAAACCACCCCTTCCCCAGTTTCACACAGGAGCCTCCAGTGGCCCCTTAGGGACAGCGTGTAGACACAGATAAAGAGTTCTTGAGCACTGTAAAGTACAGAGGAACAAACTGACTGCTCTATGAATTAATACCAACATTTATTTAGATTAGATAAGACACTTATGGTACATTGAAAACAAAGTGATTAAAAACACATTTATGCAAATCTCATTTGTGGCAGATAGGACTCTCAGATTTAGCAGTTGTGTGATCTTAACAAATATGGCTTTAATAATGCATTAAGACTTAATTCATGGATTTTCCGTACTGGATTGTTTAGAAATTAGTCCCCATTTGGGAAAGATCCTGTTGCACTGAAATTAGCGTGGGGGGACTGGTATAAGGTTAATGGATTTGGGTGTTTAGAATACATTTGTTCACTTAATTCATCAGAAAGGCAGCCCAAATCTTCAAAAATAAAACTATCACCATCTGCACAGCAACAGTTAGTATTCATCAAAATATTTAGTCAAAACAACCAGATCAAAGTCCTACTGAATCTACAAAGGGACCTGTGACACCCTTAGCCCAATTTCAGAGCACTAAAATACGACCCTGAAGAGGTTAAATGCTTTGTCTATTGTCAGACTTCTAGGATAAGCAAAGCCACGACTAATATCAGGTCTTCTGACTAAATCCAATTATTCTTAGCTACACCATAGGGTATCCGGTTCTGTGGTTGTTTATTTGCATGAAAGAGAACAACTTTATTCTCATATAGGCGGATGCCATCAGCCCAGATTGGGTATGAATGTATCAGTCCCCCAGGACATTGTGGTTGGTTAGCATACAAATCTTAAGGAGTATCTGCCTGGTCTGCAACATTCTCTTTTTTTCTGGGAATTTACCTCACAGTTCAAAGGAATGGACTGCTTAGCACCATGTTTGACCCACTCCTCCACTTTCTGTGCTACGGAGTGGGATTTTGGAATTGTGGCTGAAAGGTTCTCTTCCTCTTTGAGCTCTTCTCTTGAATTGAAGTATCGTGAACTCTGGAACTGCGGGGATTCTAGCAGAAGAAGACCTGCAGGTAAAGTGACCGCTGACGACAAGAACAAAGCCAGCATGCAGCGAGACGCAGAGCAAAGACCAGGTAGCCCCAGGGAGAGACTGCCTTGGTTCCTCATT
Source organism: Pongo pygmaeus (assembly GCF_028885625.2). Classification (NCBI taxonomy): domain Eukaryota; kingdom Metazoa; phylum Chordata; class Mammalia; order Primates; family Hominidae; genus Pongo; species Pongo pygmaeus. The sequence continues at coordinate 102,780,502 of NC_072387.2, forward strand.
ATTTTCCAGCTCCCGCAGGCTCTCCAGTGTCAAGGCTCACCTGTACTTTCTACTATTGAATTCTGAAATGTATTTCTAATTCCTCATACCAAGAAATGCAATCTCAAACAAGAGACTCTAAGAGAAAGTGTGAAGCCGTTAGGATTTCCCCTGACTGGCTACGCAGTGGGCAGTCTTTGGAAGTAAACTGGAAGAATATGAGAATGTGCTTCAGAAGCTACAATAACTTGAGTGTATGAAACTGGAAAGAGACAAACTCCATTTCAGATGTTTTACACTGAAAGTGGAGAAAATTAGGGCATACTCCTTAGAGACAGTTGGTGCCTAGGTCAAAACATTTATAAGAAAATTCTATGCTCCACCCCTCTATTAGTCAGGATATGCTAACAGATATAACAAAAAAAAAATCAAAGTTTCAAAAGCTTAGCATACGAAAAGCTTATTTCTCACTAATGCAAATGTTCTGTTTAGGCAGCTGCCTTGCGCAGATATCCTACAAATAATAACTGAAGGACAAACGCTTAGTTAATCAGTGGCTCACTCTGCCCTAGTTCTTTATTTCTTCCTAGTTTAATTAATGAATTAATTTTTTTTTGGAGACTTGCTCTGGGTGCCATCATAGCTTCGTAGCTCACTGCAGGCTCGATCTCCTGGGCGCAAGCAATTTCCCAGCTTCAGCTTCTTGAGTAGCACATGCTTGGCTAATTTACTTTATTTTATATATGTGTAAAATATATTATAAATATATTTATATATTATATTTATATTTATACACACACACACACACACACACACATATATATATATATATTTTTTTTTAGAGACGAGGATCTTGCTTTGTTGCCCCAGGCTGGTCTCAAACTCCTAACTTCAAATGATCCTCCTGCCTTGCTCTCCCAAATTGCTGGGATTACAGGCATAAACCACCACACCCAGCCCCCTAGCTCTTTAATTCCTTTGTTGAATCCTCTCTATCCAGGCAGTATAGTAAAGGAGAAAATTCAGAAATTTGAAGTTATACAGGTTAAAACACTGCCTACCTTAGAGTCCAAAGAAGAAGAGTTAAGACTGAAAAAGATTTTGAGCTACAAAATCCCCTTAATTCTGTGCCCCACAAAACATGACCAGATTCAGGGTACAGCCATCTCATCTATTATTTCAGATGGTCTTTGAGTGATCAGCCACAAACCGAGAAGGAGACACAGGGATGAGAAAGAAAAGGCATAAGCCAACCTTGCGAAGTATACATACCTAGGAAGGAACTTTGGATGGTGGTCGCTGCCACATGAAGCCAAATGCAAGCCCACTAAATTTATAAAGGAATCATATTACCAAAAGCAATAAAAATTATTGACTTCATACACCTTTGACTAGAGCAGTCTTAATAAAAATTCTGGGCTCTTAGATTTGCACCAGCAGGAATGGGCTCTAAAAACTCTGTAGCCAGTAAGGAGAGCACAGTTCTCAGTATCGATTTCCGAGGTGGAGAATAATAAAAAAGAAAGCATCTCCCAGAAGGTGGAGCCTGAGTCTGCAGAGAACAGCAAACAGGTAGTGTCTCTAAAACAGCAAAATCAGGTTCTGATCAAGGAACTTTCCCCACTCTTTGAGTAAGATTTTGCAACTTTTATGGGCCAACTATTGTCATGCCTCTGCCATTTGACCTGTTTCTATATGGGAGATTTATTGCTGTTGTCTGTGGTTGGTTTGTAATTATTTGGGGAAAGGTACAGTGCAGACAACTTGTCTTTTTAGCTCTAAGGTGGATCAAGATGCCACATTATAATCTGATGGAGATGACTGGGAAACACTTAGAAATACTGGACTTTGAGCATAAATAGTAACCAGGTGGAGTTTTGAGTTATCTCAATGTGCGTGGGAAAAGAGTGAAACAGATATTTGGTTACCAAAGGAGAGGCTGTTGCGGTTGCAGAGACTGGCTCACTGTTCACCAAATTAGTGTTATTCTCCACCAGGGCACACAGCTAGACATTTCCTCCTTTGCAATTAGAAACAGCCGTGTGACTGAGTTCTGGCCAACGGGAGGGCGCTTTCCGTTTCTGGACCTTGGCAATGTAAAGTCCTCATGACCAATTACCTCTCTCTTCCCCATTGACTAGTTGGAAGTAGAAACATTTTTAAAGATGGCACAAAGTCAGCCTAATTCCCTAAATGGCTGTCTTCCCCACTGGTGGCTATCTAGACTCTATGTGAGTTACTGACGTAAACTGAGATTTGGAAGCTCATTTGTCTACACTTAAAATGATCTTAGCTAATAAACACCTCTACCCCTATAAAAAAGCTTAATGATCTGACAGAGACAATGTAGGTTTCTGACAACTAGAATAGTAATAGCTAAGACAATCCAACTGTGGAACTATTACTTAGGCTCCTCCAAGGACCATAGGTTACTTTGTTCACAGTGCTGCTCCAGTGGAATAAAAATAACCTAAATAAATCAAAACAAACAGCAAGTACAAATAAAACAGAATACTTTGTTCTCTAAAGATCAAATGTAAATCAGGCCTCTACTATTTCCAAGTCTTTATCTTCAGTGATGCCCTGAGGTTAAGGTCATTTTGAAGAAAGTAATAGCGACAGACAAGCATCCAGATCTGCTTGGGAAGCTGAAGTCTCACACTACCCAGGGCCCAAATTTTGTTTTTAATTTAAATAGACAAGGATATTCCCAGATTATTACTTCTCAAGGATCCTAAAGATGTTTTATTGTAAGCCACAGACCCCAAGACGAAACTGAAGTTGTTACAGGAGTTGTAGTATCAGATAAAATGCCACCTATATAAAGAGGACCCTGAAGGCTGTTCATCAAAGGCCCTCTGCACTCTTAAGGACTGGTTACAAAGATACAAAGAAGTAGTGTCCAGAGAACACATATCATCCCAAAAGGTTAATCCTACCCCCAAATGCTCCCAGTGGTTCCCTGAAGATCCTGAACCAGGAAAAGCTTCTCGTGGCAGGGAAAAATAGTGGGCAGGTTTTTAAACCAGTTGTCACACATGCCACAATAAGCAGCTGACCCTTTCTGTGCCTTACTTTTCTGTGCCTGTTTCAGGATGCTCTTTATCCTTTGGACACACGATTGTATATATTAGCACAGAAATGTTGATTTTGCCCCATTTGCTAAATGGGATTTTTTTGGTGACAGTTTTCTCTTCCACCCCTAACAACCTCCTCACTATAGGTCAAAAGTTGCAATTGTCTCTGGATACAACAATTTCCTGGGCCTAATGGTCACCATGCCTTAGTAAATGGTTGACTTCTTTCACATAGGGGCCAAACCCAAGAACATTGGTGAACATGTGGGAAGAAGGAAAGCTATCTGTCGAGCAGCCAAGGAAAAAACTTGAGATGATACCTTCAAAGATCTCTCCCAGTCCATGATAATGTTCCTCATATGGGAACTGACCCCTTCCACTGACAGAGGGGAATGATGCCTCTGGAAGTCTGTTCACACAATGTGACAGTACAAATGTTCTGTTCTGGACATAATTGATAAGCCAAAAGTGGGCACAGCATTGAAGCTGAACAAATAAAACTATTCTTCCTGAAAACTTTGAGTTTGAGTTTCTACATCAGCCTAGTGGTCCACTTAACTGAGGTGGTGCAACAGCAGCAGAAATGAAGCTGGCCTCTTCTGCTAAGATCACAGAAAAGAAGGTGAAGCCAGACTGTCAAGAGCAGAGAATCATACAAACAAACAAGGAAAAGCAGAGGCAACAGGTCATGAATTCCAGGAAGAATTAGCTGAGTGTGGGCACATGGACTTCTGATTATTCCTGCTTTAAATCAAACTGAACTCAACAACCTTCAATTCTGCAAGGTAACTCTGCATCTTTCAAATATATATATATATATACACATATATATATATATGTATATATATATATATTTTTTTTTTCTTTTTTTCTTAAATGAGCTCAAGTTGGTTTTGTTTCCTAATGCCAGAAGTACAGGACAACAACCAGGCACTCCCTTTGAAGTCAGCCCCTTTACGTAATTAATTCCCTAACCTTAGCTTAACCCAGTTCACTTACTTTCTTTTCCCCATTGTCAGTCTATTGATACTGGCATGTCCCCCTGGCCACATCTAATAATGGCTATCAAAAGATTCATGATATTCCTCACCAGGCTGTCTTTTTTTTTTAACTTTGCTAACTGCAAAAATTTATTTCTCTTTGCTTTGTTAAAATCAGATTTCAAATATGTAAGGATTAACCTTTATATGCTTATATGGCTGCTTTTTTGCTACTAATTGCATTCATCTTTTATCTATGTCACATTTGGCATTACTTAAAGAGGAGATACTTTATTCTGTCTGATCAGAAAATTTGTTGTTTTCTTTTTATCATTTGCTTTTGGTGTATTGAATTCATCTGTGCTTCATTCAGGTTTACTACATGGTTATTTGAGTTGATCTAACCAGGATCTCCTCCTGGACTTTACATTCACTGTCCAAGGCCTTCCACAAGGACACGTTACAGGTTATGTGATCACCTTGGCTGTGATGGATAGTAGCCATATCGACAACAGAAGACAACACTGGTCTACTATGAGTAGGACATCATGCTATTTTTTTGTCTTAAATCTCATATCTCAATGACACCTCTAGTCTCCCTTCTCACTTGACTGAATTAAGACATTTTATCCTATATCTTATTTTAAAATAATGACTACTAGGAAAAATAATACCAAGGATTGTCTTCTCCCAAGAAACAAAGCCTTACCTCTCTGATATTTATTCTTTTTGAAATAGCCTCCTATTTTCCCACAGCTTAAGGGTCAGTTACAATCTGACCACATTTAATGTAAAACAGAGTTCAGCATTCAAGTTGTGCTATTACCAAAGTAAAGCATGTTAACACCTGAAAATACTCAGCTTCTGATAGATTAAATGTGAATCAAAGCCAATTTTGTTTTCTCTACATCTTCACTTTGGGTTTTTTACTCCTCTATACTTTGGTACAAATCCATCCTCCAACAAATACCGAAACACTAGACTTTACTGAATACTTCTAGCCCGCTGGCCTATGTTACTCCATCCCCAGACAAGTTATTTTACTGGACATTGGAAAAACTGGAAGCACTCATTGGTGTAAAATTCTCTCTGCCGTGTCCTGGGGATCTGCTATTCCAGGCCCGGCTCAGATGGGACAACTCAACAGAGGCCGGTCTGCTCTTCCTGTGTCATCCTCCTCCTTGTGCCGGTAGGTTAACCCAGGCATGCTGTTTTCATGGTGATAACAGAAACACCAGCAAACCCCTCCATATCCACTCGAGGCTCAATACTGGCACATCATTATTTCTGCCCTATTTTATCAACCAAAGCACGTCACCCAGCCAAATGCCAATGCCAGGGGTCAGGAAAAATACTGCACTTTTATGTGAGGAAATCAAAAACCACATGTCAAAGGTCTTAGACAGAAAGAAAGATGAAAAATCAGTGACTATAATACAATCTGCCACCACCCAACTAGTTTTCTGTCACTATGTTTAATATGAAGAAACTGTATTAAATATTTTTAAATCCTTTCCAGCTTTAGCATTATGATTCTGTATAAACTTTTCAATGTATTGCTTTATAATTCCACATTATTTTTATTATTCTAACAATTACAGATATCTGTTCAGATTACATTTATAACACATTACAGAAGCTTCATGATATGTGATACATATATTCTTTTTCTGGAGAGAATTACAATTAAATTATATTAGAAAACCTAATAACTGTTTTTCTAAACTTAAAAGGAAAAATGATTTTGTCCTTTTCATTGTAAATTCACATATCTTCAGATATTACTGGCCTACAAAAATGAATGAGGTGGTATTAGCATTTTTGCCACATCATATTTCACTGGTTCTGTAATCCACATGTATAAATTGCTGCAGCTCCAAACTTCACACCCACACATCTACTAAATCATTTTTAAGCATCCCCAGGTTGTACTGTGTATGCTTATAAATAAATTCACTTATATTCTTCAGCTCCAGAATCTTTACTGATAACTTCTCCCAGCAAATATACTAAATAGCGGCAACTTTGTTGAAGTATTCTTGAGATAAAATAAAATGCACCCATTTTAAGCATACCTTTATATGAGTTTCGACAACTTTATTCACCTGTGTAACCTTTGTCACAATCAAGAAATACAGCATTTTTATCATCTGCAAAAGGTCTTATGTGCCCCTTCACATCAATCCTACACCTTCTACTCCCAGCTCAAACACTGACCTAATGTCTGTCAATCTGGATTAAATGTCTTTTCTTAAAAGGTTACATGAGGTTTTGTATCTGACTCCTTTAGCTCAGCAAGATTTTATTGTGACTCATTTATACAGTTGCATGAATGAGTCTATTTATTCCTTTACATTGCTGAGTAATATTCCATTCTGTGTGTACACAGCAAATTGTTTATTCATTAACTGCTGAAGAACAGTTGAGATTTTTCCAATTAAAGTTATCACAAAAAAACTAATATAACATTTGCTTATAAGTTTTTTCATAGATACTTGGTATGCATTTCATCACTATAGTGTTGTGTAATGGTATTTTTTTATTATACTTTAAGTTTTAGGGTACATGTGCACAATGTGCAGGTTAGTTACATATGTATACATGTGCCATGTTGGTGTGCTGCACCCATCAACTCATCATTTAACATTAGGTATATCTCCAAATGCTATCCCTCCCCACTCCCCGCACCCCACAATAGACGCCGGTGTGTGATGTTCCCCTTCCTGTGTCCATGTGTTCTCATTGTTCAATTCCCACCTATGAGTGAGAACATGCGGTGTTTGATTTTTTGTCCTTGCGATATTTTGCTGGGAATGATGGTTTAATCATAGTTTTAATTTACATTTTACAGTATATTAATAATGTTGAGCAACTTTTCATGTGATTTTTGGTATTTTGTGTACATTATTTTATGCTGTATCTGTTTAAACGTTTTTCTTTTTTGGCTTGTCTTATTGTTGAATAGTAGGAGTTTGAAGAACTGACTTTTTGAAAATTTGAATCTTTCAATACATGATTTATATAGCTCTCCATTTTTTTAAAATTCTTTAATTTCTCTCAGCATGTTTTGTAGTTTTTGGTATACTATTCTTGCATATATTTTGTTTAAATTATCTTTATACATTTTATGTTTTTGATGCTCTTATAATTTTTTATTTCATGTCATTTTTTACTGCTGGTAAAAAAAATTAAAATTGATATTTGTTTTATTGTCCTGTAACCGTGTTAAAATAACCTATTAAATATAAGAGCTTAGAGGTGTTTTTCTTTACATTTCTAAATGACAAAATTTTGGCTATTCTTGCTGGTCTAAATGTCTTTATTTCTGTTTTTATACTTTATTGCTGAGATGATGAATAAGAATAATAAGAGAAGACAATCTTGCTTCATTTCCAATCTTAGGCCAAAAGCATCCAGTCTCATGTTTAAGCATCACAAAGTGCTACATTTTTCTGTAGATGCTTGATATGGTTTGGCTGTGTCCCTGCCCAAAATCTCACTTTGAATTGTAATCTCTATAATCCCCACATATCCAAGGTGGGACCAGGTGGAGGTAATTGGATCATGGGGGTGGTCTCCTCCACACTGTTGTCATGATAATGAGTGAGTCTCAAGAGATATGATGGTTTTATAAGCATCTGGCATTTCCCCTGCTTGTTCTCAGCCTCTTCTGCTGCCCTGTGAAGACGTGCCTTCTGCAATGATTGCAAGTTTCCTGAGACCTACCTAGCAATGCAAAACTGTGAGCCAATTAAACCTCTTTCCTTTATAAATTACCCAGTCTTGGATATTTCTTTATAGCATTGTAAGAATGGACCAATACAATGTTCTTTATCAAATTGAAGAAATTCCCTTCTCTTCCTAATTTGCTGATATCTTTCTCATAAATGGTGGTTAAATATCTGTTAAATGCTTTTCCTACCTCTAGATAATTATATGGATTTTGTCTTTTATTTTGGTAATAAGATGAAACATATTTCCACATGTAATACCAACCTTGCGTCTCTGGTATAAATGCTACTTGGTTATGATGTATTATCCTTTTTTTCACATATGGCTGGAATTGATTTGCTAATATTGGCTTCAAGTGTTTTATTTTTTAAACACCTATATTTTTTAGGGATCTTGGTGCATAGTTTTCTTTGTCAATAATGTATTTGACAGATTTTTCACTTGAGAATAATACTGCCCTAATAAAATAAGATAGAAAGTATTCTTTCCTGCTGTATTTTTTGAAAGATATTGGTAGAATTAATGTTTGTTTTATGGGATCTTTGGCATGCCACTTTTCTGGCCAGAAACCTCTCTGTCTGGTGGCACCTTTGCCTGTGTTCTTGTCCTGCGTCCAGGAAGAATGAGGTATGCAGACAAGTGTAAGTTGGATAAGGTGAAGAGGACTTTATTGAGTGTTACAACAGCTCAGAGGAGACCCATAGTAGGTAGCTCCTCTCTGTAGGGTGGTCCTTTCCTGGAGTGTTCAGCTCTCAGCAGAGAGGAGGCCCTGAAGAGGGTGGCTCCACTCTGCCAGCAGGTTGGCCCATCATCTCCAGCTATCAGCAGAGAGGGTAGCCCCTCTCTGCAGCTGGTTGTCCTGGCTCTCCACCCTCTCCCTCTTCTCTCCTGCTCTGGCTGAACCTGGGGCTTTTATGGACCTTAGAGGGGAGGAAGTGCATGCAGGTTGGTCCATGGGCTGCCATGGGCAGCTGAAAGAGGCACCATGAGTCCGCACTCCAGTCCCCCAGACTGGCAGCCCAGCCCCCAGCCTTCAGACCCTTGCTGGCATGAAGGAGAAACCTTATCAGGACCCACCCCCTTCTGCCCATGAATCCGCCTGTCTCTTACTGCCATTCACAGCCCTGAGGCTCAGCCCTAACCTTGCTCCAAGGTTGGAGCAGGTTCCAGGAGTGGAGAGCGGCCAGGCAGTGGGAGCCGACACCCCCAAACCTGCAGGGATGAGAGTCTTCCTGGTTCCTGAGGGTGCATACTGCAAAGATAACCAGGTCCTGCACCTGGGAAGGTGGCCGCAGCTACACCCCAGGAGCTCTGGCCCCACCAGCTCGGAAGGGGCGAGGCGAGGCTCTCACTTGTCCCTGACTCCTGCCTGCTCCGAGGAGCAGGAGGCCCAGGTCTGCAGCCATGGGTTGGGTGGCTGAAGCTGCTTCTGGTAGGGCAGATCTAGCCTGCTCCTGGCTCCCACAGAGAGCACAGGGAGGCTCAGATCCACAGCCACAGTTTGAGCAGCTGTAGCTCCACCCAGGACAGCGGAGCTCCTGCCTGGTCCATAGAGCAGGAGGGCTAGGTCTGGAGCTGGTTTGGGAGGCTGCAGCAGCACTTAGGGAACTTCTGCTCCAACTCAGAAGGGGCAGGGCTCCCACCAGCTCCATGGACTGTGCAACCCCAGCCATGCATCCGTGCTGCAGCTGGTGTGACAGCAGTACCCACTGCCATCATTTGGGTTGGTTGCTTGGTTGGTTGGTTTTGAAGATGTTTAATCAAGTTTATCAGTAAATGCATCTAGGCCTGAAGTTGTCTTTGAGGGAAGATTTTAGTTAGTCAAGTTCCTTAACAGATATGAATCTATTTTGATTTTCTATGTCTTCTTGAGACCATTTTGTACTTTGTGTCTGTCAAGGAATTGGCCAATTTTATGTTAAGTGGCACAATTTATTAATGTCTATTTATTCATAATATTTCCTTGTTATACCTTTCATGTCTGTTGAATCTATATTGACATACTATCTTTTATTCATGATATTGGCAATAGGTGTCTTCTCTTACCTTTCTTGGTTAACCTAGATAGAAGTTTCTCAATGTTATTACTCCATTGTTATTACCTTTTTATTTCATGAGGTTGTCCATTCATTTTCTTTTTCATTATTATTATTATTTCCTCTTTTCTACTTAGTTTGTACTTAATTTGCTTTTACTTTTCTTGTTTTATTGTCTTTGTTTCTGTTTGTTGTTGTTTATTTTTTGAGTGGGTGGTGTCTCACTCTGCTGCCCAGACTGGAGTGCAGTGGCACAATAATGGCTTATTGCAGGCCCTGGGCTCAAGGGATCCTCCCACCTCAGCCTACCGAGTAGCTGGGACTGCAGGCATGGGCCATTATGCCTAGCTAATCTTTTTTTGCTTTTTAAGGCAGAAATTTTATTTATTTGGGATCTTGCTTCTGTTTTACTATAATCCCTTAAAGCTATACATTTCCCTGCTTTTGCTGGATTAGCTGAATTCTACAGTTTTGACTTAATTTTGCTTTCATTCATTTCAAAATATTTTTTAAATTTCTATGTGATTTCTTCTTTGACCCATGAATTATTTAGAGGTATATTGTTTAATTTCCAGATATTTGAATTTTCTAGATATCTTCTTACACCTTATTCCTAATTTAATTATGTTGTGAGAAAAACATTGTGTAGTTTCTGTTCTTTGAATTTATTGAGACTTGTTTAATGGCAACGTGGTATATTTTTAAATCTGTTTTCGTGTGCACTTCAAAGGAATGCACATTACACTGTTGTTAGGTGAAATGTTCTATGTGTTTTTCAGATCAAGTTGATTGAGAATATTGTTCTGGTCTTCTATATCTTTAATAAATTATTGTCTACTGTACTTCTAATTACTGACAGAAACATGATGAAATTACCAAATGCAATTGTGGATTTAACAATTTATTCAGTTCTGTCATTATTAGTTTCATGTACTTTTAAGCTCTGTTATTAATTGCATGATATTTATATTTACTAAGTCTAATTAATGAATTGAATATCATTTATCTCTTTGTTCCTTGTGAAGCCAACTGTTTTAGGATTATTGCTTACATAGCATATCTTGTTTCATTCATCTAATTTGAATCTATCTGTATCTTTATATAAGGAAATTTATTGAAGACAGGGTATATTTTGATTGTGGTTTTTAATCAAACATAACAATCTCTAATTTTTTAATTTGAATTTGTATACTCTTTACATCTAATGCAGTTATTGGCATGGTTGGATTTAAGTCTACATCATGTTTCCTCTTTTGTAATTATCTCTTTTATCCTCTCTTTTGTCGTTCTTTCTTAATTTTTGAAAGACATATCTTCAGGTTAGAGAGCTCTAGGTTTGTGGGTTGTTATTGTTTGTCTGTCTACTTTAAAGTTTTTGTTCCATTGTCTTCTCATTGGCAAAATTTCTTATGAAAACTTTATAGTCCTTTTTGTCTTTGTTCCACTACATATAATGTGTATTTGCTTTCTCTTCCTGACGTTCTCCTTTTGTGGACACCTATTACACATACATTATTAGAATGCTTTATAGGGTTGCAAAATTCTCTGAGAGTCTATTTACTATTTTGTAAAATTTTCTCTCACTGTGCTTGATTTTGCATAGTTTTTATTGTTATGATTTAAGTTTATTGATTTTCTTATGGTTTCTAATCTCATACTACCATCAGGGAATAATTTATTTCAGATTTTTTTTTTAAAGTTTGGTTTTGTTCTTTTTTATATCTTCCATTTCTACCCTCACTGTCTTCATATTTTTTTATGTAGATGAACATATTTATAATAACATATTTGCAGTCCCATCACTTCTGTAACTTCTGAATCTGATTCTATTAACTAATTGTTCTCTGTATTTTATGTTAGTTTTTTTGCTTGTTGGCATATTCAGCAATTTCTAATCATTAGTCAGACACTATGAATTTTATGTTGCTGAATGTGATCTGTACTCTGTACTCTCTTTAAAGAATTTTGATCTTTTTTCTCCCTGTAAGTTATTAAAGGTTAACTTGGATCCTTTCAAGATTTGATTTAACTTTGTTAGGGTACTCTAGAGTACCTTAAACTCTAGAGAATGTTTAGTCCCATATCTAAGTCAAAATCTTTAGCAACATCTACTGAATACCTTGGTAATCAGTGAAGACTCTCACTTCTGGTTAATCGCAACTTAAACAATCCTGTTGTACAAAGTCCAGAAATTACTCAACTCACAGCTCACTCATGTTTGTTTGTCCAACATTACAGAGTTTTCACCCTATACATGCTCAACTTAATATTCAGAAGAAAGTCAACAAGTTGCCTATGCAGACTTCTGAAGGTTTTTTTTTTTTCTTTTTGGATCCCCCATTTCTAAAATCTGTCTCGACAACTTTCAACCATGGTCTGTTTGGGAACCTCCTCCCAAGGAGTAGATCTGGAAGGTACCCACAAGAATCAAGTCAAGGTGATTGTGGGGCTAACCTTATTTTTTTGCCCTCTCTCAAGGATCAAAGTTTTGCACTGCCTGTTTTCCAATATGTGAAAACTATCACTTTATATACTGTCATTGTTTTCTAGTTGTTTATGACAAGAAGGTAAATGCTGTACCTATTATTTCATTGTGGCCAAAAGCAAAAAAAACTTACCATTATATTCTATCTGAGAAGTAGGTAAAGCACTATACACAGGGAATAATTTCCTAGTGGCCATTGTTGTTTTTAACATCAAGCATGAGAAACGGTAGATATCTTGTAACTACTCCACATCAAAAGCCACTGAAGTATAATATGTTGCTCATCTGACTTATAATTAAATAACATACTTATAATTAAGGGCAGCATGGTGGAGTGGAATGGTTTTAAAGAAAACTAAGAACATTTTTCTGATTCAAAATTGTATGACAACAATCTAGAAATGCAGTCCTTGATCAGGCACAATGGCACATGCCTATAAGCCCAGCACTTTGGGAGGGTAAGGCAGGCAGATGACCTGAGGTCAGGAATTCGAGATCAGCCTGGCCAACATGGCAAAAACACCTCGTCTCTACTAAAAATACAAATATTAGCTGGATGTAGTGGCGGGCGCCTATAGTTGCAACTACTTGAGAGGCTGAAACAGGAGACTCTCTTGAGCCTGGGAGGCAGAGGTTGCAGTGAGCCGAGATCTCTCCACTGCACTCCAGCCTGGGTGACAGAGAGAGACCCCATCAAAAAAAAAAAAAAAAATCCCTAATTAATTAATCACTGTTCAAAGGACTGTTCCAACATCCTACACAGATGAGTGTCTGTACAAATAATATAAATTGTCGGTATCCAATTATGTTCAAGTTTTAAGAGAAGGATATAGGTGGGTACAGAAAAGTGGGATATATAACATTTGAAGAGATAATATCTCCTATTCTAACAGGTGTTATACAAGTGAAATAAATATAAAATGATACAATCATTTCAGAGTATAGTGGGGATAGGAAAGGAAAAAAGATACCATGTGGAAAGATAGATTAAGATCATACTTTGGGAGTTTGATTTCACTATCCCAGAAAACAAAAATAAATTTTAATAAAACTGATACAATGTATCAAAAATATAGCAAAAGATATGAACTCTGAAACAAAAAATTCGGAACCAGTTATTAGGTAAGAAATAAGACGCAACAGTTGTTGACTCAGCAAAGAAATTCGATGGAAAATAATCCAATTGCAGGACTTAACTTGTAATATATACAATATTACTAGAGAATACATACAATAAATTGATGAGGAAGACACTTTAAGCAAAATCATAAAACGAAAAGTAAAATGAAAGGGAAGAAATAAACTGGAAGAAAGGTGATGGATATGGAGGACAAGCATATGAGAGCAGACGTATAGCTACTTGATACGTCTAAAGGAGAGAGGTGAAGGAATGAAGCAAAATCTGTTCAAAAGTAAAAGAAACTTACAGGAAAATAAGACTAAATCTATAATTGAACAGGGCTTCCATATTAGGAAATAAAAAATCCAGAAATACCAAGACATGTCTTATTGATGATATTCTTCAATTTCAAGAGTCAAGAAGAAAATCTTTCTTAATAGGTAGTCTTAATTATTCTCAATAACCTCTGATAACAGTGTAGCAATTTCTATGAGGTTTTAATAGGAAAAGTCATTGACAAAATTATACATTCAGTCCAGTTATTAATCATCTATGAAGGAATTAAACAGACAACCTTAGATATTCAGGGAATATAAAATTATTTCACACACACACACACACGCACTCACATACACAAACTTAGACCAATCTAAGAAAAGAGTCACATAAGGCACAACAGATTCACATAAAAAATCTGTTATTAACAGTCTAGAGGGACTGGTTACAGTGGCTCATACCTGTAATCCCAGCACTTTGGGAGGCCGAGGAGGGCGGATCACCTGAGGTCAGGAGTTGGAGACCAGCCTGGCCAACATGGTGAAACCCCTTCTCTGCTGAAAATACAACAATTAGCTGGGCATGATTGCAGGTGCCTGTAATCCCAGCTACAAAGCTGAGGGAAGCTGAGGCAGGAGAATCGCTTGAACCCAGAAGGCTGATGTTGCAGTGAGCCGAGATTGTGCCATTGCACTCCAGCCTGGGTGACAGCAGCGAAACTCTGTCTCAACAACAACAGCAACAACAAAACAGTCTAGAGGGAAACAGGGAATAAATATAAACATAAATTTATTTTAAATATTGATAGAATTTAGAATAGCAAATTGCTATAGTATTATAAAAGTTAATGCTACAAATAATTTAAATAATAATAGTAATAAAATTGAATAATAGATTCACTGAAACCCAAGATCATGTTGCTGAAAAAGGAAAAAGTAAGTGGAGAATGTCATTATCTTTTGGGGTAAAGGAGGAATTTAATACCTGTTATTTAATTTCAAATGCTTATAAATTGGGAAATGCATAAAATATATATTCCAGCTTATTATTTGAAATTATTAAATAATAATTAGTTGAACTGAAAATATGCAGCACACTTAACAATTTACTAAGAGTGGAGGGTAGAGATTGAGGAACAAACAATATAGAAAATTTGTTAAATAATAGAATCAACAAAGAAATTCAAGGCAAACATGAAAAAGATGGAAAACATCTAACCTTATTGCTATGGTTTAAATTTCTTCTTCAAAACTCATGTTGAAATTTAATACCCAGTATTAAGAGTTGGGACCTTTAAAGGTGACTAGGTCAGGAGGGCTTTACTCTCCTGAATAATTAATACCATTATCAAGGGGCTAAATTAATCATCATAGGAGCCCCACCCTTTTTTCCTCTCTGTCTTCTGTGTACTTGCCATCTTTTGCCCTTTCTCACTACATGATGCCCTCATGCCATGTTATGTTGTACCAAGATGGCCCTTACCAGGTGCAGCTCCTAGATTTTGGACTTCCCAGTTTCCAGAACCAAAGCCAGATAAATTTTCTTTCTTTGTAAACTACCCCAAAAAAGAATATAGTGGGATTAAAAGTTTTTTTTTTTAAGTTTAGTATTTCCTAGCATTGGCAAATGAAAAGTTTACATCACAAATCTGACAAGGTAGACAGGTAAACCAGCTTAAAACTTTCGAATGTAAATTTAAAAACAATGAGAAGACTTGAAAGATTTCAAGCAGGAGCTTGGCCTGATAAGATTTGCATTTCTACAGAATAATTCTGGAGACAGTGATGAGAATGAGTTCGATAAGTGTTTCTCAATCTCAGGACTACTGACATTTTGGATCACAGAATTCTTTACTGGGGAGGGTTGTTGTGGTCATTGCAGCATGTTTGGCAGTATCCCCGACTTCTACCTAGTAGATGCCAGTAGCATCCCCAACTAGTTAACTGAAACCAAAATAACAATCGAATAACAATACTTAAATACATTAAGATTGATGAAAAAATAGCCTCAACTGGGAAAAATTGCCCCAACTGGGAAACACTGCATGAGAAGGAATCAAGGAGATGTGAGGAGACTGTATAGCAGGCTGTTGAACGGAGCAGACAAAAGGTAACGTTAACTTACATTCGAAGGTGGAAGTATAAATAGGGGACACTGAATAAATATGAATGCTTGAGGGTGGAGGAATGATCTTAATCATCCATTGAATGTTCGATATGAGGGGGAAAGAGGAATTGGATATTAACCCTGGATTTTTTGCTTAATTTATGTGGATTAATAATTTTTAAATGGAGACTATAGGACAATAAGCAGATATATGGAGGAAAGATCTCAGTTTTGCTTTGGACTTGCTGACTGAAATGTTTATGAAATATTCAAGGGATGATAAATGTAAATGATGATGATCTCTGATTTGTGGTGTGCTGGTTTTGTTTCTTTTTCCACTTTTCTCTCTTGTTTTATTTATCAAAGCATTAATTTTCCGAAAATTAATAATTTCTACGATCAGAAAGTCATTACGACTTTTTCCACTTTGAAAAAGTTAGTATGTAATTAATTTTGTGATCACAAATAATATGTTTTAAAAGCGCACCCCCTTTAACCTTGTCTTTTTTATATAATATTGTTCACTAGATATTAATGCACTTTTTACCTTTCTGGAGAAATGTTACATGCAACATATATCAAGTGTATGTGCATTCTTTGTTATTTTCTAGAAATCTAATGTTTATGTCTACTTAGTGCTAATATTAATGTTTGCCTAGTAGACAAATATCATTCAAACTGATTATTTTGTTAATATACATGCCCTAAAAGGTCAAGTTGATTTGAGTCTTTCATATTTTTATTTAATTCATCAAATTAGGTTTGAATTTCCAACTTTTGATCCACTTGACAATATGGATAAAAAATCTAATCCATATGTTTCTATGATGAACTATAGAAACACTAATTTTTTCATGTTTTTATAGAAAAAAACAACCAGTAGAAAATAAGGTTTACCCCCCAACAGCACATATTCTCACTTATAAGTAGGAGCTTATCAGTGAGAACACATGGACACAGGGAGGGGAACAACACACACTGGGGCCTGTCAGGAGGGTGAGAGGAGGAAGCACATCAGAACAAATAGCTAATGCACACGGGGCTTAACCCCTGCTTACCTAGGTGATGGATTGATGGGTGCAGCAAACCACCATGGCACACATTCGCCTATGTAACAAACCAGCACATCCTGCACATGTACCCCAGAACTTAAAATAAAATAAATAAAATGAAATAAGGTTTAACTTCCTATAATTAACGTCAGTATACAGTGCTACAAAACTATATTTTCAGTTTTGCATTAGCAGAGTGAATTCCAGGAATAGGAAGGAAACAAAATCACATGTCAGCAATTCAAATTCTTTTGAATTTTCTGCATTGTGAGCACAAGGATCTCCAGTCAGTACAATTTTCATTTTTTTTCTTGATTTCCTTTATCTTCAGCCTGGCTTAGGTAAATAGTAAATATTTTTGACAAGAACTTGGTTGGCAAATACTTCGTAGATATTTGTATTGTATTTTCCTCCAAGGAGTAGATGGACTGTTTCAGGTTACCAGGATCTGCAGCACTGACAACCTAATTAATGAAAAGTCACTGAATTGTGCGAAGGTCCAAAAAGCCCAAGAAACCAACAGTTCTAAGTCACCATTCAGCACCGTTTCTTGAGACATTGCTAGTTCTAATTGTGATCTAATTCAGCTTGGCACCTGGGGAGGTGATCATTCTACTAATGAGACTTTCCTATTCACATACCTTACGTTTCCTCAGAGATGTTTGTCTTATCATAGCAGCTTATTGCATGCACTTTTAACAATCAATATCAAAACTGTTATTAGATAACACTGAGCTAAAAATTTAAGAACCAATGCAACCTCTGTGACAGAGATGTACTTTTAACTGTATGATGTAACATGTAGATTTTACCAATGCTAATATCAGTAGGTGAACACAAACATGGTGATATGGTTTGGCTTCGTGTCCCCACCCAAATCTCAAGTTGAATTGTAATCCCCATGTGTCGAGGGAGAGACCTGGTGGGAAGTGACTGGATCATGGGGGTGGGCTTCCCCTTGCTGTTCTCATGATAGTGTGTGAGTTCTCAGGAGATCTGGTTGTCTAAAAGTGTCCAACACCTCCCACTTCATTCTCTCTCCTGCTCCCTCATGTGAAGATGTGCCTGCTTCCCCTTCATCTTCTGCAATGATTTTAAGTTTCCTGAGGCCTCCTCAGCCATGCTTCCTGTACAACTTGCAGAACTGTGAGCCAATTAAACCTTTTCATAAATTACCCACTCTCAGGTTGGTCCTTATAGAAATGTGAGAACAGACTAATACACATGGCAATAAAATAAAATCTTTTAAGAAATAATAGCCTCTAAATGCTCACATACTCTTCAGATATGTTTGTAAAACCAGGTATCAATTTTGAGATATATTCAGTTATTCCAATTTAATGGTGACTTTTGGGGGGAAAAAAGGAGAGAAAAAACGAGAGGGAGGGAGGAAAAGAGGAAATGAAGGAAAGACGAAAGGAAGGACTATTAGTACATTAAAAAATATTTATCTGATTGTAATTTTATCAGAGGGGACAAAAGAAAAAGTGTTGATGATAAGTCAGATGTGGAAAAGCATTAACAGGCCAAGGAGAAAAATGTGGAAAATATAATATTGGTTTACAGTGCTGAGATGGAAAAATGCAGTTATAAGAAATTAGGTTCTTCTTTAGGAGTAAGAGCATTATGGCTAATGTTTTATTACTCAGATGACCAGACTGTGTCTACTCGAATTTATTGAATAGGCACTAAGATACACTGCTGCAAGTACAGTGTGTTATTCAATCTCATCTCCCCAGCACTGAGCATGGGGCCTAGCATGTTCATCCATTGACTGAACAAATTATTTATTGAGCTACCACATGTAAAGCACTATGCTAGGTTATAAGCATGTCACATTGGAACCTCCTTCATAGCACTAATATTCTAATAGAAGAGACAGACATTGAAAAAACAACTGACACATGTAAAATATTCAATAATGGCTCATTGGATAGCTGAATTAGTAGCCAGATAGATAGATGGGTGGAATGGATAGAATGGATACTTAAATGGATGACCTGAAAAGTTGCAAGAAGCTCTGCAACCCCAGAGCCTATTACGGGGTCTGGTATATAATAGATGCTGAATAAATATTTGTTCACTGTATAAATGTTTGACTAAATTATTACATAGAAGTTCTAAATGACTTCAGGTATGTCTTCTATTGGCCTACTGTGTTCTAAATAAACGTAGACCACAAACAGGTCTTCTGTTAGTCTGCTACAACACTTAAAAATCTTACTACTAGAATTACCCATTTCTAGTAGAATATGCCAGAGAGCTCATCATCCACTGCTAATTTATTAGGGCTATTAATGTATACTCATCGTTAATCTGGTAAGTGAGACAGCAAGATAATTGTTTACCAACACTGGAAAAGATTATATTAATTTAGTTCTGGAATGATTTTGCAACCACATTCATAAAATCTAAAAGGAACACATTGACATTTTTTTCTATTCTCCACTGTCAGTATTACTGAAAATGTCCAAAAGATAAAGGCCATGCTGTCCAGTATCATTGTAAAAAAAGTGATTGATGGAAGAGCTGGAAGGAAAAATAAATAATTTGGTATAAGGATATAAATATTCATGCCTGAGTCATGTCCAAAAATACTTGTGTAATAAGTGAAATTGCATTTTAATTGGAAATTTTAAAAGTAATATACAAAACAAATTTAATTGTTTTTTTTTTTCTTTTTTTTTCTTTTTTCTTTTATTATTATTATTATTATTATTATTATACTTTAGGTTTTATGGTACATGTGCGCAATGTGCAGGTAAGTTACATATGTATACATGTGCCATGCTGGTGCGCTGCACCCACCAACTCGTCATCTAGCATTAGGTATATCTCCCAATGCTATCCCTCCCCCCTCCCCCCACCCCACAACAGTCCCCAGAGTGTGATGTTCCCCTTCCTGTGTCCATGTGTTCTCATTGTTCAATTCCCACCTATGAGTGAGAATATGCGGTGTTTGGTTTTTTGTTCTTGCGATAGTTTACTGAGAATGATGATTTCCAATTTCATCCATGTCCCTACAAAGGACGTGAACTCATCATTTTTCATGGCTGCATAGTATTCCATGGTGTATATGTGCCACATTTTCTTAATCCAGTCTATCATTGTTGGACATTTGGGTTGGTTCCAAGTCTTTGCTATTGTGAATAATGCCGCAATAAACATACGTGTGCATGTGTCTTTATAGCAGCATGATTTATAGTCCTTTGGATATATACCCAGTAATGGGATGGCTGGGTCGAATGGAATTTCTAGTTCTAGATCCCTGAGGAATCGCCACACTGACTTCCACAAGGGTTGAACTAGTTTACAGTCCCACCAACAGTGTAAAAGTGTTCCTATTTCTCCACATCCTCTCCAGCACCTGTTGTTTCCTGACTTTTTAATGATTGCCATTCTAACTGGTGTGAGATGGTATCTCATTGTGGTTTTGATTTGCATTTCTCTGATGGCCAGTGATGGTGAGCATTTTTTCATGTGTTTTTTGGCTGCATAAATGTCTTCTTTTGAGAAGTGTCTGTTCATGTCCTTCGCCCACTTTTTGATGGGGTTGTTTGTTTTTTTCTTGTAAATTTGTTGGAGTTCATTGTAGATTCTGGATATTAGCCCTTTGTCAGATGAGTAGGTTGCGAAAATTTTCTCCCATTTTGTAGGTTGCCTGTTCACTCTGATGGTAGTTTCTTTTGCTGTGCAGAAGCTCTTTAGTTTAATTAGATCCCATTTGTCAATTTTGGCTTTTGTTGCCATTGCTTTTGGTGTTTTAGACATGAAGTCCTTGCCCATGCCTATGTCCTGAATGGTAATGCCTAGGTTTTCTTCTAGGGTTTTTATGGTTTTAGGTCTAACATTTAAGTCTTTAATCCATCTTGAATTGATTTTTGTATAAGGTGTAAGGAAGGGATCCAGTTTCAGCTTTCTACATATGGCTAGCCAGTTTTCCCAGCACCATTTATTAAATAGGGAATCCTTTCCCCATTTCTTGTTTTTCTCAGGTTTGTCAAAGATCAGATACTTGTAGATATGTGGCATTATTTCTGACGGCTCTGTCCTGTTCCATTGATCTATATCTCTGTTTTGGTACCAGTACCATGCTGTTTTGGTTACTGTAGCCTTGTAGTATAGTTTGAAGTCAGGTAGCGTGATGCCTCCAGCTTTGTTCTTTTGGCTTAGGATTGACTTGGCGATGCGGGCTCTTTTTTGGTTCCATATGAACTTTAAAGTAGTTTTTTCCAATTCTGTGAAGAAAGTCATTGGTAGCTTGATGGGGATGGCATTGAATCTGTAAATTACCTTGGGAAGGATGGCCATTTTCATGATATTGATTCTTCCTACCCATGAGCATGGAATGTTCTTCCATTTGTTTGTATCCTCTTTTATTTCCTTGAGCAGTGGTTTGTAGTTCTCCTTGAAGAGGTCTTTCACATCCCTTGTAAGTTGGATTCCTAGGTATTTTATTCTCTTTGAAGCAATTGTGAATGGGAGTTCACTCATGATTTGGCTCTCTGTTTGTCTGTTATTGATGTATAAGAATGCTTGTGATTTTTGCACATTGATTTTGTATCCTGAGACTTTGCTGAAGTTGCTTATCAGCTTAAGGAGATTTTGGGCTGAGACAATGGGGTTTTCTAGATATACTATCATGTCATCTGCAAACAGGGACAATTTGACTTCGTCTTTTCCTAATTGAATACCCTTGATTTCCTTCTCCTGCCTAATTGCTCTGGCCAGAACTTCCAACACTATGTTGAATAGAAGTGGTGAGAGAGGGCATCCCTGTCTTGTGCCAGTTTTCAAAGGGAATGCTTCCAGTTTTTGCCCATTCAGTATGATATTGGCTGTGGGTTTGTCATAAATAGCTCTTATTATTTTGAGATACGTCCCATCAATTCCTAATTTATTGAGAGTTTTTAGCATGAAGGGTTGTTGAATTTTGTCAAAGGCCTTTTCTGCATCTATTGAGATAATCATGTGGTTTTTGTCTTTCGTTCTGTTTATATGCTGGATTACATTTATTGATTTGCGTATATTGAACCAGCCTTGCATCCCAAGGATGAAGCCCACTTGATCATGGTGGATAAGCTTTTTGATGTGCTGCTGGATTCTGTTTGCCAGTATTTTATTGAGGATTTTTGCATCAATGTTCATCAAGGATATTGGTCTAAAATTCTCTTTTTTTGTTGTGTCTCTGCCAGGCTTTGGTATCAGGATGATGCTGGCCTCATAAAATGAGTTAGGGAGGATTCCCTCTTTTTCTATTGATTGGAATAGTTTCAGAAGGAATGGTACCAGCTCCTCCTTGTACCTCTGGTAGAATTCGGCTGTGAACCCATCTGGTCCTGGACTTTTTTTGGTTGGTAAGCTATTGATTATTGCCACAATTTCAGCTCCTGTTATTGGTCTATTCAGAGATTCAACTTCTTCCTGGTTTAGTCTTGGGAGGGTGTATGTGTTGAGGAATTTATCCATTTCTTCTATATTTTCTAGTTTATTTGCATAGAGGTGTTTGTAGTATTCTCTGATGGTAGTTTGTTTTATCATTTTTTATTGCATCTATTTGATTCTTCTCTCTTTTTTTCTTTATTAATCTTGCTAGCGGTCTATCAATTTTGTTGATCCTTTCAAAAAACCAGCTCCTGGATTCATTAACTTTTTGAAGGGTTTTTTGTGTCTCTATTTCCTTCAGTTCTGCTCTGATTTTAGTTATTTCTTGCCTTCTGCTAGCTTTTGAATGTGTTTGCTCTTGCTTTTCTAGTTCTTTTAATTGTGATGTTAGGGTGTCAATTTTGGATCTTTCCTGCTTTCTCTTGTGGGCATTTAGTGCTATAAATTTCCCTCTACACACTGCTTTGAATGCATCCCAGAGATTCTGGTATGTTGTGTCTTGGTTCTCGTTGGTTTCAAAGAACATCTTTATTTCTGCCTTCATTTCGTTTTGTACCCAGTAGTCATTCAGGAGCAGGTTGTTCAGTTTCCACGTAGTTGAGCGGTTTTGAGTGAGATTCTTAATCCTGAGTTCTAGCTTGATTGCACTGTGATCTGAGAGACAGTTTGTTACAATTTCTGTTCTTTTACATTTATTGAGGAGAGCTTTACTTCCAAGTATATGGTCAATTTTGGAATAGGTGTGGTGTGGTGCTGAAAAAAATGTATATTCTGTTGATTTGGGGTGGAGAGTTCTGTAGATGTCTATTAGGTCCGCTTGGTGCAGAGCTGAGTTCAATTCCTGGGTATCCTTGTTGACTTTCTGTCTCGTTGATCTGTCTAATGTTGATAGTGGGGTGTTAAAGTCTCCCATTATTAATGTGTGGGAGTCTAAGTCTCTTTGTAGGTCACTCAGGACTTGCTTTATGAATCTGGGTGCTCTTGTATTGGGTGCATATATATTTAGGATAGTTAGCTCTTCTTGTTGAATTAATCCCTTTACCATTATGTAATGGCCTTCTTTGTCTCTTTTGATCTTTGTTGGTTTAAAGTCTGTTTTATCAGAGACTAGGATTGCAACCCCTGCCTTTTTTTGTTTTCCATTTGCTTGGTAGATCTTCCTCCATCCTTTTATTTTGAGCCTATGTGTGTCTCTGCACGTGAGATGGGTTTCCTGAATACAGCACACTGATGGGTCTTGAGTCTTTATCCAGTTTGCCAGTCTGTGTCTTTTAATTGGAGCATTTAGTCCATTTACATTTAAAGTTAATATTGTTATGTGTGAATTTGATCCTGTCATTATGATGTTAGCTGGATATTTTGCTCGTTAGTTGATGCAGTCTCTTCCTAGTCTCGATGGTCTTTACATTTCGGTATGATTTTGCAGTGGCTGGTACCGGTTGTGCCTTTCCATGTTTAGTGCTTCCTTCAGGAGCTCTTTTAGGGCAGGCCTGGTGGTGACAAAATCTCTCAGCATTTGCTTGTCTGTAAAGTATTTTATTTCTCCTTCACTTATGAAGCTTAGTTTGGCAGGATATGAAATTCTGGGTTGAAAATTCTTTTCTTTAAGAATGTTGAATATTGGCCCCCACTCTCTTCTGGCTTGTAGGGTTTCTGCCGAGAGATCCGCTGTTAGTCTGATGGGCTTCCCTTTGATGGTAACCCGACCTTTCTCTCTGGCTGCCCTTAACATTTTTTCCTTCATTTCAACTTTGGTGAATCTGACAATTATGTGTCTTGGAGTTGCTCTTCTCAAGGAGTATCTTTGTGGCGTTCTCTGTATTTCCTGAATCTGAATGTTGGCCTGCCTTGCTAGATTGGGGAAGTTCTCCTGGATAATATCCTGCAGAGTGTTTTCCAACTTGTTTCCATTCTCCCCGTCACTTTCAGGTACACCAATCAGACGTAGATTTGGTCTTTTCACATAGTCCCACATTTCTTGGAGGCTTTGCTCATTTCTTTTTATTCTTTTTTCTCTAAACTTCCCTTCTCGCTTCATTTCATTCATTTCATCTTCCAGGGCTGATACCCTTTCTTCCATTTGATCGCATCGGCTCCTGAGGCTTCTGCATTCTTCACGTAGTTCTCGAGCCTTGGTTTTCAGCTCATCAGCTCCTTTAAGCACTTCTCTGTATTGCTTATTCTAGTTATACATTCTTCTAAATTTTTTTCAAAGTTTTCAACTTCTTTGCCTTTGGTTTGAATATCCTCCCGTAGCTCGGAGTAATTTGATCGTCTGAAGCCTTCTTCTCTCAGCTCGTCAAAGTCATTCTCCGTCCAGCTTTGTTCCATTGCTGGTGAGGAACTGCGTTCCTTTGGAGGAGGAGAGGTACTCTGGTTTTTAGAGTTTCCAGTTTTTCTGCTCTGTTTTTTCCCCATCTTTGTGGTTTTATCTACTTTTGGTCGTTGATGATGGTGATGTACAGATGGGTTTTTGGTGTGGATGTCCTTTCTGTTTGTTTTCCTTCTAACAGACAGAACCCTCAGCTGCAGGTCTGTTGGAGTACCTGGCCGGCCGTGTGAGGGGCGCCCGCCATTGCCCAGGCTCGCTTAGGTAAACAAAGCAGCCTGGAAGCTTGAACTGGGTGGAGCCCACCACAGCTCAAGGAGGCCTGCCTGCCTCTGTAGGCTCCACCTCTGGGCGCAGGACACAGACAAACAAAAAGACAGCAGTAACCTCTGCAGACTTAAATGTCCCTGTCTGACAGCTGTGAGGAGAGCAGTGGTTCTCCCAGCACGCAGCTGGAGATCTGAGAACGGGCTGACTGCCTCCTCAAGTGGGTCCCTGACCCCTGACCCCCGAGCAGCCTAACTGGGAGGCACCCCCCAGCAGGGGCAGACAAATTTAATTGTATATATAGACTGAAACTATGACAACAGATTTAGTTGGTCTTAACTTAGAAATTCAATTAGTAAAAGGCAGTATAGCCATCTTTATTTGGCAATATGTTGACAATTTATTGACTTCCTTGCTTTTTTTTTTTTTTTTTTTGCTTTTAACTTTGCAACCACTTGCTTTTGTTCTATAGAGGCAAAACTTTTAATTCTAGAAACTAAAGACCTTGTTCAAAGTAATTGTTGGTGATTCAGAAGCTCAATTAATTATGGCATTGCTTTCCCCATGCAAAAGGTGAACCAATTAAGGAATAAAACAAAAAAGTTATCGAGAATGAAGATTTTTAGAAATCATCTGTATTGATGCTAAAACTGATACTGCAGAAGTCTCCATGTGGAACCAATCTCTGTTAAGCTTTCTTCAAGGCAGGAGGGCTAGAAGGTGTGCTTTCTACAGGAAGGCTGACCCCAGAGATAAGGGTGGGGAAAGACTGAGGACATATGCCCAGTTCTTCCAAACTCAACAATGAGGGAACTCATTCCACCTCCCTGGGGAGAAGTAAACGTTAAGATCCAACTTTAGGAGGATTTAGAAAAAAACAACCTTCTATATGGAAACCATCATGGAAGCCTTCTTTCCACCCAAAATGAATATATGGAAACTAAAGTTAACAAAGGAACTAAAAAGAGTCTAAAGTTCAACATTTACACGGGACAAGAGGATCAAATGCTTACAGGGGCTTCATATCTTTCCTTGAGAACATTAACATATAGGAGCTCAGAAATCAGATTCTATTACATGACCGAAGTTTAATTAAAATATTGTGGGCACATCAAGTCCCTCATGAGTGACTTGATGCTCTCCTTATGGTAGTAAGTTACCACAAGATTTCATTGTTAAAAAGAGTCTGGGACCTCCCCTCTACCCCTTGCTGTCTCTCGCATGTGACACACCTGCTCTCCCTTCACCTTCCACCATGAGTAAAAACTTCCTGAGGCCCCACCCAAAGTTGAGTAGGTGCTGGTGCTGTGCTTGTACAGCCTGCAGTACTGTGAGCTAAATAAAGAAATGCCTTTGTGGGACACTGGCACTGAAGTCATAGATAGCCATAGACATGAAGAGGCCATCAGTTCTGTATATTGGTTGTTATAACTTTTGAAGACATATTGATATGGTTTGGCTGTGTCCCCACCCAAATCTTGTCTTGAATTGTAGCTTCCATAATACCCATGGGCTGTGGGAGGGGGCCCATGTGAGATCATTGAATCATGGGGGCGGTTTCTCCCACACTGTTCTCATAGTGGCGAATAAGTCTCATGAGATCTGATGGTTTTATAAGGGGAAATCTCTTTCGCTTGGCTCTCATTCTTTCATGCCTGCTACCATGTAAGTTATGCTTTTGCGGCCAGGTACAGTGGCTCATGCCTGTAATCCCAGTACTTTGGGAGGCTGAAGTGGGTGGATCACCTGAGATCAGGAGTTCGAGACCAGCCTGACCAACATGGTAAAACCCCGTCTCTACTAAAAATACAAAATTACCCAGGTGTGGTGGCACATGCCTGTAATCCCAGCTACTTGGGAGTCTGAGGCAGGAGAATCACTTGAACCCGGGACGTGTAGTTTGCATTGAGCCGAGATCACACCATTGCACTCCAGCTTGGGCAACAAGAGTGAAACTCCGTCTCAAAAAAAAAAAAAAAAGTGCCTTTTGCCTCCTTCCATGATTATGAGGCCTCCCCAGCAATGTGGAACTGAGAGTCCATTAAACCTCTTTTTCTTTATAAATGATCCAGTCTCAGGTATGTCTTTATCAGCAGCATGAAAATGGACTAATATACATATGATTTGACGACCCTTCCCCAAATAACCTAGCAACTATAAGGTGTCTGATCCTTACATTACCTTGCGTAAGGAGAGAAGTCCAAGAATAACTGAGATTTTTCTCTACCAGACCTGGGTAGGATAGAGGGCTTAATAGGGAAATTAACTTTATATATGGAAAAGAAAGAGATGTACTGTTTCTTGCTTGTCTGAACTTGTAGTCTGACATTTACATCTGTACAAAGTTCCAAGTGCTCATTCTTTCATTATAATACTGAATAACATTCAATTAGTGGAAACTGAATTGAGAAGTTATGTGGACAATTGACAAAAAGAGATTGATATTTATCTATGTAACAGTATAATAGGGAGAGCTCTATAGCAAAAATCAGAAAGGTTGTGTTTAAGTCTCATCACACCTGTTGACTATATACTTTGGGCGTCATACCTTCTTGACTGTAATAACTCTTAGACAACTAACTTAAGACCTTGTTTTAAAAGACATAAGCAGGGAATTTCTAAATTGCTTGTAAACAATGCTAGCTCCTGGAATTATTGTAATGATTATGATTGGGGATATACACAAAACTATTACATTATATATAGGTATAATTGAAGGGAGATAAGAAAACAGAAATTTCTACATGATAAAGACATAATTTACTGTTTTAAAAATAAATTCAGCTATTACTGATTTTTTTTTACAGATGACAGTGGGCTATACACTTTACTTCCATTCAATAAGAAAAGGTCTAAGTATCAAATACGCCATACTAGACAATGTGGAGAAGTAAACCTCTTGAAGAAGATCCATCAATGATTTTAGTTTGAGAATATTACCTGATGTTCAGGGAATATGCCTTTGTGTTATAATCTCTCCAAGCTTCAGTTTCCGCTCTGTCATATGGTGGCACTTTCCAATGCAGCAAAGATAAGATAAGAAACAGTGATTTGTGTAATATGTTATGGGAACTGAGGAGAACCTAGTTCTACTGAGATGATAAGGAAGACTTCAAAGAGAAGTCATACTTGATTGGTAGTCTTTCAAATGAACAAGAAGAAGGACAGGATGTTTTAGGCAGAAGGGAGATATGCACAGCACCTTAGGCATGAGATAACTCGATATAATCAAGAAATCTCCATGAGGGAGTGGATAGAGATCAGTGTGTGTATGTTGCCATATGAAAGTTGAGTCAGAAATGATAATTGGGGCTAAAAATGATGTCCTTTCTATGATATACTGAAGAGTTTACAATTGATCCTGTAAAACAGTGGAATTTTGAAGGATTTTTAAGTCAGAACTTATAAATCTTTACTATAATAGAAGTTTTCTAAGAAATTAAGCAAATATGGTGCCAAAAACTTTTCATGCCCCTTCACTACTTTGTGTTCCTGCTTGAAGTTCAGCTACAGGATCCAGGATGTCCAAACTTGGAAATTAGTTGTTACCCTAGCAGAAACCTAAATGTACAAAGACAAGACAGTGGATTGGTCAAGATTTGGATCCTTCTTTTTTAAATATATAGCCTACACACCTTGCTTTTGTTCCTTAACCCTTGTTGTCAATTTTTAGTGGATCCATAATTGATCATTCATGTCCATTAATCTCGTTCCAACTTCAATGCCTGCCTTGTCCTCTAAGTCCTGTCTGTGTTGACTTGCTGCCTGATTCTGGTAAGGCATCCTCTTTCTGGTTAGTTCATCTGGTTCCAGCCACCTGGTTTTGATTTCATTATTTTCTATTATTTTTATTATACTTAAGTTCTGGGATACATGTGCAGAACGTGCAGGTTTGTTACATAGATATACACGTGCCATGGTGGTTTGCTGCACTCATCAACCTGTCATCTACATTAGGTATTCCTCTTAATGCTATCCCTCCCCTAGCCCTCAACCCCCCAACAAGCCCTGTGTGTGATGTTCCCCTCGCTGTGTCCAGTGTTCTCATTGTTCAACTCCACTTATGAGTGAGAACATGCAGTGTTTGGTTTTCTGTTCCTGTGTTAGTTTGCTGAGAATGATGGTTTCCAGCTTCATCCATGTCCCTGCAAAGGACATAAATTCATCCTTTTTTATGGCTGCATAGTATTCCATGGTGTATATGTGCCACATTTTTTTTACCCAGTCTATCATTGATGGGCATTTGGGTTGCTTCCAAGTCTTTGCTGTTGTGAATAGTGCTGCAATAAGCACAAATGTGCACAGTGTGGCAATTCCTCAAGGATCTAGAACCAGAAATACCATTTGACCCAGAAACCCCATTACTGGCTATAAACTCAAAGGATTATAAATCATTCTACTGATTTCATTATTTTCTAAGTATAAATAGCTCTTCAATTTATCACCTACCTCGAGCTGCATTCCACATTTTCCCTCAGGCTTCTTACTCAAAGAACCTTTCTTGAATTCCAAACCTCTTATGTTCCCAGGTCCTGGTGTAATGAGCAGTCTTAAGATCTCTTCTTCCACTAAGAAAAGCCAAATTTTCACACTCTTCCAGGCACTCAGGTCAAAGGAGGAAATGTCAAAACATAGGTCAAAAAACAACAAAATATCTTTCCTGGGTTTACGTTTAAGAATAAGTTAGACTGTCTTGATCAAAAGTAGTGCCAAAATATACTCTTTTTATAGTTTAAAGTAGTCCTACAATCCTCAAGAGATCAGCTGCAATGTGTTGAAGTTTCATCCTGTATTTTCTTTCACACTTACAATTGACAGGTAGAATATGTAGCCTATCTCCTTCCCCAGATGGTAGTGGAATTCATGTTACCATATGCCAGTATCAATAACTGTGCTGCCAATAGAAGCATGGTGGGATGGGAGCTGTCTATAGCAGCCTGGGTGTGGGAACACCTTTGAACATTGTCATCCCTTAACAATCACCATGTTTAGCTTGAAAAACATTGGACTTTTACCAATTGCAGCAACCAATATTAAATGAGATGAAACTCATCATCTTTTTTTCCCTGACTTTTGTCTCATAGCATAAAAATCAATTTAAAATAAGCCCACTATTTTCCCTACAGGATGGAGTTCAATTTAAGTTTTAGATTTTTCACTTAAAAATGCGATATACCTTCTTAAAGGAATGCTATACTTCAATCATTAAAAAATAACCTGTTTACAAAATCTGGAGCACGACATTTTAGTGGAGCAGCTTCATGATTTAAAATGTAGAAAAACAACAAGGGAAATATTTACCAAATGAAAAAAATCCACATGTACTTTGATCTGTCAGTTCAATTTCTAGAAATATATAGTACTACAGTTACACCTACCTATGTACGAAATAACATGCACAAGAATATTGCTCCCATGCAACAACAACAACAACCATTAACAAGGGGCCAGTTAAATGCATTATGTTGCATTCCTACAATGGGATAAAAGTTAACTATTTGAAAGAATGGTCCAACCCTCTGAGTACAATTAGGAAAAACTGCAAAGGTATATAGTTAAGTAAATGCAGTTGATCCTCATTATTCACAGAGTCAGAATCGTGAATTCACCTATTCTAAATTTTATTTGTAACAAATTATCCCCAAAAGCAATATTCACAGAGCCGTTGCAGTGACTCTCTACACATACATAGAGCAATGAAAGACTTGGGCTGCCCGTGCACATGTTCCCAGCTGAGGTCAAGGAAGGTGACTGACTTCTTATTTCAGTGCTCATGCTGTAGCCAAATTTCCTTTTCAGGGTCAATTTAGTGCCACATTTTTTCATTTTTATGCTTTTCATTGGTGATTTTGATTTCCACTTTACAATGGCCCCCAAGTGCAATGCTGAAATGCTGGTTAGTATTACTAAGCACAAGAAGGCTTGTGAAGTACCTTAAAGAAAGAATATGTGCATTAGATAATCTTCATTCAGGCATGAATTATAGTGTCATTGGCAGAGAATTCAGTGTTAATAAATCAATAATATTTGTTAAGTAAGGTGTCTTTAAACAGGAAGATACACAAAACGAGGTGGTATATTGATCGGTGATGAAAGGGTGACTAAATGCTCATAGGAACCTAACTTTGTATTTCCTCTAGGAGCAATGGTTCATTATTTGCTAATTCAGTATTAGTTGCAACTTTATTACAGAACATAACTACAACAAATAATAAAAATTGCCTGTGTTTAGGTACAGAACATTGTGTGTGATATGCTACCCTTGTGTCCAAGGGAAATAAAAACATATATATATATATATATATATATATATAAAATTTTCTAAAATATATACATTTGTAAAGGTGAAGAAGTGATTATATTGGCAGTCTCTGTAGAAAGCAACTGGGTGGTTGGCTTTTGTATTTTGAGAAATTTTATAATAACGCATGCATTACTGAATCAAAAACTAAATAATACATAATTTTATAAAAGAACAAGAGGTTTTATTTTCCATGTATACAGTGTTTTGGAAAGTGGCTCCTGACTTGCGGTCAGTACCAAAACAGATTACTTGAAGAGGGTTATAATTACCAACTTATATATTTATTGTATGCAGGGGAACAAATTCTGCCTCAGATGTGCTGTCATCCTTGGTGTTGTCCTATTTCAGCCCTGAAGTGGATCCCCAATTGCATACCAAGCATCTTTTGTCAAAAGAGAAGCAAATGTACACCCTTCCAAAACTTTTGGGGGGAAAATAGGGCAGAAGAAGAGATCAGAATTTGCTTTTTAATCAATAACATGAGGCTCTTTATTAACCTAGTTTCACAAAAGAATATTTGTAAGTGTTACTAATATGAGCACTTCCACCGAAAATAATCTCAGCTGTCTTCATAGGAATTTAAATTATGCCAAAACCTTGCTCAAGAAAAAAAAAAAAAGCATGTTTGGCAATGCCACACTTATTTTCTCAGATATCTCTTTTGTTTAATGTAATCAGAAACCAGAGAAAAGAAGAGGTGGCCTAAAGATGAAAAGAAATATTTGATAGAAATTTGAATTCTCTAAATTTGTTTTCATAAATATAAGTCAGGAATCTGGGGGCATGCCAACAGCATGTATAAATATGGAATGAGATCTATGGTGATATTTATCTTTTTCCTAGCATTTTTAGGATATACTGAAATCAGATAATTTGAACAAAGGGGAGATTGATTGCAGATGATTGTAGGCAATTATAGCAAGGAGGCAGAGGGAATGGGCAGTACTTTCACAGAGCCTTGAGAACAGTGGCACCAAGGTCCGTGGAATAATTAATACACTACTTGTAATTAAAACATTATTTGTAATGCTGCTACAAATCTGTTGTTGTAGCATCATGTGTGTACAATCATATCTCATTGTGAAAATCAAAGAGGATGCTTTTCCAAGTTCAGTTTATCATGCAACCTTCCCCTGTCTGAAACAGCTAATATCAAAACATTCCTGCCAATAAGAAGGACCTGAAAAGAGAAAGAGAAAACATGAAAAAGATATTTTTCTACTGGTGATATCTAAATTGAATGACATTAAATTTAGCAAGGGCTTTCTTGGAATAAATAGAGATACAAATCAATTAAACATAAAGGGACTCTTCAAAATAGAACCTTTCTAA
This sequence comes from Pongo pygmaeus, assembly GCF_028885625.2. Lineage (NCBI taxonomy): Eukaryota > Metazoa > Chordata > Mammalia > Primates > Hominidae > Pongo > Pongo pygmaeus. The sequence continues at coordinate 102,812,962 of NC_072387.2, forward strand.
GTGGTGCAGGTTGGGAATAGTGCCTGCCTCCTGTTTGAACACTTGTCGCTTGATCTTCTCAACTACACACATTGAACAGAGAATAATAAATCAATGTTTATTTGAAACATTTTTAATAAGACTGCTGCATCACCACACAGCTTCCCCTCATCATCGCTACCACTGCCACCCCAGCCACCCCACACACATACGCAAACTTTTTTTGTTAATTGTACTTTGCTCTTCAATTCCTAGTTCATTACTTTGACTTCCATTTTGTTCTTGGCTTGTTTGCAATTTGTTTACTGCTTTTTATTTTGGGGAAACTATCTGAGCTGGTTAAAAAAAAGTGTGTTTTAGTGTCAGACATGAAAAAAAACTGCTGCAACATTTACCAGCTGTGTTATTTTCTTATTGCTCCTATAAGAAATTACCACAAACTTTGTGGTTTGAACCAACATGACTATACATCTAGAGCTCTGGAAATCAGAAATGCAAAATGGTTTTCACTGGGCTAAAATCAGAGTCTCAAAGGACTGCATTTTTTTCTGGATGCTCCAGGAAAGAATCTTCCTTTGCCTTTTTCACTTTCTCAAGGCCACCTGCATTTCTTGGTTCATGTCCTCTTCTTCCATCTTCAAAGCCAGCAGTGTAGCATCTTCATGTCACTCTCACTCCAAGCCTCCCCCCTCCCTTTTTCACTTATGAGGATCTCTTTAATTTTATTGAGCCCACCCAGATAACTAAGGACAATAATGCTACCTCAAGACCCTTACCTTAATCACATCTGCAAAATCTCTCTTGACATGTAAGGTAACATATTCACAGTTCCAAGAGATTAGGACATTTTTGTTGGGGGGAGTCAGTACTATGCCTACCACTCTATGTGTCATTGGACAAAGTATGTGTCATTGGACAAAGTATTTGTCCCCTTAGGGTAATTACCTCATTTTCCAATTTAAGGTAATAATATTTATTTTATTTGGTTAAGGTCTTGATTTGGGGGGAATTAAAGAACATCTAGTTTCAATTTTTCCATATTTTTAATATGCGTTGGCCAAAGAACCCTCTAAGGAAGCAATTTTGAAATTTAAATTTATTTTGAAAATCTTTTCATACCAATTAAACAAGACCATTAAACCTCTGGAATTTTATTTGTTTTGCCATGATATTTCACAAATGCAGAATTATGTTTATATCAAAGGTCATTCCCAAGTGACACCTGTTATCCTACATGAAAGGTGAAATTGTGTCATTTAGAGAGATAGTCACATGGATTATCCGAGAGTAGGCACAGACTCGGGTTTACATTAAGACAATTTCAAGAGCTCTGCCATAATCAGAAAGAAATGGTCAGGTGCAACTTTATGTCTCCAGAATTGAGCCAAGAGATTAATCATTGCTGATGAAGGATCTCCAGACTCCAGGAAGATGGGTCTAAACAAAGTAGTTCTCAGGGATGCAAAGACAAGACTGAGAAAAGTTGTATTATATCCACATAAAGTGACCCACAGAAAAGTTTGCAAGGGGTGTCTAACCAGACCTCCTAGACTTGTTTCAAGATGGACTTATCAAGCCTATACCCACTCTCTCCCTATACACACTCTTAGAAATTTAAGACATACAGAGGCAAGAAAGGACAAAGACAAGCAAAACAGTGGTTTATTACTCATAAGCTGTTTCCATCTGAGATGAGAGTTCATAATTCTGACTCAGTATCAAAATATTCCTAAGAGGGAATCCATTCCCTAGGAGAAATATATACCTACCATTTTTGGTTCAATGAAAAATAATCAGCATTCAGCCTAATTCAAAACCTGCCCCACCATTCTAGTCAGGGGAGGCTCAAGAGCATTGAAGGAGCATGCTGTCTTACCAGTAAGGATCTGAGGCTAGGGGATTGAGAGGCCAATCAGTTGAATCCTGGTGAATCGCCAGATAGTTGAAATGTTCAAAATATGATTAGTCAATCTATTGATAAAACAGAAACAAAGGTTAAACTCACTACAGTAAACAAGAAAGAACACGATCTTGAAGTTTTAGTGTATCAGAAAGGGAAGTTAATAAGTGGGAAGTTTTCAGGGTTTGGGCTATGACTTCAATTAGTTTAGAGCAAACTTTTTAAGGAAGATAACTGATTGGGATTGGACGAAGTTCAAGACATAATTATTTAGGACTGATGGATATAGTAAGGCAAGGGTCTTGAAGTAAGTCTTGAGAAGTAAACTTTTGTTTGATAAGCAATTTGTTTGCACAGATGAGCAGAATCTCATTATCTCAGACAAACTGACTTACAAGAATTTCCTGAAGCAAATAGTTAAGCTATTTATTGATTTACAGTCTTTTATCTATTCTAAGATGGAACAAATAATTAAGTTATGTTGACACAAAGGCTCTCAGTTCCTAGTCCTAACAGTTTTGTCACATTAATGTACGTGTTCATAGTTCTCAGGCATGTGGACACCCTGCCAAAGACACCTTTTCCCACCCCTCTCTTCTCATTCTTAGGTAAGTGGGTGATATGGTCTGGCTGTGTCCCCACCCAAATCTCATCTTGAATTGTAGCTCCCATAATTCCCATGTGTTGTGAGAGGGACCTGATGGGAAATAATTGAATCATGGGGGTGGTTTCCTCCATACAATTCTCATGGTAGTGAATAAGTCTCATCAGATCTGAAGGTTTCATAAGGGGTTTCCCTTTTGCTTGGCTCTGATTCTCTTTTGCCTGCCGCCATGTAAGATGTGCCTTTTGCCTTCTGCCATGATTGTGAGGCCTCTCCAGCCACATGAAACTGACAGTCCATTAAACCTCTTTCTCTTTATAAATTACCAAGTCTCAGGTATGTCTTTATCAGCAGCATGAAAACAGACTAATAGAGTGGGGCTATATATTATATCTTGGGTTTGGACAAGGGGATAAGAGTGGAAGTGATAAATGCAACTTTAGAGTTGTAATCTTAGGGAGAAAGGAATGCATCCCCTCTGTTCTCTTTCTTCTTCCCTACTGTTTGAGATGTGATAGAAAGATTGGAAACAGTCATGCTAACTGCAGGAAGGAAACGTAATGTTAAGGTTGACAGAGGAACAAAATAATAGAACTCTTGATCCTCATCATTCCTTATCATCTCAGATCTTCACCACTTACATTCAATGTTACAAAGAAATAAACATCTATCTTTTTTAAACCTCTGTTATCTTTGAATGTTTCACAGCAGTTTAACCAGTATTCTAACTAAAACTGCATCTCAAATTAGTACATCCATCTACCTGGCAAATTGGTTTTCCTCTTTCACTTAAAAATCACAGTCAACCCATCAGCACATCCTACCAGCAATTCTTGAAAGCTCAATGCAAATCCACCCACTTCACTCTACCTCCCGAAAACTACTCTAATTCAAGCCAACACCATCTCTTGCCTGGAGTACCACAGTAGGCTCCCTGTCATCCCTTGCTTCCTACTTTCAGACTCTCTAGAAACCATGCTCCACTTATCCATACTACAGTCATTGTAACCCATGTATTAGGCAGGGTTCTCTAGAGGGACAGAATTAATAGGATAGATGTATATATAAAGGAGAGTTTATTAAGGAATATTAACTCATACGATCACAAGGTGAGGTCCCACAATAGTCCACCTGCAAGCTGAGGAGCAAGGAAGCCAGTGTGAGTCCCAAACTGAAGAACTTGGAGTTTGATGTTCAAGGGCGGGAAGCATCCAGCACAGGAGAAAGATGTAGGCTCAGAGGTTAAGTCAGTCTAATCTCTCCACGTTCTTGGGCCTGCTTTTATTCTGGCTATGCTAGCAGCTGATCAGTTTGTGCCCACCCAGATTGAGGATGGTCTGTCTTTCCCAGTCCACTGACTGAAATGTTAATCTCCTTTGGCAACACCCTCACAGACACACCCAGGAACAATAGTTTGCATCCTTCAATCTAATCAAGTTGACACTCATCATTAACCATCACAACATACAAAACAGATTATGCCATTCCTCAGTGGAAACCTTTCCTTTATACCTAAAATAAAATCCAAATTCTTTCCCATGGTGCTATGGTTTGAATATTTGTCCCCTCCAAAATATATGTTGAAATTTAAGCCCCAATGTAGCAGTGTTGAGAGATGGAGTCTTGAAGAAATGATTGGGTCATGAGAGCTCTGCCCTCATGAAGAGATAAATCTATTCATGAATTAATAGGTTAATGGGGTTATCATAGGAGTGGGGCTGATGGCTTCGTGACAACAGGGAGAGAGGCCTGAGTTAGCATGCCCAGCACCCTCACCATATGATGCACTGCACTGTCTCAGGATGGTGCAGAGACCCCCACCAACAAGAAGGCCCTCCTGTAGATGTACCCCCTCAACCTATAAGGTATAGGCCCCTCAACCTATAAGGTATATGCAAGGAGTAAATTCCTTTTCTCCATAAATCGCCCAGAGTCAGGTATTTTATTAGAAGCAGCAGAAAACAGACTAAGACACATGGTACACAAGCCACTGTATGACTTAACCCTTGCCTTCCTCCTCAGCGTCAATGCTTATCCTTCTTCACTCATGATGCTCCAGCTACACTGGCCATCTTTGAATTCCTTGATAATCTAAAGATACTCCCACTTCAGCTAGCTTTCTGCATCTGCTGGTTCTCCTACCTGGGCTGTGCCTTCCTCTGGTCCTCATTGTCTCTCTTCTCATCATTCAGGTCTCACCTCCAATGTGACTTTGCATTGAAGCTTTCCCTGACCACATAATATAATTGTATTTCCTTCCTGTTTCCCCTCCTCTGTCACTCTTTATCACAACACTTGTATTTCTTTCTTCACAGCACAGCCCTTTTTGAAATGGTCTTACACCATTTTTATTTGTTTGTTGTCTGACTTTCCTACTGAAACTAAGCTCTATGAGAGCAGGAACCTGTTCCTGCCCGTCACTACCTTCTCAATGCCCAGCACAGTGCCTGGGACATAATAAACACTTTAAACTATGCATTGAGTGAATAAATGACATGGGAATGTGTGTGCTGACTGCTTTGTATAGCGTCTAGCATAGAACTGCAGTTAACTAAATCATAGGAAATAATGTTTTCATTGTTGATGCCTCTTCACTGTGTCCTCACATGGTGGAGAGAGGGAGCCTTGATGTCTATTTGTCTTCCTATAAAGGCAATAACCACTTCATGTGAACTCTGCCCACAAGACCTCGTCTGAAGGCCTCACTTCCTCCTACCATCATATTGAAGGTTAAGTCTTCAACCTATGAATTTTGTGAGAGTAGGACAAACAAAACTCCACAAAAATAGCCTTGCCAAAAAGTGGAGAGAGAAACAAGTATGCATGCTAATGTGTAACCCCATTTAAAACAGGATCACTTTGCAAAATATAAAATGGAATAAGACATCTTACTTCATATCATTCACTCAAAATTATGTAAATAAATTCTGCTTAAGTAATACGGTATTCAGATTAATACCTGGAATAAATGAATCTTTACTCAAAGATTCAAAAACAAGTATGAAGCAACTGCTGGTACCATAAAATTAATGAATAAAAACGGTACTCCTTAGATCATATTTTCATTGAATTATCATAAAATTAGAGTTAATACTTTTGTAAAGATTGATCACATTTTGGAAAGATGCCATAAATTGGTGTGAGGTTAAAATTGTATATTTTTAAAACTTTAAAAATCCTATTTTTTTTTTTTTTTTGAGACGGAGTCTTGCTCTGTGGTCCAGGCTGGAGCGCAGTGGCGGGATCTCTGCTCACTGCAAGCTCCATCTCCCGGGTTCAAACCATTGTCCTGCCTCAGCCTCCCGAGTAGCTGGGACTATAGGTGCCCGCCACCACGCCCAGCTAATTTTTTGTATTTTTAGTAGAGACGGGGTTTCACCGTGTTAGCCAGGATGGTCTCGATCTCCTGACCTCGTGATCCACCCGCGTTGGCCTCCCAAAGTGCTGGGATTACAGGCGTGAGCCACTGCACCTGGTCTAAAAATCCTATTTTTTAAAACTTAACGTTTTGTCAAAGGATCGGGATTACAATAAAATAGAACCTTAAAAGTTAAAACTTTCCAAACCTCTGGCATATACTGTCAAAAATCCTCCAGGATACCCTGGAAGAAACAAATGCCTAAGTACAGAGAAATGCACATTTTCTCACTGGTGTATAAAATAGACAGATGTTTTCTTCTTGAGGAAAAGGGTTTTTTTGTTTTTTTGGTTTTTTTTTTTTTTGGTTGGGAGGGGGAGGAATGTTTGCTCTCCTACCTAAATATCATTACTTGTGCAATAACAATTGTTTTCTGGTAGAATCTTTAATCTTTTTTGCCTCAAATAGTATATAAAATTATGCATCTGGGCCAGGCGTGGTGGCTTATACCTGTAATCCCAGCACGTTGGGAGGCTGAGGCTAGAGGGACGCTTGAGTCCAGGAGTTCCAGTCTAGCCTGGGCAAGATGGTGATATGGTTTGGATCTGTGTCCCAGCCAAATCTCATGTTGAAATGTAATCTGCAGTGTTGGAGATAGGGCCAGGTGGGACGTGTTTGCATCATGGGGGATTTGCATCCCCTTGGTAATGAGAGAGTTCTCCCAAGATCTAATTGTTTAAAGTGTGTAGGACCTCCCTTCCCCTCCACTCTCTCTGGTTCCCTCTCTCACCATGTGAGACACTGGCTTTCCCCTTTGCCTCCACCATAATGGGAAGCTTCCTAAGGCCTCCCCAGAAGTTGAGCAGATGCTGGCACCAGACTTCCTAAAAAGCCTGCAGAACCATGAGCCATGAGCCAGTTAAACATTTTTTCTTTACAAATTACCACCCTCAGATTTTTTTTGGGGGGGTGGGGGTGGGGGGTGTTGTTTGTTTGTTTTGAGATGGAGTCTCACTCTGTCACTCAGGCTGGAGTTCAGTGGTGCAATCTCAGCTCACTGCAACCTCCACCTCCCAGGTTCAATCAATTCTCCTGCCTCAGCCTCCAGAGTAGCTGAGATTACAGGCGTGTGCCACCACACCCAGTTAATTTTTGTATTTTTGGTACAGATGGGGGTTCAGCATGTTGGCCAGGCTGGTCTTGAACTCCTCAGCTCAGGTGATTCATCTGCCTGGCCCTCCCAAAGGGCTGGGATAATAGGCATGAGCCACCACGCCCAGCTAAGGTATTTCTTTATAGCAATGCAAAGAATGGCCTAACACAGATGGCAAGACCCACTCGCTAAAAAAAAAAAAAAATTAGCCGAGCATGCTAACACACACCTGTAGTCCCAGGGAGGCTGAGATGGGAGGACTCCTTGAGCCCAGGAGTTTGAGGCTGCAGTGAGCTATGATTGCACCACTGTACTCCTGCCTGGGTGATGAAACAAGACCCCATCTCTAAAAAACAAATTTTAAACAAACAAATAAATGTTATGCTTCTGTAGAACAGTATATTTACTAAAGTTCACTTCATTTTTAAAAGATTTACTGTTAAGAAGGATGAAATATTATATAATTTTCCACTACTACAAAATTTAAAGACGTTCATGAGAGAAAGAAAACATAGCCTGCACAGTTGTCTCTCTTGTTTATCTTACATAACAATCACGGGTTGTCCTACCTGTTGATATTTTTTCTTTTTCAGAGGCAGGGTCTCGATTTGGTTTCCAGGCTGGCCTTGAACTCCTGAGCTCAAGTAATCCTTCAACCTCAGCCTCCCAAAGTGCTGGGATTACAGGCATTAGCCACTGTGTCCAGCCTGGCCAGTGATTTATTTTTTTAGGTATGAATATCTACATTGGCCATCCAATTGTTTCTAAGTATAGTTACTTTATTTTCCAGTGCAATTTATCAACATGATTTGTAGTAAATGCCAAGGAGACATAGAGATTAAGAAACTTGCCCAAAGTTAAAACAGTTAAATGGTGAGAGCCGGGAATGAGTCTAAGCACAGCCTGTACGCTCAGAAATTCACTCGATCACCTCCCAGTAGTCATGGTTTCATCAGGAGAAAGAATAAAATATTAGGAAACGGAAAAAAAGGGAAATGGAATTACAGAAAATGTAAAGTAGATGAGGAAGATGAGGACTGTCATTGCCACAAAGATTTAACGCTCTAATGTTAAATTTTATGATGAAAGAAAAGCCGATTGAGTAACAAATACCATGTTCTGTATCATAAAATGCAGCTATAATAAAGGAAGCTACTTAAAGGTCAAAAATTATGCCTTATAACAGCTATTTTTCATAATATAATGTGAGAGATAAAAATAAATAAATCAGCGGTCTTGGCTTCAGGGAGCACAAAATCTAGCAAAGAAGGCAAAAACCAAGTAAATAAAAATGGAACTGTAACTTAAAAAATCAAGCAAGCAAGATAATAGGCAAGATAACTAGGTAAAAATGAGAGTATTCATTTGTGTAAACATATTACTTATTATGATGAGAAATATATTTGTATTATAAATTATATAAAATATAATTATAAATTAGTGATTTAATTGATAACATTATTAATTATACTACATATTAATATATACTGTACTAATATGATGTATGATATAATTATATGATAAGAATAAAAGAATCCTTTCTATTCTACAGAAATGAAACAAATCGTTTTCCTTAAGATATAAAAAATAATTTAAATACATTTAATGAAGTTTTTAGCCCATCAACAATAATGATTTAGTATTTAAACTTTACTGTTTCAGAATTCTATTGTATTAGACAAAGCCAAATAATTAGGCCAAAATTATTACATGGTTAGAGATTTATTTGTCATGCTATTTTGTAAATCCCCAAAAGCATTGCATTGTTTATATATTTACATATTTTTGTAGGATACTGAATATACTGTGTTCTCTATGTATAAACATATTCTGTCACTCATGCAAGAATACAAGATTCTCACACTGGTAAAAATATGTTTTGTGTTGTTGTTTTCTTTTATCTTTCCATTATAATGGGAATTACAGTAGTCCTTTGCAAAGCTGGAATAACACAATTTCCCATGTTTTTGGTTTTCTTCAAAAGACAGAGGCTATATAACTCAGTACAGATAAGACATTAGCATTAAATGAAACTGCTATATTTGTTCCCTTTGCTTTTTCTATTAATAATTGTGCCACTGCGTTTTTCCCTGACTAGAATTTGTAAGATTTAGTGGGAGTTTTTCTATGTCATATAACACATAACCATAACCTTTAGAGTCTAATTTCTCCCTCAACTAATAGTCTTTAGAGTGGGCCGTTCAAGATTTTCCTCCTTAGCTCTTATACTCCTATTTAAATCATTATTTAATGTCTTTTAGAGTCCTTTATCTGATCATCATTTTTCAAAAACCTTAAGTATGACAGCCTCCTGAAATACCCACTAAAAACCATATAGTTAATTTCTGCACAGGGACTGGACAGAAGATTATTCTACTATAAATTGTCAGTCTCATCTTACTAGGCTTGTAAAGAGCACACACAATGACAACATTCACTTACCAAGTCCACATTTATTGTAATTCCCTACTTAACATTATTCAGAAAGCTGAGATTCTCCTGTCAAAAGACAGTAGTGTCAAATGAAGTCAGCACATTTGGGGAATTTAGCGCAAAGTCAGATCTGGTTTAATAGGCATCTCTTTGTACTTAGGAACATAACCCCAGATGTGTTAATCCGAAAAGCAGTAGAATGAGGGTTATGGAGATTCAACTATCTACCAGTGAACATGTGGTAGACACATGAATGTAATAAATCTTACAATTGTGCAATAAATTCATGCCTCAGAAAAATTATTTAAGGACAGCAATTTACTGAGCACTAGTCACGTAGCAAGCATTTATTAAGAACCTATTGCAGTCTTCATCCACAAATAAGGCGAAGGTAGTATTTGTAGCACATATTACTTGGAGGTCAATCTTCTTTTGTTCATACATAGGACTCTTGTTCTGAGGAATAAAAAAGATCCATTTGGGCGTCCTCCTGCATTTAGTTTATGTGGAGAAATTTTGACATGTTAAATTATTTAAAGTAAGACTGGTAGAAAAGTGAAAGGAGAGAACTCAATAGTTTCACTCCTATCCTACATTGAGCCAGACTCCATTTCAGAATTTTATATGAATATCTACTGATTTAAGCAATTACATGATGTACATGAATCTGGAAAAGATGGTTCTCTAAAATTAAGACTGGTCAAGTTAAAGTTATTTAAGCAGACATGACTGGTTTGTGTGTATTATAAGTTAGGAACATTTTGTTATTAGAAATGGGAAAGTTTAAAAAACAAACTCCGTATAGGATTCTGTTTACAGTTTTTAAAAATCAGGATAAAGTTTAAACATATTCTTGCCATTAACACCATGCTTCAGAAATTAAACCTGTTTACATCTACCCCAAAAAGAAAAATAAGAAATTAGTCACAGTGTAGTTACTTGATACATAATAATTTTCCAGACCTCATGTCAATTTTGGAAAGAGGTGAGGAGAAAAACTTAAAATAAACTTTTTTGTTTGTTTCTTGGTTCTATTAGCCATCTGAAAACTAATACTAGAGAGTCCAATAAAGATATTCTGAAACAAATATAAAATTTTTTACTTTAAATTATTGAATAGCAGAAGTTAGTATGTTGGTAGAAATAGGAAAAATTATTTCATCCATAAAAACAATAAGAAAGCTGGCAAAGATGATCAGAATCAATATTTTAAGAACTCTGAAAATTAACTAATGTTAAAATGTCTGTGGCATTTTAACTTATTGTATTGGTCCATTTTCACACTGATATAAAGAATTACCTGAGAGTGGGCAACTTATAAAGAAAAGACTTTTAATTGACTCACATTTCTGCATGGCTGGAGAGGCCTCAGGGAACTTACAATCGTGGTGGGAGGCAAAGGGAAAGCAAGGCATGTCTTACATGACAGCAGGAGAGACAGCATGAGAAGGAAGCCACACACTTTTAAACCATAAGATGTTGTGAGAACTCACTCACTATCTTGAGAACAGCATGAGGAAAACTGCCCCCATGATCCAATTACCTCCCACCAGATCCCTTCCTCAACACTTGGGGATTAAAATTCAAGATGAGAGTTGGGTGGGGACCCAGAGTCAAACCACATCACCTACCTTAGTCCCATTCCCAGCTGTCTAGCTCCATGGTAACCTTGAAAACCAACAGCTCATATTATGTTGAAACTCTGGAAGGCACTAAAGGGAAAATAAATGGGGTTGTACCTTCTTCAAAGCTTCAAAGCTTCAAATGCCAGCTCCCAGCGAATTGGCGTTATTTGACCTGTTATGTGGTTTCCTGGAAGACCAGGCTTGTAATCTTCCTTCATTTGACCTGAATCAGCACTCATCCAGTAAAAAAAAAAAAAAAAAAAAAAAAAAAAAGCCTTTTCTCTGGAGGATTTTGTTAAAAACTAAATATAGGCAATTGTTTAACTTTTTGGCTACCTGAAGAGGTGGTTCACAACTGGAGTAAACAATAGACTAACTGAAAGCTTAAGAGGAAAAGTTACTGAATAAGATATCCACTGGATCTTTGAAAAGTGTCAAAATATTACTGGGAATATAGAAAGTCATTGCATACATAAGACAGCGCACGTGTTCAAAAAAGATCTGAGAAGAGCCTACATGCTCTCTTACTTGTATCTGACCTTGAGGCTCTTTACCAGTAGGACAGGAAGGCTACAGTGGTAGTGTCAACTGCTGGCCAAGTGTTGAAGTCAGTCCCAACATGCACACAGTCTCTTAGCAAAGGCTGAGAGACTGATTGGTTCTGGATGTATAAGAAATGCTTTCTCTAATCATTAGTTGACAACTAAGTTAACTGACTGGAGACTGCAGTGGCCATACATGAAAAGAATACAGATTGTACACAATTATTTCAGAAAGTCACTAAAAACAAAAATGGTAACTACAACCAGCAGCAAAAATATCAAACACTGTGTGGGGAGAGGATCTGATTTAAAGAATCGCCCTATTGTATTATTTAAAATGTCCTCTTTTCAACATAACATTATAAGACATACAAAGAAACAAAAAAATATGGCCCATACACAGAAAAGAAGACAATCAAAAGAAGCTGTCCCTGAGGAAGCTCAATCCTTAGAATTTACTGATGAAGTTTAAGTCAGCTATTTTAAATATGTTCAAAAGACTAAATGAAACTACATCTAAAAAACTAAAATTAAGGATAATGAGGCCAGACATGGTGGCCTAACATCTGTAATTTCAGCAATTTGGGAGGCTAAGCTGGGAGGATCCCTGAGTGCAGGACTTTCAGTCAAGTCTGGACAACATAGCAAGACTCATAGTAATACACCTAGCTAAAATTAAAAAAAAAAATTTTAACACAAATTTTTAAAAAAATTTATCTAGGTGTATTACTCCATTTTGTGTTGCTATAAAGAAATGCCTGAGGCTGGGTAATTATAAAGAAAAGAGGGGTTTGTTTTATCTCATGGTTCTGCAGACTATACAAGAAGCATAATACTGGCATTTACATCTGGTGAGGAAGTTTACAATCATGGTGGAAGATGAAGGAGGAGCATCATTTCACATAGCAAGAGAGGGAGCTAGAGAGCTGCCAGGCTCTTTTAAACAACAAGCTCTTTTGTGAGCTAATAGAGTGAGAACTTACTAGTTAACATGGGGAGGACACCAAACCATTCATGAAGGATCTGCCTCTATGACAAAAGCACCTCCCACCAGGGCCCACCTCCAACATTGGAGATCACATTTCAACATGAGATTTGGGACAAAAGATCCAAAAGATATGATTGCACCTCTAGCCCCCCAAATCTCATTGCAAAATACAGTCTCACATTGCAAAATACGACTATTCTTTCCCAATAGTTCCCCCCAATATTAACTCCTTCCAGCATCAACTCAAAAGTCCAAAGTCCAAAGTCTCATCTGAGACTCAAGGCAAGTTCCTTCCACCAATGAGGCTGTAAGATGAAAAACAAGTTATTAACTTTCAAGATACTATGGTGGTACAGGAATTGGATAAACATTCCCTTTACAAAGGAGAAAAGTCAGCCAAAAGAAGGGACACCAATCCTCATGCAAGTCTGAAACTTAGCAGAGCAGATATTAAATCTTAAAGCTCCAAAGTAATCTTTGGCTCCATGTCCCACACCCTGGGTGCATGGTGTGGGGGGTAGGTTCCAAAAACATAGGAAGCTCTGCACCTATGGCTTTGCTGAGTGCAGCCCACACAGCTGCTGTCATGGATTTGACTCTGATATATGCAGCTTTTCCAGGCTGAGGGTGCGCATTGCTGGTGGTGCTACCATTCTGGGGTCTGGAGGGTGGTGGCCCCATTCCCACAGTTCCATTAGACAGTGCTCTGGTAGGGACTCTGGGTGTGAGCTCCCATCTCAGCTCCCCTCAGCACTGCCCTAGTAGAAGCATCATTTAGGGATTCTGCCTGGGCACCTAGGCCTTTTGATACATCTTCTGAAATCTATGTGGAAGCTGCCATGCCTCCTTCACTCTTGTGTTCTGTGTGCCTGCAGGCTTACCACCACCTGGAAGCCACCAAGCTATGGCTTGCATTCCTCAAAGCGGCAGCCCAAGCTATACCCAGAGCCATCTGAGCCATGACTGGAGCGAGAGCAGTTGGGATGGGGAAGCAGTCTCCTAAGGTGGTACAGCAGAGTCTAAAACCAGGACTTCTAAAACCATTCGTTCCTCCTAGAACTCTGAGCCTGTGATGGGAGGGGTTTCCTCAAAGATTTCTAAAATGTCTTTGAGGCTAATATGGTTTGGCTGTATACTCCCACAAATCTAATCTTGAATTCACATATGTTGTGGGAGGGATCCAGTGGGAGGTAATTGAATCATGGGGACAGGCCTTTCCTGTGCTGTTCTCATGATAATGAGTAAGTCTCACATGATCTGATGGTTATTATGTGGTGGAGTTTCCTGCACAAGTTCTCTCTTTGCCTGCTGCCATCCATGTAAGACATGACTTGCTCTTCCTTGCCTTCCTGGTACCATGATTGTGAGGCTTCCCCAGCCATATGGAACTGTAGGTCCAATTAAACCTCTTTCTTTTGTAAATTGCCCAGTCTTGGGTATATCTTTATTAGCTATGTGAAAATGGACTAATACAGAGGCCTTTTTCCCATTGTCTTGTCTGTTAAAACTTCACTCCTTTTTATTTATGCTATTCTTCTCCTGAAAATGCTCTTTCCTTCTCTACCACATGGTCAGACTGTGAATTTTCTAAACGATTATGCTCTGCTTCCTTTTAATTATTAGTTTCAACTTTAAGCCACTTCTTTGCTCTCATACCTAATTGTAGGCTGTTAGAAGTCGCCATGTCACTTCTTAAATGTTTTGCTGTATAGAAATTTTTTCCACCACATATCCTACATCATCACTTTTAAGTTCAACCTTTCACAAAGCCCTAGGTCATGGACACACTGCAGCCAAGTTCTTTACTAAAGCAGAACAAGTGTGAACTTTGCTCCAATTCCCAATAACTTCCTCATTTCCGTCTGAGACCTCATTAGCCTGGCTTTCATTGTCCATATCTCTATCAGCATTTTTGTCACAACTATTTAACCAGTCTCTATGAAGTTCCAACTTTTCCTCATCTTTTTTCTGAGCCTGCCAAACTCTTCCAACCTCTTCTTGTTACCAAGTTCCAAAGCTGTTTCCACATTTTCAAGTATCTTTATAGCAATGTGCCACTCTCTGTGCCAATTATCTGTGTTAGTCTGTTTTGTATTGCTATAAAGGAATACCTGGGGCTGGGTATTTTATAAAGAAAAGAGGTTTACATTGACTCATGGTTCTAAAGACTGTACAAGAAATATAGTGCCAGCATATGCTTTTGGTGAGGCCTCAAGAAGCTTAGAAACATGGTGGAAGATGAAGATGGAGCAGGCATGTGACAGCCTGAGAGAGATACAGCAAGAGAGATGCCAGGCTTCTGAAACAATCAGCTTTTATGTGAACTAATAGAGTGAGAACTTATAGAAAAGATCAACAAGGAGACAGAAGTTATTAAAGAGAACCAAGAAAAATTCTGGAACTTTAAAGAATAATAACTTAAATTAAAAAGCTAAAGGAAAGGTTTAACAGCAAATTTGAGTAGAAAGACAAGATCAGTCAAGATTATCCAATCTGTGGATCCAAAAAATATATATATATATAAACAGAAGAATAGAACTTCAAAGACTTGTAGGACATCATCAAATATACTGATATATAAACTATAGAAGTCCCAGGAGGAAAGGAGAGAAAAAGTCAGGAAGAATTTTAGAAGAAATAATGATGGAAAACTTCCTTTTTGTTTTTTAAAAATAACATATAAATTTAAGAATCTCAAAGAACTCCAAGTAGAATAAACTCAAAGAGATCCACACTTAAACACATCATAACCAAACTATCAAGAGCCAAAAACAGAGAGATAGTCTTGAAAGCAGCAATAGAGAAGTGATTAATCATGTATAAAAGATCTGTAATAAGATTAATAGCTAATTTCTCATCAGAAAGGATGGAAGCCAGTAAGTAGTGAGAGGATATATTCAAAGTGCTGATAGGAAAAAAAAAAAAAAAGTCAACCAAGAATTCTATATCCAGCAGAAGTATTCTTGAAAAATGAGGAGAAATTTTTAAGTTCCCACATAAAAACTGAGAGTATTCAACACCAGAAGTAGATGTGTCCTACAAAAACATACCAGAAGAGTCCTCCAAGTTAAAATGAAAGGTCAAAAATATTAATTTGAAACTACATCAATAAATAAAGAACAACGTCAAAAATATATAAGAAAATAAAAAAGAAAATATGAATGTATTACTTGTTGATAATAATATTTCTCTCCTATGTGAACCACATAAAGCAATAATAACAACTCTAAGTTAGTGGGCACACACTGTGTAATATGACAACAGCTCAGAAAGTGGAAAGGAAACAAGCTACACAGGAGCAAAGATATTGTATACCACGAAATTAAGTTTATATTAATTCTAACTAGATTGTTATAAATAGGATGTTAATTGTGATCCCTGTGGTAGTTGCTAAGAAATTAAGTTTTAAAATATAGTCAAAGAAATGAGTTAAAATGGTATGTTAGACAATGTCTATTTAATACAGACAAAGGCAGTTTTGAAGAAATAGGGGAACAAAAAAGACAAAAGGCCTGCGAATGTAAATAGAAAGTTAGGAAGAATTATGCCCTTTTGAATGAGATTTTAAACTACTTGGAATTAGTAAAGCAGAAGGGTACACAAAGGTTACAGGAGTAAGGCCTTTTGGCTTTTTCTAAATTATCTCATTTTTTTTTCTTGACCTGCATTGTCTTTTTAAATCTAGAAATCTCTTAAAAGTAAATACATTATCTTCCAATATTCTGAATATGATGAAAGACAGGTGGAAAAATGCCTTTCAAACCCCTTTGTGTAAGGGAGTATAATTATGCACCATCTATACAAACCCTTCCCTAATGACCGCATTAGAGCATCCTACTTAATGTTTATGCCAGATTGACTACTAATCAGGAAACAGAGGGCGAGGGGAGAGAAGGAGGAAGAAAGAAAGAAAATGATTTATAATCAAAGACAAGGAAAGCATGTATTTCCTAGCCTGACTTCCATTGCCTTTTACAATAAAATCACAGAATATATTTCCAATGTTTTTCCTTATTTCTTTCTTTCTTGAATTCTTCATTCTAGTTGAACAAGTCCTCTATGTATACACTGCTGTTTCTTACATTGCCTTCTCAGTTTTGACATTTTCTTTCCTGGATTGTTATTCTATTATTCTCTCAAATATAAAAAGTGGCCTTTCTTCAAGATGCACTTTAGATCCCATCTCCATTAAACTTTTCCAGGTAGTCTTTCCAAATGATCTCTACATTTGAAGTTCAATTCATTTCAGTTCAATTATCATGCATTACTTTTTTCTTTAATCCTGGTCTTTATTCAGGTCAAGTTCATATTCCTACAACAATGGCTCAAACTGCAAAAAACTTATCTCCAAAGATAAACGAAATCTGATAACAGGCAATGCAAAGATGATCTAGAGCAGAGGTCAGAAAACTCTAGTAAAAGTCTTTTTTATTGAAATACAGTCATTTCCATTAGTTTACATTTTGCCATGTCTGTTTTTATACAGCAAAAGCAGATCTGAGTGGTTGCAATCCTTCTTAGGAAAAGTTTGCCCACCCTTCCTGTAGATACTCCACTAAATTATGAAAGGCCCAAGTGTTCTCAACTTTCTATTCCAACATCCTCACTATCAAACTTGTATCTTCATAGCATTGCATGTTCTCAAAGGCTGCTTGAGTTCCTTTAAGCTATCTCCATTTACAAACTGACCAGAAGTCCCAGATAGCACATTTATTAATACACCTTTTACTAGAACTTATTCTCATGACCACTCCTAGCTGCAAAGGAGCCTGGGAAATAAATCTTTTAGCTGAACATATTGCTACCCTTGATAATACAGGGTTCTGTCAGGCAAGAGAAAGGAAAGATGGATAGCGTAAACAATTAGCAATCTCTATTACAATTAGAAATTGTTTTATTTCAAGAAATAAACTAGATTAAGTTAGTATTTATTCAAATAATTCAAAGGAATTACACGTCATTCAAAGACAAACATGTTGGTCTAGTCTTACAAAGGACAAGAACCAGAAATCAGAAGGACAGCAACCCCTTCTACTTTTCCTCATCTTTCCAGGACCATGTAGTCATCTCTGCTCTCTTTGCAAGGCTCTTTAATTCTTCCCTCTCAGAACGCCAGATTTCTCTGCAGAAGCAAATTAAATGGCTATGATTTTATTTGAATATTTTTCAAACTCTTACTCTTTAGTTCTGATTTTACATTCTTTTTGTGATCTAGGCCACAAATACCCTGACTAGATTCTTGGAGTTTCAAAAAGAAATTTAGAAGAGAGAGAATCTCATTGACATAGCTTGTGCCATTTTTTTCTACCAGCTATTGGATTAGTTGTGGCCTGGAAGATAGTTTCATGTGGACCAGCAGACTTTCCAGGCAGAGAAATAAAAATGATAGGCATGTGCTGACCAATTTCTACAAGCTGGTATCTTTAATAGTCACATACAAAAACTAAATATCATATATCATTGATTTTTTTAAGCTTTATAAGTGGACATTTATGATACCTGTTAAGGATTCTGTTTCTTAATCAAAGGATCACCCTTATGGAATAGATTTAAAAAAAAAAAAAGAATATGTGCCCTCTGTTTGTTTCTCCCACATAAATAAGCCAGTCCCAAAATATATTGTACGGAATGTTTGTTTTCAGATTTCCAGAAATATTGGGATCTTATGAAGGCAAAAACAAAAGAAAATTAGTGGCCAACATAGGACCACAGGCACAATCACCAATGTCTAAAGAAGCAATCCTTAGGCAAGGGTATCACATGTAAGAACTGGATAAAGTTTGTCTCCCCAGCTGTACTGTAACTTGTCTAACGACAAGAAATATACCTTATGTTTACTTGTATTCGTTACATTTTTCATTTAGAAAAGTAAGAAACAGTGTTTATCAAGTACACAAGAAATCAGAATTAAAAACTGAGGGACACTGTTGATATTCTCTGTACTCAGAAATACAGTACCCACAAGAAATTATATTTTCACATGTTCCCTTTCTATTCAAAAATCCCCAAACCACTGTTTTAAAAGAGAAAAAAAACCACCACATTGTTATTCTGGTATCTCAGATGAAATGTAATCATGTCTCTTGTTTAAACAAAACAAAGAGTACTTCAAATGCCATTTTATTCTTCATGTCATGTATTTTCCTAGCATGCTTTCCTTTATATACCAAAAAGCATTCCAATGATTTCAGTGATGGGACCAGAGCATGGTGGGTAGAGTGGGTGAAAGACATAATAGCCTAGTGGAAATAAACTCCATTTATTTATTATTTTATAATTCTCTTACAGAAAATAGTAAAGGTAAAACAATTAAAAGCTCTTAGAGAATTTGAGCAGGTATTTGGTACTTCTTTCACTTTTTAAAGACAGAGCAGTTATAAGGCTATAATGAATTTGCAGTAAGTTGTTTTTTAAGTTTTTGGTTTGGCTTTGCTTTGGTATTTGTTTGTTTTAAACCTCAAGAATGTCTGTAGAATAGAACACTGGAGAAATGAATTTAAGGGCTAGGCACAGTGGCTTGTGCCCATAATCCCAGCACTTTAGAAGGCCGAGGCAGGTGGATCACAGGAGGTCAGGAGTTCGAGACCAGCCTGGCCAACATGGCGAAACCTCATCTCTACTAAAAAAAAAAAAAAAAAAAAAAGCCAGGCATGGTGGCACACACCTGTAGTCCCAGCTACTCAGGAGGCTGAGGAATGAGAATCCCTTGAACCTGAGAGGTGGAGGTTGCAGTGAGCTGAGATCACACCACTGTATTCCAGCCTGGGCAACACAACAAGACTCTGTCTCAAAAAAAAAAAAAAAAAAAATGAATTTAACTTTCAATGTTGGTCACCTGCAGTAACAACCATCTGAGTCCGAAGCAGAGACTTCTGAACATTTTAATTTCAAAATTGTAGCAATAACTCACACACCAGTTACATGTGTTTGATTTTTAGTTCAGATTGTTCTTATTGTTTGTGGAAAAAAGTAGGATATCTCCTCTAGTTTTAATAGTCTCTATTAGGTTATTAGGAAAGGCAACAATATATAATTAAAACTATATATGTAAACATACATTATGTGTTATTATTTTCCACATTGCCTTTATATTATTTTCTTGGTGAAAATAGCCAACATAAATAGATATGACATATACAAAACCAAAAATCACTCTTCATTCTACATCATGACCTTGCTTCACTCCTATGACCAGTCACAATGCCCTTAGCTTGATGAAGCCACTTAACTTGCTTTGATCCTTACAATACACAAGAAACACTTTCATCATTGACATTGATTTGTTATGCATTTGACTTTCTGATGAAATAAAAGGATCACCCCTCCTTGTCCTATTAGTATGATGGTGTGGCATTACAAATTATATGTTTGTTTTCTAGAAAAATATAAATGACACTAGAGAAAGCAATTTTTTCTAAAGCCATAGTATAAACTCCTGTATTTTCAAAGAACTGATGTAATCAAGTTGATAAACCATGAGCCAGGCTTATTTAAATGAGTTGTCTTTTGGCATATGGAGAGAATTATTTTCTGTTATGAAAATCAAACAAGCTGTTAGTGAATCCCAGAAGACAAATACAGAAAATTGCCTTGTAACATCACATTTCAGGAGGATCCATTGTCCATAGCAATGATGAAGGAACAACTGCAATATCAGAAAGAAAACTGTCTTAGTAACAGGGAAAACAGCATATCCTTTTCTGATATTGAGCTAAACAAATGAAATATTAATCATATGAATAACATAAATATTTGAATAAGTTAAATATATATAGTGTTGCCGAAACTCTACTAAAACTGTTTCCAGAAGAAATGGTAGATTAGACACTCTGATTGTCCATCTCATAGCAAACAACTAAAAATGCTGAACAAAGCTGGGCGTGGTGGCTCACATCTGTAATCCCAGCACTTTGGGAGGCTGAAGTGGGAGGATTGCTTGAGGCCAGGAGTTCAAGACCAATCTGGCCAACATGGCGAAACCCCATCTCTACTAAAACTACAAAAATTAGCTGGGTGTGATGGTGGGTACCTGTAATCCCAGCTATTCAGAAGGCTGACGCAGGAGAATCACTTGAACCCAGGAGGCGAGGCAGCAGTGAGCTGAGATTGCACCACTGCATACCAGCCTGGTTGACAGAATGAGACTCCATCTCAAAAAATGAATTTAAAAAAAGGTGAATAAAAAATATTTCTCTCATCTTTTAAAACACATTAATAAACTGACAAAAGCATTGAAAGAGAGTAAGAGGCTGAAAAGAAGTAGAAATCATATTTCAGAAAACACTTTTAGAGCATGAAAGCTTATTTACATATTGAGAGGGACTTTACTAATCAACAAAAAAAATCAGCTATTGTTTTCATAGGCTTTAAGGAAACCGATGCCTGGAGAAAAGCCCATTGACATCCAAGGTAGACAGACAAGTAGGAAGCTGCAGAGATATTTCTGGGAACTCACAGTTTTACACCCTCAGTGTAAAGGTGAATTGGATATAATCCTAGACCCCAAATATCCACATTTAAGGTTTTAGAAAAATTGCCCAAGTAAGACTTTAAAGCTGAGTTTGAGGTGATCTCTCCTGGAAATTTATAGCCATAGGTATGACTTCCCTCAGTTTGCCACCAGTATAGTTAGAAAAGAACTTAGAGTTAATAATTTTATTGAAAGTGGTCATGAATTTAAAGTACCTTAGGTGCCTAGTAGGAATAATTGTAAATCATTACTGGAGAAAAAACTTTCATGTAAGTTATCGATATTTAACAGAAAAAAAAAATTCAAGTAATTGCAGCACTTAATTGAAAATCAAAACACACAAGGAAACAAGACACCATGAGAGACAAAGATGTCAGGCCCGCAAAAGACTTGAAGTGTTGGAATCATCAGACTTAAAATACAATGTAATTGTGTTTTATACTTTTAAAGATACAGTAGAATAAAAATGGAATGAAGAGCAAGAATTTTTCTAACTGCCAAGTATATTTAAAATATAAATAAATAGAATTTCTAGAAATAAAATAAAATAAAATAAAATAGACAATAGCAAAGTCAACAAATGAATTTAAAAGCATATTAAAGCAGTTGAAGCCAGCAATAGCAGATAGTAATATTTCCTTAAAAAAAGGAATCCAGAGAGCAACACATAAATATGGAGATGCAGAATTTAAAAAAGACAGTTTGGAAGATTGAAACAAGTGACAAAGTACAACTTAACATCTCCTATTCGAGTTGCAGATAAAAAGAATAGAGCAGAAATATTTTTAGGAGTAAAGACTGAGAAATTTCCCCCAAAAATGAAAATCACCAACATACAAATTCAGGAAGGCCAGTGCATTCCCAATGGAATAAATGAAAAGAAACCCACATCCAGTCACACCATAGTGAAAGTGGAAAGCACAAAGATAAAGAGAAGATCTTAAAACAGCTAAACAGAAAACATAGAATGTTTTCATTACAGAATAAGTAGACTAACAGCTAACTTATCAACAACAACAGGAAAAATACAGTGAAATGCTATTATTATCAATCCACTGGAAAAAGAGTAATCGTCAACCTCAAATTTGTTATCTTGCAAAAAATAAAATAAAATAAAAATAAAAAACCAAATAAACAAAAACCCCTGTACTTCTGGCAAAAGGGAAATGATTCAACATTAAATGTTGGAGTCATAAGAGCAAATGAAAAAACATGGCACATATGTATAAAATCAAACAAAAATTCACTGTATACAATGTTAATAATTATATCTTGATTATTTCAAAGAAATAGAAAAGATAAAAGACAAAAATAATAACATACCAATTGATAGGGGTCATGACAAACAAGTTTTTTAATTCTTGTATCATTTTTAAGGATGATGAAATTTATTAACTTCAGATTTTGAGGAATTAAATAAATCAGTAATGACAACATTAAAATAATGTCAATTCTCTTACAGTTCTATAAGGCTTAAATCAGACAAGACCCCAGCATGCTAGAATAATTTAAAGACACTTACTAAAACAATTATCAAAAGGGGATAAGTGTAATATAAGAAAACCTAAAGAGAGTACAATATTTTGGTCTGTTATGACCACTAGGCCTAAGAGGATAAGGTGAGGGAGTGATTACAATAATCTTTAAGGAGAAAAGCCTGTGGAAATGGCTGCCTTGAGAAGGTTTGTAAAAGTGGGATAAGGCAACAAAGTCAACCTGATATAACCGCACAAAGTAAAAAAATACCCTAAACCCCTCTCCTTTCTGCCATCATTGTCCTTCCCATATTCATTATTAGGCAGCCCTACCAGGTGACTAATGGCAAAGGTGTACACTGATGAAGTCCATACAAGTCAGTCTCTTGGGACAGAAACTGTGATGGAGAATGTAAGACAAGGGATGTGGAAAACAAATAGATTTCCAGGGCACATATTTGAATGAGCTTCACTGAACCATTTTCTGAGGTGGCAGACTCTTGCAAGAACAAGCAGTTAAAATATAGTTGGATGCACAACATGAAATTCTAAGCAGCGTTTAGAAGGCAGACTAGATGTACAGTGAGCAAAAAAGCGAATATTATAGTAACAGTGCTGAGTGAAAAAAACATGTAAGGAAGGTGGAGCTATGTAGCACAATAACATTTACCTATATCAAAAATGTGTGCATTCAGAAGAGCAATTCACATTTAGCAGGACCATATAAAACCAAAAAGACTCATAGGGATTTGGTGTACTACAAAGGGAAAACAAGAAGAAGGGATTGAATAAATATGTAAATATCTTCATAACACAAGAGAAGTTCTTGCATACAACTGTTGGTGTTAATAATATGCCATGAGTTAAGGATTATGATTAATTCAGTGAGAAAATGCAATTAATAAATCCAAAAGAGGTCAAGAAAAGCTAGAAAAAGGAATATTGTTGTGAAATAAATTTATGATTGCAGCAAATGTAAATAGATTGAATGTTCTAGTTAAGGATTGTCATAACATACAGGATTATTTTTAAAACCAATCTTCTAGGGAAAATATGTATATATGTGCCAAGTAGATTTTTAAGGCACAAATACCATTAACAATAAAAGTGTGATACTAAATAATGATAAAAGCTTTTAAAGATTTAATTCTCCAGGAAAATATAATAATTCTAACACAGTGTAGACTGAATAACATGGTTTCTGAATTGACAAAGTCTGATAGGACAAATAATGGAAATTGACAAATCGATAGTCATACTGATAGATTTTGACACATATATTGATTAAGCAGACATAATTACATCTGTAATAAGACATAAATATAAAAATCAATAGACAGCCTGACATACATATACATCAATGCACCCCAGAATTGTAGAACACATAGTCTTTTCAAGCTTATATAAAGGATTTCCCATTCTGATAATGATGTGCTACTGCCTTGTTGTAGATCATCTCTGACAAAATATAAAAACCATCTCCTTGAAGACATTCAAGACATACTAATGCAGTGAAGATTTAATGAAAAAAAAATCTGTGTGGAAGGGAAAAAGAACCCTTTTCAGCCTCATTTATCCCTACTTTTTCCCTCAAGATGTTTGCTGATTCCTCAATGGAAGTCAAAATCCTTGATTTTGAAGCAAAACCTTCAGTAATCTCAAGAGGCTATGTAGGCAAAAATTAGAGTTCTGAGACTTGCACGGAGGGAGAAATCCTAGTCAGCTCCTAATGTATTCAGCTGGAACTCCTGAAAGGCTACGTGCTAGCCATGGATTAAATGGAATTAGACCAACTATTATAAAACCGAAGTCCAGTCCCCAATTACTTCCTTTCTACAGGACAATACTACATCTAGAGACTCAAATTGTTTCCACAGTTTTTCATACACAATGTTCATCCTAACTAAGAATTACCCAAAATATCAAACACAAGGCCAAATGGCCAAACATCAAATGAAAAACAAAGTAGCAAAACGTTTGCAGTTTACCAAGATATTAGAGTTATCAAAAACAAACAATATACATATATGTTAATTCATCAAACAAATTAGATATAATGAAGGAAAATGTCACTTGATAACTAGAAGCTATAAAAAAGAATCAAATATGTATTCTATAATAAAAATATACAAACTTGAAATAAAGCTTAATGGATGTAGTTAACAGATTAGAAACAACTGAAAAGAGAACCAATAAACTGAAAGATAGATAATAAGAGATTATACAGAATGAATCTGGAAGAGATGGAAGAATGAATATATAAAAAGAAATATAGAAGTCATAAAGGACACAGTCCCATGATGTAACTGGAATCCAAGAAGAAGAAGAAAGAATAAAACAGAAACAAAATCTGAAGAGACAATGGCCTAGAATGCTAAAATTCACTAAGGCATAAATTTAAGAAATTCTATAAACCACTATAAGAAACAAAAAAAACCCCCATATTTATGTACATTGATATGGTTTGGCTGTGTCCCCACCCAAATCTAATCTTGAATTGTAGTTCCCATAATCCCCATGTGTCATGGGAGGGACCTGGTGGGAGGTAATTGAATCACAGGAGTGGTTACCTCCATGCTGTTCTCATGACAGTGTGAGTTCTCATAAGATCTGATGGTTTTATAAGAGGTTTTCCCATCCCCCTTTGCTCTGCACTTCTCCTTTCTACTGCCATGTGAAGAAGGATGTGTTTGCTTCTCTTTCTGCCATGATTTTAAGTTTCCTGAGACCTCCCCAGCCATGCTGAACTGTGAGTCAATTAAACCTCTTTCCTTTGTAAATTATCCAGACTCAGGTATGTTTTATTAGCAGCATGAGAACAGACTAATACATACATCATAGTACAACTATTTGAAGCAAAACATACAAATATATTAAAAGCAGTCAAGAATAAAAAGAAATATTTCCTTCAGATTTAATAAGATTGAAAATCGATTTCTCAACAAGAAAAAAAAGGAAGTCAGAAGTCAATATAATGATACTTTCAACTCCCTAGTAAAATATAAATGCCAACCTAGTGAAAATACTCAGTAAAATGAAGACAAAATCAGGACATTTAAAAACAAACAAAAACTGAGGAAAGTATTTAATTAATACACCCAAACTAAAGAAATCACTAAAAGGGCATTTCTAGGCAAAAGGAAAATGATCCATGAGAAGCACAGAGATGCATGAAGGAATGAAGAATACAGAAAAGGTAAATATGTCAGTAAATCTCAATAAGATCAATAATAATATAATATTTTAGGAAAACATTTATGATCAATATACATAAGAAACTATACTTTAAAACAACAAGCATTTCCAGCAATAAAGAGGGCATTTATATATATTAAATATAATTAAAATTGTATTATATATATAAAATTAATCAAGGTGTGGATTCAGGAAGCTTGAACATATATATCATATTTAATAGCACCAAAAATGTGATGTTTCCAAAATAAAGCTAATGAGAGATGTATATTGTGCTTATAGAAAAACTTAATTGCTAAAAAGTCGTTCAAGAATTGAATAACCTGAAAAATGTACCATATTCAAGAATTGAATGACTTGATATCATACTCTTCCCCATATTAATCTATATAATCAAAGAGCTTTCCAGTCAAGACGTATCAAACCAAAGTAACAATTTTAGGTCTGTGGAAGGGATGTAAAAGCTGAGACTCCAGTGCATATTGAAGAAAAAAACTATGAACAGCCAATACAACCTGAAGAAGTAGAGCAAGGTGAGAAAATCTGACTCACCAGATAACAAAACTGATTATACCTTTAAATGATGGTATTTTTATATTGACACAAAAATGGACATATTGACCGTGGGATAGATATCCCAGAAATAAGCCTACACATTTGTGACAGAGTAAATATTAAAGATATCTGAGGTGGGGAAAAACAAATAATTTGATAAATGATATCTGGACATGTGGGTACACGTATGGGGAACAAACATAAAATTGGACCTCCACCTCATACCATCCACAAATATTGTTTCTGGATAAACTAAAGCAAATGTAAAAGGCAAAATTCTGAAAGTCAGTAAGGTATATTAATCAACAGAAGAAAACTAAGATTTCTTAAATGCAAAAGGAAGATTTCTTAGAGAAAGAAAGCAGAAAGGGGAATATTGACAAATTTGACAACTTAAGAATGTATCTCATCAGAAGACACCATATGATGAAAGGATGAGTCATAAACTGAGAGAAGCTCTTTGCAACACGTTAGTATCTAGAGTATATAAAGAACACCTACACATGAATAAGAGAATATAATAATGTATTTAAAAGCCGTAATTAAATAGCACTTAACACCCACTACCTCAAGTGTTAGAAAGAATGAAGAATAACTAAAATCATTTATTTAGTGTTGGTGGGAGAATATACTATTGAACAACAAAAAAAGAAAATTGCAAAGAAATACAATAATTACATTTATATAAAGTTAAAAAGAAAAAGAAAATGGAGCCACACATTATTTAGGGAATAAAACTATGTTGTAAAACCATAAAGGAAACAAGGTATAAAGTAATAAAAAAAAAGTATAAATCAAGTAGTGATTATCTCTGATGGACATATTGGGAAACTGAGAGAGAGTGGTAATGTTCTTTTTCTTAAACTTGGCTTAATGTGTCCATTTTCTTAATATCTGATATCTATTTTATAAATAACCCTTGGTGACTACTTAACAACGAATGAGGACAGTTTTCAAGAAGACTTTAAATATCCTCTCATGCTGACTCTAAGTAGCCATAACAGTTTGCTGATAATGCCCCAGAAATGGAGCATTGGCTCTGCAGCCTGGACAGAACATTTCATAACATTTGGAACTGAGCAACTTCTGGGAACCCCAGCCTTTTGTAACCTTATTTAACATTATATTGCACAAGGTTATAATTGTTTATCAAGTCCTTCAGATGGGTCTTGGAATACCCAATAATTAGGCATGAATTATCAGAGACTTTTGTTTTTAATGATAAAAATTCTCTCTGAATGAAGTAGATTCTAACAGTGCCCTCCAGGGCACACAAATATATGGGATATTAAAGCACTACCTTTTCACGACTGATATGTAAATTGAATTGTATGAGCTAAAAAGACTTCCTTTTAGCTAGTTTCTTAGCAATAGATATAACTTAATTTTTCAATTTTATGTTGTATTTAAACTCAGATGAAACAGATAAGTGATCTCTTCTGTATTAAAGTTTCTGCACGAGAAGTTGGGAGAAGGCTTTTTGTGAAAGTCAGGCAGAGTGAGTTCTTGATAAAGTGGTATGACTTCACACCTCTCTTGTACCCCAAAATGTTCTTCACAGCCTGCTGCTACTGAAATTATCATGCCATATTTCATATCTCTAGGAAAGATGGCAATCATCCCTTACAGTGAAAGAGTTTATAGCATCCTTTCCTGAAAGAACTTAGTCATAGGGTAAGTCAAGTGAGCAGAAGAGGACAGGCAGGGTGGTTCACACCTGTAATCCCAGAATTCTGGGAGGCCAAGGCAGGAGGATCTCTTGAGCTTAGGAGTTCGAGGACCAGCCTGGTCAACATACCAAGACCCTATCTCTACAAAAACATTTTTAAAAAAAAATTAGCTGAGGCATGGTAGTGTGCACCTATGATGTCAGCTACTAGGGAGGCTGAGGTGGGAGGACTGCTTGAGCCCAGGAGGTTCAGGGTACAGTGAGCTGTGATGTCACTGCACTCCAGACTGGGTGACAGAGCAAGGTCCTGTCTCAAAAATAAATAAAGAACTCAAAATTTAAAACTGAGCAGAAGAAAAAGGAAGAATTCTCTAGTCCAAAATCACCTGAATTCATGAAAAAGGGCAGCATGGAAGCTAGTTTGCCTGAGTAGTGAAGAAGCTGTGAGAGAGTGAAGAAAGAAGTGAGGAAAACTTTAATAACGCTTGTGTATTAGGCCGTTCTTGTGTTCCCATAAAGAAACGCCTGAGGCTGGGTAATTTACAAGAAAACAGGTGTAATTGGCTCATGGTTCTGCAGGCTGTACAGGGAGCATGGCACCGCATTTGCTTGGCTTCTAGGGAGGCCTCAGGAAGCTTCCAGTCATGGCAGAAGGTGATGGGGAGCAGGCATCTCACATCTCATAGCAAGGGCAAGAGAGAGCATGGGGGTGGGGCGGGGTGCCACACATGTCAAAAACCAGATCTTGCAAGAACTCGTGGTCACAAGAATGGCACCAAGCCATGAGGGATTTGCCCTCATAACCCAAACATCTCCCATCAGGCCCCACCTCCAACACTGGGGAATACATTTCAGGATGAGATTTGGGTGGAACAAATATCCAAACCATGTCAGCTTGGAAGACAAATTTCATCTCCATCACTATTTTACCACATTCCAATATAACACAAAGATCCTTATAAACTACACATTTCATGGAGGAAACAGCTACAAACCGGTGCTACAGTGAAGGGGGAGAGGAAAACTACTTTCGTCTTCAACAAAAACCCATGAAGTGACGCCCACAGCCAAGACTTTGATTAAAAGATGAGGAAAATGAGTTATGCTTTCTTAAATATTGTGTATCTAATTGACCTATGAATGAATGCTTTTTTTTCTTTTATGTCAACATGTCTCCCTGAAAAGCCTAGTCTTTGATCAACTTGCCCTGTTAAAATATTCCTAGAAAACAAGAAAGAAAAATCAGTCAATCTGAATATGTAATTGCTTACTTTTGTTTCTTCTTTCTTAATAATTGATTATGTGAAAGATGAAAGAAACAATGTGAAACTGACTCTAAACTCTAATGCCTAACATACAATCAGACACTATACAATGACTCTGTTTTGGCAACGTAGCCACCGAACACATGATTGACACTATGAAAGAACTAAATATTTTAATTTAATTTCACTTTGGAAATTAATACGGATCTTCATTATTAGAAAACATTTAAGTATGTTTGAAATAACGTAATTGTGTGAATATACTTTTCAACTTTTAAGTTTTGTAAAATATAAATACAGATTAAGTATTTCTGATGAAAATTTTGAATCCAAATTGAGATGTACTTTAGTATAAACTGGGTATCCAAGTCTTGGTACAAAAAAGCAGACGTGCAATATCTCATGAATCATTTTTAAGTTGATCACATGTTGAAATGACAATATTTTTAATAGAGTAAGTAAAATAACTTATTAAAATTCATTGCACTCATTCTTTTTTTACTTTTTGTATTGTGACGACAAGAAAAGTTTAAGTGACATTTGTGGCTGGCGTTATATTTCTGTTGGACAGTGCTGTCATAGAGAGCAAATTTGGAATTGAGTCATATTTAAGCCTGAGCCCCTTCTGTATAACCTATGTGATCATGAACAATTCACTTAACTTCTCTGTTCTTTTATATAAATTGAAGTAATAATGTTACATTTACCAGATTGTTTTAAGGCTTTAATTAAAATACCTTCCTTTAGAAAGCTTCAAAGTACTAGGAAGGTGCCAGCTATTTTTAAATGTTTTAGTTCTTAGTCCAGTGTACCTTTAAATGGTAAGCTAAATGAAGGCTTAGAAAGAACCATGCTTCTATTTAATCATTGTGAATGACAAGATTGGTTTTAAATTGAAAAACTGTATACCATGAAGTTTCCAGAATGATGAGGCTATTTTACAGCAAGGTCCAAAATGCTGATTTCTCAGGTAGAAGAAGACTGGTCCTTTAATATTTTTGGTAACCCTAGTGGTTGCCTTTAACAATCTAAAGCCATGGACTGCAATCCATGTACATTTACCTTATTAGTTAGTGAACTGGACAAAAAAATAAGCAAAGTAGGAGGCATTGAGATCTTGGGTTAACTGCCAAAGTGAATTAGCTCCTTTTTTCTTCTCAGATCAGGGAGATAAGAAAAACTGTATGTGCAAGAAATAAAATTAAATACTAACTTCATTCATTTCAACAGATTAACCTCACTAGAAGGGTGGGTTGATAAAATGTTTGCGTGGATTGGAAAAAATCTGAGACAAATTTACAAGGCTGTTCTAAATATTAAGGCAGAGCTGACTCCGAAAATAACTTGTTTTTGAGTAGCTTGCACTTTAACAGAAAACCTTGCTTTAAAAGCAAGATGAAAATAGCTTCCTAGCTTCATTTGAATCTTTTAATTTATGTAATAGTTATATTGTCTCGGCTAATCAGTGATATGCCAATTAATTATTTAAGTGGCCCTTTTTGCATTGCCAAACCCTAATCAACAACAACTACAACAAAACCTGGTAGAAAGACTTTATTTAAGTAGCTTCATAACTGAATATATTCTATAGAAAATCCTGGAGCCTTGTCAGACGTGTACACTGTAGACCGAAATTATTTATTAGGGAAAAGTAACTTGCCCTTTTGAACTTACACCCTAACCTATTAGGTGAGCTCCTTCTTTCTAGGAGTTGTTAACTCTTTTCTTATCAATTGTAAGGTTCACAGCCAAAAATTATTCTAGGGTGATGACCTTGTCTATTTTAACATATTTTTGAGTGATTTCAAGGTACAAGTAGATTTGAACTACAAGTTCTCAGAAAATAACTCCCTTGCTTTTTTCATAGTATTGAAGCATGATTCTTAAGGACTCACTTCTAGTTTCCTAGAACACCATAAACCCCTTGGGCAGCCAAAGGCTAATCCACTATAACTCTCTTCTCTGCCCTTTTTGCCATTCATTCCTGGGTGAACGGTAGAGGCATGTACTTTTTGCTTTATGCAGTTTCCTGTCTAGTCAGATTATTAATGTGATTTCTATGTTAAGCATAGTATAGAGATGCAGTGACTTTTGCATGCTAACACATTTTCAGAAGCAAGTAACAATGTAAGGAAAAGAAAAACACTCAAAATTAAAATGATAAATTAAAAGTTCACTTATAAAGTATCATTTAGATGCAAAAATACAAAACTTCTAGAGAGAGCTTTAAGCATTTTTACCAATTTTTTTAAAGTTTTAACAACGACCCTAAAAGTTACCATTTGTTGGGCAGCATATCAAGATATAAATCATCTTTGATTCTCACAATAATCCTGTAATGTAAGTACTATGATTACATCAACTTTACAGCTCTTCTGAGACTTAAAGAGATAAAGCACATTTAAAAACTCAGGCTGGGCCCGGTACAGTGGTTCATGCCTGTAATCCCAGCACTTTGGGAGGCCAAGGCAGGAAGATTGCTTGAGCCCAGGGGTTCAAGACCAGCCTGGGCAACCTAGTAAGACCCCATCTCTACAAAAAATATAAAAATTAGCTGGGCATAGTGGCACATGCCTGTAGTCCCAGCTACTCGGGAGGCTGAGTTGGGAGGATCACGTGAGCTGAGGAGGTCGAGGCTTCAGTGAGCCATAATTATGCCACTGCACCCAAGCCTGGGTGACAGAGCAAGACTCTGTCCAAAACAAAAACAAAAACAAAAACCTCAGGCTGGATGCGGTAGTGCATGCCTATAATCCCAGCACTTTGGGAGCCCAAGGTGGGAGGATCACTTGGGCCCAGGAGCTTCCCAGACTGGGAAAAGCAGCAAGACCCTGTCTCTGCAAAAAATAAAAAACTACCTGAGAGCAGTAGCGAATGCCAGTAGTCCCAGCTAGTTGGGAGGCTGAGATGAGAGGATCACTTGAGCCCAGGAGTTTGAAGTTGCAGTAAGCTACTATCATCACACCACTGCACTCCTACCTGGGCGACAGAGTGACACCCTTCTCTAAAAAATAAAATTAAATTAAAACTCACATGATTGGTCTATGAGAGGATCCATTCATCAATCACCCGTGTACCCAGGATGACAAAAACTCCATCTTTACATGAGCTTCTTCAATGTTAGACTTGGGGAAGGGAACATAGTGATCCTGCATTGGTTTTTCATGC
The DNA here is from genome assembly GCF_028885625.2 of Pongo pygmaeus. Lineage (NCBI taxonomy): Eukaryota > Metazoa > Chordata > Mammalia > Primates > Hominidae > Pongo > Pongo pygmaeus. The sequence continues at coordinate 102,845,341 of NC_072387.2, forward strand.
TTCCATCTTCAAATGATTTGCATAATTGTACAAATATTTTATTGATCAAAGCAAATTGCAAATCCAACTTCAGAAGAAGAGATAAAATGCAATCATTCTTTGTGCCCAGAATGAGAACTGGAACCGATGTGAATAGCACTAATGACCCCCACACATATCAAAGATATTCTGCTTGCGTGATTTTGTTCTGGTCTGGAGTTACGTAAACACAATTAGTGGTAAATACTTTACATTTAAGTTTCCTTGTAACTGTATTCTAGTTCCTATAATTTACTTAGAGTCACATTCTGTACTTTCATTGCAGGGATAAATGCCCTAAGAAAATACAGTCTATTAACTCAGAGTCTAATAACAAACGCTTATCTTGAAAATCCCTTTTTATTTTTCTCACTTGCTAGTTGAACCAGTGACTTGGAGATGCTTATAATGATTCATGTTATCTCACTTTTATTTCTAAATGTTCATTCCAAATAGATTATCCTTTATCACAAATGTTCTTCCTAAAGTGCCAGCTTCAGGTTAGCTATTTCATGCTTCACCTAAATCATAAATTTAATAAAAAAGGAAGAATTTCAGTTCCTCTCCTTAGTTTATTTACACCCTACTTCCACATACTAGCAGTAAGTTAAAAAAAATTTCTTTATTTTCTCTTCTTTGGAGTTATATGGCATCTTTCTTGAAATTACTGTATAAGGGGCATAGAAATTCCTGTGAGTTATATTTAGGGGTGGTCCTGACATGACAGTGACATGTAAATTCACATTAGTAGCTTCAGCTTCAGAAAATAGATGTTTCTATTTTCTATTTTCTAGTAAATTTCTAGAAAATTTCTATTTTATAGTAAATTTATTCACTTAATATTTTCCTGCTCTATAACATCAAAATACTTCCTAACCCACAATGTTTCTGTAGCATTGTAGAATCCCTGTCTCCACCTTCTTCCCATGATCAAACTGTAAAATATTTTAGGTGCCCTCTGTGATATTTTATGTTATTGAAACTAAGAGAATATGAACTAAACACTTATGCAATGACTACCATGATTATAGAATAAGTAATTCAGAAAATTAATATAAAAATTCTTTAAGGTTTAACTTTGTTCTTTTGTGTGGCAACACACTGAAAACAGCTTGAGTTAGTTACTTTATGTGGTGTCCGGCTGCAAGGAAAAACAATATTCAAAAGGGAAAATGGAGAGAAACGTGAAATAAAAACCCTAAAATAACCTCTTCTGAATATTATTGATTCAAAATTGTTTCTTAGCTTTTATACTGACTGTGTGAGATTTACTTTTTCTTGAGATAAAAAATATAATTTAGTCAGTCAAGGAATTTTTGTTTGCCAGTTATGTGCTACATGTAAAATTTTTCTACCCAGAAGAGATTTAAAAGGTAATGTGGTTATCATCAAATTTTAAAGATAAGGCTTTTATTTTCATCACAATTTAAAATGTAATAAATTATGTAATCACTAGTGTAAAAACTACTTGAGATGTGAAAAAATAAGTATGTTGATGTCATCTATGTTATACAGAAAGTTTTCCAGAATACAAGAATTGTGATAGTAACTTTTATTACTCTTCTTTGTCATCAGAAATGATGTCAATTTAACGGTGATTTTATTTTTCTTAACTATTCATAATAAAAAACTATCTGTACTGGGACAAAATTTTAACAAAAAATATAAGCTTATAATAACCAATATGTGAATGCACTGAAGTTTTACAAATTTTATTACTTTGATTACATTCTAACATTTATCATGATGTATAATAGTATATTGATTTAAAATAATAAAGTGGTCTACATTAAACCAAGTCTTCAATGCTACAATAATTGTCACACCTCTCTTCATGTTTATCTATTTTTCTTTTGTCCTTTCTTAGCTGAAAAGCCTGGGTGCAATACGGTCCCTCTAGAGATCTTTTTGTGAAGCTTAGAGAACATCCATGACATTTCATGAAGACACATGAGTAAAAATGACTAAAGAGGCTAGTTCTACACAATGACAACAAATCATTTGGGGACTAGAACCTGTAGCATTACCTTAAAAAAAATAAAAACTGTGTATGATCAACAAAATATTTCCAAAAAGTATTTCTTTTAATATGCCCTATTTTTTTCTCTTGGGTAAAGTGTTGTTAAAAACAATAAGCACTGCTACTATACAACAGTATCCATTCATTACCATGCGGGAAGCAGTGTACTAAAAGTTAGACTTCCACATTATCTCACTTAGACATTACATCAAGCCTGAAAGGTAGGTATTTCTGCAAAAATTTAAGCTATGACAAAACTAGAATCAGAAAAGTAAAGAAACTTGCCCAAGCTTAAACTTACCAAGGCTGTAAGCAATTATAATATTTTATTTACTATGAGTAGATTAACCAAGCAAAATTTTTTCTACATAGCTTTGAGTATTCCTGAAACCTAGATGATTTTATTTTTCTCACTAACTTGTTTTTTTTCCAAAACATGTTTATTTTTATCTTTGTCCAGTAATAAAATCATAATTTACAAGACTGATGACAGAAAGATCATACGAAGTTTTAGGAAAATTTCTTAACATTGCAGACGGGATCATATATTGAGCCTTTCAAAGCTGAACAGGATTCTACTTTTGTCACCCACGATTTCCTATAGTTCAAAGGATTTACTGATAATTCAAAGATAATTGTTCAAATGCCTAGTCAGTATCACAGCATTCACATTAGTTTCCTCATGAACTATTTAAGTCATGGATGCCTCAGGTACCCAAGGTTTTTAGTAGTTACTCACTTGAGAGCAAGCTTCCAAGACTATCAGGCAAATTGTTAGTTCTGTCCATGTCATTGGATCAGAATCCTTGAACCCTAGGAAAACTTGCTACATTCTATATACTTTAAAATGAAAAACAATGCCCATTTGGAACTTGAATAATTCATTTTGACAGTTTGACCAGATAAATTGTAGAGGAAAAACTGTCATGTATTTCACAAGCAAACTTCGGTATAATTAGGAAATTGGTTTTGTATTTTTAGTTAAGTACTTATATAATTATAAGAGAAGCTCAAGTTTTTACTCAAGGAATTTAGAGTTAAATGATTTCTAGAGAACATATGCAATGAAAAGTTAATGTTTTAAAAATAGCAAAGGTATTATCATTATGGTTTATTCCTTTTCTTTGGCATTCTTGAATATCCTAAGCATAGATAAGTGATAAATAAATAGATACATAGGAACATAGATGAACAAATGTATTTGTTGGCTGTTGGCAAGTGAGATATTTATATAATTTCTTAAAGTTCTACCTTATATGTCTGAATTACATTGATTAAATCAACTTGAGTTTCATAGGGGACCAAGAATACTTAGATCATTCAATTCATCATGGTTAATTAAGGTATCTACCAAAGTCCAGGTGTAATATTAAACTCCATGTCTTTATTTAGAGAACTCAAAATAAAATGCTCATCAGGAAATCTAATAAAAATAAAAACAAAGTCTTGCTTTCTGTAGGAAAAAAGATGGAGGCCAGAACTTTTTGAGATTTCACAAAAAATCAATAAATAACTGAATTATCTGCAGTAAATATTTGTATATAAAATAGATTGGGAAATAAAAATATCATTTTAATTAGGATGTTAATCTATTAGTTTCAGATGTCCCTGAGAGGTAGAAAACAATCAATCTAGCTAGCTAACTAGACAGGTAGGTAGATGGTAGATAGATATAGATAGATAGACAAGATGATAGATAGATAGATAGATAGATAGATAGATAGATAGATAGATAGATAATATAGATAGGAAAATAATCATTGTGAAAATTCCCAGATGAACACATTAAAAGTAATTTTCAAGACATAGAAATGGTGAAAGTAGATGCAAAATTTAACTTACAGTATTTTTTAATCACTCAGCCCAAAATGTCATAACTTGTTGTATTGACAGACTAATACTAGTTAATATCTTCTTGACTTATTAGAAAATTGGATGTTAAAAATCCCAGAAGAAAAGACATGGCACAACCACAGGTCTCCTCTGGAACTGATCTCTATCTTAAACCACCGATCTCTACCTTAAACCGACTAAGACTAGCTCCACCAAAAAACAAAGTAGACGTTGGAATGAGTCAATAAGCTGACATAGTAGTAGAACAAACATAAAGTTGGGACTTTCTAAAAGGGATGCTTATTGAGTTACTTGTTTTTTTTTTTTATTTTCAAAATAAGATTTTATAAAATGATATAAGAGAATAGGAAAATCTCAACTGCAGTTTATCAATTATTGTCTATGATCCTTGGGTTTTCCCTAGGTATATTATTTCATCATATTTATGCCATTCAATATCCAGTGTAATTCTATACATTGAGTATTTTTGTGTCCCTTTTAGTGTTTAAAAAGGGATACTCAAAGAGTTTTTTATGTAAGTGTATTTCAAACTTGTGGGCATTTAAGAACTAAGGTGAGTATGTGATAAAAATCCAGATTCCAGGTCTCTTCTCTAAAGTCTCTAATTCAGTAGGTCTGGGGTGGAGATTGGCACTCTATATTTTAAGCCAGCCTCCATAGTGATTCTTTTACAAGCAGCCACTTTGGGGAATACTGATTTCCACCACAAGCTGCCTTGTGAAAGAGTTGAGCAGATCCTGAGTTTAAAAGACAGTCAAGATAAACGGAAAGAAAACAACTGTGTATATTTGTCTGTTTTAGAAGAAAAAATTATTCTTTTATCAATGAAAGAACAGAAACCACAGTTTTTGTTTAATTGCATGTGAATATAGGACAACTTTACTGTAAGCTTCTGTTAACATGGCAACAGTAGCAATTCAGACATGACCAATTCATTCATAATTTTTGACTAGCTAGCATAAACACAATATATGTGAAGCCAAAATAAGCGTTCAATATAGCAACAAGTTGAATCAGAAGATACAAAAGGAGTTACAGAAATCATTGCTCCAGGCCAGGCATAGTTGCTCAAGCCTGTAATTCCTAGCATTTTGGGAGACCCAGGGAGGCTAATCCCTTGTGCCCAGGAATTCAAGACCAACCTCCTGGGAATACGGCAAAAGCCTGTCTCTTAAAAAATAAAACAAAACAAAACAAAAATTAGCCAGGTATGGTGGTGTGCACCTGTAGTCCCAGCTACTTGGCAGGCTGGGGTAAGAGGTTTGCTTGAGCCTGAGGAGGTCAAGGCTGCAGGGCGGGCAAGGCTGCAGTGAGCCATGATCATGCCACTGTACTTTAGCCTGGGTCAAAGAGCAAGACCCTGTCAAAAAAAAAAAAAAAAAAAATTGTTGCTCCCTTCTAGGGGCTTAGAACAATCTAATAGAATAAAACATATATACACATTAGGTAAAACTTCAGGTAAACGTAAAGTTTTTATGCAGTGTGTTAATGTGTGACTAGACTAGTTACATAATTTCCAAAACAACTGGAGTAGTGTGGACAGGAGCTGTGATGGTAGGGCCTCCTACAGATGTGGTACTGACCTAGACTTTGAAACAGGCAGGTATGCATGCTGCAGGGGAAGAAGATCATACAGGACTACAAAAGAGCCTGACGCCCAGTGACTGGAGGGGAGATCGGCCTGCTTGGAATGAGAATCTATTTAAGTAGTATAGAAAGTCTAAACAGCTTTGGTCTTAACTAGAGAGGAGAACTATGCAGGGTTTTCTTGACGTTGCATATCGTCTTAGACTGTCTACTCATTCATTCATTCACTTAAGCAAGCAATAGTCCTTTTACAGACAAAGTTTTGATATTAAGCATTTTGTGCAAGCTCTTAGAAAGCATAATTATCTTCTTTAAATTTTATCTGTACTCAGATTTACTCCTTGAATCTGTGTCCCCTTTACTCCTTGAATCTTCTTTACTCCTTGAAACAGTTTGAATCATCTGTGTCTCCACCCAAATCTCATATTGAAATGTGAGGTGGGGCCTGCTGGGAGGTGATTGGATCATGGGGACGTATTTCTCATGGATATTTTAGCACCATCCCCCCTGATAATGAGAAGAGTTTCTAGCTGGGCTTCCTGGGTCGAGTAGGGGCTCAGAAAGCTGTGAAACTCACTCCTTTCCTGCATCAGGATTTACTTTGGTCCCGGATGAATAATATTGAAGATATATGCTTAAAATATTCCCAACATCAGAATCTGCGCATGTATTTTCTCCCCCAAGAAAGCTATAAACAGTGAAAATTTTGCTGTAAGCTTCCCTGTGTCCTCTCTCCCTTGCCCCCTCCTGAAACTAAAAAGAATGTTAAAAGCCCGTTTTTCTGTGACCAGCAGACCTTATCTATGCTCCCAGTTCCAATCCCTTGTAAACACAATTTGTAAAATCCTGTGGTCTCGTTTCCCATGCTGCCGCAAGGTTATATAAAGTAGATAAAACTTAAGTTACAATTCCAGTTCTCCTCAAGACCTGAGACATATTAATTGTCTTTGTCTCTCGCTCTGGTAACATCTTCCCACTGCAGGTATTTCCCACCTTAAAGAGTTTAAAAGGTGATCAAAAAAATCTAACACTGTCTACCCGCTCGGGACCCCTTCCACGCTGTGGAAGCTTTGTACTGCCCCTCTGCTCGATAAAGCCTACAGCTTTTTTTTTCTCTCGGTCAGATCCGTGTCTCTCTCTCACCGCGGGCTGCCGCCACACCAAATCTTTGGCATGGCTAAGGCAAGAACCTTTAGCGATATAATACTGTCCTCATGATAATGAACGAGTTCTTGTGAGATCTGGTAGTTTAAAAGCGTGCAGCATCTCCCCACCCACTCCCTTCTTTCTGCTTTCACAATGTGATATGCCTGCCCCCTCCTTTGCCTTCTGCTATGATTGGAAGCTTCCTGAGGCCTTCAGGCATCTTTTCTTTATAATTTACCCAGTCGTAGGTATTTCTTTTCATTTATTTTTCTTTTTTTTTTTTTTTTTTTTTGAGACAGAGTCTCACTCTGTCGCCCAGGCTGGAGTGCAGTGGCGCACTCTCGGCTCACTGCAATCTCCGCCTCATGAGTTCAAATGATTCTCCTGCCTCAGCCTCCTGAGTAGCTGGCGTTTCAGGCACCCGCTACCACGCCTGGCTAATTTTTGGCTTTTTAGTAGATATGAGGTTTCACCTTGTTGGCAAGGCTGATCTCAAACTCCTGGCCTCAGGTGATCCACCCATCTCAGCCTCCCAGGCGTGAGCCACCACACCCAGCAGGTATTTCCTTATAGCAATGCAAGAACAGATTAATGCACTCCTTCCCCCATGAAGACAATTGGGTAGTTATTTTTTGAACAAAATTATTCAAAGCATTCTCATCTTCTCATTGTAGCTTATCTACTACATTACGATTTCAAATTCAAAATTTAAAATAAATGACTATAAGATACCTATTTGTAAAATTTAGAAGTGTGGAAAAATGTAATTTTATTGATATCTGTCCTTTTATTTTAAAAAAGAGAATGAAATAATTTCTTTAATCACCAGTAGAGCCATATTTAGCAGATAAATGCCTGGAATGATCTGACTCAGACTTATGTCTCCATCATCTCCTTCACTGAGATTGTATGAAAAAATCTCTCGTTTCCCTCCATGAAGCATGAATGGGCTCTTCAGTCTAGTTTTCTTGTTCTCATTACACTCATCTTCAGCTTAATTTCCAATGGTTTTGTTTCTTTTTTTAAGCCCACGCAGTTAAAAATCATTAGTTTCAGTTGCAATACAATTTTAGGCAAGGGCTGATGATATCTGCACTGTAATGGATACCCTCTAAGATCAGCACTTTATATCTATCCCTAACAGGAAATTTTTTATCAGCAGCATTACTATCAGACTTAAGAGGATCAAAGCATATAAGAGCTATTATCAGATAGATGCTACCTTATCCTTTACAGAAAAAACTGCCACTGTAAGTGGTAAATAATCTTTTTCATCACTCTTTCTGGGCACTTGTTTTTATCACCCCCTTAGACTGAGATTATAGGCATGACTCTAGTGCCAGTCTCGAAACAATCTTCTCTCATAGTCCCTCCATATACTACTCCCTACATTGTACATCATAACTATGGCCAATATAATTTACTCAAGAGCAAAATAAGAACAGAGAGATCAGAACTCTATTTATGATGTCAGATAGTGCGGGAGAGACCTTAGCTCCACCCGTCATGTCTCCCAGTTCCTCTGATTTCAGCCTCAGCTGATGGACAGTGCCACACAAGTTCTGATTGACAGTTACTCACCTCAAGCATACTCCATACATCTTTCTACTTTCTGCCAAGAACATTCTCCAACATTATGAAGTCCATGTGCCCTATATGCAAGTAAAGCCAGAAGTAAAGTTCCTATTGGGAAACAGAAGCCAGTGAGTAAATGCCCCTGCCTCCTGACCTCAGGGTGATAATTTTGGAAATTCTAGTAGACATTCTGTCACTTCTCGACAGGACCTAGTAGAATCAAGTGAATGCTGTGCACAGGCACAAACTCAATAATACATCTCCCTGTTAGCTGTTTTTTCCATCCCTGTCTCACCTCGGCCACCCTTTCACCCCTACTTTCACATCAACTCCAATGTAAACTACTCACACCTAGGCCTTTGTCTCAAGGGAACGCAAACTAAGACAGGTTACTTTGATAACAACTTGCTATTCCTTTAGAACAGGGATCAGCAATTTTTTTCTCTAAAGGGGCAGATTGCAAATGTTTGTGTTTCATACGGTCTTTGTGGCCGCTACTCAATTAGGTGTTGTTATGGCTGTTAGGGTGAAAACAGCCATAAACAAAGCACAATGAATGCGTGTGACTGTGTTCTAATTAAAATATATTTATGAAAACTCGTGGTGGACCGCATGCTGTCTGTGGGCCATAGATTGCTAATCTCTATGAAACTTATTTCTGTAATGCATTAGAATATGCTTAGTTTCCCCTGGGCTTCAGTATCCTAGTGATAATAATTGGTGAAACTAACAATTGCATTTTATTAAAATGATTACATATGAGGCATTATTTCTAGCAGGTGTTTTACATATATTATCATGTTTGACTCCACGTTTTTATATTATTTATGCAGAAACTGAAGCTTGGAAATGTGTGCTTATCATTCATGTTGTTCACCAAAGAGCTGCTGTTTTATGTGGACTTACGTCTTCATCGTCTCCTTCACTGAGGTTGTATGAAAAAAATCTCTGTTTCCCTCCATGAAGCATGAATGGGCTCTTCAATCTTAAACAATCTGTCCATCAGCTGAGGCTGAAATCAGAGGAATTGGGAGACATGATGCATGGAGCTAAGGTCTCTCCTGCACTATCTGACATTATAAATAGATCTCTGTTCTCTCTGTTCTTATTTTGCTCTTGAGTAAATTCTATTGGCAATAGTTATGATACACAATGTGAGAAGTAGGATATTGAAGCGATGAAAAAAGATAGTTTCAATTGTTTTTTAGCCTCATTACACTCATCTCCAGCTTAATTTCCAATGGTTTTATTTCCTTTTAAAAGTCCTTGCAGTTAAAAATCATTAGTTTCAGTTGCAATACAAATTTAGGCAAGGGCTGATGATATTTGCACTGTAATGGATACCCTCTAAGATCAGCACTTCTAAGTACATAATTATGTACTTGCCTTCTAAGTACATAATCAAACTGTACTGCCTCTCTCTGGTGGGGTGAGGCCACCTAATAACTTCTAGGCAATGTGTTATGAGCTTTAATTGATACCAAATGATGCTCCAGAACTCTTTTCTTTTGTTCCATTGTTGACAAATTCCAGATAGTGGGTTTCAGATTGAGGCAAACAGAAGGCAGCAAATGCCAGTGGCAAGTAATCTGAGAGAAAAATACATCTGATATTTGGAAATTATTTTTTACCAGTGAATAACTTAGCCATCCTGACAAATATGAAAGCTAAATAACTTGACCATTAACATAGCTAATAAGTGGCATAGATCAAATTTGAATACAGATCTTCAAACCCCAATGTCTGACCTCTTTCCACTGTACCTGCCTTACTATATGTTAGTCTTTTCTGCGTATTAAAAACAGAAAAAAACAACAATATTTTACGGTAAATTCTCCCTGTCAAGGGATGCCACTGTCTGAAGGGCCAAAGGTCTCCTGTCTTAACTGTGTTGAAAACCCAAGAAATAGGGATAATCTGGAAAAGGTGAGCAAAAAAGAACACTGGTTCTTGAAAAATTGTCAAGCACATAGTATTTATATTCGCTGGCCTCCCATCTTTTTCCTACTCTAAGCCACAGTTTCTATCATAGAAAGACTCTGGGACATCTGTCAAGGCATAGTGATTTACTCTTCTCTGGTAATTACCTCCCATTTCTCTAAAATGGGAATGAGAACTCCCCATTAGTTAAAAATAATAATAATAATAAAAATAACTGGTCTCAATAACCATCATGAAAATAATTTGTTAAAATAATCCAGTCTTAAGTATCCTACAGGAAGACCATTAATAATAAATACATTTCTGATGGTAGAATCTGAATATAGGCCAGGATAGTTTTGTCAGCTACCTCTCCAGTTCTTTTCTAATTATTCCCACCTTCTCTCTCAAATCAGAACAGCTCAAGCACAGAATATATATGACTCAACCCCAGGATCAGAAAATAGATATTTCCTTAACGCAAACAGAAATCAATGAGTAAAATATTTGAACTGTATTATCATAACTAATCTATTAGTTAGGACAAAAGAGGATAATTAATTTAGTGTCTTTGTTTTTAAAATACGGTCACTTTTCTTAGGTTTATTTTTGTAAAAATGTATGCCAGTCACAAAATATTCTTGCTTCTCTCAAAATGATAAAGATAATTTATTCAAATTAAACAAATATCTCACTTTTTTCTCATAGAGGGCAGTAAATTGTACTCTATAGTAATGTCAGTAGCGAGTAACATGATTCTACAAATCTGTAGACTGGTTGACTTTGCATTATTTGCTATATAGATAGAACATAAAATGTTAGTTTTAAAAAGAAAAAAAGATGAACAGCTATTTAAGAAATAAATCATTTACTCTTTAAACCCATAAACAGAAAGTAAATATAATATGTGGTTTGCACCAAAACTTCCTTAAATTCAGGTGGCTAAACTGAATTAATATTCTATGTTGCCTAGGAGTTGCAGCTGACTGCCTCAGAAAATATATGGACATATAGTGATATATCTCCTGGGCTGTTATGTAAAATAAAATTGAATATATCAGACATTGTTGATTGCCTAAATATTTACAGCTTGAGAAATTTTAAGATCAATAACTTTTTTCAAAAACGTTGAGGTTTGAAATGAATTTATTTTAAAATAATTAGAATTAGGAGGCCAATCATGATTTGCATTATCTAGTCCTGTATTGAATCGTATCATTTTTGTTGTCATATGCTTTTTTGTCCTATTTTTAAAATTTAGTCTACCTAACATTTGCAAAATATTTTTAAATAGAAGTTTTTCTGAAGAGATTTCATGCACATAATAAATGTCTGCATTAACATATGTGTTCATTACAAGAATATTTTTTCATATTGTAAAAATCTGTGAGTATCTAAGTTTTTACTTAAATCTTGGAACATTCATGACAAGACATATGTTGATTGTTTAACGTTAAATGTTCAGCAGGAATTAATTTTATAGTATTACAAATGGTTAAAAATGACACATTATACTACAAAACTAGAATTTCTGATTTATAAACTCATTTTTATATTCACAATTTAGAGAAAATTGTGGACACATTAAACTGCTTACATAAGCTTTTACGGAAGTAACTAAAAAATGAAATGCAAATTTTGCAGCGCCATTTGGCTGGCTAATTTATCTAAAATACGATAACTGTAAAACCAGGTAGAAGGTCATAATTATAATTTTTTTCTCAGTGAAATCTGTGATAGATCTCTCCACATTTAAAGAATTCAGCACTTTTGTCCATTCTTACAAGGTTAAAAAGAAAATATCCAAGAAACACAAACTACAATTGCAATTTCTTAATAAGACTGTATGTAGGACACATGTATGTTAATGTGTTATATAATGTTAAGGAAGAGCGAGAATAATTCCTTTTTTGTTCTAAACATCCAGAAGAGTAGTCCTATTAATTCAAGGTCTCTTACCCTTCCAAAGGAAATCATCTAAAATTTTATGTGACCATTTAAATGATTGCTTCGGGAAATTTATATGGTAGTCATGGGAACAAGTAAAGAAGTCAAGGCAACGTTGATCATTTTAATGGTGTGCAAGTGATCCATCCAATTTGTAAATACCTTAGACCGCTCTCCAGGCCATGAATGATCAGAAAAGGCATTTATGCAAAATTAATGAAGTAAAATATATGCTCATTAATAGCTAGAGTCTTCTAAGGTTTTTTAATTGGTCAGGTTCATTGTAATACTCCATCCAAGCTTTTAAAAGAAAAAAACACCTTAGCTGGGTTAGTGCACACTTTTGAAGAAAACATATTTTCTTTTTGATAATTCAAAACTAATTATTTTGCGATTTTCTTTTTAAAAATACTGACTATTTCTATTAATAGCACTTCTTTACAAAATATACCTCCCTGGTTCTATCAACATTTGTCTGCTTAGAACAAGTAATGATATAAGTATGGTGTTCCTATATCTTGGCAGCCCCCTCTTAGAGATTAACTGCATAAAGTACAAACAGGGCAAACTGGACCTAGACCCATTATTTTGACCCCCCTCTCTCCAAACCTGGCACTTGGATGAGACAGGTAAGAGGAGAACTAAGTTGTGAATGCTGGAAAGAATCCCATGCTACAGACAAAATGTACTGATGGCATCTGGGTGATAAATAAATATCACAAACACCCAGCACTTTGGGAGGCTGAGGTGGGAGGATCTCTTAAGGCCAGGAGTTTAAGACCAGCCTGGGCAAAATAGCAAGACTGTGTTTCTACACACACAAAAAAATAAATAAATAAATAAAAGAAAAAAATTAAGCAAACAAACAAAAACGAGCTAGGCGTGATGACATGGACCTATAACCCTAGCTACTTGGGAGGCTAACATAGGAGGATCACTTGAGCCCAGGAGTTCAAGGTTATAGTTCAAGTAAGATATAAGTGTGCCACTGCACTCCAGCCTGGGCAACAGAGCGAGATCCTGTCTCTAATAAATAAACAAATAAATAAATAAAATGAACAGTGATAGTTCATGAAAACAGTCTGTCAGAGGTGGTCTGACATGCACCACATCTCAGAGTTTCTGAAAACGTGACGAAGAAGAGCTCGATCTCTTCAGAAACCAAGGCCAACAAGCAGGAGAAATCAAGGAAGTCTGAGAGCAAGTAACTCATCCTGAATTTCAACACAGAGACTAATCACAGAGACAAAACAGAGACTCATCTCTGACGGGATAATGGAATTGCGTTATGGAGGGAACAATGGATTAGATAGATTAAAATGCAGGAAGACAGGGTAGAGGGAACAAAGTAAAACCCTAGGTACTAGAAATGAGATACTAGATTGAGAAGTTTGGTCTTTTTACTAAATAGTTGATTGGTAATTCGTGATTAATTTATGATGACTATGGTAAAAATCTAGGAAGGACATGATATAGTAACATTTTCTTTGGAACTGAGACAACCTTGATCCCAAAACTACAGGTCAAATTGCCTGTGCCCCGGGAAGAGGAGCCTACAGAGAGGACAGGTAGGCAATGTCAGTGGCTGACTTGTAAAAGCTTCAATGTGGCTGCTTTATATTTTACTCCAGCTAAAACCCAAACCTATTTCCTCATATGTGCCATGAAGAGCACTCGTTCCACTCTGGTTTATAGGGAAGATTAAATGGACTTGTGTAATTAAAGTTCCTGGCCCAGAGTAGAGACACAGTAAATGCTAATACCACTCTCATTGTTATGGTCATGATCTGGATTTTCCAGACTGGTTTCACATCAAAAGTTCTAAAGTCAGGTTTCTCTCTATACTCTTTTCTACTCAATTCCCACCCCAGGCAATCAAGAATTACTTTTTAGTGGAAACAAGAAGTAACAACAACTACCTCTATAAAAAAACACAAAAGCATGGGCCTGGTGTGGTGGCTTCTACTTGTAATCCCAGTACTTTGGGAGGTTGAGGTGGGAGGACGGCTTCAGAAAAGGAGCTCAAGACTAGCCTAGGCCGGAAAGCAAGACCCCATCTCAACAAATATATATATGTATTTGTATGTGTGTGGTTATTGAAAAAACACTTATGTATCCTTTGGAGACATACTGAGGCACAAAGCACTTTGAATCCTGTACACTTTGTTTCTGTCCTTTACAATTCCCGTTACAGGCTGACCCAGGGAAAGCTGAGGGGTGGAGAGATCTCATAATGCGGAACACTCATTGGCTGTGTTGCAGCTCTTCCTCATCCCCTTCCTAGAAAGAGGTGACCATTGTGGAAGCATGCCAATGACCTCCAGATCTCTGTGGCCAGGTTAGTCATGGATTTAGCAGTACTGAGCTATTTTGATGGCGTAGTTAGCAATAGGCCAAAACCAGAGGATGTGGGCTCCTGTGGTTTGCAGCAAGAGCCTCTGGGAATCTGTTGGAAAAAAGCTGAGTGTTGGGAAGAAAGGTGAGGCAGGGTTTGCATAATGTCCTCTGGAATGTGTCTAGACTTGCTGGCTCCTTGCTTCTAGCCCTCCTAGGCTCCTACATCGATTGTATTCCCATTATCTCAAGTAGCAGAACATGTTCCATATAAATGCTAAACCATCACAGCTGTAGATCATGTGCCTGTCATTTTGACCCCCACATTCTCACCACCTGTTTCTCTGTTGGATTACCAATAAATAATGTGGGCTCCCAGAGCTCAGGGCCTTCGCAGCCTCCACAATCGTGATGGCCTCCTGGTCCCACTTTAGTTCTCCAACTGTCTTTTTCTCAATCCTTTGATTCTGCTGGACTTTGTTACCCCCACGACCTGGTGTTGGATCTGATCACCCCAACATTCCTGGCTGCCTGATGTGGGGCAACAAAGACCCCGGTGAAGGAACGCTAGAGCGTGTGAAAGTGGAGGATGCATTGTCAAAGGACACCCGAGGACGTCTAAAAGAAACTCAGCAGGAAAGCTGAGCACTCGGAAGAACCAGGGTAACAATGAGACAAAGTGAAAGCAGACTTTCCGCTTATTTAAATTTCTTAAGGCATTTATTACAAAGAGAGGGAGTGAAAGTTAGTACTCAGAATTTGTTATCACTCACTCTTTAGTGCAGTAAAGCAGTTTTCCCCATGGTTCCCAGAACAAGGGACTATGGAGTTGGATGCATGTGAGAGAATTAGAAGAGGTTTTTAAAAAAGTGTATAAAGATGGAGCAAAAATTCCAGTCTGTTTGTTCACTGTGGGCACTAATAAAACAGCTCTTGAGCCATTTCAAACAGATGATGAGGCAGATTCAGATGAGGAAGAGGAGGACGAGTGTAAAAATCTAACTTCAGATTCTGAATGTGAGGAACAGGAAACGGAGGAAATTTAAAGAAACGATATGTTTTACTAGCCCATCGGCTCCACCTGCTGAATTAAGTGAAAGGCCACCTCCTCTCTCCCCTTAATGGGCGAGAAGATGAATTAGCTACAAAACTTACTGCTCCTGTAGTTGCAACATTAAAACCTGGAGCAATTGGTAGTGCTACACAAAATTCTATTCAAAAGGCTAGAGCCGAGGGAGACCTTGAAGCATGGTAATTCCCCGTAACTATAAGATGCTCTTTTAAGATGCTCTGCTCCCCAATTTCTATCCAGCTTACCCCCACTGCAATACAATCTTCAAGCCTTGGCTCCTTGGTCAGGGCCTTAGAACTGATAACCTAGTACTTTAACAGCTGGAACTGGGTCTACAACAACATAATAGATCAGGATGAAAACAAATCCAGTAAATTAAAGGGAGGCACATATTCCTATAGTGGCAAATGGGGGCAACGAACAAACGTCCTTCCGCTTTGTTTCCAAAACCCATCTACAAAGGAGAAAGAGATATATACAAGTAAAGAAAAAACAGTGTACCCTATTCCTTTAAAAGCCAGGGTAAATTTAAAACCTATAATTGATAATTGGAGGTCTTCTCCATGACCCTATAACACTCCAATACTACCTTGTTGTCAGTGTAAACAAGGGCGTAGCCTGAAAGCACTGAGACCACTGACAGCCAGTAGCCTTCCTATCAAAAACCCTTAACCCAGGGATGGCTCAAATGCATTCCATCGGTAGCGGCAACTGCTTTGCTAACAGAAGAAAGTAGAAAAATAACCTCCACAGGAAACCTCATTGTGAGCACACCTCACCAGTTAAGAGCTATCCTAAGTAAAAAAAGCAAAAAGGTAGCTTATAAACTCAAAGTATGGGGCTATTCTGTTAGAAAAAGGTGATTTAACATTAACCACTGAAAATTCCCTTAACCCAGCAGGTTTCTTAGTGAAGGATTTAAATCTTAATTACCATACAAAGGTCCAACCAGACCTAGGAGAAACTCCCTTCAGGATAGATGGTTCCTCCTGGGTGACTGAGGGGAAAAAAAACCACACACACACAGACACAATGGGTATTCAGTAATTGATAGGGAAACTCTTGTAGAAGCAGAGTTAGGAAAATTGCCTAATAATTGATCTGCTCAAACGTGCGAGCTATTTGCACTCAGCTAAGCCTTAAAGTACTAAAATCAAAAAACTCTATCTCAATCCTGACTCAAAAGGTTACCTACACCCTCTCTGAAACAAATTTGCATAAGAACTGTTTATGGGAGTGCATCTTGAAGGGGCAGCTGGGTTGCTGTGAAATACTCAGGAACCCAGCCCAGCTCTAGGACTCACCCCTGAGCACAAAGGCAATGTTGGGCATGCTGGTAAAGGACCACTAGAATCCAGCAGCCCGGACCCCTTTCTTTGTGGTCAAGAAAGGTGGGAAAACAGGTGCAGGACTTCTACATCGGTGAGCGTAACTAACCCGATAAGCAGAGGTCCATGGGTGGTTATGCACCCTGGAAAGGAATAAGCATTAGGACCATAGAGGACGCTCTAGGACTAATGCTCATAGGAAAATGACCAGGGGTACTGGCATCCCTATTTTCTTTTTTTCAAATGGGAAATGATACCCCCCAAGGCAAAAACGCCCTTAAGATGTACTCTGGAGAATTCGACCCAGTCAGAGTGTGTGTACCTTTTTCTCTCTCAGACTTGAAGCAAATTAAAATAGACCTAGGTAAATTCTCAGATAACCCTGATGGCTATATATGGATGTTTTACAAGGGTTAAGACAATCCTTTGATCTGACATGGAGAGATATAATGTTACTGCTAAATCAGACACTAACCCCAAATGAGAGAAGTGCCACTATAACTGCAGCCCGAGAGTTTGGTGATCCCTGGTGTCTCAGTCAAGTCAATGATAGGATGACAACAGAGCAAAGAGAACGATTCCCCACAGGCCAGCAGGCAGTTCCCAGTATAGACCCTCACTGGGACACAGAGTCAGAACATGGAGATGGGTGCCACAGACATTTGCTAACTGGCATGCTAGAAGGACTAAGGAAAACTAAGAAGAAGCCTATGAATTATTCAACGATGTCCAGTATAACACAGGGAAAGGAAGAAAATACTACTGCCTTTCTGGAGAGACTAAGGCAGGCATTGAGGAAGCATAACTCTCTGTCACCTGACTCTATTGAAGGCCAACTAATCTTAAAGGATAAGTTTATCACTCTGTCAGCTGCAGACATTAGAAAAAACTTCAGAAGTCCGCCTTAGGCCAGGAACAAAACTTAAAAACCCTATTGAACTTGGCAACCTCAGTTTTTTATAACAAAGATTAGGAGGAGCAGGCGGAATGGGACAAACGGGATTAAAAAAAAAAAGTCCACTGCTTTAGTCATGGCCCTCAGGCAAGCGGACTTTGGAGGCTCTGGAAACGGGAAAGCCTGGGCAAATTGAATGCTTAATAGGGCTTGCTTCCAGTAAGGTCTACAAGGACAATTTAAAAAAGATTGTCCGAATAGAAATAAGCCGCCCCCTCATCCATGCCCCTTATGTCAAGGGAATCACTGGAAGGCCTAGTGCTCCAGGGGACGAAGGTCCTCTGAGTCAGAAGCTGATCCAGCAGCAGGACTGAGAGTGCCCAGGGCAAGCGCCAGCCCATGTCATCACCCTCACAGAGCCCCAGGTATGCTTGACAATTGAGGGCCAGGAGGTTATCTGTCTCCTGGACACTGGCATGGGCTTCTCAGTCTTATTCTGCAGTCCCGGGCAACTGTCTTCCAGATGTGTCACTATCCGAGGGGTCCTAGGACAGGCAGTCACTGGATACTTCTCCCAGCCACTAAGTTGTGACTGGGGAACTTTATTCTTTTCACATGCCTTTCTAATTATGACTGAAAGCCCCACTCCTTTGTTAGGGAGAGACATCCTAGCAAAAGCAGGGGCCATTATACACTAGAATTAGGAGAAAGTAAAAGGGTAAATATATACAGACTCTAAGTATGCCTACCTAGTCCTCCATGCCCACGCAGCAATATGGAGAGAAAGGGAATTCTTAACTTCCGTGGGAACACCTATCAAACATCAGGAAGCCATTAGACCCCCAAATTCTCCTTACCTCTGAATCTACTTCCTCCAATCCCTGCCTAAAGATAATTTTATAGGGAAGAGGATTTGCTTGTGTCTCTCCAGGTGACAATTAGGCACCTATGTGGGTGCCCACCAAACATCTGAAGATATGTCATGAGCCACAGCATCTAGTGGACCCACCTGTACAGTGCAAATTGAAGGTTTAAGGATTGCTTTTAAGCCTCGATTTGCTTTCTCTGTGCCTTCTGTTAGAAGGGGCCTGCTTCTAGTTATCAACAGTAAGTTTTACCCTTCGGTAATTAAACGAGGCAGAAGCTGAGTTACAAATGCTTCAGCAATGGCCTGCCTCCCGGCTACAGCCACAAAAGTTTTTGCTTCTGTTTCAGTGGGTTTACTAAGGTGAGGGTGAGGGTATGCTTGTGTTTTTGCAGGAGATGAACGAACCGTGTGGATGCCCTCAAGATGTGTATGACCATGGAATGGGAGACTGGAGGGACCCATGGATCCCAACCACGGACCGGGTTCCCCTAGTACGAGCCATGAGCCAGTTGACTCTGAATGTGAAGACGGAACGAGGACCGACTGGAGTCACGATGCTTGATGGACCAGTGCTTTCTGACTCGGCTCCTCTCTACCCTGAATACAAGAGAACTTAATAGTTAGGCAGGAATATCATCGCCCCTATTCAGCATGAAGAAGTTACAGAAGACGGACCTTCATCCTTCTGCAACCCCTAGGATTAAGGGTCCTCTTGTAAAAAGGAAAAGGGAAATATGTGGGAAGCATTCAAACCAGAGTGACTCCAGTTTGAATAAGGGCTAAGAAAAATGAAGCTGGATCACCAACTGGCAATTAAGGGCCGCACAGCCTATAATCACCTTGCTCAATTAAAAGAGGCCACCTTTTATGCTAGTAATAATGATAGCTAATAATAATGATACCTTCTCTTTTACAAAAAAGAGAAGGGGGGCGTGTTGGGAAAAAGCTGAGTGTTGGGAAGAAAGCTGAGGCAGGGCTTGCACAACATCCTCTGGAATATGTCCAGACTTGCTGGCTCCTTGCTTCTAGCCCTCCTAGGCTCTAGATTGATTGTATTCCCATTATCTCAAGCAGCAGAACATGTTCCATATAAATGCTAAACCATCACAGCTGTAGATCATGCAACTGTCATTTTTGAACCCCACATTCTCACCACCTGTTTCTCTGTTGGATTACCAATAAATAGTGTGGGCTCCCAGAGCTTGGGGCCTTTGCAGCCTCCACAATCACGATGGCCTCCTGGTCCCACTTCTCAAACTGTCTTTTTCTCAGTCCTTTGATTCCACCAGACTTCATTGCCCCCATGACCTGGTGTTGGATCTGATCACACCAACAGGAATCCACTGGAAGCCTGGCTTGATGTTTCCTTCGAAGGGTAACTTTATGTCTTGGAAGATGTAATTTCCACATGGTGATACTGTGTGGGGCAGAGACATTTCTTCTCAACTGCAACAATTTGAAGCTCTAATTCAGAAGCGGACACTCTGTTCTTTATTGGATTTCAGACTCTCAGGAATCTCTGTTTATAGCTGCAACCTGGAGATTCCCCCAATCTCTCCACTCCAACACAAAGTTCTAGTCTCAGAAAAGCCTAAATAAATAATTAAGGAAAAGTTGAAGTGTAGCCTCTCAGCTGTTTGTTTTTCTTCCAGCATTTCTCTGTGATAGATTTTTAGAAACCAAACAAATAAAAAAAAACCACCCACAGTATTTTTCATTCACTCCAATCAAGGGATGGAGCCTACTTCTCTGCCGTTGGAATCTAGGCATGGCCATGTGACTTACTATGGTTAGTGAGGCCTAAACAAATACAGTTCAAGCAGAGTGTGGCCAGTGTTTGCACCTTGGAGCTCACTTTCTTTGCTGCTGGGAATTCTTTTGTCACCCTGTGAATTGGCCCAGGCTGGCCTCCTGGAATATGACAGACCAGGTAAGCAAGGCATGCCAAGTCTGCCGAACCAGCTAAGGCCACAGACACATGAATGGGGCCCTCCTAAACGATCCAGTCTTACCAAGCTGGCTCATATCAGAACTGCCCAGCTGACCTACAGAATTACTGGGGAAAAGCTGTTTTAGTTCACCAACATTTGAAGTGGTTTGTTATGCAGCAAGAGCAAACCAAAATATTTTATTTAGTTCTCATATAATATAGAGCTGCAGAATAAAATACTGTTTAATAGGGGTTACTTACATGAGTAAGTACTTTAAAAGCAACACGGCTTAATGTTTTGTCATTTTCTCAGGAAAAAAAAATTATGCAAATTTAATAGATGTTGTCCTGGCGAGTAAGTAAAGCAGGTGATGGATTATGTGGCAGCACATATTCACCTATGAATACACTTGATTATGTATATTAAATAGTAACTATTTCTTACATTTATTGGTATCAGTTTCAGAATAAAGAATGGGATGAGGGCTGATTGTTATTTGTTTGTTTTCAACTTACTTATCTTGGAAAATACTACCCAAAAAAACACACTTTCCTTGAAATAGGAAAGAGCATTCCACTGGATTTTACTCCTGTTTCCATAGACACAATCACTTGGGTTATGATGTGTCCAACAGGGATTCTATGCAGGAACAGCTTTTCTTATGCTTTACTTTAGCAACATGGGTCAGTGACTCACAGAAGAAATGTGGTTTCCTTCTGAGGAGGAGAAAGAATCAGGGTTCCAGACTGGATGGTATGTCTAGTAGATATGCAGGTGGATTTTACTGTTCAAAATTAAAGCATTGGGTCAGTGTTCAAAGGATTGGCATTGGGTTATTTATGGCTCGCCTCACTGATACTAAGCACACCCTTGCCTTTGTGATCATACTTGCTGAGTTATTGCCATGAGGTTGTGTGAGCTTGGCACACCAAACTGCTTGACTCTCTAATATGCTACAAAAACTTATAGCCACATGGCAGCAGGTGCACTTCCCTTTACATTATCCAAGAGATATGGACCAAAATTAGAAAATTGAGACATTTGGGGTTTTTTTCCCCTAGAACAGGGATTTATTTAGAAACTCTAATCTGAAGACACTCACTTTTGAAATGCTGAGGAAATTGCAAACAATTTATCACACAGAAGTATTTGGAAGCATCCACATCATTAAAAGTGTCCCTTTCTAGTTTATAACTGAAAATCAAATAATGATCAACAACAGTATTGAGTTCTTCCTAGGCAATCTTCTTTTGAATCGCTAATGCATTAAAGAACCATTTAAACTGATAAGGTCCATAATTTTCATGGTCTCAGATCTTCAAGGAGAAAATATGATTATTTTAAAAAATGTTCTAATATGGTACTGGACTAATGTCACTTAAAGAAACAATATCGAAAAATCTGTATGAATCGACTAACATGCAAGATTGGGAAATTTTTAAACTTGTACTTTTTTGTGTAAAATATGTATAAATATGTATACATAACGTATGTACAGTGTGTATTTCTAATCTTTGGGCATCATTAGTTAATTTCAGAGTGAGGAATTTTGGAGACAGAGTATTGTCATTTCTTGTCTGTTTATTAGGTTATTTTTCTTGAGAAATACTATACAGGATAAACCTTTCTTCCTAGAAATAAGGAAAAAAAAACAACTGACTGGATTTTCCTTGTTTCTACAGATGCAAGAGCCAAATGACTTTTGAGGTAAGATACAAACACTTGTTTTTATTTTTTTAAATTGTATTTTAAATTCAGCTGGGTACATGTATTTATTTGCTACATGGGTATTACATACATCATGCTGGGGATTGGGCTTCTAGTATACCCATCACCCAAATACTGATTGCACCTCACTATTACTGGATTGCTATCAATCTGTTTTCTTAGGTCTAATAGTATTTGTTTTATGGATCTAGGTGCTCTGGTGTTTGGTGCATATATATTTAAGATAGCTAAATCTTGTTGTATTGAACCTTTATCATTATATAATGCTTTTCTTTGTCCTTGTACTGTTGTTAGTTTGAAGTCTGTTTTATCTGATACGTGAATGGCTCCTCCTGCTCACTTTTGTTTTTTATTTGCATCATACATCTTTTTCTATCCTTTTTCTTTGAGTCTCCATGTATCTTTAGCCAGTGCATGCATCTCTTGCAGATAGCAGATGGTTTGGTCTTTTCTTTTTAATCCAATTTGCTACTTTATCTTTTAAACAGGGCATTTAGGCCCTTTATATTCAAGGTTAATATTGATATGTGAGGTTCTGTTACTGTCTTAGTGTTATTAGCTAGTTGTTCTGTAGTTTTGATTGTGTTTGGAGTTTTTCATTGCTTTATAGCATCTCTGACCTTCGTATTTTTAGTAGAGATGGGGATTCACCATGTTGGCCAGACTGGTCTCAAACTCCTGACCTCAAATGATCTGCCTGCCCTTCAACCTCCCAAAGTGATGGGATTACAGGCATGAGCCACCACACCTGGCCATCATATGTATGCTTTTCTGATGGTAAAAATTTTCCTTTTGTTTCCATATTTAGAACTCCTTTGATCATTTCTTATAGGTTCAGTCTACTGGTGACAAATTCTCTCAGCATTTCCTTGTCTGAGAAAGACTATTTCTCCTTCATTTATGAAGCTTACTTTGGCAGGAAATAACATTCTAAAATTTTGGCATGTTTTTTCTCTAAAGGGGCAAAAAGTAGGCCACCGATCTCTTCTGACTTGTAGGACTTCTGTGAAAAGTCTGCTGTTAGTCTGCTTGGTTTTCCTTTATAGGTGATTTGACCTTTTTCTCCAGCTGTCTTTAAGATTTTTTTCTTTAGCATTATTTTTGGGCCTCTCTAGCAAGATTAGGGAGATTTATCTAAATTATTCCCTCAAATAATTATTCTCTCAAATAGTTGTTTACTTTTACTTCTCTCTCAGGAATGCCAATAAGTCAAAGGTTTGGTCACTTTACATAATCCCATATTCCTTGAAGTCTTTGGCAAACACTTGTTTTTAAAAGGCAACAAAAATCTTCACTGTGACCTGCAGGAGGTATTCTTATCCTGTCATCTAGAAAAACAAATATGTACATTTGAATTCATTTTATTTTGTCTTGCCTTAATCTTTTTCCTTATCTTAAAATGTTGTTCACCCATTGCTTTCTCATCTACACCCTTACTTTTATTCTATTGTGACCAATACTGGTGTCTTTGTGTAGCATGATTTTAAGCTTCCTCAAAGTTTAAAGATTTTCACTTAACATGGAAACATTTAAAACAATAATCCTTACTATTGACATTTTTCAGTGCAAACATAACTAACCTAACAATATCAATGACAAAATTTCTACCACTACTACTGACACTGTCCGTAGAATAAGAAGAAAAGCCACAGACTAGGGGAACATATCTGCACAAGACACGTCTGATAAAGGACTGTTCTCCAGAATATACAAAGAGATCTTAGAAGTCAACAATAAAAAGATAAACAACCTGATTTTTTAAATGAGCAAAAGGCCTGAACATATATGTCACCAAAGAAAATATACAGAAGGCAAATAAGCATCTGAAAGGATGCTCCACATCATGCATCATTAGGGAAATGCAAACGACAATGGGACAGGATACCACTACATGTCTGTTAGCGCGGCCAACATCCAAAACATTGACAACACCAATGCTGGGGAGGATGTGGAGCCATAAAAATTCTCATTTGTTGCTGGTAGAAATTGACATTAGTCAATCAACATCAGGAGAATGTTATTTTCTGGGAATTTAAGCTGAAGATAATTCCTAAAGGATAAGCCATATGAATATTTTAGAGCCCTAAATGTACTTTGCAACGTTCTTTATTATAAGAAAAACAAAATCCTAAACATCCAAAAATTGGAAAATGTGATTAAGTCGATTTTGATATGTGACAGACTGGTATACAATGATTAAAATATAAATCTAAAAACGGTATATCATGTAGAATGTTTACAATATAAAGCTAAGATAAAATTCAGATTTCAATGCAGCATCTGCACGTTGTTTACATCTGTGTCAAATTATATGTGTATGTCTTCAAGAACTGGAAACAATCTGAAAAACATAAATCAGAACAGAATACTGAGATGTTGAGACATGAATTCTTTTAAAAGTTCCTTTATTATTGGGATGCTTACTATCAATGTTTAAAACTTGTATCTACTTTCCTTAATAAACTGATACTTTAATTGAGATAAAAGTAGCTGATAAAAATCTTAGTCCATAAGGTCCCATGATCAACAAATATAAATTTATTTTCCTGTATATAAAAATTAATTTCTTTTGGGGGCCCCATTCTCTTGAATCTCAATCAGTCCTGGGTGTCCCTTGTGATTTCTTGGAGGCACACCATTTTTTTAATCTTTGTGTTGTAGTCCCAGGTGATTATCTCCTCCTTCCTTATCCTGATCGATTGGATTCTTTGATCACCCGTTCTCTTAGAAATATTGGCACAACTTGGCCAGCGCGGTGGCTCACGCCTGTAATCCTAGCACTTTGGGAGGCCAAGGCAGGCGGATTACCTGAGCTCAGAAATTCAAGACAAGCCTGGGCAACATGGTGAAACCCTGCCTCTACTAAAATACAAAATATTAGCCTGGTGTGGTGGTGCACGCCTGTAGTCCCAGCTACTCAGGAGGCTGAGGCAGGAGAATCGCTTGAACCCAGGAGGCGGAAGTTGCAAGTTGCAGTGAGCCGAGATCGTGCCACTGCACTCCAGCCTGGGTGACAGAGCGAGACTCCAAGACTCCATCTCCCGCCACCATCCCCCGTCCCCCCCACCCAAGAAAAGAAATATTGAGACAACTCAGGCCTGGCGTGGTGGCTCACGCCTGTAATCCCAGCACTTTGGGAGGCCGAGGTGGGCAAATCATGAGGTCAGGAGATTGTGACCATCCTGGCTAACCTGGTGAAACCCCGTCTCTACTAAAAATACAAAAAAATTAGCCGGGCGTGGTGGTGGGTGCCTGTAGTCCCAGCTACTCGGGAGGCTGAGGCAGGAGAATGGCGTGAACCCAGGAGGCAGAGCTTGCAGTGAGCCAAGATTGTGCCACTGCACTCCAGCCTGGCTGACAGAGTGAGAACCCGTTTTAAAAAAATATATATTGGCACAACCCGGATGGGCATGGTGGCTCACACCTGTAATTCCAACACTTTGGGAGGCAGAGGCAGGTGGATCACCTGAGGTCAGGGGTTCGAGACCAGCCTGGCCAACATGGTGAAATCCCATCTCTACTAAAAATACAAAAAATTAGCCCGGCGTGGTGGTGTTTGCCTGTAATCCCAGCTACTCTGGAGGCTGAGGCAGGAGAATCTCTTGAACCCGGGAGGCAGAGGTTGCAGTGAGCGGAGATAGCGCCATTGCATTCTAGCCTGGGTAACAAGAGCAACTCTGTCTAAAAAAAAAACAAAAACAAAAGGAAAAAGAAATATTGGCACAACTCTCAGAAACATGGGAACCCACATGTCTACACTCATCTGGGCTACAGTTTTACTTCTGGTTCCTTTCCCCTTTAGGCACATAGGATCATGCAGAGCTAAAAGGGGGCTGTCAAAACTCTGAAAAACTCTTTCTTATCTTCCTTAGTAGAAATCCCTAAACAATTCTTTTGCCAGTGGTTATACCTGCTGCCTAAAACTCTAAGGTCTTGATGCCGCACAACCAAGTTTTACTTTGAAAATGGTATGTGGTTCAGTTATCACCCAGATTCCCATCCTCACAGGAAATTTGATCATACTTTCTACCCCAGGCTTGTAGTAGGTAGCAAAATGGAGAGAGAGAATAAGTGTGAAGGAGAGAGAGAAAGGAAATGTAGCAAAATATTAAGAGTTGATGATCCTAAGTGAAGACTATACATTTATTAATTGTACAATTTTTCCAGCTTTTTTATTTTGTTGTTTTTCAAAATAAACTGTTGTGAAAGCAAGAATGAATGGAAGAGCTGAATTGGAAGTCAACAGTATAGACGTGTGTTGTATGGAATTTTGGTATGATAGAGGAGAGAATTAGGATCGTGAGTGGGACAGAAGGGAAGTGTATAATTTCTTGCGCCTTATGTTAAAAAAAAAAAATCTAGTCTGGGCTTGGTGGCTCATGCCAGTAATCCCAACACTTTGGGAGGCCGAGAGGGGGCAGATCACTTGAGGCCAGTAGTTTGGGACCAGCCTGGCCAACATGGAGAAACCCTGTCTCTACTAAAAATACGAAAATTAGCCAGGTGTGGTGGTGTACACCTGTAATCCGAGTTACTTGGGAGGCTGAGGCAGGAGAATCATTTGAATCCAGGAGATGGATTTTGCAGTGAGCTGAGATCATGCCACTGCACTCCAGCTTGTGTGACAAAGTGAGATCCTGTCTCAAAAACAAACAAACAAACAAACAAAAAACAGAAAACCAAGCAGGTTATTTATACACACATTTTATAACTTCAACTACATATTAATATTTGCAAACACTTGGAAAAATTTCTACCTCAGAAGTGGCTTTTGTTTTATTGTGTCCCCATAACTTTTTTCCTTTCATTTAAAAATATTATACCATGGTAATAAAGACAGAGTGGTACTGGCAAAAGTAAAGAAAAATAGATCAATGGAACATAATAGACAGCTAAGAGATAGACCCACATAATATATAGGTAACTGATATTTGACAAAGGGACAAAGGCAATATGGTGAAGAAAAATCTTTTCAACAAGTGATGATGGACCAATTGGACATCCATATGAAAAAGAATGGATCTAGAAACAGACCTTACACCCTTCACAAAAATGAACTCAAAATGGGTTATAGATTTAAAGGTGAAACACAAAACTAGAAGATAATGAGCAAAAAGCTGGATGGCCTCATTTATGGCATGATGTTTTAGATAAAACACCAAGTGCACAACCTGTAAAAAAAAAAAAAAAATGATAAGCTGGACTTTATTCGAATTAAAAACTTCTTCTCTGTGAAAGACATTGTCAGTAGAATAAGAAGAAAAGCCACAGACTAGGGGAACATATCTGCACAAGACATGTCTGATAAAGGACTGTTCTCCAGAATATACAAAGAAATCTTAGAAGTCAACAATAAAAAAAAACCTGATTTTTTAAAGAGCAAAAGGCCTGAACATATATATAACCAAAGAAAATATACAGAAGGCAAATAAGCATCTGAAAGGATGCTCCACATCATGCATCATTAGGGAAATGCAAATGACAATGGGATAGGATACCACTACATGCCTGTTAGCGTGGCCAACATCCCAAACATTGACAACCCCAATGCTGGGGAGATTGTGGAGCCATAAAAATTCTCGTTTGTTGCTGTTAGAAATGCAAAATGGTACAGACACTTTGGAAGACAGTTTAGCAGTTTCTCACAAAACTAAACTCACTCTTATCATATGACACAGGAATCCTGCTCTTCAGTATGCACCCAAGTGAGCTGAAAAATTATGTCCACACAAAAACCTGCACAATTATGTTTCTAGCAGCTTTACTTATCGTTGTCAAAACAGGGAAGCAACCAAGATATCCTTTGATAAGGAGTGGATCAGTAAACTGTGGTACATCCAGACAATGGAATATTATTCAGTGTGAAAAAGAAATGAGCTATCAAGCCATGAATAGGCATGGAGGAAATAGAAATCCATATTACTGAGTGAAAGAAGCTAATTGGAAAAGGTATGATTCCAACTATGTGGCATTCGACGGGAAAAAAAAAAAAAACACTATGAGGACAGTAAAAAGGTCAGTGGTTGCCAGGGGATAGAGGGAGGGAGGGATGATTAAATGGAACATAAAGTTTTTAGTATATTGAAACTATTCTATATGATACACAATGGTGGATATATGTCATTAGACATTTTCAAAGTCGATAAAATATACAATGCTAGTATTCCGAGAACCAAGCCGGTCCAGCCTCATTTTTCTCCAGGCCCAATGATGAGAAGCAGACAAACTAGGAAAGAAGGGAATTTATTGCTGTAACCAGATACAGGGAGAAGGCCAGAGATAAATAATTCCACCAGACCAACTCAAAGTGTTACAATTTTCGTACTGCTTATATAGGTTGGGGTTATGTGCCTACCTGCAGTATAGCATTCGCCTGTCTATAGGTAACTAATTTTGTTTTAACTAGCAGGTCGGAGGCCAAAAAATGGTTGCTAAGTCTGATTAAGCTGTGAAGGCCCCAGTACCTTCAAGGCCTGTCTACTGTGGTACCGGAGTGGTTATTTCTAATTCATC
Organism: Pongo pygmaeus; assembly: GCF_028885625.2. Taxonomy (NCBI): domain Eukaryota; kingdom Metazoa; phylum Chordata; class Mammalia; order Primates; family Hominidae; genus Pongo; species Pongo pygmaeus. Next base: position 102,874,077 of record NC_072387.2, read on the forward strand.
TTCTTTACAGCTTGGTCCGGAGAGCTGCCTTAGACTCACAATGAATCTATTCAAACAGCTGCCTCTGTTACCTTGACTCGTCTCAGATTTTTGTCAACCTGAGAAGGGTCCTGGCACTACGAATATGAGACTGTCTATTATTTTGGCTTGCTCCTGTTTAGGGAGAAGCCCATTCAAGGCTCCTACTTACTAAATATTTTATTTCTAGCTTTGATGTCTGGGCACTGATTTCCTAGGTTTAACTATTTGCTCAATGTTGAGGCAGTGCTGTGGAAATTTGTCTGTGTAACTGAAGTGCTATGCAGGCCTGTGTGACTGTCATACAGGCCTGTGTGTGATTGTCAGGGAGAATTGGCCTGGCACACTAGGAGTGAACACAGGGGTGTAAACTATAGACTTGGGGTGATAATGATGGACTTGGGGTGATAATGATTGTCAGTGTAGGTTCACCGTTTGCAACAAATGTACCACTGAGGGGCAGGATGTTGATGGTGAGGGAGGCTAGGCCTGGATGTGGAGGGGGTTCTGGGAGTATATGGGAACTCTCTATACTTTCTGCTCCATTTTGCTGTGAACCTAACACTGCTCCAAAAATAAAATATATTTAAAAGGGCAAAAATTCTAGAATTAGGGCAGATATAAGCTCGAGGAATAAAATAAGAACTAGTTGTAAGAATTAGTGAGCTAGTAGAAGTCACTAAATGCCACTTGTACTATTTTTTTTTTTTTTTTTTTTTGAGATGGAGTCTCACTCTGTCACCCAGGCTGCATACTAAGTTTGTCATTGAGAAGGCTGATTCGTAGACTCATAGGTGGTGCAATTGTGGTGAAGAATGAAACATTCTATGGAGGTCACAGTATTGCTAATGGCAGCCTTCTGGTAACCTGTGATACCTGGTCCCCTCAGCTAAATTCATCTTGTCCATTCTTAATGACAGGAAACACTAGGATTTATTTTACTTTGTGTTAAAGCCTGTGTACCTTTCTAAAAGGCCTCTTTTAGAAAAGTCTTGGCCATGCCTGAAGGTATTAACTATAGCAGACCTCCAGGGATAAGAAACACTTGTTCAGCTCTAATTATTTTATCAGGTGTCAGCCTCACTGCCTAAATGCCTAAATTCTAAAGCAAGTCAGTTGCCTTTTAATCAACAAGACAGAACCATCTACACCTGACAGATCCCCATTAGAAAACCCATGGAGACAACTGCTTCTCCAGAAGGATCAGAACAGATCATTTATTTCCTGAGATTCTCTTTCACCTTTTTTCATTCTGATCATAGGAAAAAGATACACATGTGCTATATTACATTAACTCTTCCAGTGTAGCAATGTGTTCTCAGAACTACAATTTAATATTTTACCTAGTAATCCCAGCACTTTGGGAGGCCAAGGTGAGAGGATCACTTGAGGCCAGGAGTTCAAGAGCAGCCTGGGCAATATAGTGAGACCTCATCTCTATTTATTTTTTTTTTAAATGTACTTTGCCTTGTATCTGGAGAAGTGTGTGAAATAATGTTACCTTAGACATTGCTTTATTTGTTGTTAATATATCAAGAGGGTTTTTTATGAACTTCTATCCTGCCACGTGAGAAATTCTTCTGAGTTCAGAACTAGGACATGTTGGCCATTTCTAGTAATTTAGCATTCTATATCAAATGATAGTTATTTAACTCAGCACCATTGTCTTTTCACCCTGGCTGCCAGGAAGTTAAGTGATTTTTATGGCCATAGCTTCATTAGCCTTCTCTGCTTCCCATCTCTTGTCATTTTGCCCTTGTTTTCATTTTACAAAAATTCACTTTATCTCTCCAATATGACAAAACACTTTACAAACTCAAAGGCAATAAATCCCAGGCATGTTTGCTGAGCAGTTATGATGTGGTCATCCATGGCACTGAATGAGAACAAAGGTCAGATTCAAGATCCTGATGGAGGATCTTGGAGACTCACAGCAAGTCAGACACCCAAACTACAACTGTCAGAAAATTAAGTACATAGTATAACAGAAATAGATACAAGTTGCAGTGGGAATAGAGATGGAAAATATCTGTGTTTTGTTAGAGGAGAACTAGAAGACTTCACAAGAATGTGAACTCTTAACCGGGGTCTGGAAGGATGAGTAGGACATCGCAAGGAAGTATGTTTGTAATGTACAATGGGTCCTGAATCCCAGGATACAAATACAAGATACATAAAACTTAATATCATTTTTCTGTAACCGAATGCATCTTATTTGACCCTGGTACTGTGGTTTAATCTGAGTAAGTTGGTCTCTATCCTATGAGCCCATGAAATGCTCATTTTATTTAGGGAGTTCAAGAAAATAGTGGTTCTGATTCATTTAATATTCTCTTAAATATAGTGTTTCCTGCCTGGATGTTGACTTTTGAAGCTCAGATATTAGGTATTTGATTCTTCTAATTCTCTTTGTATTTTTGATGTGTCATCCCTTCCCAGAGGTAATAACAGGAAGATAAAATACAGAAAAAGGGGAAACCAGGTATTATTGTGCCCAGCATTGACTGCCATAACAAAACAACATCCCTTAGTTGAGAGAGGCCTCAGTGGCAAGGGACCTTAGATATTATCTCTGTCAAGCTCCTTCACCCTCATTTTATGGAGTAGAAAAGAAAATTGATGCTAAGAAAGGCAGAGTGATGCTCCCAACATTATCCTGGCCAGTTGGAATTGTGGGCTGCACTTTTTTTTTTTTTTTTTTTTGAGATGAAGTCTCACTCTGTCGCCCAGGCTGGAGTGCAGTGGTGCAATCTCGGCTCACTGCAACCTCTGCCTCCTGGGTTCAAGCGATTCTCCTGCCTCAGCCTCCAGAGTAGCTGGGACTACGGGCATGTGACACCATGCCTGGCTATTTTTTTGTATTTTTAGTAGAGACGGGGTTTCGCCATATTTGTGAGGCTGGTCTTGAACTCCTGACCTCGTGATCTGCCCACCTCAGCCTCCCAAAGTGCTGGGATTACAGGCGTGAACCACTGCACCCGGCCTGCGGACTGCACTTTTAACCCCAGCCTCAGCAGTATTCCAGATCTCTTCAATATTTCTTTAATCTGCGGCACTAAAGAATTGCCAAAGGAGTTTGTTACAACATATCAATGATGCATCATATTTCAGGGCTTTATTGTCAGAGATTCAAACACAGAATGCATTTTTACCAAGCGCTTCAGGTGAGACTAATGCAAAGGACCCGCCCTTTCAAGTACACAGAGTGAAAGTCTGAACTCCATAAGGGCAGAAGCCGATTTTTGTTAATCTTTTTATGCCCAGTGCCTACATAGCACATATCGTATAGAAAATGTGTAACGTTGAATGCATGCAAACTATATTTCTAAAAATACACACCACCTTCATTTGTTGTTTGTTTCTGGCAAAACCACTGGCAAATTTGTTCTTTACTGGAATATTTTGAATTGTTATCTTCGAATTGTTATGTTTCTGCATTTCTTTATAGATTAAGCTTCTCAATACAAAGCCCAGATCAAGCTTTTCAACACAAAAAGCCATCAGCCTCAACAAAATCCCAGGAAGCAGAATTCAAGCAGTGAAGGATAATGTTTTGTTTAAGTTGTCAGTGTTCACCCTTCAAAAATGTAAGATATAATTCTAAATCAAAATCCAAGTTACTTTTTTTTTTGGTATTTTGTGATTTATTGTAGCCTTACCTTTATTTGTGAGGAAAATGTATTGAAGGTTTTTTTCTCATTAAATACGTAACTATGAAATATTTAGGTCTGCAAAATGAATTTCTCTATATTTTATGAACAAAATATCCTAGAAAAGAGAGACTTTTTAAATAAATGAAGATTAGTGAGGATAATTATTTCACATAGAAAAATTACATTTATTGGCTTCTAAGACCTAATCTACTCAATAAAATAAGTTATGATACCTTAATAACTGAGGAAAATAGACATAAGTAAAAAAAAGAAACACGAGGAAAGAAGTCTACATGTAAGTATTCTGAGGTCAGGACTTTTTCAACTTTATCACAAAATTCACAGGGTGGATAAATAGTATTTCCATATTTTATAAAGGTTTCAAGGAAGCCTCAGTATAATCAACCCCTAACATATTATCTTCTAGATAGCCAAGTTCTGTAGCTCACAACACATGGCCCCTGCCTTCCAACTTTAATTAACATAATCTGGTTATCTTGTTCTGTAAAAATTACAAAAGTCCATTTCAGTGGGGTAATTGCAGGTGAGTGATATCCAAGACTGAGAAAATGTAGATTATTAGATTTAGCAAAATGTTATAGCATGATTCATATTTGTTGATTGTGAAAATGCTTTTGGGAGATTGAATTAGCAGAAAGAAGACCTTTTACAAGGCTCAGAGAAAATAATCTCAGGAGTGTAACATTGGAATGAATTAACATTGGAATGAATTTGCAGATCTAAATGAGCCTGTCTAAAAATTAATATAACAAAAGAAGAGTGGTACATAAAAGTAGAAAGTCAGCAAATAAGCCAGATTGATTTTGACATTTGACAAGCAACTATTATAGTGAAAGTAATCATGAAAATACAAGCTGACTGTGTTTTTAGTGATTAATTTTGGCTAGAGTATGACAAGTATCCAGATATTCAGAAAAAAGCAAAATTGCTAATTTGCCTAAAACATATTTTTTCAGTGTAATTTGAATCATTGTTTTCCTATATTACTAAACTTTCTCCAGACGGTTCATAATTTTGCTTTTAGAGTAATTGTTTTGTTTTTAAACTTCCACCTTATCTTTTCTCATAAAGCAACACTCATGACCAGAGCCCAGAACATAATACTAAAATCACATTTCTTAAAAGCATTCTACTTTAAGGACACATCTTCAATTCAATTGAAACTAAGTCTTACACAATGGAATAATTCTCAAATTATTTAAAGTGAATTACTGGTGGCAGCATTGGTGTTAAGGGAAAGACCATTGGAACAGGCATACATTACAACCAAAAGCCCTATTCCTCCTACCATAATTGGCCATCTATTTGGGGCAATGTAGCTTAGATAAAAGAAAACCTACTCAAGGTTTTGGCCGTAACTACATTTGTACAAGAAGATTCTGGTAAAATGTCAGGACTTCACCATCCAGCCCCTTGGTTACCGATAAAGTTTGGATATGTGTCCCCTCCCGCTCTCATGCTGAAATGTGATTCCTAATGTTAGAGGTAGGACCTGCCCGGAGGTGATTGGATCATGGGGGTGGATCCCTCAGGAATGGCTTTGAACCATTCCCTTGGTGATAAGTCAGTTCTTGCCAGTTAGTTCACATGAAATCTAATTGTTCAAAAGTCTGGGACCTTTCCTCAACCCCTTTCTCTTGCTCTTGCTCTTATTATGTGACTCGCTTGTTCCCTCTCACCTTCTGCCATGGTTGTAAGCTTCCTGAAGCCCTTACCAGAAGCCAAGCAGATGTTGCTGCCTTGCTTGTACAGCCTGCAGAACCATGAGCCAATTAAACCTCTTTTCTTCTTAAATTACCCAGTCTCAGGTATTTCTTTATAGTAACACAAAAACAGCCTAACACAGTCACCTACTCTGCAGTTTTTCCCAGCAGCTTGTCTGATGCCAAAGCCACCCCTTTCATAGATGGAAGCAAAGATGCCATTCTGGACAGTGAACAAAGTCACCAGGATAGGGTGTTAACTTTGTTCTTTCACAGCACATTACAGCTTTCTTTGTGAAAAAACAATATGGAAAAGGAATGGGAAGTAAGACATGCTGTACTGAAAAGACATAACACAATATGTCAGTGGACAAGAACCATTTTAGAATAAAACTAATTTTATATATTTCTCAAAAGTATATTTGTTCATCTAATAAAGTGATGGGTATTAAAGGTAAATAATGGGGAAAGGGACAAAAATTCTTCAGTCTCAGTAGACAATATTAGAAAGTTTTCTTTCTCACTCATAGAACTACAAAAAGGTGATCTGTGGTGTGATTTTCTCAACTTCATCCCCAGGCATATTATCTCTGTAAGATGAATCTTTTCTAAGACATGGATTGCCCTTTTATGCTGACTGCATGCGTGCGTATGCATAAAATGCCACACTTCCAATTAGCCTGTGTATACTCAGGAAGGATGACATATCAGGGCTGTCAGCCTAAAAGCCCTACAGCTCAGGAGAATTTTCCATATCACTCTGTGGGCCTGCCAAGATTATGGGACTTATCTATTTGTTTTCTTCCTCTTCTCTTTTCTTACCTTTCATTCCAAAGTCAACCCCTCTCTCAAACTGTAGATATTGTTATTTTGGATAGCTCTAGAAATAAAGTGAATTTGATGATCTCTTTTACTAAAATTTAAATAATGTTTTCTCTTATCCCAGTAAGATGCACTCCCTGTTTCCCTGTTTTTCCCAACATCAGTCAGTTTCCAACAATTTAGCTTTTCATCTTCATACAGAAAAATGTGCTAACATACTACTGAAAAAGATTGCTTTCTATGGAAGAAACTACAAGGAGAAATTTGCATTTGAAGTTTAGCACTTGATAATGTCTTCTTTGGACATCTTAAATATTTTGCACGTGGAAATGTTGCAATACATGTTAGCGGTCCACCCATTTAGTTAAATGACATCTAATAGGATAATGATGTAAGATCTTCAGAAAGACATTTCAAGCCCTTGAAATAGAAATGCAGAGTTCAGAAATATACGGTATTTTTCTGATAGTTTCAAAATTCTTATATTGACAAACAGAGAAAAAGAAATAGGATGGGTGTGGAAATATTGGTATCAAGTTAGACTGTCAGGTAGAAATATAACTGATTTGAGTGTACTTTCAAACAGCTATATCAGTATTCAAATGCATAATTTAGATTTTCACTAGGTTCAACTTAGTTGTGCATTAAATTATAATGTATGAGGCCAGGTATGTGAAGTTTGTAAGCTATGTGGCCAAGGTAGAGAATTTGTGTGCTGTTTTCTGAAAGCCTTGGTGATTCAAGCATCATAGATATGGATGCCTCCAAGTTTATCTGAAAGTATCATTCACATTTTTATTACTCTGAGAGAGTTAGGTAAGATCACAGAACTTGAGGAGACACAGTAGACAATTCGGTCTGTTTTTTCTGCTATTCTCACAGTAATTACCATATTTTTTCCAGATTGAGCAATCAATAATGCATTCTAATGCTTTCCATTTGGTTCTCTGCAACATTGGTGTTAATGTCCTCATCTTGCCATTAAAGTTTCTTTTCTCTAGTTTTCTAATCAGACCAAGATGGTCTTTTTAAAAGGAAAGAGGCAGTAACTAGCTAATTGACAAAGCACATTTGCTCTCCTTCAAAGCATGTTGCAAAGAACAAATCAACCCATAGCACTTAGTCCTTCTGATGATTTTGAGGGAGAAGGGATTTTATTATTCACAGTGGAAAAAATTAGACTATGAACAAGAAGGGCATTTTTTTTCCTAGCCTTATTTACTCAATGTGAATGTGAGCTTACATTTAAGAATGCCTATTTTGTTTATCTGTTAAATTCTGACACCACCATTTTAATGCTATAATTATTAGCTATTAAAGGCTTTAATTCTATTAAAAGATTATTGAAATAGATTTGTTAACTCATAGTAGGTTTTTTCTTTGTATAACAGATTCTTGCTTTGAGAGATGTTTTTCCTCTCTTGCTAAATTAATGGAAACACAGAAAAGATTAAATGACTTTTTGAGGATCACATCAAAATTTAGTGGCTCAGTTCAAATTAGAAATCTAGATTACAGCCCTTTAAGCTTCAGGCCATGTAGTCTCTTATGTTCATAAAATAATAGTTCACATAGTAAAGGAGAGACAGTGCAATTTATCTTCGCTGTTAGTCAATGCCATCAATTCACTCTATTCATTCCTCCTTGTTTTGTTGTTTGATTACTACAGAAAGATGTGTAACTACAGGTAAGACTTCAGTTGGCCTTAATAAAAATGTTTAATGCAGTATTAGATTCTAATATAAAATTTAGTTCTTGAATATAAATTAGGAAAATGTATATTCAAGAGATAGAAGATTTTTAAATTCTCAATACAAAAGAAAAGAATAAATTACTTTGATAAATGATCAGGGAAAATTTCAACACTTAGAAATGACATCCAGGTATGTTACTCTAATCTGTTTTGAAAGAACAATCAGCATTATTCAAGTTTTATAAAATACCTGAATGAGAACTGGTTACTGCCCTCAATGAACTTACAGTCATTTAGGGAGGATAGAACAAGTCCCTGCAAACAAAAACTAATAGTGCAAGACTAGGCATGATTAAGCACTAAATTCTGTTTTATGGGCTGACTCTGCTTTCAATGAAAAATCAGAAGAGATGGAAGAATAACTGCTGCTGAGAATAACTGGGAGTGTTTCTTCAATAAGTTCAAAGTTAAACTAGATCTCAGTGGTTGGGAAACAATTTGAGGGAAGGAGGAGAGACGTTATAGGTGGGGTATGCAAGACCAAGCATAGGCTGTTTCTGAGGTAGTACAAGACAGCTATGAGCTAGTGAGCAAAATGAAGTCTACACGCTCATTTGGTTATCAATTCAGCAAATATTTACAGAGATCCTACTATGCTAGATGCTGACAGCACAGAAAGAAAGAAAGAAAAGAAAGAAGGAAAGAAAAGGAAAGAAAGAAAGACAAAATTCCTATTTTATGTATGGCCCCAGCAGGAAGCACATGGCATACCCAAACAGAGTAAAAGAGGAGAGCATAATAAAAAGGTTTATTTACAAAGATGCTAGTGGGTTTTAGGGAAACCAGCAAAGGATAGTACGATGCTGTATGGCTAGCAATAGTGGAAAGCAGTTAATATTTCTAGATTTGAAGGGACAGTGGGCGGGAGAAGTTACTGAAACTCACAGGGAGTAGATAAAGGAAAAGGGCTGCCTCACAAGAGATGTAGCCTTCAGCAGAGTCTCACCGTCAACTTGCAGTAACGAGCCAGAAGGAAATCTGGTGAATAAATAGGCCCTTGCCCCAATCTCTTAATTTCCTGTTAATGTTTCCCACTAGGTAACTCCAACTAGAAGGCAACAGGGCCACTTTGATACAGTCACTGCAGGTCAATGCTGGGGCATAGCATATAGTGAAGAGCAGCACAGTGTGTGTATCAGGGATCCAGCAGAGAAGCAGGAGGATGGAGAGACACACACACACAGATTTATATAAATATATATAATTGATATTCCTATGTAATTTAAGTGTATTAATTTATATAAGTATAAATTAATATAAATATAATTTATTTATAATAAGCTGACAGGCTGGAAACTCTAGAGGAGAATCTGATGCTGAAGTCCACATGTAGAATTTCTTCCTCCTCAGGGAAACCTCAGTTTTGCTCTTAAGAACTTGCAATGGATTACATGAGGCCTGCACAGATTATCAAGAATAGTCTCTGTTACTTAAAGTGAATTAAATATAGATGTTAACAAGATCTTTAAATAAGTCTTCATAGTAATACATAGACTCATGTTTAATTAAAAAACTGCTTGCTATAGCCAAGCCAAGTTGACTCATAGACGTAGTCATTGCTATAGGACCAACAGGTCCATACGCCCACTGCTCAGGAACAGACCAACACCCTCAGACAGCAGGGATGCATCAGAGATAGAGTTTAATGATCATGGGAGTCAACCAAGGAGATGGGAGGAGACCCTCAAATCCATCTCCCAGAGGGGCTGGGGTAATCATAGAGGATGAAAGGCTGGAAAATTGAGGTCATTGGTTGGGAAAAGAGGGATGAAATCATCAGGATGTGGAAACTTCATTCTTTAGTGAGTCAGATTCTCATGGCGTCCTTCAGACCAGCTGACATCAGTAGTTTCACTGGTGCATAGGCCTTGAAAGAATATCTCAAATGGAAAACTTCATAATTTATAATGTTCAAGTCGTTATCTGCAAAACAGTTATGGAGAACTCTAATCTTGTAACAGGGCTACATGATTCCGAGGCAATAAAGTCAAACAGCTATGAAGACCAAACAGCTCAGAGGACGCAGGTCAGAGAGCCAGCTGCCTAAAGATCAATGCTGAGTGTGCTGCAAGCTTGGCTTATTTTCTTTTCTCTCCTTCCCTTCCTCCTGATCAGTTTTATAAAGTTTATAAGGATGGTTTCACCATAACAGTCTCTATTCTTACGGAGCTTATATTTTTTATAAGAGAATACAGAAAATTTTAAAAATTATATATTTTTAAATATATAAATTGATGATAACTTCTTTTGATGATAACTGCTAAGGAGGATAAAGCAGAATATATTGATCAGGAGGGAGGAGAGATGCTGTTTTAGACAGGATGGTCATAGACGTATGTAATCCGCTGATATTTGTGCTGAGACCTGAATAAAGCTAGAAAATAAGTTGCACGGATGTCAGGAAATTATTCCAGGAAGATGTCCCCAGCAAAGGCTTGGGCTTGCTCTGTTAAGGATGAGCAACGAGGCCAGTTGCTGGAGCTGAAGCAGCATGCAAAGAGTAAGAAAATGAGATCCGATGATAACATGAGGTCAGATTAGGACCTTTCAAGCGAGTTAAGGATCTTGGATTATATTTTGAGGGAAATAGAAAGCAGTTAAACCATTTCAAGCTGAAAAGTAATTTGAACTTTTTTTTTTTTTTTTTTTTAAATGAACTTCTTTGGTCTTTGGGTAGAGAAAAGACCGTGGGCATCAGGAGTTGAAGCAGGAAACATGTGCAGTGCTTTAGTCTCAGTCCAGGACTAGATGAGCATTGTGGTGATAAAGACCGTAATATACTCTGAAAGTAAAGTCAACATGATTTGCTTCCTAGATATAACACATACAAGAAAGAGAGAAGTCAAAGTTGGCTTGATATTTGGCCTTAGCAACTGAGTTAGTAAAATTACTATTTGCTGATATGCAAAAGACTAGAAAGGGGCAGGTTTGGGGTTGGGAGAATGAGGATTCAGGAGTTCTAATTGGAAATGATTAGTGTCTATTGGACATCCAGTTGGAAATGTTGAATAGGCTGTTTGTGTCTGGAGTTCAGGAGAGAGGTCAGGACTATAGATGTAAGTTTAATAGTTACTGACATAAATATATTGGGAGGAAAAGGAAAGAAAAACCAATAGGTTTAAAGAGGTAATTTATGATAGATTAGAGGCCCTTAACAGTGAGGCGGAATAGCATAGACTTCAGGGTTTCTTACATTAGCAGTTTACACATTTGCCTCACTTATTACACTGTGAGCTCCTTAAGAGAAGAAACGGTGCCTTATTCATTTTGGATACTTAGCACACAGCTAAGTAGCTAGTACATCATGGCCTGTTGGTAACTATTTATTGAATGAATGAATGAGTGAATGAGTTAACTAATTGAAAGAAATTATAATGTTAAGAACTAGAGCAGAAGCTAGAAAGCAGCTACACTCATATCACAGAAATTTTTTTAAATGTATGGAAATCTTGACAAGTAGAAAAATAATATATAGGTTACTTGTTGCTAAACAATGTATGAGATGTAAAAATAAAAGGATACTATTGTCCTTAAGGGACAAACAACAGGCATTGATTAAAAAAGAAAATGAATGAATAAAAAAACATAATTAATGAATAATGAATGAATAAAAAAACATAATTAATGGTATCATAATTTAAAGGTGCATATGATTAATTTAAAGGTGCATGAAGTAATCATGGGCCACTCTATAAAAGAAGTAAGATTGGAATGGGAACTTCAAGAATAATTAATCTTTTGTAACATATAATTGAGGAACCACATTTTAGGCAATCAAAACCTGAAGGTGTAGTAAGTATTCTAATATGGCTAGTATACAGGGAATAAATCAGGAAGTATAATAGTAGGAGATAAGACTGGCCTTGAATACCTAGGTAAACATAGGAAAGATATTTAATGGGTAACATTAATAAGCATAATATTATTTAGAAGACTCTTTTGTAAGCAATAGAAAATCCAACTAAGGCTTAAACACTGAGGAATGTATTAGTACCTGGAGGTCCAGCTATCAGATGGACTATGGGGATGACAACTCTGCGTGAGGCTCCATCCTGGCTCCTTGCTATCTCCTGGCTCTATCCTCATACTGGATGTTAAAGAGCTGCTGCTGTTAAAGATTTCACATCCGCAGAGTACAGCATGCAGGGCAAAGGAAATAGTCTCCCTGTATGCCCCCCCTTTTTTTTTTTTTCGAGATGGAGTCTCACTCTGTCACCCAAGCTGGAGTGCAGAGGTGCAATATCTCGGCTCACTGCAACCTCTGCCTCCTGGGTTCAAGTAATTCTCCTGCCCGAGTCGCTGGGACTACAGGCACACGCTGCCACACTTGGCTAATTTTTTGTATTTTAGTAGAGACAGGGTTTCACCTTGTTGCCCAGGCTGGTCGCGAACTCCTGACCTCAGACAATTCGCCCGCCTTGGCCTCCCGAAGTGTGTATGCCACTCTTAAGACTCAGGAAGCAGTTCCAAGTGCCTCCAGCATACTCCCACTCACATCTCCCTTGCTCAAATTAATTCACCTGAGACTTTTCTTTCCACAACCAACTCTTCCTATCAGACCAATGTCCTTATTGGCTCAGATCTAGATTCCTGAAGCAATCACTGGAAAGGAGGATGAGACAACTGTGATTGAGTTAGACACTTCAGGGCTGTCCCAGGAGTGGGAGGTGGCACTCCATCACTCAGATGTCACACTTGGGGCAGGGGTACTGGGGCTGGAGGGTGAGGGAGTGAGACAGATATCGAGTAGGCAACTTCAGGGTCCACCCACTATAGGAACTACAGACGAGTCACATGAACAGGTAATTGCATAGAATGCTAATTTGCTGGCAATAAAATGATTTCAGGATTTACAAATAAAATAAAATAAAAACTCATAAAATATCTTTAGAATAACACTTTGGGTGAATGTCTTTATTATCTAAATGTTGTTTATAAATCAATAATTTAAAAAACATCAAGAGAAAAATGGCCTAGAAACTTAAAAAATAAATACATATTATAAATAACAAATGTTCTGTTTACATGAAAAATGTTCTATCTTACTAGTATTCTAAAACTGTAAGCTAAAACATTAAAAAGTATAGATTTTTCTCTTTAAATTAGATTTTTAAAAAATACCTCTTACTATTGAAGAGTTGTGGTAGTTAGAGGAGAAAGTATTATAACACTCCTGAAAAAAAATTTAGCATAATGCTTTAGGAGCCTTATAATAGTCAATTATCCTATAATTACACCTCCAGGAATGTATCTTAAGAAAGTAATCAGCAATACAATGAAAGATCTATATATAAAGACTTTCATAGCAGTGTTTGATATAGTTTGGCTTTGTCCTCACCCAAAATCTCACCTTGAATTGTAGCCCCCATAATTCCCATAATCCCCACATGTCAAGTGAGAGGCCAGGTGGAGGTAATTGAATCATAGGGGTGGTGTCCCCCATGCTGTTCTCATGATAGTGAGTGAGTTCTCACAATATCCGATGGTTTTATAAGTGTTTGGTAGTTCCTTCTGCATTCCTTCTCCTTCCTGATGCCTTGTGAAGAAGGTGCCTTGCTTTCCTTTTGCCTTCTGCCATGATTGTAAGCTTCCTGAGGCCTCCCCAGCCGTGCTGAACTGTGAGTCAATTAAACCTCTTTCCTTTATAAATTACCCCGTCTCAAGCAGTTCTTTATAGCAGTATGAAAATGGACTAATACAGTTTTCTATATAGCAGATAAAATCTGAAAAGACAGCTAACAGCCAACAACAGGGAAATTCCTACATAAGGATTGGTTCATACAATGGAAAACTATGCAGACTGAAAAATAATTTTGATAATAGAGAAAAATTTTCAATATGATTTTTTTAAACATAGAAACTCATATACTTTTTAAAAAAATTTAATGAACCGTTTTTTGAAGGGAAGAGGGGTTTTTTAAATAAAGGCCCTTTTGAAAGTTCCACTTACAGAGATCCAGCTAACCTCCCTAGTTAGCTGTATTCCTAAGTATTTTAATTATTTGTATAGTTATTCTGAATGGGATTGGATTCTTGATTTGGCTGTCAGCTTGGTTGTTGTTACTGTATAAAATGTTACTGATTTTTATACATTGATTTTGTATCCTGAAACTTTGTTGAAGTTGTCTAACAGATCCAGGAGCTTTTGGACAGAGACTGTGGTATAAAATCTTATTGTTTGTGAAGAGAGATAGTTTGACTTTGTCTCTTCTATTTGGATGGTTTTTATTTCTTTTTCTTGCCTGATTGCTCTGGCTAGGACTTCCTGTACTATGTTGAATAGGAATGATGAGAGTGGGTATCTTTGTCTTGTTCCAAGAATTACAAAACACTGCTCAAGGAAATCAGAGAAAACACAAACAAATAGAAAATCATTCCAAGCTCATGAATATGAATAATCAATATCATTAAAATGGCCATACTGCTCAAAGCAACTTATAGATGCAATGCTATTCCTATCAAATTACCAATGACTACCCTGGAAGATAACCTAGGAAATACCATTCTATGCATAGGTCCTGGTGAAGAGTTCATGACAGAGATGCCAAAAGCAATTGCAACAAAAACAGAAATTGACAAATGGGATCTAATTAAACTAAACAGCTTTTGCACAGCAAAAGAAACTATCATCAGAGTAAACAGACAGCCTAAGAATGAGAGAAAATCTTTCCAAACTATGTATCTGACAAAGGTCTAATATATAGAATCTATAAGGAACTTACATTTGCAAACAAACAAACAAAAAAAAAACCTTACTAAAAAGTGAGCAAAAGACGTAGACGATTTTCAAAAGAAGAGATACACACAGCCAACAAGCATATGAAAAAATGCTCATCATCACTAATAATTAGAGAAATGCAAATCAAAACCACAGTGAGATACCATCTTACACCAGTCAGAATGGCTATTACTGAAAAGTAAAAAAAAAAAATAACAGATGCTGGCAGGAGAAAAGGGAACACATACGCTAGTGGTGGGAATGTAAATTAGCTCAACCACTGTGGAAAGCAGTTTGGAGATCTCTCAAAGAACTTAAAACAGAACTACCATTCAATCCAGTAATCCCACTATTGGGTATATATCTGAGAAATATAAAACATTCTACCATAAAGACACATGCACACGTATGTTTATCACAGCACTACTTGCAATAGCAAAGACATGGAATCAACCTAAATTTCCAGCAACAGTAGACTGGATAAAGAACTATGGTACACATGCACCATGGAATACTACGCAGCCACATAACAAGAATAAGATTGTGCCCTTTGCAGCAACATGGATGGAGCTGGAGGTCATTATCCTAAGTGAACTAATGCAGGAAGAGAAAACCAAATGTTACATGTTCTCACTTATAGGTGGGAGCTAAACATTAAGTACATATGAACACAAGGGAAAAACAGACACCAGGGTTTACTTTACAGCGGAGGGTGAGAGGAGGGACAGGATCAAAAAACCACCTATTGGGTACTATGCTTATTACCTGGATGATGAAACAACCTGTACACCAAACCCTCATGACCTACAACTTATCTATATAACAAACCTGCGCAAGTACCCCTGAACCTAAAATAAAGTTTAAAAAAAAAAAAAGTTCTGCATTATTTTAACATACTTTGAGTAAGTGCCTGCCTAAAAAAGACAGTCTTTCATTTTGCTAAGATGAAGGACTGCATTCTCTTTGTGAGTGATCTTTGAATGTAATCACAATGCCAGCTTTTCTACAGTCTGTCCTAACTTTCTACATAACAGTGTCAAAAAGCAAAAATAAACAAGGTGCAATGATGCACACCTATAGTCTCAGCTACCTGAGAGGCTGAGGCAGGAGGATCACTTGAGCTCAGGAGCTCGAATCAATCCTAGGCAACATAGTGAGGCCCATATCTGAAGAAAAAAAAAGTATTTAATTAGCTGGGTGTGGTGTCTCATGCCTGTAGTCCCAGCTACTCGGGAGGCTGAAGAAGGAGGATCAGAAAGATCACTTGAGGCCAGGAGCTCAAGGCTGCAGTGAGCTATGATGACACCCCTGCACTCTAGCCTAGGGGACAGAGCGAGAAGCCATATCTCTAAAATAAATAGATAAATAAAAAATATAAGGACATAAAAATCTCACTTGAATTATATCAATATTATTAATTTGAAAATATGGAGTCTACCATGAGTCCATCATTGTTCTGTGTAAGGGAACACTGAAGTTGAAGTATCAACAAATTTATTAAAATTAGTTTTATCATTTTGATGTTGGGCCCATAGCCCTTGAATAATCAAAGTGGCCATTTAAAATATTTCACAATGTTGATAATTGCTGAGGGTGGGTGATGGGTACATGGGGATTGATTCCATTATTCCATCTAATTCTGTGTATATTTTGAAATTTTCATGATAAAAATTGAAAAGTAAAATAATTTACATGAAATGGGTTAAAGCATGTTTAATTTACAATGATTAATTTTCTAAAACTTAAATTCTGAACTTTTCTCCATACTATATGTACAATTTTCCAGTTAACAGAGTTTGAAAATGCAAATCTTTTATTTAAACAAGGATGAACAGTAAAACAATATGTTTGCATAGGTATAAACTGTGCATTGTAAACATCTTTACTATGTTGTAAATGTTACTTTATAAAATGACATGTCTGAAATTTTATATTGGAAGGGATCTTCTTATATAGAAAAGTTATATCATATTTATAGATTCATTTTTAACAACCTAGCATTTTATTTTAGGATCAATAATTCTGTCTTTATAAGAAAACTAATTCTATTGGGCACTTTTTTGTATGGTTTTATTGTTAAATGTATTTGCAATTGGACAAGCTGTTTCATTTTCCACATTTAATACACTTTAATCACCATAAAATAATAAAAGCATTTTAGATTTATAAGAACTTTAGAAATCATCTGAACTATGAAATAATTATGGGCAAGTCCAATGACTTCAACATTATATCCCTAATTTTGAGCATTCAACAAAAAAGCATTGCACTGAATATATTTAGTATATTTTCCCATCTGGCGTGGGGCTTTTGCCCATAACATTCCTGACTGATGGATGTGTTAGTCTCTATACAAATCCTTCCAGTAACAAGGTTCTCATTTTTCAGGTGTTTATTAAATATCCCTGTGTTAGTTTTCTAAGGTTGCTATTATCATCTACCCCAATCTGAATGGTTTAAAACAACAAACATTTATTCTCTCACTGTTCTAGAGGCCAAAAGTCCAATATCAAGGTGTCAGTAGGGCCACACTCCCTCTGCGTGGGAGAGAATCTTTCCTTTCCTCTTCCTAGCTTTTGGTGGTTGGCTGGTCACTCTTCTGCATTCCTCGGTTCACAGCTGCAGCACTTCAATCTCTGCCTCCATCGTCACATGCCATTCTTCTCCTTATGTCTGTGTCTTTATGTGATATTTACCCCTCCTGAGTCTGTGTTGAAATTTCCTTCTACTTATAAAGACACCAGTCATATTGAGTTAGGGCTCACCCCAATCACCAGCCTCATCTCAATTTGAGCCCAGCTGCAAAGACCTTATTTCCGATAAGAACACATTCCTAGATCTTGAGAGTAAGGACTTTCTGTATCTTTTGAGGGACATAATTCACGCCATAACACTAATATACAAGGGACACAGTTGTAGAAAGTGGAGGGTGTTCTTTGGACAATCCCTAAATTCTCTAGAATGAGGTTTTCTCATTTTTAAGGTAGTCGAATGAAATTGCATGATAATAAAAGATAGAAACACCTACTGTGGATGGATCATATGCTAGGCAAAAGTTCTGTCCACCATGCAGTAATAACTCTGAACCTCCCAAAGACTCCACTAGCTAGCAAGTCCAGCCCCATTTTATGGTTATACATACTTGAGGCATAGAGAGGTAAAGTAGCTTTTCCAAGCTCACACAACTAGTAAATGAAGACGTCGGGAAACATATTCAAGCAATCTATGTTTCAACCCCATCTTGATTAGATCGGATAGTTCATTCTGAGTCTTAGATCCTTGCTTCAAACTTTCACTACTGCTCTTAGCTGTGCCTTAGCACTCACTGCTCCTTCCATGCAAAGTCCTTTAAATATTTGAAGATGGCTATTATGGTCTAACTAGTCTTTTCTTCCTCAAGATAAACATTGTAAGATCTTTCAATCATTTTTTATGTTGAATCACTTTCAAATCTTTCAATTTGAATAATCCTTAGTTCATTATGCAGAATACTGGAATTATGATTACCTACATTACAGTGCTTCTAACTGAAGTTTATATATATATGAACAAAACCTTATGATTATCCAGAATTCACGAATTACATGATGTGAATTGAATAAATGCATTTTTATAGATTTCGTATTAGTAGGGGTGGAGTTAATAAAGCTTCCTACACATTTTGATACTGCTGTTCTACTTTGAAGGCTAGGCAACTCTGAATATTTTGAAGGATTCATAATAACTATTACTTCCCCATTTGTGATAAAAAGATCAAGTAAAATGGATGTGAAGGGCCTTAGGGATTGTTTCATGTAAAATTGCAATGCCCCTTTTTATATCACATCTCCGCTCCCAAGAGATTTCTGAAAGGATTTAGTCAAACGTGAAACTTTTTGTTCTATTTGTAAGTAATGGATTTTTATTTCAGAATCAAATCTAATATGCTGCTTTCTATTTTTGGACCTTAAAATAGCACAATAAGCTCTTAGATCTTCATTGGGGTCCACATACATGTGTCTGCAATTGGATTAGATAAATTGGAACTTCATGAAAATGAGATAGAGTTAAAGTATTTCATGGTCTGGTTTCTTAATAAGAAATAATATAATTGTATCATGGTGCCCTGGTGCTAGACAAATTCTGAAGCCAACTGTAGGCTTTTATCAAAAATTAAACTTTGACGTAGAGCCAAGATTCTGGTTTTCAGTTAAGATGCTTTATATCTATGGCAGCTTTGCACTTCATGGACTAATTGCCATAATACATGGTTATTGATGCAGAATCCTCCATGGTTCCTTTTGCTCTAACAGACTTGCATGTTAAAAATGGAAGCTTTAACATATTTAATAGCACAAGTGACTAAGTTGTCAGAAATTTTCACACTTAAATGCTGACAGCCTCATCCCCTTGAAGTAAGGACATTCTCTTTTTCCTATTCTTCATTCACTCTTCTGCCTGTTATCATTAATATTGCTCGGATTGTCAGATGCTGGCATCTGGCAAATCCAATTCTTACTGGCCCAGAGCATGTGCTAATTATATCCTACAGCTAATTAGAAAGCATCCTCTTTGCTAGAGAACAGTTTATTTAGCTCATCAATGAATAAGACTTGGTTTGAATCTTGATTTAAAAATCAAAGGGAACTGGAAATGGGATGAGGTAGAGGAAAAGATACCCTTCATAATGCAGGAATCCTTGTTAGTTAAATTTTAAAAATGAATATAGATTTTGCATAAGGTCTGGAAGGAGGGGAATTTAGACTAAAACACTAAAACTAGAGAAATTAAAGAATATATTTACATTTCAAGAAACTTACTTATGTTTAAAATATGTTATTTTAAAATCTCAAAATAACTGTAGTAGAGGCATCAGTGACCTAATTTTAACACAGGTCAGATTCCTTAGAAAGGGATTGGGAAGCTTGTGTTTTATTGATGAATATTTCGTGAACAACATACATGATTCAATACTTGTGCTTAGATTGGGTTCTTCTGAACAATCAAATTTCTGTAGTCAGTATTTAATTGTCCTGTAGTCAGTAATTTAATTACTTACAGAGGATTTACTAAAGAAAAGTTACAGTTCCTTATATTACCTGAGCTTTACCATGACTTTGGAGATGACTTAGGTAGGTATTAACCATTCAGATATATATAATAACCTGGTTCATTCACTTTTTTTCCTCTTTATCTGCCCAGTCAAATCTGAGCACTACATGTAGCACAGAAAGACATTTGCATGCTAATTTTCAAAATTGCTGTCAATTTATCATGACTAATTAAAAAGTGAAGCTCCATAACATTTTAAGCCAGTGGTTCTCCACCCTGGCTGCACTTTACAATCATCTAGGGAAGCTTTTTAAAAATATTCAATATTGTCCCCCACTTCCCACCTCCCCACATACAAATTCATTCAGAATTTCTGGGCATGGGACCCAGGAAACATTTTTTTTTTAAGTCTTCTGGGTGATTCAAATGTGTCTGTAGATTGAGAATAATCATTCTATGAGATAGTTGGTCACAAAAGATTCAGAAGCCATAATAAAGCTTTCTTGAATTTCTTAAGAAACAGATAAAAGCAGGAGGTCAATTAATGAAAATAAGTAGTTATTTTAGCTTGGATAATCTCAGAGATATCTGTGTCCTACACAGCAGGGTTCTGTAAGGGGCACATGGATACCTCTGAGAAGCTGATGATGACTTCTCGCTGCCAAAGCATGCAAACACATGAAACTGGCATGGATGATGATAAATTTCACAGAGAATCAGATCAGAATCTGTGAATCCCTGAAAGAAGGAATGTCCTCAGAGATAAAAGAACTGAAATCAAAAAATAAAGCCCCCAATTTTATGTACTGAGCCATGCAGGCAGAGATTATATTGACGAATAATGATTTTTAAGATAGAAAAACTTTCCCCAAGGACATTTACTTGTTTCATTTTAAGAGAATAAGATGGCTGGGCGTGTTGGCTCACACCTGTAATCCCAGCACTTTGGGAGGCCAAGGTGGGTGGATCACGAAGTCAGAAGATCCAGACCATCCTAACACGGTGAAAACCCGTCTCTACTAAAAATACAAAAAATTAGCCGGGCATGATGGTGGGCGCCTGTAGTCCCAGCTACTTGGGAGGCTGAGGCAGGAGAATCTCTTGAACCCAGGAGGCAGAGGTTGCAGTGAGCCGAAATCGCTGCACTCCAGCCTGGGTGAAAGAGCGAGACTCCGTCTCAAAAAAACAAACAAACAAACAAAAAAAAATACACACGCTTCCTGAGAAGACCTAATTCTTTCCTGAATCTCACGCTCTTCCCTCCTGATTGGTGTATCTTGCACCTAAAATAAAGAGGACTCATGCATTCCTTATTCTAGTCTAGCTTCCTGATTATTAAAAAAAAAAAAAATTCAAATTTTATCTATTCCCTTTCCTTTAAATTATATTAGACTGATGCTATTAAAGCAGACCTCCAAATTTTAAAGTCCTTTAGATTTCAACCTCAAATTACTAAGGGGTACAGTAGCTATCCACTCCGAAGTCTATTTTATAGTCTAAACTTTATTTCATTCTTTCGCTCTACAATCACCACCCAATGCTGTCTGATTTTCTTTGAACCATTCTTAGATGATCTCATTCAAATCATGTTCTTTAAATGTTCTCAATTCACCTTTTTCTATTACAACCCTAGAAGTGTAAGGTGTTAAAATCAACTCTGAAGTTATTCTAGCTATATTCACTCAGCCTAATAATTCCTAGATTATGCTATGCTTTTTTAAAGCACACAATTAGCAACTCATTGGGTAGTTTGAATCAAAGAATTTCTTAGAAGTTATCACATGTAAATCCATTGGCCTGCATAAGTAATCCAAACTATATCAAATTTTTTTAAGCTAAGAATATTTTGAGATTCCTATTCATGCTGTTTTTTGTCTCTTTTCAGTCAATTCGTTATCCCTAAAATATTGTTATTAATAGGCAAGTAGCAGACTAGATTCGTATCAGTGGCACACTAAACATCATGGTGCATGTTTCCAACACAGGAAGGAATGAAGAACTGATAAAAAGGACTAGAAAGGTAACTGACAAAAAGACTATAGTACAAAAGTTGATATGTATATACAAATGTATCTCCGCAGAAACGTACTGTGGAAGATCAGTAAAAAAAAATAGTTTTCCACCAAACAGTAGGGCACCTAAGGAATACTGAAGAAGTGGTACACATAGCATGGCCCTTCTGATTCCTACTTTTGTGTGCTAGTAGGTAGTGTGTTGGATTGGAGATTAAAATATCTATGGCACCGAATAACAGGAAAAATGTCATTTAAATCAAAGCTAAACTCTTGATTCTCTGGTAATTAGATTTAATTTTATTACAGTCATTAATATTGACTAGTCCCTGTAGGTGAGTTCTCCTTACAGGACCCTTATGCATGCTTATATGGGACTTACTTGAAGGTAGGCCCTTACTATGTAACTTATGTGTATTTATATACTTATGAATATTGTAATTTACTCTATTCTCCCTAAAGTCTACCCATTTCAACTTCTTACATGGATATCTTTCTTGGTTTATAGTTTATAGTTTATTCCATATAGTTTCATATATAGATGATGATTAGAAAAAGCAATTGGAAAATAATATAAAGCTTAGCTCATCCCTAAGAAGCAGAAAATTCATTATATAATATGTAAAATTTTGCACGCAGTAAATACCCATTTAATATTTAAAGAAAGAGAGTAGAATTCAGAATCACTCTTGCCAATATATATCCAAGCTACTACAAAAGAACATTTATGATTGCCATAAAATTTACCAAGAATTTCTGGAGAAAATATTTTTATCCAAAATATCCTTTCATTATCAAAATATTCTTTGGTGCTTTATAATTATCTAAACAATTATATGATACCAGAATATGAGATATCACATTGTAGCTCTACAATTTTTCACTTCTTCTATAATTCTTATTTATAGAATTTATCAAATTTGAGTTTCATCACAAATCTAAGTTCAAATACTAAGAATTTTTACTGGAGAATAAGAGGCCTTAGCTCAAATACTAGCTATACTAAGAAGTAAACTATTTAGTATTTCACAAATACTAAGATCAAATTTTGACCCTTCTATAGTCCACTGTACTGCGCTGTAGCTGTGAGTCATCACTTTTGGGAGGCTCTCTTCAGTAGGAGTTAAGAGCCCAGCCAACAGACTATAATTACATTATTCAATGATCTGCAGCCTGTGCCTCAAGCAACCTCTCACATTAGTAGTGGCAGTGAAAGCTGGAAAACTATGTGTACAAATTAAAACAGAGAAAAATAAATCAGAAGTAAAAACCATTGTTTGTAAAGGGGCTTCAGGTTAGAAAAATTACTGTTTCAGCATCTGAGATCTCACTCAAATTCAAATGTTGGTCCGATCAAGAATCCGTCCAAAAAAGTATGTGCTTAAACCACTTTGGGTTGAGTATATTTGCTGGAGAGTTAAACTGGTGTAACCTAGGCCATCAGCAGGAACATTTTAACTAATGGCAGCTAGTGTTTGCTAATTTCCAGCTTGAAACATCAAAATATAAATATGAAAAACGATAATTTAACAAGTAATCATCAATATTTGATTAATACAGAGAAATCTCTCCCCAACCACTCACCAACTAGACTTCTGAATACAGTCAGAAAAGTACTGTTACCTCCAAGTCACTGGTTTAAAAAAACAAGTAAATGTGTGTGTGTGTGTGTGTTTGTGTGTGTGTTATTTTAGTCCATTCAGGCTGCTAGAACAAAATACCTTGGACTGGGTAATTTATAAACAACAGGAATTTGTTAATTTATTTCTCAGTGTTCTCGAGGTTGGGAAGTCCAAGATCAAGGTGTCAGCAGATTCAGTGTCCAGTGAGGGCCCACTCTCTACTTCTAAGACGGTGCTTCTTGCTCACGTGGTGAAAGCGGCAAATAAGCTCTCTTGGGCCTCTTTTTAAGAGCACAAATCCAATTAATGAGGGCTCCATCCTCATGACCTTTTCGCATCCCAAAGCCTTCACCTCTTAATACCAACTCATTGGGGCTTAGATTTCAACATATGAATTCTGGAGAAACACAAACATTCAGAACACAGCATTGCCCAAAGACCTTATCTCCTAATTCCATCACCTTGAGGGTTAGAATATCAATACATGAATTTGGGCAGCACAAACTTTTAGACTATTATATATATTTTTTCATAGTAATATGTGTAATATATAGTAATATATACAAATGTATAATATATTTATAATTATATATTCTCAATATTAATTAAAAGAAATATGTACCTACTTAAATCAGCCAGTAGCCTAGTGGAACAAATCATGTATATCAGGTTGGATTTCAAACATGGGCAAAAGAACAACCTTTGTTTGCATCACAAAAGGAACTATGCCTGGTTGGAACACAGCCACACCACTAAGCGATCCACTGATAACTTGTGGCTCAAAATGTTTCTATCATCCTATTCCTTTCTTTGCTAGTACTACACACACTTTGATGTTGAGATAACATGTACACTTCACATGCAAGACACAATAGGAGCAGAAATTGCTCCCTTGATTTAGCCAGTAGTTATTTATGAATGTTGAACAGTGCAAAATCGTGGTTATCTGCAGATCCTCATCAATAACACCTCATACTATTTCTGCAAAGGCAAATGCACTTGGACATTCAATATTTTTTCTTCACAATTATTTGAATTTTCTCTGAACAGAAGTAGAAAATAGGTCATCGTACCCATGGTTTAAATAGCAAGACAGTTTATTTTAGATTGTGTTGAAAGCCAATAGCTTAGATGTTCTAATAAATAAAATTGCTCCTCCTTTCACAATGTAAAATGCCAGAATGCTGTTACTTCTTTTCAGGCTATTGTATACAAGATAGTTCTATGGGTAAAAATCCCTTAAGTGTTCCAGACCCTATCAGTGAAATTTAGTTGTTCTAACTGAAAAATAAAAACTATAACACCTAAGAAGCAAGAATAGATAACACTTGGAAAATCACAACTGCAGAGACCATTTCAAAGGAAACAAGTAGCAAAAAATTAAAACCCTCCTATTTTTAACATTAGTTATAACTTAGGTTACACTTGAGACATTTTAGGCATTCATCAAGTAACTGCTTATTAAAACTATTTGAAGGACTCTAGACAAGACCACAAAGAAGGCAAAATCTCCAGAAGCAATTTTGTTCACCTACTTCTGCTCCTTCATCCCTTCACAAGTCTGGGGACTTGATCCATCTCTATCTGCCTGATGTCCCCAAAATGGATCTTGTCACTGTGTTATTCTGAACATGCCATTTTGTTAAATCCTTACTTGTCTCTCTTCTTCATGAAAGCATACCTGCCCTTTTGTTTCCTCAGAACATGTCAGATAGTGGTATTCCAATTCCACCTTGAGTGACTTTCTTTTAGGCACTCTATTTAAAAATCTATGTGACACTGGGATTAAAATAAGCATCTCCCTTATTCCAGGAAAGATAATGTATTTAGACTATTTATATTATTTCTTTATTCACATATTCTTTCTTCTTCTCTCTTTCCTTCTTTCTTTCGACATTCTTTTAAGGCCTTAGGAGCTGTTGTTAACCCCAATGACACTGTTTCTTGAAGGAACAGCCTCTTACATATCTTTGAACAGTACCTAATAATAGCACTTGGTAATTACTCAATAACTGTTAGTTGAACTTAACCAAATTACCTCAAATTTAGTCCATAGTTGTGTATAATTAAAGGAGAACCCTTGGCCCTGATTACGACTAGTTAATGTAGAAAGTAAAAATTTTAAGTTTACCGGATGGCTTTGGAGAGTCATGAACCATCAATATATCAATGAATAAATCCTTGCACTACTCCCTGAAGAGCAAATGGCTTAGTTACCCTCCATGAGAAATACCTGGTGTCATATCAAAGCTTGTAATGCTCCTGCATCAGTTCACATGGCTTTCATTCTAAGGACTTATATCTGAAACGGTTATTTTTTTGTCCATTTGCTTTCTATATACAGAATGCATGTCAGTAGGTCTTTATTTCAATCACGCTGGGAGATTCCTTCTTACCTACCAGCTCATTCACCTATTGCCATAAGTTAACTTTGTATATACCACACAACTGAGATTCCAAGTTATACACTGACACCACACACCCACAATCACACACACACACACACACACACACACACAGTGTTAGGGTTCTCTGGCAAAACAGAACAGGATGTGTGTGTGTGTGTGTACATACATATAGATACATACATACATAAAGTTTCTCTGCTTCTGTCTCTGCATGCGTGTGTGTGTATATATATGCACGTATTTTAGGTGGTGAGTATAATTAATTTGTTTTCACTCATAAAATTGATGGTATTAGTCCCTTTACAAGTTAAGATTTAAATGGATTAAGCATCTTACCCATTTTAGACCTTTATTAATTCAACAGATATTTATTAAGCTCTTACTATGTGCCAGGCGGTGAACAAGACACGTATATTTGTGCACATATATATATACACACACATACACACGCACACAAGCACACATGCAGACAGAGACAGAAACGGAAAGATTTTAAGGAACTGGCTATGTGACTGTGGAGGCAAGTCCAAAATCTTCAGGATAAACTGGCAGGCTACAGACCCAGAGAAGAGTTGCAGTTGGAGGCCAAAAGCAGTCTGCTGGTAGAAGTCCATCTTGCTTGGGAGGTTATTCTTTTTCTATTAAGGCCTTCAGCTGATTGGATGAAGCCCATCCACATTATGGAGAATAAACTGATTTATGCAAATTCTTCTCATTTAAATATTAATCTCTTCTTTAAAATATCTTCACGCAAACATCAAGAATAATGTTTGATGTTTGATGGTCTAGCCATATTGACACATAACATTAACCATCATACACTCCCAGCATTTGGGTTCTCCTATACTGCTTTAAAAGATGAAGAGACTTAAATTTGTTCATATAACAACATAGTTAATCAATCTTACTTGGAGGCTGGTACAGTTCTGTTTGTTAGGCCAGGTGCAGTGGCTCACACCTGTAATCCCAGGAATTTGGGAGGCGAAGGCAGGCAGATCACCTGAGGTCAGGAGTTAGAGACCAGTCTAGACAACGTGGCGAAACGCTGTCTCTACTAAAAATATAAAAATTAGCCGGGTGTGGTGGTGCACGCCTGTAATCCCAGATACTAGGGAGGCTGAGGCAGGACAATCACTTGAACCCAAAAGGTGGAGGTTGCAGTGAGCTGAGATCATGCCACTGCACTCCAGCCTGGGTGAGAGATCAAGACTCCATCTCAAAAACCAAACAATTAAACAATTCTCTTTTATAACATTAATAAGGAGATTAGTAAACAGACAATATATGTCTTTGGTTCCATATCTTGATTTTGATGGAAATACCTTTAAACACAAACACATAAGGCTTGTAGAATTAAGTTGCTAGCATAAAGACTGTCATGTTTTATGATACATACTAGAAGAATTTTCACTTCTCATAACATTCGTTTCTTAACTAGCTCCCATAAAACTTCATTATAGAGTTCATAAAGCATTTTTCACCTCCTAAATTCAATTCTTAAAGTAGCCATTAAGTGCCTACAGTGTACCCATTTGTAGTGTTATTAATAGCAGTTATGATACCAACTCTAACCAGCAAAAAGAGACTGCAAGGCGATGAAAATGTCCAAATAACCTGTATACTATAATTTTCTTGGTGATGGTAGGATTCTCTTCTGTATATACTTAACAAGAAAATATGAACCTTTGCCCCTGTATTTAAATAGGAAAACATGTTTTCTCTGACAATAAATAGTCCAGGTAAAGAAAGATAAGTAAGGTGATTCTCACTTCCTTTAGGCATTTTCCTAGAATGTACCTCTAGTTATATCAAGTAAATGCTAAAAAAATCTTTAATAGATCCTTGTGGTCGGTGAACTATGCCAAATCCAGTTTGTGGCTTGTTTTTATACAACCTGGGAGCTAAAAATGCTTTTTGCATTTTTAAATAGCTGTAAGAAAAAAGCAAAGAGGAATATGCAGAGCCTAAAATATTTGCTGTCTGGCCTTTTACAGAACAAGTTAACAAGTTTGCCAACCCCTAGTCTAGAAGATGACATACAAAATCCATAGCATGACATTGAAGGGCTTTCACACTCTGAAGACAAATTGATGGACAAACTACACTTCAAATGTTCCCTGTCCTGGCATGTCCTTATTTTCCTGTGTGGTCATCTAAATTCAGCTGTCTATCAAGGAACAGCTCAAGCTCATCATCTCTACGAAGCTTTATCTGGCTATTCAGTTCCATTGAAATCTATTTTGGAATTCCAATAGGCATGAATATTTGCTTCACTCACCGATGATCATGTTTCTTTTTATGTACACATTTTTATCTAACCTTGTCTTCCCAAGAAGAGTGTAACATCCTTACATGGTTTCTTTTTGACAGTGTCGTGCATATATTTAGTATCAGTTTTGCAACTTTTAAGGACTTTCTGGGCCCTGCAAGTCTAATTTCTTATTAAGCAATAATTGATCAACATAATTCATGAGGAATCACTATTGTCAAACATTGCTAAGCCACAAATACATTTTGTTCTCCATTTAATCCTCAAAAAATTTTAGGTGATGAGTATAATTAACTTGTTTTTACTCATAAGATTGATAGTTTTAGTCCCTTCACAGGTTAAGATTTAGATGAGTTAAGCATCTTATCCATTTTATACCTTTATTAATTCAACAGAAATTTATTAAGCTCTTAATTTGTGCCAGGCAGTGAAAAAGACAGACATAGTCCCTGTCCTAACATAGTGACAGATTTTGGATTTAAACTCGACTGAGTTATTAACATCTACGCCATAATATCGTGTGCATTTTTGTGGCATAAAGAGACAACACCTTATTCAAAATAGCTACACTAGTTTTATAAGATTAAATGAAAATACAAAGGGCTAATATCCAGAATCTACAATGAACTCAAACAAATTTACAAGAAAAAAACAACCCCATCAAAAAGCGGGCAAAGGGTATGAACAGACACTTCTCAAAAGAAGACATTTATGCAGCCAAAAGACACATGAAAAGATGCTCATCATCACTGGCCATCGGAGAAATGCAAATCAAAACCACAATGAGATACCATCTCACACCAGTTAGAATGGCAATTATTAAAAAGTCAGGAAACAACAGGTGCTGGAGAGGATGTGGACAAATAGGAACACTTTAACACTGTTGGTAGGACTGTAAACTAGTTCAATCATTGTGGAAGTCAGTGTGGCGATTCCTCAGGGATCTAGAACTAGAAATGCCATTTGACCCAGCCATCCCATTACTGGGTATATACCCAAAGGACTATAAATCATGCTGCTATAAAGACACATGCACATGTATGTTTACTGCGGCACTATTCACAATAGCAAAGACTTGGAACCAACCCAAATGTCCAACAGTGATAGACTGGATTAAGAAAATGTGGCATATATACACCATGGAATACTATGCAGCCATAAAAAATGATGAGTTCATGTCCTTTGTAGGAACATGGATGAAATTGGAAATCATCATTCTCAGTAAACTATCGCAAGGATAAAAAACCAAACACCGCATATTCTCACTCACAGATGGGAATTGAACAATGAGAACACATGGGCATAGGAAGGGGAACATCACACTCTGGGGACTATTGTGGAGTGGGGGGAGGGGGGAGGGATAGCATTAGGAGATATACCTAATGCTAAATGATGAGTTAATGGGTGCAGCACACCAGCATGGCACATGTATACATATGTAACTAACCTGCACATTGTGCACATGTACCCTAAAACTTAAAGTATAATAATAATAATAAAAAGATTAAATGAAAATAAAGAGTATGCACTGTGTGAAAGACCACAATATCTAGAGCAGAGAGTGAAAGTTCATTTGAGAAAGAGGAAAGAAAAGAACTCCCCCAGTTTTTACAATTAAAAAAATGTGCATAGAGATTATGGAATTGTAGTAGGGAAACTATGATTTGGTTGGTGGTTAATTTTGAAATCATTCAGTCACTCGACAAGAAAGTATTTTACGAGTTCTAGATTCTGTAAGAAAGATAATTTAATAGATGTCCTTTAAGACATTGGATTTGGCAATGATTTCTTGAATCTGACAGCAAAATCACAGACAAAAAATTAGAACTTGATAAATTAGATTTCTAATTGAAAACTTCTGGGCATCAAAGGAAGCAATCAACAGAGCAAGAAGGCAACCTGTGGAAAGGGGGAAAAATATTTACAAATCATACATCTGAAATGGAGTCAATATCTACAACATATAAAGAACTTCTGCAACTCAACAACAAAAAAAACAGATGACACAATTTAAAAAATGGGCAAGAGACTTGAACAGACATTTCTTCAAAGAAGACCTACAAATGATCAACAAACACATGTAAATAAGCTCAGCATCACTAATCATTAGTGAAATGCAAAACAAAACCACAATGAGTAAGGAGATACCACCTCACATCTATTAGGGTGGCTACTACAATAAATGGTAATAACCACTGTTGACAAAGATATGGAGAAACTGAAACCCTTAAGCATTGTTGGTAGGGATGTAAGATGGTGCAGCTGCTATGGAAAACAGTGTGACATTTCTTCAAAAATGTAAAAATAGAATTATCATAAATCCCAACAATACCACTGCTGGCTATTTATCCAAAAGATTTGAAAGCAGGATTTCAAAGAGATATTTTGCACAGCCATGTTCATAAAGCATTACAGACAATAGCCAAAATGTGGAAGCAGTGCAAGTGCCCAGCAACATTTGAATGAACAAACAAAATGTGTTATATGTTATTCATCCTTAAAAAGGAAAAACATTCTGACACATGCGACAACATGGATGAATCCTGAGGACATTATGATAAGTGCAATAAGCCAATCACAGAAAGAAAGACAAGTACTATATGATCAAACTTAAATGAAGTACCTAGAGTAGTTAAATTCATAGAAACAGAAAGTATAATATGTTTACCTGTAGGGGCTAGTGCAAGAGAAAAGCCACTTACAAAGAGCTAAGAAGGAGTGGAGAGTTGTTTAACGGGTACAGAGTTTAATGGGTACTTTCACAGGATGAAGAGCTCTAGATATTGGTTGCACAACAATGTGAATGTACTTTGCACTATTGAGCTGCAGACTTAGAAATTATTAAGATGGGATTATAAAAGAGTATAATTGCAACATTTGTAACACACAGAAATGACAAATGCTTGAGGTGATGATAGATAACCCGTTTACCTTGATGTGATTATTACACAGTGTAGGCCTGCATCAAAATATTACATAGACCCCAGAAATATATACACCTATTCTGTACCCATAGAAATTAAAAACTGTAAAAATAAAAAAAAGATGGTAAATGTTATGTATATTTTGCCACAATTTAAAATTTTTGAATTAAATAAATAAACTTAATAGAAGTCTTCTATTCCTGCCCTTAAAGAATTTTCACCAAATTAACTATATTTAAGGTGATTTATGAGACTACAATATCACGATTTCTACCTAAACTCAAGATTTCTAAAATAGAGCAAAGACCCAAGCACTTGAAAGATGTTAGAAAATGTTGAAAGATTAATTAACTTATTAATTAATTAAATTATTAAGATAATTTGCATTATCTAATGTAAAAAATTTTGCATATTTACAAAATGTCTTTTTTATACCTTTTTCTGGCAAACAGAGACTTTGCACTTGCACTAATATATAAACACCAAACATCTCAGGATTTATTAGCTCACCTCAACTTTTTATCTCTTGCTTTTTCCAATAGAGAAACTAGGTGGAAACCCAAATTGTGTTGTTGTTTAAGAGATTAACTTGGTGCACAGGTGGAAACTGAAGAGTGGATGATGTTTGTCATTATACTGTCATGTGACTTGAGCTGCTGCTGAGCTTCATGAGGTGTTTTAAACAATTTCACATCATACATTAATCCAAATTCATGCCCCAACATAATCAAATTATCAAATAGTTGAATGTCTGTAGAAAACAGGCTTATTAAGGGCTTTTTAAGATTGAGTAAGGACTTTTTTTCTATTTCAAAGAAGCTTTTAGAAAAGTTGAAGAGATCATTATTTACGTGAAAAGTTAAATATCAACAAAGAACTAAAACTATGAAGAAAATTATGAAAAAGAGGATTTAGGGATGTAAATATAGTTAATTGCCGATAAGAGATAACCAATGAAGTCTGTGGTTTTCAAGGAAGCCTCTGAAATATATTTTTTTAGTATGTAGGGAAAGATACACCAGAGCAGGGATTCTCCACTGAGGGCAATTTTGCACTCCTGGGGATACTTAGCAAGACCTGGAAATATTTTTGGTTGTCACAACTGGTATCTAGTGGGTAGAGTCCAGGGATGTGGCTGAACATCCTACAAGCACAGGACAGCTCCCTACAGCAAGGAATTATCTGTCCCACTATGTCAATCATGCTAAGATTGGGAAACACAGGGATGAAGCTAAGCTGCTTGATGAAAAGGATTTTACTAAAGTGCTGGAGAATGGAGGAGATAAGACATGACAAGAGAGAGGCGGGGAATAGTAGATACAAAAGCACCAAGGAGAGCTAACTGGATCAATCCAACGTGAGTTGAAGACTTTACACAGGTGTGGGCCTGTCTTTAAAAACAGACTGGAAAGAGTGTGAGCTTAGGAGCTTTGCTATGTTTGTGATATGTCTGTGATATTGTTTCTAATATTCATTGGGGGAGAGGATAACATTAATCCCAATATCACAGAAGGTGTACAGACCCCTGTGATATAGTTTCTAATCTACAGGAAAAAGAAATATTACACCCAATATCGCAGGGGGGTGTAAACCCCCCTTATATATTGTTCCTAATATGCAGCGTGGTAGAGGCTTATATTACTCCCAGTATCGCAGAAGATGCACACACACCTGTGATACAGTTTCTAATATCCAGCGGGAAAGAGGCTGCTACTACTTTCAATATCACAGTGGGTTACAACCCCCCACCCCCCGTGGTATTGCTCCTAATATCCAGGGGAGAAGAGGATGATATTTCTGACAATATCACAGGGGGTGTACACCTCTTCTGTGATATGGTTCCTGAAATCCAGGGGGTGAGAGGATGATATTACTCCCAATAACGTAGGAAGTGTACACCCACCCTGTGATTTTGTCCCTAATAACCACAAGAGGAGAGGTGATATTACTCCCAATATTGCAAGGGGTGTACCCCGCCTGTAACATTGTTTCTTGTATCCAGGAAGGGAAAAGATGGTATTACCACCAATATTGAAAGGATGTACACCCCCCATGTGATATTGTTCTTAATATCCAGGTTGAAAGAAGATAACATTACTCAAAATATAACAAGGGGGGTACACCTGCCTGTGATATGATTCCTAGAATCTAGAAGAAGAGAGAATGATATTACTTCCAATAATACACGGGGTATATAACCCCTTTTGATATTATTCCTAACATCTAAAGGAAGAGATGATATTACTCCCAATACCGCAAAGGTATACACCCTCCTGTGATGTTGTTCCTAATAAGTGGCGGGGGAGGGCATTGATATGACTTCAAATATCGCAGTGGCTTTACACCCCTTCTGTGATATGGCTCCTAATTTTCAGGGGGTAGAGTACGAAGATACTCCCAATATCGTAGTGGGTGTACACCCACACTGTGAGATTTCTATGAATATTCAGGGAAACACAGCATGATATAACTCCAAATCTGGCAAAGAGTGTACACCATCTTGGGATACTGTTCCTGATATCTGGAGGTGGAGAGGATGATATTAGTTTCAATATCGCAGGCTGTGTACACACACCCTGTGAAATTGTATCTAATATCTAAGAGGGGAGAGAATGCTATTAATCCCCATATAGCAAGAGGGTGAGGCACCCCCCTCCGTATGGGGAGTAATAGCACCCCACTCTCCCAGCCGGCTATTACGATCCACATGTCAAAGTGGTGAGGCACCCCCCTCCATATGGGGAGTAATAGCCCCCGCTCCCCCCCGGGCTATTAGGATCCACGGTGGACTCACAGCCTGTTTACCATGTTGTGAGTATCATCTCCTCTTCTGGAAATTACGAACTATTTCACACGCGGGTGTACACCCTCTCTAGTACTGGGAGTAATATCATCTTCTTTACCTCTGAATGTTAAAAACAATGTCGCAACAGTATTTGTACTTTCTGAGATATTGGGTGTCATATCATTCTCTTCCACGTTGAAATTAGAAACAATATCCCTGGACGTGTGAACACCTTCTATGATATTTAAAGTAATATCATCCTCTTCTCTTTTGGATTGTGGGAACAATATCACTGGGGGGTGTATACTTTCTGCGATATTGGTAGTAATATCATCATCCCCTCTGCCTTTGAATATTAAGGACAATCTCACGGGGGGTACACGACCCCTGCGATTTTGGCAATATTATTATCCTCTCCCCTCTGCACATTAGGAAAAATATCAGTGTGAGTGTACACCTCCTGCGATATGGGGATTAATATCCTGTTCTCCTGTTCTGGATATTAGGAAGAATATCACACGAGGTTTTTACACTTTCTCGAATATCTGGAGTAATGTCATCCTCTCCTTTTTTGAATGGTAAGAAAAATGTCACAGGGGGTTGTGCACCTCCACTGCAATATTGGGAGTAATATTATGCTTCCCCCGCCCTTGGTATTAGGAACAGAATCCCAGCGTGGGTGTACACCTCCTACTATATGGAAAGTAATATCATCCTCTCCTTTCCTGGATTTTAGGAACAATATCACAGGGTGGGGATACATAGCCTACGATATTGAAAGTAATATCATCGTCTCCCTTTCTGGATATTAGGAACAATATCATAGAAGGGTTGCACGCTCTCTGCGATATTGGGAGTAATATCATTTTTGCCTTCCCTGAATATTAGGATCAATATCCCCGGGTGGATGTACACCCACTGTTATATTGGGAGTAATGTCATACTCTACCCCTGGATTGTAGGAGCAATATCACAAAGTGGGTGTACACCCACGGCGATACTGGGGGTAATATCATGCTCTCCCTCCCGGGATATTAGAAACAATATCACAGGTGGGTATAAACCCCCTGCAGTATAAAGAACAATATTATCTTCTCTTCCTTTAGCTATTAAGAACAATATCACATAGCAGGTGTACACCCCCTGCTCTATTGGGAGTAATATCATTCTCTTCCCCCCTGGATATTAGGAACAATGTCAAAGAAGTGTTTATAACCCCTGCTATACTGGGAGTAATATCATCCTCTCCCACGTTGAAATTAGGAACAGTATCCCTGGGGGGTGTACACCCCCTGTGATATTGAAAGTAGTATCATCCTCTTCCCTCCTGGATCATGGGAACAATATCACTGGGGGGTGTACACTCTCTGCGATATTGGGAGTAATATCATCCTCTCCGCCTTGGAATATTAAGGACAATATCACGGGGGCTTGGGGGATGTACACCTTCTGCGATATTGGGAATAACCTCTCTCCCCGCCATGCATATGAGGAAAGATATCACAGGGTGGGTGTACACCTCCTGCGATATGGGGAGTAATATCATCTCCCCTTCTGGATATCAGGAGCAATATCACACGGGGGTGTACACTTTCTGCAATATTGGGAGTAATATCAACCTCTCGGCCTTTGAATATTACGAGTAATACCACAGGGTGGATGTACACCTTCTGCGATATTGGGAGTAATATCAGCCTCTGCCCTCCATGGCTATTGGGAACAATATCCCAGGGTGGGCGTACACCTCCTGCCATATGGGGAGTAACGTCATCCTCTCCCTGCCAGGATATTAATAACAATATCACAGGGTGGGTGAACACAGCCTGCAATACTGGAATTATTATCATCCTCTCCCCCTCCAGATACTAGGAACAATATCGGATGTTAGGAACAATATCACAGGTGTACACTCCCTGCGGTATTAGGAGTAATAATGTTAATTATTAATCATTAATTATTAACATTAATAATATCAATGTTAATATTAATTACTAGTATAATATTAATTAATAATAATTAATTATTTTAATTACATGATTCTGTATGGTTATAATTGATTACTGATATTAATGTTATTTTCCATAATAATTATTAATCTTAATATTAATTCATTTTATTATCAACATTATTTATTATTGATTTAATTAAGTCACATTCATTACTGATATTATTATTTTATTATTAATGATATTACTATCAATTATTCATAGTAATCATTACGACTGATAATAATTTTTATCATTATTATTAATATCAATGATTTCTATTAATCATTATATTTATTAATATTATTTTTCCTGATATCGGGGGGGAGAGGATGATATTACTCCCAATATCACAGAAGGTGTACACCCCCTATGATGTTATTCCTAATAGCCAGGGGATAGAAGATGACATTGCTCAAAATGTTGCAGTGGGTGTACAACCCTTCTTTAATCTTGTTCCTAATATCCTGGGTGGGAGAGAATGATATTACTCCCAATATCGCAGGGGGCATAGACCTCCCCTCTGATATTGTCCCTCATATTCAAAGGTGGAGAGGATGGTATTTCTTCCAATTTCGCAGGGGGTGTACACCACCCCTGTGATATTGTTCCTAATATCCAGGTGGTGAGAGAATGATATTAATCTCAATATCGCAGGAGGTGTACAGTCCCTAGTGATATTGTTCCTAATATCCAGGGAAGGAGAGGATTTCACTCCCAATATAGCAGGGGGTGTACACCTTTTGTGTGACATTGTTCTTAATAGCCAGCGGGGGAGAGGAAGATATTACTCCCCATATCGCAGGAGGTATACAGTCCCTCGTGATATTATTCCTATATCCCGGGAGGGAGACGGTGATACTAGTGGCAATATCGCGGGGGCTGTATATACCTCCTACGATATTGTTCCTAATATCCCGAAGGGGAGAGCATAGTATTACTCTCAATATCTCAGGGGGTGTACACCTCCTTTGTAATATTGTTCTTAATATCCATGATGGGAGAGGATGGTATTACTCCCAATATCTCAAGAAGTGTACAGCCCCCTGTGATATAGTTCCTAATATCTAGGTGGGGAGAGGATGATATTATTCCCAATTTCGCACGAGTTGTAAAACCCCTTTGATATTTTGCCTGCAATCCCGGGGAGAGAGGATGGTATTACTCCCAATATCGAAGAAGGTGTACACCCGCCCGTGACATTATTCCCAATATCCACGTTGGGAGATGATGATATTACGCCCAATATCAAAGGGGATGTACACCCACCCTGGGATATTGTTCCTTATATGGAGAGGGAGATAGGATGATATTACTCCCGATATCGCAGGGGCTGTACACCCCTCCTGTGACATTGTTCCTAATATCCTAGGGAAGACAGGATGATATTACACCCAATATCGCAGGGGCTGTACACCCACCTTGTGATATTGTTCTTAATGTCCAGGAAAGGAAAGGATGTTATTACTCCCGATATCGAAGAGGTTGTACTTTCACCCCATACCCCCGGGATATTGCTCCTAATATCCAGGGGAAGAGAGGATAACATTATGCCTAATATCGCAGGGGAGTGTACACCCCCCTCCCAGTGATATTGTTCCTAATATCCAAAGGTAGAGACAATGAAATTACTCCCAATATCGCAGGGGGTGTACACCCCTCTTGTGATACTGTTCTAAATATTTAGTGGGGGAGACAACAATATTACTGTCCATATAAGCAGGGGTAGACAACATCCCTGTGATACTGTTTTTTAATATTCAGTGGGGGAGAGGATGATATTAATTCCAATATCACAGGGGACACACCTCCTGTGATATTTTTTCTAATATCCGGGGGAAGAGAAATGATGTGACTCACATTATGGCAAGGGGTGTAGAGCCCCTCCATCATATTGTCCCTAATATCCAGGGGGGATTAGAATGATATTACTCCTCATATCACAGGGGGTGTACACGACCCCTTTCATATTGTTCCTTGTATCCAGGGAGGGAGAGGATACTATTACCCCCAATATCGTAGGGGTGTACACACCCCCTGTGATAATGTTCCTAATATATAGGTGGGGAGAGATATTTTTCTCAATATCTCAGAGTATGTACACCCTTCCTGGGATATTGTTTCTAATGTCAAGTGGGGGAAATAATTATATTACTCCTAATATCGCACGGGGTGTAAACCCCCCTGTTATTTTGTTCCTAATATCTGGGTTGGGAGAGGATGATATTACTGCCAATATCGCAGAACTTGTACACCCCACCTCTGATATTATTCCTAATATCCAAGGTAAGAGAGAATGATATTATTTTCAATAGCGCAGGAGGTGTTACACACCCCTGTGATATTGTTGCTAATATCCAGTGGGGCAGACGATGATATTACTGGCCATATTGCGGGGGGTGTGCACCCCCTCTGTGATATTGTTTTTAATATCCCGGGGGTAGAGGATGATACTACTCTCAATATCGCCGTGGGTGTACACCAACTCTGTGGTATTGTTCTTAATATCCAGGGAGAGGATGATATTACTGTCAATAGGGCAAGGGGTGGACACCCCTTCTTTGATGTTGTTCCCAATATCCGGGGGGGGGGAGAGTATTGTATTAATCCCAATATTGCTGGGGGTATGCAACCCTTTTTGATATTGTTCCTAATATCCCCGGGGAGAGTCCATGATATATTACCGGCCATATCACAGGGTGTGTACATCACCACTGTTATATTGTTTCTTCCAGCAATGAAGAAATTGATGTTACTCCCAAAATGGAATGGGCTGTGCACCCCCCATGAGATATTGTTCCTAATATCCAGGGGGGAAAGGATAATATTGCTCCCAATGTTGCAGTGGGTGTATAATCCGCCTGTGATATTGTTCCTAATATCTAGGGGCAGAGGGTGAGGATGATATTACTCACAATATCGCAGAGAGTGTACACCGCCCCTGTGATACTGTTCTCAATATCCATGGGGGTAGAACATTATATTACTCCCAGTGTTGCAGGTGGTGTATACCACCCCCGTGATATTTTATCTGATACCCAAGTGAGGGGAGGATGATTTTACTCCCAATATCGCAAGTGGTGTACACACATTCTTTGATATTTTTCCTACTATTTATGGGTGGAGAGGATGATATTACTCCCAGTATCGAAGGAAGTGTACATGCCCCGTGATACTGTTCCTAATATCCAGGTTAAAAGGGAACGATATTACATTCCGCCTGTAATATTATTCCTAATATCCAGTGGAAGAGAGAATAATATTTCTCCCAATAGCGCAGGGGGTGTACAAACCTTGTGATATTGTCCTAATATCCAGGGAAGGAGACGATGATATTACTGGCCATATCGCAGGGAGTGTACACCCTTCTGTGATATTGTTTCTAATATTCAGTGGGGGAGAGGATAACATTAATCCCAATATCACAGAAGGTGTACAGACCCCTGTGATATAGTTCCTAATGTACAGGGAAAAGAGCATAATATTACGCCCAATATCGCAGGAAGTCTAAACTCTCTCTGCATATTGTTCCTAATATGCAGCGTGGTAGAGGCTTATATTACTCCCAATATCGCAGAAGGTGCACACGCACACCTGTGATATAGTTTCTAATATCCAGCGGGAAAGAGGCTGCTATTACTTTCAATATCGCAGTGAGTGCACGCGCCGCCCATGGTATTGCTCCTAATATCCAGTGGGGAAGAGGATGATATTACTGACAATATCGCAGGGGGTGTACACCTCTTCTGTGATATGGTTTCTGATATCCAGAGGGTGAGTGGATGATGTTACTCCCAATAAAGTAGGAAGTGTACACCCACCCTGTGATTTTGTCCCTAATAACCACAAGAGGAGAGGTGATATTACTCCCAATATTGCAAGGGGTGTACCCCGCCTGTGATATTGTTTCTTATATCCAAGAAGAGAAAAGACGGTACTACCACCAATATTGAAAGGATGTACACCCCCCCATGTGATATTGTTCTTAATATCCAGGTTGAAAGAAGATAACATTACTCAAAATATAACAAGGGGGGGTACACTCCGCCTGTGAAATGATTCGTAGAATCTAGAAGAAGAGGGAATGATATTACTTCCAATAATACACGGGGTGTATAACCCGTTTTGATACTGTTCCTAATATCTAAAGGAAGAGATGATGATATTACTCCCAATACTGCTGAGGTATACACCCTCCTGTGATGTTGTTCCTAATAAGTGGCGGGGGAGGGCATGATGTGACTTCAAATATGGCAGTGGCTTTACACCCCTTCTGTGATATGACTCCTAATTTTCAGGGGGTAGAGTACGAAGATACTCCCAATATAATAGTGAGTGTACACCCACGCTGTGAGATTTCTACAAATATCCAGGGAAACACAGCATGATATAACTCCAAATCTCGCAAAGAGCCGTTTTGGGATATTGTTCCTAATATCTGGAGGTGGAGAGGATGATATTAGTTTCAATATCGCAGGCTGTGTACACACACCCTATGAAATTGTTTCTAATATCCAAGAGGGGAGAGAATACAATTATTCCCCATTTAGCAAGATGTTGAGGGACCACCCCCCACAATATGGGGAGTATTAGCACCCCCCTCTCCCTTCCTGCCTATTACGATCCACAGCCAGGGGGTTGAGGCACCCCCAGCCATATGAGGAGTAACAGCACCCCCTTCTCCTCCCCTAGCTATTACGATCCACATGGCAGGGGGTGAGGCACCCCCCATATGGGGCTTAATAGGAGCCCCCTCTCCCCCCACTGGCTATTACGATGCACATGGCGGGGTTGGGGGGTCAGGCACCTCCCGCCTTATGGGAAGCAATAGCCGCCCCCCTCCCCCGCTGGCTGTAATGATCCACAGGGCGGGGGGGGTGGGTTCAGACACCCCCTGCCCTATAGGGAGAAATAGGCCCCCTCTTTCCCCTTGGCTACTACGATTCACATAGAGGGGGATTCAGGCACCCCCCGCTATGTGGGGATGAATAGCTACCCCCCTCTCCCCACCTGGCTATTAGGATCCACATTTCAGGGGGGGCCAGGCACCTCCCACCATATGGGGAGTAATAGAACCCCCCTCTCCCTACCTCCGGCCATTACGATCCACATGGCAGGGGTGTCAGCCCCCCGCCCGAGCCATATGGGGAATAATAGCACCCCGTCTCCTCCCCTGGCCGTTATTTGGCTCCTCTGAGACTGATATCCATTATTTATAAAGTGGAAGTAATAATATTTACCTCTTATTTTTGTTACCAAGGTCAAATGAAATAACTTTAAGTGCCTCTGACCAAGGCGGGACAAGAGCAGGCAATCAATAGTAGACAGGGAGATGTTCATTCTTTTAATTCTCTCCACCCTGGAGATTACTGAGGCTCATTTTGCAGATTCTCAATTACTATTGCAATCAACCACAGACTTATTAGGTAAGCCTTTATTGTCTGCTTCCATTATTTCATTCATTTATTCACCAAATATTTCTTCAACGATCCTTCTTTTCAGATACTGTTTTTTTCCTGTAAGAGAGCCGTCATTCTCTTAGAGAAAAACAGATTTATTTACAAAAACAGTAGGAGGAAATCTTACAACGCATATGAGTGAATAATGTACAGATGACTCCGAACTTGCAAGTTTTCTGAATGAGGATCATCAGAGATCCCAGTTCTAGAATCTGCTTTGAAGATACTTGCAATTCACTGTGAACTCTTTTGTCATATCAGCAGTTCTCTCTTAACATGATCTAATTCTCTTTGCTCAAGTCGAAAACATTTTTTATTTGCTGTATTGCCATGGTTTTTCATAAGTCTTTGCAACCTACAGAATGCCTTTGTTAAATTTATTGTTTGTTTCAGTGGTGTATGGATTGTCTCTGCTTGATCAAGCAAGAATAAGACTTTTTTAGAAATAGCCATTGTTGAGACTGGTATCCACATTGTGTCCCTAGGCAGTGGTAAACATAAGTACTTGTCACCACTTCTAGTACAGGATGTAGGGTTGTATATGGAAAGATAGGATAGGAGAGGGAAATCAAGATGCCATGAGCCCTAGTTGCCTATAACAGCTCTGTGGGGACACAGAGTAAAAAAATATTCAGTGTTACCCAAAACAAGAAGGAAAAGATGTCCTTTGGACTACTTGAGCTGTGACTTTAAAGATACGTAGAAAAATCAGGGGAGAATATGCCAGGCAAAAGCAACAGCTGGAAGATAAAAAGGGCTACAAGTGGAAATACATCATTGGTGGACGTAGAACACAACAGATAGCTCTCCTCAGTGGGATCATGGGGTATGAGGACAGAAGGGACAGGAGAGGCACACAGCCATGTGGAACACACTGAGGAGTTTGGATTTTTCAAAAGGTTATGTGGAATTATTAAATGATTTTACAAAAGGAGGTAATAAAATCTTCATATTTGTGCTTTTAAAAAGCTCCTCTGGCTGCATTGTGCAAGATGGACTGGAAAGGGCAAGGGCAGAGAATAATACAGCAAATACCAATACAGAAAATTTTTGACTTACAAACATGATGTTGTGACTATTGTCCCAGAACAAATTAGATTGTAAGTATGGTGAACCTGTGCATACCTTCATTGTGTATACAATTACTGGGTGGCAAAATCTCTTGCTTACTATATTAGACACTGTTCTCCAGAAAAACAGAACCAATGAGATAAAGATTACACGCCCTCACAGACACACATACACTTCACTTTTTTAGTGTTTATTTATTTAGTTTAAGAAATTGGCTCATGAGATTAAGAAGGCTGGCAAGTCCAAAATCTTCAGGGTAGGTTTCAGGCTAGAAACCCAGAGAAGAGCTGGTGCTGTATTACAAGTCCAAAGGCCATCTGCTGCAGAACTCCCTCTTGCTCAGGGGAGGTCAGTCTTTTTGTTCTATTTGGGCCTTCAACTGACTGAATGATACTCCCCTTCCCCACGTTATGGAGAGCAATCTGCTTTGCTTAAGGTCCACTGTGATGGTTAATATTAACTGTCAACTTGATTGGATTAAAGAATCCAAAGTATTGTTTCTGGGTGTATGCATAATATTGCTAAAAGAGATTAACATTTGAGTTAGTGGGATGGAAGAGGTAGATACACCCTTAATTTGGGTGAGTGCCATCCCCCACCTGGCTACTAGCGCAGCTAAAAAAAGCAGGCAGAAGAAGGTGGAATGAGCACACTTGCTGAGTATTCCAGCCGTCTTCTTTCTTCTGTGCCAGATGCTTCCTGCCCTCGAACATCAGACTCCAGGTTCTTCAACTTTGGACTCTTGGACTTTGGAGGCTTGCCAAGGCCTCTCAGACCTTCAGCCACAGACTGAAGGCTGCACTATCAGTTTCCTTACTTTGAGGCTTTGAGACTAGGACTGATCCACTACTGGCTTCCTTGCTCCTCAGCCTGCCGATGGCCTATCGTAGGACTTTACCTTGTAATCATGTGAGTCAGTTCTCCTTAATAATCTCCCCTTCATAGATACATACATCCTATTAGTTCTGTCCCTCTAGATAACCCTAATACATCCACCAATTTAAATGTTAATCTCATCAAAAATTGCCTCATAGAAGCTTCCAGAATAATATTTGACCACATATCTAGGCACCAAGTCCCCGCCAAGTTGACACATAAAATTAACCATTACAAGACCACTTCTTGTAAACTTTCACTCATAT
Source organism: Pongo pygmaeus (assembly GCF_028885625.2). Classification (NCBI taxonomy): domain Eukaryota; kingdom Metazoa; phylum Chordata; class Mammalia; order Primates; family Hominidae; genus Pongo; species Pongo pygmaeus. The sequence goes on from NC_072387.2 coordinate 102,917,473, forward strand.
GCATCTCCTTAAACCATACTTAATCTCCAGATAAAGACAGTATGACTTTGTCTTGGGGATTAAGTTTTCAACACATGAACTTTCAGGGAACACATTTCAACTAAAACACTAGCCTTCCAGGCTGACTACTGTGAAAGGGAGGGCATATTTCCATCTAACATGACACAACTATCTTGCACAAAACTGGAAACACAATAACTCTTTCTAACTTCCTGAGCTGCAGTGTTAAATGCATAAGCTCTGCTTAGTGGGCCCATATGAATAAATTCAACCTGTTCTTCCTTTATGTTCCTTCCAACATAATCCCACACATTTAATATCAATTCTCATACATATTTTTAGGATTTCTATCTGTATACATTAGAAAAATAAAGTAGATCTTTTGAAATGCAACACACTTTTTCATGGGTCAAACATTGTAACTCACTGTAGGAACCTGATGACACTTGAGTCTATTATAGGTCTAGAAGCAAGGATGGATTATGGGGGTGGCCCTAAGAAGAATCAGCATTCTCTTGCAAGGCAACTATTTCAGGGGAAGTCATTACCATTTCCACAGGCAATGAGGCATTGATCTCCTCAAATATGGATGGAGAGGCTTCTTCTACTGGCAAAGAAGACTTGTTAGAATTTAGAGGCTCAGTATTTGCAGTTTCATCAGGGTCTTCCCAAATGTCTTCATTCCAACTTTTAGAATCTCCTTCTTTCCCAGTCAATGCCCTGACTTTAACGACAGACACCCTGCAAGGTTGGTGCTATGCTTTGCATGTGTTCCACAAAAGTTTCTGTGTTGAAGCCTTAATTCCCAGTGCAACAATATTGGGGCCTAATAAGAAGTGACTCTATCATGAGGGTGAAACACTTAGGAATGTATTGATGTCGTTACTACAGGAGTGAGTTAGTTATCACCAGAGAAAGTTGTTAAAAAGAAAGACTAGCCCCTGATGCTTCTCTGTGTCTCAAGCACTTACTTCTGCCTCTTGCCTTGTGCCATGAGATGACCCTTACCAGATGCCAGTGCCATGCTCTTGGACTTCTCAGCCTCTAGAACTACAAGCTGAATAAATTTACATTGTTTATGATTTAACTAGTCTGTGCCAATCTGTTACAGCATCAGGAAAATGGACTAAGACAGATGGGAATGTAATTTATTTTGTACTTTAGCCACTGGAAAGATGAGATTTTAGGCTTAGTTTTCAGCAATCCCAGCCCTGCAGCTACAGAAGATAAAGCTGTCCTTCAGGGTACATGCTTTCAGGTCATTTATACAGCACTTAAGTTAGGAATTCAAATCCCTGAAATTATTATTTTCTTTCTCCACTTTCTCCAGCAACATTAGAAATAAGCTGTCAATTTCCTTACTCATTAGTGTGACAAAAATGTTTAAAGGTATCATATACATTGTTAATCATACCTTTGCCTCTTATGAATGTTTGATGAGGAGTATTCTTTGGTGACGTTTTTCATATCTATGTTGCCACATCACATTATAGACTATCAGTGCTCTCTTTATGACTGCAATAGAGTCATTAATGTGTTTAAATCTAATAAGGTTAGAGATCCAAATGCAGATACCTAGAATCAATTCAGAAAACATATCTCTAAGATACTGGTTTCTCTACAACCACTCCTGGTACCAAAATCTGTCTTAGCTGGGATTCTCTAGAAAAACAGAACCAATGGGACATGTGTATTTATATAGAAAGAAACTTATTTTAAGAAATTGCTCATGTGATTAAGGATGCTGGCATATCCAAAATCTATAGGGTGGGCTGGCAGGGTAGAAACCCAGAGAAGAGATAATGCTTCAGTTCAAGTCTGAAGGTCATCAGGCTGCAGACCCAGAAAAGAGCCAATCTTATAGGTCAAGTCTGAAAGCTGTCAAACTAGAAACCCAGCCAGGAAGGAGTTGATGTTGCAATTTAAGTCTGAAGGAAATAGTAGGAATGGAGAGGAAGTGACTACGACTAGACATGGGCTTGTTTGGCCAGATGTTTTTGAAAGCTAAACTCGGATGACTGTGTCTTAGAGATCATGAATATTAACTTAAAATAGTAAAGAGTGAAGAGCCAGATAGTCACAGACACACATTTTAACACTTCATTTTGTTTTTTCTTTTTTTTGACAATGAGGATTGTCTGGCAGGTTTTCATGAATTAATCAAATGAAATATACTAATACTAGCAGAAGGGAAATTTTTATAATTCTTTGTACTTAATGTGATTACAGGTAAATGACTGTTACCTGAAATCTATTTTTTTCTTTAAAATAGATGCTTATTTAAACCTTGAGCCATTTGCTGTTCTTCCAGGGCCCAATTCTGTAACTACAGGTTATGATTCTTTGTTGATTAAGTTACTTATCAAACCTTTATTCATCATTGGATATAATTAACTTCTTTGAGGTTAATCTTAACATACATAGTACTATACATAGTCAGCCATTCAAGGTTGTCGAATGAAAAAGAGGTATAATCAAAATAATGCATTAGAGGCCAGCAAATCTTTCTGATTGTTTTTATTTTTGAGATTGTTGTCAGGGAGGTAATTATAGTATGCTAGCAAGGAAGATTAGAAACTAAATAAGGCAGTGACAACAGAAAAAATAGAAACAGGACAGATGGAAAAGGCATTACAAAGAACAAGTAAAGGACTGGTGACTTGGCAGAAGTGGATAGTTACTATCCCAAATCAGAAAAGTGACAAAGGTGGTAGATCAAATATCTTGGGGGTTATGGGCAAGTTCCATTTTATGACTACTAGATTAGTACTGCCAAAATGTTATCCAAGTGTAGGCCGGGCATGGTGGCTCATACTTGTAATCCCAGCACTTTGAGAAGCAGAGGCGGGCAGATCACTTGAGGCCAGGAGTTCAAGACCAGCCTGGCCAACATGGTGAAACCCCATCTCTACTAAAAGTACAAAAAGTTAGCAGGGCTCGTGCCTGTAATCTCAGCTACTCAGGAGGCTGAGGCATGAGAATCGCTTGAACCTGGGAGGCACAGGTTGCAGTGAGCTGAGATTGTGTCACTGCACTCCAGCATGGGCAACAGTGTGAGACTCTGTCTCAAAAAAAAAAAAATTATCCAAATGTAAAAGTTCACACTATGAAATATAAAATGAAAGCAGGCTAGGATCAAGGATAAGAATTTGAGATGAGTTTTGTTTTGTTTTGTTTTGCAGATATAAGTTTATATTGAAGAAAGCCATGGTGGTGGGTGGCGGGGGGGAACTCTGAAAGAAGAGCTACTAGAGAAATATATAAGATTTTACATGAAAATAATTTGCCATATCTTTAGGAAATGAGACCAGCAAAAAAAAAAAAAAAAGAGAGAGAGAGAGAGAGAAGGAGCAGTAAAAAGCATATGAAGGCAAGCACAGTACTGTGAACAGAGAAGAAAACCTCCCTTGACCTTATATATGACTCCCTTAACACACCTAAATCCCTAGCCATCACCCTATTTCTCCTTCTATTAACAGCAATATTTTTAGAAAATACAATTTTGCTATCTCTCTCTAGCACTTGACATTCATTTGAACTTCAACCCATTAAATAAGGACAATATTCCAACCACTCCCTTAAAACTACTCTCTAAAATCTCAGAGAGCTTAGCAGTCAAAATCTAAGTGAATTTTTTTTTCATTTTTAAAAATTGTGTTTCTTTATTTTTTTGGCTACAAACCACACATTTATTTTAAAATATTTCTTCTCTTGGTTTATTGAAAACAGTATTTTCTGGATTCTCAAACTTTGGGGAGATAGGGGACTTCTCAGTCTCTATTCCTTTTTTTTTCCCCTCTAAGTATATTTTTTAAGGCTATTTTCTCCACCTCCTCTTCTCACATTTTAAATTATACCCAGGCAATTTCTTCTATGCCCATTGGTTCTCTTTCTTTGCCCTAGCTCTTTCTCATGATCTCTGAACAACAATGCTTTATTCTCTACTAGGACTTCAATTGGTGATTCCACAAGCATCATTAAGTCAGCCTGCAAGTCAACATTTTCCAAACTCTACTCACCTCCTTCTCACCTGCCATTCCTCCTTTGTTTGCAAACTTATATAAAGGCATTTCTTCCCAGTGGTCTAGAACCTGGGAATCATTCTAGGTCCTTCTATATCCCAATTACCATAACAAAGCACACACTTGCACATGAATTTACGACCACCTAAATATGGTTTTTATATACCTCTTTCTTCTCTATTTCAACTGCCACTACTCTACTTCAGACATAATCACCTCCTACCTAGAATACTGCAGTGGGCTTCTCACTGATCCATCTGCTTCTTGTCTTGCTTTACATCTCTGCATCAATTTGCTTCTCCACACTCTCTCCCCAACAGGTCCACTTCAAATACATCTACCATACTAATGCTTCCAAAAGTCTCCATGTAATATCACTCACATTTTTGGAAAATTATCCCCATAACCTACAGAAGCCAATCTGTACAATTAGCAACATAAACAAAGCCATCAAAGACCTGACTTGCCTCTCCTGCAATATCTGTTGCCTTCATTATGTCACATCCTACTCTCTTTTGTGACTAGTGAACTGCTGTCACCATTCCCTTCTCAGTTCAAGCGTTATTTTCCTCCAGTATCGGCCATATGCCAGTAACTGTGCTTAATGCCAGAAACACAAAAATGAATAAGGTAGTATATTGCACATAGGAAGTAATTGATAAATGAAAGTATGAGACATGAACTGAAATAAATAAGTGCAGGACATAATTACAAAGTATAATGGAAAACACAGGAGACATACATATGGCTGATCTTTCCTGTGCGGAATCAGGGAATCAGGAAGGTTGTCTAAGTGGTCTGACCTCAGAGTAAATATTCACCAGGTAATCAGATGGAACAATAATTTCACTCCAGAAGAGTAGCCAGAGCAGATACCACAAAGGAGCACGTCATGCAGAAGGAAGTTGTGAGTGTTTCCACTTGGCTGATACACTGAAGGTCACAGAGAGCACTAAGGAAGAATGAGGTTGAATAGAAGGGGGTGGAGAGGCAGCAGCAAATAAGATGTAAAAAAAAATGGTCAACGATAAAACTACTCCAAGCTACAGGAGGAAATTCAAACCAAAGGCAAAGAAGTTGAAAACTTTGAAAACACTTTAGATGAATGTGTAACTAGAATAACCAATACAGAGAAGTGCTTAAAGGAGCTGATGGAGCTGAAAGCCAAGGCTCGAGAACTACGTGAAGAATGCAGAAGCCTCAGGAGCCAATGAAATCAACTGGAAGAAAGGGTATCAGTGATGGAAGATGAAATCAATGAAATGAAGCAAGAAGGGAAGTTTAGAGAAAAAAGAATAAAAAGAAACGAACAAAGCCTCCAAGAAATATGGGACTATGTGAAAAGACCAAATCAACGTCTGATTGGTGTACCTGAAAGTGACAGGGAGAATGCAACCAAGTTGGAAAACACTCTGCAGGATATTATCCAGAAGAACTTCCCCAATCTAGTAAGGCAGGCCAACATTCAGATTCAGGAAATACAGAGAACACCACAAAGATACTCCTCGAGAAGAGCAACTCCAAGACACATAATTGTCAGATTCACCAAAGTTGAAATGAAGGAAAAAATGTTGAGGGCAGCCAGAGAGAAAGGTCAGGTTACCCATAAAGGGAAGCCCATCAGACAGTGGATCTCTCGGCAGAAACCCTACAAGCCAGAAGAGAGTGGGGGCCAATATTCAACATTCTTAAAGAAAAGAATTTTCAACCCAGAATTTCATATCCAGCCAAACTAAGCTTCATAAGTGAAGGAGAAATAAAATACTTTACAGACAAGCAAATGCTGAGAGATTTTGTCACCACCAGGCCTGCCCTAAAAGAGCTCCTGAAGGAAGCACTAAACATGGAAAGGCACAACCAGTACCAGCCGCTGCAAAATCATGCCGAAATGTAAAGACCATCGAGACTAGGAAGAGACTGCATCAACTAACGAGCAAAATAACCAGCTAACATCATAATGACAGGATCAAATTCACACATAACAATATTAACTTTAAATGTAAATGGGCTAAATGCTCCAATTAAAAGACACAGATTGGCAAATTGGATAAAGACTCAAGACCCATCAGTGTGCTGTATTCAGGAAACCCATCTCACGTGCAGAGACACACATAGGCTCAAAATAAAAGGATGGAGGAAGATCTACCAAGCAAATGGAAAACAAAAAAAGGCAGAGGTTGCAATCGTAGTCTCTGATAAAACAGACTTTAAACCAACAAAGATCAAAAGAGACAAAGAAGGCCATTACAGAATGGTAAAGGGATCAATTCAACAAGAAGGGCTAACTATCCTAAATATATATGCACCCAATACAGGAGCACCCAGATTCATAAAGCAAGTCCTGAGTGACCTACAAAGAGACTTAGACTCCCACAAAATAATAATGGGAGACTTTAACACCCCACTGTCAACATTAGACAGATCAACGAGACAGAAAGTTAACAAGGATACCCAGGAATTGAACTCAACTCTGCACCAAGCGGACCTAATAGACATCTACAGAACTCTCCACCCCAAGTCAACAGAATATACATTTTTTTCAGCACCACACCACACCTATTCCAAAATTGACCACATAGTTGGAAGTAAAGCTTTCCTCAGCAAATATAAAACAACAGAAATTATAACAAACTGTCTCTCAGACCACAGTGCAATCAAACTAGAACTCAGGATTAAGAAACTCACTCAAAACCACTCAACTACATGGAAACTGAACAACCTGCTCCTGAATGACTACTGGGTACATAACAAAATGAAGGCAGAAATAAAGATGTTCTTTGAAACCAACGAGAACAAAGACACAACATACCAGAATCTCTGGGACACATTCAAAGCAGTGTGTAGAGGGAAATTTATAGCACTAAATGCCCACAAGAGAAAACAGGAAAGATCCAAAATCGACACCCTAACATCACAATTAAAAGAACTAGAAAAGCAAGAGCAAACACATTCAAAAGCTAGCAGAAGGCAAGAAATAACTAAAATCAGAGCAGAATTGAAGGAAATAGAGACAAAAAAAAACCTTTCAAAAAATTAATGAATCCAGGAGCTGGTTTTTTGAAAGGATCAACAAAATTGATAGACCGCTAGCAAGACTAATTAAAAAAAAAAGAGAGAAGAATCAAATAGATGCAATAAAAAAATGATAAAGGGGATATCACCACCGATCCCACAGAAGTACAAACTACCATCAGAGAATACTACAAACACCTCTACGCAAATAAACTAGAAAATCTAGAAGAAATGGATAAATTCCTCGACACATACACTCTCCCAAGACTAAACCAGGAAGAAGTTGAATCTCTGAATAGACCAATAACAGGATCTGAAATTGTGGCAATAATCAATAGCTTACCAACCAAAAAGAGTCCAGGACCAGAGGGATTCACAGCCAAATTCTGCCAGAGGTACAAGGAGGAGCTGGTACCATTCCTTCTGAAACTATTCCAATCAATAGAAAAAGAGGGAATCCTCCCTAACTCATTTTATGAGGCCAGCATCATCCTGATACCAAAGTCGGGCAGAGACAACCAAAAAAGAGAATTTTAGACCAATATCCTTGATGAACATTGATGCAAAAATCCTCAATAAAATACTGGCAAACCGAATCCAGCAGCACATCAAAAAGCTTATCCACCATGATCAAGTGGGCTTCATCCCCGGGATGCAAGGCTGGTTCAATACACGCAAATCAATAAATGTAATCCAGCATATAAACAGAACCAAAGACAAAAACCACATGATTATCTCAATAGATGCAGAAAAGGCCTTTGACAAAATTCAACAACCCTTCATGCTAAAAACTCTCAATAAATTAGGTATTGATGGGACGTATCTCAAAATAATAAGAGCTATCTATGACAAACCCACAGCCAATATCATACTGAATGGGCAAAAACTGGAAGCATTCCCTTTGAAAACTAGCACAAGACAGGGATGCCCTCTCTCACCACTCCTATTCAACATAGTGTTGGAAGTTCTGGCCAGGGCAATTAGGCAGGAGAAGGAAATAAAGGGTATTCAATTAGGAAAAGAGGAAGTCAAATTGTCCCTGTTTGCAGACAACATGACTGTATATCTAGAAAACCCCGTTGTCTCAGCCCAAAATCTCCTTAAGCTGATAAGCAACTTCAGCAAAGTCTCAGGAAACAAAATCAATGTACAAAAATCACAAGCATTCTTATATACCAGTAACAGACAGAGAGCCAAATCATGAGTGAACTCCCATTCAAAATCACTTCAAAGAGAATAAAATACCTAGGAATCCAACTTACAAGGGACATGAAGGACCTCTTCAGGGAGAACTACAAACCACTGCTCAAGGAAATAAAAGAGGATACAAACAAATGGAAGAACATTCCATGCTCATGGGCAGGAAGAATCAATGTCATAAAAATGGCCATAATACCCAAGGTAATTTATAGATTCAATGTCATCCCCATCAAGCTACCAATGACTTTCTTCACAGAATTGGAAAAAACTGCTTTAAAGTTCATATGGAACCAAAAAAGAGCCCGCATCACCAAGTCAATCCTAAGCCAAAAGAACAAAGCTGGAGGCATCACGCTACCTGACTTCAAACTATACTATAAGGCTACAGTAACCAAAACAGCATGGTACTGGTACCAAAACAGAGACATAGATCAATGGAACAGAACAGAGCCCTCAGAAATAACACCGCATATCTACAACTATTTGATCTTTGACAAACCTGAGAAAAACAAGCAATGGGGAAAGGATTCCCTATTTAATAAATGGTGCTGGGAAAACTGGCTAGCCATATGTAGAAAGCTGAAACTGGATCCCTTCCTTACACCTTATACAAAAATCAATTCAAGATGGATTAAAGACTTAAACATTAGACCTAAAACCATAAAAACCCTAGAAGAAAACCTAGGCAATACCATTCAGGACATACGCATGGGCAAGGATTTCATGTCTAAAACACCAAAAGCAATGGCAACAAAATCCAAAATTGACAAATGGAATCTAATTAAGCTAAAGAGCTTCTGCACAGCAAAAGAAACTACCATCAGAGTGAACAGGCAACCTACAAAATGGGGGAAATTTTCACAACCTACTCATCTGACAAATGGCTAATATCCAGAATCTACAATGAACTCCAACAAATTTACAAGAAAAAAACAAACAACCCCATCAAAAAGTGGGTGAAGGATATGAACAGACACTTCTCAAAAGAAGACATTTATGCTGCCAAAAGACACATGAAAAAATGCTCATCATCACTGGCCATCAGAGAAATGCAAATCAAAACCACAATGAGATACCATCTCACACCAGTTAGAATGGCAATCATTGAAAAGTCAGGAAACAACAGGTGCTGGAGAGGATGTGGAGAAATAGGAACACTTTTACACCATTGGTGGGACTGTAAACTAGTTCAACCATTGTGGAAGTCAGTGTGGCAATACCTCAGGGATCTAGAACTAGAAATACCATTTGACCCAGCCACCCCATTACTGGGTATATACCCAAAGGACTATAAATCATGCTGCTATAAAGACACATGCACACGTATGTTTATTGTGGCATTATTCACAATAGCAAAGACTTGGAACCAACCCAAATGTCCAACAATGATAGACTGGATTAAGAAAATGTGGCACATATACACCATGGAATACTATGCAGCCATAAAAAATGATGAGTTCATGTCCTTTGTAGGGACATGGATGAAACTGGAAATCATCATTCTCAGGAAACTATCGCAAGGACAAAAAACCAAACACCGCATGTTCTCACTCATAGATGGGAATTGAACAATGAGAACACATGGACACAGGAAGGGGAACATCACACTCTAGGGCCTGTTGTGGGGTGGGGGGAGGTGGGAGGGATAGCATTAGGAGATATACCTAATGCTAAATGACGAGTTAATGGGTGCAGCACACCAGCATGGCACATGTATACGTATGTAACTAACCTGCACATTGTGCACATGTACCCTAAAACTTAAAGTACAATAAAAAAAAAAGAAAAAAAAAAGAAATGTTAGCTTTTAAAGGTGAAAAAATAAATAAATAAATAAAAAATAAAAATAAATAAAAAAAGTTGTCAGGGGAAAAATCACGAAAAGATTTGTATGCAAGGTCCCCATTACTAAGGCAATGAGAAAACTGAATGGAAGTGGTTTTAGAGGAAGGAATGGCATATGAAGTGCAAGCCAGGAGACCAGGAATAGCAGTTGCAAATTATTGCTGGAGCCCTGCAAGTAGACGAGCATGCATTAAGCAATAGCGGCAATGGCTAAGAGGAGAACCAAATATGTAAGTGTGATGATCTGAAGTTTTGTGTCTCCTCCAAAATTCCTATGTGGAAACATTAACCCCCAGTGTAACAGTACTAGGAGGTGGGGCCAATGCAAAATGATTAGATCATGAGAGTAGATCCCTTAAGCATGGAATTAATGTCCTTATAGTAGAGACCCCAGAGAGCTGCCTTGCCTCTTCAGCCATGTGAGGAATACAGCAAGAAGGTGCCATCTGTAAGCCAGAATGCAGGCCCTCACCAGACACTGAACCTGCCAGAGCCTTGATCTTGGACTTCCTAAACTCCAGAACTGTGAAAAATAAATTTCAGTTGTTTATAAGCTCCCCAGTTTATGGTACTTTGTTATAGCAGCCCAAATAAACTAAGACAGTGAGCTATTAAAGAAACAAACCTAGTGTCAGATTCTATGTGGTTTGGGATCAAGAATCAGGAGAAGTCTACATTGATTTTTATTTCCTGGGTAAGGTGATTTGCTGGATGTTACTATGACAATTCAATCCTTCTTTCAGAAATGAAGGGTTTTATAATTTACCAGAGTAATTATTTTCTTTTTTCGTTAACCACAGTTAATAAAAATGGGCTAACTTGAACATGTCGTTTTCTTAACTTCCACACCAAAACCTAATCATTTTCAATGGTTTTATATAATATGTATCACTGATATTATTTTACATATTTTGCTTCTAGCTGTTAAGAACATCAGAGGCACATTATTTTTTGTATTCATTCTTGAGTCTCCAAGGATTAGATTACTATATTCTACTTTTTTGTTTTCAAATGAACTAGATCCAGCTTCCACTTCTAATAAAAACTATGAATTTTTAGGGCATATATTGATTGAATGTCCTTAAATAGTAGCTCACATTTGCTACTCCACCCATAAATGAGAAAATCTGTAATTTTGATGGCCACAATAAAAGGCCTTACACAATTCTTTTCTAAAGTGTTGGTTTCATTGCAACCCAATCTGTACTTTTTCCTTTCCTCCGTTAACAATTCCAAAACATAGTTGATAAGTTAATGGCCAAAATAATTAAAATATGGGATTCCTGGCTGTCAATAGGGTGACACCAAATCTCGGGAGCTAAGCAGAGGTGTCAATGATTCATTAGCAAAATGTAGCATTGTAAGACTGGTAGCTAAGCATGCAGTAAGAGCCAATTACGACGACTAGCACGGCAAGGTTGCCTTTGGCTGGAGAGAACTACCAGAGAGCTGCCCCACCCCCTACACTCCATCAGCGGCTCTTGTGCAAAAAAGTGTATGCTTCCCTATTGGCATGTATGGGCTATTTAACCAGAGGTGGAAGGGATCAGTGAATTGTCAAGTTCCTCTATTTGTCAGCACAGAATTAGTCTAAAGGGAAATGAGGTTGAATCTCTTGTGCAGCAAGTTATGCAAACTTCCTTATTAATGACAGATATCTTATCCTTGAATGGTGAATTTGTTTAAAGAACTTTCACAAGCATTTAGCAGAGGTTGTATATTTTATAAATGATGCATGCATATCCCAAGTACATGTTAGAGATGACAAGGAAACTGATGCTTAGAAATATTTAATGTTGTGCCCAGAACCAGGTTTCACAATTCGAGTGCTTATTCAGTAACCTAAATGAGCATTTCTATACAAACACACTCTAAATTTTGCTAGCTTCTTTATTAACACATCTACAGTTTAATCAACTTTGACATAAAAGGGAGCTGCCTTTCCATCACTTCTATTCCCATGAAAAAACAATATTTATAAACTGTTAACATTTCATTTCATGTGTTAAAAGCTATCCCAATCCAGTTGCTGTCAGCCAGCACTCCAGAAGGTAAAATGCAATATCCCCAGATTGTTGTATTTCATGTCATGCCTACTGCCTCACAGCGCAAAGCAGACAAAGAAAGTTGATGATTATTTAGTATGAACAGAGAGACAAATCATGAAAACCAGACTAAATAACACACCTTCAATTATAAGGTGTTTCAAATATTCAGATTTCCTTCAAATATCATTGTCTATATTTTTTATAAGTTTTCCCCCTTTATGAGCTCTGGGTTTAACTTATAGTTTTTTTGAAACTGTCTTCAATTATCGTTGTTTATACAATCATGTGCTGCATAACAATGTTTCAATCAATGATAGATCACATATATACTGGTCGTCCCATAGGTTATAATGGAGCTGACAAATTCCTATCACAAACATACTTGCCATTGTCTTAGTACTTTCTTACACTATTCAGTACAGTAACATGCACCTGAAATATAGTTAACTTGTATTTTGAGATCTTGTAAGGCACAGGTTAAGTTTAAAGTGGTTACCAAGTGTAACACCGGGATATAATAAGAAATGTATATTTGCTTTCTGTCCCCAGTTTCTGGATCACAGCTCCTTAAAACCCTTGGAATCTCCAGAGTGGTAGAAGTGTCTTTTGAACATTAATGAGTAAACTGGTGGCTGGGGGCCTCAGATAACATTAGCACGGGGGCAGGCCACGAAAAAGATCATGATTAGAGACTTGGGACTATCAGCCCCACCCCTCAATGTCTGGGAAGGAGAAGGAAGCTAAGGTTGAGATGATTACCAATGGACAAAGACATAATCAATCATGCCTGGGTAACAAAGCCTCCATAAAAACCCAAATGGGCAGGCGGAGTTCAGAGAGCTTCCGGATTGCTGAATATGTGGTGATGTCTGGGAGATGATGTGGCTAGAGAGGGCATGGAAACTCCTCACCCTTTCTCATTTTGTCCTATGCATCGCCTTCCTTTTTTTTTTAATTTTATTATTATTATACTTTAAGTTTTAGGGTACATGTGCACAATGTGCAGGTTTGTTATATATGTATACATGTGCCATGTTGGTGTGCTGCACCCATTAACTAGTCATTTAGCATTAGGTATATCTCCTAATGCTATCCCTCCCCCCTCCCCCCACCCCACAACAGTCCTCGGTGTGTGATGTTCCCCTTCCTGTGTCCATGTGTTCTCATTGTTCAATTCCCCAATTCCCACCTATGAGTGAGAACATGTGGTGTTTGGTTTTTTGTCCTTGCGATAGTTTGCTGAGAATGGTGGTTGTCCTATGCATCTCTTTCATATGGCTGTTTATCTATATTCTTTCTAATATCCTTTATAATAAATGGGTACACATTCGTAAAGTGTTTTCCTGAATTATGTGAGTCATTCTAGCAAATTAACTTGAGAATGGGGTCATATGAATCCCCAGTTTGTAGCCATTTGGTCAGAAGCACAGGTCACACAACCTTGGGCTTGCTATTGGTATCTGAAATGGGGGGTGGTCTTGTGAGACTGACCTTTAACTTGCAGGATCTGACTCTAACTCCTGGTAGATGGTGTCAACATTGAGTTAAATTGTGGGACTCCCAGATGATGTCCACCAGAGAATTGTTCAGTGTGCAGGGAATCACCCCCACACATCTGGTCACAGGAGTGTTCTCTATTGATTGTCAGAGTAAAGAGAGAGACAAAAAAAAAAAACAACAAAAAACCAGTTTGGTGTTTTTCTCTGACCAGAAAACATAAATATGCACATAATTTGATTGTGTACTAATGACATTTTAATCTCCTGAAAGATGGCATACCCAAATATGAGTCATGTTCTGTTAATAGAAGATAAGAATGTCCCTGAAAGTTATGTGTCTGCCACAAATTGTCTTCGTGAATGAACATTAAAACTGAATGAAACTCTTGGGAAAAACATCCAAATGAAAAGTGAGAAATCTAGTCAACCATCTGGTACTTTCATATGTGATGCCAAACATCCAGATACTTGCTAAAATCTAGATGAGCACTAGCTGTCATTTCATTATAGCTTGAGTTGTTTTTTTTTTTTTTTTCCAAATTTCAGATGGTTCTAGTAAAATGTTGACTTCCAGAGATGATTATATATCCCTAAGGTAGTATATCATCAATAAAATTAGGCTTTTAGTTTTAGTATTGATATTTTGAATAACTATCATTAGCAAATACCAATTCTCTTGTCAAAAATACTACTTAAGCAAAAATTGTCGTACGTGATCTGAAGATGAGGTTTAACTTTTGTGAAAATATAGATGCAGAAATTTAGACTGTTTTTGAATCTTTTTTTACTAAACAGAAAAAAGTTTAATATGTCATGTTTACTAATAACAACAGTGACACTTAGTAGCCCCGATTGAACAGAGTTCTGTCATTAAGACAGCTGTTTCATTGTCACCCCTCCATAGAAAATAATTTGAATGAATCATCTAACAAATGTAGACACAATGATGTTGAGTTTATAAAGTTCTTTAAAAATAACAAGACACCCTTAGTGACACCCGTAAATTTTTTGATAGATCATCTAATCGATATGTGCTTCTTATTATTATATTTTACTCTATGGCCAGAAGTGCTTACCACTCACCAGTAAGAAAAATTAATGATAAAATGCTTTCTCAAAGAAAACATTATACAATGCTTTCGATTTACTTCTTGAGTTATTTAAACAAGCTATTCTTTCTAATTAATTAAATATTATTATATTTTTCAGAAATGTATTTCAGAATGTATAGTTTTAAAATTTATTTAATAAAAAATAAAGACTTATATAGGCTTTCAAAATTAGTATTACCCAATGTCTTAAAGTAAAATGCATGACTCTAAAAATAATTGTGTTTGAATTTTTATGAAATAATATGTAATATTTTAGCCCAATCAAAAATCAGTATAATACTTTTTAATATTATTCAATGTTGAAAATCAGTATAGTAATTTTCAGTACATGTATAATAATATACATGTATTACCAGTGCTCTTAGATCTGCATTGGTTAATACAGTATCCACTAGCAACATGTAAATGCGAAGTGTATGAAATATGGCTAGTACAACTAAGTAATTCAATTTTTAATTTTATTTAATTTGAATTACAACTGAAGCATTTTAAATTATTTTCCTGATAAACACAATATTGTTGTAGAACTTTATTGTACTTTAAAAGTTGCAGCACATTAGATATTCTTGTATTGTGTGTAAGTGGGGCACATGCTTCATTACTAGTGTTCTCCATGAACACATCAACAATCTAATTGATGTCAACAGATTGTGATAGAGTTTGGATATGTGTCCCCTCTAAATCTCATGTTGAATTGTAACCACCATTGTTGGAGGTGAGCCCAGGTAGTAGGTGATTGGATCATAGGGCCAGATTTCTCATGAATGGCTTAGAGTCATCTCTTTGGAGA
The DNA here is from genome assembly GCF_028885625.2 of Pongo pygmaeus. Taxonomy (NCBI): domain Eukaryota; kingdom Metazoa; phylum Chordata; class Mammalia; order Primates; family Hominidae; genus Pongo; species Pongo pygmaeus. The sequence goes on from NC_072387.2 coordinate 102,933,001, forward strand.
TGAGTGAGATCTAGTTATTTTAAAAAGTGTGGCACCTCCCCCCAGTTCTTTCTCCTGTTATCATCATGTGGCATGTCAGCTCTCCTTCCCTTCCACCATGATGGTAATCTTCCTGAAGCCTCACCAGAAGCCAAGCAGATGTCAGTGCCATGCTTCCTGTACAACCTGCAGAACCATGAGCCAATTAAACCTCTTTTCTTTATAAATTACCAAGTCTCAGGTATTTATTTATAGCAAGGCCAAAATGCAAGAATGGCCTAATACAGATTGGTTCAGTTGGAATATTTTTTCTTTTCTTTTCTTTTTTTGAGATACAGTCTCGCTCTGTTGCTCAGGCTGGAGTGCAATGGCGTGATCCTGGCTCACTGCAACCTCTGCCCCCCGACCCCCACCCCGCTCCTCCTAGGTTCAAGCCTTTCTCCTGCCTCAGCCTCCCGAGTAGCTGGGATTACAGGCACGTGCCACCATGCCTGGCTATTTTTTGTACTTTTAGTAGAGACGGTGTTTCACCATGTTGGCCAGGCTGGTCTCGAACTCCTGACCTCTATGCACCAGTAAAACATTGTAACATGTTTGCTTAAATGTTTTTACAGTCAATAGGAATTACAGTGATACCTATGTAAATTATAATTGGTAATTGATTTGAATATTCATTGCTATTATAATTATAATCAATAATGTATTTTCTAAAATTTGTATGCGGAGGTTTTTTTTTTCAATTTAAAATAAAGGCACACTATTGATGCATAATCAAGTCAAGATGCAAAAGTTCATCTTCCAACTGAATCAGTGAAAAAAACAAGTCTGGAAGGTGTGTTGAAGTTTCTTGATGAAGGAAAATGGCAAATTTCTGTGGTAGAGCAAATTGAAAAAGTCCTTAGTTGTGTGAAAATATCTTTCAAGACAATAAAATGCCCAATGCAAAAAGACGTTTTCTGCAATTACTTAGTGAATGTAGTAAGAACTTTGCCCTCAAATTGTCAAAATTAATCACCTAAAATCCTAATGAAAATGTCAAAATTTTTTTCTAATAATTTTTGAACAGAATTAAACTTGTAACTTTAGGCAACCATAATACAGCTTGGATTCTTATATATTTCCAAAAATCCAAAAGGATCCAAATTCAAAACATTTTGAGCACAGACACTACGCCAGCGGTGGGAAATTCCACTCCTAACTTCATAAAAAAGTCACAATAAGACAGTCAAAACTTTGTTTCTTGCACAAAAATATTAAAAATACTGTAAAAAGTTACCTTCAGGCTATGTGTTTAAAGTATATATGAAAGATAAACGAATTTTGTGTTCAGACTCGGGTTCTAGCTTCAAGATATCTCATTATGTATATGCACATATTCCAAAATCCCAAAAACCCTGAAATCCAAAATACTTTTGCCCTCAAGCATTTCGGGTAAGGGATACTCAACCTCTATTAATAAATCTAGAGTTGACTTTTAATTTGTGCAATATCCCTTTGAGTGAGTTTGATGTAATAATCCTGAGCTGGAAAAAGAATTAGTGAATTTACCGAACATAGACAGTTATAATTTTTAAAATAATATGCTTTTGTTTCAAAGTCTCAAAGTTAAATCAATTTTTCAAAAAAAAAAAAAGGAAGAAAGAATCAGCTTGGTAAGGGTAGATGCAACTAGTAAAGGAAAGTGCTTTCTCTCTTTTTTTTTTTTTTTTCTGCTGCCCAGGCTGGAGTGTAGTGGCATGATTTTGTCTCACTGAAACTTCCACCTCCCGGGTTCAAGCAATTCTCCTGCCTCAACCTCCCAAGTAGCTGGGATTACAGGTGCCCACCACTATGCCCAGCTAATTTGTGTATTTTTAGTAGTGACGAGGTGTCACCATATTTGCCAAGCTGGTCTTGATCTCTCGATCTCAGGTAATCCACCTGCCTCTGCCATCTAAGTGTTGGGATTACAGGAGTGAGCCACTGCGCCCGGCCAGAAAATGCTTTCTTAATACTTGGTTTTGTGGTTAGAAAATGTTTAAGTATGTTTGGGACAAGTTGGATATAAATATGTAAATCTACTTTTTCAACTGCAAATTTTATGAAATCTTAATGTAGGTCATGTATGTCTGATGAAAATGTAGTGACTTAAGTGAGATGTGCTGTAAGTATAAAGTGTGCCACAGATTTTGAAGACTTGGCAAAAAAGAAAGAAAAGCAATATATCTTAAGATGAAATGATAAAATGTTGGATATATAAAATATGTTGCTAAATTTAATTTCTGCTATTTTGTTTTACTTTTTTAATTTGGGCACTAGAAAATTTATAATTACATATATGGCTATCATATTTCTATTGGAAAGTACTTTCTTAGACAAATGAATAAATTACATTATAAAAACATATAAAATATATTTTGTATTTACATGAAATGCACTTTCTATTTGTCCTAGTTTCACATCCTGGAAAAGTAGTTGGACAAGTCGTTTTATTAGCCACATCTATAGTATAAAGAAAAATTTAAATAAATTACCACTTTAAAGGTCATATTTTTTATTCAAAATTGCAGTACTTAATTCAAAGTTAAAAGCTTGATTGTAATTTCTATGTTAGTGGTCTATAGATTTTAGTGATGGTATAATCAACAAAAGCATAATACAGTATTTTAGAATTAAAATATACATAGTATTTATTTAGATGTGAAATGTCACTAGATAATATGTAAGATTCCAAGAAAATTGACAAAAATAGTAGAAACTAGAATTTAGGTATATTCGCTAGTGACCCTTGATTAATTTATCTTTAAAAATGAAATTTTACCTAGCTGTAATAAATTTTATACAGTTTCAGTTTCAAAATGACTATGACATTTGCTCCAGACATCAAGACAGTTTCCCATTATTCCAAACATTTTCAAAGAAAATGTAAACACTTTTCACCAGACAAAAAAATTTCTGAATACATTAATCATGTCTTAAAAAATACATATGCATCAGAGATACCTATAGAATGCATGGATCTTATTAGGAAATAATAAATGCAAATGCGTCTATTAAATAAGTTGTGCAGTAAAATCTTTGTTTGCTTGATTTTTGCTGATATTCACACTCACAGCTTTCTAATTGAACAGATAGAGAGAAGTAAACTTCTGAATATTGTGAGTAGTCTCTTTTTGATTTACAAATCAGTTTATTTGATACCATCTCCACTATTTCAGATCCTGGGAATTTATTTCCACAATCATGCCTTTCAACAATTTATAGAAATTTGAAGCTGAAAATCTTACAGATTACCTTGTCCAACCCCCTTATTTTACAGGTAGAGAAGCTGAGGTCCATGGATGATAGCAACACTTCATTAGTCAATTAAACTGGAAAAAACAAAACACAGAAACTCTTTTCCAGGGGGCAGGATTTTTCCCAATAAATATATCATTCTGTTGATCCACACCCTTGTCTTTACTTCTCTTCCTCCTTTAGGACGGATTGTATTTTTTTATCCAGAGTGAAAGGTAATTATTGTTGAAGGTGGCAGCTGAGGAACTGGGGGCTTCATGGAATGGAAATCCCTTTTTCAGTGTGGACATGCTAAAGCCCTGTCCCTGGGCAAGGAGCTCAGTGCCATGCACTGATTCTTTCCTGGAGGATGGGCCCAGCCCCATAAAGAGAAGAGAGAGATTTCTCCATAATTCTAAAATCACTTTTTCTGTAAAGCATGTAGGATCAGAGAACCTTCTGACTATCCTACTGATACATGTAGTTTGTCTATTCATGTTTTTCTTTTGCTTGCTTCTCTTCATGCATTTAATACTTTCATGGCCGTGTTGCATTTCTAATGTTCTGAAAGAACAGCCACAACATTTGAAAAGTAGTGAAGGATTGGATCTAGTGCTTGACTTAACATATCCAAATCTGCTTTTTCTAGATCTGTAGATGACTGCCCAGAGTGCTAACAAATATACATATATACATTTGATATTTATTGACACAAAATGTTTCATTTGATGTTTTGTACTCTACTCACAATATCACAATAACAGGCTTTTTCTTTTCATAAATTAAAAGTAAAATATCAATAATTGTACTCAAAGCCCATATGAAACTTTTTTTTTCTTTTGGGTATTTGAAGACCATTCACTGCCTCCCAAAGAAATCAAATAGCTCTTCAGATTCTAAGTTTGGCAAGTTGGAGAAAACAAAACATTTTGAAGTATATTGTGGATCTGAGCAAAGTTTTATGGATTTAATTTGTATTTACTTTTATTAAAAAATAGCAAAAGTAAAAAGGTGTCAGTAATTATCATCTACCAATTACAGTAAATAGGAGACAAACTTGTTAAAAACCAACAATATCAGATTAACGTAAGACAGAAGATAACCTTGCAGATCAGAAAACCTCAGGTGTTCTTATCGGTGAAAACAATTTTAAGAATTTCTAAGCAAAATTATCTATGTTCCATTTAGGATGTTTAACTTTTATCAAAAACCGCATATAAATGCAAAGACATACATAAATGACTATGTTGACTTATGTATTCAAGCCTTTGCTAAATCTTCCTTTAAGACCAAAATGTTACTTTAAAAAAAAAAAAAAAGCACACAGATGCTTTCAAATTTGTTGTCATTGCAAGAAAAGTCTGAGATGTGTATTGAGCATTGGCATAAGCTTAGCTGGCTGGCATCAGAGTTAGTAACAGCTGGCAGAGTAAGCAGTAAAATTGCAAAGGCAGAACTGTTTGCATTTCCTGCAATATCATCTCAATCTTTTTCTAGTTAAGTATAATTCTGGTCATTAGAATCACTATTTTGTTTTGTTTTTTAATGGAAGCCCAGAGACACAAGAATATTTATGTCTTATTGTTAATAACTTAGTTTATAGAGGTTTTTAATCTATTATATCAGAATAGTAATGATCACATTTGTGTATCCTATGGTGGCATACAATTCACTTCCTAGGCATCATTTTATTTTTTCCCACTCTAAGATGTGAATCTGACATCCTTAAAGAATAAAATACTGTATTATACTAGTGTTGGGAACAGGCCCCCAAATCTGGCTATAAACTGGCCCCCAAACTGGCCATAAACAAAATCTCTGCGGCACTGTGACATGCTCGTGATGGCCATGATGCCCACGCTGGAAAGTTGTGGGTTTACCAGCATGAGGGCAAGGAACACCTGGCCCACCCGGGGCGGAAAACCGCTTAAGGTGTTCCTAAACCACAAACAATAGCGTGAGTGATCTCTGCCTTAAGGACATGCACTTGCTGCAGATAACTAGCCAGAGCCCATCCCTTTATTTTGGCCCATCCCTTTGTTTCATATAAGGAATACTTTTAGTTAATCGATAATCTATAGAAACAATGCTTATCACTGGCTAGCTGTCAATAAATATGTGGGTAAATCTCTGTTCGAGGCTCTCAGCTCTGAAGGCTTAAAACCCCTGATTTCCTACTTCACACCTCTATATTTCTGTGTGTGTGTGTCTTTAATTACTCTAGTGTCACTGGGTTAGGGTCTCCATGACTGAGCTGGTCTCGGCATACTAGCAACTTCTATCATCAACTAACCTTCTCATTGCTGTGTGCTTGATCTTTAAAAACATTGCATCATTTTCCCCATTTTATTGATTGATTGATTGATTGATTGACAGTGTCTCACTCTTCCTTCCAGGCTGGAGTACAGTGGCACAATCATGATTCACTGTAACCTCAAACTCCTGGGCCCAAGCCATCCTCCCACCTCAGCCTCCTGAGTAGCTAGGACTACAGGTGTGTGTCACCACATCCAGTTAATTTTTGTATTTTTGTATGTACAGGGTCTTGTCACATTACCCCATCTGGTCTGAATTCCTGGCCTCAAGCAATCCTCACCTTTTAGCCTCCCAGTGTGCTGAGATTACAGCATGAGCCACCACATCAAGCTTATTGAAATTTTATTAGTCCAAATTATTACTGTTACAAACACATAGAAAATATCTTCTACATAATATATTTGAAATTTTCTTTGGAACAATAATATATGTGTTTGGATTATGACTTAAATGTGTTTAGAATTATTGCTTAAAATTTACATTGCTATTAAAATTAGAAATGCAAGAAAAAAGTTTTTTGTAACAGCAGTATAATTAAAGTTAATGTTACATATTTATAAAAATGTAGATGTTTATTTTAAGTCTAATAATAGAGAAAAAGAGTTATACATTGTGGTTATGAAAAGAGTATAGGTTTTGAATTTAGATAAAGTCTTCCTTTTATAATTCACTTATCTGTAAACTTTACCTGAATAAAGGAGGAAATCATAACTCCTGAACAAGGTAGTGAGGGGAATTACACGGTTTCTTCTGAAGGCTGTGAGGGCAGCATCCATTCCAGGCTTGGCTTGTTGGTTTACACGTAGTCATTTTCTCCTCCTTCTCCTCATCAGATCTCCCTTCAATGTATATCTCTGTGTCCAAATTTCTCTTTTTATGAAAACACCAGTCATATTGGATTAAAGTCTACACTCATGACTTTATCTTAACTTGACCTCTGTAAAGACCCTGTCTACATATAAAATCACATTCTCAGGCACAAGGAGTTAGGGCATCACCATATGAATTCAACCCATTACAGACAGAAACTGAAAAAGGCTTAACCCTGTTTAAGAAAATAAGAACTAATAATTGATATAAGGTGCATTTTATGTTTGGATTCTGCATTAAGCATAACAACTTGGATTCCAATTAGTTTTAGCCCCATCAGTTAAGACAAATGGGTGCCTACTACAGTAAACTTACCTATTGGAGTCATACTGAAATTTGTTATAATCCATGTCTTCCTTTTTCTATCACCATTTCATTTTTTACCATCATTGTGATATATTTCTATTTTTCCTGTCTCTGTTCTTTATAAATCAATTGTATCTTGTAAGATTTTGAATTTTCTGATGTGGAGAATAAATCTGAAATAAAATGAAATACTAGTATGTAACCATTCATGAACACTTTGGCTCACATCCATATTATTGGTCTTAGTGACATCCAGTGGCCACGACGGGTCAGTGTCAGGATTTCAGATCTTTCCAGAAATGTCTTTACTATGTAGTCCTCACCTAGAACAGAGGAAAAATAATATATTCTTAAGCCATTGGTCAACATAGTTGTAATAAAATATCCCCTGGTCTTTTTTGATTCATAAATTAAACTACCTTTTAGATAAAAAATAAAGATTATTACACTTAGTTTTATTTTACTTCACTTTTGTCAATGATTTAATGTCTCCCATCACTTAAAAATATTTAATCTACAAAAGCTATTTAAAGAGAAGTTCTAAACAGACAGGATTTTATACCATTGAATAGTATTTTATTTTCACACATCTCTAAGTTAGAATATTTTACTAAGATAAAATGATCAAAAATACTAGTAATGGAATGTGTTTTCCTAAACAATCAAAATTGTCCTTTCAGGTAATAACTTTAAATATCACGTATCTCATTAGAATGTAGTGAAGACAGTTTGTGCTGAGACATAGTTATTAAGGTCTGACTATGCTTCAGGGGCTAAATTTGGAGAATGAAGAACCAGACTACTGCTTGGTTAACAACAACAACAACAACAACAAAAAAAAAAGTTCACTAAATGTATGTTGCAAATGTTTGTGCCTTGAGGAAAGTTTAGTCCTTTTGGCTGAGTTTCAGACAATAACAATGCTGATCTATATTATAGTGATAAGCTACGAACTAACTACAAATAATGGTTACCTAGTAATTTGTAGTTTAAAAAGTCAATTATGAAAATTTGCACATACAAAAAACCTGTGGGGAGTTTGGAAGTAAATCTTTCTTTCTAACTAATAGCAAAGTAGCCCATATTCAATCTCTTTTGTTATATAGTACAAAGCTACAAACCTACAGGACAAGCCATAAGATACTCAGTGCATACTTGCCATGAATAAATTTAGCAATATGATACTTACAATTTCACTAGGAAATTTATATACATATATGTACACACACACATACACACATATATGCATATATACACACACACACACACACATATATATAAGACCTTCAGTTGAGTATATCATTAAACACTAGGCTCTAAGAGAGGTATAGAAATAGAGTGGAGAAAAAATGGCTGTGGGTCACAGTAATTAGTAAAAGCTTCAGGAGACAAGAGTAATATTCTTAAAATAACCATAGGGCTTTGATTATCAAGGAAAGTATGAGGAAAGGGAGATAGGAAGCAGCTGAATTTAGAGAAGGGGATGTGGGTAAAACCTGGAAGTGAGGCACAGCTTGTGGGCATGGCCAGGGAAATATTCTGACCACAGGTGCGGCTGTTTTGGGAGGAGCAGGATGCTTGACAAACAAGTGAGGGCACCAGTTGATTTGTGCCTTGACCGAAGTCTGATTGCCAGACGAGCAAGAAGTCTTGTGGATTTTTAAAGAACAATGACATGATACAAGCAGCATGGAAGAAGAAAAGTTTATGAGTCAAAACAAAGATGCATTGTGTTCCTCATAAGGTGACCATTAGAGGAAGCTAAGCACAATCTCATGAAAGCTTAGACGTTGGAAAGAAAGGAAGATTCAGAGTCTCCAAAGCACTAAATGAGTTTGGTGATTTGCAACCTGTGGGAGGTACAGGTCAGCAATAAGTCAACAAGCCATTCAAGATATTGATTCTGTGAATGTTGCTGCTTTTGAAAGAAAAGGGAAGAGGAGATGGGAAGGGAAGTTTTTTTTTCTTTTTCTTTTTTTTTTTTTTTGTAGAAAGAAACAAAGTTTGGGCATATGCAAAGGAAAAGTCCTGTAGGAACTAGAAGTGTTAAAAATTGGAGCCAAAGAACCTACAGAATGGGAGAAAATTTTTGCAATCTACTCATGTGACAAAGGGATAATATCCAGAATCTACGAAGAACTCAAACAAATTTACAAGAAAAAAACAACCCCATCAACAAGTGGGTGAAGGATATGAACAGACACTTCTCAAAAGAAGACATTTATGCAGCCAACAGACACATGAAAAAATGCTCATCATCACTGGCCGTCAGAGAAATGCAAATCAAAATCACAATGAGATAACATCTCACACCGGTTAGAATGGCGATCATTAAAAAGTCAGGAAACAACAGGTGCTGGAGAGGATGTGGAGAAATAGGAACACTTTTACACTGTTGGTGGGACTGTAAACTAGTTCAACCATTGTGGAAGTCAGTGTGGCAATTCCTCAAGGATCTGGAACTAGAAATACCATTTGACCCAGCCATCCCATTACTGGGTATATACCTAAAGGATTATAAATCATGCTGCTATAAAGACACATGCACATGTATGTTTATTGTGGCACTATTCACAATAACAAAGACTTGGAACCAACCCAAATGTCCATCAATCATAGACTGGATTAAGAAAATGTGGCACATATACACCACGAAATACTATGCAGCCATAAAAAAGGATGAGTTCATGTCCTTTGTAGGGACATAGATGAAGCTGGAAACCATCATTCTCAGCAAACTATCTCAAGGACAAAAAACCAAACACTGCATGTTCTCACTCATAGGTGGGAATTGAACAATGAGAACACCTGGACACAGGAGGGGGAACATCACACACCAGGGCCTGTTGTGGAGTGGGGGGAGGGGGGAGGGATAGCATTAGGAGATATACCTAATGTAAATAACGAGTTAATGGGTGCAGCACTCCAACATGGCACATGTATACATATGTAACAAACCTGTACTTTGTGCACATGTACCCTAGAACTTAAAGTATAATAAAAAATACATATATATAAATAAAAAAAATTGGAGCCAAAGGTGAGAATGACAACCAAAAGCCTAGACAAGACAGTAATGACCCCAAAGGAATAATAGAGCATGGAATCTAAAGATTAAGCTCAGGCCAAAAATGAGGTGGGGAGAGGAATGGTTAAGAATTGGAGAAAAGGCCGGGTGTGGTGGCTCACGCCTGTAATCCCAGCACTTTTGGAGGCCAAGGTAGGCAGATCATGAGGTCAGGAGTTCAAGACCAGCCTGGCCAACATGGTGAAACCCTGTTGCTACCAAAAATACAAAAATTAGCTGAGCATGGTGGCATGCATCTGTAATCCCAGTTACTACTCGCAAGGCTGAGGCAGGAGAATTCGCTTGAACCCAGGAGGCAGAGGTTGCAGCGAACTGAGATTGCAACACTGCACTCCAGCCTGGGCGACAGAGCAAGATTCCATCTCAAAAAAAAAAAAAAAAAAAAAATTGGAGAAGACAGTTAAACAGAAAACTAAAAAAAAAAAAAAGGAGAATATAGTGTCTCAGAGGTCAAGAAAATAATATTTTTTAATAGAAAGGCAAATAGGTACAATTGGAGTGGAGAAATCAATGAGAATCAACACAGGCCTTCAATTCAGCTGGGGCAGGATGAGATGCAGGAGAGGAAGTCGGCCATTATTAACTTCAGAGGAAGTGTTTTCATGGAATGATTGGGTCTCATCCAATTTTCCAAATTTTGAGGGGGAAAGATATTATTGAGGAAATTTATGAACTGAATTGAATAAGACCTTTGTATTAGGCTGTTCTTGTATTACAATAAATACCTGAGACTGGGTAATTTATTTTTAAAAGAGGTTTAATGGTCTCACAGTTCTACAGGCTATACAAGCATGGCACCAACATCACTCGGCTTCTGGGGAACACTCAGGGAGGCTTTACTCGTGGGGGAAGGTGAATCGGGAGTAATCTGTCACATGGCGAAAGCAGGAGAAAGAAGTTGTGGTAAGGGGAGAGAGGCCACACACTTTTAAACAACCAGACCTCATGAGAACTCACTCACTATCATGAGGACTGCATCAAGAGGGTGGCGGTAAACCATTCATGAGTGATCCGCCCCTGTGATCCAATCACCTCCCCCCACCAGGTCTCCCCTCCAACACTAGGGATTACATATCAACATGAGATTTGTGTGGGGACATGCATGCAAACCATATCAACTGTTCATTCAAAGACCCTAATTAATAAGAGAGAAATGAAGTAATATTGGGAAAGGAAAGCAGGATGAAGCAAAAATGTCACTTTAATGGAGAAAACTGAGGCATTCTTCAAAGCCGAAAGAGTGAAATCCCAATTGGGAAAATAGAAAGATTAACTTAAAAGGGATGGCAGTGAAGACAGAAGTAAGTTCCTTTATACATGTGAAGAGATGAGAGCAAAGGAACATCAGACATTCTTTTGCAACATCAGACTTTAACTTTTGAGAGAGGGTATATCTTGCTCTGAGATGTGAGAGAAGAATAAATATAGGAACAGATAAATTGAATTAAAGATGAGAGAACTAATGCGGGCTTAAAGAAATAAAACACAGCCTGAAAAGTTTCCACGGAAAATGATCCAAGAAGTCAATGAGGATAAATAGAAGGAGTGGTGAGCAGGAGACCCTGGCCAAGCTGAAGTTGTACAGCAGGCTCTCGCAGGGCACCAGCTGCACTAAGCCACACAACTTTCTCCAGCAGCATTCTGCAGTCTGTGAGCAGAAGGCTCACCATGGAGCAATCCAAGGCTAGAGATGGGAGGGCCCTCAAGAGAGTCCAAAATACTGGCAAGAGGAGCACAGACGCAGCTGACCACTTACTACAAGGTGAAAAGGACTCAAGTTTGGTTCAACGAGAGAAGACTGATCTTAGCAAAGAGGGCTGACATGAGTAATGTTGCATTCCACAGTCAACAGAGAAAACATGTTTTCAGAGTTAAGGGGGAGGCAGAGAAAAGAAATGGTGCAAAAGAGCTGAATTTCAGTGTGATTGGGAACCATATTTTATGTTAGGGGCTTAGTTCCATGTGTGGCTGAGGTGCCTTGGCAATATTAAGCATGAGGTCAAGGGCCCTGATAAGTGGAGAACTTGGATGTTTAAAAGTGTCATTTTGGATGAGGGAATGAAACAGTGGACAGACAGGCGAAAAGCTGGAGTCTGGGATTTTGGGACATGATTTCTCTCTTTTTTTTTTTTCCTTAGAGCAGAGGTTCCAAAAGCATGGGTTTCAGATCAGCAGCATCTATAAATGTGATAGATCTGCAATTTGAGGGGGCTGATTTCTGCATCAGAAACCCTGAGGCGAAGGCTTATCAATCCATGTTTTTTAAAAAACATTTATTTGTTTTAAAAATGTTCTTAAAAAACATTATTTTTACCTTATTTATTTAAGGTGTACAGCATGATGCTTTGGTACATGCATACATATCATAATGATTACCACAGTCAAACAAATTAACATTCCCATCACCTTCTCATATTTAACAAGTCCTTCAGGTGAATGGGTGCACACTTAAGTTTAAGAACAACTTTCTTAGAGAACAGAGCAAGGAGAATGGAAAGATTAGAGAAGGGTATCACCTGTTAAGAAATAAAGACAACAAGGCTTGATCAGCATTCTGATATAATCAGCATGGGTAATAATAATAGCCAAGCAATACATTTTTATTTAACACTTTTGCATTGTATAAGACTCTTTCAAATACATTCTATAATTTAATTTAAGGCAGATGGGGGCTTTATTCCATGGAGTTAGGATTGTAATTGAGGATGAGACTCTTGGAGTTAAGGATTATGTCAAAAACAGCATTTTCTGAGGGGAGCAGTGTTTTTCACATGATATAATGGAATGGTGTGAAGTAATTTTTAAGCAAAGGGGAGTTTTGCCTAAGTTTAAAATGCTTCCACAGGGCACAATGTATAAGGTCAGCAAGAGGAAAGACCTAAGGAAACTAAATGTTATTGATGAAATGCCACAAATCAAAAGTTGGTTTCAGAACCCGTGAGTCGTGGAGTATTTGGCTGAGGGGAGCAATGGGCTGGGATGAGGTGGTGAGACCCTGTTTGGGTAGAGGAAGAGGAGAAGTTCTGAACTGTACGAACTGCATTTCATGGCACATGAAAATGGGCATTGGAGTTAAAACAAAGTTTGAAATCTAATACCAACATATACCAGCCATGTGACTTTAAGGAAGTTACTTCTCTGGCACTCAGATTCCTTCATTATCAATTAAATATTTAAATTTCTATTTAATTGAGCTGGTATGAGAATGAAAAAAAAATGCTGTATATACCATCAGTACGTTTAATAAATGTAAATGATTCACACACTTCCCTCTCCCTCTCTCCCACCCTCTCTCTCTCTCTCTCTTCTGGAACTGTAAGTTCTTGTTAATGATATGAAGAACACAGAGATACGTTCAGCTATCAGGAAGATAATTAATATACGTGGGTTTTTAAAATAGATGCTATGGTGACAACTTTTGTGGAGCTAAGGCTAATTTTGGCTACTCCAAATAACAAGGAAATTTTTGAGCTCTCTGTAACCTAACATAAGCCACCTAGAACAACAATGCGTTTTTTTAATAGAAGCCAAATTTGAAGCTTGTTTTTACTATTCATGTGACAAATCTGCCTGATAAGGCCCAGGCTGCTCTCTACATTGAAGATGAGGTGAGCAGGCAGGCTAGGCCTCCACTCTCACAGACCTCAAGTTCACATGCAGAAAACCAATTCTAATTTTTAAATAAGTATGATAATTACATTTTTCCATAAATTGATTTTCTTCTTTGTTTTTTGAGACAAGGTCTTGCTCTGTCACTCAGGTTGGAGTGCAGTGGTACTATCACAGCTCACTGCAGCCTCAGCCTCCAAGCTGAAACGACCCTCCCAAGTAGCTGGTGTGCACCACCATGCCTGGTTAATTTTTTTTAATTTTTTTAATTTTTTAATTTTTAATTTTTTGTAGAGATGGGGTCTTGCTATGTTGCCCAGGTTGGTCTCAAAATCCTAGGCACAAGTGACCCTCCTGCCTCAGCCTCTCAAAGTGCTGGGATTATAGTGTAAGCCATCATGCTTGGCCACATTTTTACATAAATTTCATGAAGGGGAAGAAATAGGATGTCTGGAGGACATGGCACTTAAATTAAAAAGGTGATGATAGGACTTAGAACAGAAAAATATTTACATTTAATTATATTAAATTATCTTAAATATAATTAAATTATAATTATAAATCTGATTTATAATATAAATTATGTATAACAAACTATTATATTATTCATAGAATTAATATATTATAATAATACATGTAACTATTATATATTATTAATTTAGAATTTTAATTATAATTTATTTTAATTTATAATAATATAGAAAATATTTATAAATTGCCTTAAAAGTTTCTCAAATCCTGTTTATCTCTGCTACTTTAATTCCCACCTCAGTTTCTATATTTGAAAAATGATAAAGTGGAATAGGTCAATTCTGAAGTCTCTGGCAGCTCAAAAGCTTCATAATTCTATGTATTATTTTCATATAATATACCATAAGAAAAAACTAAAGTTTATGGTCACTTACTAAACTAATCATTTCAGACATAGGACTTCTCAAATGATCAGCAAATAAAAACTTCTCCAGGAGATTATTTTATGATTTTTATCAGATGAGCTTAGCAAAATGAATCAGAGAACATAAATATTAGTAAGTAATTAATTGTGTATCTACTTTGTGGACATACACAAATTTGACTGATAGATTTATCCTGCTATAGAGAAGGCTTAAACAATAGTATCCCATACTAGAACTCTAGCTGTACCTGCTTTTCTTTTTCTCTTTTTTTTTTTTTTTTGAGACGGAGTCTTTCTCTGTCGCCCAGGCTGGAGTGCAGTGGTGCATTCTCTGCTCACTGTAAACCCCGCCTCTCAGATTCAAGCAATTCTCCTGCCTCAGCCTCCCCAGTAGCTGGGATTACAGGCACCTGCCACTACGCAAGGCTAATTTTTGTGTTTTTAGTAGAGACAGGGTTTCACCACATTGGCCAGGCTGGTCTCAAACTCCTGACCTTGTGATCTGCCCACCTTGGCCTCCCAAAGTGCAGGGATTACAGGCGTGAGCCACCGCGCCTGGCCTGTACCTGCTTTTCAATGATAATTTTATGACAAATAATAGGAATGTTTACTGTTTATAGAAAGGAATGTGAAATTTTAAGAAATGCATGCAAAATTTAGGGATGCTGCATTTTAACAATATTGAAAATAAATAGCTTCAAGAAGAAGAGTAAATGATAAGTGTAATTCACATTACAAATATGAGGTTGCTTTGTGATTTGCTAGGAGCAAACTTTTGCACATATATTCTGAAGAATCATGACAAGTTAGACTTGTTATAATTTCCTGGTAATCACTTTATGAAAAAATATCACTCATTGTTAGATGATTTACATAAAAATAAATTAACAGTGTCATTTGAATTTATTTAATTATTTAAATACTAGGATAAATCTATTCTTTAGAGAAATCTTTGTAAAATTGTATTTTTGTTAGTAATTAAAAGTATTAGTAATGCTTATTACTGTCTCTTCTCTACACTTAACTGAAGTCCTCAGTAATTCCCAGTGACTGCCATGATGGGATCTGACAATATCTGACAATGCCTGAGAGGCTCAGGCTTCAACATACATTCAGTTAGGAATGAGGAAATACATAGAGGACTTCACATTCACCTAAGGCTAGATATTAATAATTCTTTGCCTATGGAATATAGACACACTACCTTTGTGATCAATTAGCACATCTGTTACGATATTTATCTCAAACATATTTCAAAGTTTGTTTAATTACAAAGGCAGTGCCTTAATTAAAAAAAAAAACTCAGTGCATTCAGTGTGCATTGTAAAAAGTAAGGAGATCGAGACCATTCTGGCTAACACAGTGAAACTCCGTCTCTACTGAAAATACAAAAAATTAGCCGTTTGTGGTGGCGGACGCCTGTAGTCCTGGCTACTCGGGAGGCTGAGGCAGGAGAATGGCATGAACCTGGGAAGTGGAGCTTGCAGTGAGCAGAGATCGTGCCACTGCACTCTGGCCTGGGCGACAGAGCAAGACTCTGTCTCAAAAAGAAAAAAAAAAGAAAATTCAGATAAAAAAACTCAATAAAATAAAAATGCAGTATTTCTACCATTCATAGATTATCACACATGTACTATAGATTACTCTTCAGGGTAAAACCTTCCAGATATTTTGCTATGTTTATATATGTACACACACACACACAGAAAGATATCTATGTCAGTTGCCTAATAGTCACATAATATTCACATTTTCTTATCAATGACTTTTCATCTTAACTAACATGCAGGGTTTTGTTTTGTTTTGTTTTCTGAGACAGAGTCTTGCTCTGTTGCCCAGGCTGGAGTGCAGCGACACTATCTTGGGTCGCTGCAACCTCTCCTTTCCTGGGTTCAAGTGATTCTCCCATCTCAGCTTCTCAAGTAGCTGAGATTACAGGTGTGCGCCACAACCAGCTAATTTTTTTACTTTTAAGTAGAGACAGGGTTTTGCCATGTTGGCCAGGCTGGTCTCAAACTCCTGACCTCAAGTGATCTGCCCATCTTGACTTCTCAAAGTGCTGGGATTACAGGAGAGAGCCAAAATGCCAAGCCCTAACATATAGTTTATATTCTAACTTTTCTAATTGTCCTAGAAATGCCCATTAGGGTTGGCTTATCCAAGCCAGGACACATATTGCATCTATTTTTTATAGTCCTGGAGCCCCTTTTTAAAATTGTGTTTAATTAATTATTTATTTATTTTTGAGGTGGAGTCTTGCTCTGTCACCCAAGCTGGAGTGCAGTGGCACAATCCTGATTCACTGCAACCTCTGCCTCCCAGGTTCCAGCAATCCTCCTGCCTCAGCCTCCCAAGTAGCTTGGATTATAGATGCCCACCACAATGCCAGGCTAATTTTTGTACTTTTAGTGGAGACAGAGTTTCGCCATGTTGGCCAGGCTGATCTCAAACTCTGGCCTCAGGTGATCCTCCCACCTCGGCCTCCCAAAGTGCTGTGATTACAGGCATGAGCCATCATGCTTGGCCTCCTCTTCTTTTTAAATTTATTAACACCTTCACCTTCTTTTTATATTTCCTTTTATGGCATTGACTTGTTGAAGAGACCTTGGCAGTTATATTGAAGAATATTCCACCTTCTAAGGATATGCCCCAAAATAATTTAGCTTGTTCTTTTTCCCAAATTTAATTCTAAATGGTTATTTGATTAAGAATATGTCCTAGATGCAGTACACATTATCACATCAGAGGACATCTAGATAACTCACCATTAATGATGCCACTGAATTTAGCTCGTGACAGTCTGATTCTCTGAAATATGGCTACTTATACCCCTTGGGACAGGAAAGTGATCTCTGTTGTTTTACTTTGGCTTCTTTCAAATCAAAACTAATTTTCTATCAAAACTGGTTTTCTATCAAAACTAATAGTCTTTACACAAATTGATCATCCTTAACAGAGTTGGTGTTTAACTAGGAATTGAAAATTGCTGCTTTTTTAATGCTTTCAATTTAGAATGTAAAATTAAATAGTTATCATGGTTATCACTTATTGAGTACTTACAAAATGTCAGAGTTTGTACAACAGGCTAAGTAAGCACTGAGTCATTTAAACCTCATAGAAATCATATGAGGTAGGTAATATTTTGCTCATGTAGCCGATGAGGAAACTGAGACTATCACAATAAGACTATAACAGAAGTTAAAATGCAAACAATGCAATAGCAAGAAAACAAATAACCTGATTTTTTTAATGGGCAAAGGATCTGAATAGACATTATTAAAACATTTTCAACATCACTAATCATGGAAGAAATGCAAATTAAACCACAGTGAGATACCACTTCACAACTGCTAGAGTGGCTAATTTTAAAAAGATAAAACACAAGTGCTTGCAAGGATGCAGAGAAAAGGGAAGCCTTGTACTCTGTTGGTGGGAATGTAAATTAGTACAGTCATTATGGAAAACAGTATGTAGGTTTCTCAAAAACTAAAAATAGAGCTACCATATGATCCAGCAATGCCACTTCTGAGTATATATCCAAAAGAAATAAATTCAGTATATCAAAGAGATGTCTGCACCCCCATATCCATTGAAGCATTATCTACAATAGCCAAAATATGAAATCAACCCAAGTGTTCATCAACATATGAATGGATAAAGAAAATGTAGTGTATATACACAATGGAATACTATTCAGCCCTAAAGAAGAAGAAAATGTTAAACTGTTTCACTATAGTAACCATTACACTATCTACATATGTCTGTGTATCTATATGCATCAAATAACATCATGCTATAAACTTCAAATACATGCAATAATTTATTTTTTAGAAAGAGAATAAAATTCTGTCATTTGCAACAACACGAGTGAACATGGAAAACATTAAGTGAAATAAGCTAGGCACAGAAAAATCAATACTGCTTGATCTCACTTATATGTGAATTTTTTCTTAGAAGTTGACATAGAAGCAGAGAGTAGAATGGTGGTTATTAGACACTGGGGAGAAGGGTGCAGGAGAGGGATTGGGAAGATGTTGATTGAAGAGTACAAAGTTTCAGTTAGTCGGGAGGAATAAGTTTTCAAGATCCATTGTATAACACAGTGATCATAGTTAATAATAATATATTGTACATTTCAAAATTGCTATGAGTAGATTTTAAATATTCTCACTACCAAAAAAAATAAGTATGTGAAATGCTGGATATGTTAATTAGCTTGATGTCATTCTTTCAAAATATACACATATGTCAAAATTTCACATTGTACCCCATAAATATATACAATTATTTTTCATGAATTTAAAATTTAAATTAAAGCAGTTAAGAAATGTTTTCTTATTCACATTTCATTAATGCTGGAAGTAGGATCCAAACCCACTGTTTATCTGACTCCAAAGACTATGATATTTACTAGTAAGTAATATCACTTCCCAAGCTACAAATATTTTATATTTTGTTTAAAAATGATATTAATAATAATGTTAAAAATGACATCATTAAATATAACCATGAATTTCCAGAAAATAGCCTACTCTATCAAGTGGAAGCAGTTTAAACTTACATATCTCAGCCTTCTGCCTCTCATTCTCATTCTTTAGCACTCAGTTTCTAAAATCTCTTTGGTTAAATTTAATAATTTCCGCTTCTTTTTAAAATTTAAAATTGGGTTAGGGCAGAGAACAGAAGAAATATTAGCTACCTTGTGAGAAAATCTTTGTTTGATTTTGTTCCCTCTTGATAAGCAATGAACACCGACTTGTGACAAAATCAAATAACTGCTTGGGGAGTGTATTCATTTCCCTATGGTTTCCTGGAAAATCTTCCCATTTGCCTCATTCATTTGAATATAGAATGTTAAAGGATTTTATTATTCCCATGAAACCCCTTGAGCTTTGTTGACAATTTTTATGAAATATTGAGTATGTACAAAATAACATTTATGATATAGGTGTAAGGCATAGTGAATATTTATTTAAAGAAAATACCTGCTCTCCTATCATTCAGTTTAAGAGAACTACAGTTATACCTCCTGTATGAACCTCTCCAGATGACGTCTTCCACTTCTCCGTGTACCAGAGATAGTTAGCCTTGTCAATTTTTGACATTATTAAACATTCTAACATTTTCCCATCTTGTGTGTCAAATATTACCATATTGTGATATTGTTAGTCGGATACTCATGATATGATTTTTTTTTTTTTTTTTTTTTTAGGAAGGAAGGGCTTTTTTGAAATACTTTTATTTTAAGTTCAGGGGTATATGTGCAGGTTTGTTACATAAGTAAACTTGATTTATGGGGGTTTGTTGTATAGATTATTTCATCACCCAGGTATTAAGCCTAGTACCCATTGGTTATTTTTCCTGATTCTCTCCCTCCTCACACCTTTCACCCTCTGATGGGCCCCAGTGTGAATTGTTCCTCTCATGTGTCTATGTGCTCTCATTATTTAGCTCCCACTTATACGTAAGAACATGTGATATTTGGTTTTCTGTTTCTGTGTTAGTTTGCTAAGGAGAACAGCCTCCAGCTCCAACCATGTACCTGCAAAATACATGATCTCATTCTTTTTTATGGCTGCATAATATTGCATGGTGTATATGTACCACATTTTCTTTATCCAATCTGTCATTGATGGGCATTCAGATTGCTTCCATGTCTTTGTTCTTGTTAAAAGTTCTTCAGTGAACATTTGCATGCATGCATCTTTATGACAAAATGATTTCTATTGCATTGGATCTATACCAAATAATGGGATCACTGGGTCAAATGGTAGCTGCTTTTAGCTCTTTGAGGAATCACCACACTGCTTTCCACAATGGTTGAACTAATTTACTCTCCCACCAAGAGTCTATAAGTGTTCCCTTTCTCTGCAACCTTGCCAGCATCTGTTCTTTTTTGACTTTTAATTAATAATCATTCTGACGGGTATGAGATGGCATCTCAGTATGGTTTTGATTTGCATTTCTCTATTAATCAGTGATTTTGAAGTTTCTTTCACACGCTTATTGGCCATGTGTATGTCTTCTTTTGAAAAGTGTCCATTCATGTCCTTTGCCCACTTTTTAATGGGGTTGTTTGTTTTTTGCTGTGCAGAAACTCCTTAGTTTAATTAGATCCCATTTTTCCATTTATGCTTTTGTTATTATTGCTTTTGGGATCTTTGTCATGAAATCTTTGCCTGTTCTCCTATGTCTAGAATGGTATTACCTAGATTGTCTTCAAGGGTTTTTATAGTTTTGAGTGTTACATGCAAGTCTTTAATCCATCTTGAGTTGATTTTTGAATATGGTGTAAAGAAGGGGTCTAATTTCAGTCTTCTGCATATGGCAACTCAGCTATCACAGAACCATTTATTTAATAGGGAGTCATTTCCCCATTTATTGTTTTTGTCAGCTTTGTTGAAGATCAGGTGGTCATAGATGTGCAGCCTTATATCTGGATTCTTTATTACATTCCGTTGGTCTATGTGTCTGTTTTTGTACCAGTACCATGCTGTTTTGGTTACTGTATCCTTGTAGTATAGTTTGACATCAAGTAACATGATGCCTGCAGCTTTCTTTTTGCTTAGGATTGCCTGGGCTATTCTGGCTCTCTTTTGGGTCCATACGAATATTAAGAGAGCTTTTTCTAGTTCTGTTAAGAATGTCATTGGTAGTTTGATAGGAATAGCATTGAATCTACAAATTGCTTTGGGCAGTACAGACATTTTAATGATACTGGTTTTTCTTATTCATGAGCATGGGATGTTTTTCCATTTGTTTATGCTGCCTCTGACTTCTTCGAGCAGCATTTTGTAATTCTCAATGTAGAGATCGTTCATCTCCCTGGTTAGCTGTATTCCTAGGTATTTTATTCTTTTTGTGGCTATTGTGAATGAACTTGCATTCCTGATTTAACTCTCGTCTTGGCTGTTGTTGATGTATAGGAAGGCCAGTTTTTTCGTGCATTGATTTTGTATGCTGAAACTTTGCTGAAGTTGTTTATCAGCTGAAGGAGCTTTGAGGCTGAGACTGTGGAGTTTTCTAGATATAGAATCATGTTGTCTGCAAATAGGGATAGTTTGACTTCCTTTTTTCCTTTTGGGATGTCCCATTGCTCTAGCCAGGATTTCCAATACTATGTTCAATATGAGTAGTGAGGGAGGGCATCCTTATGCTGGTTTT
Source organism: Pongo pygmaeus (assembly GCF_028885625.2). Lineage (NCBI taxonomy): Eukaryota > Metazoa > Chordata > Mammalia > Primates > Hominidae > Pongo > Pongo pygmaeus. The sequence goes on from NC_072387.2 coordinate 102,954,483, forward strand.
CAGGAGGAATGCTTCCAGCTTTTCTCCATTCAGTACAATCTTGGCTGTGGGTTTGTCATAGACAACTGTTATTATTTCAGATATGTTCCTTCAATACCTAGTTTATTAAGAGTTTTTAACATGATGGGATGTTGAATTTTATCGAAAGCCTTTTCTGTGTCTGTTAAAATAATCATGTGGTTTTGTCTTTAGTTCTACTTATATGATTAATTACATTTATTGATTTTTGTATGTTGAACCCAACTTGCATCTCGAGGTTGAGTGTGATGGATTAGCTTTCTGATGTGCTGCTGGATTTGGTTTGCAAATATTTTATTGAGTATTTTTGCGTCTATGTTCATCAAGGATATTGGCCTGAAGTTTTCTTTTTTCTTGTGTCTATACCAGGCTTTGGTATCAGGATGCTGCTGGCATCATAGAATAAGTTGAGGAAGAGTCTCTCTTCCTCTATTTTTTGGAATAATTTCAGTAGGAATGGCACCAGCTCTTCTTTGTACATCCAGTAGAATGTGGCCATGAATCCACCTGGTTCTGGACTTTTTGTGGTTGGTAGGCTATTTATAACTGATTCAATTTCAGAGCTCATTATTGGTCTGTTTATGAAACAAATTTCTTACTGGTTCAGTCTTGGGAGGTTGTATGTCTGTCCAGAAATTTGTCCATCTCTTCTAGGTTTTCCAGTTTGTGTGCATATAGGTGTTCATAGTCGTTTCTGGTTGTTATTTTTATGTCTGTAGGGTCAGTGATAACATCCCCTTTGTCATTTCTAATTGTGTTTATTTGGATTTTCTCTGCTTTCATCTTTATTTGTCTTATTGACTGCTAGATAGCTAATAGTCTACCTTATTAATTAAAATTGTTGCTCTTTTGAATCGGTTTTGTGTCTTGATTTCCTTCAGTTCAGCTCTGATTTATATTATTTCTTGTCTTCTACCAGCTTTGGGGTTGGCTTGCTCGTGATTCTCTAATTCTTTCATTTGTGATGTTAGGTTGGTAATTTGAGGCCTTTCTAACTTTTTGATTTGAGGATTTAGTGCTATGAATTTCCCTTATAACACTGCCTCAGCTGTGTCCCAGAGATTCTGGTATGTAGTATCTTTGTTTCAAAGAACTTCTTTATTTCTGCCTTAATTTTGTTATTTATCCAAATGTCATTTAGGAGTATGTTGTTTAATTTCCATGTTATTGCATGGTTTTGAGTGATTTTTTAGTATTGATTTCTATTTTCATTGCGTTGTGGTCTGAAAGTATGTTTGGTATGATTTTCATTCTTTTGCATTTGTTGAGGATTGTTTTATGTATGATTATGTGGTCAATTTTAGAGTATGTGCCATGTGGCGATGAGAAGAATATACATTCTATTGTTTTGGGGTGGAGACTTCTGTAGAGGTCTCTCAGATCCATTTGGTCCAATGTTGATTTCAGGTCCTGAATATCTTTGTTAATTCTGGGGGTATCTAAGGCTCCCTGGGCTCTGCATGTGCCTGAGCGGCTGCTCTGCCAAGACTTCGCATACCTCTGCATGTCAGACTGAGGGCCCTGAAGGAGTGAGTTCACAAGTGGATATTCTGACCCAAGGGTTGCAAAGATCTGTGTTAGAAGGATGGGTTCCCGGGGTCACTCATCACTTCCCTGGGCGTGGGAAGCTGCCTTGGCTCCATGTCATTCCTAGGTGGGCAGCCATCCTGCCTTGCTTTTCTCTGCTCTCGGTAGGTCGAGTTGTTTCCTTGATTAGTCCCACCGCATGTACCTAGATGTTTCAGTTGAAGGTGCTGTATTTACTTGCCCCTTCCATTCCTCTCTGTGAGAGTGGTGCACACTAGCTGCTTCTACTCAGCTGTCATGACCAAACCCCAACATTCTTTACAGAAACAGAAAAAAAATCCAAATTTTTGTGGAAAAACAAACAAACCTGAATATCCAAAGCAATCCTAAGGAGAAAGAACAAAGCTGGATGCATCACACTGCAAGACTTCACAATATACTACAAAGCTGTAGTAACCAAAACAGCATAGTCCTGGCATAAAAACAGACACATTGACCAACAGAATAGCACAGAGAAATCAGAAACTAATCCATGTGTTTACCACCAACTGATTTTTGACAAAGGCACCAAGGATATATATTTTTTCATAAAGCAATTAAGGCTGTAATTTTCCCCCGTATAAAGTTTTAACTATATCCCATAAATTTTGGTAAGAACTTCCTACAACATTTTTGTTGCTGAATATATTCTAACTTCCATTTTTGTTTCTTCTTCATCACATGAGTTATGTATGTAGAAGCTGGTATTAAAATTTTAAAATATATGGAGTGTTCATATACCCTTTGAAGATAAAATCTCTGAAATTTGCTGTTATCTGGAGCAGGAGCTTTCTAGGAAAGTGAAAGACCCTGGGTTAGAAAGTAGCTGGTGTATTCAAGGAACAATAAGAAATTTAGTGTGGCTGGAGGACAGTCAACAAAAGAATATAAAATGTAATCAGAAGGGTAACACAGAGCGGGTTCTTATAAGGCCTTGAAGATCAGTTAAAGCCTTGACGTTTACTCTAAGATAAGGAATACTAGAAGGATTTTAGGCAAATCCACATTTGAGCAGGATCATTCTGTTAAGAGTAGACAGGACTGGTAAGTTCAGAAACTCAGATACCAATTAGAAGTACTTTTATAAAAATCTAGATAATAAATGTTCAAGGCTTTGACCAGGAGTGGCAGTGAGGAGAGTGATTTATATAGTTTGGATATTTGTCCCCTCCAAATCTTATGTTGAAATGTGACCTCCAGTGTTAGAGGTGAGGCCTGATAGGAGGTTATTGGATCATGGGCATGGATGACTCATGAATGGTTTAATGCCATCCCCTTAGTGATAAGTGAGTTCTCCCTCAGTTAGTTCATGCAAGATCTGGTTGTTTAAAAGAGTGTGGCACCTTCCTCCACTCTTGTTCCCACTCTTGTTTTGTGGGATATCAGCTTCCTTTCCATTCCACCATGATAGTAAGCTTCCTGAGGCCTCACCAGAAGCTGAGCAGATGTCAGCACTATGCTTCCTGTACAGCCTACAGAATCATGAGCCAATTAAAACTCTTCTCTGTATAAATTACTTTGTCTCAGGTATTCTTTTGTAGCCATGCAAGAATGGACTAACACAGTGGTGAAATATCAAATCATGGATATATTTTAAAGGAAGAACTGGTGAAAACTTCTGTCACACTAGATGGGTGTCATAGAAAAAGAAGAGTCAAGGATGACAACAAAGATTTAACTCAAAATCTAGAAGAACTTAGCTGTAATCAACTTAACTAGAGAAGACTTAGGCACTTCTGGAATTCAAGGGAAAGGTCAAGATTGGAGATATAAATTTGGGAATCATCAAATATGTAGAGTCATTTGACTGGTGTAGGTTACCTATGTATTAGTTAGTGTAAATAAAAAAGAGAGGATGTCCAACTACTATCTCCTTGACAATCCAATATTTAGATGTAGAGGAGATGAAGGGGAGTGAGCAAAAGACAATGAGAACAAGTGACTGTAAATGTAAGAGGAAAACTAGGCAAGCGTGTTGTGGAAGGTCAAGTGGAGAACATGTTTCAAGATGGACACAATGATCAACTATGACAAATGTTCCTTGTAAGTCAAGATGAGGATTGAGAAATGATTACCAGCAATGGAATTTCACTGCTAATGTTGATAAAGTGCAGTTTTAGTGGAATGCTGTGACGGGAACATGATTGCAATGAATTCAAAGAGAATGAGAGGAGAGCACAAGCATGGACCATTATTTTAAAGAGTCCTTAAATTTTTTAAAGGGAAGATAAAAGATTATGTGATAGCTAGAGGGAGATAAGAAAAGAGAAGAGCAATTGATGATGGTAGCATTAACAAATCATACTTGCATGCTGATAGGCATGATCTAAGAAAAAAAAAAATGATGATGCAGGAGACAAGTGAGAGAATTGCTGGAGTATTATCCTTGAGTGAGTAAGTGAGAAAAGAATAGAGAGCCCAATGCAGAAGTTGACCTTAGTGAAGAGCATGGAGTTTATTCAATATAACAGGAGGCAAAATATCATGTATACGAACCTCTATAGATACCTTTGTGGATGTGGTGGTTGGAGCTGTTGGAAATTTTTTTTCCTATTGCTTCCATTTTTTTAATGAAGAAAGAAAATAAGTCATCGGCTGATAATGAGGATAGGGAAGACATGCACCACGTGTGAGGAGAGGGGAAAGAATGAGAAGAATGAGAAAGAGAAAATCAACTAGGAAAATAAATTATGCTCGATGAGCAGCATGAAAAACCCTCTTAGTTTACTGATCATAAATGAAAAGTAAGATTGGTAAGTACGTTTTATTTCATTTTGTTGTTTGTGTTTTTGTTTTGTTCATTCTTAGTCACAGTCTGGGAACAAAATATACAGAGTCATATTTAATTGATGCTTTGGTTTCATAAAGTGAGTATGACAAAGAGCAATAAAGTTAGAGTTAAACCCTGATCCTTTTCAAAAGTCTGTGGTTTGTGTTATGATATTTTTAAATTACAAATTCATTTACAATTATCATTAAATCCAAAGAAGAATTTTTGACATGATATATCTTCTTTATTAGTGAAAACTAAAACTCACATTATGGGAGATAAGAAAATTATTCTCAAAACTACTATGAATCATGATAGTAAAGCATAGTGATTGAAAATAAGTAACTTGCAGTGTGAATGGAAATTTCCATTTAATACGTCAGAAATAGCTTATATAGTCATAGTAATAAGTAATACAATCCCTTTGAAATAAAGTAGAAATTTTAAGACACTATTTAAAAAAGATGCTTTTATGGGCTCGTTTCTGTCTGAGCCAATATGAAGCTACAAATTGATTTGTTTTGTATCTCAGGAATAAAATTTAATTTTCTTTACAAAGAAATCAAGAAGTTAACATTCTTTTATCCGAATGCCAGAATGCATCTTAAAATAATGGCTGCTAGGAAGAATAGTTTTATTTCAAGTAAGTTTTTATGGATAATATAAGGTATATACAAAATATATGTTAATTTATTTTATTTTAAAATATATGATTCTCAGATACATGTTACACACCTCCTTAATGTCCTCTTGACTTCTCTTGCCTCCTGGACCTTCCTTTCTATTTGCTTCACAGCATTTGGTCCCAACTCCAATCACACTCACACAATTCCTCCATCTAAAGCCAATTGACCACAGTCTAGGAGTATCCAGCTCTCCAAAAACATCTTGAACCCGAGTGAAACACAAGAGAAAGAATAAAATCTAGCTTTTCAAGCAGCTGCTAAAGGGGCCAAATAATGTAACCCAGAATTGCAGGGTAATTGACACCTCAGGTGGTAGACTTTGACAAGTGGGGAGCGAAGACAAACTAGTCAATTATATAAGTTCTGTCTCCTTCCCTTCGATGTTCTATTCCCAGTCACAGTTTCTCCATAGACCCTGCCTGGAGATATCCTCTAAGGCATAGCAGGTGCACCTACCAAGTGGCCAACTGTGTCATTTGCATTACATCAGGAAACATAACTAGCATGATACCACATCATCTTGCACTGTACCTATCTTTCCCTGCCTCACTTCCGTTTGCCCTGATTCTCATTTCGTAGAATCGTACATCACAAATAAAGCCTCAGTACTTAATCCTTGCATCAGACTATTTTCAAGGAACCACAGGCTAAAAGGAGAGCCAGAGTGTGAAGCACGTGTGCAGTTGAAATGTTCGTAGAATCATCACCCAAGTTGAAACTTATAACATTACTTGAGAACCTTTTCTTTATGCCCTTCACCAAATACATGACATAATCATTATCTTTAATTTTATTGTAAACATTTCCATCTGCTTCTTTCCAGTTTTACTACTTATATATGCATATTCCTAAGCAATATCATCTTGTTTTGGCATTTTTGAAATCTATATATGTGGGATGATACGTAATATATTTTGGGAGTTTTTTCCTCTAAGTTTTACTTATGCAATTCATTCATGTTGCTTCCATGTAGCTGTGGCTTATTAATTTTTGTTATGACATAGTACTATTTATATGAATAATTAAAAATTACTTACTAATTCTGCTGATGGGTAGTTAGGTTTTTAATAGTTCTTTTTCTGTATGAGCATTTTTAGATATGTCTTCTAGGACAAAAATGCAAGAGTACATCTAGGTTATACACCTATGAGTGGATATTCTAGTTCATAAGATATGCATGTGTTTTGCCATAAAAATATGAGAGTTTTTACTGCTCTGCATTTTCAACTATACTTGGTTTTCTATAGCTGTTCTATATATATTTTTTACCAGTCTGGTTGTTAATGATATCTCAATGTGGATTTAATTTGCATTTCCATTAAAATTAATGAAATTGAGTATATTTGTATTTTCTTTTCTACAGTGTTTATTAAAATCTTCTAACTATTTGAAAATTGTGTTTTTCTTAGCAATTTGTGAGATTTCCTTACATATTCTAGATATTAGTTATTTTTCATTAAAATATATGGCGAAGCACTTTTCCCAGTTGTTTTGTCTTTTCACTCTCTATGGGATGTCTTAATTTAAATGTTGGCCAAATTTATCAATGCTTTCCATTATAGTTTTTGTTTTTATGTGTCTCATGGCATAATCACTTCCAATCCTAAAATAACTTTTTACCTTTTCTTCCACAGATTGTATGATTCTGTATTTTATATTTAGGTCTTCAGACACCAAAATTCATTTTGCTATATGTCAGGTTTCTTTCCTCCTTTTTCTACTTCCTTCTTTCAGTTTATTTATTTAATGTAAATTTAGCCCTTTCCTCATTGATCTACAATAACATCTCTGCCATTATATCAAGTGTTCATCTATTTAGAGTTTTTTCCTGGGCTTCTATTCTTTGTTATGGTTTAATTGTTTACCCCTAAAACTTCACATTATCAAACTTGCTATAGCTTTATAACATATACTACTGCTTTGTTATGAGACCATCCTGTTTTTCACTTTTTCACTTCCATATAAATTTAGAATCAATTTTACATGCTTCATAAAAAATTACTTATTGGCATTTTAATGGAATGCATTGAATCTATAAATCTATTGGCCAAAAAATGACATTTTCTATTTATTCCCTTGTTCTATATTTATTTTTAAATATAAATAATTAGATAAAATAGGTTTCTTATGTTAATAGTATTCTGTCTTTCATTTTTTGGTAAACAATGATTTCTGCTATAAATTGCTTTCTTATCACACATATTATTAAATATGGTACCTTTATGTTTATATCATTCTAAATATTTTCTAATTTCCAGTATATATTTTGATCAATGAATTATTTAGAATATGATTTTAAGTACCCAAATTTATGAAATGTCTTAATTATCTTTTTGCTATTTATTTCAAATTGAACAGCATTGTGATCAGAGAAAGTGATCTCGTGACATCAGTTCTTAAGTGTATTTTGATACTTAGTCTGTGGCCTAGTACACAGTTAATATTTGTAAATATTTTATGTATGCTTGAGAAGAATGCATATTGTCTGACTGTTGGGTTCAGGGTTCTACATATTTATTAGAACAAATTTATTTTTTGAAAGCTTTTATATCTCTATTTACTCTTTTCTGCTTTACTTGTATCAGTAACTGAAAGAAATATGTAAAAACAAAAAAGCCTCGCACTATTACTAACTTGTCAATTTCTGCTATAATTCTTTCAACTTTTACTTTACCTGTTTTGATGGTATTTTAATAAGTACAGGTTTAAAATTATTATAGTTGACAGATTATTCACAAAATTATCATTATACTGTGAAATAGTTTGTCATATTAATGCTTTTGTGTTAAATTTTATTTTTTTTTATTTAATTAGTATAGCTACATTGATTTCCTTTTTATTTGGCTTTTCTGCCCAGAGTCTAGGCAACATAGACAAATTCCCTTCCATTTCTCCATGCTATGAGAGGTCTCGCATTTTATATCTGAGGACATAGCTTTTCAAACATCTAGGTCTCAATCTGCATCCCATCCTCCATCATGTAAAAACCGAGACTCATAATCTACTCAATAGGATGTTAAGTCTCTTTTAAGAAAAAATAGCAAAACTCCATGGAATGGTCACTACATCAATTCTTACACTGAGCATTTTGCTTCTCAGTCTTCTCTTCATTTTTGTTATCTGATGTCTTATCTTACTTCTTTGTTAGCCTCAAAGTGCACTTAAAAGTAGGTTTATTGTGTTTTATCCAACATTTCTAGATATTCTAGGATGGGACATTCTCTGGTTATTGATGAAGCAGAACCCACTCATTGATGTCATCATATTGATGAACCCCGTGAACATGATTCCATACTGGCTGCTGGCCAATAATTTCATGTCAGTTGCATAAAAATAGTTTGTTGAACTTCTCTTATTTTTTAATTATCAGTGTAGAACAAAAATATAAATTACAGATGTCAAAACAGAAATGAGTAGAAAATAAATAAAATGTTATGAATATCTTATGTTCTTTTGTAATAATCACTAAAAGTTTTAATGAGAATTTTGTTTTAAATAGATGTGCCTCATTTTTTTTTTTTATTATACTTTAAGTTCTGGGATACATGTGCAGAATGTCCAGGTTTGTTACATAGGTATACATGTGCCATGGTGGTTATCTGCACTCATCAACCCATTATCTAGGTTTTAAGCCCCGCATACATTAAGCGTTTGTCCTAATGCTCTCCCTCCCCTTGCTCCCCACCCCCCAACAGGCCCCAGTGTGTGATATTCCCCTCCCTATGTCCATGTGTTCTTATTGTTCAGCTCCCACTAATGAGTGAGAACATGCAGTGTTTGCTTTTCTGTGTTAGTTTGTTGAGAATGATGGTTTCCAGCTTCATCTATGTCCCTGCAAAAGATATGAACTCATTCTTTTTTATGGCTGCATAGTATTCCATGGTGTATATGTGCCACGTTTTCTTTATCCAGTCTGTCATTGATGGGCATTTGGGTTGGTTCAAGAAACTGTCATCAGAATGAACAGGCAACCTACAGAATGGGAGAAAATTTTTGCAATCTATCCATCTGACAAAGGTCTAATATCCAGAATCTACAAGGAACTTAAACAAATTTACAAGAAAAAAAAAAAAACCCCATCAAAAAGTGGCAGACAGATATGAACAGACACTTATCAAAAGAAGACATTTATGAGGCTGACAAACATATGAAGAAAAGCTCATCATCACTGGTGATTAGCAAAATACAATTTTTTTTTTTTTTTAAAGACGAAGTCTCACTCTATCCCCTAGGCTAGAGTGCAGTGACGTGATCATAGCTCATTGCGCCTTGAACTCTCAGTCTCAAGTGATCCTCCTACCTCAGCCTCCTGAGTAGTTGGGACCACAGGCATGTACCACCATGTCTGGCTAATTTATTTTTATTTTTTGTGGAAATGGGGATCTCCCTCATTTGCCCAGGTTCGTGTCAAATTCCTGGGCTCAGGTGATCCTCCCTCCTCGGCCTTCCAAAATGCTGTGATAACAGACATGAGCCACTGCACCTGGCCTTTTTCTTTTCTTTTTTTTTTTTTTTTCTTTTTTTTGAGACAGGGTCTCTGTCACCCAGGCTGGAGTGCAGCGGCGTGGTCTTAGCTCACTGGAACCTCTGCCTCCCAAGCTCAAGCAATCCTCTTGCCTCAGCATCCCCAGTAGCTGGAACTACAAGCACCGTACCACCACGCCCAGCTAATTTTTGTATTTTTTGTAAAGGTGGGGTCTCTCTGTGTTGCCTAGGCTGGTCTCAAACTTCTGAGCTCAAGAAAGTTGCCCGCCTTAGCCTCCAAAATTGCTGGGATTACAGGCATGAGCCATGGTGCCTGGCCCTTTGTATTCTTATAAAGTGATGGAAGATGCCATTTTATAAAGTTTAAAATGTGGGGAAAAAAACCTTATTTGGAATGCTTCTAAGAGCTATGTCTTCATAATAATACTATTTCTTTAATATATGAGCAAAAATCATTAATTTTAAGTGGCTTTCTATTAAAAAGGCATAAATTTCATGAAATATGAAAATGTTACACTGTTTTCTTTTTCTCAAAATGTTAATACTGCATCACTTAAAAGAAGTATTTCTTTGAGAACATAAAATGATAGGAAGTCCTAAAAGATTCTAAAGTTCTGACAGCCAAGTCAAATAAGACAATAGCAGAATTCATAAAAGACTATTCCATGATTTTCACTGGTTAAAGTTGAGGACAGAGTAGATCAACCTTTCCTACCACTTAGCCATATATTGTGGCCTAGTGAATATAGCAATAAATTCATTGTTATATTCACTTTTAAAATTATTGATTATAATAATAAATTCAATATTAATATTATCAATATAATAAATTCATTATTATATCCACTGGGCCACAGAAGCTCAGTTTAAGGTTACTTCCCAGGCATTAATAAATACCACTTCTGGTGGCATTTATTAATCATATTAATTCTTGATTCTCACTGAGAAACTTGTTTTTGTGGTTTTTGGGTTAGTCTTTTTTAACTTGTATGCTTTTTTTTTTGTTTTAAACTTGCATGCTTTTTTTTTTTCCCGATGTTAACATTTTTTCCCCAGCTTTAGTGAGGTAAAATTGACAATGCAAAATTCTATATATTGAATATGTGCAATGTTATATTTTGATATACATTTACATTGTTAAAATGATTACCACAATCAAGCTGATCAACATATCCATCACCTCATATAGTTAATTTTTTGTGTGTGCATGGTGAGAATTCTTATACTTCCACCAAATCTGTATGAAAGTTTCTATTGTTCTGTGTCCTTGCTAATACTTGACATTGTCAGAGTTCATAAAATCTCAGCCCTTCTCGTGAAGTCTACTGGAATCTCATTGTGGTTTTATTTTACATTTCCCAACTACTATTTTAAAAAATAGTAATACATACTTTGTTGTCTATTTAAGGCATACATGGATATTCTCTTTTACAAAATGCCTGTTCAAACTTGTTGCCTGTCGTTTTTCTAGAGGCCTTTTTTCATTATTGATTATAAGATGAATTATTTATTAATTATGAACCATTTTTCGTTATATTGGTTGTAAATATCTTTTATTATTTGGCTTGATATTCACTCTCTTAAAGGACTAATTTAAGGAATAGGCTTTGCTTTTTATGTAGCCAAAATTATCAGTTTTTTCCTTTGTGGATAGAGCTTTTTCTCTTGTCTTTAACAGTATTTTTCTAATCCTCCAGTACAATATTGAAGCTAAACAGTAATAGTGAACATCCTTGTTTCACTTCTGAAAGAAAAACTATCATCATTTTTCCATTAAGTATGATATTGGCATTAGGGATTTTGGTTTGGTTGGTTGTTTATGTATTTGTTTGGATACTCTTTTATATTAATAAAATTCCCTTCTATTCTTAATTTTATAAAAGCTTTTTTCATGAACAATTCTTTAATTTTATTGAAAGCTTTTCTGCAGTTTTTTTTTTTTAGCAGCTATGACATTTTTCTCCCTAATTTTATAATAGGGAAGTTTTTTAGGGACTCGTTTAGAGAATGCTTAATATTGAACAAACTTTATGTTCATGGAAAATGTAGCCATCCTTTCACAAGCATGGAATCTTCATCATATGTTGCTGAATTCAGTTTGTTGCTATTTTGGTCAGAATTCTATTAATGTTCACGAGCTAAATTACTGTAATGTACATGAATCAGTAATTTTCTTGTCAGGATGTGTTATCAAAGTCATGTTGACCTCATAAAATGAGTTAGCGGGTGCTTCATCCTTTTCAAGTCTCTGGAAGACTAGAAGTCTCTGGAAGAATTTGCATATGTTTGTTATTATTTTTTTCCTTAAATATCAAAAGCTGCCTTCTCTATGGAACTATGACGTTAAGATTTTGGTCACCTCAGCCTCCCTAAAATCCAATCTCTGTCTCCTAGTTTCAGCAAGATGGGTGTGAACAGCTTGCCATGCCCCTCCTAGCAGGAAAGTCTCTATTATGGTCTGTTAGTGCTGTCATGGCCAGGAGCAGAAGTCACTACATGGACATACTGTGTAAATGAATTTTAAAAAAGCAAAAGCCAAAGAAAGCAGTAATAATAAAAAAGCAGCAGCAGTCAAAATACATCATAATGTGATTGAGGTTATTTTGTACCTTAGATCTTTCTCAAGAAAATTATCATATTAATATTGGAAATTAGCCTTCTTTCTTTTTGTTTTGTAAACAAAAAAAATGTATTGTCTATTTCATCCACTGTCTCAAATCTTCTAGCACAAGAATAAGCAATTTAATCTTCTAATAGTTATGATATTTTGATTGTTTTATTTTATATAATTCCGTTGGTTTTTTGTCCTTTCTTAAGGCCACTGGTGTTTTTAATAAACTTTTTTTTTTTTTTTTTTTTTTAGAGAGAAGCTGGAAATTGTTTAGAAATTATAATTTTTAAATCTTTTACTAATTTTTAATAGTTTTTTATTAAACTATTAAACTAAAATAGTTTTTAATAGTTTTTTTCTCAAATTAATTTTGGTAATTTATAGTTTTCCCTAATGAAATTGGAGTCTTCCATACATTTAGAATTTATATTTTAAAACATATTTTTACTACTTATAAAATAATACATACTTTTGAGTACAATATTAAGACTGAACTGAAAATTTTGTTTTAATTCTTTTCTGATTTATTGTTATGACTATTCTCTTTTCAAATATACTTTCTGCATTTTCTCTCTAACTTCATAAGATTCATCAGAATATATTATTTAACATTCCATGCATTTAAGAAGAATCAGCTCTTAGAATTATTCATCATTTAATATGCATTTATATTTATTACTTATTTTTTCTTTCTATTTCTCACATCTGCTTTTTAAAAATTCTTCTGATTCTTCTTTTTATGCTGTCTATTTTTATTTTTTCTATTTACATATTGAAAACATTTTCACTATAAATTTACTTTTGGCCAGGCATGGTGGCTCACACCTGTAATCCCAGCACTTCGGGAGGCTGAGGTGGGCAGATCACGAGGTCAGGAGATCAAGACCATCCTGGCCAACCCCATCATCTACTAAAACCATGTCATCCGTGGTGAAACCCTGTCTCTACTAAAATACAAAAATAATTAGCTGTGCATGGTGGCGTGCGCCTGTAGTCCCAGCTACTCGGGAGGCTGAGGCAGGGGGATCACTTGAACCCGGGAGGCAGAGGTTGCAGTGAGCCAAGATCACGTCACTGCACTCCAGCCTGGTGACAGAGCAAGACTCCAGATTGAAGGAAAACACTATGTATGTGACATTTATGTGCTCTCTTTGACTCTTCAGTAAAACCAAAAGATCCTAGAGCTCACAGCAATGATCTTTGTGTTCTTCTTTGTATCGTAGGAGATCTTTTATTGCTGTGTCCACAGACTGCTAATTGTTTTATAAGGTCTCTTGAACTCTTGCATAGTGATAAACATTTTTTAACTGGATTACATTTCCCATTCTTCCTTGAAGTTAGGTTTGGCCATGTACCTAAATTCTGGCCAAAGGAATTTAAGAATAGAGGTGTGTCACTTCAAGGTTAACCAATAAAAACAAAATGCTGTGCCTTTTACTTTACTGTTTCCCACAGCTAGAATGTGGACATTTTGCCAGAGTTGGAGCAGACGTTTCGGATCATTAAGTGGGAATAATCTTGATAAGTGGGATATTGGAGTAGTACCTAGTAAGTGAGCCTGGATCCCTGGACTCTTCAGAGTCACCATGCTTTGCTTGGATTTTTCTGTAAGAGAAAAAAATCCCCATCTTATTTAAACCACTGTTATTTTGGTCTTTCTCACAGAGTTGTACCAATGACCATTTTAATAAACTCTTTTGTAATTCACTTGTCGTGAAATAAAACTTTCTTATAGAAACATAAAAGTAAGATATGATGTAAATCAGTGTATAAAATGCCATTATGAGAAGTTTTATGGTGTTCCATGTGACATTTCCAAAATGATTACTTCTAAGAAAATATTTTAAGAGAAAGCATTCTTATATTAACAATAAAGATAAAAAAGAATGATTACATATCAATATTTAACATAAGAGCTTTTAAATTTAGTATAATCTTTTGAAATTACACTGGTCTTATTTTATTTTGTTCTTATTAATTTGTTCACTCTCAGAGAGGATACTTTTCCATGCTATATTATTGTCTTTTTATTTTTTTCTAGAAAACTATAATTGCAAGTATCTGAATTTAAGAAGAATAATCATGGAGGTAAAATGTCTATAAATGTTTTCTTAAGATTTGAAAATACTCCCAAAAGGGCTAAATGAGATTTTTAAAAATCAGGTAGAAGTTAATTATAATTTTTATTTGTTTGACAAGCATCTATACTTTTCATTTCATGGTACAGGTGGACAATAATAATATATGCACAGAAGACTGTTGTAGATGGAAAAAGCTGCTTTAGCTGGAGGGCTCATAGATCTCTTGCCACCCCAAGTCCCCACCCATCAACTTAGACTAAGGAATCCTCCCTAGGCACACTGGTAACCCATTGATATGGTTTGGCTCCATGTTCCCATCCAAATCTCACCTTGAATTGTAATAATCCCCACATGTCATGGGAGAGACCTGGTGGGAGATGATTGACTCATGAGGGCAAGTTTTTCCTGTGCTGTTCTCATGATAATGAGTAAGTTTCATGAGATCTGATGGTTTTATAAAGGGGCTTTCCCCTGCACATGCTCTCTTGCCTGCCACCAGGTAAGACGTCCCTTTGCTCTTTCTTCACCTTCCGCCATGACTGAGAGGCCTCCCCAGCCATGTGGAACTGTGAGTCCATTAAACCTCTTTTGTTTATCAATTACCCAGGCTTAGTTGTATCTTTATTAGCAGTGTGAGAACAGAGCAATACACCAGTTTTTGGTGCAGCATTTAGCACTGGTTAGAAAGCCCTGGTTTAAGGCACTGAGGACTAAGTGGTGAGAAAATCACTCCAAAAACAAAAGTCATTTTAACAGGAAATTGGATGAATTGAAACAAAGATAGAATCATTTAAAGCATATTGTTCATGCACCCTCCCAGAGGAGAAAAATTGAGAAAATTAAATTTACAAAATGTTATTGTATCATCACCCATTAGCATTTATCGAATAATGCAACATTAAGGGAATAAGGACATATGACTTTATACTAGAAATGTTTATTCCCTAAAGATGCATTCAATTTGTGTGGTTCATATAATCCTGAGATTTTTGTGACATTTCAAGTATGTGGTAAGCACAATAATTAAAATTCTATGTTGACATTTTCATGTTTTTAATGAATTTCTTCCTCAATTTATTTGAAATGTACATGTAATAAATAGGAATTTACTATGAGTCAAGCTCTGAAATTTAAAGAAGTCACAAGTCTTACTTGTGTTCTTGACTGAAACACTGTGCCAGTTTTACAGATTCGAGACATTATGTCCAATAATGAGCTCCTCACACAATAAAGATATATTTATGTCTTTAAAAAAATTCAAGAGAATGTAAATGTGTATTCAGGCAGGGTGACAGCATAGTAATAAGAGATTCACATAGGCTCAAACAAGCCTTTATCAAACTGTTATATAAAAATAATTGTCACTTTATTATAAATGAAAGTCATAATGTAATCATGATGGGTGTCATTTAATGATACCCTGCTGGTCCTTGACAAACACTAGCTTAAAACAACCCTTTAAGGTAAGTTTATCATCCCTATTTTACAGATGAGAACATGAGGTTTGGAGAGGTTAAGTAACTCCCCCATGGTCACTGAATTAGTTGTAAACTAATTTACAATTAGTCCACTAACTTTGATGTGCTAGGAATATCACAGCTCTATCACAGCTTCTTTAAATACAATTAATTTTGTATCTGAGCCCCCATCACACTGAGCTAAAGGAAATTGCACCCAAGTCTTTCTTGGCTTCCCCCAGAGAGATAGCCAAGGTGGGTCCCTTCTGTTATCACATATTTTCTGCACAAGGTGTCATAAACTCTTCTGAAAAGTGCACCAGGAAGAAGGAACAGAGGGGTACTCCTTCTAGACTCAGCATCACGTCTGTCTCTTCTATCCAGGGCTTTGTTTCCACCCTCAGAAGAAGCCTTTCTTTTGTCCCATAAATTCAGTTCTTTTAATAAGAATACTTTATGGGGTAAAAATCCAGGACTTCTAGCCAACTAATCCATTTCACCCTGTGCCTTCCTCTTTGGGACAATGAAATACCAGTCAACTTGCTTACATGGTGGTATAAAAATCGAGGGAGAAAAAAATATAGCAAGTATTCTTAAACAAAATTTAACAGTTAAAAATATTATTCAGCTAAAGCATGTTTTCCCCAGAGTACAACTAGAGGTTATTAAAACATAGCAATATTGTGTTATCTAGAGTCTGACCATGAGCATCACACAGGCAGAACAAGATGAATTACCACCGCCAATGTGACTCACTCCTCACCCAACCACATCCCCACATGGGAGAACTAAATAATTTCATCCTACTCTAATAAGAAATATATTTCTTATCCAAATGTTAAAAGCCTTTTTTAGGACAACAGAAACTTTCGTTATAGGGCAATACAGCTCCTTTGCAGAGAGAAAAAGGAATTAGAGGCTGTCGTACACCATGGCAATACTTTGCTGTTTATGGGAATGTTTCTATCTTAACACAGGGTTAAATATTACCTCCCTTCTTTTTTTAAAAGAAAAGTGATGACTGGCCTTGGGAAAAGCACTGCACTTGGACTCCCCTAACTAACATAATAGACTCAATAGATAAGCAAGGAGTTGTATCTATTATCATGCCTGTTAGAATATTGAAAAAGATGTACAATTTCCAGAATGCATGTCATGGGCAAGCACCCCTCTCTGATTTGTAGCTGGAGTATTCCTGAGAGGCATCACAGTGGAAGTCTCCAAACACGGTTGTGCAAAAAAGCCTACATAAAATTACCAAGGGCTGTCTGCCTCCCCAACACCATATTTAGAAATAATGAAATGCTAGTGTGAAGCATTAGGTCTGAGGACCAAGATCCTGTCCAGGGACTGGGATGAGTTTCCTGTGCATAGGGATTCACAAAGAGAACTTTGGAGGGTGGGGCTTGGGGGAAGACGGAGAAGGTGGGTTAGACATCTCCATAATGCCTCCTTGTCCTTGGATGATTTCCCATTGGGAGCTTGGGGAAAGTTCAAGTTGTCAAGAACTTTAACTCTTCATTCTCAAATTGTTAATCTATCAATAAAGAGGCAAGCTGGTAAGAGAAGAAATGAAGCAGGCTCCACTTTCTTCAGTTTTCCGCTCTCCTGCAGAGAAGAAAGATGTATTTCAGGAGATCTATTGCTTGGTGTGAGAGTTGTCGACTAGCAAGTGGTCAGCACGCAGTGATGTTGGAAAGAGTAAAGAGGAACCACAAGTTCTAAGCACTAAGGCGAAGTGCCAGAGAGAAAGACTGAACCTCCTGCTTATTCACCCCATTTAGAAAAAGCTGTCCTCTCATTTATGCAGCCACCAGACACCTGAAAAAATGCTTATCATCACTGGTCATCAGAGAAATGCAAATCAAAACCACAATGAGATACCA
Source organism: Pongo pygmaeus (assembly GCF_028885625.2). NCBI lineage: Eukaryota > Metazoa > Chordata > Mammalia > Primates > Hominidae > Pongo > Pongo pygmaeus. The sequence goes on from NC_072387.2 coordinate 102,972,043, forward strand.
TCTCATGCCAGTTAGAATGGTGATCATTAAAAAGTCAGGAAACAACAGATGCTGGAGAGGTTGTGGAGAAATAGGAACGCTTTTACGCTGTTGGTGAGAGTGTAAGTTAGTTCAACCATTGTAGAAGACAGTGTGGCGATTCCTCAAGGATCTAGAACTAGAAATACTATTTGACCCAGCGATCCCACTACTGGGTATATACCCAAAGGATTATAAAACATGCTATTATAAAGATGCATGCACATGTATGTTTATTGCAGCACTATTCACAATATCAAAGACTTGGAACCAACCCAAATGTCCATCAGTGATAGACTGGATAAAGGAAATGTGGCACATATATACCATGGAATACTATGCAGCCATAAAAAGGATGAGTTCATGTCCTTTGCAGGCACATGGATGAAGCTGGAAACCATCATTCTCAGCAAACTATCACAAGGACAGAAATCCAGACACCACATGTTCTCACTCATAGGTGGGAATTAAACAATGAGAACACATGGACACACGGAGGGGAACATCACACACTGGGGCCTGTCAGGAGGTGGGGGGTTGGGGGAGGGATAGCATTAGGAGAAATACGTAATGTAAATGATGAGTTGATGGGCGCAGCACACCAACATGGCACATGTATACCTATGTGACAAACCTGCACTTTGTGCACATGTACCCTAGAACTTAAAGTATAATTTAAAAAAAGAAAGAAAGAAAAAGCTGTCCTCTGAAGAAAGGTACACACGAAAAGGGGATGGAAATCAAGGCTGCACTTATTTGCACAAAGATTTATCAGCAATTAATTGTAACTTTGTTACTTTACAATTTTAACAAAACATATTCAGCACCTCCTATATGCCACTGTGGTTAAACAGACAATTTTATTAAAAATCATCTCTGTTCTACAGATATTAATATTCTGTAGAACATGGTCAAATAAACAGAAAGTATGATACAATAAGTACTGTGATAGATGTCTGTAAATGTTGCTATGGTAGCACATATGAGGGTAATCTCATTAGGCTGGGGAAAATTGTGGAAGGCTAAACAGAGGAGATGATACCTCTGCTGAGCCTTCAAGAAGGAGTGCAATTTATCCAAACAAAATCTGTGCATGAGGAAGGTAAGAAGAAGTGAGGGCAATAGTTGAAAATAGTGTGTGCATCATGTAAAGGCATAGAAGAAAAATAGTGACATAAGTGGAGAACTGAATGTTCTCATTATGATGGAGCATATTTGTAGGATTGGAGAATAGGGAGAGATGAAGCTGGAGAACTGGTCAGGGATCAGGTTGTGAATAAACTGTTAAGCTATGGTAAGGATTTTGGACTTTGATTTATAGTCATGCAGGGGCTTGCATGTCAAAAAGGTGAGTGTACCAGAAATATAAAGAATGTATTAGAAGAGAATGAAAGTTGCTAAGAGTGCCGTAATATCTAAAAAAAATCAAGAAATTATGAATATTTGGATCATAGACAGTAACTATTGGAGCAGAGACAAGGGTGCAGACTGGAGAAAGATTAAAGAAGTGAAATTGATAGGAACTGGTGATTGATTAGATATGGGTAGTAAAACAGTTAGGAGACACAGATTGACCCTCAGATTCATAGTTTTAGCAGATGCATAGAAAATTAATTGCATGAAAATGAGTAGCTTAATTTTGAACAGTTGCATTTGATGGACTTGTATTGTGTATGTATGGCCAAAATAAGGTATAACATGAAAACTACTGAAAGGCTGCCTGTACAAACAGACCATGGCCAGACCATGCATGACAATACAACTCTGACCCACAACCTCTGCAGCAACCAGTCCAGGAAGACAAATTGCAACCTCTACAGCAATAAGCCCAGAATAGTCAAGACTTGGTCACCAACTGCCAATCTCTCTATTTATTACCCCCACTTCAAACTTAGCACTAACCAGAGAAAGCCAAGTACGCTCCCCAAACCACTGCCTCCTGAATTCACAGGTTCCAGTCCCTGGAAGTACTGTAAGCGGACATACAGGCTGTGTCTTGCCATGAAGGAGAATATAATGAACCCCTCTGTGCTCAAAGAAGGGTGACCAAGCACGGCAGGGGGAGAAAGAGCAGCCCCTCATCCAGGAGAGGGTGGGGTGGGGAGAGGAACAATCAGTCCTTTTGTGCTGGGATGGTTCAAAAGGAAGAGCTTCTCTGGCATGGAAATTTGAACTCTAGAGAAGGCAAAGGGGCAGGGCTTCCTGGTCAGTAAGTGAAGGGACATTGTTCCTAGTTTGGGCCCATCAGTCCTTTGGGAAGCTGGGGTTCTCGAAGATTAATGCTTGTGGAACTGAAGGGCTAAGCCTAAGAACATCCTTGGCTGAAGACAACTCACGGGGAGTGGGATTACACTTTCCCAAAAGACTCAAGCTGTCTGACAGGGCTCTGCATGGCACCTCCTCCTGGGAGGCTGCTTGAAGTCATGAGAAGGAACCACTACTGCAGATGAGCGCTCCATGCTTCAATGTCAACTTCAGAATGTTGGATTTCCCTGAATCAGTTGAGGGAGGGCAAATAGCCCCTTTACTTATTTAGCTGGTAGCTTGTTTATTTACTTAACAAATACAATACAGCATTACTACATATAGATACTTGCAAGTGCTTTATGAATATGAACTCATTTAATTCTCATAATTGTATGAGGCAGTGCTATTTTTATATCCAATTCTTAGATGAGTAAAGTGAGGCACAGACAGGCAGAATACTATACTAAAAGTTAGGCTCCTGGGAGGTGATAGAGACAGTATTCAATCCCAGACAGTTTGTCCAGATTTCATGCTTTCAACCATTAGCAATCGATTTATTTATTATCCTCTGTTGGGAAAATAACAGCAGTGTCAGAAATTATCCCCCATTCCAGCGAATTTCACACCAGCTACATTTTGCTTAATCCTTACAACAATTCTGTATGATGGGGGATTCTCATCTTCAATTTATAGATGATGAAATAAGCTCAATGGCTCATCCAAGGTTATATAGGCAGAGGGGCAGAGCCAGTCAAACACAGGTTGTCTGATGCCAGTCAAGGGTTCTTTATACCACATTGTCAGTTAGTAGAAAGGTCTAGGGGAAGTAAGTGAGGAGATTGCAAAATCATCTTAAAAAAAAAAAAAAGAAAAATCATGATTCAGACCTGCCTGACTTGCTGACTACACATCAGCTTTCATAACATATCACAATCAGCCCTCACAGTGGAAAATGAGTCAATTTCTATATACTGTGGCTTTCTCAAAAATCTCTCAAGGGAACTGTAAGAATTTGCTGAATTCATGTTGCAATTCAGCCCATTATAAGAACTGTAAAGCAATTAGACTCAGAACCTGAAACTGCATATAGCTCATCAGCTTGGGAAGCAGAGATGGGTACATTATCTAGTTAAGTACCTCCAGTTACTCATCACTGTGTTATCTGTAACTTCAGAACATCAGTGAAACAAAAACTGCACAATTTCATAGTTTTCCGTTGTATACGGAAATTTGCTAAGAAAGACTAATTGTGATGAGAACAGATCAAGAATAGTTCAACTATTTGAAATAAGTTTGATGGAATTAAAATCATTTCTTACATTAATCAGATTTCTTATAAAACTATTATCTTGATAGCATTGAGAAACAAGTTTATAGTATTAAAGTGTAAGCATTTCCATATCCTTTTCTTATTTTTATTCAATGTAGATGACTCAAGATTTTCAGTATCAAAATAATTTTATCATGCTTGTTCTGAACTGGGTTTTCATATTGTAATATCTTGTTCCTGTTCCCTTTGCACTCTCCAAATTTGTTTTCAATGCCAAAAGAAGTACTTGATGGAATGGATAAACGTGGTCATATTTTACATTAGCTAAATAATTATGAATTTAAAAATCATTAAATTGTATTTATAACCTGTGTAAAGAACAATATTCCTACTTTGGGAACTGCATTATAAAGATAATAAAGAACATACCATTATGAATGATACTTAAAGGTGTTCTAACTGAAGGCTAAAAATAGATACCTAGAGGTTTCTCAACAAAATATGAAGAAAAATTGGATACTTGGGATTGGCAGAAACACTGAGAAAACCAGCTTCGGCAAAAATATAAACTATACTGAAAAGGCAATAATGAGCTCATGAAAACAGAAAAAAGGATGCAGCTGGGATTCAAAACAAACTGATGCTAGACTCAAACACCTGGATTCACCCCCCTTGCTCTGTCTCTCTCTGTGCATATTCTCCATTAACCTCTCCACAGCAGAATCATGTGCTCCACTTCCCAAAGGTCGTGATGGAAAATTGTCACTACAAACTGCCCCCAAGTGTATATGTGATATGGTTTGTCTGTGTCCCCGCATAAATCTCATCTTGAATTGTAGCTCCCATAATTCCCACATGCTGTGGGATGGACCTGGTGGGAGATAATTGAATGATGGCGGCAGTTTCCCCCATCTTCCCCCATTCACTACCACTCTTGGTAGTGAATAAGTCATACAGGACCTGATGGTTTTATAAGGGGTTCCCCCTTTCGCTTGGCTCTGGTTCTCTCTTGTCTGCCACCATGTAAGATGTGCCTTTTGCCTTCCACCATGATTGTGAGGCCTCCCAGCCATGTGGAACTAAGTCCATTAAACCTCATTTTCTTTATAGATTACCCAGTCTTGGGTATGTCTTTATCAGCAATGTGAAAATGGACTAATACAATATGTTCTCTGTTTAAAAGAGTAGTCACACTAGGCTGAAATCTTTAATCCCAGAGCTATAGCCACCTGGACCCCAAAGTGGCAGCTTCTTTGAATCAATGGGGATAAAGGAAGAGCTTTTTCCAAGATGACAACACAAAAGGTGAGCCATATGAAATAGGCATCTACCTAGGAACTCTTCAAAGTTTGAAAAGAGAAAAGGTTGTAAACAACTCTGGTAAGAACATCAAATTAAAACTTGGGAAAAAAAATTACTTATCTAAACTACAGTACACATATTAGGGAATCTAAGCTCAGATTCAGTCAAACTCTGGAAGCATGTAATATTACATATTGGAGAAATGTAGACTCAATGAAAATGAGGAAAAGAAAGAACAATCTAAATAAAAAATAACATCCTCTATATTATATTCTTTAAAGCCTTTATCTTTATCTTTAAAGCCTTTTCTCATTCTCCCAACCCACTCAGCTTCCCACTCCAGCTCCAAGTCCCTTTCCTAAGAAGAGCCATATATGCCTGAGAGACATTGCAAGGACATGGTATTCCCTGACTCTTCACTAACGCAAAATTCTTATGTAACAGTAAATCACTACTTTCAAAGAAATCCTACCCAGAAGTTAATAATATGTAAATGGCCTATCAAAGATACTATAATGTATGCAGAAGTAGTGTATACAACACTTTAAACAAGAATTAGGATTTCGTTTTCCTGGAATAAAAAGATAGTATTCAAAATATGTAATACCAGTTATAATCTTCCATTCCAGAGAAAAAGAAACTGAATTTCTAATCCCTAACAAAAAAGCCCAAAGCATTTCATGCCAAACACAGTATTTGTTATTAGAAAATTTCAACTCTCAGGTCTACAAATATAAAATTTAATAAAGAAGCTATTTGACACCATAATACCTGCAAGGACATAGTAGAGGGAGATGAAAATAATGTAAACCAAATAACATGCACAAAGTTCCATAAGAAAAATATATATTCTAGTGTCAACATGACAGTTATCCAAGGTTAAAGTTACATCCTTATAATAATGTGGTGTTACTTATCTACAAAACATTTCCTCCAGAACAACTAGAATTAGGGTTGTTGTTTTTTTCAAAGAAAAAATATAAAAAAACACTTTTTAAAAGGTTGTAGAAAAGTACAACTTCAGTTCTGTGACTGATAAATAAATATTCTGTAAATAAAGCTAAGGAAATGTTCAAGTAAAAAATTAATTGGGGAAAAAATTGAGCATCTTATCCCAGATATGAACATGAGCTTCAGTCTTGGGCTGTGATGCAGAAAATGTCAACAATGTTAGGAACGTTTTTAGTGTTTCCTCAACAGTCAAGTGAATTGTAGAATTTAAACGATTACTAGAAAATTCAGTCTTCTCAAATCAAATTACATTTCTAACATCTAACCTAGAGGTATTCTTTTTTGTTTTTGTTTTAAGTAGAACTCTTATTTTCTATAGAATAATTCGAATATGATCAGAAAGTCTGCCCAGGTTTAATCTGGGAGATCAAGTCAATGCAGCATGTAGTAAGCCGTTCTTTGGGTTTTAAAAATAAGGAAATTAATATATCATTACATTTTCAAGACAGAAGATTATTGTGCCATATTAGAGTTGAGTACTCCCACTTCTATGAAATTTAAGTGTTACTATTTGTCTCTCTTACCTGAATGGAGCAGTATTAGGACAAGGATTTTTGTCTGGTTTTTTTTTTGCCTGATGTACAGCAGATGCCTAGAACAGAGACCAGTTGGCATGTAGTAGGCATCCAATAGATATTTGTCAAAGTAGTTAATACCCTTTGAGTTTTGGATGAACTTCATCCTTCCTCACTGCAGTGTACATGTATAATATTGTTTACATTTTTTCTCTACACACACATTTTAAAATTTTTAGTGGGTTTTTTATGGAAGTAAGCAGAAAAGTACAACTCATAAACATTCAGTAATTTGTTATTGCTGGAATTCCTAAAGTTGTCTCAGTAAGTTGCTAACTGGCAGTTATAGCATAAACAAACAGTATTGGTTTTTCACACTTCTAGGGAGCAAACCATAAACTCATGCCTTTCTCTGCGCTCAGACAAAGCATAATGGTACCAGAACACTCACACATTACTATAAAAATAAATAAATACTCATTAAAAGGGGCAGAAATATAGAAATATTTTATTCTGAAATGATAAAAAATATGTATCTCAAACAAACAGCTAATCTCATACTTCATTAACATTAATAAAAAATCAAGAATTCCCATCATTAAAAGTACTATCTGATGTGATTTGGGACATAATTAGCCAATGAAATTTGATGAGAGAAAAATTGAGAGCAGAAGTAAAGAAAACAGAAAAATATCTTTATTTGTAGGAAATTCATCTCTCTGCCTTTTTTCTTATGTCTATTTCTCTCATTTCTACTTTGTTTCTTTATATTTCATTTCTTCCCACTAGACCTAAACTCCATAAGGAAAGGGATATTTATTTGTCTGTGACCCTAAGTGTCTTGTGCTCAGACTTACGACCATACCTCATGCCACATAAATGCTAAATAAAACTTTGTTAAATGAATGAACAAATGTATGTTATGATTAGATTGTTAATCTAACTGGAAAATTCAAGTCTCTGTAACATACACGAGAAAAAATAAGAGATTCAGAATAAGAGAATAAGAGAATTTATATTCAAGAAATAATAAGCAAATTCAGAATTCAGTCTCCATAACATATACAAGAAATAATAAAATAAGAGAATTCAGAATAATAAGAATTCTCTTATTTCTTATATATGTTATTATTTCTTCTATATGTTTTATATATCATTGATAAAACATACATAAAAATTCAATACCTATATATGTGTGTGTATATATATATCTCAAAGTTGGAAAATATCACTATTTTAATTACATATTTGGTGTAGTTCTAATGAAAATCAAATTTTTATAATTCCAGGCAATTATTTCATTTTTGACTAAAATGGAGATTTAAGAATTAAAAATAATTATACTGGTAACTTCTACCCTAAGGATTACACCATGTATCATATTTACTTATGATTATATGTATATGTTTTAAATACTTACCAGCTTCTTTGTGTAAATTTTTTGTTTCCAAACTAGTTAAGGTTTTTCATTGTTAAGATTATATTATAAAATATATAACCAGATATTTGGTGCTTAGCCTAGAAGCTAGCATTAAGGCACTGTTTCCTCAGACACATAGACATGCACACATACACACACACTTCTATTTATTGATATTTACAGGAAATTATATTTTAAAAGAGAGGAAGGAGGAAGGGAGGAAAAGTGGAGAAGGAATGAATTAATGGTACAGTGGCTATTACCAGTTTGATGGCTTCAAATGACTTTGAACCATTATTAGAGTCAAAGATGATAGAAATTTTTTTGTGTGTGTGAGACTGCGCACAAGCAGGGCTGCTGTGGGGTCCTGGTGACATATGTAGAACAGTGTATCTATGCATGAAAACTAAGTCGTTTTTCCTATTGGAAGATGTAAAACTATTTTTTTTTTTTCAGAGACAGGGTCTTACTCTGTAGCCCAGGCTGGAGTGCAGTGGCAAGATCATAGCTTACTCCAGCCTCCAACTCCTGAGCTCAAGTGATCCTCCCACCTCAGCCTCCCAAGTAGCTGGGACTACAGGGCAGGCACTACCACTCTCGGCTATTTTAAAAAATTTTTTTGTAGAAATGGGGTCTCGCTATGTTATCCAGGCTGGTCTTGAACTGGCCTCTAGGGGTCCTCCTGCCTTGGCCTCCCAAAGTGCTGAGATTACAATCATGAGCCACCATACCCAGCTAAAAACTATTTTGGGGGTGATATCAATTTTTCAAATAACACAAATCAAATTGTATCAAAATAATTGAAAAATGCAAAATATCTATATTAGGACTGTTTTACTTGCAAAAGACAGAACTCTAACTTTACCTTTCATATTTAAGAAAAATGATTTGTTTTAAAGGTAATTTAATAACCTGAAGGGCAAGGAAATATACATTCCCTCAAGAACAACCAGAATGGGATTCTTGAATGCTACCAGGACTTTTTTCTCCAGCTTTTTCAGGTACTTGTCTGCTTTTTCCACCCAGGAAAACCAGGGTTACCAGTGTGTCTCAAGTGTCACATCTGTAATAGTTCCCTAGGGTGACTATAACAATGTACCACAAACCAGAGAGCTTTTTAAGAAAGAATTTTATTGTCTCGCCGTTCTGGAGGCCAGAAGTCTGAGATCAAGGTGTTGGCAGGGCTATGCTCCCTCTGAAGGCACTGGGGAAGGATCTATTTCTGGCCTCTCTCTCTCAGCTTCTGATAGTTCCTTGGCTTGTCGCAACATAAATAACTCCATTCCTCACGTGGTAAGGCATTTTCTGTGTCCAAATTTCCCCTTTATATTAAAAAATTTTTTTTCACTGAAACCTCAGGCTTTGTTGAATTCTGTTGTTTTTTTCCCTTAGTTTTATTGTAATATAATTGACAAATAAAAATTATGTATATGTATTTAAGATATACGATGTAATGTCTTGAATATACATACACACTGTGAAGTGATTACCATAATCAAACTAATTGGCATATCCACCACCTCATATAGTTACCATTTTGTGTGTGTGTGGTGGTAATACTTAAAATCTATTCTCTTAGCAAATTTCAAATATACAGTAAATTATTAACAACTATAGTCAACGTGCTGTACATGAGGTCTCCAGAACTTATTTATCTTATAACTGCAGGTTTGTTATAGCTCCAAATGTTTGACCAGCATTTCCTTATTTTTCTCACCCCTCACCCCTGGTAACCAACGTTTTTCTCTTTGTTTACATGAGTTTGACTTTTTTAGATATTGCATAAAAATGGGATCATGCAATATTTGTCTTTTTGTATTTGGCTTATTTTACTTAGTTAACATACCATCTTCTAGATTCATCTGTGTCATCACAAATGGCAGGATTTCCTTCTTTTATAAGGCTGAATAGTGAGTGCTCCATTGCATATCTACAGTGGTGCATCATTTAATGATGAGGAGCTTTCCAAAAAATGCATGTTTAGGTAGCTTCATCATTGTGTGAACATGATAAAGTAGACCTCCACAACCAGATGGTATAGCGTACTACACACCTAGGCTATGTGGTATAGCCACTTGTTCTTAGGCTACAAACCTATACGGCATGTTACAGTACTGAAATAGTGTAGGCAATTGTAAAACAATGGTATTTGCGTATCTAAACATATTTAAACATAGAAAAGGCACAGTACAACTACAGCATAAAACATTAAAAAGGGCCCACTTGTGTAGGGCATGTGCCATGAATGTAACTTACAAGACTGGAAGTTGCTCTGAGTGAGTCAGTGAGTGAGTGGCGAGTGAATGTAAAGGCCTAGGATATTACAATTTAAATTGTTTTTTTAGTTTCTTCTTTCAATAATAAATTCAACTTAGCTATTATTATTCAACAATAATTAACCTTAGTATAACTTTATTCTTATAATGAACTTCTTTTCATTATAAACTTTTTAGATACTATTTGACTTTTCAGCACTTTGTAACAACAGCTTAAAATACAAACACATTGAACAGCTGTACAAAAATATTTTCTTTATATGCTTTTTCTATTTTACAATTTTTAGTTTTTAATTTTTTTACTTTTTAAACTTTCTTATTAAAAACTAAGACACGAACACACACATCAGCTTAGGCCTACACAGGATGAGTATCATCAACATATCACTGGGTGATAGAAATATTTTGGCTCCATAGATTATAATCTTTCTGGACTATCTTTGTATCTGCAGTCTATCACTGACAGAAACACTGGTGTGCAGTGCATGACTGTATATGCGAAAATTTCATGTGTATTCATCACTCAGTGGATACTTAGTTGTTTCTATATTTTTACTACTGTGAATAATGCTGAAATGAGCATAGGAGTGCAGATATCTCTTCAAGATACTGGTTTTATCTCCTTTGAGTAATATTCATTAGTAGGATTGCTGGATTATATGGTAATTATATTTTTTAATTTTTGAGGAAACATCATAGAATTTTCATAATAGTTGTACCAATGTACATTCCCACCAAAAACATATAGGGTTTCCCTTTTCTTCATATCCTCACCATCACTTGTTATCCTTTGACTTTTTGATAATAGCCATGCAAATAGATGTGGGGTAGTATCATATTGTGAGTTTAATTTGCGTTTTCATTATGATTAGTGATATTGAGCACCTTTTCGTGTATCTATTGGCCACTCATATGCATTTATTTGAGAAAATGTCTGTTCAGAATTTTGCCCATTTTTAAGTGGGTTATCTTGTTTATGTTTTTGAGTTGTATGAGTTCCTAATATATTTTTGATATTAACCACTGATTAGATATGTGATTTGCAAATATTCTTTCCCATTTCATAGATTACCTTTTAATTTGTTGATTGTTTCCTTTGTTGTGCCAAATCTTTTTAGTTTCATGTAGTTTATTTATTTATGAGTTTCTTATATATTTTGGATATCAATTCCTTTTTAGATACACGATTTTTAAATTTTTTTCCATTTCATAGGTTGCCTTTAAATAATTTATTGATTGTTTCCTTTGCTGTGCAAAATCTTTTCAGTTTAATGTAGTTTACCTTTTTATTTATTTATGTATTACCTGTACTTTGGCTTCATTTCCAAAATATAATTGCCAAGTCCAATGTCATGAAGTTTCTCCTCTGTTTTCTTCTAGGAGTTTTATGTTTTCAGGTCTTACACTTAAATCTTTAATCCATTATGAGTTGACTTTTGCATATAGTGTAAGCAAAGATCAATTTCATCAAATTTCCCCTGTTCATGAGGACACAAGCAACATGGAATTAACAATCAACCCTACTCCAATATGACCTCATCTCAACATGAATAATTATATCTGCACTATTTAAAGGAAAGTCAAATTCAAACATACAGGGCATTATGATTTCAACACAAGAATCTGGGGGGGGACAAAATTCAACCCATAACAATATCTTATACCTTCACCCACTCTATAAATTGATTCCTTCAGGCCTCCAAATTCCAGAAAATTAACTGTAAGTCCAAGGGAAAAAAGAAAGCAAACTATAGTCTGATTTTACGTCAAGTACTAACCCTTCACCCAATCAAAGGGGACCCAGCAGAGTCTCATTTTACTTACATGGAAGAAGTCTTGATGGAGCCTTCCTCCATGATGTGGATAAAGTAACAGGCAGAAAAATGATACTGAGAAGACAATATCTACTGCAAGAGTTGTGTAAATACTATATATTTTAAAATGAATAACTCCATCTCACTATGGTAGATTGTATTTTCCACAGATAGCCACACAAATACACATACATATATACAATATATGTAATATTGCTATACATTATATATAAATTATAGAACTAATATATTACACACATATATATGTGTGTGTATGTGTGTGTATATATATGTGTGTATATATATTATATATATAAAAAATCCCATTTCACATGCCATTCTTATAATAAGATTGGCATTTTTTCCCACTGAGAGTAAGGGCTATGTTCCCTCCCCTTAAATCTGGGCAGATATTTGTAACTGTCTCGACCAATAATATACCGAGGAAGTATTGCCACGTGCCTTCTGAGGCTAGGTAATTAAATGTAATATAGCTTCTGCCTGGCTTTGTCTGTCTCTTTCTTTCTTGGGATGCTAGGACCCAGAGACCACGTTATAAGGAAGCATAGGCCACATGGAGGTGTCCAGGCAACAGCTCCAGCTAAGGTCTCAGTGGAAAGCCAGCATCAACAGCTGGACCAGGAATAAATGAGCCTTCAAGTGTTTCCATCCTCCAGCCTTCCAGACCCTAACTGAGTTCCTAGACAATGTGGAATATGAGATATCACTGCCTACTGTGCCTTGTCAAATTCCCAACTCACACCAACCTTGAGAGATAATAATGATTGATGTTTTTAGCCATTGCTTTGGCTGAATTCTATCTCCCCCTAATTTATATGCATCCCCTAGTATCTCGGAATGCGGCTGTATTTGAAGATAGGACCTTTAAAGAGGTGATTAAGTTATAATGAGGCCAGCACATTGAGTCCTAAACCAACCTGAGTGATGCCCTTTTAAAAAGAGAGAGACATCAGGAGTGCTCATACACAGAGGAGAAGCCATGTGAGGACACAGAAAAAAGGTGTCATCTGAAAGCCAAGAAGAGAAGTCTCAGGAGAGGCCAAACCTGCCAACACCCTCAGGTTGGACTTCCAGAACTGTCATAAAATACATTTCTGCTGTTTAAGCCACCCAGTGGGTTGTATTTTGGTATGCAGCCCTAGTAAACTAATACAGCCAGACAACTAATACAATGATATTCAACTAGAGTAGTACGTATGAAATTAAACAAGGCCGGTTGACCTTTAAGAGCTTACAATAAAAATAGTCTTGATGTCAACAGTTAACTTATAAATATTACAAGTAACATATGAACAAACATATAAACATGTAATACAATTATTTACATTACATCCATGCTTTAGGGAAAATCGATTAGAAATTCAGGTTCTTTAATAGATAAAGCACCATAAATCATGCCATAAGAATATTCTCAGTAATAAATATTACTATAACCATTTTTACTTAATGAATATTATAGAGTTTATGTCTTGTTTTGATGTAGAAATATAATTTTGAAAATACTTCCACTTTAAATACATGTGTAGCAATTATCCAAGAATAATTCATAATATGCATAAATAATGAGGTACCTTCTGCAGTATCACTTCAAATGATGTAATCTTCCTGTGGGATATAACACTGAAGGTAGGCAATTCTGATATGCAGAGTTCAGGTTTAGAGTTGCCAGATTCAAAAATGGTGTCTGAAAAATTTTTGTTGAGAATTCCATGAATCCGAGAAAGCAGAGAACAGGGAATCCATTGTTAGTCTAAAGAAATGACATCTAGCAATCATTGAGCACGATCTTAGAAACATAATTTATATGTTTTATATAATGGTTATTGCATATATGATAGTCTACAATTTACAATAATTATTTCCACTTTACAAAGGAAGACATTAAGTCAGAAAGATGAAGTAACTTGTGCAAAGCCACACAATTAGGAACTGCTGAAAATATTACCATCATTATAATTCACAGCAGCAGCAGCCAGAATGAGTCCAAAATCATGTATTTCGTACTTAAATATTAGCCAGTTAACTATACATTTTCCAATAACTGATGATATGCATGGGTCCTTTATTTATCTCATATATATATGTATATATATATATTCCAATTATTAAAGAGTATAGCCCACAAAATTGTATGTCACATAAATATTCACTGCTATTACTGGAAGAATAATTGTCTTAGTCCATCTGGGCTACTATAACAAGTACCTTTATAAGAATAGAAATTTATTTCTTAACAGTTCTCGAGGCTGGGAAGTCCAAAATCAAGGCACTAGCAGATTCAGTGTTTGGTGAGGACCTACCTATTCCTCACAGATGGCACCTTCTGTTGTCCTCACATGGTGGAAGGGGTGAGGCAACTCCCTTCAACCTCTCATATAAGGACACTAATCCCATTCATGAGGGCAGAGACTTCATAACTTCATTACTTTTTTAAAGGCCCTTCCTCTTAATAATATCACATTGGGTATTAGGTTTCAATAGATGAATTTTGCTGGGAGACCAACATTCAGACAATAACAAATAATTTTAAGTACATGTCCAAGACAGATTACTAGAATTATCTTGAGGCACGCAGGGAAGCATGATATGTTAAAGTGACTACTGATTATTTTAGCCCAGCACATCTACTCCTCCCCCTGTTCTTCAGATAAAAACCCAAGCTTCAGGCCTTAAAGATAGAGTGACCCAAGCAAGACTAATCTGTTATTTTCTCCCAGGAAATGTAATTTTAATATTATCTCATGTCATCTGAAAGCAAGTCCTAAAAAAGAAAAAGTTATAAATACTTGCTCTGAGATCCTCAAAACTGCAATTGTCCTGTATACCCTGAGACTCGGTGGTTCATCTCTTTGTTCAATTTTGGTGAGCCACCAGTCAATCACTTTTATGAGAAGATTATTAGAGTAAGTTTCTGATATTTTTGTCCTAAAAAATAGTAAATGGAAATTGGGACCAGGGATTGAGTTACAGACACCAAAAACAGAAATGTGCAGAATTTGGATCTGGTCATCAGGCCAAAAATTATAAAACTTTTATAGACATTGGAAAACAACAAAGAAGCTGCCCATGCTTCTCAGTGGTGAAAGCTGCCCTCATGTTATCTGTAGGCTGCTGGGGTTGGATGCAGATCTGGGGGGATTTGTAGCTTCTGACATAAATTTAAAAAGAAGGAAAAACACCAGAACCATGAATATGATGGCTGACGTATTAGTTCGTTTTCACGTGCTGATAAAGACATACCCAAGACTGAGCAATTTATAAAGAAAAGGAAGTTTAATGGACTCACAGTTCCATGTAGCTGGGGAGGCCTCACAATCATAGTGGAAGGCAAAAGTCATGTCTTACATGGCAGCAGGCAAAGAGAGAGAATGAGAGCCAGACGAAAAAGGAAAACCCTTATAAAACCATCAGATATCATGAGACTTATTCACTCCCAGGAGAACAGTATTGGGGGAAGCCCACCCCCATGATTCAGTTATCTCCCACTGGGTCCCTCCCACAACATATAGGAATTATGGGAGCTACAATTCAAGATAAGATTTGGATGGGGACAGAGTAAAACCATATCTGTTGATTTTGATAGCATTTGATATCTTTGAGTGATATGCTATATAAAAATCCTGCCTTAAGATTTAGAATAAAACACAGGACCATTTTGTTGTGAATTGAAACAATAGAGATTAGTCTCTTGAAACAAAATTTGAAGACTAGTTCTGCTGCATTGCAACACCTCTGTCAGTGAAACCTCATCCCCTCTGAGTAAAGAAATTGCCTCACAGTCAGAGCCTATAAGAGTGTCCATAAACCATTAGCATTCCTCAGCTTCTAACACATGAAATTGAAGCACAATTTAGTAAAATGTTGTAGCCAAAGATCAAATACCTCCATCCCAGCATACTTAGTTTCCGGTAATTTGTCTTTTCCATTACAAGAAGAATAGCCTTCCATACATTTCATGCCACTTGATCCAGAACATCGGCCTGTGTCTCAGGTGGCTTGTCTATATGCTTGGAGCAACAGAAGTTCTTTCATATTCCATTTGCAGACCCTGTGTATTGCCCTCTCCAGGAACAAAGTCAGTAGTTTGGGAATTTGGTGTCTGACATAGGGGCCATAAAAATCATCTTTAGAAGTCCTCCTATCTCAGTATCCTCATAGGTATGCTGAAGAATTGAGCATTTCAGCTAATAAGGCTTCACTGAATCTCTCCTCAATCCTGAACTTCTGCCAAGCATTCTTTCTGCACTGGGGTTTTAAGTATTTTGTAGAATCCCTTCCAATGCAACTGTATCATAGTCAATGGATAATCTTCAAATAAAGACAGATGTTTAAGATACTGCTCCTACGCTTGCACACCAGTGCCTCAACAGGGTTATAATCATATAACCATGGAAGTATGGGCTGCACAAGAATTATTGATTTCCTGGTTGAGTGAAGACTCAAAATATATTTGCCCTGGGCATGCATCTTTAACACACTAAATCAAATAGAATTTGCCTCTAATTGGCCACATCTCTGGCTGGCAGGTAATTCAGTATCCCCATCCACTCCTTTACACCAAACGATATTTCTAAAGACTTAGATAATACCCATAATCATTGTTAAACATTATTGTTGTTTCTTACACTACACAGGCTATGATCACAGATGAGCACAATCATTGACCACTGTCATAGTTCCTTTTGCTATATTAAGTCTCAGTAAGCCTTGGTCCTCCACCATTATCTTACCCTGATGCAGTTGGCACTCTACAGAGGTCTTGCACACAGTTCTACTTTCTCCTTAACCTATGCTTACCCACAGAAAAGAACCTCAGGTCTTCACAGCAGAAGCCCTGACTCCTCCTAGGGAACTATATATGACAGCAGAACTAGGTTTCTAACACTTACAGAAATTCTATGCTGATACATCACACAACCTACCCGGTATGCTTTCTAATACTTCTTCCTTCCATCAAGCGTTCTTTGGCATGTCTGTTCCCAAAAGTGAAATGTTTCTGCCTTTCTGCAGTCCATTGTGCATATCTTTGCTAAAAGACATCTTTTCATATCGTGTAAATTATTTGTATACATGCCTTCTCCTTCTAGGCCAGAACTATGTTGTGTGCTAGCCCTTTCCTTAATGGTCTATGTTATTAAGAGATCTTGTGACTTAGCACATATTAAATAAAAGTCTTCTCATTAAATAAATTAATAAATACATATCCTAATCACTTCATTTAAAGAATAGGCAGGATTTTATTCTAACGGTTTCTGAAACTGTCAAGAGGAACTTCTCTCTCTTTTTGTTTTTCGCAAATGAAGTGTGCATTTTGTTTCTCCCACAATAAAGTGAGACAGGGCAGGAAAAAGATCAGTAAGAGAAAGTCAGCATGGAACCTGAAAAGCCTGACCAGGGAGAGGTGGTTTTTCCCCCTTCTGCGAATGTGTTGGAATGAATAATGAATCAGAAATCAGAACATCAAAATTCTTATTTTAGTTTTACAAAAATGTCAAATTCGTTTCCACTCCCTTCTCCAGAAAGTGGAAATCAAACTTGTCCTTTAGCCTTCAGATTGAGGGTCTTTCAGATTAAACCTGTTTTTGTGGAGAAAATATATTACTTTAAAAAATTTTTTTATTTTGAAAAATTTCATACTTATTTTATTACACCTCAAGTAAAGATTTGAAATACATGTTAAACCTCATTGAGTAGCTCAAATTGGGGAGCAAATGCCTTAGTAAAATTAAATAAACAGTTCTCTTGAGGAAATGTTCGTACTTATTTATAATATGTCATTTACATTTTCTAATTGGTTATCTTAGTATTCTAAAAGTAAATTTTAGAAAATTTTCTTATTTGAACTTTAATTTGCAAACTATTGTGTCCTTTAGCATATTTGGATACAATTTGCATAAACAGTATAATTATAATTATCTGCTTTCCCCAAAAGATTAGAAAGGAAAACTACTAATTAATCTCATTTACATGTGGATAAGGTTAATTGCTAAAACCAATTTTTATTTTCTCTTGGTAAGCTGTAATAAATGTTGTCATGCTATTAAGATATAACATAGATATTATACTATGTATCAAATTGAATAATAATTTATATTTATGTAGTATCTTTCACTCCTTGTTTTCAAAAATAATTTTCTGCTTATTAAAGAACACATTATCAAATTAAAGGGCTGCTTTCTTTCTGCCAGAAAGATACAATCTAGCCTTTCTACACCAGTGTTCCCTTATCTTTTGTACCTTACTTTCATGGTATTTATCTTTCTTTATACAAATATAAATACAAATCAAATCTCTTGTATTGGTAAAATATCAAATAAATATTAATTTCTATCACTATAAAACAAATATTTAAAATATAAGTAACAAGTTAATAATTATTATGCATTCATATTTGTAAGGCTGTTTTTATTTGTTCAGTTATTGAACACTTTCCCCTTGATCTAGGTTCGTGTTCTCTACTAAGTGGTTATTTCCTTAATTGATCCTCTTTTCTCCCAATGTTCAGGCATCTTTTTTATTTTCAGGCTATTTTAAATAATTCCCAATAAGTACTTACTAAAGTCATTCCTGTGGCCGTCTACTGCGGCTCTAAATGTTCCAGAGATGTCTTCCTAAAACATAAATTTAATCACGTAACTTTATTGGATAAAATCCTTCAAAGTCTCTGTTCTAGAAGATAGCCCAACTCCCTGGCTAGCATATAAATCCTTAACGATTTCCTTTTGCCTATATGTCTATGCTCAGCTCCAGCTATAATCCAGAATAGACTGGGTTCCAAGAAAATCAAGTTACTCAGAATTCCTGGAACCCAGGAAACATTTCACACCTCAAGGCCAGTTGCTCCTGAAATTAGTGAAACAGAAGCATTCAGCTGCTCACTATGAAAACTGAAAGTTTCTGGGTGCTTTGGAAGGTTCCAGGAATAAACAGGAAGTCAGGTTGCAATTAAAACATATTTCTGTGGAAGCATTTCTGTTAAATTGCCTAAAGGGATTTCAGAAGAAAGGAATTTAAAATTTCAGAGACTCCAATTTTTTTTGTAATATGTATTCTCATTTTTAAAACATACTCATTTATATATTAATTTTGAATTTATAAATTTGTATTATTTTCTCCAGAAAGCATCCCTGGATCCATCCCTTTTCAAAACTCTATATCTTTGCCCATGATTCTTTTGTCTTAGTTTACTTCCCTTTTTTTCAATTGAAAAAAATCCTACTGGACTTTCAAGGCTCAGTTTAAAATTCCTTTCCTCTGTTCTCTCACCTCCCAGCATTCTAGAAATCATTCAGAAGTTCTTCATTTGTACCAGCCTGGGCAACATGGCAAAACCCCATCTCTACAAAAAATACAACAAAAATAGCCAGGCACAGTAGTGCATGTGTGTAGTTCTAGCTACTCTGGAGGCTGAGGTGGGAGGATAACCTGAGCCTGGGAGGTCAAGCCTGCAGTGAGCCATGATCACACCACTGCACTTCAGCTTGGGTGACAAAGTGAGACCCTGTCTCAAAAATAATAAAATAAAATAAGAAGTTCTCCATTTGTTTCTTTTGTATTTTTGTATTTTATTAATTTTTTTTTTGAGATGGAGTCTCACTCTGTCACCCAGGCTGTAGTGCAGTGGCATGACCTCAGCTCACTGTAACCTCCACCTCTCTGGTTCAAGTGATTCTCCTGCTTCAGCCGCCTGAGTAGCTGGGATTACAGGTGCCCACCATCACAACCGGCTAATTTTGTATTTTTAGTAGAGACGGGGTTTCACCATGTTGGCCAGGCTGGTCTCAAACTCCTGACCTCAGGTGATCCACCTGCTTCAGCCTTCCAAAGTGCTGGGATTACAGGCATGAGCCACCGTGCCCAGCCCATTTGTTTCTTTTACTAAAGAGTTTATCATATTGTATTTGGCCATCATGTAATTACTTGTTCACATGTTTAAAGTTAACATCAGCCGTGAAAAGTCATGTTACTAGCTTGTCCCCTTGATATGATGTGCTATGGTCTTCCTCCCAAAATCTCATAATTCCAGTCAAACCATGAAAAAAAAATCAGACAAATCCAATCAGAACCATTATTCTACAAAATACCTGGCAAATACTTCTCAAAACTGCCAAGGTCATAAAAACCAATGAAAGTCTGAAAAACGGTCACAACCCAGAGGTGCCTAAGGAGACATGACGACTGAATGTAATGTGTGGTTTTAAACGGGAACCTGGAACCGAAAAAAAGAGCATTAGAGAAAAACAAATAATAATGAAAACTAAATGACATATGGAATTTAGATAATAAAAATGCACCAATGTTGGCTTGTTAGTCATGAAAAATGTACTGCAATAGGCCAGGCGTGGTGGCTCATGCCTGTAATCCCAGCACTTTGGGAGGCCAAGGCAGGCGGATCACTTGAGGTCAGGAGTTTGAGTCCAGCCTGGCCAACATGGTTAAACCCCCTCTCTACTAAAAATACAAAAATTAGCTGGGCGTGGTGGCACACACCTGTGATTGCAGCTACTAGGGAGGTGGAGGCAGGATAATCGCTTGACCCCTGGAGGCAGAGGTTGCAGTGAGCTGAGATAGCATCACTGCACTCCAGGCTGGGCAATAGAGTCAGTCTCAAAAAAACAAAAAAGAGAGAAAAATGTACCTCAATAATATAACAACTTAACAATAGTCATCAAAGTGTATGCAGTATACAGAACTCTTTACACACAACCTTTCTGTAAATCTGAAACTATTCAAAAATTAAAACCTTATTTAAATACTGAAAGTAAAAATGCACTAAGAATTTTGGCATATATGAATACACAAAAATAACATCCATAATGAAAAGAATATTTGAAAGTTGGTTTATAAATTATTAATGATAAATGTTAAGCACCAGAATTATAATATCTCAAAATCATGGTACATTAGAATTTTGTCTACACATAGTACATTAGGATTTTGTCTAGACTGGTCAAAATAGAGAGAAAGCAATACAGATTTTCAAATGTACCCTGTGGGAGTTAAACCTAAATACAGTACTCTCTGTAGTATTATATTTCCTGTGACCTGGAGATTCAGAGCTAATTCTGAGAACAATCAGTGTAAGTACTCCCATGTTCTAAAACTAAAAAGCAAAGGCATCTACCTGGGACTTGCAAGGATTCAAACAAAAACAGTTTTGTCAACTTAATTCCATTCCCCACTGATAAATTTGGATATTTGTCCCTGCCCAAATTTCATGTTGAATTATAATCCCCATTGCTGGAGGTGGGGCCTGGTGGGATGTGATTTGGTGACGGGGGCGGATCCCTCATGGCTTGGTGCTATCTTTGGGATAGTGAGTTCTCCTGAGATCTGGTTGTTTGAAAGTGTGTGGCACCTTCCCCCTACCCACTCTCTCTTGCTCCAGCTCCCACCATGTAATGTGCAAGCTCCTGCTTTCCCTTCTACAATGAGTAAAAGTTCCCTGAGGCCTCCCCAGAAGTCAAGCACATGCCAGTGCCATGCGTCCTGTAAAGCCTGCAGAACGATGAGCCAATTAAAACTTTTTTCTTTACAAATTATCCAGTCTCAGGTATTTCTTTATAGCAATACAAGAAAGACTTAACACACCCATCTACAGGCTAAGAGAAGACTTAGGGAGGCAGACAGGTCAGTAATTGAGGGGACTTTAGAAGGTATATTTATGAGTGTGGAATTACTCACCTCTGATCCAACAAAGAGAATTCTTTGTATTAAGAAAGCAAGGAAAAGTGGGAATGGAGCTATCTCTAAAATAGCCACCAAAAAGCCCATAAAAGAGAACCAAAATTTAGGATCTATCACTTAAAGGAAGCACTAATGCCAGATTCCAGCTCAACCAGTCAACAGACACTACTTCTTATCTCTCTGTTCCAGTTACAATTGCTTTGTAATGTATTCTCCCAAACACAGAGGTTCAAACAACTATTTCATCATGTTTGCAGATTCCGAAGGTGAGAAATTCAGAAAAGAAACAGTCCTGATGACTTATCTCTGTCTCCTGATGTCTGGGAACTCATCAGGAAATACTGGAAGGCTGCAGTTGATTCATCAGCTAGGGACTGGATTCAACTAAAGGCTCATTCACCCACGTGTCTGGAGCTTTGGTTGAAGTGACTCAATGCCTAGGATGACTAACAGGGCTTGCAGACCTGCACCTGGCCTCTTCTTGTGGTTTGACTTTCTCACAACCTGGGAACCTCATGGGAGGTAGATGTCATCCATGGCAGCTCAGACTTCCAAGCATGAGTGTTCCGGGAACAGGTAGAAGTTGCATGGCCTTTTATGACCCAGTCTCAGGGTCACACAGCATTACTTCTTCCAGACTTGATTGGTTGAACTTAGAATTCACTTCTTTGTGGGAAAGTGTTGACATCACTTGAAATAAATCATGTATAATTGAACATAAAGTTGTGACCACCTTTGGAAAATATATTCTGCCAGATCTCCCTTCTTTCCTAAGTCTGTAAGTCTGAAGGAGCCAAAAAGGTGTGAATAGGGGAAGAAGGGAAATATTCATCATGCCCTTTTTTCCTTCCCATTTCAGCTTTCTCGGCCTGGAGAGGTGATGGGAGTAGGAAAGACGATTTAAAGTCAATGAAATCTGAAGTTCAGACATCACACATATTAGATTGGAGGTATAGAAACTTGAAAAGAGATAGTTCATTACCTGATGGTGACCAGACAAATTTTAAGAATGCCTGAAATTTTATCCAAGGCATGAGTGTTTGCTGTAGAGTGAACAAATAGAATTGTTTTCTACCTACACCCTACCATGCCCAATTCTCTCTACCAGGGTATAGGTGGTCTGTGTGCATTTGCAATATGCCGTAAGTGTGCATGACAAATAAGTCACTTTATGGGGTTTGTCAGAATATTGCCCTGGTAGGGAATCAATTTTAGCTACTTAAATTCAATCAGGAAGAGCTCAGAAATTAGTTCTGAGAGAAAATAAGCAAAATATAATCTTAAACATGGGTTTTTTATTTGTTTTTAGAAAATTCTTTGGCTTATTCATGACATTGGTTTTCCCTAACTCTTTTTATTTTTTCTTTCAGGAAGTCTTAAGATTATTTTTATTCCAATTTTTAATTTTGAAAAATTTAAATATATTGAAACACGGAAAGAATATCCTATGAATATGCATACGCTCTATATTTGATTCAACAATTGTCAAACTACTGCAAATATTTTATATCTATATCCATTGCATTACATATTTTTATCTACATCAATTTGGCTGAATAATTTGGATGATGTTATGATGCACCCCTTCAGCATGAATTTCCTAAGAACGAGGCCATTCTCCCAGTCAACCACAACACCATTAAGGCACTGAGGAAAGTAATATTATTGATATAATAGTATTATCTGATACGCATTACATATTCAAAGTTGCTCAATTTGTCCCTATAACATCCATTATGTTTTTCCCATTTGAAAATCCAACAAGGACTACGTATTGCATTGGTTGTTATATTTCTTGTTGTCTTTTACTCTATAGTAGTTCCTTCCTCTTAATTGAAAAATTTTAAGAGTTCCAGGCAGTTATTTTGTAGAATGACCCTCAGTTGAATTTGCTTGATTCTTTCCTCATGAATAGATTCAGATTAAATATTTTTAACACAATATTATATAGGTGATGTTGGTGCTTCTCAGTGCATCACATCAGGAGGCAAGTATTGCTTGTTTTTCATGTTATTGGTGATATTAGATTTGATCACTTGGTTAATGTAAAGTATGCTAGATTCTTTACTAAAAAGGTAACTTTGTGGCTCGGTACTTAATAAGTACAGTAAGTAACATTTTGAGAATGTGTAAAAGTTACACTTTGAGAATATATAAATATTCTGTTCTCTAGCAAGTTTTTCCCCAAAGGTTTCAGCACCCATTCATGATCTTTGCCTAAATCAATTATAAAATTTGTGGCTGCAAGATGGTGATTATTTTTCTAATTCTACATTTCTATTAGATATATCAACACTCATACTTCAATAAAGAACATTCCCTCTCTCCCTTCTCTTTTGCATTGTGTTTTTTGTTTGTTTTTGTTTGTTTGTTTTACCATGACTACGGACTCATGAATTATTTTTAATTAAATGTGTTATATTCATTACCATCATTATTTTTATAGTGCCCACTTGTCCCCAGGTTGGCCAACAGGGAGCCTCTTCATATTGGTTCTGGTGTACTTTTGATATATTTCCATCAGTTTTCAAACCCTTCCTTACTTATAGACACAACATACTGCTGGCTCAACATGTAATTTCTTGCCACACATGAGAAATTAACCATTTACTGCAAAATTCCAAGTGTCTTTTAGGAAGAAATGTTAATTTCAAGCCAAGATCTGGGTACAAGATATGCTGATTGCTACTGGGGAATCAGTAATGTTCATTGGCATTTTCAGTAGATTATACTAAGAAATATGTCCTTTTAAAAATAAAACTTTTTTAAAGAGGGTAAATCTTTTATTTTAGTTAATATTATATCAATTATTAGAAAACAATTACCATATCCCACACTTTTTAAAAAGCTATCCTATTTCATCATTTATGTTGTAGGGCAAAGTAATGTACTTGCATTCACTATGATCTATTAGACTCTGAGTTCCTTGAGAAGAGTTCAGTAGTACTATTCATTCATTTCTTTATTTATTGTGTATTCATTTATCCACCATATTTTTCATGTTCATGCTGCATGGGAGTGAAGGCAGAATAGTAAGTTTCCAGAGGAAGTGAAGTCATTAAGAATAACTTGGATCTTCAGGATGGTTAGTACATAGTTATCTGAAGAAAGAAGAAAAAGATATACAGAAGGTAATAAAAAGAGAGTGCCATGGCTTCTGGCATGCATGAGTGAGCACAGATCCCACTGCCACTGCCCTGATGAAGTGCTTTGACCAACACCATCCATCAGAGTGTGGTTGCCATTGGACTGAAAACACCTTGGCCCCTATAGTATAGCGGGTTCCTAACCTCAAGGGGCCACATAACAAAGCTGGGGGCCTAGTATCAGCCCTCCAAAATTATAACACACAGACTAGGAATGCTAAACCGAACCTCAGTCCCCTGAAATCTTTCAGAAATTAACCCAGTCAACTGAACTTCTGATATGCTGTAATCAAGCCCCAAAGTATGTAAAAGAAGATAAAAGCAAAAAACCCATCCAAAGGATGGCAACTTCAAAGCTTGAAGGAACATCTACACAGATGAGAAAAAAATCAGTGCCAGAACTTTGGCAACTAAAAAAGCCAGAGTGTCTTCTTACCTCCAAATGACTGCACTAAGTCCTCAGCAACAGTTCTTTTTTTTTTTTTTTTTTTTTTAGCAACAGTTCCTAAGCATGCTGAAATGGCAGAAAGAATAGAAATAATATTCAGTATGTGGATAGGAACAAAGATCATCGACATCCAGGAAAAAGTGGAAACCCAATCCAAGGAACCTAAGGAACACAATAAAACGATACAGGAGATAAAAGACAAAATGGCTGTATTAAGAAAGAACTGAACTGATCTGATAAAGCTGAAAAATTCACTTTGAGAATTTCATAATACAGTCACAAATATTGACAAGAGAAGTAAACAAGCTGAAGAAAGAATCTCAGGGATCAAAGACTGGTTCTCTGAAATAATGCAGTCAGACAAAAATAAAGAAAATACAGTAAAGAAGACTGGGTAAAACCTCCGAGATGTCTGGGATTATGTAAAGAGACCAAATCTATGACTCATTGGCATTTTTGAAAGAGAGAATGAAAGCAAGAAATCTGGAAAACATATTTGAGAATATAATTCACAAAATTTCCCCAAACTCACTAGAGAGGCCACCATTCAAATCCAGGAAATGCAGAGAACCCTCCACAAGATACCATACAAAATGGTAATACCAAGACACAGAGTCATCAGATTCTCCAAAATTGAAATAAAAGAAAACCTGTTAAAGGCAGCTAGAAACAAGGGGAAGGTCACCTACAGAGGAAACCTCATGAGGCTAATAGTGTAACTTTCAACAGAAATCCTACAAGCCAAAAGAAAATGGAAGCCCATATTCAGCATTCTTAAAGAAAAATTCCAGCCAAGAATTTATTATCGAGCCAAACTTAGCTTCATAAGTGAAAGAGTAATGAGATCCTTTTCAGACAAGCAAATGCTGAGGGAATTCATTACCATCTGAACTGCCTTACAAGAGGCTCATAATGGAGTGCTAAATGTGGGAAGACCATTACCAGCCACAACAAAAACATACTCAAGTACATAGACCATTGATGCTATAAAGCAACCAAACAATCAACTCTAAGAACTAACAACACAATGACAGAATCAAATCTGCAAATATCAATATTAATGTTGAATGTAAATTGGACAAAGAAGCAAGACCTAACTCTATGCTGTCTTCAAGAGACCCAACTCAAATGCAATGACACCCATAGGCTCAAAGTAAAGGGATGGAGAAAAATCTACCAAGCAAATGGAAAACAGAAAAAAAGCAGAGATTACTATTCTAATCTCAGACAACAATGACCAAAAGAAAACAAAAAAGT
This sequence comes from Pongo pygmaeus, assembly GCF_028885625.2. Taxonomy (NCBI): domain Eukaryota; kingdom Metazoa; phylum Chordata; class Mammalia; order Primates; family Hominidae; genus Pongo; species Pongo pygmaeus. The sequence continues at coordinate 102,998,475 of NC_072387.2, forward strand.
ACATTACATAATGGTAAAGGGTTAAGTTCAATAAGAATTCACTATCCTAAATATGTATGCACCCAGATTTATAAAGCAAGTTCTTGGAGACCTGTGAAAAGACTTAGATAACCACACAATACTAGTGGGAGACTTCAACACCCCACTGACATTATTAGACAGATCATAGGGGTAGAAAACTAACAAAACCATTTAGAACCTGAACTCAACACTTGACCAAATTGGCCTAATAGATATCCACAGGGCACTCCACCCAAAAACAGTAGAATATACATTCTTCTCATCTGCACGTGGCACATACTCTACTATCAACCACACAATTGGCCGTAAAACAAGCCAGAGAAAATTTTTAAAATATGAAACCATACCAAACACAATTTTGGACCACACGGCAATAAAAATTGAAATCAGTACTAAGAAATACTCTCAAAACTGTAAAATTTCATGGAAATTTAACAACCTGCTCCTGAGTGGCTTTTGGGTGAACAATGAAATTAAGGCAGTATTTGAGAAATTCTTTGAAACTAACGAGAACAAAGATAAAACATACCAGTATTTCTGGGACACAGAAAAGCAATGTTAAGAGGGAAGTTTATAGCACTTGGTAGCCGCATCAAACAGTTTGGAAGATCTCAAATTAACAACCCAACATCACACCTAGTAGAACTAGACAAACAAGAGCAAACCAACCCCAAAGCTAGCAGAAGACAAGAAATAAACAAAATCAGAGGTGAATTGAAGGAAACTGAGATGTAAGAAAATCTTTAAAAAGATCAATGAGTCCAGGAGTTGGTTTTTTGAAGGAATAAATCAGATAGCTGGACCACTAGCTAGATTAATAAAGAAGAAAAGAGAGAAGAGCCAAATAAACACAATCAGAAATGACAAAGGGTATGTTACCATCAAACCCACAAAAATACAAAAAGCCCTCGGAAACTACTATGAACATCTCTATGCACACAAGCTAGAAAACCTGGAAGAGTTGGATAAATTGCTGGAAACATACAGCCTCCCAAAATTGAATGATGAAGAAATTGAATGAATCTCTGCGTAGACCAATAATAATTTCCAAAATTGAATCAGTAATAAAAAGCCTACCAACCAGAAAAAGCTCAAAACCAAATGGATTCACAGCTAATTTCTACAGGTAAATAAAGAAAAGCTGGTATCATTCCTACTGAAACTATTCCAAGAAACAGATGAGGAAGGATTCCTCTTTAACTCATTTTATGAGGGCAGCATCATCCTGATAGCAAAATCTGGAAGAGACACACAAACACACAAAATAAAACTTCAGGCCAATATCCTTGATGAACACAGATGCAAAAATCCTCAACAAAATACTAGCAACTCAAATCTAGCCACATGTAAAAAACTTAATTCACCATAATCAAGTGGGCTTTATTCCTTGGATGCAAAGTTGGTTCAACACACACAAATCAATAAATGTGAATCATCATATAAGCAGAACTAAAAACAAAAAACACATGATCATCTCAATACATGCAGAAAAGGCTTTTGATAAAATTCAGCACAGCTTCATGTTAAAAAGCTAGAGGCTCTACAAAGTAGGTTTTGAAGAAACATTCCTCAAAATAGGTTGAGCCATCTATGACAAACCCACAGCCAACATCATACAGAATGGGAAAAAGCTGGAAGCATTTCCCTTGAGAACCAGAACAAGACAGGAAAGCCCACTCTCACCATTCCTATTCAACATAGTACTGTAAGTCCTAGCTAGAGCAAAAGGCAAGAGAAAGAAATAAAAAGCATCATAATAGTAAGATAGAAAGTTAAACTATATGTTTGCAGACAGTATGATTTTATACCTAGAAAACCCCATAGTCTCTGCCCAAATGCTCCTAGATCTGATAAACAAATTTAGGAAAGTTTCAGGATGCAAAATCCATTTACAAAAATCAGTAGCATAAATACACATCAACAACACCCAAGCTGAGAGGCAAATCAAAAACACAATCCCATTCACAGTAGCCACAAAAAGAATAAAATACCTAGGAATACAGCAAACCAGAAAGGTGAAAAAATATTTATAGTAAGATTTACAAAACACTGCTTAAAGAAATCACAGATGACATAAACAAATGGAAAAATATTTTATGCTCATGAATAGGAAGAATCAATAGTGTTAACATGATCATATGTCTCAGAGCAATCTCCAGATTCAATGCTATTCCTATCAATCTAGCAATGACATTCTTCACAGTATTAGAAAAAAACTATTTTAAAATTCATATGGAAAGAAAAAGAGCCCAAATAGCTAAGGCAATCCTAAGCAAAAATAACGAAGCTGAAGGCATCATGTTACCCAATTTCAAACTGTACTACAAGGCTACAGTAACCAAAACATTATGGTACTAGTACAAAAACAGACACACACACAGACCAATGGAACAGAATAGACAGCTCAGAAGTAATGCCACATACCTAGAACCATCTGTTCTTTGACAAAGTCAACAGAAACAGACAATATGAAAAGGACTCCCTATTTAATAAATAGGGCTAAGATAACCATCTACACATATGCAAAAGATTGAAACTGAGCCCTTTACATAATACACCACATACAAAAATCAACTCAAGATGGAATAAAGGCTTATACGTAAAACATAAAAACCTGGAAGATAACCTAGGAAATACCATTCTGCATATATCTTGGTGAAGATTTCATGACAAAAAGCAATTACGACAAAAACAAAAATTGATAAATGGGACCTAATTAAACTAAAGAGCTTCTGCACAGCAAAAGAAACTATCAACACAGTAAACAGACAACCTACAGAATGGGATAATTTTTTTGCAAATTATGCATCCAACAAAGATCTAGTATCAAAAATCTATAAGGAACTTAAACAAATTTACAAGCCAAAAACAAGCAACCTCATTAAAATGTTGGCAAAAGACACGAACAGACACTTTTCAAAAGAAGACACACACACGACCAACAAGCATATGAAAAAATGGTCAACATCACTAATCATTAGAGAAATGCAAATCAAAACCACAATAAGCTACCATCTCATGCCAGTCAGAATGGCTATTATTAAAAAGTCAAAAAGTAACAGATGCTAGTGAGGTTGTAGAAAAAAAGGAATGCTTCCTATTGCTAGTGGGAATTTAAATTACTTCAGCCATTGTAGAAAACAGTGTGGTGATTTCTCAGCGTACTCAAAACAGATTTACCATTCAACCCAGCAATCGCATTGTTGGGTATATGCTGAAAGGAATATAAATTGTTCTACCATAAAGATACATGCATGCACACATATATTTATCACAGCACTATTCACAATAGAGAAGACATGGAATCAACCTAAATGCCCATCAATTGTATACTGGTAAAGAAACTGGTACAGATACACCATGGAATGCCCTGCAGCCATAAAAAGGAGTGAAATAATGTCCTTTGCAATAACATGGATGGAGCTGGAGGCCTTTATCCTAAGCAAACTAATGCAGAAACAGAACAACAAATACTGCATGTTCTCACTTATAAGTTAGACCTAAGCATTGAGTACATATGGACACAAAGAAGTGAACGACAGACAGCAGGGCCTACTTGAGGGTGGAGAGTAGGAGAGAGAGGATTGAAAAACTACCTGTTGGGTACTGTGCTTATTACCTGGTGATGAAACAACCTGTACACCAAACCCCTGTGACATGCAATTTACCTATATATTAGGTTGGCACAAAACTAATTGTGGCTTTTGCAATGAAAAATGATGGCAGAAACCACAGTTACTTTTGCATCAACCTAATAGCAAACCTGCAAATGTACCCTTGAACCTAAAATAAAAGTTTTAGAAAAGATTGCTTCTGGTAAGGGGTAATGCATATATGAGGGTCTTCTGGCCAGACTGCTTTCAAAATGCATGGAATTCAACTGTGGTTGAGCCAATTAGTGAATTTGTACTCCAAAATTTGGCAGAAATTAAACCTAGATGGTATATAAAGGAAAACTACTGAGTGAAGCAGATATTGGGAAAAAATTTTCAGAAAAGTACTATTAAAAATTTTGCATTTTAAAATAAGTACATATTTTAAAATACTGTGCATAATTTTTCTTTATTTTTCTTTATTTTTTATTTTTTTGAGATGGAGTCTCGTTCTGTCCCCAGGCTGGAGTACAGTGGCTTGATCTCAGCTCACTGCAACCTCCACCTCTCTGGTTCAAGTGATTCTTCTGCCTCAGTCTCTCAAGTAGCTGAGACTACAGGCATGCGCCACCACACCCAGCTAATTTTTGTATTTTTAGTAGAGGTGGAGTTTCACCATGTTGGCCAGGATGGTCTCTATCTCTTGACCTCGTGATCCACCTGCCTCAGCCTACAAAGTGCTGGGATTACAGGCGTGAGCCACCATGCCCGGCCTGTGGACAATTTTTAAAGTAATCCTTAAAAAATAAGTAGACATATTAAAATTCCTCTAAGTGAACACCTCTGAACAATTTTTAAAAAATAAATTGTTAAATTAACTATTGAAGATATACAAAATATTTTTTATGAAACATACATAAGTTAAGAAAAAACAAGCACCCAGTTACCCAGGACCAATTTTAATTAACAGAAAATTACCATCACTTTTGAATCCATGTGTATCCCAGGGCATCTCACTTAATTGTATTAACCTTCAAAAGTAACCATATACATTATTTAATTATATACAGTTTTGGCTTTATATTAATGTGTATATACTGTGTGTCTTCTGTAGAATTCTTTCTGCAGCATTATGTTCCTGAAAATCAATTTTTTGCTTCAAATTGTAATCCATTCATCTTCAATGATCTAGTATCAAATCAGATAAATATACCACTATCTACTTTCTGGTATATGTGACCTGGTACATGTGGGCAAAACCTTCTCTGAGATAGGAATGAAATTTATTAGTCACTAAATATATACTACTCAAATTAGCTAGACAATGCCAAACTGTTTTTACAAAGTGGTTTTACCAATTTACCATTCTAACACCTATACGTGTGTGCCATTGTTTCATCAGCACAATCAAGATGGTAGACATATCCATCACCTCTAAAAGTTTACTCATGCCTCTTTGCTTTGGGTTTTTTTTTCCATTGGTCAAATTTTGGTAGATATATTGCTAGCCATTTTGTATTGTTGATACTATTACAAATGGTATCTTAGTTTTAAAAATACATTTTCTAAACTATTATGATATAATCAACTTTAAAAAATTTTAGTTAACTTTATCTTTTAGAGCAGTTTTAGATTCACAGCAAAATTGAGGGGAAATTAATGTTTCCATATACCTCCTTTGGCAGGTATATTGTTTCATTTGCACCATCCCCACCACCCCCAACATATGCAACCTTTCCCACTTCAGCATCTCCCACCAGAGTGGAACATTTGTTATGTTCAATGAACCTACATTAACACATCATTATTACCCAAAGTCAATGGTTTACATTAGGGTTCATGCTTGGTATTCTACAATCTATGGCTGTTGACACATGTGATGACATGTATCCACTATTAGAGCATTCTCTGAGCTTCCTGGATCTGTTGTTTGGTATATGACATTAAGTTGGGGAAATTCTCAATTATCATTGCTTCAAGTATATCTTCCATGTCTTTTTCTCTCTTCTCTTTCTCTTATTCCATTACTCATATGTTATACACTCTGTGGTTTTTCCAGAGTTCTTGGATATTCTGTTCTAGGTTTTTGTTATGGTTTTCGGTATTTTTATTTTGTCTTAGATTTTCAGTTTTGGAAGTTTCTATTGACTTGTCCTCAAGCTCAGAGATTCTTTTCAAGGCTACGTCCAGTCAACTAATTATCCCATTAAAGGCATTTAGTTTTGACTCAGTATTTTTTATCTCAAGCATTTTTCAAACTCTTTCCTGGAATTTTCATCACTCTGCTTACATTACTCATCTGTTCTTGCATACTGTCTACTTTGTACATTAGATCCTTTAGCACAATTGTTTTAAATCTGTGGTCTGATAATTCCAACATTCCTGCATACCTGGGTTTGGTTTTGACGCTTTCTCTGTCTCTTAAATCGTCTTTTTTACTTTTCAGTATGCCTTGTAATTTTTGCTAAAAAGCAAACATGATAGAAGAAGAGATAGGGAAGAATTCTGTAGTCCTAGAGGATTAGGTCTCAAGCTTTTAATGAGCCTGTGTCCCTGGGCTGTGAGCTTCACAAGTGCTTTTCAGTTTGTTTGTATATTTCACCCTGTTAGATGACACAGGATGGCTAGGACTGGCTGGAGATGGGTACTTCTCTCCCCCTAGGTCAGTTAGGCTCTGGTAAAATCCCACCAAGTTAGGCTTTGGTAAAATAGTTTCTCTTGAAGATATGCCTTATAAAGAAGGAGAGAATGCTCTGGCATATTTCAAAATGGTTACTTTTCTTCTTCCCCTATTGGAAGCCCAGTGAGTTTTTTCTCATTGAAAATGAGCCTGGTAGAGCCTGGTAGAGCTCCTGGTGGTAGAACTCACAAAAGTGTTAGGCCCCCTGTTTATTACTGTGCCCCTTGGGGTTTTTATCTCTCAGGCTTGTCTACAGTAAGACTTCAGCAATTCATCAATTACAGTGTAGGTTTCTCTACCCTGGTACTGGTTCCCACAAAGGTTCCTGCTCAGGTAAGTTGTGATTCTCTGTATCTGCCTGTCTCTCCAATTTGGGGAGCAGCGGTTTGCCATGTGATCTTACTTCTCTGACAGATCTAAGATGAGTTGCTAATTTTTCAGTTTGTTGGGCTTTTTACTTGTTGTTAGGTATGATGACAGCTTCTAAGCTCCTTGCATGCCAGACCAGAAACCAGAAGTCTCAGAATTTAACTTATTTTGTACATTGATTTCATATCTAGCAGATTTATTAAACCATTGTATTCATTTTAATAAGGTATTATTTTATTTGAGCTTTCTTTACAGATGATCATATTGTCTACACTATATCTTTCTTTCTGGCTTATAATCCTTTTTTATTTTCTTTGTCTTAGTGCTAGGAACTCCATGTAATTTTAAATAAAAGTGATGATATTGAACACCAATGCCTTAGGCAAATGCTTTTAACATTTCACTATTAAGTAAGATATTTGCTGTACATTTTTGAATTTATCCTTTTTCATGTTACAGAAGATTGCTTCTGGTCCTAGGTTTTTCCCACTAACTTTTGGTTTGAGAAATCTCAAACATCCGAAAGGATAAAATTTCAACAAAAATTTCAAGCATAATAATAGTACAATTAGTGTCCATATCTCCTCTACTTTAAACATATTAAAATACTTATTTTATATTATCTGCCTAAGAATTTCACTATTTGATGTTACCTGAGCTTCAGGGTAGTATTTCTACATTACCTTTATACTGTATGTACAGTTTTTTGTGCTACCTAAATTATTTGGGGATTCTTTTCCTAGATGCCCACCTTGGGCTGGCCCTGAACTATGCCTCTGACCCAACATGCCCTGTGAAGGGATGAAGACCAAAGCTCAACGTCTCCCTATTCAGCAAATGCCCTTCTGACAAAAGCCAACTTTTACTCCATTTATAGCCTCTAAATATTCCTTACTAATTTGACAGCTTATTAATTAGTTTACAACTATATTTATTTATATTTTACTAGGCACTTTTAGTGGTTTTCAGTGGGAGAGTCAGTCGATGTCCCCAAGTCACCACTCTATCAGAAGTGGAATTTGGTGTTCTCTTTATGGAACGCTTAGAATCACAGATCAACGTCAATCTTCCCTGAAGCCCATTTCTCCGTTTCCTTCATGAGGGCTATTGGCACAATAACTCAACATGTAATTTTTCCCATCATCCACACAGAATCCTTATTAGCCTTACATATTTTGCTAATATCTTAAGAGCGTTTCTGACCTAATATGCCTATTTAAGCCAAATGCTAAACTCGAGGTTTGAGATGAATACAGTCTCCCTATAGTGAAGCTTACAGAAGTGAGTTGTCAGGATATGAAATTTTTTTCAATATTTCCACTTTATCTCTGTAGGGTTTACAGTTACTGCTCAAGTCAGGATAATGTGACACAGGACATGTTGTTCTTTTGAAGTATGAGAATCTGTATTGCTCTTAATTGTTTCATTTTCTAGTCATCTTCTGGCTACTAAAAAATACACTCTATAATTGCACTAGGAATTAAAATTAGATAAAACTGAACTAGAGCTCCCTCTCCTCAGCCCCACGTAGGTAATACATTCAAGCAATTTCTTACATGGGCTGTCGGTTCTATGGAGCTGACCAAGGTAAAGTAGTGAATGATGAAACAGTTATTTTCAGGACACATCCTGAAATCGTGGCGTTAAATACCAGAAAATGTGTTTAGAAAATATCTTCTTCCTAGCTAGGTATTTAATTCTAAAATCAAGAAAATTTCAGGGAAAAAATGGGTGACTCTGTGCCCAATAATCCCTGTCCTTTTTTTTTTTTTCTTACATATTTTCTCTGCTGGTCCTGCGCTTCTCACAGTGTGCATAATTAATTTCAGATTATTTTATTCAACTAAGATACAATTTTGGCATGGGTATAGATAAAGCCAATTCAAGGTATGGAGTTTAACATTTTCAAAGAGCAGGCATGAGTCCATGTATTAGTTTCCTTGTTGCTGCTCTGATGGGTTACCACAAATTTAGTGGCTCAAAACAACACCAATTTATTCTATTGCAGTTCTCGAGGCCAGAAGTTTGAAATCAATCTTAAAGAGTTAAAATAAAAGTGTCCACAGGTCTCGTTTAATCTATCAGTAGACTATAAGGGGAGGGTTTGAGTGCTGCCTTTTTCAGCTTCCAGTGGTCATTGCCCCTTCCTCCATCTGCAAAGCACATTACTCCAAGCTCTGCTCCCATCATCACCTCGCCTTCTCTTCTGGCTGACTCTGCCACCCCCTGCCTCCCCCTTGTAAGAACTGTTGTGATCACATCAAGCTCACCTGGATAAACCAGGCTATTCTCCCCATCTCAAGATACTTAATCACATCTGCAGAGTCCCTTTTGCCACATAAGGTAACATATTCAAAGGTTCTGGGTGTATAATGTGGACATCTTTGGGTGCAGAGAAACATTGCTCATCCTACCCCAGTTCATAATAGTGAACCTCTCCCATGCTGTCTAATTTTATTTCCCCCACACCAGTTTGCATGCCTGCTGTCTCCTAACCTTGAGACTGAGGTCCTTCTTGCTAGTCCGTCTATACTTTCTAACAGGTCATGGATCTTCCTGCACCATTTCACAGATTGAAATTATTTCTAACATCCCTTATCCTAATTAATGACTCTTGTCATCAATTTGGATATCCAAAGCCTTATTTTAAAACTTTTATTGTATGGACCTCAGGTCACTGTAGTTTGTTGGTTAATTATCCACCATGAATATACATTTAGACTAAGATACACACATATATCACATTGTCTAACACCAAAACTTTTTAAAGTATATTACAGACACTATAACAATAGATGTATCATAACTGATTATAATTTTCCTCTGTTGATAAACATGCTAATGACACTATAGTGGGTTTTATTTTTCTTGTAGATAATAGCTCATAGATAATATACCTCAGAGATAATTATTGAACTATCGCTTATAGATATCAATTGAAATATGACTACCTCCAAAGCCATAAATAAATAATAGAAAGAGAGCTGTTTAATGGTCTATTACACGTTAGGTGTTTACATATGTTTCCATGGACTTTGTCAATGTTAGTAACATTAATAATTTGGAAAAAAGGAAATACTTGAAAGCTTTGCTGTGGTGTCAAATTTCTTCCTGACAGTAGCCCTGTGAGACAGGTATTATTAGCCTGTCTTATAGAATTAGATACATTCAGTCCTAAATCCATGTGATACCAGGCAATGTGACAGAGCGATGGTGATATTGGGATGGTTCATGGGAAAAATAATTTTGAACATGAGGCCTCTGCAAACTGCTTTTAATCCCACTCTGCAGGCATGGAGCTCAGGCCACAGTCGGTTCAATGCTAGCCCCTCAGATGTTATGCCCTGGTGACCAGTTCTGTCCAGATTTGGATCTCAGCTCTAGGGATGGTCATATATTTACTTTGGTGAAAAGATTAAGAGACAGAAAAGGTATTTAGAAAACATTTCTCTTCTTGGTATCCTTGAAAGGACTGCCCTTTTAGACAGAGGGCATGTTTTGACATCTGTAAATCTTCTCTCTCAGCATCACTTCTGAAATGTTAGGTGCAGTTGAGGTATTGAGGCTTCAAGTTTTCACCTAGAAATACTTCACTGAGTCAGTAATTCATACAAAAAAAAAACCCACAAAGCCTTCCTTAGGAAAGGATTTCTGTAAGTGTAGTTTTAAAATGTAGTTGATTTTAATACCTAAAACACAAAATTGTGAGAAGCAATTCATTTTTGCATACAATATCCAGTAGAAAAATATACCCAGCTAAGAAAATACAGATACAGAAATTTTTTAAAAAGAGGGAAAAAGAAAAGGCCAAGAGTGGAAAGGGATATGAAAAACAAAGAAAGAAGACAGAAAAAGGCAGTGGAGATGCTGGCCTTAAAATCCACATTCAGAGGCTAGAATTCAAGTCATTTAAACTGTGAGAAGTTAACAAAGCCTATTAAAGCCAATCAGGCCAAGATCCGCTTGATGCTCACAATTTCATGATTTTTGTTTTTCCTATAGACCCAAGAAGATTATTGTATTAGTCCACTTTCACATTGCTGATAAAGACATAACTGAGACTGGCAAGAAAAATAGGTTTAATGGACTCACTGTTCCACATGACTGGAGAGGCCTCACAATCATGGTAGAAGGTGAAAGATACGTTTTACATGGCACCAGAAAAGAGAGAGCTTGTGCAGGGAAACTCCCTCTTATAAAAACATCAGATACCATGAGACTTATTCACTATCATGAGAACAGTATGAAAAAGACCTGCTCTCATGATTCAATTACCTCCCACCAGGTCCTTCTCACAAGACATGGGAATTCAAGATGAGATTTGCTAGAGAAATAACCAAAGTATATCAACTACATTCCCTGGCCTCTCTAGCAATTAGGTGGGGCCATATAACCTTCCAGATAATGCAATATGAAGGGATATGTGACCTGGGCATGCTGTTAAAATTATCTTTGACATTCTCAGCTCATTCTCATCCACTCCTTAGTGTCCCCAAAGACATGGCTTGAAATGGCAGCCTGACAAATTGGAAAGAATAGAATCACTGGAACAGAGAGGAGCTCTGCCAAGGAGATATTGGTTCTGTTCATTGCAGCATCCAACACAAATTATCCTTATCAAAATAGTAGATAAATGACATGGTCAGATTTGAGTTTTATGTAAGTCCCTATGACAACTGTGCATGGATAGATTAAAGCAGGCAAATATTAAAGTTGGAAAAATGTATAGAAATTGAGGATGGATTCTATCAAGATTGAGGGGGGAACAAATGCCAACTCCCTTGTATCTTATAAGGAACTTGGAAGGCTAGCAAAAGCACCAACTGAGAAATAACACTAAACAAGAAGCAACCACAGAGGGTTTGGAATGCTCCATTTTAGATATACCCTCCTCTGTTTCACTGCATTTTGCATATCAGAGTTTAATTTTGTGATTATTTCCTTACATGATTTTTAAACTGTAATGCTTCATGAGGTTATGGACCTTATCTGTTTTTGAACTTTCCATCACTATTACTAAGCCATTCTTAGCACAAAGTAGATATGCAACAAATACATTGAATGAATGAATAAAATCATGGATGATGTGACAAGCAGACATTTGTACATATAAATTTCAAGGAAGCAATCTGACCTGACAAGTTAAAATTAGAGTTCTTCAACCTTAAACAAGTAAATTAAATCTTGAATGAGGATGAAATAATCCTGGAGTAAAGCTGGAATGAAAAAAAATACTGAGCTGATGAGAACACATGGGATAAAGAATAATTTTTAGTTTTTCAGAGGAGAGGATTTCTTCACATGCTGAGCAGAAGAAAATGGTTGAGAAAAAAATGAAAAAGTTCTGGAAGGGTAGCAACTATCAGATGATGGACCATTTAGACTATTTAGTGAATGAAGAAAACACAGTGACTGCTGGTAAACAGATTATCTAACAATAATATTACATGGTTCTGCAATAATGTCATTGATTTTCTACAAAGAGTTTGATTTTTTAATGTACTTTTGAATTGACAATTTGAAAGATTTTTCAATGATATGCTTGCAAATATATACTTTTATAAGCTGGTACTGACAATTACATCATGAATAATTAAAATTTGCTTTCTTTTTGAAAGACACATAAGAGAGTAAGGAAAACTGTATAGCCCTGTATAAGAGAGAAAAGGACACCTGTGGATAGATTGGCTTAAGCAGAGAAGGAGCACCTGTCTTCTTAGCCTGGAGGAGAGAAAGGCAGGGTGTTTGTGGGTATGGGTAAATTTGTAGGTGATGGAAATTAACTTGAAAAAGATTATAAAATTAGAAGCATATAGGTTGGATCAGTTGGTGAGGAGAATTAGGGACATTTGATATAGTCATTTAGAAAAGAACAGGACAGGAAAAGAGACAAAAGCAAAAAGATATCTAGAAAGTACTAAAGGCAGGGCTTAGGTTGGGGACCATGAATTTGTGGACCATGAAAAAGGGAAGGCCGCATATAAAATTCTTCATTTATTCAGCAAATATTTATTCAGCACCTTCCATTGTACAGCACTGTGCTAGTTGCAGGGATAAAAGTGTGTTAATGATGTTAGTGCTTTGTATTTATTGTGGCAGAGGCACCATCGGTCATTCCAATAAAAACAAAACATCTTATTAGTTGGTGGCATGTAGACAAAATTATTGGTGGTGTGAAATTTTTCCTTTCAGCCTGTAGTTTTATTATAGTGGTACACACAGGTTTCCTGCTTTTTTTCTCAAGTTAAAGCATTTAATGTGTTCTCTCACTGACCTTCATTAAATAAATCACAGTGAGCCTGACAGAGTCTGGAAATAAGGCCGATGAAACCAGGCAGTGAAAAACATCCCTTCTCTAGCCTTCTGTGCCTCTATTTCCCCCACAAAGGGAAAATTCCCAAAGCAGAATTTTTGCATTTCTCATTCCCTTTCCTTCACGGCTAATCTTCATTTAAATAGTCTGATAAATACATTAATTTAGCATCATTGTAAAGCTGAGAATTGCTCTTACAGGTAATGGAAATGCTATTAGTGCACTTGCCTGTATTGTTGAGGGGAGGGTTGAGTCAGTTTTCTGGAGCCACCAAATTAGACCAAAACGCCGGCCTGCTCAATACATCTATAACGTCAGAGGTTGCTAACTGGTACTAATATTTAAACTAGTTTGTTGATTTTTTTCCCCAAAAAACTGAAATTGCAGCATGAATATGTTAAAAACCTGACCAAATTTATTTGCTGGAAAGAAAGGGACTAAGAATCCATCCTTCATTCATCATAACCTAAAATTCCACTGGACATAGTAACCCAGACAACATGCACTTCCTGTTGTATCCCAGAATATTTTTGACTTAATTTTATCAAAGTAGTTTTGTTGGTCTTTAAAGACATGCAGATTTTTTCAGAATACCAACGCTGCTCACTATTGCAGAAAGAGCATTATGCAAATATTGTTCACTGATAACCTCATTTTCTATATTATAGAGTGTTGTTTTGAGAATGTTAAATAAAATTCCATGTTAAGATATACAACTTGGGAGGAGGCTTTGGGGAAAATTATTGAACTGTAGTGGTGATTCTTGCTCTGCATACCTTATCTATCTGCTCCATTAGTGAATCAACTTGAATGACCAGTGAATTATTCCAGTGAAATAGCAGAATGGTAATAACAGTCAATTAAACTAATTTATAAATTCACCTACTTGCTTTTACCAAGGTCATTCAAGCAAACGAGATTTCAGAAAAATTAATATTCTGTTTCCTTTTTATTAAGTCATCTCTGATGGGCTTAGGAAAAAGAAGTGTTGAATGCCAATCTGGTTTTATCTTTTAAATCCTCCTAGTCTACTTAACTGAGTCTACTGTTAGGCTTATTTAAAAAGTGACAGCCTCGTAACTCACATAATGCAGGAATGAATAGTATAATTTAAAAATGGTTGGAACAACTGTAGTTGACATTATGTTTATCTCTTTAGCTCTAAATGATTATTTAAACTCAGTTTGTTCACTTTCTTGGCATTCTTACTCATACTGAGTTTATGCATACTTCTTTTGATAGAGCTAGTTCAATAGAACTGGGGCTGTTTGTGGCAGATTAAAAAAAAAAAGGGTTGAAACATATACTTCCCTGCCTTCCCTCTCTATTAATATTACATTTAATTATAGAAACTTACACTAAGTTTAATTTAATTTCAAAGCTGATTTGCATTTTACAATATTAATATGTAATTTCTATGCACAGTATTTAGATTCTGTCTCCTACAGATCTTTCGAATCCATGTATTTCTCTAAATCATCTAACCTGGTCGAGGTCACTGTCATCATTCACTTAATTTACCACAACAACCTTCCCTGTGGGCTTCTTCCTCCAATTCATTCATTAAAAACTTCATGAGCCTTGAGGATATTATGCTAAGTCAAATAAGCTAGTCACAGAAGGACAAATACTACATGATTCCACTTATATGAAGTATCTAAAGAAGTTGAATTCATAGAATCAAGGAGTGGAATGGTGGTTCCCAGGGGCTGGGGCAAGGGGAAGATTGAGATTTACTAATTAACAGGCATAAAATTTTAGTTAAGCAAGATGATTAAGTTCTAGAGATCTGCTGGACAACATTGTGCCTATACTTAACCTTACTCTATTGTACACTTAAAAATTTGTTCAGTGTAGATCTTATGTTAAGTGTTCTCATCACATTGAAATAAAATTTGATAAGAAATCATCATTCATTCACCAAACTTCTTTATTACCTACTCTATATTAGATACTGTTTAAAGCACTGAGAAGAGAGTAGCAAACAACATTAAAAATAAAATCCTTCTTCTCTGGGAGCTTATAGAGCAAATTTTCTACACTGCAAATCTGCTTATACTATCCTCTTCCTTAATATCTTTCAATGGCGTCTCACAACATTAATAATCAGTTCAAAACATGTTAACATAGTTTGAGGGGTCTTCCATAACTTGGTTTCTCATACCTCTGTTTTAATATTCCTTCATTGGTCATACTTCTTAGTTGCAAACAACAAAATCTGACTCTAGCTGAAGTTATAGAAGAAGAGTTTATTAAAAGGGCACAGGGTAGCTCCTAAAATGTTCCATGGGTTGGAGAACTAGTCATGAACCTTAGCTTCCAGGAACAATGATCAAAATATCACTGCAGAAGTGGCCCGACATGGAAACGCTTAGTAACAAGCGCCAAATCTTTACTTGCTCTATTGCTACTACAGGCGTAGTAAATTTCACCTCTGCAGCCACTGCTAAGTTCAAGCTGGATGTGAGAGAGACAGAAAGAAAGAGACAGACAGGGAGGGAGAATGAATGATTGGTCTTCTGATTTATCTCTTTCTCTCTTTTATTGCTGGTTTATGAGTTGAAGTCTGGCTGGGACATATCTGATTGGTGGTGTTCTGGCTGCATGCGTATGCCTTAGCTAGAAGAAAGAACGGAACTACAAGTACCTACCGTTTTCAGCCACAACAGGTAAGGAAGTTTACCGCCTACCACAACTCATAAAGTGGGGGAATTAACTAAACATGAAAATAGGCTTCAGGTGTTAGATGGACAGACACACAAGAAATGTCCTACACACCCCTAAGAAAATCTAAGCTATAGCCACATTGAATATCTTTCAGTTCTTCCAATATGATCTCTCAATTACTTCTGAGTCTCTTTGTTCTGGTTCTCCCTTCTCTTTAGTAGGATAACTTGTGTCTATCTTTGGGAATGTCTTAATATTCATTTCTAGAGGATCAGCCTCCTCTGATCCTCCCTAGACTTTTTTAGATAGATTGGGGGTTCACAAACTATGGTCCACAGGCCAAATCTGGCTTGCTTCCTCTTCTTGTAAATAAAGTTTTGTTTGAACACAGACATGCTCAGGAGTTTATTTATCGTCTACAGCTGCCTTCACAGAGTTGTATAATTGTGACAGGGGATATATGGCCTACAGAGCTCTAAATATTTACCTTCTGGTCCTTTATAGAAAAATTTTGCTAACTCCTGTTTAGATACTTCTGTTGTGGGTTCCCGTGGCTGTGTTTTGACTCTGCCACTGCTCTTCTCATGTTTTTGTGTCATCCTCAATGAATGGCAAGCTGCTTGACAGCAGGAACATAGCTGTCTCGCTAACCATTGAATAAACACAGTGCCTGATGCAAAATAACATGTGCTTAACATAGGCAAGTTAAATAAATGGGTTTAAAACCGAATTACTAAAGTGTGTGCCAGCTGCACAGCTGTTCAACTCTCAGGTTGTAAGAGGCAAAGAAATGTCATCTGGACTTTGGCAAGATAGTGAAATATGTATCTACTAGAACTTCTCTCAGAGGAACTAAATATTTGGAAGAAATATTTGGGCAAGACACCAGGTATCTGGCCCAAGGCTAAGGAAATGGGATCTCTCCAGCATGTGTATGGGCAACAATAGGTGGTTCCTAGTGCACCATTTAAGGAATTTGGTCCAGCTGGCTGCAGGGCAATTGTTTTGCTGTCTGTGGTAGCCCTGCTACAACATAGATTCATCCTTCTGCCCTTTCCACCAGTCTTTCAGGCAGCTCAGCTTCCACTCCAAATGAATATAGAGCAAGTATTTTAAAAATACAAGCTTGGAGGCCAGGTACGGTAGCTCACGCCTGTAATCCCAGTACTTTGGGAGGCTGAGGCGGGTGGATCACCTGAGGTCAGGAGTTTGAGACCAGCCTGGCCAACATAGTGAAACCCTGTCTCTACTAAAAATACAAAAAAGTAGCCGGGCATGGTGGCAGGCCCCTGTAATCCCAGCTACTTGGGAGGCTGAGGCAGGAAAATTGCTTGAACCCAGGAGGCAGAGGTTGCAATGAGCCAAGAGTACTCCATTACACTCCAGCCTAGGTAGCAAGAGTGAAACTCCATCTCAAAAAAAAAAAATTTGTATATATATATATACGCTTGAAGGACTTCTGTAATTCTAATCTGCCTCCAAGTATAGTTGGTCCTCTGTATCTGTGGGTTCTGCATCCATGGATTCAACCAATCACAGATCAAATACATTTTGAAAGATAAAAAGAACAGTACAACAATAAATGTAACACAAATAAAAGCATAGTATAACAACTATCTATATAGCATTTACACTGTATTGGGTATTATGCAAAATCTAGAGAAGTTTAAAGTACACAAAAGGATATTCATAAACTATATGTTAATAG
This sequence comes from Pongo pygmaeus, assembly GCF_028885625.2. Taxonomy (NCBI): domain Eukaryota; kingdom Metazoa; phylum Chordata; class Mammalia; order Primates; family Hominidae; genus Pongo; species Pongo pygmaeus. The sequence continues at coordinate 103,015,826 of NC_072387.2, forward strand.
TATGTCATTTTATATAAGGGATTTGAGTATCTGAGGAGTTTGGTATCTGTGGGGGTTCTGAAACCAATCCCCCATGGATACAGAGGGATGACTGTACTTACGTATCTCAGACAGACCATGAATAAGTAAACCCAATTTTTCATAAATGGAACAAAAAATATTACCTATGGGAATCTCAGTTGTTTCCACCATAATTTGGGTCATTTTTTAAAAAATTGTGGGTTGACACCTAGTAGTGTGCTCTGAAATAAAGTTTTTGTTTATGAGAGTGAATAAAATAATAGAATAGAAAGCAGTAGAATGCATTTACAATTATAGTTCATGACACCTTTGTTTCAGTTGATATATGTATAGGAGTCACAATGAATACTTTTTAGTGTACGGCTTGGTCAGAAAACATAAATAGCCACTGATCTAATATTTTGCTTTCTCTAAATATTAAGATTACAGTAGAGTTTATCAAGTAGCCCCACTCGAAGGATGCTCTGAGTAGTCTCAAATTGTTCTGAGAGAGTGAAGTGAGGGCAAGGAGAGGTGATAAAATGAAAACCATCTCTTCCTCATTTTTAGACCTACCAGGAGCTGAGGCAGGTGTTGGTGGACCAGCAACAGAAGAAATGCCTGGAAGTCTTGCCCAGATGTATTGAATTAGAATGCCCATTTTAATAAAACCCCTAGGAGATTTTTATGCACATTAAAGTTCAGGAAGCATGGGGTAGTTGATACCAGTGCTGTTCTACTCACATCCCCTCAGAAATTTTCATTATTTTTGTCCATACCAACTACCAGTTTACTTTTAATACGAATGGTCAGCACCAATTTCTACCCTCAGGCTGCCAGAACATAGTTTGCCTGCAAGTAAGAAGCACCAAAAGAGATGAAGAATATACCTCTTGATGTGGTTTGGCTATGTCCCAACCCAAATCTCAACTCGAATTGTAACTCCCACAATTCTCACGTGTTATGGGAAGAACCAGGTGGGAGGTAATTGAATCCTAGCGGCAGTTGTGGGGGGTCTTTCCTGTGCTGTTCTTGTGATAGCAAATTAGCCTCACAAGAACTGATGATTTTAACAATGGGAGTTTCCTTGCAAAAGCTCTCTTTGCCTGCTGCCATCCACATAAGATGTGACTTGCTCCTCCTTGCCTTCCACCATGATTGTGAGGCCTTCCCCAGCTATGTGGAACTGTAAGTTCATTAAACCTTTTTCTTTTGTAAATTGACCAGTCTCAAGTATGTCTTTATCAGCAGTGTGAAAACAGACTAATACAGAAAATTGGTACCAGTAGAGTGGAGCACTGCTGAAAAGATACCTGAAAGTGTGGAAACGTCTTTGGAAATGAGTTACAGGCAGAGGTTGCAACAGTTTGGAGGGCTTAGAAGAAGACAGGAAAATGTGGGAAAGTTTGGAACTTCCCAGAGACTTGTTGAATGGCTTTGCTCAAAATGCTGATAGTGATATGGACAATAAAGTCCAGGCTGAGGTGGTCTCAGATGGAAATGAGGAACTTGTTGGGAACTGGAGAAAAGGTGACTCTTGTTATGTTGTAGCAAAAAGACTAGTGGCATTTTGCCCCTGCCCTAGAGATTTGTGGAACTTTGAACTTGAAAGAGATGATTTAGAGTATCTGGTGGAAGAAATTTCTAAGCAGCAAAGCATTCAAGAGGTGACTTGCATGCTGTTAAAGGCATTCAGGTTTATAAGGGAAGCACAGCATAAAATTTCAGAACATTTGCAGCCTGACAATGTGATAAAAAGAAAATCTCATTTCCTGAGGAGAAGTTTAAGTTGGCTGCAGAAATTTTCATAAGTAATGAGGAGCCGATGTTAATCTCCAAGACAATGGGGAAAATGTCTCCAGGCCATGTCAGAGGTGTTCACAGCAGCCCCTCCCATCACAGGCCCAAAGGCCTAGGAGGAAAAAGTGGTTTTGTGGGCTGGACCCAGGGTCTCCATGCTGTGTGCAGCCTAGGGACTTGGTGTCCTGTGTCCCAGAACTCCAGCTGTGCCTGAAAGGGGCCAATGTAGAGTTCGAGCCATGGCTTCAGAGGCTACAAGCCTCAAGCCTTGGCAGCTTCCACATGGTGTTGAGCCTGCAAGTACACAGAAGTCAAGAATTGGGGTTTGGGAATCTCCACCCAGATTTCAGAAGATGTATGGAAACACCTGAATGCCCAGGCAGAAGTTTGCTGCAGAGATGGGGCCCTCATGGAGAACCTCTGCTAGCCCAGTGCAGAAGGGAAATGTGGGGTTGGAGCCCTCCACAACACAGAGTCCCTACTGGGGCATTGCCTAGTGGAGCTGAGAGAAGAGGGCCATTATCCTACAGACCCCAGAATGGTAGATCCACTGACAGCTTGCACTGTGTGCCTGGAAAAGTCACAGACACTCAACATTAGCCTGTGAAAGCAGCCAGGAGGGGAGCTATACCCTGCAGAACCACAGGGGCAGAGCTGCTCAAGACCATGGGAGCCCACCTCTTGCATCACTGTGACCTGGATGTGAGACATGGAGTCAAAGGAGATCATTTTGGAGATTTAAGATTTGACTGCCCCACTGGATTTCAGACTTGCATGGGGCCTATAGCCCATTTGTTTTGGTCATTTTCTCCCATTTGTAACAGCTGTATTCACCCAATGTCTGTACCCCCATTGTATCTATAAAGTAGATAACTTGCTTTTGATTTTACAGGCTCATAGGCAGAAGGGACTTGCCTTGTCTCAGATAAGACTTTGACTGTGGACTTTTGAGTTAATGCTGAAATGAGTTAAGACTTTGGGGGCCTGACTTGTTTTGAAATGTGAGGACATGAGATTTGGGAGGGGCCAGGGGTAGAATGATATGGTATGGCTGTGTCCCCACTCATATCGCATCTTGAATTAAAACTCCCACAATTCCCACATGTCATGGGAGGAACCTGGTGGGAGGTAATTGAATCACAAGGGTGAGTCTTTCCTGTGCTGTTCTCATGATAGTTAATAAGTCTCACAAGATCTGATAGTTTTAAAAATGGGAGTTTCCCTGCACAAGCTCTCTCTCTTTGCCTGCCTCCATATACATAAGATGTGATTTTCTCTTCCTTGCCTTCTTCCATGATTTCAAGGCCTTACCCAGCCATGTGGAACTGTAAGTCCATTAGACCTCTTTCTTTTGTAAATTGCCCAGTCTCAGGTATGTCTTTATTAGCAGCATGAAAACAGGCTAATACACCTCCTACCTAAGCAGTGCTTAGCCAGTATCAGACAGGTGAGGAGCATAAACTGAATCATCCTATCCCTCAGCTTTGAAGTATGAACAAAATGGGTTATTTTGTGTGTCAACTTGGGCCCTGGGGTACCCAGACATTTAGTTAAACATTATTCTGGTCTTTGAGAGTATTTCTGGGTGTGACTAGAATCTGAATGGCTAGACTGAATAAAGCAGGTTGCTCTTCCCAATGCTTGTGGACCTCATACAGTCCATTGAAGGCCTGAAGAGAGCAATAAGGCTGAGTAAGAGAGAATTCCTCTCTCTGCCTGTCTTCAACCTGGGACATTGGTCTTTTCTTGTCTTCAGACTCTGACGGGGTCTGGAACTTACACTATCAACTCTCCTTGATTTCCAGCTTCCTGAGTGCAGCTTCCATATGCAACTACTCTTCCACCACTAAAATCACGTAAGCCAAGTCCTTATAATCAAACAATCTTCTATTAATTCTATTTCTTCGAAGAACTCTGACTAGTACAATGACCTATATTTTCTCCATGATTCTCCTATGTGATTGAACCAACGTTATTTGGTTCTGTGGACTTTGCTGTCAGGCAAGAAGGGGCAACCTATACAGAGCCTTTGGACTCCCTGATAAGAAGAGAGGAAATCTTAGGGAGACAAAAGCAACTATAATTTGCAAAGAAGACACCGAGAGGAAAAAGCTACTCGGAAAGGAAATGATACCAGGTAGAAATGTGGATCTATATAAAGTAATGAAACCCCAGAATTGGTAACTGTATGGGTAAATATATAATGTTTTTTCTTATTATTTAAAATGTTGATGTTGTGCTGAATCCCTGTTAACCCCAATAAGGAAGGCACCAGGTTCAAGAAGCCGGAGAAGAGACCCAGAGCCAGCAAATGAGACATAGGGTTTATCAGGGACTTACATGCAGGGCAGATAGTCTGGTGGCAGTGGGCTTACAGGAAAACTGCTTTATATACAGTAATGGTCTAGGGGTGGTGGGCTGGACAACATAACCGCATGGCCCGGTGGCAGTGGGCTGGGCAGGGAAACTGCAACCATTTGCAGACAGCATGCAATTTATACAGCATTTTCACTTAACACCCTCCCCTTAATGACCTCCACTTGGCAACCTTCATCCAGCCCAAAACACAGGGCCTCAATCCCCTGTATGGCTCACGTTACATGGAATGGGCCAGGGGCTCAGATGTTTATCACGGATAAGGAACAAATCTCCGGGTTGTCCATTCCTAGATTTCCTAGCTTGGAACACACATTCAGATACATTTGCCAAACAGGATCATTCTATGCGTATGGCTAAATTATTACTATCAAGTGTGTTTACCCCAGCTGATAATGTAAATCTTATAGTATGGACTTATGAATGCACAAAACAAACATTTTATTATTTAATTCAACATTAAATTTCATTCGTATGCAGTGTCCAGTTTATTTTTTCAGAAAATTGACATGTATTGAAAATGAGATCCTGGAGTACCATTCTGATATTTGGAATTCTGACCATTTTATACATTCTCATTAAAGGAGTACAATTTACTCCCTGTTTGCTTTATTACTACAATGAATTACCAACTTATTTTAAAATTGGTATTCTATACAGTAAGAAAAAAATCATCAAAAGTATCTTAGTCTGTTTTCTGTTGCTATAACAGAACACCACAGGTTATATAATATATAAAGAAAATACATTTATTTCTTATAGTCCTAAAGTCTGGGAAGTCCAAGATCTAGGGGCCACATCTGGAGAGGGCTTTCCATTGACCCATAACGTGGCATAGGGTATCACATGACAAGGGAGCAGGAGCATGGCACCTCAGTTCTCTCTTCCTCTTTTATAAAGCCACTAGCCCCTTGAGGAGGGCCCTGCATGATGACCTTACCTAATGCACATTACCTCCCAAAGGCCTTGCCTCCAAATACCATTACTATATAAATTTGGGGATTATGTTTCCAACACATGAAATTTGAGGGACATATTCCAACCATAGAAGTACCCAAAGAGTTAATTTTAAAATATTTTATATCATGAATGGCTTGCTTGATTTTTATACTTTTAAGACATATAAACTTTCCCCCCAAAAAAATCTCCAGCTGCAATGGTTTTCTTCTTAGTATCTACAAATATTCAGAAAGTTAAACTGTCATGCTTAAAATTGTCAGAACTGGATTATACTTAGCTATTAAAAATTTTGATTTGCCGCTTGGTGCGGTGGCTCACACCTGTAATCCCAGTACTTTGGGAGGCCCAGGCAGGCAGATTGCTTGCTCTCAGGAGAGAAAGACCAGAAGACCATCCTAGGTAACATGGTAAAACCTCCTCTCTACAAAAAAAAATACAAAAATTAGCCAGACGTGGTGGCACACACCTGTGGTCTGTGCTTCTGGGGATGCTGAGGTGGGAGGATCACTTGAGCCCAGGGAGGCCAAGGCTGTGGTGAGCCATGATTGCACCACCACACTCCAGCCTGGGCAACAGATTGAGAGCTGATCTCAAAAATATATATATTGATTTGCTGATTTTTCATGCAGTTATGCTCTGATCTTTGTTACTTCTTTTATTCCGCTAGCTTTGGTTTTGGTTTGTTATTGTTTTTCTGGTTCCTCGAGGTATGACGTTAGGTTGTTAATGTGTGATCCTTCTATTTTTTTCATGTAGGTATTGGATGCTATACACTACTCTCTTAGCACTGTTTTTGCTATATCCCAGATGTTTGGGTATGTTATATTTTCCATTTTCATTTGTTTAAAAAAATTTTTAATTTCCGTCTTAATTTTGAAATTGACACAAATATTCAGGAGCATATGGTTTCGTTTCCATATATTTGTATAGTTTTGAGATTTCCTCTTGGAATTTATTTTTACTTTTATTCTGCTGTGGTCTGAGAAGATGCTTGACATGATTTTGATTTTTAAAAATATATTAAGACTCAATTTGTGGTCTAAAATATTTCGTATCTTATAAAATATTCCCTGTGATAATGACAAGAATGTATATTCTGCAGTTGTTAGGTAGAATTTTCTGTAAATGTCTGATAGGTCCAGTTGGTCTAAAGTCCAACTGAAGTCCAATGTTTCTTCCTTGATTTTGTATCTTTATGATCTGTCTAGTGCTGTGAGATCGAATCAATAATAAAAAAATTTCTCCAAAAATAAAAAGTCCAGGATCAAATGAATTCACAGCTGAATTCTACCAGATGTTTAAAGAACTGATACTAATTCTACTAAAACTATTCCAAAAGATCAAGAGGGAGGGAATCCTCTCTAATTCATTCTACAAAGCCAGTGTCACACTGATACTTAAGTCCTACACACAAATGGAAAATCTACAGACCGATATCCCTGATAAATATGGATGCAAAAATCCTCAACATAATACTAGCAAACCAAATCCAACAATATGTCAAAAAGATAATATACCATGACAAAGTGGGTTTGTTTTAAGCATGCAAGGTTGGGTCAACATATATAAATCAACAAATATGATTCATCACATGAACATGATGGACAAAAACAATCATCTCAATTTCATCACTCCCATTCAAACATAGTACTGGAAGTCCCATCCAGAGCAATCAGGCAAGAGAAAAAAATAAAAGACATCTAAATGGGAAAAGAGGAAGTCAAATTATCTCCATTCACTGATGATATGATCTTATACATAGAAAAAGCCTTAAAACTCCTTCAGAAAATTCTTATATTTGATAAATAAATTCAATAATGTGTCAGTATACAAAATCAAAAATCAGTAGCATTTCTATACATTAATAATGATTACTATAAGAATTGAATCAAGAAGGCAATCCCATTTACAATATCTACCAAGATAAAAATAAAATACATAGGAATAAATTTAACCAAGGAGGTGAAAAGTCTTTACAAGGAAAACTATCAAACACTGATGAAAGAGATTGTATATGACACAAACAAATGGTAAGATATTCCATATTAAGGAATTGGAAGAATCGTTATGATTAAAATGACTACACTGCCTAAAGCAATCTATAGGTTCAATGTAATCTCTATCAAAATACCAGTGTAATTTTTCACAGAATTACAAAAAAAGAATCTTAAAATTCATATGGAACCAAAAAAGAGCCTGAAAAACCTAGGCAATTCTATGCAAAAAGAATAAGGATTGAGGCATCACATTACCTGACCTCAAATTATACCACGAGGCTATAATAACAAAAACAGCATGGTACTGGTATAAAAACAGGCACATAGATTAATGGAATAGAATAGAGAACCCAGAAATAAAGCCACATATCTACTGATCTTTGATAAAGCAAAACTAATCTTTGACAAAGTTGACAAAAACATATACTGGGGATAGGATATCCCTTTCAATAAATGGTTCTGGGGAAGCTGAATTGCCATACTCAGAAGAATGACATTAGATCCCCATATCTCATCATATACAAAAATCAACTCAAGATGCATTAAAGATTTAAGTGTGGGCCAGGTGTGGTGGCTCACACCTATAATCCCAACACTTTGGAAGGTGGGGGCAGGCAGATCTCTTGAGCTCAGGAGTTCAAAGCCAGCTTGGGCAGCATAATGAAACCCCATGTCTACCAAGAGAAATACAAAAACTACCCAGGCATGATGCATGTGTGCCTGTAGTCACAGTTAGTCAACAGGCTGAGGTGGGAAGATCACCTGAGCCTGGGGATGTCAAGGCTGCTCACCTGAGCCATGATCATGACGCTGAGGTCCAGCCTGGGTGACAGAATAAGATTCTGAAAAAGAAAAAAAAAAAAAAAAAAAAAAAAAACCTCAAGTGTAAGACCTGATACTGATACTATAAACATACTAGAAGAAATGCCAAGGAAAACTCTTCTGGGCATTGGTCTAGGCAAACAATTTATGACTAAGACCTCAAAAACACTAGCAACAAAAATATACAAATCAAACTTAATTAAACTAAAATGCTTCTGAACAGCAAAAGAAACAATCAACAGAGTGAACTGGCAACCAGCAGAATGAGAGAAAATACCTGCAAACTATTTGTCCAACAGATGACAGATATCCAGAATTTACGAGGAACTCAAACAATTCAACAACAACAAATAACAAATAATCACATTAAAAAGTGGGCAAAGGACATGAGCAAGCATTTTTCAAAAGAAGACATACAAATAGCCAACAAGCATGTGAAAAATGCTCAACACAATTATCAGAAAAATGCAAATTAAAATCATAATGAGATTTCATCTTACACCAGTCAGATTAGCTATTAGAAAGAAGACAAAAGGTAATAGATGTTGACAAGAATAAAGAGAAAAGGGAATGCAAATACACTGTTGGTGGGAATGTCAATTGGTGCAATCGCTATGAAAAGTAATATGGAGATTTCTCAAAGAATGAAAAATAGGACTACCATTCCATTCAACAATTACACTATTGGGTATCTCCCCAAAGAAAAAGATGTCATTATATCAAAGAGATACCTGCTGTCATATGTTTATCACAGTACTATTCACAATAGCAAAGATGTGGAATCAACCTATGTGTCCATCCACAGATGATTGGATAAATAAAACATGGTAAATACATATGATGGGATATTATTCAGCCATTAAAAAGAAGGAAATAATGTCTTCTGCAGCAACATAAATGTAACTCTAGGTCATTATCTTAAGTAAAACAAGCCAGGCACAGAAAGACAAATACTATATGTTCTTACTGATAAGTGAGAGCTAAATAATGTGTACACAGAAACATATAGTATGGAATAATAGACATTAAAAATTTGGAAGTGTGGGGTAATGCCAGGGGGTTGAGACATGAGAAACTACTTGATGGCTACAATGTACATTATTTGAGTGATAGTTACATTAAAAGCCGAGATTTCACCACTACCAACCACTGGAAAAAAACTGCATTTGTGTGACTTAAATTTAAACAAATAAAAACATAAAATACAAATTACTTTGCTTAGATAAAACTTTATCATTATGAGTTGAACTCAATGTTATTTTATTTTTAACAATAATTTTCATTTTTAACAATAATAAATGAGCCTTAAAAATCAACAGAAAAATTCATATGAATTAAGGAAACAAAGGTAGAGAGCAAATTTGCAATTCCCACTATCATAATTTGTTTTCAGAATTTTTAAAATATGGGTAATTAAAATTAATTAATTAAAGTCAGACTTTAAGAGTGAGAAATTTGGTATTGCATTTAGCAAATTATGTTTACATAGATAAAATAGATACCATTATTTCAAACTCTCCATAATAAAATTTGAAAAACTTTGACAATGGTCGAAATGTTTTCAGATGTTTAGCATTTCAATTCACTATTTTGCATAAATCTTGATTAACAAAATCAATGAATAGGAAAGCCTATTAATAGTCAACCCATTTAAAATGTGGTAGGTGATTTAAAAAAATTTAGTCATACTCTTATTTTTTATTATCAGAAGAAAATTACGGGACCTGTACTATAAATATATATATTTTATTATCAGAGAAAAATTATAGGGCCTGCTAAGGAATTAGGTGAAGAAAAACATGTAACAAAATGAGTATTTTAGTCCTACTATTGACAATAAAACAGGTATTTTGTTTTATATCTATAAATGGAAAATACAAAATTTTTGTATAAATACAAAAATTCTTCCCTTAAGTTGCTCATAGTCTGGAGAGCAGGAGAGGAGAAATGTTATCTAATGCAGAATTATGAACGAAGTGCAGAGGGAGCTGGTAATGTATTCTAAAAACGTAAAACCATGACTGTTATTCAAATATAAATGAACACATGTCAAAGATTTTATTTAGTTAATTAATGAATGTAAAAACATGTAGATGTAGATGTAGATACAGATATGCAGACACAGTCAACAATATTGAAATAATTTTGCTTACAGATGCAAAGCTACGTAAAATATCATCTTTGAATCTTTGAAATACATTTTTCTGTTGGGTACATATCAATTTTATCTCTGCTGGAAAAATCCATTTGCCTTTTAGTAGACAAGAACAATCTGTATTAGTATGAATTTTCTACTGTTTATAGAGTTGTAAACTAGCCTAGTAAAGGGTAAACAAAGGAACAGACACTACCTAGTCAATAAGCTTAGAGGGTCAGCCAGGCAACCAATCAAAACAGAGGTCTTTTGATTTAAGAGTGATTAAAATTTTTTAATTTATTAAAACCTGCCAGAATTAGGGTACAGTCAATATTCGCATCCTGAGAGGTCAAGGCCTTCCCCAATTACAAGCACATGAACACACAGATGCACTGATACAGAGAGAGCATACGTAGCTTTAGTTTCACAATCTCAGGCAAAGGTTGAAAGTAAACACGGAAACACAAAAACTCACTCATTCGGGTCTCTCAGAATTGTTTTCACATTCTGTGGACAAAATATTCTTAATTGATTTGAGCACACAGAGACAAAAGATAAATACAAAAAGAAAAGACTTAAACACAAGATTCCCTTATTTCTCATTCATCAGATAGTATATTTCTATTACCTATCTGATGGAGATCATCAGCAAGTCACGCCATAAAATCCATTTTCTAATCACTGTTGTTACCAAGGTGGAATAAATTATTCTATTGCACAAACCATACACACAATTAGTAGAGAGGAAAAGAAATACGAAAGTGGAGTCAGCAAAGTTTAAATGTTTTTGCTGCTTGGTATTTATCACAGGAGTCAAGAGAATAAATAGCTTGGCTTAAACAGTTCAAGAGATCCACTTCAACAACCTGGTCCATTCAGGTGAATCCATTGTGTATCTCTGTGGGCCTCCAAAATGGATAAAATGTGATTTTCAAAACAATAAATCCATGACTGTTACACAGATATAAAATATTTTATTCAGCATATTTATTAATGAAGGAACCAGTAAGATTTTTTAAATTTTATTTTATTTCAATAGTTTTGGGGGGAACAGGTGGTTTTTGGATTCATAGATAAGTTCTTTAGTGGTGATTTCTGAGACTTTGGTGTACCCATCACGCAAACAGTGTACACTGTACTCAATGTGTAGTCTTTCATTCCTCACTCCCTACTCCCACTCTTTCCCCTGAGTCCCCAGAGTACGTTATGTCACTTTTTATTCCTTTGGGTCCTCATAGCTTAGCTCCCACTTATAAGTGAGAACAGACAATATTTGGTTTTGCATTCCTGAGTTACTTCACTTAGAATAATGGTCTCCAACTCCATCCAGATTGCTGCCAATGCCATTATTTTGTTCCTTTTTATGGCTGAATTGTATTCCATGGTTTATATATACCATATTTTCTTTGTCTATTTGTTGATTGATGGGCATTTGGGCTGGTTCCATATTTTTGCAATTGCGAATTGTGCTGTTATAAACGTGTGTGTAAGTGTCTTTTTCATATAATGACTTCTTTTCCTCTAGGCAGATACCCAGTAGTTCTTTAAGGAATCTCCACACTGTTTTCCATAGTGATTGTACTGGTTTACATTCCCACCAGCAGTGTAAAAGTGAGGAACCAGTAAGATTTTAAAACTGGTTAAAAGTAGAATCAAATTTATATCTATGTATGTGTATGTATAGATATATATAGAATATATATATAATATATCCTATATATATATATCAACAATGCTGAAAAAAATTTACTGATAAAGAAATGAATTTGCTAATGTATATGCAATGAGAGAACCTTGTAAATCCTATTTGTATTTTCTTTTGCCTATTTGTGTGTTCAAATCAATTAAAAATTTTGTGTCCACTGATGAGAACTGCTTTTAGAGATCTGAATTTGCTAATAGACTTTAAAAAGCTTAATACTTTATAGGGCAATAAAATATAATGTTTAAAATTTTCTTTTCTACAAGGCAGAAATAAATTGTATTTCTACAGAACAAAGTTTTTTTGTATTTCTATGTACAATAACCATTTGCATTACTGTCAGCTTTCTACAATTTAAAGAGTTGTAAAGTAATCTAGTCAAGGCACTCAACAGTTGCTATAGAATGAGATATCTCTAAAGCGCCAGCTAGAGAATGCCAGCATTCCATTGAAGGCTATTCAGTAATTTTATTTTTTCCATTTTAAAGCCTTTCACAGTTTTTCCTAACAAACCCTGAAGAGGAAGCAAACTGCTGACCCAGAAAAACAAGGTATTAATAGCAAAGGTGATGAGAATACATTAAAACACCAAGGGAGAAATGATGTCAGAAAGGTAGACTTGTATACCTAATGCTTGATGATGACGAGTTGGTGGGTGCAGCGCACCAGCATGGCACATGTATACATATGTAACTTACCTGCACATTGTGCACATGTACCATAAAACCTAAAATATATTAAAAAAAAAAAAAAAAAGGAGAAAGGTAGACTTGTATATGATGTAATGTCACAAAACAGTGTAAGGTATTCAGGGAATATTGAAAGTCCAGTATAGTTGGAAAGTGAGATTTCAGTCAAGTAAAATGACACTGGAGAGGTCTACTGAAGTTGGATTTTGAAGCAGCACTGGTTTTAAGCGGTGAATAACCTTCTAGTTGGTTCCACAACCCTTCCTCAAAGATGACTCTATTGATACCATAAACAGGGAAGTAGAGTGAAGGGCTACTGGAATGCAAGGTATTCTATAAATCTGTGGAAAATGGTAAAGATCATGTATTATATTAGGGTGGAAAAAAACAGCCTTGGTGGGGATGGAGAAGAAATGTCAACACAAAAGTAATTCCAGAAAGGGAATTGGATCTGAGAATCTTTAGAATGAGGAGAGTAAGTCTTTTTTTTTTTTTTTTTTTTTTTAGACTGAGTCTTGCTCTGTCCCCCAGGCTGGAGTGAAGTGGTGCCATCTCGGCTCACTGCAACATCCGCCTCCTGGGTTTCAGCGATTCTCCTGCCTCAGCCCCCTGAGTAGCTGGGATGACAGGCACCTGCCACCACGCCCGGCTAATTTTTATAGTTTTAGTAGAGGTGGGGTTTCATCATGTTAGCCAGGCTGGTCTCAAACACCTGACCTCAGGCAATCTGCCCGCCTCGGCCTCCCAAAAGTGCTGGGATTACAGGCGTGAGCCACCATGCCCAGCCTCATTTTTACCCTTGGTGATTTGCCTCCTTAAGCCCAAAGTTGGGACACTTTTTTCATCTTAAATTGTTGCCTTAGCCCATTGCAAATATACAGGTAGATTTCCCATTTAGTGGGCCAAATTTGTGTATCAATATATGTACCTGATGACTTGTTCTGATTTAAATGCGTATATAGGAAGCTTCCATTAGATAACTTCCAAAGGAACTTCGTTACAGCCTGGGGTAGTTTACACACAATAAGCATAGTCAAAAGGAAATGTTGTTGTTGTTGTTATTGTTGTTTACTTCACTTTAACTCAGAATATATGTATCCAAATTTTAGAAGTAGCACAATACAAATAGATTCCAGAATTTATTTAATACATTTTAATTTCATAATAAAAAATAAAAATGACTAATGAATAGATACCAATAGATGCCATTTTTAAAATTCTTCTTTGTCTTAGAAATTTGGAACATTTTTGTTGTTGTTTTTATAGATACTTGAGGTGAATATTAGATACTTCACAATTCATGATGATTACTTTTATAGCAATAACTTGATAATACAATATACTCCCATCTATTTTAAAATTTGCTTTTAATACATTTATACATCAGTCTTTAAAAAAAAATAGGCAACTATCACAAACTATATGCCTTTTTTTCCAGCAGGCAGAGGATTATGTTCTGACACAAATGACATTTTTCTGCCTCCCTCAGAATATTTTTAACTGAGAACTCACGGGGGAGATTGTAGTAATAAAAACACAACATAGCAATGAATTTATTATAGTAGAATTTTTATTATAAAGATGTTAAGTCAGGAGAAATAGTTTATGATACTGCTGATTCTTAAAATATGAATGGCTTTCTCCTCCCCACTTTTAGCAAAGTATGATAAAAAAAAAAAAAAGACAATGAGACCATGCTGAAAATGTAGAGTTATAGCTGTTCTTTTACCTCTTAGATCTTCAGTCATGAATTTAGAATTTGACTTCGAATTATAGAGCACATTTCATTAAAATAATTTTTATCAGTGAAATCTTCTATCCCAAAGCTTCTTTCTAGTGCTCTTTATGGAAAGAAAATGAATTTCTATTTTTGCAACTGGTAAAGAGATGTGCTAATCAGTTTTTCCTGTCTTAATAGATAAACTGATTTTATATTAGAGGAGAAAATCTGCACCATTATTTTCCTAGCAATCTAGAGCTGGAAGGGCAGATATGGGGCACAAATTCCACCACTCAACTAACTTTTTCCCATGGCAAACATTACTAACCTTACAATGCACTTTTTTTCTGTAAGACTACAAATGACCTCAGAGTAATCTTCAAATCAGTTGGAGTTAGCACAAAAAAGAAAAACTATTTGCCATCCCTGATTTTATGGTCTAGCAGGAATAAAATAATTTAACAATGACAATTTTATTTCAAATAAAATTGAAATAATAGGCATCGCCACTATGTAGAGTTCACCGTTTCACTGATGCTGCTGCACCATGCAGACAAATAAATGGTGGTCAAAACAGCTATAGTAATGAGAGACAGGACTAGCTGGATTTCCTAGGCCGACTAAGAATCCCTATGCCTAGCTGGGAAGGTGACCACATCCACCTTTAAACACGGGGCTTGCAACTTAGCTCACACCCGACCAATCAGGTAGTAAAGAGAGCTCACTAAAGTGCTGATTAGGCAAAAACAGGAGGTAAAGAAATAGCCAATCATCTATCGCCTGAGAGCACACCAGGAGGGACAATGATCGGAATATAAACCCAGGCATTCCAGCCAGCAACTGCTACCCTCTTTGGGTCCCCTCCCTTTGTATGGGAGCTCTGTTTTCACTCTATTAAATCTTGCAACTGCACTCTCTTCTGGTCCGTGTTTGTTACATCTGGAGCTGAGCTTTTGCTTGCCGTCCACCACTGCTGTTTGCCGCCGTCGCAGACCCACTGCTGACTTCCATCACTCCGGATCCCGCAGGGTGTCCACTGTGCTCCTGACCCAGCGAGGCGCCCATTGCCGCTCCCGATCGGGCTAAAGGCTTGCAGTTGTTCCTGCACGGCTAAGTGCCCAGGTTTATCCTAATCGAGCTGAACACTAGTCACTGGGTTCCACGGTTCTCTTCTGTGACCCACGGCTTCTAATAGAGCTATAACACTCACTGCATGGCCCAAGATTCCATTCCTTGGAATCTGTGAGGCCAAGAACCCCAGGTCAGAGGACACGAGGATTGCCACCGTCTTGGAAGTGGTCCGCCACCATCTTGGGAGCTCTGGGAGCAAGGATCCCCGGTAACAATAAGAAATAAAAGTTAATATGTAATGATTATAATAACAGATTCAATTATTCATGTTTCTTGCCATTGATAGTTCTAACAATTTACCAAAACATGGATAATTTCTTTTCCAAATATTTCTATTGGAGATACTGATAAATTAATGCAGTTGTACAATTTCTAGTTTTTGTGTAATGAGTTCAAAATACACAGCTGCCAGGCCTACAGGCTATATTTGGCATGAAAATTGAATAAAGGCAAGAAATCAAAACACTTTATACATTATACATGTATAAATATATTTGTATTGGTTATAAATGTGCATGAACACATAAATTTAGCATGGCAGAGACCAGCTTTTCAGGATCCTCAGACTTCTACACTGGTTCTAAATATGAAAATGGTCAAAACAGTCATAAATTGAAATAGACAAAAAGTTAAAGGTTTTGGAGAGTCAGGATTCTCGCAGTGATAAGACCAATTCCTATTTGATTTATAATGTTTACTTAATAGAGATTTTATTTGGATAAAAGAGTATATAAAATGGCAGGAAAATTCAAGTTACTCAAAAAATGATATCTGTAATTCCACCCTCTGGAGAAGCAGACCACAAGGTCTTTGAGAATAAGAAGCATGCCTTTATTCATGTTTACATCCTCACACTTAGGATGTGCTTGATAGGTGGCTTTGAGCAGTAATGAATGGTTGATTAGTTTCCCTGGTGGAAGGATAGGAATGTCTGATTGGTTGCGATGTCTCTGTGTTTGCCTGACCCTGACGGTAGAGTAAGGATGTGGTGGAAAATTCATTTGAAGAGAGGATCACCATCTCTTTCTCTATACAATGCTCCTGGAGGTCCAAGAACATGTGCATGCCTATGAACTATGTGGGCTAAGAGAGAAAGATAACAAAGACTTTGGATTGGGTGGTGATAAATCAGATGGAGAGAGCAAGACCAGTTCTGTCAAAATTAGATTTTTTAACATAAAAAACCTAGGTACAGCCTAGAGAATCTCTGAGGGGATCTCTGATGGAGGTGACAAGGATATTACAAGATCTCTGGGGTGGATCCTGTTTGCTGTTGCAGACTCAAACTATCCTACATCTGTCAGCACCTGCATAAGAGGTCTATCTTCATAACCAAAAGGAACTTTCCAGATAAATGGTCACCTAGTATTTGGGGTCACCATAAACCAGTGTGTTTTAGTAATGCTTGCTAACTTCTGTTTTGGAAGTACTTATAATTCATTCAATTTCCCCTCAGTTTAAGAAAAAAAGATTTTATGAACTTTCTCTCATTAGCTAATGTTGGAGGCTCTGATTTTTAAAACTTTTTGCCATAAGAAAACTTTGAGAAGATCGAACTTTAAAAAATGTCATATATTCATGAATTGAGTTTGCAGAGGACAAGTTAATATGAGGATTAACAAAATACTTTTTATCCTCACTGGTTCTATTATATTTTTGACCCTTTGATGAAAGATCATTTTTCAGAACCATAGGCTTCACAGAAAAGAGCAAGAGAGCAAAACTATCTACTGCTAGATAATTATAGAATTAATTCTTAGAAAGAAATGTTAGTGTCTATGAAATTTGTTCCTCAATTTAGTCCCCTGTGGATTTTTTTTTTTAAATCAGTCTATTTACTGAGGCTTTTCAGGTATGCAACATGCTGAAAAAGGCATAATTAGAATGTTCACTAAACACATAGATAGTTTTGAGGGATTTCAATCTTGCATTTTCAAAGCAACTTTTAATGCTGCTATTTTCTGGAATTTGATCAATGGTTGTATTAATGTTTTCCATTGCTGCTATAACAAATTACCACAAAATTTGTGGCTTAAAACAACAAAAAATTATATAAAGTTTTATTTAAAATTTGCTTACAGTTCTAAAGGTCAGAAGGCCCCAATGTGTCATATGGGACTAAAATTAAGGTGTTGTAAGACTGCACTCCTTCTGCAGATTCTGGGGGAGAATCCAGTCTTTGTGTGGTCCAGCTTCTCAAAAGCACCTCCATTCCTTAATTTGTGGTTCCCT
This sequence comes from Pongo pygmaeus, assembly GCF_028885625.2. Taxonomy (NCBI): domain Eukaryota; kingdom Metazoa; phylum Chordata; class Mammalia; order Primates; family Hominidae; genus Pongo; species Pongo pygmaeus. The sequence continues at coordinate 103,033,392 of NC_072387.2, forward strand.
TCTAGTGGTCACAGAACTTTGACCTCTCCTTCTCTGACTCTATCACTCCTACTTCCTTCTTATAAGGACCTTGTGATTATACTAAGCCCACCTAGATAATCCAGAATAATCTCCCCATCCCAAAGAGCCTTAAATCAATCACATGTGCAAAGCTCCTTTTGCCATGCAAGGCAACATATTCACAGGTTCTAGGGATTGGGATTTGGATTTCTTTGGGGGACCATTTTTCTGCCTAACACAATGGTCAAATATTAAGGTGAGTTTTTATAAATATCTTCCCTAATTTTAAGTAAATAAAAGCTCTATTTTTATTTGAGAGTGAAAAATATAGAGATCACGTTCTCTAACATAGTGTCTTAAAATAGTAAAGTATAAATATTTTTATTCCAAATAAAGAGTTCAAGTAAGATAAATGTCAGTAATGAAAAGGTCATTGATAATGTTTAGACAGATGCTAACACTGTTAAAAACAAGGAACATAATGACTGTTTTCCACTTATGAGAAAATATACTTAGAAATGATGTTTAGTCAATAATTTTGGAAGTGGATAAATAAAATATGATATTTGATGGAATACCATCACCATTAAAATGAATGAAAAATATCTGTATTTAAGAATAAGATTAAAGTCAAAAACACAAAATTAAGCAATGAAAGCATGTTTCAAACTAACTTTACCCACAATATCAAGTCCAGCTTCGATCAGATGGACATGGTTATGCTTTACTTATGAAAATTAACTGAGCTCTATGCTTTGGATATGTGCAGTCTTTGTATGTATTATACTTTAAAACAACTTTTTAAAAGTTGTAGCATATTCTGATCATAAAATTATGACATTTATATAAATTTTATTATGATGCAATATACTACTAGTTATTGTTTATGCAAGTATAAAGTACTCATTATGTACCAAAACTGTGTCAGGTGGTCAACATTCTTCATATCATCAGATCCTGGAATTAACCTGTGGTATAAGTTAAACTGATTATCCAGGGAAAGACTCACAGGTTTAAAGAAATTAATTTACACAGGTCACAGAGCTAGTAGTCCAGGAAGCAATATTTGAAATCAACACAGATGCTGGTTATAACTGCCACTCTTTTTTAAACTAATTTAAGAAGTTTTAAACATTACTAGTTCCCACATGTATAGAATAAACGTATCTAAACATCATAAAGGTTATATAGGACAAACATACAGCTAATATCATACTCAACCGGGAAAAGTTGAAAGCTTTTCCTCTAAGATCTGGAACAAAACAAGGATTCTCACTCTTGCCACGTTATTCAACACAGTACTGGAAGTCTTAGCCAGAGCAATTAGACAAAACAAACAAACAAAAAAACAAAAAACAAACAAACATCTAAACTAGAAAGGAACAAGTTAAATCATCCCTGTTTGCAGATGACATGATCTTATACAAAAGCCTAAAGATTTCTCTCTCTCTCTCTCTCTCTCTCTCTCTCACACACACACACACACACACACACACACACACACACACAATATGAGAAGAAACACAGTCAGTAACGTTGCAGGATACAAAATCAACATAAAAATCCATAGCATTTCTATACACTAATAGCCAACTATCTGAAAAAGAAATCAAGAAAATAATTCCATTTACAATAGCTACAAAAAAACCCCACATGGAAATAAAATTGACTAAGAAGATGATAGATCTCTACACTGAATATTATTAAACATTGAAGAAAGAAGTTGAAGAAGATACAAATTAATGAAAAGATATCCCATTTTCATAAATTAGAAGATGCAATATTGCTTAATTGTCTGTATTACCAAAAATGATATACAAATTCAATACAATCCCTACCAAAATACTAATGACATTCTTCACAGAAATAGAAAAAAATCCTAAAATTTGTATGGAACAACAGGAGACTCCAAATGGCCAAAGCAGTCTTGAGCATAAAGAAAAAAAGCTGGAGGCATCAGACTACCAAAATAAACTCTAAAGCTACAGTAATGAAAACAGCATAGTGCTGGCATAAATACAAACACATAGACCAATAGGAGAGAGTAGAGAGCCCAGAAATAAATCCACAAGTTTGCAGTCAACTGATTTTCAACAAAGGTCCCAAGAACACACAATGGGGAAAAGACAGTCTCTTTAATAAGTGGTTTTGGTAACACTGGATATCTACAGGCAGAACAAGGCAATTTAGACACTTCTCTCTCACCATATACAAAAATCAAGTCAAAATGGGATTGAGACTTAAATATGTAAGACCTAAACCTATAAACTACTAGAAGAAAACATGGGGAAATCTCCATGACATTGGTCTAAGTAATGAGTTTTTGGATATAACCACAGAAGCACAGGCAACAAAAGCAAAAATAAACAAATTGTATTATATTGAATTAAAAAGCTTCTGCACAGCAGCAAAAGAAACCATCAACAAAGTGAAGAGACAACCTATAGAATGAGAGAAAGTATGTTCAAGCTATACATCCCATAATGGCTAATATCCAAAATATATAAGAAATGTAAACAACTCAATACCAAGAGAACAAATAACCCAGTTTAAAAGTGTGCAAAAGACCTGAATAGACATTGCTCACAAAAAGACATATGAATGGCCAACTGATATATGAAAAAAATGCTCAGCATCACTAATAACCAGAGAAATGCAAATCAAAACCACAACGGAATACCATCTCACTCCAGTTAGAATGGTTATTATCAAAAAGACAAAAGATAACAAGTGTTGGCAAGGATGTAGAGAAAGGGAACCCTTGCCTGCTGTTGGTGGAATGTAAACTAGTATAAACAATATGGAAAACAGAATGGAAGCTTCTCAAAGAATTAAAAATAGGACTACCGTATGTTCAAGAAGTCCCACTACTGGGTAAATATCTAAAGCAGAGGAAATGAGTATGTGAAAGAGATATCTATGCTGCCATGTTTATTGCAGTACTGTTCACAATAGCCAGGGTATGGAATCAAACTAAGATAAATGGATTGAGAATCAATAGATGAAAGGATTAAGAAACTGTTATAAATATACTCAGTGGAATACCATTCAGACATAAAAAAAGGAAATCCTGTCATTTGAGACAACATGGATGAATCTGAAGATTATGTTAAGTAACATAAACCAGGCAGAGAAAGTTAAATACTACATGATCTCACTCACATGTGGAATCTATAAAAGATTGTCTCATAGAAATACAGAGTAGATTGGTGGTTACTGGAAGCTAAGATGGTTGGGAGAGTATTGAGGACTGTTGGTCAAAGGATACAAGATAGATTGTATAGCATAGTGACTATATTAATGATGCTGAAAAAATGCTAAAAGTGGATGTTATGTGTTTTCATCACAAAAAATGGTAACTATGTGAATTAATGAATATGCTAATTAGCTAGATTTAGCTATTCCACAATGTGTATATCCTTCAAAACAGCATGTTGTACACAATAAATACATACAATTGTATTATATCTGCCAATTAAATAAATTTGAAAAAATAGTAGTTTCAGTATGCATGAAAGTGTTACTAATGGTAGCACGTACATGTGATCCTTACCATTTCCCAGCAAACTTATTATCTTTCTTAGAAATGAATTGTAATAGCACACATTAATTCATTTGTGAAATTGAAGCTTACCTGTTGAACCATAACACTCTTCTGAAAATCTAAGTTTTTTATTCTAATTTAAACTTCATTTTCTTGATCATACCACTACTTTTTATTAATCAAAATTAATAACATATTTTAAAAAATAGAAAACTGATAATTTCAGATTCTTTTGCAAGGCAACAGCCAAGAGGTGAATATTCTGTTATTTGTGGACAGCTAAAATACGACGTTAAATTACGAAAAATTGAAATTTTCGGCAGGGTGTGTTGGCTCACGCCTGTAATCTCAGAACTTTGGGAGGCCGAGGTGGGCGGATCACGAGGTCAGGAGATCAAGACCATCCTGCCTAACACCATGAAACACCGTCTCTACTAAAAATATAAAAAATTAGCCGGGCATGGTGGCGGGCACCTGTAGTCCCAGCTACTCCGGAGGCTGAGGCAGGAGAATGGTGTGAACCCGGGAGGTGGAGGTTGCAGTGAGCCGAGATCGCACCACTGCACTTCAGCCTGGGTGACGGAGCGAGACTCCGTCTCAAAAAAAAAAAAAAAAGAAAAATTAAAATTTTCTCCATAACATATAGAACATTTTCAGTAGGTTTAAAATTATTAGTCTTGGTGAAGTTTATGAGTATGTGGAGCAGATAGTGAATGTTAAGGTGGGCAAACTAAATTTATTAAACTGATCTTTTTATATATTCTCAAGTTTATTAGTTTCTGAAATCCGAATTGAGTGGCAATTACAGGTAAGACCTTTTTCTAGGGCCCAGAGTAATCAATTCTCACAAAAAAAACAAATTCCCCTGTCTTGCTTTCTTGGTTTTCTGAGTCAATGATCTTTCAATTAAAGTGTAGCAAAATCACAATTGTAAGCACAGCCAGGCCCTGCTTTGATTGCTTTTAGGAACGTTACATAAAGAAGCCAATTATTAATTAACAAGACATAAATTATAATGTGGCTCATATTTTCATTAAATATATATTATATAGATTAATTGGATTGAAGTGGTACCCTTTCAAGAAATAATGGTCAAACCTACATTTTTAAGTATGCTTGAGATTAAAAATGTTAAAGCCAGGATCTCTGTATTTGTTTGCCCTTCTTGAGGCCTTTTACTATACTACCTTTTATTTCTTGTCCAATTTAATTTTTAAATAATTTTAAACATGAAAGGAATGTGAATTCAATAAAGCTCTAGAGTGGAGGCTCATGAGGGCAGAGACACAGCCTGTAGTTTCACAATTTTATAACAAGTTCTAGCATAATGATTCTGGGAATGAATGGCTGAATGAACAGTCTGTTTAGAAAAGTCAGAATGGCAACAAATTGTGGAGTTGAAATCATAGATTGAGGAAGACTGCCAGTCCTGCCATAACATTGCAGAACCTGAGGCAAGTGTACAAATGGGAATCCACAGAAGGTATTGCCTGTAGATTGACAATCAGAGCTCCTGTCCTATTCGCTACACCAAACTGCAGAGTCCTCTGGGTTTCCAAATGTCTTTTTCAAAATTTTCTAAGTCTTCCTCCAGTCTGTCAGATGACCAGGACTGGCGTGCCTCTTTAGGTATGGTGTCCCAAACCTAGACCTGGACATGCATAGCATTGCACCCATTTCTCCCATTTGGGGCGCTCTCCAAGCTTATAATCACTCTCTCGTTTATCCATGCATGCACATATTTATGTATACACACTCTTTCTCTCTCTTTGTCTCTCTATCTCTCTTTTTGACGTGGGTTGTCCAGAGGCTTCAAATTGCTCAAGGACTCACTCTTGTATGGTTATTCTGGGGTTCTGACTGTGCTGTTTATGGTTTACTGGAGAGTCACTCCCTTTCGTCTCTTGCTGGGAGCACCAACAGCTTCAGTCTGTGTCTGAGTCTGTGCAATTCAGGGACCTGGGGACAGCTGACATTGCAGAGGTCATACAGAGGCATGGTGGTCTTTTGTGCTGTCTCCCAATTTTAAATGATGACACTACTTTAAATTATTTCAAGGCCAACAAAACACATATGTGTGTCAGATCAGTCCCTGGGACTGCCATTTCATATTATAGAACCTTGAATATTAAAAGGGCTACTTGAATTTCCCTATATCTTCTCAAGGCCTGTTCCCTAAATATCTTGATAGGGCCCTGGACAGTAAGACTCCCCTAGAAGACAGAGGTTGGCATGGAAGAAAACTACCTTTAGTGACTCAGATTGATTTAGATTTTTTGAATGATAAAGGCAACTGTGGGACACATGTCTCCCTGGAGTACAAGACAAACACAATCGTAATGTTAAGTAGGGAAGCTTACCATATTTTTTTCCTACTTAGCTCACCAGAGGGTCTTGACGGTCCCTGATAGGCTAAACTTTGAGTGGCTCAAAGCCTGAGACCAGGGTTTGTTAACTATTGGGGCACAGTGCACTCAACAATTGCTTGTAGGACTTATTTTATAGGAAAATATTGTAAGTGTGCATATATATATATATATATATATATTTTTTTTTTTTTTGAGATAGAGTTTCACTCTGACTGACGCCCAGGCTGGAGTGCAGTGGCACAATCTCGGCTCACTGCAACCTCCACCTCCTGGGTTCAAGCAATTCTCTGCCTCAGCCTCTCAAGTAGCTGGCTAATTTTTTTGTATTTTTGGTAGACATGGGGTTTCATTCTCTTGGCCAGGCTGATCTTGAACTCCTGACCTCATGATCCACCTGCCTTGGCCTCCCAAAGTCCCAAAGTGCTGGGATTATAGGCACCCACCACCACGCCCGGCTAATTTTTTTGTATTCTTAGTAGAGATGGGGTTTCACCATCTTGGCCAGGATGATCTTGAACTCCTGGCCTCATGATCCACCTGCCTCAGCCTCCAAAGTGCTGGGATGACAGGCATGAGCCACTGTGCCTGGCTGTGTGCTTATACTTTTATAAATATAAGCTGTTGTTTCCTTCAAAATCATTGTCCATATATATATATGTGGCATATATATATATTTTAAAAATCTCAGAAATTAACTGTTATTTTTTGTCTTCTAGCATGTTTTTGTTGTCCTGACAACTGCTATCCACTTAGTCAGTGGATAACTGAGATAACAAACAAATCAATTCTCATCTTTTAAATTTCTAAGAATTCTCTTAAACTTAATGCAAGGATGGCAGTCTTAGCAGCCATGGCTTTTGATTCGTAAGAGCTAGAAGCATTCAGAAAGAGGAAAGTTTCTTTTGAGCTCCAAGAGGTCTAAGATCTGAAGGAAGCAAGATCTGTTGTATAGGCCATAAGCAATAGATTAGAGAGAATGCAAAATACATGTAGCAAGAGCCATTTCCTTGTCCCATCCTAGCAAAAAATGCTGGGAGAAGTGGGAGAGAGAATACCGAAGGAAGCAAGTAGATGATAGAGTTTCCCCTGTGTCCTGTCTGTGGGCTGAACCATAATGGGATTAGGGCTTCTACTGGGTAAAGATGTGTATTCTGAGGAATGTCTCATCTGGAGACATTCCTACTCTGTAGCCTCTCTGATATACTTTGTATTACAATGACATGGGAGCTTTGAGACAGAAGGAATGCAGGGGCAAAGTGAGGGACATGCAGAGAGGTGCAGGAGGCAACCCAGCCTTCCCATGCAATTAACAAAAGGGCAGAGGTAAGTTGAGATGGAAAGAAAAACAAAAACAAAAACAAAACACTACTGGAAGTTCACACACACTGTTGTGTGTGCAGGAAGTCTAGGTCAACAGAGGGTAGTGCAACCTAGGACACAGTGTAGACTAGACAGCCAGGGACTGGACAAAAATCCACTTCTTGGAGAATGCAAGTCTAGAACATAGCAATGACCAAGAATTAGATGATTGGTGTGTTTTCACCAATGTCTGGCTGTCTCATCATATCCTCATGGGAAAAAGGAACCCTCTCTGGGAAGGGAGGTATGTCTGAAAAAATTCTTATGTGACTAAATCTACCTGGAATTGGCAAGATAAAATTTTCTCCTACTGAGTAGAAGAGAGATCTGAAATAGAACTCAAATTCTGTTACAGGAAAATAAAGGAGGTTCCATTTCTTATACCTGAGTTTGTGGCCTGTGAAAATGCATGACCATTACACAAATATAAAATTTTCCATCTGAGCTGCTACCAACTGCAATACATAATAGTTTTGCATGATGGTTAAGTAATCCTTTAAGTAAATTTGAAGAACATGTTTTGCCCGCAAAAATGGGAAAAAAAATCTAGAAATCTTCTTGCCAAAGTCCAAAGACTTCTAATGAATATTTCAATTCAATGTTGTGAGGCCCTATATTTTTGTTGAATGGTGAAGTAAGTGTAATTCATTAAGCTCTCATTCATTATGAAAATAGACTAGCAAATTATATCCTTTGTAAGTAAAATCATTATGAACATAATTTACAAAATACATTAAGTCCTTTCATGATCTTTCTAAAGGAAAAGCCAAATAGTTTTAAACACTTCGCAAGGGCATTATCATTTAAAAATCTTAGATCTTACTTCTCGTTAGTTATTTTTTGAAATATTTCTTGGGCAAATATCTAAATTTGGTTGTAATTTGCACAGTATAAACCATTTTTTATGTGTGCCCCAGAGAATCATGATCACTGTTTTCGAGTGTAAAAGTAAAACTGAAATTCTAGTTTCTTAAATACTGTATGCTAATGTTCTCTTCTTTTCCTCTCAAATTTGTGTAAGCCTATCTTGCCCCTTAGAGACTGTAACATGATCCTTCATCTCTTCAATTTTTGTATTAAATCATTATTTTTGAACTTGCAAAAGCAACATATAAGCCAGGCAGCAAGTTACAAGTTTAAAATAAGCTGGCTTAACCCTCCATGGAGTTTTAAAATCAGTTATCTACTTAAATTAAGGTAGAAGTCAGAGCTGATTTAGTGTCCTTCTATGCTATGCACACTCACAATACTGTTCATTACCACGAACATGCCAGTACATGTTTGTTTCCCAGGAAAAATAGAGCCCTATTCATTATTCATAGAGGTCCTCCTGTACAGTAAAGACATTCATTCTATAATGGCTCTATGACTAGGGTGTTGTGAAGCCCAAAGATGTTTTTTTTGGAAGACAGTTTACCAATTAAAAGCAAACAGCATTGGATTGCTTAGTAATGTCCTCAACATTGATTGGCTGTGATTGCAAATGAACATCAGGAGAAATCCAAAGGCACATCGCCGCCTGTTTCTATGCTTGCTTGCTTCAGACACCTCCCTGGAAACAGATCATTAGTAGATGGAACTTCCAACTGGCTAGCTCAGACTTTTTTTTTTTTTTTTTTTTTGCTTCAAGTAACTTAAAAAATATACACCAGATTTGTTCTCTCACAAACATTTAATTATTTCCCCCTGAAATGTAATAAAATGTGTGAAGTTAATATAGAAGCAAGTTTTAAAAGTGATTGCCTGGAAGTGAGTTCAGGCTGTGAAGGCAAATAGACCATATTCTTCAAGTAAAAAACAATGATGTGTTATATGAAGCTAAATACAATAGAATTCTCTGTGGCTGATAAAGAACATAGGATGTCAGCCTTACATGTTTGATGTAAATTCAGCAAAATTAAGCTTAGATTTTGACTTACCAGTAAACAATAGAGATCAAGATCAGTGCTATTTTCCTATCCATAGGTCTAAAAATTATTAATAGTTGGTATTTATTATGCAGGCTGTAAACCCAGAACGTGACACAGTTGGGCTTAATGTAGTCACACAATGGTTAGGAAACTTTCCTCAATGTGGAAGATGGAAGTATGTTTGTGATCATTTTAAGGAATCTAAACTAAAACAAAATCACTTATGCATAAAAATATTAATTGAAAATGTTGGCATTGACAAAGAATATGCCACAGGTTTGTCTGGCCATATGGCAGAGTTGTTTTCCTGACTTAATAGAAAGCAGATTTTATTGCTTAGTTCTTATACTTATTCATACTGATGACTAAGTTGAAGAAACAAATTTTCTTTGTCTTTCTGATGTCCACGTATATTCACTCCAATCATGAAGGGGAATGGTTGGGGTTTGAGAAGCTACATAAATAAGAATGGAATATTTTCTTGTAACTGGCCTAATAGATGACATTCATTATAAAAGAATCAGACATTTTTAGGAATCAGCCTGGTTATTGGTATGTTACTGGACTGATGTTGTTGACCTGGTTCCATTAAGATTTTTGAGTTTTTCTTTGTAGAATGGTATATTAATACCAACCTGGCTGTTTTCTCCTACCCTGTCTTTCTTTCCTGGTTTTTTTTTTTTTTCTTTTTTAGACAGAGTCTCACTCTATCACCCAGGCTGGAGTGCAGTGGTACGATCTCAGCTCACTGCAACCTCTGCCTACTGAGTTCAAGCAATTCTCCTGCCTTAGCCTCCCGAGTAGCTGGGACTACAAACTCGTACCACCACGCCCAGCTAATTTTTGTATTTTTGGTAGAGATGGGGTTTCACCATGTTGGCCAGGCTGGTCTTGAACTCCTGATCTCGTGATCCACCCGCCTTGGCCTCCCAAAGTGTTGGGATTACAGGCGTGAGCCACCGTGCCAGGCCCTCTCCTACCCTTTCTTATGACCAAACAATAGTCATTTTTATGGCTTCTAACTGGGATGTATGTGACTATAGCCAATGAATAGAGAAAAGCTAACTGAAATGATACTGCCTTATGGTATAACAAGAAAACAAATAAATTTTATTGACTTCCATATACCACTAGATTAAGCAGACAATCCATTCAAAATTTTCACTCTAATTTTTTTTGCTAGTATCTATGGTAATTTACAATAATATTGAATGAATTTAATTATTGTATTTTGAAGTTATTAGAAAACTTCCCAAATTAAAAGCTTTGAGTATGCTATTTAATTTTAGAATATTCAGATTGGTTTCAATTATTAAAAGGAATGTCATGTCAATATATCATCATAGATAGCAAGGTTTAATCATATTAGTATCTTAAAATTTCTTGTTTTTTTCCTAATCAAACAAGTCAAACAATTTTGTAATTTGTTTATCTAATTAATTTTTTGTTTTCGTCTTCTTATGTTAGTCTATATTAAAATTTTTAAAAAGCTTAATCAAAAAATTATATCTTTCTGCTCCTTCTGAGCAGGTGCCTTCTAAGCTGATGCTGCATAGAAAACAGTTACAAGAGCAGAGGGCTGAGGATAGCAGGAAATAAAAGCAATATTTTATGGGTTTTCCCATAAAATATTCCCATAAAATTTTATCAGTGTTTTCCAAAAACTAAGTCTGTCATACTGCTTATTTAAGGTCAAAATAATTAATGATAGATAATTAACTCAGGGCCTTTAAATCTGTGAAACCATTTTAATAAAGAGTAAATGTTCCATTGATGAAAGTTAGCATCATGTGAAGAGCTATTCCCTACCGAATAAGGCTGTGTTGTTATCCACTTGCCTTAAGGAATGCCATTGTTTATGATGCCAGATGATCTGAAAACTATGCAAAGCTTCATTCATCCTTCACAAAAGCCAAACAACCAGAATAATGACTGGCAAGAAGCATGGTTTTAATAATCCAGGTATGTCAAATTTACTGCTTAGCTACAGAATCATCTATCATAACATTAATATCTGAATTTATTACAAGTAATACAAAGTTAGACGATCTTTTATTAACTACAAAAATGCAAGTTTATTCATTTGTGATAGGTTTTTCACCTTTGTCACTCTTACATTTACATATCTGATTTGGAAACACTTCAAAAATGTGTGAGCTTCAAATAATGGCATTGTCAAACGCATCTATTAATATTGTGAGCCTTCAAGTCAAAATGAAACTCTTCCTGCTATGCAATAAACTTTCCTAATGATGTTATGAAATGATGCTTAGCCAGTAGTACATTTGTCAAGATTGTTCCAAGGCATAGTCTTAACAGCAATTTTTGAAAGTAAATATTTGGTTACTTAATATTTAAATATATTTAATACCTAAGATGCAGTTCTAGGCATGAAAATCACTAGAATCAATGAAGAGTAGACTCCTGGGTCATTAATATATATGAAAATTTAAACACAGTATTTTATTTAATTTTAGTTTTTGAGACGGGCTCTCACTGTCACCCAGGCTGGAATGCAGTGCACTATCACCACTCACTGCAGCCTTGACCTCCCAGGCTCCGGTGATCCTCCCACCTCAGCTTCCCAAGTAGCTGGGATTATAGGTGCACCCCACCACACCCAGCTAATTTTTGTGTATTTTGTAGAGATAGTATTTCGATATGTTGCCCAGGCTGGTCTCAAACTCCTGGCCTCAAGTACTGGGATTACAGGTGTGAGCCACTGCACCTAGCCTGAAAATAGTATTTTAAATCATTGTGATGCCTTAATACATTTTCTATTCTGTGTCCTTGACTATTGATAGTAGTATTTTAGTTAACGATGAGTAAATCTTAAGATTATATGGAATATTTTTATTGTCTAAGTTTCTGACATATATGAAGACTAAACATAATTAAATAATTAGAGTCCTTTCAATTCTCTTGGATAAACCCTGTCATAACTTTTAGGAGAAGATCTGATTAAGTAGATCACATGATTCCCTTCTTTGAAGCCAAACAGTTCTGGCTTCAGAGTCTTAGAAGAATATTGCAAGACAAGAAGAATCTGCTGCCCCGTGGTGTTTGGTTTTCCCCCAAGAGATCATTAGTAACCCAGTTTGTTCTCAGCTGCCCTAAAGATATAATTTTAGTTGGTTTATATTAGCACTAGGTATATGTTTAAGGCTCAATAAATGTTAAATGAACTATTAGTATTTCATTGGATATAAACCATAAGATGGAAATGAAAGATTTTCACCATTTCTGGTCATTATTCACCCAGGTTTACCTTTTCTTTCTCTGTAACTCAGCAACCTTCCCATTATCCAGGCACCTGGCAGAGCTACTGTTGTTAAATTTCTGACAGCTTTTTCATTACAGGCCCTGTTTTTCAAGAGGCAGGTTAACTAAGCGATTTTGATTTGTGCCAAGCTGAGATGTGGAATAGACACTTGAAGTCCATTCTCCTGTTTTCCTAAAATTTTATTTGAACTTATTTGTCCTACTTTGATCTAAAAAATACTAAGAAAAAACTAAAATTCACCCATTATTTTCATTCATGATTTCTATAACTGAGCAAAAGGATGATAAATTCTGTTGTACCTCTGCTTTTTATTTTTTTAATAAACCCAAGGCTTTTAAAAAATTAACACAAGACATTTCATACTTCAGAGTTATTATTTTATTCAGAAACATATTAACAGGCAATTGTTTTACTTACATGAGATAGGGTAAGGCCTTTTCACTTTAAAACATGAACCAAATGCTACAATTTGTATTTATGTTAAACATGTGACATATTCATGTCAAAACAATATTTTTTTGTCTCATAACCAAGGACTCATCTTTACTGTAGAAAACATGAAAAATGCAGATAAGAGAAAAAAAATTTAAAATCAACCAACCCAGTAAGATCATATTGGATTTCATTCTCTTTTTATGTCCACTCATTCTTCCCTGAAGTTTTAGAAACTTCTGGAAAGCGTTCCCGACTACCTCTCTGCCCCTTCCACATACAGTTAACACACTCTAATCAGTTTTACCTGGTATTTCCATATTCTTTCCATCTACTTCACACACAATTCCATGTGGTTTAGCATCCACCCAGTTTACTATACTAAAATGTTTCTCTCAAAATTTCCAGTAAGCTTCCTTATCATTGTCCAAGTACCATTATCCCCATCTCTTTCTTGTCTGCAATTTGCTTTATGTTTGAAAATCTCCTCACCTGGGTTCCACGATGCTACCTCATGTTTTTGTTCTCTTCTTACCTTTGCAACTATTCACTGTCTCTTGCCTTCAAATTTTCTTATTATTCATTGAGTTTGTTGTATAGGTTAAGTTGCTTTTACTTGTAAACAGTAGAATAACCAACTAACAATGGCATAAACAACAGGATATTTATTGATTATTTAACAAGAAGTCCAGAGGTTGGAAGTCCTAAGGCTGGTTTGGTGACTCAAATAGGAACTCAAGGTTCTTTGCATCCCTCCATTGTCATTGTCTGTCTTCTAGCAATGTCTCGTCTCTTACTCAAAAGATGGCTGTGTAGCTCTAAGAAGGCAGGAGGCTGAGGCAAAATGGCCCTTCTGCTCCTTTAATCAGGGAAAACACTTTTTTTTTCCCAGAAATCTCCATAAATCACATTGGCTAGAAATGGGTCTTACACCCACCCCTACACCAGGGAAAAGTGCTAATTGTGATTCATCCCTTGGTGGTGAGATGCCCCCTGACAAAATCAGTCTTAGAGAAGCAAAAAAGAAAGGGCGATGGCTGTGGGATATGTGACTGACAGGGGCTGCACGACTTGTCTGTCACCTGTGGCTGCTCCTCAAGTCTGCGTCTTTTTTTCTCTACAACTCAAAGTCTCTGAGGTTCCATTCATGTGATGCCCAAAAAGGGTTGTTGTGAAAACCAGTTGGGATGTGAAAGTACTGTATAAACAGGAGTTGTATTGTCTTTTATTAAACATACCATATTTTCCTAATGAGATGCAATCTTTTTGTTGTTGTTGTTGTTGTTTGTTTTGTTTTGCTTTTTGAGACACAGTCTCACTCTTTCTCTCAGGCTGGAGTGCAGTGGTGTAATCTCGGCTCACTGCTACCTCCACCTCCAGGGTTCAAAGGATTCTCTTGCTTTAGCCTCCCAAGTAGCTGGGACTGCAGGCACATACCATCACACCAGCGAATTTTTTGTATTTTTAGTAGAGAAGGGGTTTCGCCATGTTGGCTAGCCTGGTCTCTAACTCCTAAGCTCAGGCAAGCCACCCTCCTTAGCGTCCCAAAGTGGTAGGATTACAGGCGTGAGCCACCACACCCAGCAGAGACACAATCTTAAAATAAATATTTAGTAATTCTCCTTGTATATTGAACCAAGCACCAAATCATGCCAATCCTTTCCTCAGAATCTATCAGAATCTATCTACATCTTTCCATTTTCCATCGTCCTATTCTAGGTATCCATTTACCTCATGCTGTTTGTTTGCTGTTTTTTTTCTTTTTTTTTTTTGAGACGGAGTCTTGCTCTGTCGCCCAGGCTGGAGTGCAGTGGCACGATCTCGGCTCACTGCAAGCTCCACCTCCCAGGTTCTCGCCATTCTCCTGCCTCAACCTCCTGAGTAGCTGGGACTACAGGCGCCAGCCACCACTCCTGGCTAATTTTTTTATTTTTTTATTTTTTTTATTTTTAGTAGAGACTGGGTTTCACCATGTCAGGATGATCTTGATCTCCTGATCTCGTGATCCGCCCGCCTCGGCCTCCCAAAGTGCTGGGATTACAGGCGTGAGCCACCGCGCCTGGCCTTTTTTTTTTTTGAGACTGAGTTTCTTTCTTGTTGTCCAGTCTGGAGTGCAATGGCACGATCTCGCCTCACCGCAACCTCCGCCTCCCAGGTTCAAGTGATTCTCCTGCCTCAGCCTTCCGAGGAGCTGCGATTACAGGCACGTGCCAGCACACCCAGCTAATTTTGTATCTTCAGTAGGGACGGGGTTTCTCCACGTTGGTCAAGCTCGTCTCAAACTCCCGACCTCAGATCATCTGCCTGCCTCGGCCTTTCAAAGTGCTGGGATTATAAGCATGAGCCACCGCGCCCGGCCTTGTTTGCTTCCTCTTGTATGACATTTATCCATGTTCTTTTTTCCTACTACACACAATATAAATACTACAGCTAGGATTCCAGCCATTAGCTGACCTTTTTGTCTAAACCAGATGCCTGCTCCTCCATATGACCTCTCTCCTGTCTGGTCAGGCCTCTTCCAGGAACTTCCATAACATTCCATTCTCATTCCAATACCTTGTCTAGGCTCCTGCTGTAGCTCTCAGTGTTAACTGGAATGTTTGACTTTGTCTCTTACACCACTGCAAACAGTGTGACATTACTCAACAAATGGACCAGGCAGGGTTAAGGTCACCAGTAAAGCAAGTTATCTAATTCTTTGGTCTGACTTGAGTTCACAAACCTACCCTAAACTATTTGACTCTCCTGATGGAATTAATCTATTTATGTTTAGTCATCCTTTTCATGTAGTATCTTTGCCACAAATCCTCAGATCATTTTATAAGTATAGGGACTGTGTGCAATAGTCTAGTGCTATATAGTTGCATTGAGTGCTCATTCAATACTTAACAATTAGCTGATCTTCAAATAATTTAAAACCACATATACTATACGTTTACCCATTCTTCCTTTACCTCCATTTAAAATAATGAATTATCTGCTATACTGAGTCAGGGTAAATTACAAGGAGTCCCAGGATAAGGTGGTAGGACAGGAAGTGTGTGTTTTTACCCCCTTCCTCTGGAGTGCATAATGCTTTACTATGATACAAAGAGAAGTCTGAAGGAAGTCACGTCAAATATCACAGAAGTAATAACTTGACTGCAATTCCTGAGCCTATCAACCTCACCGTTTGTCCACAGACGTACCAGAATATATTTTTTCTTGATTTCCGACTTGAGGGAAAATAAGTTCAGTGATTTAAGATCTGCCAGTTAGCATAAATATTGTGAAAGCAAAAAATTGTGCCAAAATTTTAATAGGAAAAAAAGTCAAGTGTGTTGCGTTTTCAGAAAGATTTAGCTATGGAGTTTTTTTTTTTTTTTTTTTTGGTTTTGTTTTGTTTTGACCTATGAGTTTGAAGAAGACAAAGTGGCTCTGTAAATAAGTCGACTTCATTTTTAAAGCGTTTGGAAAGGTTAAATGAGGTTGAATCTTGAGAGTCTTTTTGGTGGTTAGGAGAGGGGGAATTTATTAAAGACAGGAAGACAACATAGCTAATGTGTTGTGATGATAATGACAAATTGAAAGATTTAAACTTCATGAGTCATTCTGGTCATTCATATCATCATCAGGAAAACATCTTCATGTGTAGCTTCATAGGTGAGCTCCACAAAACTGGGCATTACCTTGTAGTAGTTTCTGAATAATGTGCTGACCTATGACACATATAGCCACATAAGTGAGTAAACACTATTATTATTATTATTTTGTCTTGGTTTTCATTAAACTATCTTAGTAGTTTTAGGAGCTCTGGGTTTCAACACACACTTCTGCCAGCTGACTTTAGTGCGTCAATTAGCATAACAAAGTCAATTAGGCAAACCTGAATTTTCACTTTTATCCTGTTCACAGAACATCGGTGTAAATGGAGACAGGAAGAAGAAATTGGATTGATTCTCCACTTGAGAATTATGTTAACTCGGAAGAAAATGTTAAGTCTACTATGTGAGGGCATCTAGTAAGAGGGAAGATATTACCTCCCTTCCCCCATTATGTCCCTTTATGTACCTCTGACCCTTGTGCTCCCTTTTTCTTGTTGCTTCTGTGGTCTGGTTGTTAGCTTTCCCGATCCTCCACACACTGGAAACCTAAGCATAATGATTTCTG
Source organism: Pongo pygmaeus (assembly GCF_028885625.2). Lineage (NCBI taxonomy): Eukaryota > Metazoa > Chordata > Mammalia > Primates > Hominidae > Pongo > Pongo pygmaeus. Next base: position 103,050,438 of record NC_072387.2, read on the forward strand.
ATCCAAGGCTATGGAATATTTGAAATAAAAAAAGGGGACATTGTTGAGTCTAGAACCAAATCTTTAAAAATAAAGAACTACCAGTCTGTAATGCGTGCCTTTAGAAAAAAGTCAAACAGAAATTAGGCAACTAGTTAGAGCCGTGACTGTGCTCTGCCACCCATGATCTCCAGTATATGACTATTTCCACTCTGGCTTTGTGTTTCAGTAGGTCAGGGACACATATTAAGAGCAACAATTGGAACTGCGTTCTCCTTTACCTCCATAAAAATACAGCTTAATAACATGTTAATGACTTAAAATTACCCTGTCTTTCTAGATTGTTTATTGATGTCATTTCAGATCGGTATAAAGGATGTGAAGTGAATAAGAAAATAGGTACGTTTCTTTTTCTTTTTTTCCCCCTTTCTACCGACTAGGAAGAGATCCAGTCCAGGTTTTGCCTTTGACTCGGCCTGTGAATTTCGGCTGTGCAATGTGTAGCACGTTTCTTTCTCCCCCCTCCTTTCTCCTTCCCTCCTGCCTCCAATGTCTGTCTCCAGGATTTCTCTCTTCCTATTTCAGGAGGACTCTCACAGGCTCCCACAGCCTGTGTTAAGCTGAGGTTTCCCCTAGATCTCGTATATCCCCAACACATACCTCCACGCACACACATCCCCAAGAACCTCTCGCTCACACCAACAGACACAAGCGCGCACACACACTCGCTCTCGCTTGTCCATCTCCCTCCCGGGGGAGCCGGCGCGCGTTCCCACCTTCGCCGCACACTCCGGCGAGCCGAGTCCGCAGCGCTCCAGGATTCTGCGGCTCGGAACTCGGATTGCAGCTCTGAACCCCCATGGTGGTTTTTTAAACACTTCTTTTCCTTCTCTTCCTCGTTTTGACTGCACCGTTTCCATCTAGGGGCCAGAGGAGCAAGGCAGCAGCCTTCCCAGCCAGCCCTTGTTGGCTTGCCATCCTCCATCTGGCTTATAAAAGTTTGCTGAGCGCAGTCCAGAGGGCTGCGCTGCTCGTCCCCTCGGCTGGCGGAAGGGGGTGACGCTGGGCAGCGGCGAGGAGCGCGCCGCTGCCTCTGGCGGGCTTTCGGCTTGAGGGGCAAGGTGAAGAGCGCACCGGCCGTGGGGTTTACCGAGCTGGATTTGTATGTTGCACCATGCCTTCTTGGATCGGGGCTGTGATTCTTCCCCTCTTGGGGCTGCTGCTGTCCCTCCCCGCCGGGGCGGATGTGAAGGCTCGGAGCTGCGGAGAGGTCCGCCAGGCGTACGGTGCCAAGGGATTCAGCCTGGCGGACATCCCCTACCAGGAGATCGCAGGTAAGCGCGGGCGCGCTGCAGGGCAGGCTGCAGCCCTCGGCTGCCGCACGTCCCCCTGGCCGCCCGGCGCCCCCTTCCTTCCCCCTGTTGCTGAGTTGGTGCTCACTTTCTGCCACCGCTCTACGGGACTCCGCGTCTCCGTGCTGGGCGGCGGATGCTCCTGCGGCTTCTTCGGCGGGGGAAGGTGTGCGTCTCCGCCGCCTCATTGTGTGCACACGCGGGAGCACCCTGGCTCCCGCCTGTCGCTGCTCTCGCGCCCTTCTACCGCTTGGTTGATGGCTCAGGCCCGGCTGGCCAGGGAGCCCGGGTCACTCCGGGGCGGCTGCGAGGCGCAGACGGAGAGCCGAGCCGGGCGCTCACTCCGCGCTCTGGTTCGGGCAAACTTGGAAGAACTGCGACCGCAGTTTGCCCAGCGCCACAGTCTGAGTGGCGCCTTCTCCACTCCCGCCCTTGCGCCGGCAGGGGCGGTGGAGAGACGCGGAGGGCTCCCCCAGCCCCTCTCTCCCCTATCCCTGTCCTCCGGGGGACAGAGCGCCCGGCGCCTGGGCCAGGGGCGGGCAAGGCTGGGAGGGACCCTTGTCGGGGACCTGGCCTCCGGACGCCGGGATTTCAAGGCTGGTTTGGGGACTTCACGGGCTGCCTGTTTCAGATGTGGGGCGGGCTTTCCCATTACAGTTGCTCAGTGCTTCCCCAGTCGCTGTTGGCCACTCAGGGCTCGGGGACACCCTGCCACCCGGTCCGGAGCCGGCCTCGTCTACCAGCGAGCAGCCAACTTCAGCGGGTGGCTCAGCTGGGGATTCGGGTCCGGGTTCGGGGGCCCCGTGTCCCCCGCATGCCCGGCCACTGGCATTGCTCCACCAAGAGCTTGAGAGCGCCCACCCTTTCTCTCGGCGCCTGTGTGTGTAGCACTTGGTCTCCGACAACTTGCGCGGCAGTCTGGGTGCTTGTTTTCCGGCTCTTAGCTCCAACCGAATCCGAGCTTCTCTGGGGCTCTGTGAATGAAACGTGTCGGGGAGAGATAATCCTTTGGCTGCTAAAGAACAGAACTGAGAGAGGCCGAGAGAGGCCAGGAGATGCTGCGAGGGCGCGGGCTGCTCAAACCGGGCAGCTGAAGTCCTTAGTGACCTCAGATCGTCAAGTCAAAACGCTCAATTTCCATCAGCCTCTCTGCTTTTTGCCAAATAACTGGTGGATGGATGAAAAGCATTTTGCAGATATCTTAGAACATCACAGTTTCGATACGTTTGAGGAATTACTATTTTCTTATGATTTTCAAGCTGTAGAAGTGAGGGTTTTTACTTACACTGAAATGAACACATTAAATAAATTTGAGCATTGCCAAAGAGGGAAAAAAGAGAGGCGCAAATTACCACGCTCATTATATAGAAGGAGCTTTTTCAGTTCAGAGCCAGACATTCCCTTTGCTGAGTCTAAGTTAGAATCTGTGGTGAATTATAAGACTACTTTTCTATCCTTGTTACTTCTTCCTTCTTTTCCAGAACTCCTTAATTTGTTAATCAATGAATAGAAAGTGACTGTCCCCACAGCTCCTTAAGTTTCTTAACTCTCCTTCTCCTTTGTCTACTGTTATTTCATTCTTTTTAATTAATTAATAAGGATCAGCTTCGCTTTTTTTCCCTCCCCAAATCTCAGGGAATTCAACTTTTTAAAAGGTTTATAGTATGGATCACTTCTTCTAGGAACTTTTTCTCCTTTAATCTGGGCTTTTTCAAACGGTATCTTTTAAGCACACAGATATTTCCCAACATGATTTCAGATGCGATATCTCAAAGAAGAAAATAGTTAGGTATTTTTAAATTGCTTCGGTATTCTTTAGCGGATAATGGGACTCTCAGGAGACTAGAGTTCATCCTCAGCATCAGGCACATCTCTTTAATATCAAAGTGAAGATTTTCAGTGTAAAACAATTTCTGTAGTTACCATGAATGTTTGTTGAGAACATTCCCAGGGGTTCATGTGAATTCTTCGGTGGATATTTAACTAAAGAGGTTTTTGTTTTTGTTTTTGGTTTCCTCCCCACCTTTTTACAATTACAGTGTTTGCTTATTAGCTATGAATTCCTAAAATGTGTGCACTTTTTTTTTTTTTAAACTCACCTACTTTCCATGAGTAAGGGCATACTGTTAACTTTGCTTTAAGCCTTGTGTCCTTTGATGCTGGTAGACGTAATCAAGATGCAGGTCACCACAGGGTCAGAGGCACATTTAATAGGAAAATAATGAATTGAAAGATAATTGTGTTTTTTAAGGATATACTTGTTTTTTCAAAATCAACTTTACTTAATGCTACCTATTGCTGTTTTAATAATCACTTAGGAAATATACCCTGTTGTTACATGAATACACTCTATCTCTCCTCCCTAGTTCTTGATACTGTTTACATTTAATTATCTAGTGTAAGTGGTTATCTTTTCTTAAACTCTTTTTTATCCTTTGCCTTGATTGGGCATCTAATGGTTTACTTGAAGAATTTCATGTGTCTTCAATCTGCTAGGGCACATAAATTTAAAAGAATTGCTGTTCAGACTTCAGATTCATGACAGCTGTTTCTAATTGAAAGCTATTTGCAGGTAGCTTGCTTAGTGAAATAACTTGAGAAGTAATAAGGACATTATGTTTCATCATGACATTATCAAAGTTTTACTCAGAACTCACAATTGTGAAATAGTGTTGCCCTTTTCTATTCTAGGGTAGAATAGAAACCCAACAGATGAGGAAGTATCACAGGTAATATATAAAGTTATGCTTTCAGAGAATGCTTGGGAAGGAGGCGGCCTTCAAGGGGCAGTTTGCACCATCAGTCTTCACTCAGCACTGATTTTAAACCATCGCAAGGAGATCAGATAGACTCTATTTATCCTTGTTTGAAAAACTTCCAAAGGAGTAGACTCTTGATCCCCTTTCAGCAATCCATTCTAATATTTAGCAATTCTTGTGGTATAGAAATGTTTCCAGATATCTAGCCAAAAGCCTTCACAATGTGCTTGCTTATTTTTTCTTGTTCTATCTTCTGGGAAGATATTGAGCAGTGAATCATCAGGTTCTTTGTTAGGACAGTTATTCTGATCAAAGGTCAGTGTGAAACATTCTAGTCTTTCCTCATTCATCAGAATTATGACCTAAGTTTCCAATCCTCCTCGTGTTGGTGGTTCTAAACTTCTAAAGGAACTCTACCACTGAAAATAGCACGTGCTTAAAACTCTGGGAAATTCAGAGAATGTTGTTTCAGGCTTACTCTGCCACTGTTTTATGCCTTGAGTCTTGCTAGGATCATTAATTATAACACTTCGTAGTTAACAGTGACTTATTGGCCTACATGGTCATGTTTTCATTACTTATGTAATGTGACATTATTTAACAATCCCTTATATAGAATTTATTATGTGGCCATCACCTACTTAAAAATTATTACCTTTATAATATCACCTTACTGAATTCTTCCAATAACTTAGTAGATACTACACATTAACCCCATTTTATAGATAAAAAGGCTGTGTGACAGGAACTTTAATTAACTTACCTAAGGGTGACTCAACTAGTAAGTAATGAGGCTGCAGTTCAAACCCAGGCACTCTGACTCCAGGGTCTATACACCTAACTTGGCTCACTGCCTTACAGTATTAAACATTCACCATTTATTTTGAATGAATGCATGCAAAATCTATTATTTCCTCATTTCATATATATATATATATATATATATATATATATAGTCTGGTATTATTAATCACTATATGCGTATATGTATCCCTTCCAGTTGTGCATGCTAAATACGTTTCTATTTTGTTCCAACGTCTCTAATTCTCAATATCACTTTGACTTTGGATTTTGTATTCTCAGGAATTGGCCATGCTACCAACATTAAATAGTTCATGCATTTATGCATTTTTCTGAACATTTTCTGTTAAGATATAGTTACATAAAACACAGAAACTAAAGTACATGTCTTGGTTTCTTTCAGTATACTAGGCCTATTGAGATATTGGGTTAGTCCAACAAAGCTCATGATGGAAAGTTATTCATGGTGCTAGAGGGAGTAAGAACATTTATCTCCACAGATTAGAAAAAAAAATGTAACTAGCTCTGTTTTCAATATTTATTTTGCAACTTTTTCTGTCCCAGGTATTTTGAGAGTTGGGTTACAGCTGGATATTAAAAAAGCACTAAACTCTTCATCTATTTGATATTAATTTATCAAGTATTTATCTAAAAATATATAGTTTAAAAAGATTATTTGCTTGCTTCAAAATACATAATGTTTCCTTTTCACTGACCTTTGCCCAGTGGGCGTTTCCTTTCTCTGGAAACCTTTCTGTCTGCTCCCCCAGCAAACCAACTAATTTAATACATTTACAATTTACACAACTTTTTTTTTTTTCCAGTTTCCATGGAGATATCACATTAACTTAAATGGAAAACAGTGTTTGGTAACTCTTACTCTTTAAAGCCACAGTAAATATCGCAGTTTGAGATAAATTGTTTAATTTCTGTTTATCTGCCTGGTTCAAATATTTCTTATTTCTTTGCCCCCTATTTAGTTAGCTGATTTCTTTAAAAGTTTTTGGAAGGACAGTGTAAGTCACAAATGAGTGAGGTGAACTTCATTTTTTTTTTTTTTTTTTTAATGATTCTACAAGTCACTAGATTTCTAAAAGAATCACATTAATTCCAGGTGTCAAAGCAATCTAAAGGTTGGGCTATTAGAAGTGCCACTTGTTAAATTCTTGATTTGGGAATTAATTTTAGAGTGATTGTGAGTTATCTTAGCTGATTTAATTAGAGGATAATATGTCATCATTGGGAACAAGAGTTCATTTGAGTTGACTGATATACTTTTTTACATAAAATATCTTTCAACTGCATTGTATCTTAATAATAGCTTGTGACTAGAAATATAGGCCACTGTCAAAATTGATTTAAAATGTACAGCATTATGTTCTTTAAGTATTATGGCATAAAGATTGTGCCATAAATTATGTAAGAAAGTGACTAGTGTTCTTTTAAAATTATGGATGAAATTTATGAACACTTATAAAACACAAAATTATTGAGTAGTTTTAACCTAAAATGACCTAACTTCAATCACTAGTTTTGTATAGAAATATGAGTTTAGGGTAAACATTATAATAAAATAATTGCTTTAAAAATGATTTTAATCTTTTGATCTTATATTGAAACCCACAAAAATAACAGTATAAGAACAACCTTTACCCCCACTTAATTCACGTCTTTCAAATTACTTCTAGAAAGGCCAGTAAGGTGATTTAGATTTATCTTGCCAGTATAAACAGCGATTTAATATTCTTTTAAACTTGGTGCTTATATTTCTTTACAGACTAAATTCTGCTATGTTAAATTCTTGAGCTGGTACATAATTTAACTTTAAATATTTTCATAGATCTCTCCAGTATTATTCAGTTTTCAATGATATATATAGTACAGTTTGAAAGTACTATTGACTCCCTGGGATCATATATTTGTAATAAAGGGTTTCATAGTGGTGAGACTTGGGTAAATATTTTAAAATTCTAATAATCCTGGATGAAAATATCTAAGAATTTTTAATAACCTTGGATGAAAATTATGTTTTAAATGAATATGCCAGTTAGTAACCAAAAAAAAAAAAGCAAAATTTGGTTTCACATTTTCACATTATTCAGGTTATTGGGTATTTTAATAACCCATTCTCTCTTTCTTCTAGGCATTTTTTCTTCATGCAATGAGTATTTATTATGGGTAAGTCATTGTACCAGGTTCTGGGGGCAGAGCCCCAGGGAATTTGAATCCCAGCAGGGAAGCAGAAATTAAGGACACCATTCACAATTAATTAATTGCGACTGAGATAAATGCATAGCACTAAGGATACGTGGTACTGTGAAAGCATTTTATAGGAGCATTTGATCAAATCAGAGTCAGAATAATGGGATCTGAAGCATGGGTGCCCTTCAGTAAGGAAGCAGGAGTATGGAACGGGCACAAATTTCCTGTGTGATGAGAATACCCTGCAAACGTGAGGAGGGTTCCAGTCCCTGGGGAGAGTGGTCGGTGAGTGGGGAGAGGGGTGTGGGAGAGACTGGAGAAGAGGGCCCAAAGGTCAGGTTAATGACTTACATAGATAGAAAGTATCCAAAGGTAACCCCTGCATCTTGGCCCTAAGTTGTTCCCTTTTTCACAGCAGACCTGAACCTTTAGCTAAAAAGCTCAGTAGTGCTAAAGTCAAGTTTTTACACATCCAGTCGTTTCAAATATAGCACAAAGAAGCAGGTTTTTAACCATTTAGAGCATGTTTGCCTTGTGCATTCTGTAAAACTGTACCTGTCTGCTAGCCATATATAAGACAACCCTGGGGTGATCAAAGACTCCTAGCTGCTGCAGACCTTAGGAGCTCTCTGGCCCTGAGGCTGTCTACCCTGTTGCTGATGACATTGCCTGGGTCATAATGCCCTTCTCCCCTGGGAGTTCCTTGACCTTCTGCCCTTTTGGGTGGTGGCCCGTTTGTTAGCCCTGCAAGGTCTCATGCTGTGAGGGACTTTCCTTCACATGCAACCTAAGTGTCTTCCAAATTAAGCTCACTGTGTGCTACTGCCACCTGGGGGTCATGTCATCCTCCCCCACCCCCATCAGCCCTGACATCCCTCAAACCCACTACAGTGACTTTGATCTTTAGCCTGAGTCCCTTAAGAAGCTGTTGAATAAGTGTTTTAATCAGGATTGGATATAGTTTTGAAGTATTACATTGGTTGCTCTATAGAGAAAGGATTGAGGGGAAAAAAACAGATACAGGAAAAGGAGGAGAGGCTAGCTAGGACTAGAGTGGTGACCATGGAAATAGAAAGGATTCAAGAAATACTTAGTAGGTGAAATGGATCAAAGTTACTTATTTAGCATCTACTATGTGACTGACAATGAATAAGGACTGGGTTGTGTGTTTGTGTATGTGTGTGTGTGGGAGAGAGAGAGAGAGAGTGAGAGAGAGAGAGAAAGGGAAGGAAGAGAGAGAGAGAATTAAGAGAGAAGTAAGTGTCCCAGAAATGTTAATTGAATTACCATGGTAATAAAAATACTTTAGCATAGTTCTCGTGTGCTTCATAATGGAGACAAAACTCAATATCATTAAACCAGCAGAAGCCTATTAACAGTATCAGTGTCACTGAGAGAAAGAGATTTCTCAAATAGGATCAGATGAATTGCTAACTCTCAAAAGTGTAGAAATATCAAAATACATGTAATCAGCTACATTCACGATGAAATTTAAGTCACAGTACTTTCTGTTCTGTCAGTGAAAAAAAAAAAACTTCAAATTTTTTACCCTAATGGAGAATTAATCAAATTGTACCATCATTTCCATCAGTAATGATATTTGGTACTTAAACTACTGACACAGCATTGTTTTAATCTAAGTACCAAATATCATTACTGATTATAATAACAACAATGAGAGGTTGAAGCAGAAAGGAGGAGGCAAAATTTAATTGGAGCCTTGAAGGACAAGTAGCATTTGACAAAGGGCCGTGAAAGAAGGAGGCAGTTACGGAGTAATTAAATATGTGAGCAAAGTAGGGTGTGCGGAGGAGAGCACAGAAATGAATCTGATATTGAATAGATAGGGTGGGATTGGATTTTTGGAGGGCCTTGAAAATTCTAGGCTTTATATGACAGAAAGTAGGTCATCATCTCAGGTTCTTGGCAGAGAGGTGACATGACGAAAGTATTGTTTTGGATTAGGCAAGCAGTATCACAGGATGGATTAGAGAAGAGATCATTAAAGGCCCCGGGTGAGGGAAGAAGGACAGCCAGGAGACACTTAAATTTTAGAGGCTTAGGCAGGAGATTGCCAAGGTCTCAGAGGAGGATGAGAGGAGTGAAGAAGGGGTGAATAAGGCCATGAGAGAAGGAAGAAACAAGATTAAAAGGGAAAATTTTTAAAAATTAAAAACTTCACTCTGCTACTTAGAAATTCCAATAAAAGAGTTTAGAGGATGAGCTGTTGAAACTCTCAACTCAAGTACTCTGTGTCAGTTAAGATACTTTTGGCAGCAGGTCACAGAAATTCCTGACTCAACTGGCTTACACAGTCAGGGAAAGCCGTTATTTTACATAACAAGAAGTCCCAGTGCAGAGCTCTTGCAGGAGTGAGAAAGCTGTAAGCTTGCAGTATCAACAGGGTGCCAGGTTCTCTGTCTTTTGGCTCTCAGATCCTTATTCCACCAGATCACCTCCAAATAAACACAAGATGATGGCTAGAGTTCCAGGAGCTAAGGCCTCATGACAATGCCTAGAGGCACAGAAAGGAATGATTTCTTCCCACATGTCTCTTCCTTGACGAGGCAGACAACTCTCAACAGTCCCCCAGCAGAGATGCCCACCCTTCTCATTTCAGAATTGCCTCCTATGCCTATACCTAGAAGGGAAGGCAAAAGGATATGGTCTTTCAGCTGGACCCTCAGATGGGAGCTGATGATCATAGCATGGCTTAGCTAATCTTCATTATCTTTTTTTGGTTATTCTTTCAAATTTCAATAGCTTTAGGAGTACAAGTGGTTGTTGGTTACATGGATGAATTATATAGTAGTGAATTCTGAGCTTTTAGTGTACCTGTCACCCAAATAGTGTTCATTATACCCAAGAGCAAATTTTTCATCCCTCACCCTCTTCCCACCCTCCCTACTTCTTAGTCTCCAGTGTCTATTATAACAGGGATCCCCAACCCCCAGGCCATGGACTGGTAATGGTGTGTGGCCTGTTAGTGACTGGGCCATACAGCAGGAGGTAACAGTAGGCAAGTGAACATCACTGCCTGCCCTCTGCCTCCTGTCGAATCAGCAGTGGCATTAGCTTTTCTTAGGAGCATGAACTCTGTCGTGAACTGCTCATGCGAGGGATGTAGGTTGCGTGCTCATTATGAGAATCTAATGCCTGATGGTCTGAGGTGAAACAGTTTCATATCCAAACCATCCCCACCAATCCATGGAAAAACTGTCTTTTATGAAACCAGTCCCTGGTGCCAAAAAGGTTGGGGACTGCTGCATTATACCACTCTGTGTGCCCCTGTGTATGCATACTTATCTCTCACTTATTAGTGAAAACATGGTATTTGGTTTTCTGTTCCTGGGTCACTTCATTTAGGATAATGGCCTCCAATTCCATCCAAGTTACTGCAAAAGACATGATTTCGTTTTTTTTCGGGCTGAGTAGTATTCCATAGTCTATATATTCCAAATTCTTTTTATCCGCTTACTGTTTCATGGGTACTTAGGTAGAATTCCCTGTTTGCAATTGTGAGTTGTGTTGTGATAAATATATGAGTGCAGTTGTCTTTTTGATAAAATGACTTCTCTTCCTTTGACTAGATAAACCCAATAGTGGGATTGCTGGATTGAATGGTAGATCTACTTTTAGTCCTTTGAGAAATTTCCATGCTGTTTTCTGTAGAAGTTGGACTAATTTACATTCCCACCAACAGTATATAAGCATTCCCTCTTCACCACATCTACATCAACATCTATTGTTTTTTGATTTTTTAAATAATGGCCATTCTGACTAGGATAAGGTGGTATCTCATAGTAGTTTTAATTTTCACTTGCATGATAATTAGTAATGTTAAGCATTTTTTTCACGTTTTTGCCCATTCGCGTGTCTTCTTTTGAAAAATATCTCTTCATGTCATTTACACACTTTTTAATGTGATTATTCATTTTATTCTTGCTGATTTGAGATCCTTGTAGATTATAGATATTAGTCCTTTGTCAGATGCATAGTTTGCAAATCTTTCCTTTCATTCTGTAGTTTGTTTACTCTTTTGATTATTTCCTTTGCTATGCAGAAGCTTGCTAGATTAATTAAGTCCAACTTATATATTTTTGTTTTTATTTCATTTGCTTTTGGAGTCTTAGTCATAAATTATTTGCCTAGGCCAGTGTCCAGAAGAGTTTTTCTTAGGTTTCATTCTAGAATTTTAATGGTTTCAGGTCTTACAATTAAGTCTTTAATTTATCTTAAGTTATTTTTTCATATGGTGAGAGATAGGGATCCAGTTTTATTCTTGTGCATGTGACTAGACAGTTTTCTCAGGACCATTTATTGAATAGGGTGTACTTACCCCAGTGTATGTTTTTGTCTGCTTTGTCAAAGATTCATTGGTTGTAGGGATTAGGCTTTATTTCTGGGTTCTCTATTCTGTTCTATTTGTCTATGTGTCTATTTTTACACTATTACCATGCTATTTGGGCTTCTATAGCATTGTAGTATAATTTGAAGTTGGGTGATGTGATGCCTTCAGCTTTGTTCTTTTTGCTTAGGATTGCTTTGGCTACTCGGGCTCCTTGTGGTTCCATATGAATTTTGGGATTGCTTTTTCTAACTCTGTGAAAAATTATATTGGTAAATTGATAGAAATTGCATTGAGTCTGTAGAATACTTTTGGCAATATGGTCATTTTCACAATATTGATTCTTCCAATCCATAAGCATGGGGTGTTTTTCCATTTGTTTGTGTGATCTACAGTTTTTCCTCAGTGTTTTGTAGTTCTCCTTGTAGAGATCTCTCACATCCTTGGTTAAATATATTCCTTATACTTTAAAATAAAAATTTTATTGTTTTGCAGCTATTGTAAATGGGATGGAATTCTTGATTTGATTCTAAGCTTGGTCATTATTGGTATTTAGCAGTGCTACTGATTTGCATGGGTTGGCCTTGTAACCTGAGATATTACTGAGTTCATTTACCAAATCCAGTAGTCTTTTGGAGGAGTCTTTAGGGTTTTTTTAGGTACAGGAACATATCATTGGCAAACAGACATAGTTTGACTTCCTCTTTTCTAATTGGAATGCCTTTTATTTCTTTCTTTTGCATAATTGCTCTGGCTAGGACTTCCAGTATATGTTCAATAGAAGTAGTGAAAGTGGGCATCCTTGTCTTGTTCCACTTCTTAAGGGAAATGTTCTTATGAGGGGATGCTTTCAACTTTTCTCCCTTCAGTATGATGTTCACTGTGGGTGCGTCATATATGGCTTTTATTATTTTGAAGTATGCTCCTTCTATGCCTTGTTTCTTGAGGGTTTTTATCATGAAGTGATGCTGAATTTTATTAAGTGCTTTTTCTTCATATACTGAAATGACCATACAGCTTTTGTTATTAATTCTGTTTATGTGGTGAATTACATTTGTTGACTTGCATATGTTGAACCATCCTTGCATTCCTGAAATGAAGCTTAGTTGATCCTGGCAAATTATCTTTTTGTTGTGCTATAGTATTTGGTTTACTATGTTTCGTTGAGGATTTTTGCATCTGTGTTCATCAGAGATCTCAGTCCACAGTTTTATTTTTTTGTTGTGTCTTTCCTGACTTGGGTATCAGGGTGATACTGGCTTCATAGGATGAGTTAGGGAGGATTCCTCCTTCTCAATCTTTTGAAATAGTTTTAATAGGATTGGTATCACTTCTTTTAATGTCTGGTCACATTCAGCATGAATCTAGCTGGTCCTGGGCTTCATTTTGTTGGAAAATTTTTTTAATTACTGATTTGATTTCACTACTTGTTATTTGTCTCTTCAGGATTTCTGTTTCTTCCTGATTCAAGCTTGGGGGTTTTATGTTTCCAGAAATTTATTCATTTCCTCTAGATTTTCCATTTTGTATGCTTAGAGATGTTCATAGAACATCAGATCTATGAAAATGGAGACATTACAACTGATACCACAGAAATACAAAAGATCATCTCAGATCATTTTTTGTATTTCTGTGGTATCAGTTGTAATGTCTCCATTTTTATTTCTGATTGAGCTTATTTGAATCTTCTCTATTGTTTTCCTGGTTAACCTAGCTAGTGATTTATCAATTTTATCTTTTCAAAGAACCAACTTTTCATTTCATTGATCTTTGTATTGTTTTTTTCAGTTTCAGTTTTGCTTAGTTCTGCTCTGATCTTTGTTATTTCTTTTCTGCTACCTTTGGGTTTGGTTTTTCTTGTTTTTCTAGCTCCTTGAGGTGTGACATTGGTTGTCAATTTGTGATCTTTTTGTCTTTTTTGATGTAGGCATTTAGTGCTATAAGCTTTCCTCTTAGTACTGCTTTTACAGTATCCCAGAGATTTTGATAACTTGTGTCACTGTCATCATTCATTTTGAAAAAATTCTTAATTTTAATATTGATTTTGTCATTGACCTAAAAATCATTCAGGAGCAGATAATTTAATTTCCATATATTTGTGTAGTTTTGGGAGTCCCTCTTGGAATTGATTTTTAGGTTTATTCTGCTGTAGTCTGAGAAGATGCCTGATATGATTTTGATTTTTAAAAATTTATTGGAACTTGTTTTGTGGCCTATTGTATGATCTGTCTTGGAAACTATTCCATGTGCTTATGACAAGAATGTATATTCTCTAGTTTGGTGTAGAATGTTCTGTAAGCCTCTGTTAGGTCCATTTGTCCTAGAATCCAGTTTATGGCAAATGTTTCTTTGTTGACTTTCTGCCTCAATGATCTAGCTAGTGTTGTGTTGAAGTCCCCCACTATGATTGTATTGCTGTATTTCTCTTTTATTAAATCTAGTAGTATTTGTTTTACAAATCTGGAAGCTCTGGTGTTAGGTGTATGTTTATTTAAGGTTGTTATCTCTTCTTGTTGAGTTGACCAACTATCATTATATAATGACCGTCTATGTCTTTTTATTATTTATTTATTTATTTACTTCTGTTGATTTAATGTCTGATTTATCTGATATAAGAATGACCAGTGCTGCTCATTTTTGGATGCCATTTGTGTGGAATATTTTGTTCCACCCCTTTACCTTGAGTCTGTAAGAATCTTCACAAGTTAAGTGGGTCTCCTGAAGGCAACACATACTTAGGTTGTGCTTTTTAAATTAAATCCACTAATCTATCTTTTAAGTGGGGCATTTAGATAATTTATATTCCAAGTTAATAGTAATATGTTAAATACTCTTCCAGTCATCATGTTGATTGCTACCTAGTTGTTTTGTATTCTCCATCATGTTACTATTTTATAAGCAGTGAGTTTTATATTTTGAATGTTTTTTATACTGGTGCATATAGAACTTTCATTCTGATGTTTTGAATTCCTTTGAGCATTTCTTATAGGTCCAGTCTAGTGGTGACAGATTCTCTCCGAGTTTGCTTTACTGGGAGAGACCTTATTTCTCCCTCATTTATGAAACTAAGTTTTGCACCATACGAAATTCTTGGTGACCGTTACTCTGTTTAAGAAGACTAAATATAGAATTCCAATCCCCTCTGGCTTGTGAGTTTTTTGCTGAGAAGTCTGCCATTAGTCTGACAGATTTTCCTTTAAAAGTTTTGATGCCTTTGTCTCACTATTGTTAGAATTATTTCTTTCATGTTGACTTTAGATAACCTGATGATTACATAGCTTACTGATATTCTTTTTGCAATGAATCTCCCAGGAGTTCTTTGAGCCTCTTGTGTCTGGATGTTTAAATCTCTATCAAGCAGAGAAGTTCGCCTCAAATATTCCCTCAAATAGGTTTTCCAAACTTTTTACTTTTTCTTCTTCTCCTTCAGGAATACCTATGATTGTAGGGTTTGGATGTTGTAGAGAATCCCATATTTGTTGGAGACTGTATTCATTTCTTTTGATTCTTTTTTCTTTTTTTTTTTTTGTTTGATTGGGTAAACCCAAAAGCCTTATATCCAAGCTCTGAAATTATTTCTTTTGCTTGGTCTAGTCTCTTGGTAAAACTTTTCATTGCATTTTGTAACTCCCTAAATGAGTCTTTCATTTCCAGAAGTTCTGTTTTTTGTTTGTTTGTTTGTTTGGTTTGGTTTTGATTTTTTGATTTTTTAAAATCTATCTCCTTGGAAAATTTTCATTTATATCTTGAGTTGTTTTCTTGATTTCTTTATGTTGGTTTCGACTTCCTCTTGGATCTCATTCAGACACTTTATGATAAGTATTTTGAATTCTTTATCTGGTATTTCCAAGATTTCATTTTGGTTTAGATTTATTGCTAAAGAGTTAATGAGATCTTTTGGGGGCATTGCAAAACTCTGCTTTTCATATTGCCAGAATTATTTTTCTGCTTCCTTCTCATCTGGATAGAATGTTTCTTCTTCTTATTTTTGAATTGAGTTTTGACTGCACTGGTTTTTTTTTTTTTTTTTTTCTCTCTTTGAGGGTGTAACTATAATGTGTATAGTTTATGATTCCCTAGCTTTGGCTCTGGGTAATTTCAGTTGCAAAGACCCTGTGTGAGTTCCTTGGTTATAGAGAATTTTGTCTGATGGCTTTCTTAGGTCCTGCTTATAGTAACAATGTAGCGGGTATGTGAATAGGGTCACTGTCTCCTGTGGTGCTGGAATGGCAGAGGTCTCATGAAGCTTATTTTATTCCTCTTGATGTGTACTTTTTTCCCCAGTATTTTTTTCACTGGGTTGAACAATTTAGGCTTCAGTTTAATTAGAGGTGTCCATGGGTAAGAATTGGCTATGGCTGAGGTAGGTGGGTATATGCAATACCACAATGGTGGGCACACATCCCAGCCCTGATGGATGTAGCCTGGGGAGTTCCCATGAAATGCACTGAGGTCTTCATAGGTGAAAGGGAGGGTGCTACCTCAGCTCTACTACAAGCCTGGCAAAAAACAACCCAACTCCCTATCATGCTTCTGTCCCAGTGTTCTGGATATTCAGATTAGACGAGCATCTTTCCATCTTCAGGAATGCTGACATTTTGTGTAGAGAGGGAGCAGGGCTCTACTCCTCTTGCAAGCCTGACCCCAGAGGACACACATCCTGTGGAGACACAGTCACCCCAAAATGCTCTAGAAAGACCATCTACAGATGCTCCCAAGCCAAGCTCCTACAGGAGACATCCTGGCTGTGTCTGCAGCAGTGGGTGAGGGGGAGAAGTCCCCTCTATGTCCCTTCATGAGTACTGGGGCTGCTCGACCGCTGGGGAAGAATTGCAGTCTTCCCACTGAGCTGAGCACTGTGCCTATCCCTCTGCTGAAAGAGTTGCAGCTGCTCCTAGCCTACAAGCAGCAAGTTCACGGACACAGAAAAGCCTGCACTCTGTTTCTTTTGTCCCACAAGGTGCTCCCTTGGTATGGTGCACTCCCCCTTCCCCTAGGTATGACAATCCCTGGGGGCCAGACCACTGTGAATCCTGCTGTTCCTCTGGGTCTAGCCACCATGTGGGGTTGCCACAATCCAGGTTGGTACTGAGGCATGTCTGCAAGGGATCCTGTGATATGAAGACAAAAGGGTTGAAAGTCCCTGAGCAGAACAGAGTCTCGCAATGGATGCACACTCAGTATGCACACTCAGTATGGCACCTGCTACTACAGGTTGGGACCAGGGGGAACAGGAAGGGACCCTGTTTGAGATGGTAGCCCAATGTAATGCCCTCGAGAAGTCCCCAGATCGCAGCCCGCTCCAGTACTTGGGCTCATGGTGGCAAAAAAGCTCTCCTTGAGTTTGGGTACCAGCAGTCTGCTGCAAGGGCTAGAGAGGCCAAGAGCATTCCCACCTACCCTTTCCACAGAATACTAAGTCTCTCTTGATTTGATCTCTGCAAGCTTCTTGGTTCCTTAATTTTTGTGTATGCTGTAGATTCTTCCAATGAACTTTCCAATGGGCTCCAACAATCTCCCCTTAACACTCCATTTAGGCTATGGTTATTCACATTCACCTGTAATTCGTTTTTTTTGTTGTTGTTTTGTTCTGAAGGGAATTGTTCACCCATGTCTCTAGTCAGCCACCTAGAAAAGCCCTCTGATCCCTCAGGCCATGGACTGGTCTACAGGACTTGCAGTAGCTTGGGCTTTGCTCTTAGCTTCAGAGGCAAGTGATATGGTTGGAGCTGGACCAGGCTGACCTGTCCTCTCCAGTCTCCCAGTGGCAGGTGCGAGCACCAGCTCTGATGGGGGTGGCAGGGGAGTGGTGTGGGCTCTGTAGGTCTGTCTTGGTCTGTTCAGGATTTCTAAATAAGGCTATTTGATGTGGTTTGGTGGCTTTCTCACTTGCCAGCTGTAGCATCAGTGTACCGGGCATGTGAACGGGCTCAAGGCCTCCTGGGTAGCTGGGGTGGTGTGGACAATGGTGTTAGCTGAGGTCAAAGAAGAGTTTTCTCCTTCACAAGCACTGTGTTATTGTGTCAGAAGATGTTGTAATGGGCTGTGCTGGGTGAAGTCGGGCCAGGAGGTAGCGCTTGTAGGACAGAACCAGCTGCTGGGGTGGCCATGGGATGCTTGGCCTGTGTTATTCAGGGGAAGCACTCAGATGTCGCTAGTGATGGGCAGGGCCGTGGAACTCCTAAAAGGCCCTGTCTGTGTTCTGCTGCCAAGGTGGGTGGAGGGGAAAAGCTGGGTGGGGGCTGGGTCAGGCAGTCCTGTGCTTTGGCTCCCTAAGTGTGAGTGCAAGCAGGGACCCTGATGGGAGTCAGTGGGAAATTCCCTGGCCACTGGGGTAATGTTTCAGAAAGGAATGGAACCACTTTCACTGCATAAAAGAGTCCACGCTGGGAGCCGGGCAGCAGGTGGCAGTGAGACCCACCCAGCTCCCATGCCTTTGACAGGGCAGATCTCACACCCACAGACTTCTGCTGGCAGAAAGCTGCAAGGGCTGGCTGGGTCCCACAGTGCAAGACTGCCACACACTGCAAGACTTCCCACCCAAGACAGAAACCGCAGCTCTTAGGCCACACACCCCTTCTAGTTCAGCCCACGAAGCAGGGGCACCTGGCTCCTGTGCCCATGCCAGAAGCATGCTTTATGCTTAAGATTAGGTTGCAAATCTCGCTTGGGAGCTTCTTTCAGCCTGTGGCCATCTCCTGAGTTAGCTAGCAGATTTCCACGTGGGCGTCTGTGAGTTGGATTAGGAGTGTCTTCCTTCTGCCCCTCCTGGCGCCTGGGAGGGCATGCAAAGCACTTCTCCATGCTGCTCCTTCTCCCCACTACTCCCCAAATCAGCTCTAGCACCCGGTAGGGTTAAGGAGCTCCCCCATGGCCTGGATTAAGCGGCTCCCCAATGGGAATGTGCATGAAGGAGACAGTCTCTCCCCCTTTCACACTCCGAAGACTGCAGTTTTCTGCCTGACTCACAGTGCAGGCTGCTGCCTACTGCTCCTTTCACAGTATCCAAAGTTTCTTTCACTTTTTCTCTTGAGTTCCTCTGTTCCTTCTTAGATAAAAGTGCACAGCGTGAATCTCTACATACTATTTTGCTCTTTTCAAAAGGGTGAGGCACACTAACAAAGCCTCTAATCTGCCATCTTCAAAAAAAATCCTCGTAATCTTAATAAGAATCCCAAGAAATTGAGTAGTAATTGAGAAATTGAGAGAAACTGCCGAGGCTGTCTGAATTAATGAGGTATTTGGCATTGTCACTTTAGTCCAGTATTTCTCAACCCTGGCCAGTGATGAACTGATTAGGTATTAACAACTGCCTGGGTGTGGAGGGGACACTGATTCATAGCATTTGGTAAGTTTTGTGGTATAAATATTCTCACCATGAACAATTTCAAGCTACCAACAGTTTAACAGCCAGTTCGCAAAATTCCTTAAAATGAAACAGTTTTCTAGGCTGTAATGTGGGTCACTGAAAATTATCTGTACTTGAGCACCATTATTCAATTTTGGATACTCTGATTTAATTGATTTGGGAAAGGGCACAGTCATTCCTTCTTCTTTCCTTCCTTCCTTCATTCTTTCTCTCCCTTCATAGTTTCCTAATTTCGACGCGCTCCCAGGATTGAGAATGAGTGATGTAGAGCAGTGAGCTTCCTAAACTTTACTATGCGCCAGAATCACTGAAAGGCTTGCAAAACACGAATGACTGGGCTCCACTTCCCAGAGTTTCTGATTCAGTAGTAGTTCTGGCCTGGAGTCTGTAATTTGCATTTCTAACAAGTTCTCAGGTGATGCTGATGTTGTTGGGTCAGGTATCATACTTTGAGTCTCTGGGGCTCATACTCTGGTTGCCGTTCATTGTGGTTATAAATACAGATTTCTTTCAGAGTGGACAGTCACCTTTTGGATAATGGTTTTTGTATTGTTTTTTACATTGGTTGTGGGTGAGCATCTCCACCCACAAAGTGTGTTACTGCTACAAGTTGTACTACTGATCTCCCTGCGTACTTTAAAAAGTTTACATGAAGTTCCCTTAGGAGATCCCTAATTCTTTAAAGAGATGTTTATATCAGTGAACTGATTTTAGAAGACAGAATTTTTGAGATTGCTTTTAGATAATCCTACAAGCTATATTAAAAATCACCAAAAACAAATTAAGATTTATCTTTGACCTCTGTTTTCTGTTTGCCTAACAAATGTTTTTGAAGAGTTTAGGATTGCTATTTTGAAAATGGGAACTTGTAATTCTAAAGTACTAACAATCTGAAAATGCAGGATTGCTGGACACTCCTATGAGGTGATCCATTATTAGCTTCTCCTTCAGCTATATTTGCCTTGAACTTGGGAATCTTAGTTTACTGTTACTTTTACATTATCAAGTGCTAATGTGTGAAAGGATTTTATTATGCTTTTACTACTCATTTCAGGATATGGTATCTTATTCAATATTCTTTCACAGACTTGGGGATATTAGATACCAGGTCAAGCATTATGTTAAAAGCTTAGGCCAATCTTTTTATATGACCGCAATAAAGAATATATTCATTTCACTTATATTACCACATGGCCCTCATAAAAGGTCAGTTTCAATTGAATATAAAATACTTCACAAATGGCAAATCATATGTCATCAACAACACACCTATTATGAATAATCTATTTTCAATGACCACCTTCCCCTCTTTAAAATATCACTTGGAAATGTCTTGGAATCACTAAGAGGTCTTCATTATGTATTTTGTGCAAAAGACATAAAAATTATATATTTTTCTGTTTTAGTCAACAAAATATGTATGGAGTAATCACACTTAAATTTCAGTTAAAACAAGTTAGTTACATCAGATATTCAGAGCAAAAAACATGAAATTATATTTTTTCCATTTTGTTGTTAACACAAAATTTAACTAATTAACTGAATCAGTTACTCAGCCTGGGCTATTGATGATGAGATAATATTATAAGAAGTTATATGTATGCACATAAGCTGGTTGCTATGATTTAGGAGTGGCTATTCTTACTCAGAACAAGCTTAGCAGTGTATACAAAGGTTTTCAGTATAACAAAGGGTTGACTATATATAGAAATATAGGTTAGAATGAGCTTAATTCTATGTGATAACCAAGGTTGATTTTTACAACTGGAATAACAATTTCCTAGAACAGAAGAACCTATAACATATTTTAAAATGAATTTCAACCTTTCTAACCATGATTTTAAAAAGTACAATCTTGACAAAACTGCTTAGTCCCCTAAAGGACGTATTTTCAAAAGTATTATCTTATCTTTGAAAAAAAAAAAGTCTAAAAATGTTCTGTACTTTAAAAGGCCCAGAAACAGTGTTTTTTTTTTTTTTTTTTTTTTTAAATGAGCCTCTGTCACAATTACTATAATCAGGAAAAATGGAATACAAATAAGCAAGAGCAGGCTTTTTCCCAGTACGACACTTCCTACAGCTATCTTCATTCAGGGTGACAATTTCTATTTTAACCTATTTAAGTATAAGAGAGGACCAGTGTCCTAAGCCATAAGCCTGAAGGTTCCTGGAAGTACTGAGCTGCTCATTACCTCCCAGGCACTGCTGGGAGCCGCTGCCTAAAACTTCTGGAAGGTGCCACGGATGCCCAGAAGGAGGCTCTGCTGCACAGCGCCAGCCTGTAGGTGCACCACCTTCAACCGCATTTCAGCCTGGTTACTGTGGAATTGATTTTCACGGCTCATGACAGAAGCTGTTTTCAGCCCATGAAAAGGAGGTGGCTGGAGCTGATACTCCTAACACAAACAGCCAATTGCTCTATGGCTTTCATAGCATTCGAGGTCTGTTACCTTAAGGTTCTAATGGCCTTTTAACAGTGTTTCCAGCTGAGCAGCAGATGTAAAGGATACTGAACATTGAAAGCACTGTTCTTTTTTTCCCCTCCCTGAAAGAATCATTGTTTACAGACATTGTACCAACACCATATCCTAGGACCTATTCACTGGCATGTTAGATTTGAAAAACTGAAACAAATTTCAGATAAATAGAAAGTATTATCAGTGCCATAAACCTACCACCTTACTGAGCTGTCTGTCCTATATTACCACCCATCAGGAACTGAGATCACTGAGGACGTATTTTCACCATTAATAGGGGCCTCCATTTGGTAATATCACATCAGGGAAAATAATTAATGGAACCTGTGAAACCTCTAAAACTTCTTATACTTTAAATTGATTGATTTTAATCCTAAAAATTGCTGTGTATTTCTGAAAACAACATATTTAACATTTAGAATTGTATTCTTTCTGCCTTTGGCTTCCCTTTCTGTTGTTCTGAGTGTTAGTTTTGTCCTCTGTTGGTAAGGGTTGTGCAATGTTTGCCTTATAGGCAGCTATGGGCTTCCTGCATAGGGAACATGAAGGCCTTTAAAAGGTTTGGTCTGTTGAAAGAGGTTGGCATTTCAGTCTTGTCGACTTTTGGGAAAAAAATGTTAAACATAACTGAAGAGCCCTTGTCAAATTGGAGGTTTTTCCATTTTAAAAACTAGAGAAATAGTATGTCTTTTGATTTCACTTTGGTCCAAGCAGCGCCTCATATTTCCACTTTCCAGTGGTAACTAGCAGAGGTAAGAGAAAAACAGCCATGCGGGTGAGTCATCATTCCTCACTCCAGGAAATGGCTCATTTTACAAGCTTTCGGAAGGACCTTTGGGAAGTTGTGAGCTGCCACCATTTTTGAATTGAAAATATACACATGTTGCAACTCTGATGTAAAAGGCATATAGTTCCCTTTTCCTCCACTTTTTGGTTTCTCCTTCTCCTTCTCTTCTTGCTCATATAACCTGTCTAGTTTTCCTCAGGAGCTCCCACTTGATGGGTAACAGGAAAAAACATTTTAGTCTGATCTAGTTGAAAATGTAGTCTGATCAGTTTTGCCTTTCTAGGTGACAGTCAGTCAAGTGGGATACTTGCTGTGGTGCAGTGGCTTTCACTCCTGGCTCCTCTACTTAGCCTTTTCTGAACCTCTCTGTGCCTTGATTTTTCCATCCGTAAACAGGGGTAATAGCAGTTCCTATCTCTCATCACTGGGATTGTACTAAAGGAATGAACATTTCTAAAGCTCTTAGAATAGTATTTGACAAGTATGAAAGGCTGTACGCAGGATTGTCAATTAACACAGAGTAGAGGAGAAAATAAATCTCTTAGATTGGGGAGTGATAAAGGAGTGACTCTTTCTCATGAAAGAAAACTGAGGGTCCTAGGGCTCTGCCCATTTCCAGGGCCCTGCTGCCTGCATATCTGGAGGTGATATACTTTGTGATCTGCTCTTATTCAAGTTGGGAAGGACCAGGTAACTAGTCCCCTTTCCTTCAATATTCACCCTCACATTGGCCTTTCTGGGCATGAAGGCCTCCTGAGTCACTGGCTTGTCACTTAACTGGCCTCTGGCCCATCTCCAGCCTTGATCACTTGGCGTGGGGGGACCATGACAAGCCTCTGGTTTGCAACTCCGCTGCTTTCTGAGTTCTTCCCAGGAGGGCTCTAGGGATTGCTGAGCCAGACCAGTGCTACCCAGGTGAGGTGTGTAGCTCTCCCTCTGAGTACTCTGTGCCCCAAAGTTGACCCTAAAGTTGGTCCAGGTAGCCCACCAGGCAATCTCTTTACAGAATCCTAAGCAGAATTTGGGCCCCAAATCCTGCTTCCCTTTGGCTTCCCAGCATTGAGGCAAAGCTCAGAGAGAAACTGGGTGTATTCGTTTGTTTTCACACTGCTGATAAAGACATATCCAAGACTGGGCAATTTACAAAAGAAAGAGGTGTAATGGACTCACAGTTCCACATGGCTGGGGAGGCCTCACAATCATGGTGGAGGGTGAAAGACATGTCTCACATGGCAGCAGACAAGAGAAGAGAAGTTTCCTCTTATAAAACCATCAGATCTTGTGAGACTTATTCACTACCACAAAACAGTATGAAGGAAACCACCCCCATGATTCAGTTATCTCCCACTGGGTCCCTCTACAACCTGAGGGAATGATGGGAGCTACAATTCAAGATGAGATTTGGGTGGGGACATAGCCAAGCCATATCACTGGGTGACTTGGCAAACCATTACTGTTCTTCCATCTCTTTCCTTTGCACAGACCCCTTGGGCAGGGATGGGTTTACTATCTCTTTCTCTTTCTGGCTGGAATTCAGGCCCTTCTGCCACATTTAGAGACTTCTGTCTACTAAAGAGATGATGTAACAGACCCTCATGCCCTTAGAGGTGGAAACCTATGAGGAAATAAATGATTTAAGGAGCAAACAGAATGAAATCTGTTTTTAAAGTATTTGTAAAACATTATACCCATTACATAAACAATATGAAAACTTCCAAAGAATCTCTTGAGCATCAAGTAAATTGGAAATAATATGAACTCTTTATTTACATAGGAATCTTTGGGATTCCTTGCAGATACTACTAGATAGAAGAAAAAGGACTTAATTCCTTGTCTCATGCTTGCAAATTGGTTAAAGTTTTCTTACCTTTTTCAACTGTAGTTTCCTATCTATACAGAGAGAAGTCTCAAGATAAATGTTAGTTCTCCTTTTCCCCATTCCTTCATGACACGTGGTGATAAGAAATCTTCCTATTCCTTGTTCAGCAGAGGGGAGAAAATGTAGGCTGTAATCCCCACTCTAGACTTAGTCATTTTAATTTCTTTTTATGATGAGCTCTGAAGAGAGAAGCTCTAATAGAACTTTAAAAGGTGATCTTGAAATGCTGTTAAATGTCAAACAGCAAATCTTTAAAAAACATTTACTTTCTTTTTTTGGTCTTCTAGTTGGAAATGGCACTGAAACATCTCTCTCATCTCATTTTTCACAGGTTTCTGTTTGTTGTTTTTACCATCAGGAGAATGATCTGTTTGATAAGTTGCTTTGATTATTTCGATTTGTTGAAACCAGTGGTTCTCAAACTTGAATGTGCACCAGAATCATCCAGAAGACTTATTCAAACCTAAACAGGTAGGCCCCACCCTGAGAGTTTTTGATTCAGTAGATCTGAGATGGAGCCCAAATTGTGTTTCTAACAAGCTCCCAGGAAATGCAGGTACTGGTGTTCCCTGGACCACACTTTGAGAACCACTGTCTTAAAATTTAAGCCTTCAACTATCAGCAGTTCCCTTTTTTTTTTTTTTTTTTTTTTATGTTTTTTTCCCCAGGGGTTTGAGAATATATTTCAAACATGGGTTGACATTCATAACTCAAACTATTTTTCTAACTTACATCTAGGCATTTGTCTTCTAGAAATTTCCATCTGATAAAAGGTTTTTCCAATACACTTACTTTTCTTCCTGACTAATTTGATTTGTGCACACTCGTGACAATGCTGATATCTTCTCTACTTTTATCCACCAAGTAAAATCCAACCCTGCTGAAAGTTCTCTTCAAACTCCCTTCAAAATCCCGTTTAAATTCATTTGCCCTAAGCCTCTTGGTTCTTGTTTTCACCTTTGCCAAGCTTGTATAGTGTTTGTCTCTTTATTAGGTAACTAATCCACTTCTACTCTTATATTTTCTTGTATCATTTAAAATGAGGGACTTAGTTTTTGTTTCTCAAATTGCCTCTAAGATGTCAGAGGTCATTCTAACACATGTTTTTATTCCCTGGAGCACAGTGCTTGAACACAGTAGGTACTCAATAAATAATTAAATACTCCTTGGTTGGAAATATAAAGGAATTTTTTTAACTTTGCTTTTGTTTTGTTTTCTTGCCAGGCAGGCCTTCCAGACAACTTTCAGTAAGATCAAAATTAAACGGTGTAATGTGGAGACACCCTTATATTTTCTTTGAAAGATTGCAGCTGATAAGCTATATTAGCTTAAGCCAGTGGAAATAAGTTTGCAAAAGTATAGGCCAGCAGAGTTTATTGTGTGGAACATGCGTTTTGTTGCCTTTATATTATTTTAAAGCATAACATTTCTCCCAATGAGGCTCTGTTTTATATAGGTATATGTCTATCAAAATGTTTTTTCAGAACGTGGCATATTTTAGCTATCACTGACAGCAATTTTCAAATACCTGAAAAGATTAGAGAAGTTAAACATAAAGAGTACTTTAAATGGCAATGACATTTCCTGGGAGATAAAGAAGTTGATATAGACGAAAGTTAGTTTAAAAAGTCAGGCCTAGGGATAAAGCAATCAAATTGCACTCTCTTTTGAATGATCTATTTATGATGGAGGCTTTGAATAATAAATTGTGCTTCTGGAATGTACATAGAAACCACTTGTAATTTTGTGAATTCCATTTTAAGCTGTTGCCTACTTAGGCTGTCTTACCTGTATCAGTGCAGGTGAGAAACAATTTATTTTTAATCACTTGACTAAAAGAATAGCACCCACATTTTCCCTGCCCTTAAGGTACACATAGAGCGTTGAAGATTGACGTACAGGTGATTAATTTCAGTATGATGTGGGGAGTGGAGGGATGAACGTGCTGGGAGCCTAAAGGAGAACAGATGAAGGTAACCATGGCTGGGAGGTGGGGGGATGAGAAGAAAAACCGAGTGCTCTGATACAGTATTAATAGTTCTTTCATATAAATGGATGAACCCTAATTATATAGTTAATATGGAGGCTAAATTCCTCTGTTCAATAGAAGATCACGCCCTATGAACCCCCTGAGAAATGTCAGCTCTGGTTTTACAAAGCTGCATTCATTGATCTTTGTTCAAGTAAATGGAACTTGCATCTGTCCTTAGGAAATGGTATATAACTACCAAGGGAGAGATTTAACGTAAAATTAATATACTTCCCATAGTTCGAATAAAATTTCTAGAGAAATATTAGGAAAATAATCCCATTTATCACATAGGATTATCCCTGCTACAGATGTGGGTTTAAATGGTGATCATTCCACCACTTCATATACCAACATTCCTTTAGCAAAAATTAGTATATGATTGTGCTGTGTATTTTAAGTATTAGGCATGGTGGCCCATGCCTATAATTTAAGCACTTTGGGAGGCCAAGGTTGAAGGATCGCTTGAGGCCAGGAGTTTGAGACTGGCTTGGGCAACATGGTAAGACCCTGTCTCTACAAAAAACAAAATACCAGTTAGTCAGGTGTGGTGGCACGTGCCTGTAGTCCCAGCTACCGAAGAGGCTGAGAAGAGGATCACTTGAGCCCAGGAGTTTGAAGTTACTATGATCTATGATCACACCACTGCACTCCAGCCCGGGTGACAGAGTGAGACTATATCTTATAAAAATGAAAATGAAAGATCCATAGATAGTACAGCTACCATATTACAGTGTGTTTGCTTGTGTACAAAATATAAATATTTTTATAACCAGAGATGATGCTGATGGTGTGGCTATTTTTTGCCATAGGTGACTAAATAGAACAATTGTTTTGTGAATCCCTTTTACTAACTTTTCTTATGTAGATGGTGCAATCAGTGGTTCCAGATGGAGAAAAGGTGAAAACAAGTTGGCATTTTTTTGTGCCCTTCGTGATCTGACTTGGTTTATTTTTTAGTTTTTATGTTTTCTAGCACATTTGAAAGTGTGAACATTTAAACTCTTATGCTGTTTCAGTTTGCATATGAAGATGTTTTAAGTAAGTTCTAGAATTATATAAAAAAAAATAGAGAGAGTGAGGATGCCCAGATGACAACAAGCAGAAAAATTCCTCCTTTAAATAAAAGCCTCTATTCTCATTTGGAAAGCAAAATGTTCTCCCTTAAAAGTAGCAGCTGTAAAAAAAGCAGGAAGGCAGACCACACTAATCTAAGTTGTAAAATATGTTTTGGTAGCTTAACAGAGATTTAGCTGTTTCTGAGAAAAAAAAAATCAAATCTAATTTTAAAATGAAGGTATTTAAAACCATGGCACAAGGGAGCCTTATTTATGGAGCTGGTGGGAAGCCAGGATGTTTCCAATCCGCTGCTCTTACAGGAGCCTGTGCCTCGCCAGTTCTGTGCTGCAGTGGGCAGCCTCCAACTGAAGTGCATGAGTCAGCTGCACGAAGCAGCAGACACCTGTCCTTTCAGAAGGCAAGAGGTGATGAAATGGGTGAATTCCCGAACTAGCGGAAAGAAAAAGTAATCATTAGCCCAGATTTTTTTCTTCTTTTTTTAATTTTTATTGATGCGTAATAGATGCACATAGTTCTCGGGTACACGTGATAATTTAATACATTCATAAACCTGAGATTCAGTGTACCTGAAATTCAGTGTACCTGAGATTTCCATCACCTTAGAGATTTATCTTCTTTTTATACCATTCTTCTTTTTATACCATTCAAATTCTTCTTTTCTAGCTATTTTGAAGTTTATATTATTATAAACCATAGTCACCATACTGATCTAACACTGTCTTTTTTTCTATCACATTCCAGATTTTGTTTTTCTTAAAATTGATCTGTACAAAGTAATATTTCTTTCTAAAAACAAGGTGAAAAGTGTTTGAGTATTTTTTCCCCCTACATGGAATTCAAGCTTTGAACTTGTGTGTTTCTTTCAATGTCATGCATACTGATCTTTATAGAATACTGAAGGTGCTGTTTCTTTTCTAAATGGTATGCCAGATCTTTGAATGAAAGGTATATTATAGTGTCAAAAACCTTGAACATTTAGCCTTGGGACCCTATTGCTTGCACAGTGGACCTATTTTCTAATCTAGAAAATATAAGCCTGTATACCACGAATATATTTTTTGAGGCTGGGGAGTATATTTTTTTTGGATAAGTTCACTAATTACCACAATAAATAGTAGATACAAATTTTCTTATGATCTAGTACATAAGCTGGGCCCTGTGGCTCAGCATTTTGGGAGGCCAAAGTTGATGGATTACTGGAGGCCAGGAGTTCAAGACCAGCCTGGCCAACATGGAGAAACCTCATCTCTACTAAAAAATATAAAAATTTGCTGGGTGCAGTGGTGCACGCCTGTAGTCCCAATTGCAATTGCTAGGGAGGCTGAGGTATAAGAAATGAGAATTGCTTGAGATGTTGTAAGTTTTAACCTTGAGCCCAGGAGGTGGAGATTGCAGTGAGCCGAGATTACCCCACTGTACTCCAGCCTGGACGACAGAGTGAGACTCCATCTCAAAAAAAAAAAAAAAAAAAAAAAAAAAAAAAAAGATCTAATACATGAAACCTAATTTGCTGAAACAATTATGTTTCCTAATTTCTAAAGAAAATTTTTCTGTTTCATTTGGGAAAAAATAAGACAGAAAGTAATGACAGTATGATTAAAAGTTGCTTTCCTATGGACAAGAGAGATCGTCATTTTTCTTTTTCGTTAAAATGCATTTAGTAGGAATAATTTCTCTCTCCTCCCACCTCTTAAAATATTTTACTTAAATATTTTGGAGCAGTACTCACTTTTTAACTTGTTATTACAAATATGAAATATAAATTTTGGTATATTTGATTAGTCTTCCCTTAGTCTGTAAACTCTGAAAGGCAGGATCAGGTCTCATTTATCCTTGCATAGCCCTCAGTGCCTGGCTCAGATAAGAAATTTAGTACACATATAATGAACAATCAAATGGTGACAATGACCTAGGCTTTCATTTGATTCCTAGAAAACAACCTCTATGTAGATGTTGACTAAGTCCTGTATGTTCTCTGTTATGAAAAATACTCTGTATACTACTGGGCATGTGCTATCATCCAGTCCTTATATTACCGCTTTTCATTTAGATTGATTTTTATGGAGCACATGAACTTGGCCCTGAAGGAGCTTACTCTGTAGGAGAATACAAAGTATGAGGTGTCATCAAAGGTATTTCACATTGAGATTGATGTTGAGATATTTCTATACCATGTCAATTAGCAATCTAGAGGGTAAAATTTATATTGAGAGCAGGTACAGCTATTATACGTTATTTTGTCCAGTGTAATCTTTAGAAAGATATCTTCCTTGACTTTTACCTGTAACTTTGTGAAAAAAAGCATTGTTAATGGGCTGGGCATGCTGGCTTAGGCCTCTAGTCCAGGTGATCTGGGAGGCTGAGGTAGGAGGATTGCTTAAGTCTAGGAGTTCGAGACCAACCTGGGCAACATAGTGAGATCTTTTCTCTACAAAAAAAAAAAAAAAAAAATTATCAGGCATGATGGTACATGTTGTAGTCCCAGCTACTCAGGAGGCTGACGGGGAGGACTGTTTGAGCACAGGTGGTGGTTGGGGTTGCAGTAAGCTATGATCATACCACTGCACTTAGCCTGGGCAACAGAGCAAGATCCTGTCTCAAAAAAAAATCATTGTTATAAAACCATTACTTTTACTATAAGTGGAATAGTCTACACTTAGCTTTCTTAAAGGATAAAATAGTCTCTTCTCTTTTCTTTTGTTATAGCAAAAGTATCAGATGATTAGCCTTTCCATATAGTTGAAGGTCACCCATTAATGAAATGAAACAGAATCAAGGTAAACCATGGAAATTACAGTAAGATTGTTAAAAAGAGCCTTCATGTTGCAACACTGCATGTATGTTCTGATAAAACAGAACATTTATTGAGCTCTCTCTAGGTCCCACATATTGTTTTAAACTCTTGTAGTATCTCGCATAATCCTTACATCATCTTTTCATCATAGGCATCATCACCACGTTTTACATATGAGGAAACTGAGGCAGAAAGGAAACTGGGGCAGAGACAATTCAGTTGTCCAAGGACACAGGTGGGAAAGCAGATAAACCAGGCAGATTCTAAAGCCCACATACTAAACTACTATCTAGGTGAATTATATGATTTCATTTTCAAAGGAGAAAATTAACTTTTTCTAGTATTAAATTTCTCAAATCATTGTGCTACATACCCTGTAATGCAATTCTTTCCAAATGTTAGGAAGCATTTAGCTCTCAGTTGTTAGAGAAGGTAAGAAGTAGTAAAAAATTATTCCGGTACTGAGACACTTGTAGAATCTTCCAGTAAGATCAAGTGATAGCTTATTACTTTGGTAGACATTTTAGTCATTATAGGTAAAACTTTGTAGTATTACATTGTCATTACTCGGGCTGTTTGTATCTGAATGCTCCTCTTCAGTTTGAGAAATTCCCATTCTCTTGAGTCTTCATGGGAGGCAGAGCTTCCCTAAAGTTACAGGAACTGAAAATTCCAGATGCTTGCTTTCCCCAGCTCCTTTGCATCCAAGGTGTGGGTACATGACCTACAATAGACGAATGATATATGCCAGTCTCAGTCTTTGCTTTGGCTACTTGTAACACAAAGAAGCAGGAGCAGTGAAGAACTCATTCTGCAGGTAGCAGTGGCCAAATGGCACTCATGGAGATTTCAGCATTGTCCTCAAGTATCCAGTGCTGAGGGTCGGGAATAGGGCTCTCTGTGCCATAAAGGGCTCACTGGCTACAATGGTGCCCTTTATGGATGGCCTTGGTGGTTTGGTCTTGGCTGTGGTCTTGGCTGATGCTTCACTTGTTCCTACTTGTCTTCCTATCCTAGTTCTTCACCCCCATGTTTCTGTAAATAAATCCTTTCCTGCGTAAATTAGCCATAATTAGTTTTTGTGGCATGTAACTAAGCTCTGAATGGTGGGATGTGAGGGGCAGAAGACAAACAATCTTAGTTAAAAATTACCTCCATGGGGGTGGGTACAATGGCTCATGCCTGTAATCCTAGCACTTTAGGAGGCTGAGGCAGGAGGATTGCTTGAAGCCAGGAGTTCAAGACCAGCTTAAGCAACATAATGAGGCCCCATCTCTACGGAAAAAAATAATAAAAATAAAAAAAATTAGCCTGGTGTTATGCCATGTGCCTGTAGTCCTAGCTACTTGGGAGGCTTAGCTGGGAGGATCCCTTGAGCCCAGAAGTTTGAGGCTTCAGGGAGCTTTGATTGTACCAGTGCACTCCAGCCTAGGTGACAGAGTGAGACACTGTCTTGAAAATCAACAATAACAAAAACAACAACAAAGCTTCCATGGTAACTTCTGAAGCTGGAAAATAATGGTATGTATCTGGCGAATGCAAATGAGTACAAAGACTGAAGAGAAAGAATCATTTTAACGGTAGGGTTATTGATTAGTTTGCGTGCTGCTTTAGAAACAAGCTCCATTTCTCTTTACATTTCTTTGTACTGTAATTTCTCTTTGGATTTCTATGTTCATAATATGTGCTCATGAACCACTTAAAAGCGAACCCATGCCTGATATTCTGTTGAGTTCTATTCAAAAGGGATCCAATTAAGCCATGCTTCGTCATGTTAGAGCAGCTCTATGGAACTTTAGGGACTGATACATGGAGTTCTGTGGAAGTGGGTGAGTCCTAAGAGTTGAGCTATCTTAAAGGTACAAAAAGACAAGCAGAAAGTTAAATGGGAACATAATCAGATTTATGTAGAAGCTTCCTAGTAATAGGCATTCATTTTTTTCTCAGGAATATGATAATATGATCCTCATATAGGGTAAATAATGTTTTTGTTCTTTATTTTGTATACTGATATTTCTATTTATCGTCTTTCATCTTTTAAGGGACTGTATCTTCCTTTATTCTTTATGAGTCTTTTGCTTGTTTGCTTGTTTGTCTTATTTTTCCTGTGAGTTCTTTTTCCAGTCCATTTGTTATTATAGAGAACTGAATTATTTCTAGGGTAGGAGACATCCATCTCAACTTAACCACAGTCTTAGCAAGTGAATATGCTAACCTTCAGATAGTTGGGTTCCAGAGTATACACAGGACTATAAAATGGATAAGCTGATTGTTTCCGCATTTGATGATTTTTTAATAATAATATAGTCAATTTCAATATCTTGTTGGTGGCATCATGAGATTGGTATTGCTTCAAAACAGTTACTGGATGTCACGATGACTGCATATCTCATTATTCATGTTGTATAACCTCAAAAGCACTAAGAGAATAAAATGGAAATTAAAATAAAACACATTTTTGAAGTTCCAGATTTACTTACTTAATACAGCTTAGTTCTAGGCATTGTACAAACATCAATGAAATAGAAGATTTTGTAATATGAAACCAGAGTTAAATGAGGAACAAGAAAGAAAATTACAACCATTTGCAATGATTTTTTACTGTATTCTTTCAGTGACCAATTCATATTGAGAAAACAAAAAGCAGTATAACTTAGTGATCACTTATTTGTTTCTACAGAAGAGCCTTCATTTTAGTAAATATTAACTTGTAAAGGGCTTTTTATTGAAGAGATACAATCTATGCCAATGTATTACTAATTTGAGAATTAGCTAAGGGTTCAGTGTTTTCAGTTTAAAATTTGGCCATCATGTAAAAATAATTTTATTAATAACATTCATTTTGTTAATAGAATTCACTCAGTTGGCCTTCCAACTGAGTTCTAAAAAGAGTACATAAATGTGTAAAATTTGGAAAAGTATCTCAGTGTCAAACTCCATAGGAATTTAAGATTAGGAAACTTTGAAATAAATATCTTTGGCTAACAGACGCTCCTGGGACTTGTTATCACCGCCTCTTAGGTGAATGTCTGTCTTAATTGTTCACATTAAAAAACTACTCATGTCCTCAATTTATAATATTATTGATCAGTACCTAGAACATTGTTGTATTTAAATCACATTACAGGACACACTGCCGAAGCATTATCCTAGATGGGAAAATCAAAGGCAAGATTTACAATTTATTTTATTATAGACTTGGCCAAACTTTGGCTTTTGAGTCCTTAGTACCATTTTTTATAGTGCTACTGGGAGAAATTATGTAAACTGGTATCGGATTACCCAACATACCAGGAATGTGCTTAGCAAACAGGGGCATCAAAAAGCATTTGGAAAATAATATCTCTAGCAATGTAGTAGTCGTCATGATAAAAATTAGAATTTGATTGTATTTTCTTCCTTTTTTGGTAGTTCAGTATTGGTTTAATACTGAATTATAAAATGTTATGGTGGGTGGAAATACATGATTATGTTTTTCATGCTTAGGGTCAGACACCTTTCCTAAAACTCTTGATATGCAAATTCCTTCACTAACACCAGATAATTTTTCCAAAAGGAAAGTAGTTTCTTATTCCTCTAGACCCAAGGACCTAGAGGTGTTACCATGTCTTTGCTTTCCTTTCTGAAGGCTGTATTGATTATTGACCATGATTTGTTTCTCCTACAAAGCCAATTCTATGAGATATGGGCAGTTAGGGAGAAGAGAGCTTGAGGGGTATAGGTTTTAAGAGGGGGAGAGAAGTCAACAATTGCAGACTGGTCTTTTATGGTAGGAAACATTGGGATTTTTAAATCAGTTATTCCAAATTCAGTAAGTACCTGTTTTTAGGGTTTTCTCAGACTTTCCATCTTTCCGGGAATGATTCTTCTTAATGATGAATCTCTGGAACTAGGAGCATTCACTGTGGTTTGACAAGAAGTTCAGCTCTCAGGAATAGCACATTTTCCTGTAGTACTGCATTTACTTGAAACAGCTGGGTTTACATGCAGCATTAATACTGCTTTTTAACATTCGAAGGCATAAGAAGAATCCAGTATATAAGTGCCACTTTTAGATAAATATATTTTGTAATTTCTTTGCATGGAATAAAAGAGAAAAGAGTGTCTCTATTCCTAGGGAAATTGAGTGTAAATCCACCACTCCAGAATTCCCTGAGAAGTGTGGTTGCTGTTTGAAGATTTTAAGCTCCCCCAGGGATGGGTTTATGCAGTTTCGTTTGTTTCACATGTACTTTGCCCAGGGTTGGACAAACAGATAAGCTTCTTAACTGGTGGATTTAACTGTCTCTTCACTTTTGAGGTGTCAACCTGGCATTTAGTGAAAAATATTAAGGATAGGCAAATGTCGCTGGGAATAAACAGATAAATAAAGATGAGGTAACTTTAGACTTTCGGGCATTATTCACATTTATCTCCTATCTCTCCCTCTACACACACACACACACACACACACACACACACACACACACACACATATTATATATTTTGTTAATGTGAAGTCATTTATGAGAGTGCTGATGTTGGAGTCAAGACACATAAATTCTGACAACAAGCCTATGACATATTGATGCGTATACAGGAAATAGCCCCTCAACCCTTAGCTTTTCACACTTTTGGCCAAATTCCTAGTCCTTCCCACTCTCCTTGAAACATTTTCTTGGCTTATACAACTTTCCTCCTTTTGCCTGTCTCAGGTCCAGATGTCAGGGGGTTGTAGTGACAATTATTTTAGAAATAATGGCTTCAGATGTCCCCTCAGCAGAGGAAAGAAGGAAGAGTTCCCGGAAAAAAAAGTGAGCTGGAGAGAGCAATTTTAAAAATGGGTGAAAGTGTGGATCCTTTCACGCCAAGTTACACTTAAGTTTTCTTGCGAAATTAAATGTGATGAAGGCTTACGGTCCATTAAAACTTGCACAATTGACATATTGTGACAAATCCTTCCACATGTCTCATTTTCAAAAATCTATTTATGAATTGGTAACACAGAAATATTCAAGTGATAAAAATGGATAGGCCTCTCTAGGGGCTATTCTTATAGACAATTGTAATTCTTCCAGTGATAGTTTGTAGAAATATTTATATTTCATATGTTAACCTAAATGGTATCATACCATATACGTTTTAAAGCAGATGTTTTCCTACTTAATTTATCTGGAAATTTATTCCATTTCAGTGTATAAGGACTTGCCTCAGTTTCCCCCCACACCCCCAAGCTGCATTTTATTCCACTGTACAAATATATCATACTTGATTTAGCTGCTACCAGTGGACTGGGGGAGGTTCCCGAACACTGCTGGGACCTGGACCCCAGCTGATGTCCAGGCTCTTGATGCCATTGCAAGAAGGAGTTCAAGGATGAGTCAGTCAGAAAATAGAGTACAGAGATTTATTGCCAAGGGAAAAGGACACTTAAGAAAAGGGAGTGGAGGCATACTCAAGAGAGAGTCATACAAATGGAGTCTGGATTTGCTAGCTTTATGGGTTTTTTTTTTTTAACAAAGGAGTGCAATATTCTTGAAAATTCCAGACAAAAGGTGGAGATTTCCCAGAACTGTGATGCTACTAACTTTTACAACAAATATGGGTGTTCTGGGAACTGTCATGGCACTGGTGGGTGTGTGATTAGTATGTTAATGGGCACATAATGAAGTCTTAGGTGAAACCTAGGTCAAATTCAACACCATGTTGGAGCCAGTTGGTCTTAGCCAGCTTAGCCCACACCCTGGGTTTTCAGGGTCTTATTAGCTCATAGCCTCTGTAGCTATTTTATCTGTTTCCTTTTGCTAGTTATGTGAAATTGCTGCTTGGAGTTTTTTTTTGTTGTTGTTTGTTTGTTTTTTGTTTTTTTGTTTGTTTTGTTTTTTTCTGAGATGGAATTTCGCTCTTGTCATCCAGGCTGGAGTGCAGTGGCATGACCTTGGCTCACTGCAACCTCGGCCTCGTGGGTTCAAGTGATTCTCCTGCTTCAGCCTCCTAAGTAGCTGGGATTACAGGTGTGTGCCTCCACTCCCGGCTAATTTTTGCATTTTTAGTAGAGACAGAGTTTCACCATGTTGGGCAGGCTGATCTCGAACTCCTGACCTCAGGTGATCCACCGGCCTTGGCCTCCCAAAGTACTGGGATTACAGGCATGAGCCACCACGCCCCACCACTGCCTGGAGTTTTCTGTTCTCCTGCGACCACTCTGTATCATTCCTATCCGATAGCTAGTGGCCTGCATATCTAGGGTGTTTTGTCTTTATTACAAACCACACTATAGTTAATGTCCTTACACGTGCATATTTTCATGAAAGTGGGAATTTATCTCTAAAAGAAATTCCTGGAAGTAGAATTGCTGAGGAAAAAGTTACAGGCACTGAGCATTTTGGTTGACATTGCCACATATTTCTCTGTTAGTTGTGCCAGTTTACTCTCACAACAGCAGCTCAGACCACTCAGTCACTTGTTGCACACCTCCAGGGGGCTGTTTACGTGACGGTATCTGTGGATGGAGTTGTGCCATGTCTGTAGCTCCTGGCCTATCCCTGCTTGATGCTAGCTCATTGCTCTTCTGCTACTGGGACCCTTGGTAGTTTTTCAAGGGTCTGGGCTTTCTAACTTCAGATGGAGTAGACGGATGAATGAAATTCTCAGATTCCCTTAGGCATCCTTTCTCCTTAGGGATTATGCACCACTGCAGAAAATAGCTGTGGTAAATAAAAATAGGAAAATGAACTATGTGAGTTTAATGGTACGCTGAAAACAAAGCACAGATATCCCTCGCTATCCATAGGGAATTGGTCCCAGGACCCCCTGTGGCTAGCAAAATGCACAGATGCTCTAGTCCCTTATATAAAATGGCATAGTATTTGCATATAACCTATGTACATTCTCCCATATACTTTATTTATTAATTTATTATTATTTTTTGAGACAGGTTCT
Organism: Pongo pygmaeus; assembly: GCF_028885625.2. Taxonomy (NCBI): domain Eukaryota; kingdom Metazoa; phylum Chordata; class Mammalia; order Primates; family Hominidae; genus Pongo; species Pongo pygmaeus. Next base: position 103,087,215 of record NC_072387.2, read on the forward strand.
TGCTGTTTTGCCCAGGCTGGAGTGCAGTAGCACAGTCATAGCTCCCTGCAGCCTCTAACTCCTGGGCTCAAGTGATCCTCCCACCTCAGCCTCCCACTTTGCTAGGACAACAGGCAAACACTACCACAGCTGGCTAACTTTTTAATTTTTCTGTAGAAACAAGGTCTCATTATGTTGCCCAGGCCGGTCTTGAACTCCAGTGATCTTCCCTCTTTGGCTTTCCAAAGTGCTGAGATTACAGGTATGAGCCACCACACCTGGCTATCATGTATACTTTAAATCATCTCTACATTACTTATAATACCTAATACAGTGTAAATGCTATATAAATCGTTGTTATATTATATTTTAAAATTGTATTATTTTTTATGGTTGTATTATCTTTTAATTTTATTTTCTTCCAAAGGTTTTCCCTCCTCCATTCGTTGAATTCAGGATGTGGATCCCATAGATATAGAGGGCTTACCGTATTTAGAATAGAATATGTGAATCCCTATATAGTAAGCTCAGTCTTCATTCACCAACACTTTTTTTATAAGAACTTCGTAAAGGATGATAAGAAAATCAGATTATGAAATTTCTTAGAGGTCTGCTGTCTGAGTTCTTAAATCTGGCCTGCTTTATTTTAGACGCCAAACATATGGCCATAGCTAATTATATGCTTAAATGCTGATGCATTTCAAAACCATGGATGTTACTCTGTGAAGGACCTCAGAGGAAATTATAGTAAGATATATGGTTAGAAAGATAGAAGCTGTAAAGTAAAATTCTGACCTTTAGAAAGAGCTGCCATAAACTTTAAAGAAATCAATGTGTTTGTTAAGAACTATATTTAAGTTTCCTTTTATGTATTTAATATATATCAACATATTTGTATATATTCAAGTTGAGCATCCCTAACTAAAAATCGGAGATCCAAAATGCTCCAAAACTGGAAACGGTTTGAGTACTTGCATGACACCATAAGTAGAAAATTCTACACATGGCACATTGGATTTCCGATGGCTCGGTATACACAACCTTCCTTTCATGCACAAAATTATTAAAAGTCGTATTTAAAATTACCTTCAGCCTGTGTGTATGAGGTGTATGTGAAACATAAATGAATTTCATGTTTAGACTTGTGTCCCATCCCCAAGATATCTCATTAAGCATATGCAAATATTTGAAAACCTGAAAAAGTCTGAAATTTGAAAAGACTTCTGGTCCCAAGCATTTCAGATAAGGGGCACTCAGCTTACACTGGTATGTGTATATGTCTATTTCAAATATACATGCAGTGAGATGCCAGAACCAGCTTTTATTGGCCCACAAGAGCCAACTGTTACATTTTCAGGCATTTTTCTTTTCTTTTTTTTTTCAATTTTGCCCAGGTTGGCCTCGAGCGCATAGCCTTGCCTCCTTATGCACCAGGACAACTGGCAGGAGCCACCGCAGCTCCCAATTTTTAGGCATTTTTCAAGGGGTTGTCCTGATATTTGTAGGTTGAAATCAACCAAGGTAAGAGTGTTTATGTAACAGAAATTGGCAAATACTTAAAACCAGGGCATTACTTCCTGGAAAGCTGATTGTTACCAGCCTGCCACTGTGCACGTGTGTGTATAGTCAATACTCTATCTAAAAATGAAGACACCTTCAGAAATATTAAAATTAGTTTGTGTTTACACTGATTTCCAATAAGCAGGAAAAAGTAGTAATTAGTTATGTTTTACTTTTTTCACCAAAGCCTTATTAATGCATTATAGATTAATTTTACCGATCACAAGTGTATCATGATAGTTTCTAATTAAATTGTGTATAACTTCTGGTTGTGAATATTTTTATGCTAAAACAATCTCTTACAAGTAATACATTGTAGACGCACTAACAGCATGATTTACTAATATTCATGGTGGTAGCTCATGACCTTAACAGGACAGAGGTCACCAAATATTTGATCATAGGAATCAAGAAAACTGGCAGGAGTGATGCTGTCAATTTAAGAAACATGCGCTTCAAAAGTAGAAGGAGGTTGAGTTCGTAAGACCCAGTACGTTCATTAATACAAAGGAGGAAAGGGAATAAATACTGTTAGGATTCATATGGCCAATATTTAATTGCCTCGATACAGCATAGCCTATGTTTTAAGTGCTTTGAGTTTGAATATAGAAGCTGAGGGCATTAGGGCATGAATATTATGTAATGTGCATATACAGTTTGTATTAAGGTTTTCTTTCAATAGAATAAGGAAGAATGACTGTTATTCAGTTAAATATAGTTAATGTTAATAACTTGATCAGAATTTAAGGAGATTAAATGTCAGAGTTAAGGGCCTGCTGGTAAATATCACTTATAGAAGGCAGAAATAATAGAGAATTATATATAGCCTTGTGGCTTTTGCCATTCTATAAGTAGTAAAATGTGATTTATTATTCTGTATTCTGTCGTGTATTTCTCAAGAGGCACAAAGAAATGATGACTTAGAATTCCTGCATAAAAATGAACGGAGAGACTCATGCTTTCTGGATATGAAAGAGATTATAAACAGACTATGACACCTACTTTAGTTTATTGCTTACTGATCTATAAAGAAAATAACGTGTAAAACCCAAATTAAGCTGGAGTAATGATAGTTCACTAATAGTGAAAGCCAGCTGTGCTGGTTTCCTTTAATAGTGATATTGTAGTATTAAAATGTGGAGATTTACGTGTTAGATCTTTGTAACTATAAAGAAGATCTACTTCTTAGGATCTTGATGAATTCAAATTTGTTACAACCTATTTCATTTAAGGATAAAAATTTTTAGAAACGCAATTTTCTCTTAAATGAAAATTTAAGATTGGACCAATATAGGTCTGCCAAAAAGATATGCAGCAATGCCATTAAAAGCATTGGAGCTTCCACCTTGATCTCTTGGATCACTCATTCCTCGTTTTCCACAGGAGAGGGATTTTTAAAAAATTTCCTATAGACTTTAATTCTTCATAAAGAAATTCACGCCAGTTTTCCTCTTTATATATTGGAAGATTCATGTGAAATTACAGCTAAATTTTCACTTTGCATGCCAGAAGCTTCAATTCCTTTGCCCTTACCTTTGATGTTTTATTTCTAAATGATCTTATATAAATGAAGGCCCTTTATGATTATAAAGAGCTACACAAATGTGTGATATTATTTTCAGTCACTATAAATTTTCTCAATGCCTAATTTCAGAATTGTAGGACTAAGATATTTTATATGGTCTTTGGTTTGGGGAAACAATGCCAAATATTGTTAAAGTATTATCTACTGCTTTCCATCCAAAGCCAATATGACCTGGCCAAAGTAACAGGCTGTTAGATCATATACCTAAATTTTCATCTTCTTATAGGAACAAGAGATTTTATATTTTTTTAAGGGACAGATGAAAAAGAAAAAAATATGCTTAGATGGGCAGACATGTAGTTCTTGGGGAAAAAATGTGTCATTATAGCTCTCTCTGTAGAGATATATGTTGCTGAGCATGCTTTCCATACTTGTTAAGACTGAATACTGTTTTACTTGATTCACTCATTCATTGTAACCTTAGTAACTAGCCTCTTAATATAGATTGCATCCATTTTGATCTAAAAATAAATGATTATATTTGCATAGTTTTCTCAGGGCTCATTTTTAGCATTTTATGTATCATAAAAATATTTTAAAGTGGGTTATATGCATTTCTATAGGGAAAAATAATTATGAAAGGATTATTTGCAAAATAGATTTATCTGTTGTTGAACATACATTGAGACACTCTTAGGCAGTTGGTATGTAGTGCTTGGAAGGGAGACTTTCCAGTGCCATTTGGTCAAGACTGGTCCCGCTTGTATGTTTACAGGTGTGTTGATCTGTAACGAAAACTCTGCCCAGTTCATATAGACAATCTATAAAGTAGAGATTATAGAAACAAGTCTTGAATAATCTCCATTTAGAATATTAAAATATGAATATTTGAGTCCCCAGTCAGTAAGAAAAGCTACAGAATATGAGCTATGGCTTTCAGGGCCTGAGAATACAGCAATGAATCTGCAAGTACAGTTCCTGCCTACAGGGAAGTGAAGTGTGGAAGAGAGTCGATGGAACCTTTCTTGCTATATAAAGACCAATTCTCAGTGAATTTAGGGAAGAGAGTAGTGGAATGCCTCATCTAAGCACTTGACTATGTTTATGTTAGTGCTGTTTGCTGCATCTAAATTGGACTTCTTTGGAAGCACGTGGATATGAGCTTGCTTGATAAGATTGCCTAAGGGAAGCCAGAGAGGTCTTTTCAGAATGTCATTCCCCTGGTTCAGACAGGGGAATGAATGCCTCTAGAAAGACATCATTGCTCAACCTTCCACTCCCAACCTGCTGACCACAAGCCCCTGTGTCCCCAGACCCACTTCTGTGTTCTCTTCTCTGTCTCCCTTTCCTTCAACAAGTTCCCTGCTGTGCATTCTTCGAATTTAGCTCAAGCCTCTTGTTCTCTAGGAAGCCTGTCTGGAGCTTTGCCAAGGTCAGAACCTCTTTTCTTCCCCTTTTAAAGTCTTTTCTGGGGAGCATTAGTTACCATTGTCATACTCACGCTTAGTTGAAACAAATAAGGTAACAATTATTAAATTTACAAAATATATAAAATAAATTTATGTTTTATCATTGAAACAGAGAAGAATCAGGTTAAAGGTAGGTTTGGAAAGACATAGTTTACCTAGAGAGAAGATGCGTTTGTCTAGCAATATTATTTTCAGAGTGATTATGTACTCGATGAAAACTTTGGAGGCATGTCACAAGTTTGGAAATAATCTAATGTTGTATTGACTTTTCGGGGTTCTATTAGTGAAAACACAATAAAACTAAATTTTGATATATTAAGACAGACATATAAAGCCTATAATTTTTGAAATGAGTATCCACCTGACATTTATCTCTCATTCTATCAGCTGAACATTTGGATATTGATTTCTAATTTTGTATTTATCAATATAATGAATATTGACTGCCATAATGATGTCTCAATGACATTTCGCAGCCCTAGAATAACTTACAAATAAAGAAGTAGATTAAGGCCTTTGCAATTCTATTGTCCTGTGTTTCTTATTGTAATTCTGTCTGCCTTTCTCCCACCTTTTGCTTTTTCTGTTTCAATTAAATAACCTGTTAGAAGATCAACAGAAGCCAACTGTACAGAAATATTTGTGGTAGGCCGGACACGGTGGCTCACGCCTGTAATCCCAGCACTTTGGGAGGCCAAGGTGGGCGGAGCACGAGGTCAGGAGATTGAGACCATCCTGGCTAACACGGTGAAACCCCGTCTCTACTAAAAATACAAAAAAAAAAAAAAATTAATCGGGTGTGGTGGTGGGCACCTGTAGTCCCAGCTACTCGGGAGGTTGAAGCAGGAGAATGGCGTGAACCTGGGAGGCAGAACTTGCAATGAGCCTAGATTGCGCCACTGCACTCCAGCCTGGGTGGCAGAGCAAGAGTCCATCTCAAAAAAAAAATAAATAAATAAATAAAAAGAAATATGTGTGGTATATGACACCAGAGATATGAGTAAGTTTAAAAATCCCCACACAGCTGGGCATGGTGGCTCTTGCCTTGAGTCCCAGTACTTTGGGAGGCTGAGGATTGCTTGAGCTCAGGAATTCCAGCATAGCCTGGGCAGCATAGTAAGACCATGGCTCTCAAAAAAAAAATTAGCCAGGCATGGTGGCATGAGCCTGGAGTCACAGGTACTTGGGAGGCTCAATTGGGAAGATTGTTTGAGGTCAGCAGTTCAGGGTTGCAGTAAGCTGTGATTATGTCACTAATCTCCAGCCTGGGTGATAAAGTGAGACCTTTTCTCTTTAAAAAAAAAAAAAAAAAAAAAAAAAAGGCCCCACATCACCTAAGATTTTATGTTGCATCTCCTCAATTAAACATGGTATGTTTCTCACTTTTTCTGAGGTTTAAATATATGAGTTTATGTCTATATATACATGTACATAATTACATATGTATATCTTTATGGATATGTAGATAATATTTATATAATATCAAGGGTTCAGAGAGTGTGCATTATAAAGCAATGTGCTTTTTACTCCACTTAACAAAGAATTAAACATTGTTTTATTTCTGTATACCTGGAACATGTTTTCTCTTCTTCTCTGTAAATTGCTTCCAAATCCAAAATGCTTTTGAATTCTACTTATAGTTCTCACTGAAGCATTTCCAGAATCCCTTATTTAGAAGCCTCTTCTGCCTTTTATACCAGGCTCCCATATATTTTATATCTCTATCCTAGCATTTTCACATTTTTCTTCTTTTAAAATTTATGTTTATTTTCCTCAAAAAAAAAAGCTCCAAGTGGACAATCCCCCCAGTGTGATATGTAAACTTTTGAGCTTTACAGAGTCAACAACAATACTCCCTCTCCTTCACTTCCATAGTTTAGCACCAAATGAGAAGCAGTATAGAAAAGACAGATAAATGGAGATTAAAGTGACAAATAGAGATTAAAGCTGATTGTAGGTCTGTATTTAGATCTTAGGTTGAAAGGGCTTGCTGCCAATTTCCAGCAGAATTTAATAGACTTGCACCCGTACTTAATGGCACATCTGGACAATCAGAAGCCTCTGCTGTGTTCCTTCTGGGCAAAAAGCAGAAGAGAAAGCAAATTCATTCAAGGGGCAGGGAGTGTTTGTGTTGCAAGCCTGGTTCCTACTTCTAATAATCATTCCTCCTTCCCTAGGTAGAAGTGACTGACAGAGCAGGAGAGGCCTGGCGTATTCTAACAGAAATGTCTCTACAGGAAACTTCAGGGCTAGGGAAAGAAAGTTCTACTCCACCGTAGACCTCCTATCTCTTGACCTTTATTTTCTGCTTCGTGTAATTTTAACTCAGCTAAGTTACAAAACATTGGTTTAATGATCAAATCTTCTATTTGTCTCCCTGTGCTGCCTGCCCTCCCCCAAGACAGTGAAGGTATTGTCTGGAAAACACTGCAGAAAAACTTTTCATTCTGAAACAACTAAGGTTTAAGGCAAAAGTATTCAGACATCTTTGACTATCAAAATTACATCCTAGATAACCCCTAAGACAGTTGATAAAATGGAGGCATGACATATATCAAATACAGCTTTAGAGTATAGATGTACTCTTATACAGAGATCTAAAAGTAAAACATATGACTGGAAAGGGACTGTATAAGTAAATAATACAACCATGCTTAGAATTCTTGAGGACGATCAAGTGAGTGGTTTAAATATTTACTTTACTCAGCTTTTTCTTGGGCTTGAGCAAATCAGTAATACTATTTATTAGATACAGAAGTTAATTTTGCCTGGAATATCATAGAATTTGGAAAGAAATATGAATAAAATATCCCAACCTTTTGAGTATTCCAAGTGATGTTTTATAATGGGAAATAGTAATACTTGGTAGACAAAGAACTGATTTTCCTTTCGTAGACTGTTAAAATTTAATTATAGTGCTTTTCAGAATAAAGAACCAAGACTTGCTGACTACCATGGCAGACCATTAATTAACTCCTTTAGTTACTTGCAGTAATCATAACTAATAAACTATATGACATTACATCTTCAGTTTTCTAGATTCTGGAGTCAAGTTTGTTTTGTGCTGTGCTGATGGGATTATAGTCATTTATTGAATATCAAGAGGTAGTTAATTTTTTTTTTGCTTGTATTAGGGAACAATAAGCTGTAGTTTTTTACTTGATATGAATTCTTCATTTGATATTGGGGTAAATTGGATTGTATAAACTAGGCCACTTTGGGGCATATTATTTCTGAAATGTGACTAGTTTGAATAAGATAATTATAGTTCAGTGGTAATTTTAATGACTTAGCTTTGGGAATATGTAAGTTGTCTTTAGATGGCAGATTTACCAAATGAATAAGATAAACAAAACTAAAACTGGTTAGGGATTTAACCATGATATATGAATTTATTTTACATTCTAACTTGCCTTTTAAAAATTCCAACGATAGTCACTTCATTTGAGAAACAATTTATAGACCAATGAATGTGAAAAATTTTGATGAGAGGAAATTGAAGAATGAGGTGATTCATTGTCTGTGTATATATATAACTTAGAAAATATTTGAATGGTATGATTAGAATGGAGTCATAGTGTTTATAAGTTTTGCAAAACATGGATTGTTGAGATACAAAAATCCAGGTTTTGAAGATGATTAAATAATTCATGTAAGATATCAGAGTGGAGCTCCAACAATTTGTTCTACTCTTATTTGGATACAGTGTCTGTGAGTGATTCAGTAAATGAGGTTATAAATATTCATCTATTTTATCACTGGCAATAGCTGAGAATCTCTGAACAGACAGTGGACACAGAGTTCAGACCCTCTATGCCTGTGCCTATCCATTGACTTATCCAACTTTATTTCCATGTTAGATACCAGCAGTTCAGAAACATTTGTATTTCCCAACTGCAGAAACAGAATTATGCTTCTATTAGGATTTGAAAAAGCTGGTATTTGATTATCCATAAATGCAGTAAGGTGGTAGGTTTTATTGTCATTAAAAATGTAGGACAAAGGAAAAATAGGCAGTGTTTAAGGAAAAGAAGATTTTTACCCTTCTCAACAAAAGCTGAAATGCAACAAAAGCCGAAATGACCTGAAATGCAACCTGTAAAGTCAAATGTGAATACACTGTATGCTAGAAAGGCAAATTGTCTCCTGAGGGCTAGGAAAAACCTTTTAGTTCTTTCTGACATCCACGAATATGTTTTCCAAGTGATTTTTACAAAAATATAGTCTGAATCATATCTAGGTAAACAGAATTGCACTTTAAGAGAGATATTATAAACATTGAACACATAATCCATTAGTATTATTTCAGATATAAAAATAGACATACAATCCTTTGCTGATAGAACTCGTTTGCCTAAAAGTTAAAAAAGTACTGTACAGTACATAGTACTGTAATCCCAGCCCTTCGGGAGGCCGAGGCGGGCAGATCACAAGGTCAGGAGATCGAGACCATCCTGGCTAACACGGTGAAACCCCATCCCTACTAAAAATACAAAAAAATTAGCCGGGCGTGGTGGCGGGCGCCTATAGTCCCAGCTACTCCGGAGGCTGAGGCAGGAGAATGGCATGAACCTGGAAGGCGGAGCTTGCAGTGAACCGAGATTGCGCCACTGCATTCTAGCCTGGGTGACAGAGCGAGACTCCGTCTCAAAAAACAAACAAACAAAAAAGTACTGTACATATCAAAACTTTACTGTTTATCATAGAAATTTTAGGTATTTTGATGTTGTGGATTTCTGTACATGATACTCCCTTTAAGATCAACTGATTGATTGCCTCATTTTTATTTTTATTTTTTTATTTTATCTTTATGTTTTGAGACAGAGTCTCGCTCTGTTGCCTAGGCTGGAGTGTGGTTGTGCGATCTTGGCTCACTGCAACCTCTGCCTCCCAGGTTCAAGCAATTCTGTGCCTCAGCATCCTGAGTAGCTGGGATTACCACCATGCCCAGCTAATTTTTGTATTTTTAGTAGAGATGGGGTTTCACCATGTTGACCAGGCTGGTCTTGAACTCCTGACCTCGTGATCCACCCGCCTTGGCTGGGATTACAGGCGTGAGCCACTGCACCTGGCTGATTGCCTCATTTTTTAAGGGAAATGAGTTAAGCTGTCTTCCTACAGCTTAAGAAATTTAAAACTTTAAAAGCGAGTGGTAAAAAGTAGTCACCTACAGATGTATTCGTTAATTCATTCAATCATTATCTACTAAACACGAACTGCATTTAGGGTATTGTATTATGGAGTCCCTAAGGTATTCATTTTGGTGAGCAATGCCATGTAAACAATGAGTAATGTGTCATTGGGGGAATGTGGTAGGTTCATTCGGGAAGTGATATGAATGATTTATTGCCCCCTTAAGTGTCCTTTTAGTATCAATATAAAAAACAATTTTTCTGCTATCAATATATTGAAGTTTATGCTATAATGAATGAATTTCAAAAGAGGACATGATCTTTTGCCACATAGAGATTTCATTCTAAAACATTTACAGTATTGCTATATTCGTTGACTTATTTAACTACATATATTACATGGTTACTACATACTAGGCATTTTGTTAGGTATCTTAAATCGAATGTCATATACAGAGCTCCAAAAGGAAACTATTTTCATCTGAAAAACTATTACAAATAGAACCTGCCTTCAGATAATTCAAGTTATTTATTAGGATTTTTTCCCTTTGAAGTGGTCTATGATTTTATGCTATCAGAATGGTTTAATGTATGAAATGTCGCTTTCATAAATATAGTGCAAAAAATACATCCACTGTTTTTGAAATTTTCTGAATAAGTGTTAATGGACATGTATATTAGTAATACATCAAATTCTAATTTTGATATAATTTCCTGTGCTTTCAAAGTGCTTTAACATAGTAATGTTATATCACAAATTAGGGTCTTACCTAAGATTGCATAAAAGACTAAGGAAAAAATGTTATATAAAGAATTAGAAAGGATTTAGGGTTAGACACTGGAAAGACTGAATCACAAGATTACATATCAAAAATTGTGAGTGCATATTCAAGCCTACTGAATTTAAATACCTGGGCAAAATATTGAGAAATATTACAGGTCCTGCTTCCAAACTGAGAAAGCCTCTTCTGAGTATAGACTAACCTGTCTGCCAGCTCTGACATGTTGCAAACAGATGCTGTAACTCATTGAAACTCTTTTCATCTTATTGGGGGAAGACTGTTTTAAAGTTCCTAATGGTTATTTTTCTAAAAATAGTTCATTTAAGATCTTAATTGGGTACATGACATGGCTTTTTCTGTCATTGATCCTAGTACGTGCACATGTGCAACATGTACAAAAAGATCCTTTTGTTTTAGACATTACGGAATTTTATGAGGCATGGAAATGAGGAGAAGAGAGCCTCATTCTTCAGAATACTATGTTTGACTAGATAGTAAAGAGGGATCTCAACAGACCTCAAACATAATGTAAGTGGGAGCACAGGAATCAATTAGTATATTAGTTTTCTGGAGCTGCCGTAGTAAAATTCCACAGGCTAGATGGCTTAGGGGACAGACATTAATTTTCTTGTAGTTTCAGAGATCAAGATATAGGCAGCTTTGGTATCATCTGAGGCCTCTCTCCTTGGCCTGCAGATGGCTGCCTTCTCCCTGTCCTCCATGGGGGTTCTCCTGTGTGTGCATCCTTGGTGTATGTGTATCCAAACTTCTTCTCATAAGGATGTCAGTCAGGTTCAATTAGAACACACCCTCATGTTCTCATCTTAACCTAATCTCTTCTTTAAAGGTCCTATCTCTAAATACAGTCACATTCTCAGATAATGGGGGTAGTAGGGCTTCAACATATGAATTTTGGAGGGATGCAGTTTAGCCCATAACAGGAGAATTTTTTTGTTTTGTTTTGTTTTGTTTTGAGACAGAGTCTGGCTCTGTCGCCCAGGCTGGAGTGCAACGGCGCGATCTCGGCTGACTGCAAGCTCTGCCTCCCGGGTTCACGCCATTCTCCTGCCTCAGCCTCCCGAGTAGCTGGGACTACAGGCGCCCGCCACCACGCCTGGCTAATTTTTTTTGTTTTTAGTAGAGATGGGGTTTCACCGTGTTAGGCAGGATGGTCTTGATCTCCTGACCTCGTGATCCACCCGCCTCGGCCTCCCAAAGGGCTGGGATTACAGGCGTGAGTCACTGCGCCCGGCGAGAATTTTTAAGTATTTTATGTTCAGTGACCAGGGTAAAACCATTTACCCTTAGTCAAGCAAGGGTCAAGGAAAGGCATGGAGCCCCAAGTGGAGGGAAGATGAGAAAGAAAGTCCGGAAGGTTCTCCCTGGTCACAGACTGAGCTCTGGGCTTAAACTTGCTCATTTTGGGGTTTTGAAAAAGTCAGATGAACTAACAAGGATCCCTTTTAACTTTGATGTAAAGTACTTTGAGTTTAGTCAGGAACACACAACTTAAGAAATGGCAGAAGCTCTGGCCTTTTCAGAGAAGAGAGAGAGAGAATGTGTGTGTGTGTGTGTGTGTAATGGAGGCACAGGAGAAGAATCCCTTTGAATGGATGGAAGATGTGCAGTCCCGGTCACATGTGTGCCTGGGTGTCAAGGCAGCCTTGAAGAGGAACAAATATAGGGTGGGGGTAGGCAGCTCTTGGGACTCAGGGACGGAGGTGGTGCATGGAGCCACCAGGCAGTGGCTTGCTGCTGGCTTTTATCCCTTTCCTTGGGAGTACCTGGGTTGTGTGGGGCCTGAGTCCTGGTGAAAACCTCACTCCCTGGGCAGGGATTCTGTAAATAACAGCCGCAGTCCATCCTGGAGCTTCTTAGATGTGTGGTTCTTGTTTCTTTCCAGCTTAATTCTTTTCCTGCTATCCTCTTAGGTGACTTGCAAAGAATTTCTATTTTCTGTCCATTTAATCTGCCTTGTACAAATAATACCCTGCGTTTCGACAGTTTTTGAGGCAGTAGAGATTATAATCAATGCTTCTAAAATAGTCAGAAACCAGAAGTGGAGTCATTACATGGTTTCTTTGGGAGAAAGAGAACCCCAGGGAGGGAAATTTTTCCTCAAAATTGTCTCCCTATTACAGTTCCTATAAGCTCTCTGCCAATTCCTAAATACATCATCTTTTTCTTATTATTACATTACTTAAGATGCGTTGCAAATAATTTTACTGTGAGTGAAGGAATTTACGAATACACTACTGAGGTGAAAAGAAAGTCCTGGTTTTAGTGCTGGTTTTAGAAGTAATTTAGACTGGTGACCATTACTCAATCAATTTAATCTTCCTCTGTCTCAGCGTCACATCTATAAAACGAAGAAGAAAATATCTGCCAACCTAATTAAGAGTTGTAAGGATCAAGTGAAATAATGTCAAGGAAAGTGCTTTATAAATTGCCAGACACTATACAAATAGAAATGATGAATGCTGGTACAGAAATGTGAGATTATATTGGAGGCATTAAAAGCCTATAATAAATGCTTTCACTTCACAAAAATCTTGTCTCATCAGACTAAACCAAGGTGTCTTTATTATAACCCAATTCCTCAAATCCCCATCTGAGCTTGAATTTGAAATGCTCAGAGATTTCTAGAGACTATAAAATGAGTTTTAGCTACTCTGTGGACAAAGACCATGGTTAAACTGTTTTTTTCACATTCAATTTAGTAATTAACTTTAACTTTTTAAAAATAGAATAATTGTTCAACTGAACATAACTTTATTGTGGTAAATATCTTTTCAATGTACTATAAGTTTCCTAAGGGCAGGAATCATATTTCTTTCGTCCTTATAGAAGCTGAGTGCCTAGAACTCAATAGAAGCTTTTTGAATAAATGATGGGAGAAATTTTCTTTTATTGAAATTAAGAGTTTTTATGTTTGCTTTCCTACCATAAAATGAGAGTCTAGTCCCTTGATGCTGTGCCCTTCTCTTTTTAATCATACTCCTTATTTTGAAAATAAGTGTATATTATATCCCAGTGAATTAAATATCTTTTCCCTCTTTCCTGGAAAGAGTATATTGATACTGTAATAATATTTGTTTTCAACAGTAATAATTTGCTGGTAAACCTTATATTTGTGTTACTGGCTTTACAGTTTATCTTGCAAAACATTTGCTTCAGGATCTTATTATTTCGGACAACAAGTGCTGCAGAGGGAAATAAAACATAAATACCTAATTCCAGATAGAAAGTGCCACAGTGATTCAGTTTCATTGTGTGAGCTGAATAGAGATTTTTTTTAAAAAGTTTGTTTTATTTTTAATTGTGGTAACAAATACGTAACATTAAATTTGCCATCTTAACCATTTTTAAGTGTACAGTTCAATACTATTAGGTATATCCACATTGTTGTACAGCTGACCTCCAGAACTTTTTCATCTTGCACAACTGAAACTCTATGCCCATTAAACATGTATTCTCCCTTTTTCTTCCATCCAGCCCTTGGCAACCACCCTTCTCCTTTCTGTTTCTATAATTCTGACTACTTTAAATATGTCATAAAGAAATATTTTTATAAGACATTTTGATACATTAGTTTTTATTTGTGTCTATCAATGTCATATGGATCATTTAATTGCTAAGTGATGTTTTCATTCTTATTCATGTACAATAAAACCAGTTAATTCTTTTTTAATTAGTGTCATGAATTTTGCCTGGGTAAGGATAAACAGTAAAATAACAAAGCAAAGAAAAATATTTTATATAATTTGTAAAGCAGTGGGTATATTTAGGCTACAAAGTAGCAGATATGTAGAGTGAACACATCTAGAGCTATAGGTAATAAAGTTGTATTATATGTGGGATTCATGCTAAATGAGTAGATTTTAGCTACTCTTGCCACAAAAACAAAAAATGGCTAACTATGTGAGATGATGGATATGTAAGTTTACTTCACTGTAGTAACCTTTTTACTGTCTATAGGTATCCCATAACATCATGCTGTATACCTAAAATATATGCAACCCTTATTTTAAAAAATCATAAGAGATTTATGTTAAAAAAGACGAAATATTATATATTTTTAAAGCTACCTATTATTAAGGACTCACTTCAATTTGAAAACTTTTTCTTTCTAAGATAATTATGGAAACCATGCTTTTACTCTTGGGAAGAGAATGGTCTTGCTAGAATATCTGTGGTTCTCAAAGTTGAGTGTGCATCAGAATCACCTGGAAGCTTCTGACACAGATTGCTAGACCTCACTGCCAGAACTGCTCATTCAGGTGGTTTTGGGAGGAGCCTGAAGGAGCATGTGGATTCAATTCCCGGGTGACGTTGAAGCTCTGGGCTCTGGGGCCCCATTTGGAGAACTATTGTTCTGGAGATAACAGATATTCTAGAAGACAGTAAGGAATGGTTTGTCGAGATATGCACATTGGGTTTGGAAATGCTATACAATAATCACCTCTTAGGGATTCAGTGCCATTTGCATATGAAAGATTTGTTCCGATTCTGCCATAAAATAGCTTCTTGAACCTTATTTCCAATATTTACTAAATTTACTTGATTGCAGAACTATCTTTTTACATAACATTGATTGCCTTTTGAGGGATACTCATATTCTAGTGTGCATATTTTGAAAAATGTTCTTTAGGTTAAAGAATTAGGAAAGTATCAAGATATTAGTGCCACAGTAGAAAATATAGGTTTATACATTTCATGGTGAGGCACGGCAGTGCATAGCTCGTCTCTCTTCTTTAGCTTTAAAATCAATATGGTATAACTCTACTTACTAGTGTGGACAGAAATGTAAAGGATGTGTTAACTAAAGTACTTTAATTTCTTTAGAGATTGAAAATATAAAAACATTGTTGAAAACTTTGCTTACTTTACAGTATTCGTTTTGAGGTTTGTAATTGGAAAGTTCTGTCATAGTATCTTAAATGAATTGTTTGGGTTTTGATTGTGATCTGTGTAAATTTCACAATAATAAACACACCCAAACTGGTTAAATATACGAATATAGTGGGAAATGCCTAGCCTGACGAAAGAATTGAGAGGTATAAGGATACCTGCTTGGTCTGTGTTAGAGGGTAATGCCAAGTCAGTGATGAAAAACATCTGCAGGTATTCGGTACTTCACCTGAAGGCATTTTTTCACCCTGTGTGACATGAGAATTCTGCACATGATTGTCTCTTCCCAGAGTCCTCAGGCTCACATGTGGGAGGGCCAGACCAAAGCTTACTTTCTAGGTACTGTAAAGGTAGTCTCTCATTTCCTGTTTCTGATGCCAAGAACAGTGATAGATCTACATTAATTCCCCAAATAAATTCAGCTTTGCAAACATCCCATTCTTTGTATACATATGGTAATCTCCTTTCTGTAGGTTTTTACCCAAGGTTTTTTTTATCCAGGGCCAAATAATGTACCTGGTCAGCAGGGCTCCACAGAGTTTCTACAAAGATGCAAACTAAACAAAGTAAAGAATGTTGATGCATTGCATTACATGTTATTCATACTTTCCTCACTTTAAGAAAAATTCTTATATTATATATGGATATGGTGCTTTTGAATACAACTTACGTGTCTGTGAAAATAGTAGATATAAAATAAATATCAGTTGAAGCATGGTGTTTTCACATTGTGCATGCCTAATAAGGTATAGACCATTCATGGCCAGAAACCAAGCAGGCCAGATAAGGGAATGCCCTACATAGGGTGCTTTACTTATATGTATATGCTGGTGCTGATTTTTTAAGGCAGTGGTCCCCAACCATTTTGGCCCCCAGGGACCAGTTTCATGGAAGGTAATTTTTCCGTGGACAGGGCCGGGGATGCAGATAGTTTCAGGATTAAAGTGTTCCACCTCAGATCATTAGGCATTAGATTCTCATAAGGAGTCCACAGCCTAGATCCTTTGCATACACAGTTCACAACAGGGTTCATGCTCCTATGAGAATCTAATGCCAGATGGCAGAGCTCAGGCTGTAATGTTCGTCCCTTGCTCACCTCCGGCTATGTGGCCCAGTTCCTAACAGGCAACGGACTGGTACTGGTCTGAGGCCCAAGGGTTGGGGACCCCTGTTTTAAAGCATTTAAAAATGTTAAGAAAGGCTTAATAATCTGTCCAAAGTCATTCAGCTTCAGCATTCAAATGCTGAGAACAAGATTTGAATCAGGATTTGGCCTCCAGGTTTGACTATATCTGCCACAATAGCACTTACTACTTGGCAGAAGGTCTAGAATGGTGTTTACCTGGATAACAGATTAAAGTTGCTTTTTTGTTGTTGTTTTTAAAACAGCAACATTTATTTATTTATTTCTCACAATTCTGGAGGCTGGGAAGTCCAAGATGAAGACATTGGCAGATGCGGTGTCTAGTGAGGGCCAGCTTCCTGATTCATAGATTGCCATCATCTTGCTGGAGAACAGATTAAAGCATTGAAAGAAGAATAAATGCTCCTGTACAATCAAAGGGAATGATTAAAATATGTAAGAAATAAACCCAAATAATTAACTGTAATAGCTCAGTGTTAAATAAATATCAATGTTACTTTGTCAAGAATGTTACTTTAAATGAAAAGAATGGCAGGGTGCAGTGGCTCACACCTGTAATCCCAGCACTTTTGGAGGCCAAGGCAGGTGGATTACCTGAGGTCAGGAGTTCAAGACCAGCCTGACCAACCTGGTGAAACCCTGTCTGTGCCAAAGATACAAAAAATATTAGCCAAGCATGGTGGTGGGCACCTATAATCCCAGCTACTTGGGAGGCTGTGGCAGGAGAATTGCCAGATCTGGGAGGCGGAGGTTGTGGTAAGCCAAGATCATGCCAGTGTACTCCAGCGTGGGCAACAGAGTGAGACTCCATCTCAAAAAACAAAACAAAAAAGAAAGAACAGAACTCCAATATGCACCTGTTCTGAAACCTCTGAATTAGGAAAATTTTGAATTCAATACGTAGACAAAAAAAGATGAACATTTTCTTACATTTGCTTTTGAATTTATTTCTTGACGCTGATGGAAAGGTAAAAAGGTGAGGTGCGAAGGACCAATTCAGCCTCTCATTTTCATTCTTTTATATGTGTACTAATAAAGCCACCCTCAGTGAAATCAAATTAAGTAATATTTACTGCAAAGTTGTTTTTTGGATTGAACATTTACTAGGAAGTTTTTACAGCCTGTGAACATAAAATCTAAGTTATATTATTTATTGGGACCAAATGTTTTGAAGTGAATATTTTTACGTTGTTTTTCATAGGACAATCAGAATTTGAAAGCTTTGAGAAGTAGAAGGTGAAAGAAACAAGAATTCCTTTCCCTTGAGCTGAAGAGGCAAACCTAAGACTATTTTGCTAAAATTGTCCTTAGCATGGAGAAAGGTCCTCATGTAAGGGGGATCCATCAGAATAACTTGGGGAAAATTTTCATACCAACCCCCATCATCCTTTCTTCCCAGATTCTGAATCCCCTACCCCACCCCCAGTATGATTTGAACCTAGGAAGAGAGCAGGTATGTATTGTATGAAAAATTCCTTAATTTCCCTTCCTCCCAACTTAGCTAATCTAATGAATTACAGTGAAAAAAAAAAAAAAAGCTTCTTGCCAATTTTTTCTCCACTTACTCTCCTTAAATGTAAGAACAGAGCAAATAGGGAGATTAATTTTTACTAAAATGAAGAAATATTTTAGTTTTAAAGTTATGCACAAACACAGTTTAAAGAATCAAATATTTTACCAGAAAAATCACTGCCATCGTCCCTTTTTCCCCCTTCCACGGAGAAAATCACTTTAAGCTCTTTTGCATGGTTCTTTTGGTAATTAATTCAAATCTCTAAACAATATGCTTATTTTGTTACATTTTGATTTTAAATTTTTTGGTATTACCTATTGATTGCCTGCTATGGTGGAAGAGGGTTTAGCACTGCTCATCCCTGCTTGAACAGCCTTCTCATCTGCCCTATTTTTTCCTGTCTTATTTATCTCTAGTTAGCCTTGAACAAGGAATGATTCTTTTTTTCTCATGGAAAAGAGCTAAAAACAGGGGAAGTTGAAATTTTGCGGTTGAGAAAAACAAAATGTTAAGGTAAGGTCACACAGGATGGCCTCAATTTTCTCAAGAAAATAAGAGATGAGTTAATCTGGGATTGAGCTATTATGGGCTGCTATCAGTAATTTATTAGGGAGTTAACAGATGAATATCAGCATTGCTGCAGACCAATGAGAAATGACCAACAGATCTAAACTCATACGACAAATGGTCTCACTCAAAGACAGTGGATTTGCTTGGAATGGTGGCAGGCCAATTTTCATTACTGGCAAAGAACAAAACACCCAAAAGCCAAAAGGGACAGGTACACAGTTTGGTGAACGTGAGAAATTACATGTGTGGTCTCTGTTTAGTTACACGTAATAACAGACTACAGATCACTTTTGTGAATAATCCCAAACTGCAAGTAATACAAAAAGTTAAAACATTTGAGACCTTATATACGTTTTCATATATTTGGATAGATATGGGTGCTGTTATTACGTTGATTCACATCCTGATATTTCTCTTCACTTGATTCATATTTAATTGGCATTCCTAAACCCCAGAAACAACTTATGGAGTGGAGGGGTGCATAACTCAGCAAATAGGTTACAGAAAGCCCACTTACAATTTCACATTCCTTTTGGAAAACTCACAAAGTGGATAATCTAAGATATGGACAATCAAGAATTGACAACTGTACATAAAGGCTCATATTCTCTCAGGGCAACACTTGTATTGAATGTTGTTGGTTTACTTTGCTAGCTTTGTTTATATATTTGTAATAAAGAAGTTGGGCTTCTTGCAAATGGCAGATTAAAATATATAGTTTATTGCTTTTTTAAGCAAGTGCATCTGATTTTATGTTTAAAAGGGTGTAGTTTTATGGTGCAAGAAAATAACAGGGGCACTGAGTTGAGGTACCAGAAGAAAATCCCTTAGGGCACAGCAGCAATGCAGTTAGCAATAATTTTAATTGGACACCCAAACTAAGCCAGCCTCAAATCATGTGTATGTCTTACAAATAGGGTTTATTATGTCCTTTAAGTCCTTTTAGAGGCTTATGAAGATTTATACCAGTAGTTAGTTGCTTTGTCTGAGCTACAGAGAATATTTAATAGTTTTATCAGGATTAATGAGCAGAAATGTCTCAACAAATGAAATTCTTTAGTACGTACACTGTAGTCATTTGGTATTCTCTTTATTCACTTGCAGTAATGTCAGTAATAGGAGACACTGTTTGATATGAGCCCTTGTATTTCATGTATTTGTCAGATTTTTGTGAAGCTATTTATATAGACCATTTGTGTAGCACTTTTCTAACCTCAGACATGTCCAAGAATCATATAGTAAATACGTACATCTCAAAACTGATTTACCATATAACAAAGACGTTCACTCCATTTATGGCAACAAATATTTAGTGAGTGCCTCAGTAGGCCAAGTGCTGGAGACACAATGTTAATCAAAACAGCTTAGTGGAGTTTATGGCTTAGATAAGTACAATAATAATGAACATAATGTACTAGTAGATATTTCAATCATGCTGCCCCAGGGAAGTAGAGAATAATGTAGAGTCTTTATCAGAGGTTGTTATATGGTCTGGGAAATGAGAAAAGGCCTTCTTGGCAAAGTAATATCTTTACTGAGCTGAAGGTTCAAATAGAAGTTAACTAAGTAAAGAGGGAGTAGAAGGAGAAGCTTCAAGGCAAAGGGAATAAGAGCTGCAGAGGCTCTTAGGCAGAATGTGGTAAAGGCCCCTTTAAGGAAATGAATGGAAGCCATCAGGATTGGGACTGGATTACATAGTGGGACAGAGAGAGGTTTAAGTCCAGTGAGTTCCGGTGAGTTCTGTTATGCACATTAATCTTTATCCCTGCAATAATGCATGCTGTTGTAAAGAATTTCGAAACTTAAAATATACAGAGAGGAAAGTACAAATTAGTGGTAATCCTATTACCCATAGCTTCTTCATTTTAAGACACTGTATTTTTAATTAATGAATTGTCTTTCAGTTATATAAAGATTAAAAAGTAAATATGCAGACAGATACTCTTTTCTTGAGCTGGGAAAAATGACAATCTTTACTACCATGCCATATTACTAATATCTGGAATAGGAAGTAATATCATAAGCCAAGCAATGATGTCTTTGCACACTGTAGTCCTAGTTTGTCAATTAGACTACAAATCATGGTTTTGTTTATATACACTATTTAACATATTTTACCTTGTTTTCAAAAAGCCAATTTGTATAATTTTTCCCCACCCAAAATTGAGAAATTATTTTTCATGGGATGTATGTGTATGTATATACTGCTGTGTGTGTGTGTGTGTGTGTGTGTGTGTATGTATGTGTTTGGTGGCAGTCAAACAACAGTAATAATAATGATATCTTTTTAAAACCAGGTTAAATAGTTAGCAAAACTCAGGATAACTTTTTCTAAGTCATGTCAAAAAGTATGAAAATTATAGGAACAAAATTGCTTCTTTTGAAGACATTTAAAAATTGTGGAAGTAAAGATATTCTTATATAGAAATTGTCAATATTAATGTATACTACATAAAATCAAACTTACATGAGAAATACAGATTTAAAAATTTAGGAGATAATAGGCATATTTAAAGGTATTAGAATTTGACAGCCTGTTGAGAGAAGAAACCTGGAACACTGACAGGAAGTATTTTCAGAGTTGTGCCCAATCTACAATTAGTCCTTGTGTTAGTCTGTTCCCATGCTGCTAATAAAGACATACCCGAGACTGGGTAAGGTATAAAGGAAGGAGGTTTAATTGACTCACAGTTCCACATGGCTGGGGAGGCCTCAGGAAACTTACAATCATGGCAGAAGGCACCTTTTCATGGGGCAGCAGGAGACAGGATGAGTGCCCAGTGAAGAGGGAAGCCCCTTATAAAACCATCAGATCTCATGAGAACTAACCACTATCACAAGAACAGGATGGGAAAAGCTGCCCCCATGATTCAGTGATCTCCACCTGTTCCCTCCCACGACATGTGAGGATTATAGAAACTATAATTCAAGATCAGTCCTTACCCTAACAACCTAGGCACAAAGGATCAAGTTGAATTAGGGAACTCAGAGAAGCAGTTCCAACATAATTTTGAGGCAGAACAAAGCTCAGAGGATATGGGGAGCTGGAGGGCCTGGTATTCAGATGCTGTTAATGACTCTAACACATCTTGTAAAATGTCTTTCCTACCAAATTGAAGAAGGATGTATCAGTCTGTGATTTAAACACTCCTCTATAATTTGTGTTTTGATAATTTTTACGTTATTAAAAACAGAAGTTTGGCATTCTGTGCGTCTTATCAGAGTGGTCTGACTGTTGACTCCTTGTAGGGAAGGGGTGGCAGAAGTCACTAAGTTTTATATCCCAAGGAAACAGCCCAAGAAGACAGCTTTACTTACCAGCCTTCTGAGCACTTAGGGAGTGGCGGTGAAAGTGAAGTCATTCTGAATTTTTTGTCCCTCCCTTTCTCCCTTCCTTCTTTCCTGGTGCTGTTAGTGTTTAGTGATACAAGTTGAATGTTGGAATTCCCAAATCTGATACCTGAAATGCTCTAAAATTCCAAGCTTTTTGAGTTCCCACATGCCACCACAAGTGGAAAATTGTTAGATATAGACACCTTTGCTTTCTGGTGGTTCAATATACACAAATGTTGTTTCATGCACAAATTATTAAAAAATAGTGTATAAAATTACCTTCAGACTATGTGTATGAGGCGTATTTGAAACATAAGTGAATTTCATGTTTAGACTTGGGTCTGACCCCCACCAAGATATCTCATTATGTATATGCAAATATTACAAAATCTGAACATGTCTGAAACCTTGGGTCCAAATTCTGGTCCCAAGCATTTCAGATGAGGGATGTTCAACCTGTATAAGATAAAAGAGCCTACTGAGAAATTTAATTATAGCTTGGTAATAATGTCTAGATCATTTAAAAAGTCACCAATGAGAACAGAGGATTCCATAAGACTGTTTTGGCCAAAAGTGAGCCAATGACATAGAAGCAGGGACATTGGACACCAACGAGTGTGAAAAGCTGGTTCTGGGGTGAGGCCGATTCTTGCAGGAAGCCTCCCTGCCTGGTGTCTGTTCTCACCCAGGAATTGGCCAGCAGCTCATCCAGATATTTCTTTACTCTTGGAAATGCCAGTGTGGTTCATATGTTACTGGGCATGCCTTTGTTTCATCTTGAAGAACTTATCATCACTTCAACCCATTCAAAAGATGTGAGAGAGGAGATGTGCAATTGAGTAATGATTAGGGATGTGGCACATATTGCATTTATAAAACACATCAAACTATTTTTCAAATATTAGAAGATGTAATTGAGTCTGCAACACATTTTACTAATGATATTTCCTTTAATTTTTAAACCCATATGTATTGCAGGGGGAAATGAGATCCATATGTTTGATTCTTGCACAGTTAAATGATATATTAAAGGATTTTTTGCAAATGCTTTAGAAGTTTATTGTCAAAAAAATCTACTTTTAAGAAAATTATGTTTTTTTAAAGGTTTTTTTTGTTGTTGTAATTTGAATTTTGGTCAAATATCCCTGTAGGGAAAACTGTTTAATAATAACAAATGGATATCATCAACGTGATTTGCTCTTAAGCAATCTCTTGATTTCATTGCATTTTGTTAAACTGTTTTTAAGCTTCATCAGTTTTGATTTTAAGTAAAATTTACTAATGTCCCTTTTAATAAAATGTATCTGTAAATTATCTAGAGTGAGCTGTTTAGTTTCAGAGGTTCTCATATTCCAATCCTTTGAAACTACAAAGTGATACTTCTAAAATTGAAATAATTAAAAATAATTAGCAGAAACTATCCAAAATAAGACAATCAAAACCATCTGGGCTTGAATATATTAAAAAATGTTGATCAAGGCAAACACCTTAGAGATCTGTGTGTTATCTCGTAATTTCAAGTGTGGATATTTTCAATCCTGAAGAAATGTGATCAAATAAGCTCTCAGTAGTGTTCTATATCAACTGTAATTTAACACATCTGTCCAGAGGAGTAATGAATAATGAATTACACTAATCAATCCAGATAAAAGAGATTTAATTAACATTAACATCTCCTCAAAGTCTTTAAAACTTTCTTTTTTTCTTTCTGTTTTGGTATTCAGGGGTTCTAATCTAAGGATCCTGTGATGATGAAAGAATATTTTTAAGAGAGATTTTATTAAAAGGATTTGAGATATTTAGATGTATGTAACATGAAACTTTTCTCCAATTTTTAAAAAGGTACTTCATAAAACATAAAAAGGCTGTCAGTATTATCACTTCATATTACTTTATAAAAATATCTGGAAATAAAAGTTGTTGTATAGGGAATAAACATGCTTTGCCAAATTTTAATTAATATGTATTAAAAATATTGATGATGTCTGGATAACCAATGCATGACCTTCAGTGCTTTGTAGGGCAACCTGCAGGCATGGAGGCTCAGCAATAAATACTTAGCCCACTAAGGTGATTGTTGGGGTTACAGGTGTTTTCTGCAAAGTGGTTAAACCACTTCATGGGTAAATGTAAATCTTCATACAGACCTGTATAGGGCAGTCTACAACCACAGGCCAGTTACAGTAATTAAACAAGCAACTGAAGAGTTATGACAATGAGAGCAGTGAAATGAGAATCTGAACATGGTCTTTTCACTATGTGGGGAAGTCCTCATTTTGGTCTAAGATGGAAACGAGAGAAGAGACTAGGGTTAAGAGTGACAGTTGCCACAGATAGGGATGTTATACTGACCCATAACTGGATTTTATCGGTACCACACTGAAGCCCTAGTGTAACTAATATTGATGACTTTATGAATGCTCACACTGCAACATCTTTAATGCACACCAGCAGGAGACAATGGGAGAACCCTAACCTGGGAGTCAGAATGCCTGACTCATATTCTTTCCCAACTCATTTAATCTGCCTTCACTCCAGTACTCCCATTTGTAAAATGCAAATAGTAAGTAGTATGTGCCCTAAGACTCAAAGACTTTCAAAATGTGAGAATAGAGATAGATATTATGGAAATATGATGTCCTCAAATTGATTATTTTTGGTACACTGAAAGACAATCAAAAAGTGAAACAAAAGAGGTATTTAAAAGTAGTATTAGGAAAAGTGTCGATCTCTTTTTAAGAAAAATAATGCAGTGTAGAACAATCTATATGTAGTACATACATATTTATACGCCCAAATTACTAACATAAATATATCTATATCTTCATATCCACTTATAGACAAAGACATATGTATATGGAAAAATTTACCCTATGTTGATAAAACTTGTATGCAAAATTCAGCTTGTCGGTTTAGAGGATCAAATCCTACCAAGAGGGTCAGGCAAATTTTATTTTATTTTATTTTGAGCCGTTTGAGATGTATGTGAATTCCAATTTATATAAAAGGATTTGTTTATTGTGTACAGCTTTCATTGCTTTCAGGAGCAAAAGGTGAGCAGCACAGTCTGAATAAATATTGAAACTTCTTTTACATTTTCTGAATTGTTATATTGGTCATGAAAGGCTGATGGTTCATGGAAAAATAGCTCCTCTTTTGAAAAATACTATTTTGTGGCACATGGACTCACAGAGTAAAGAGACATTTTCTGTTAGTATCATCACTTGAACATGCACTTAGCAAGAAACTGAATGTGGTAGAATTTCTTTACTCAATTCAAAGGATTACTCATTTTTGTTTCATAGTGTTTGGTCTGGGCTCTAAATGAAGCAAGAAGGTTAATGTAACGAGACTCTTGGTAATCATGCAGAACCATTTGCTGACTTGATAAGGTTCAGGTGCAAATTTGTCAAGTCATCTAGATGCTTGCCCCAATAAAGAATGTTTGCCTGTGACTTTTTTAAACCATGAAAAAGACAAATGCAGGCAGTGGCTGCTGGGTTGAAATCAAATAAAAATAACACAAATGAACAAAAAAATAGAGGGATGATACTGTACGCTGGGGCATATCAATTAAGAACTATTTCCACAATCTGTCAGAAATTCAGTGATAATATGTACTATGCAACTATCAACCCTTACATTCTTATTTTTCTTTTTAGCAATGAGGAAAAAAAAATGGAGACAATAAAACTATTAAGTTGGTTCATTTTGTTGTAATCAAAAAATTTGGTTGAAGTCTCAATGATACTCTGCAGTTACTCAGGAAATTGTATAGAAATAATGATCTTTGATGTATCTGATTTTCAAAGCAACATAGATTAGAGGAATCCCCTTCCCCTCCCCATTACTGGAATTATCATCACCCAGCCTGACTAAATGCATTTCACACCATACTTCTGTGCATAAAGATATACTGCCCACTGCTGTGAAAATTAGTATAACTTTGATGAGTCATTTGTTCCAACCTTTGAAAAAAAATGAAACTTCTGAGAACCATACTGATCTCATGATAACTTTATCTCTATACATGATATGGTCCTAGATTTGTAACTTGGCAGTGAAGAATCCATTTGCTAAGGAGAATAAAATGTATTTAAGGAAATATAAAAAGACATGCATAAAAATAGCCATTATTATAAAAAGTGTATTCAATATTATGGTTAGAGCCTGGTTAATGTCTTATAATGGTGATTTTTAAATGTCTTCTGCATATTTTTTGTAACCAGAATTATTAATTACGACTGATCATTTGGGCGAAGAAACTCATCAAAGCATCGTCTATTGAGAAAATTAATTAGGCATCTCTACTTAAAATTAGACACATGATGGCTGATATGAATGCTGACATAGTATGGCATTGATGTAGGTTGAAGCAGGCAGACTGACATTTAGACCGAGGGATTATAAACTCTTTTATAGTTCATAGTTTGGTAATTTCTGTCTCATCCACATCTTGATGGCCAGACCTCTGCTTAGAAATTTGACCCATGAGTTTGTTATTTTTGCCTTAGTGCTGGCAGTATGAGTCAAGTGACGGAGCCACCATCTCTTCTCAAACAATGCCATTGTCTCTTGATTTCAACCCGATTTTCTATATTTAAGTGTGGTTATACAGTGCTGTTTTGCCTTGCTTTACCCACTGTATCGTAGAACTGCTACTCAGTGGGTTTCTGAACAAAACAAAGAGTCTAAAACTGGGGTTTCTCAATGTTCAGTGTAAAAATTCAACCTCTTCATTATTTATTTCTTCTACTTGGAGCCTTAGAATAATTTACTTATTTTATTATAATTTAAGTAGCTCATTTCTTCAGCCAGTAATTTTTGTCATTAGGTAACAGCAAATTATACTAGCCATTGCCTGAGTATTTTAATCCCATTTGCATTTTACCAGGTCTGTTCACCTGTCATTTCATTTTTGAAATATAATTCCTATAGCAATCATATTAAAAATGAACTAATGTTCCATCATTTTCTGGTCAAGTTAAAACGAGTCTGAGCAAACATATCCAGCATATACCTTCAGAGGAACAACATTAATAGAGTGTGTAGTGGTATTTCCCATCCAGAGAGATTTTAACTTGTAAAAGACATCACTTCTTTTAATTTCTCTCCTGTTCAGCTTTTGCATATTCAATATGCAAATTAGAACAAAAGCCATTATAAAAATTTTCAGTGTTACATACAAAAATATAAAAGTTAAAATGCTGTAAATATTTAATGCTACAGTATAGCATTTAATAGTTTTGTTCAATTTAAGAATCTTAGTTTTATTAGTTTGGTTTAGGAATTCTAATTTGTAAATGAGGGTTGACAGTATTTCACAATGATAAACAAATCAAAAAGCAATTTTATCATCGATAAGGCATTTTGTAGCAAACTTGCCAGTGGTTAACTAATAGCTTTATTGTATTTCAAAGTTTGTGTGTTTGTTTATTTTATGTAGAGGGTGGAAATTGAGATGTCACGTGCCCTTAAAATGCAGAAAATAATGCAAGGCTTTCCAGTGAATGTGTAACTTCTACCTCATGTGAATACTTTTAGGAAGATTCATGATTCGGTGCCCTATGCAAGTGGCAACTCATCTTCAGTGGAAAGATCTTTAATGGAGAGATGCTTTCTTTTGAGAATTGAGAGGAATTCTAGACTTTTTAAGAAATGAAAAGGTAAAATAATAAGAGTATCTCAAAATATATACAACAACCCAAACAAGAAAATGTTAACAATTATATGGTACTCTTATAAATATGCTCACAAATATTTAAAGAAAGCGTTTCCATGACATGACAGATATTACATGCTTGTATATACGTATGTCAAGCAGAATAAACATATTATGGAATAAATGGGTAGTGAAATTTACACAGTGTATTGATGTGTTTGTAATACAAGTAAATCTGCTTTTCTGTAGTTAATTTACCCTTAGTGATTAAAATACACAATTACTTTAAATGTATAATTACCATCATTCTTTTCCCTATAGTAAAAAACTTAAGATAATTTTACACCCATATTCATTTAGTATTCAAATATACAGTATTTAAATCTTTAGTAGGAGTCAATTTCTACAATTAACTATGCACCAGAAGATTTTCTAGAAAACAATTTGAAATGGGTTGATAAAAGTTTATTTGCCTCATTGACTAGCATGGCTGGCTAAAGACACTCATATTTAAACCTTATCTTTGGCCAGTGTGTCTAGTTATATTCCAGGTAGAAGTTCCTTTTTTTAATTTTTATTTTTTTGAGACAGGTTCTCATTCTGTCAGGCTGGAGTGCAGTGGTGCAATCCTGGCTCAGCCTCGACCTCCAGGGCTCAAGCCATCCTCCCACCTCCACCTCCCAAGTAGCTGAAACTACAGGCACACACCACCATCCCAGGCTAATCTTTTTCTATTTGTAGAGACAGGGTTTCGTTATGTTGCCCAGGCTGGTCAGAAGTTCCTTTCATGAGTAGCTGTAGTGTCACGGTATTAGGGGGAAAAAAACAATTAATAATTATGCCTATTTACCAAACTTAAAAAAAAACTTCATATAGTGTTTGGGAAACTTTTGGCAGTTCCATTCAATAAAAATTCAGAAAACAAAAATCTAACTTCTATAGGAGATTTCTTTTTCCAGAAATTAATCTGATATCTATTTTTGTGAGTTAGAACTATGTTACTTGAAGTGTTGTTACATTTTTAAAGATTGTTTAGTACTTAGGGTGAGATGTTGAGTGTGAGTAGAAATTAAACCTGTGATTTGTGAAAGTGTTGTAAGATTATCTAAGTAATGGACAATTTCTAATATTCATTTTTTAAAGTAGCTAACCTCTGCCTTATTATCCCCTTCCACTTTCCCCCTGGATGGGTGATTTATATAATGGAATGCAGTGTCATTGATTGTGTTTGAAGGAGGCACACTAAATAGCACACTATTGTTACCTTGAAAATTTGTTTCATTTTATTTTTGCCCATTTTTTAAATCATTTTATTCTATTTTTGCCCATGTCTCTTATAATGAGCTACACATGTAATTAGTACACATAGTTCTGGTGATGTATTCATTCATGAGTTTAGGAAGTGAGATTTTCAGCTTCATTTCCTTCTAAGCATCTGAACTAGGAGCACAGAGGAGACAAAAAAGATTGCAACCTCTTTATACAGTTGTGTTTGACCCTTGGTGCTCTAATTGCAACCTCTTTATACAGTTGTGTTTGACCCTTGGCACTCTATTCTTACTTCAATTATCATCCATTGTAATGATCCCTTTTCATGTCTAGCTTAACCCTAAACTGTGAGTTCCTTGAGAATAAGAACTTTGTCACAGTGATGTTTTAATATATTCTCACCACACAATAAAGGATCTAAGTGTGTGCTCAATAAATGGGTATTTGTTGGGAAATTTAAACAAGAAATAGTGAATTATTTTTTTCTAATTGGATACCCTTTCTCCAAAGATATTTTTTATTCGAAAGTATCTTATTTACGGTAAAAATCACAAATATTATATATACAATGTAGTTTTGACAAATGTATATATTTCTATCCTTTACCCAGGCCTTCAGTAAGAAAATAATAATAATTTTTTTCCCAAAGACATAATCTGGTTATTTGGTTATTTGGCTGAAACAATGAATATCTTTGATACATGGATTCTTTAATAATGAATCTGTTATTTCGTATTTAGTCATTACTTCATAACGATTCCAAATTTCCTAATAACTTCTTCCCCCACTATCCACCCCCATCCCCTGCCCCTGCAAAAAAGAGAAAACAAACCTCCCTTTCCCTCAGGAAGTAGTTGATTTGGTGCCTGTGTAAGGTAGTTCATGCATTTCCTTCTGTTTTGTTACCATACCCTATGCTTGGCACTCAGTACACCAAGAAAACAAAGAGGCATTGCCTGTCCCGAAGTTTCTTAGAGTCTAGTGAGGGAGATAACGCACATGTGCATCCATAGCACAGCAATGTGTACATAATAACAAAGACCTGAAAACCCCAGTCAGGTTTCTATGTTTTGTCCTCTTTCACACCCTTCCAAGAGCTCTATCTAATGTAACTATGAATGGTCACCGTGTCTTTATTTTTGGCCCGGACTCTTCTCAATGCCTCAGCCTCACATGTCCAACTACCTGCTGATTATTTTACTTGGATATACATCAGCCATTTTAAATTTGGCCTGAGTTGAACTCATTCTCTTTCCCTCCCACATTCATTGTGTTTTCATGAAATCTCCCGGTTAAGTCAGTTCAGGTTGCTATAGAAAAAAAAATTAGGTCTGGCGTGGTGTCTTGTGCCTGTAATCCCAGTATGTTGGGAAGCCTAGGTGGGCAGATTGCTTGAGCCTCAGGAGTTCAAGACCAGCCAGGGCGATTATGAGGGACCTCTGTCTCCACAAAAAAAAAAAAATACAAATACTAGCTGGGTGTTGTGGTGGTGTGCCTGTAGTCCCAGTAGTCAGGAGGCTGAGGCTGAAGATCACCTGAGTCAAGGGAGGTCGAGGATGCAGCAGACAGTGATCGTGCCATTGCACAGAAGCCAGGGTGGTACAGGGAGACCCTGTGTCAAAAAAAAAAAAAAAAAAAAAAAAAAAAGAGAAAAAAGAAAGAAAGAAAAAGAAAAAAAAAAACCCCATAGACTAGGTGGCTTAAACAACAAACTGATTTCTTCCAGTTCTGGAGGCTGGAAGTCTGAGATCAGGAGGCCAGAAGAGAGCGAAAAAGCAAGCTCTCTCGCTGTCTGTCTCTGTGTTTTTTTGTTTTTTTGTTTTGCTTTGTTTTTTTGGAGACGGAGTCTGGCTCTGTCACCCAGGCTGGAGTGCAGTGGCGCGATCTTGGCTCACTGCAAGCTCCGCCTCCCAGGTTCACACCATTCTCCTGCCTCAGCCTCCTGAGTAGCTGGGACTACAGGCACCCGCCACCATGCTCGGGTAATTTTTTTGTATTTTTAGTAGAGACGGGGTTTCACCGTGTTAGCCAGAATGGTCTCGATCTCCTGACCTTGTGATCTGCCCACCTCGGGGCTCCTGTGTCATCCAGGATGGAGTGCAGTGGATGCCATGCTGGCTCACTGCAACCTATGCCTCCTGGGCTCAAGCCATTCTCATGTCTCAGCCTCAGGAGTAGCTGGGGTTACATGCTTTGCCACCATGCCCGGCTAATTTTTGTTTTGTATTTTTGGTAGAGATGGAGTTTTACCATGTTGGCCAGGCTCGTCTTGAACTCCTGGGCTCAAGTGCTGGGATTACAGGCGTGAGCCACCTCTCCAGGCCCAAGCTCCCTTTTTGTAAGGGCACTCACTCCATTTATGGGAGGTCTACCCTCATGACCTGATTATGTCCCAAAGGTCCTCCTACCTCTTAATACAGGGGGATTTCAACATACGAGTTTTGTGGGGATGGAGACATTCAGCCTATAGCACTTCTCTTTTCATTTCTATTTCAATTAATGGCACTGCCTTTTGCACAAATTAGGAACCTGAGACTCCTATTTGACTGTTCTCTGTTTCTCACAACTAATTTATGATGTAGTCTAGTACATTCTGCCTCTGGAATTCCTCTGAAACCCTCCATCTTCCCTCTAGTACCACTGTTACTGTCTTTGTTCAAGTTTTCGTCTTCATTTTCTCTCAGTTGGATTATGGCAGTAGGCTCCTAAAGAATCTTTCTACCTTAACTTATCTTCTTTTAATACAATGTCCTACATAGGTGCCTGGGATTGTTTGTCACATGCTGTGCCTTGACTGGATTAAACTCGTAATTACTCACTCATGCCTCTTTCTTTCCTGCCTCCTGTACCTGATGTTCTTTCTGCTTGAGACTCCGTAATCTGGACATGACAAAAGGTTTCCATATCCATACCTCTCTCAAGGGACTGCCTTTCCCACCTTCCATACTGCAGCAGGTGGCACAGCTCCATGTCCCATAGTGTCCATTCCTTCTCCTCTACCTCCAGAAACAACTAACTGAACTATGTGGAGGCATCTGAGCCATGAGGAGGCATTACATAGGCATCAAAAGATGAGCTGGGCCAATCAAGTTCCCTTTCTCTTGGGACTCTCCATGGAGATATCTCATTCTGAGAGAACAATGATTCGTGGCACAGTGACTTAGTCAGTGAATGCCTCAGGTACGAGGTGGAGGTGGACCCTTCAGGAGTTGTAGCCATCCAAAGTTATGAGGAGGTACAAACATGAAGGAGCAGCCGTGAGGTAGACAAAAGATAGGCCAAATACAGGGTCAAAAATCTACTTGACAGTGAGGAGGGATGGTTGGAAACAACTGAAGAGAAGCTGAGTCACGTGTAGGCTGGAGTTAGACAGTGAGCCCCTGTCCTTCAGCTTCAGCTGCCAGATGCGTTCCTTGAGGCTGAGTGATTTGGCTTTTCTTGGGTACCCTTGTATGTGCATCCTTATATTAATCCC
This sequence comes from Pongo pygmaeus, assembly GCF_028885625.2. Lineage (NCBI taxonomy): Eukaryota > Metazoa > Chordata > Mammalia > Primates > Hominidae > Pongo > Pongo pygmaeus. The sequence goes on from NC_072387.2 coordinate 103,119,539, forward strand.
TCACTCTACCCTCCTACCTTAAAATTAATTCAGTGAGACTGTTCTTCACAGCTAAAAGAACCTAAATAAAATGTTTCTTCTAGGCCAGGAGTTCAAGACCAGCCTTGGCACTATGTTTGGTTCTACGTTTAGTGAGACTCCGTCTCTGCAACACACACTGTAGCCTGCCATGGGGGAGGGTAGGGGAGGGAGAGCATCAGGATAAATAGCTAATGCATGTGGGGCTTAATACCCAGGTGACGGGTTGATAGGTGCAGTACACCACCATGGCACACATTTACCTGTGTAACAAACCTGCACATGTATCCCAGAACTTAAAATTTAATTTAATTCTTAAAAAATGCAAAATAAAAAGAGAAATTAGCTGAGCGTGTTAGTGTGCACCTGTGGTCCCAGCTACTTGGGAGGCTGAGGCAGGAGTATTGAATAAGCCCAGGAGTTTGAGGCTGCAGTGAGTAGTGATTGCACCACTGGGCAACAGAGCAAGACCCTGTCTTTAACAAAATAAAAAGTAAAAAGTAAAAAACAAAATGATTTTCCCCACCCTCCCCCCTTCACCTCAGCTAAAATGTCACCTCCTCCAGAAATTCCTTATTATTTGGTTGTACCACCGTTTGCTGCTTACCACTGTCTTAAGTTGTAATTATGTATGGTCTTCTCTCTAGGTAGGGAACAACTTGAGACTAAAGACGTCGTGACTCACATGAGTTTGTATAAATGAAGAAAATGCAATGGGACATAAGTAGGGTGTGGGGAGAGCCTTCATGGGGACATCATACTTGACCTGAGTCTTCCCAAAAGCAATCCCTCTGTCTTACAATGCAGCTGTCACCACAATTGGCTTGATAAAATATGGAGTAATAAATGTTAGGTTCACCTACACTAATCTTCCCTTCCTATACATGAAGTATTTGGAGGAAAGAGAAAGAAGTAAAGTGATTTTCCAGAGTCACACATTCTGGCATATGGAGTGCCAGAACAAAAATCAGTCACTTCCCATAATATGGATGTGCACACTCATAGAAAGAATGAGCCTATGCACAGAACGATCTCATTTTCAAGTAAAAGAATTTTTGAGATATAAACATCAGCAATGACAACCACACCCCATTCCCCAGATCTTGCATGTATCCAGATTTATTATAAATATTTTATTATAAACTCTAATCAGAGCCCAGTCCCTCAGTTTAATAGTCATAGATTTCAGGATTTTGCTTCTGTTTACCTTCCCAGGTTTTCTTCCTCTTCTGTCTTCTTATGGACTTGAGAATTCCTTGTCCTTCTAGCAGGCAGGCACACCGCTTTGGGTTTCTGTTTGTTTTTGTGTTTTTCAGACAGGGTCCCACTCTGTCACCCAGGCTGGAGTGCAGTGGTGCCATCACAGCTCACTGTAGCCTTGACTTCCTGGGCTTAAGCGATCCTCCCGTCTCTCAACCTCCCCAGTAACTGGGAGTACCAGCACATGCCACTAGGCCCACCTAATATTTTCTTTTTTCTTTTCTTTTTTTTTTTTTTTGTAGGGATGGGGGTCTCCCTATCTTTCCTAGGCTGGTCTTGAACTCCTAGGCTCAAGGAATTGGCCTGCCTCAGCCTCCCAAAGTGCTGGGATTGCAGAGATGAGTCACCTTGCCCCATGGGTTTCTCTGTCTTTTTCAAACAATCCCCTTCGTACTGTCTGACATGGATTTTCTCTCTCTCTGGGAGTCTAGGTTAGGTATCTCTCAAGCTTTCTCTGATCAAAGCAGACACAATCCCTTCCGTTGGTACCACAGTGGCACTTTTCTCTTAGGGTTTTTTTTTGGAATTAGTCACATGGTGTCTCATATGATAGTTATTTTTGCACTTCTGTTACTGCATCTATTAGATTGTGCACTTCTGGTGGCAGGCATTTTATGCAACCATCTGGACTACAGTTGCTTGGACTCAGTAAATAGTTATTGAATACATGATCTCATGGGGTCATTTGTTTCTTTCAACATCTTGTTTCCACTACTCTCCATAAAATTCATAGGTTCTTTAGTAATGAGTACTTTCCTTTTATCTCATAAATACCTTTAAGTGACTATCTGCCACTTGCAAAAATATCTAAGGAGGGGAATTAAGTGACTTTGACTTCTGATAAATTGACAAAAAATGTTTTAACCATAAAGATTAAATCAGTACAGTCACTTTTAATACAAACTACTGTTTTGCATGTTTGTGGGCAGTGCAGAGCAATGTAATATATTAATTCAGCCTTCATGGAAGCTAAGTACTTAGTGGAGGAACTAATTCAAATAAAGTCAGAAAACATGAAAATGTGGAAGGAACAGTGATCGCTAAAATGACTTCCATGAATTCCATAATAAATGTTGCTGAATGCCTGAGTTATTTTGATTTACCTAAAATAATGGTTAAGAATTGGGCTCTCCTGCAGTGGTCAAGGTTTGAATTCAAGAACTGCCACTCACACTTGCTTGGGTGGATTATTCTTTTAAGAGTTAAAGCATATGGAACCATTAGCACAGAGCCTGGCATAGTGTAGGCACTCATTACATTTTCTCTGCTATTACTTTTAGATTGCAAACTCACATAGCTATTTTAAGAGTGCTATATGCCAATGCCACTTGTAGAAAATTTGTAAAACTTAGTTTTATTTCTGGTGCAGTTACTCTTTTTAAAGTTATAAATTATATGTAATTAGTAGTATCAACTAGAGGAGATCAAGTACTGTTCTTCGGGGTCTAAATTAATCGTATGAGTAGTTATTCTCTAAGCAGATATTGCATCATACATGTCCAACAGCCTCTTAAGGTATTCAGAATTAATAAAGCAGGGAAGACATTAATCAAGGATAGTATCTAGTGGATTTGCATAAATTAATTAATGTCAACAGCTACAACAAGCTGCAGCATAGCAGCACCTGGGAAAATCTTTACTCCCAATGAAATAAGGTAGTGAGCCTGCAGGGCAGAGAGAGAGTCTATCTCCAAACACATGCCAAGGTCACCATTTACATAACACAAGTGACAACACCCAGCCAAATCACAGTAATGCATGGGTCTGTAGGAGGGGTACATCCAGGAAAATATGGTGAATATAAAGCTGTTTAGTGAAATCCTTAATGGCTTTTCAGGTGTTTATATTTTAGCATTGCATTGAGATTTCTGTTTCTTTGCACTACATTATTGAAAATAAGTATTAAAATTTATTGGTTTTATTGTTTGTAAATTCAGCAAGTTCCTTTTGTGAATCGAGGTTTAAGAATAGGAGGCTGGGCGCAGTGGCTCACGCCTGTAATCCCAGCACGTTGGGAGGCCAAGGCGGGCGGATCACGAGGTCAGGAGATTCAGACCATCCTGGCTAACACAGTGAAACCCCATCTCTACTAAAAATACAAAAAATTAGCTGGGCATGGTGGCAGACGCCTGTAGTCCCAGCTACTTGGGAGGCTGAGGCAGGAGAATGGTGTGAACCCGGGAGGTGGAGCTTGCAGTGAGCTGAGATCGCGCCACTGCACTCCAGCCTGGGCCACAGAGTGAGACTCCGTCTCAAAAAAAAAGAATAGGAATGAGGCCAAGAGTAGAGAGAATAGAGGGATCAGTTCTTTCCTTTATATAGAATTTAAGAAAACTGGCTCGGCATGGTGGCTCATGCCTGTAATCCCAGCACTTTGGGAGGCCAAGGCAGGAGGATCACATGAGGTCAGGAGTTCGAGACCAGTCTGACCAACATGAAGAAACTCCATCTCTACAAAAAATACAAAATTAGCCAGGCATGGTGGCGCATGCCTGTAATCCCAGCTACTTGGGAGGCTGAGGTGGGAGAATCGTTTGAACCCGGGAGGCAGAGGTTGCCCCGAGCCAAGATTGTGCCATTGTACTCCGGCCTTGGCAACAAGAGAGAAACTCCGTCTCAAAAAAAAAAAGAAAACCTTTGTTGCTTCAATTCTTGTGCCCACTTCAAATCCAACCTGTTCCATTGGCAGACATTTCCTTAACGTTAGCTTTACTAACTCGTTTACGCATTCATTGACTCAATAAACATGTTTGAGAACCTAATAACCAATTGTTACTGTCTTTGATAGTGGGAAGGCAAAACTAAGGATCCTCCACTTCACAGTGCCTGGAATCTGAAATCTGGTGCTTCCTGCAAACAAATAATCACAGATTGATGGCTCATGTCCTAAAATGGTGATGCTTCATATGTGCTACTGGTCTTTCCTGGAGAGAACTTGAGAAGTTTTCAAAGAGAAAACAATATTCAGGACCAATATATGTGCTTGACTAGGAGAGGTGAGAAGAGAGACTATTTCAGAGAATGGGACCACCATGTTAATTACTCTTCATAGTTCCCAGAGTTACTCTCTTCTTGCATTAGCTATGCTGAGCTTCCTGCAGTTGTTGATGTTGGTTAATTTTATGCAGTCTGTGTTGGTGAGCCATGAGGAAGGACAAGGAGAAGTACAGAAAGGAGAGTGTTGCTCCTTCTGTAGTCTTGAATACTCCAGTGCCCATTTGATTTTGGCAGGTATTTGAACACTGGCTCATTTAACCTGTTTCTGTCATCTCTAGGAGGCATGTGCTTCTTTATAGCGTGGGGGTAACTGGGAGAACATCATAACAGTTCCTACTTCTCCAGCCTACAAATGGAGCCTTTGGGAGAGAAACATCCCAAGGCATGCCTTGACTAGTGGACGGTCTTCTTTGTCCAGCTGGGATCCAACACCAACTGGGTTCCCTTGATGTCTATAAATGATGGACCTCTTTGGAGCAACACGTGAAGAGCCCTGATGGATTATTTGGCATAATGACAAGAACTTACTAGTGTAAGGAACAAGATTGTATTTACAATTTTAATACCCCTGCAAAGCTTCTTCTTAAGGACTTGGTTTAGTTATACAATAATAAAATATAATTTATTCAAACTTCTGAAAAGATCACACTTGGGTCACTGTATATTTTTCTCTGTTTTAACACAGAAAGTGTTAATCAAAGCTTTATGAGGGCCTCTGTTTATGAACAAGGATGGGATGTGGGAATGCTGTGAGGATGCTTTTCTTCTGGCTAGTGAGATGTTACTATTTTAAACATTAAATCTTAAAACATGTGGGATTTGGTGTGTTTCCTGCCTGAGATAATGCTTATTAATTGCCCTCTGTCATTTTGATGGTAAAAGTCTTTAATTTGCACTGGTAAGTGATGAAATGGCATATGGTCCATCTATTTCTGGAATACCATCCATGCATTCTGGTTACCCTTTAGTCCTATCATCCTTCTCCAAAGGATTTCCACATGTATTGGAATACATGTTTTAACCTGGAGTATGTTTTAAGAATAGCACTTTGTATTCAGTGGACAGCATGCAGCAATGTCATTTAAGTACTGAAATGTTGGCATTGTTTGGGTATACTGTAAGTTTCTAAAATAACAACTTGATACTTATAGGGCTGAATGTCAGAGGGGAGTTGTGATTTCCCTCACAGGATCAGAGAGGTCTTTAGCAAACCAGGAAACATACATGATTGAATGGAATTTCTGAAGTCAAACTTGTCTGCCATTAGAATCCACTTTTCAGTGTAGGTGGAACACCTGTAGCAGAAGTTTAAAAAAGAAATATATTTGTGTGAGCCTCAATCCTATCTCTCCTAGTGGAGTCAAGGCCTAGCATTTGGTGAGGAGAAGGCAGAGTGCCGTATTGGAAAAAACTTCGGCTTTGCCATCACATAAATTTTGATTCACTTAAAGAAAAATCCCTGAGCAGAAAAAGCCAGCTGGGCCTCCTAAGTAGCAGTCACCTCACTAGATTTGCAAACATAAGCAAAACTTGAGCTAATTCTTATAAATGCCTATATAAAAGAAAAACAGAACATAAGCTAAACCAATCACAAACAGCCAACAAACTTATAATTATATAACTAGGGACTCTCCAGTGGGATAGACCAAAGAAGGCAACTGTATAACCATAGACTCGAATAAGTTCTTTGTATGACTTCCACATTCTGTCTATAGAAGCCTGTTTCTTACACTACTTCAATGGAGCCCCAGAACCACTTTTGGTTCAGAGCTACCTGATTCATGAATTGTTTGTGCACATAAACTTTAAAATTTTACTGTCTCTCAGTTTACCTTTTCAACAGTTCAAATTCTGGTCACACCATTTACTACCTTATGAATTCAGGCCATTTACTCAGTTTACTCAGACTTTGGTTTCCTTAAGAATACCTATCTCATGATTGTTGGGAAAATAATTTAATACACATGAAATCTTTAGGACAGTAGCTGACAAAATGAGTGCTAGTTAAATCATTACTATTGCTATTATTAGTGGCAATATCTTTAAAAATAAATTCTCACAGGTTTTTGAGATTATCAAATGCGAATAACCCAACCCATGCCAAAGCTTTCAGCATAAACCCCAGGTGATAGAAGACTTGGGTTGAAGAAGAGTGTGGGTCAAGTTTTCAATGAATCAGAGGAACCTTGGGGTTAGTAGATGATACAACAGGTAGGAGCAGAGGGTTCTTAAATAAAATGGATGAATTACATACAATTTTTAAAAATACGTAGATAATATAATAATGGATTCACAATACAAAGTGGGGAAAATTCCAGCCTCATTTTCTCATCCTAGGATTCAATTAGGGTGAGAAAAGAACATTTGAGTAGGCAGCAAGGCAGTGTCCATAGAGTTTCAATAAAGGCAAAAGATGGATTTTGCTTATAGAGAAAGTTTGGGCAATGTAGAGACTATTTATTTATTTATTTATTTTTTTGGGACGGAGTCTTACTCTATTGCCCAGGCTGGAGTGCAATGGCACAATCTCGGCTCACTGCAACCTCTGCCTCCTGGGTTCAGGTGATTCTCCTGCCTCAGCCTCCCGAGCAGCTGGGATTACAGGTGCTCACCACCATGCTCAGCTAATTTTTGTATTTTAGGGGAGATGGGATTTCACCATCTTGGCCAGGCTGGTCTTGAACTCCTGACCTTGTGATCCACCTGCCTCGGCCTCCCACAGTGCTGGGATTACAGGCGTGAGCTACTGCGCCTGGCCGTAGAGACTATTTAATATCATTGAAAGAAATTCTAAAATGTGTAGTGCAAGGGGAGGTGTTTGTTGGGATTTTTCAGGAGAGAAGAAACACTGCCATCAGTGAAACTCTATCCTAGGGCTTACATCTCCATGCGACCAAGGCTATGAGGCATAGTCAGTGCAGCCAGCGCAAGGTTTTCAAAGAATTGCTGCTGGCTTGTCTGCTGGGTAGATGGCAGTTGCTAGCCTTGTCTTTAGGCACTCTCCTGGCTTTCCAAAGGCCCTGCTTACAGTTCTAGAAAATCTCTAGAATCTTCCACATTTACTTCTGTCTTAACTTCCTTTTGGATTTCCCCACTTTGATTCAAAGAGTATCTGGCTCCATATGTAGACTTCTACCTGGATTTGAGTTCTCCATAGTTTTGACCATGTTTTGGAGAACATAGGAACCATTATTGAGAAATTATTCTGATACATGTTAATGACACAAAGACAGATTTCATTTGAGCTACTGCAGAATGGGAGAGGGACTACTTCACTATGGATCTGAGTTCAATTCCAAATACAACAGAGACAGGTGAGGATTTACAGCTAATGGGCAGACTGAGAGTCAGTGGATAGAGAATTACTAAGAGGATCTTGATTAGATGTTAACGGTTAGGGGGGATGAGGAGCTTGATGCTATATTGAAAGTGGGTGGGGGATTCTGATTAAAATTGGCTAAAGAGGGAGTCTTTGTTTATACAAGTATGCTTGGCTTTCTCTGTTTTGGCATCTTACCTTTGTGCTGGCAGAGAGCCTCCTGCCCCACCTCTTTATTCTATCCTCCAGTCTTCATTCCTCAACTTCAGATTCTTGAAATCCACAACAGGATCATTCTCTACTTTCTGTTTGAAGTCATGCAACTGGAGCAGGTGATGGTATCAGGATTCAGATAATTTACATTTGAGTTCCAGCAGGAGCTCTTAACACGGCCTGCCCATCAGACACACCTGGGGTCGTTTAAAACAAGCAACCAACAAATATAAATACAGGAGTGCTCTCTATCTGGCCTCACCTCAGGTCAATTTTATCTGTACCTCTGGGGTTGAACCCAGGCAGTCGTTTCTTTTGTGTGTGTGTTTTTGTTTTGTTTTGTTTTGTTTGTAAAACTTCTCTAGTGATTATGATGAGCAGCCTGCTTTGAGGAGCAAAGACGCATAAGACCCCTTGCTCAGCACCGGATGGGTATCTCAGTTTGCTGTCGTACTGGGACCACAAGCAGTAAATAGGAGAACAGGATTGGTGATTACTGTGAGGCAGGTGCTATTTTTCTCAGAACAGTTAAGAGATTTACTGAGATGATAGAATTAGTGAGGGAGCTGAGAGCCATCTCTTTCTGATATCCAAATCGATGCCAACTCTATCCATGAAAGAGTCACAGAGATACTACTGATACTACTGAAGGTAGGAAGCATTAAGTCTCTTATTTTTTGAATATTGTTCCATCCTAAATGTTTATTCTTTGTTACAGATTTCACTTCCTTTCTTCTAGATATGTTGCTTGCATTAGGGCCCACAGATGTACTATGAATGGCTTAACAACTTTATTCTTCCAACTTTTCAGATTGCATTTTGTACAGAAAAGCGATACAGATTTGATTTTAGTTTCCTATTTCCTAAATGACTATCAAGCAATCTGCTTTCCAGATTTGCTTTTATTTTTCTCCTGTTTTTCTAAATGTGCTTATCAAGCAATCAACTTTTGCCTCCCATATGCACTGAACTATATTAGAAAATAAAATATTAAAACCAAAGAGCAGAAAGTGCAGATTACCAAAAGATTAAGGTAGCTTTAAAATGTGCTTTTTTCCCATGTAAATGAATGGAGGGTTAGTATGTTCAGTACAAACTATGTTTAGAGTATTAATGCACAGAGTTTATAACATGCTGTGTATGACACATAAAGTAATTATGCAGTGGGTACTGAACAGTCACATTCCAATGTATGTTATTGACATCTTTTTCTTGTTAAAAAGTGCAAAGTGGAAGCAGAATATCAAACAAAATAGTTACTATTTTATGGTAAAAGATTGAAATGTAAAGACAAATGATAATGAAATAAGCGTGTGATTAAAGCTAATGATGAGAGTAAACACTATATCCAAAGGTTTTGCTATTTTGGTGAACTGGATATATTTTCTTAGTGATTTCTGATGATTATGTGTGAGAAAATTCTATTAGCCAACATATAAATAGAGCCAACTTGTTTGATTCATTGTTTAGCTGGATCTTGAATACATTTAGAAAGGCCTTTTATTTGACTGATTTGATGAATCTGATGATCTATTTTCCTAAAAAAAAAAGATTTCAGAGGGGACAACAAAATATAATCACGAAATCTTAAGAGCAAAAGTAAACAGATTTAATACTTTACCAGAGGAAAAAATGTTGCTAAATATTTCGTATAACTGATTGATCTAGGATTTCACTTCAGATAAATTGTATCTCCTAGATAGTCATATGAAATTATCTGATATTTCAAAACAATTCATTTAGGATTTAAAGGAAGCTAAATTTATTGAATCATGGGAATAAAAGGAATCTCATCTAGACATTTAGTCTATTCAATTTTTTGAAGTTACAGATCAAAAATATATGTTTAAGAAGCTATTCTTTGTAATTTTGTAGCGTGTGGTTCATATTACATTTTGACACAGTGCATTATTTGTTTTTTCATTTTAAATACACATGTCCCCTAGCAAACTCTTGGTTCCAATAGGGTAGGGAGCATGTTCTGTCTTTATAACCCTAGTTTTTATAATGGTGCTTAGAAGAGCAATAAATGAAGCTTAGAAGATCAGTGGTGCTTAGAATCTGCTGAATAAGTGATTTTTGAATTTTTATTTTTAAATTTATTTTCTGTTTTAAAATATTGCCAGTGAAAGAGGTATCCTAGTTTCTATTGGTAACCAATTGTAGATTTTTTCTTATATTTAATCAACTATTCATTCTGAATTAGAGAAAAAGAGAGATTTGACAGATATATATTTTTAACAAGATGTTGCATATATGGCAGTAGTACAAATGTAATTTCTGGTATGGGTGAAATTATAGCCATATGTGTGCCTAATCAACTTAAATCCTGCCTGTGAAAAGTGAATCATGTACTCTTATTATTATTTCACATTTATATATTAATATATCATTATCTGGCTCTTGAAGTAATTCAGATTTTATGATGAATCAAATGGGAAGTGGGATGAAATTTATCCTTGCTTAGTAATCTTAACCACATAGGAAGTTCAAGCAATGGTTATTTAGTGTGCAAGGGGAAAAGTTAAAAATACTCAAAGTACTTTATAAAATAGTTATTATAATAATATTAATTATAAATCACTCATACCTATGTATGGAAAGAGCATAAATAAAGTTAGATTGGCTCTTTCTATTAACACCATCATATTAACTCAGTATGAGTTTATGTATATGATTGAGGATAGTTTTAAAAAGTCTGTATGTAAATGTCATATAGCAGACATACTCTTTGATCAATTACTAAGAGTAATGAGGTGTGAGTATGATAAACTTTTATAATAATACTTATTTTTATGACAAAAGATCTTTTGAGATCTATTGTAAAACTATGGTGACTATGTTAATAATATATTTATATTCTTGAAAAATGCCAAGAGAGTGAATGTAAAGTGTTCTCACCATAAAAATGATGACTGCAAGTTAAAGCATATGTTAATTAGCTAGATTTAGTCATTTTACAAACATATTGTACACTGTAAATATATACAGATTTATCTGCCAATTTACAAAAAGAAAATAGGTCAATTGAAAAATGGTGGCCGGGCGTGGTGGCTCAGGCCGGGTACGGTGGCTCACGCCTGTAATCCCAGCACTTTGGGAGGCCGAGGCGGGCGGATCACGAGATCAGGAGATCGAGACCATCCTGGCTAACATGGTGAAACCCCGTCTCTACTAAAAATACAAAAAAATTAGCCGGGCATGGTGGCGGGCACCTGCAGTCCCAGCTACTCGGGAGGCTGAGGCAGGAGAATGGCGTGAACCCGGGAGGCAGAGCTTGCAGTGAGCCGAGATTGCGCCACTGCACTCCAGCCTGGGCGACAGAGTGAGACTCTGTCTCAGAAAAGAAAAATGGTTATTGTTAGACAAAAAGCTGCCTGAGGGCATAACTTATAATTCCATATCCTTAGTGACTGAGAAGTAACTGGTGCATAGTAAGTCCTCTGACACTGGCTGAAATTGTTGAACCAAATTTAAGTAATTGGATCTATAGTCATGTGTTATTTATTTATTTAGAGATGGAGTCTCACTCTGTTGTCTAGGCTGGACTGCAGTGGCATGATCTCAGCTCACTGGAACCTCTGGTTTCTGGGTTCAAGCAATTCTCCTGCCTCAGCCTCCTGAGTAGCTAGGATTGCTGGTGTGCACCACCACAGCCAGCTAACTTTTGTATTTTTAGTAGAGACACGGTTTTGCCATGTTGGCCAGGCTGGTCTCGAACTCCTGACTTCAAGTGATCTGCCCGCCTTGGCCTCCCAAAGTGCTGGGATTACAGGCGTAAGCCACTGCACTGGGCTGTCATGTGTAATTTAATTTCTGAAACTTTGTTACACCTAATAGTACTGCATTTATAATCTTAACTTTTTATGGCTAAGAAAATATTAGGAAGAAAGCAAACTGCAACAATGTTTTATATGTATTTAGTTTATTTCATTGTAGGATCGTAATTGAATAATTTATCCTCTTAAACATTCCCTTTTGAGAGAATGCTGGTTCATTAATTCAGTCAGTCAGTCAGTCATCCATTTTTTGATTTAATGGGCACTTACTGAGTAGGTACTTCTTTGAGGAAACTACTATAGTGGAACAAAGTACTAAACTGGAACAATGAACTGGAAAATACAACAGATCCAAATATTTTCCTCCCGTCAAAGAGACCTTTATTTCTTTTTAGAAGACCATGCTGCCTATAGGTATATTGGACACAAATAATTCTTGTTTACAATGTAAATGATATGCTTTTTGAAAAGAATTTAAAGGTTCTTGATATTACAAATTGTGACTTTTTAAATCAAAAAGTCAATATTTTGTTAGGTAAATCTTTATTTTCATGATAAGAAATGACTTTAAAAACATTTATTTCACTATAATACTTGAAATATAAACATAGCGATAATTCATGATGTTGCTATTTTTTTGGTTAGCATGAATATACACATTTATGCTTGTTCTGATTTTGGATGAGTGATTCTAAATAGTATTATATATTCCGTATTACTTTAAAAGCATTTTGTCAACATATTATAACATACAATGTATTTTTACATGTATTTTTCTAACTTAGTTATGCTTTTAGTTTAACAGCATGACGTTTTAAACATTTTAAACTATAATTGGTAGAGGCAGTTTAAAGTTTATATGCTTTAGTATAAACATAGTCATACAGCAAGTATATTAACTTGGGAAAAACATACAGAAACACAGGAAGCTGTCATTATTTTCATGAAGCCATTATTTTGTTATTTTTTATTTTTATAAATATAGAAGAAAAAAAAAGCCCTGAATGGTTTGGCGATCATGTGGGGATATAATGTACGCAGTAATGTTACATGGTGTAATAGTTGTTGTTTCTTGGTGGTTCTTCTTTACTTAGACATAAATTCCAATGTAAATCAGTTTGCTTGGGACGGTGGTTCTGGTTGATACTTGTTGTACCTTCTAAATTGTTAAGAGCATCTACTTGTATTGTAAAAAGTGACCTGCTTTGGATGATTAACTATGTGGTCACTGCCATCACAGAGCATTTTGTAAGAAGGGTTGTTTGTGAATGAACTAGTTGTGAAAGTTGACAGCTCCTCCCTAGACTCCTAGGAAGCCTGACGTGACTGGTTACTATGGTAACAGAGTACTATGTGAATACACATTTCACACAGTCTCATAGAATCATACATGTCGAAATCTCCCTTTCAGTCTGTCTTGTAAATGGTGATCTGGCTTCCACTTGGTTACTCTCTGTGACCAAATAGAAACTACAACCTCCCTCTGCTTCTCATCTGTATTTTTCAATGCTCAGGAAAGAGGGTGCAGCTGGAGAAACCATATAAAAAAACAATGCAACTAATTGTTTCCAGTCCAGAAACTCCACCAGGCCTCATCTTCCTTCCTCCTGCTTCCTTCTACATCAGTTCCCGAGAGCTTGGGGTTTTGACTTTTTTGTTGAAGCCTCTGCCAGGTCCATCTCCATGGAGTGAGCAAAACCAAAATCACCCTCAGGAGGCACTTTGGAAACACAACAGTCACATTTCTGTATTACCACGTCGAGTGGTTGTCATGAACTTGTAGTGATTGGATATTAAAGTAACTAGACTTTCTGCTTTGCTCAGAGATGTCTTTGGTCCTTAAAGCCCTTCAAATATCCTTCAAACCAGTCCCATAATGAAAATCCTGTATATAATTTTCCAGTTTTGGAACTTAAGTCTACTATATATTAAAAATTATTTTCCCATGGTTTTATTATACCGTAAACTTTTTGAAAATGCGACTACCATGTCCATGGAGAGAAGACGCTACTTTGTTGCATTCTATATTTTACGAGCATTGTGCGCTGTTGTAACTAATCATAATATGATGGCTACACTGGTTTTGGTATTTGAATAACTGATATGACACATTGCATCATATCTGTCTTCTTATTATCCTCCTGGCCTAAGCATTTACCTTCCAAACTACTACTATTTTATTATAAACAATTTTTACAAACTACAAAATCCTTTTATAGTTTATACTGTAATGAGGACTTTTATCTGATGAAAAAAATATTGAGTAGGTAGCTTAAGTTATCTAAGAATATCCTTTCTGATATAAAAATGAAGAGTTGGGTCTCAAAGGATTCAGTGCCATTGCATCATCACTGCCTGTGGAACCCAGAAATTTCACTACCCATGGCCCTAAAGTCTAGACCTCCGGCATCAGAAAGGGTAGGGCACTGCCAGCTGGGACTCACTATGCCTATGGAGGAAATTTTGACACCTTTTCTGTTTCTGGAAGGCTTTGATTTTCAGATAATTCTTTTGCAAGGAATGAGATATGTTTACCTGTATCTTAACATGCATTCATTTTACGTTTCCCCGTGGGAGCACACAGAAGAAACTAACATTTCCTTTCATGTGATGACCCTTGAGCTATTTGAATATAGCTGGCATTCAGTTTCTTCTCCCAATCCCCCAGTGAATGTTTTGAAGGCCCTGGACTCATCTTCAGTCAGGGAGGGGAGACTCTTCTCTTTCAGACATAGGACATTATGCCTCTACTATTGCAAGCAAAGACACCACCCCTTATTTATTTCCTGGTTCCGGTAATCCCATAATAGTGTTGACTTATACTGCTTTTGGAATCAGCCAAGCCCTACATAGTCTATTGTGATTACTGTAGTTGAACTATGCTTCCTTTAAATGTGTGATTAATTTTGTGATCCCTGGAACTCCATAGAAACCTAGAGACATAGATTCTTTGTAAACAAATAATGATATAAATAGAGAAAGATATCTCCTTGACCCCTATGCAGTGCCAGTTTTCTGTCCCGTACTATAATCTGGATTAGTAAAAAGGTAGTGGTGGAAGCAGTGACAGAATCCAAACCTCATGCAGACTCGTGCTTCGAGAATCATTAAAGTATGTGTTCTTCCAGCTTCTCGCCTGGATGTCGGTTAACTACTAAGGGTACAAAGGCAAGATGGGTCTTTGGGGTAATCAGGCAGAAGCAATTTTAGCTCCTGATGGGAGGTAAAAAAGAAAGAAGCTAAAGAGAAAATGCACACCTTAATAGAATAAGTCAAAAAAGTTATGGAGAGTTATGTGAGTAATAAACAACTCATTCGGAAAGTTACTTTGGCTTAGAAAGTACATAAGTAGTCTAATTATGTAGTCATTTCACATCTATCTTATGTGAAATTGGCAGTACCAAACAGCTTCTCTTTTTTTTCTTTTCTTGTTCCAGGTCTTTGGAAAATAGTCAGTTTTTTCTCTGATAGATTTAAATTATCTCTTTTGTTGAAATTGATTTGTGTTACTGCTTTTCATTTTTCAGCAGATTTTCTCATAATTCGTTTATATCAAAGTGTCAATAGATCCTGAGAACAGGGTACACTTATGTCCTGTGTGTATAGTATGCATTAAAGGGCCTTATTCCCAAGTCAACAGTCTTCCACATTGTGAGTGGCATATGTATACCTATTGCTTGCTATTTTGAGTTTTAAATTATTTAAGCAAGAAAGCCTGAAACTAATTAAACTCCAGTGGTTTATTTATTAATATTAATTTACAACCTGGTAGCTTAATCAGTATCCTGCTTTCTTCTTTTTCTTTAAAGACTTGGCATAATTTTACATAGCCTTGTCATTGCTTTGAAAAGGCTGTAGTGTTCTTGCATCATTAGATGACAATTTTCTTTTCTAGTTTGAAAACTTAAAGTTCTCAAGTCAATATGCCTATAGTGAACCATTTATTGAAGGGGTGTTCATTGCGAATAGCATGGCCAATTAAATGAAGAATAATTGGTTTAGTTGAGCACCTTGCAATACTTCTCTGGTTTAGAATACTGCAGAAACTCAATGGTTCTTTCTCATGCTGTGTGTGATTTTGCTTTCTTTAAAACCTGATGTGCCTAAGTAGATTTACCCTACCAGTAGATGGTTTAATTTGATTTTAATGATATTCTATTTGGCTCTATAAACTGTACTGAAGCCAGCACTGCCATGCTGTTAAAAATGTAATCTATTCTATAATGACATTAGGTGACAATGAAAGCAGATATTAGAGACATAACCATTTTCATATTTAATAGAGAAGCAATGTGTTCTAGGTAATGAAGTTAAGACTTAACATGACATTGTCAGCACATGTTAACTCTATGTTTTGGAAGGCTGCTTTTTAGATCTAAGTAAATATAATTCAAAATGCCCGTATACTTGTTTATCTGTTAGATGCTTTCTTGTTTTGTTTTACACATCATAACTGCCAGGATCATTTATTTGGCAGAGCCTCAGAATAAAAACAACTCAAACCAACCAAACAAACAACAACCAAGAACTAATAAAATCTTTGAAGCTTGAAACTCTAGAGATGAGGTAATTTTTTTTTCCCTGGATAACTACTTCCAATCTAGTATTTGAATGGCAAACAACTAAGCAACATTTGTATGCTTCCTTTTGAAGTAAGGTGGAAACATTTTTCATCAGTTTTTCAACTGTTAGTTGGAATATTTGTGATCACTTTAAAGTGTGACAATAATATGAAACTCCCAAGATGACCAGCAGCATAGCCTTTAGCCCATTTGTGTTCATTTTAAATATGCTTTTATTGAACAATTAATATGTCTAGACACTTTATTGTGAAAACTAGAAATTTTTCCTATCCACTCCAGTGTAACCAGTGTAAATAGTTCCCTGTGTATGCCCTCTATACATTTTCTGTCATATATAAGCATACATGTAATAGATTTTTTTTTAAAGAGACAAGATCTTGATATGTTGCCCAGGCTGGAGTACAGTGGCTATTCACAGGTATGATCATAGTGCACTATAGCCTAGAATTTCTGGGCTCAAACAGTCCTCCTGCCTCAGTCTCAAGTAGCTGGGACTACAAGTGTCTGCCATTGTGCCTGGCCTAAAATTTTATCTTCTAAAAATTATAAAAATGAGGGAATTATACTATGTATACAGTTCTCCAACTGGCTATTTCATAAACAATGTACTGTGTAACCTTTTCTGAATCAGGCACATATTTTATTTTTTCTAATGGCCTAGGATGACATTGTAGGTATGAACTTCATGCTTAACTTTAGTTTGTTCTTGGTTGTTTTCCAATTTTAAGTTTGAAGTTAGATGCAGTTACATGAAGCAAGTGAACTCTATTCTGGTTTTCCTGCCTCTAAAATGCCTTTTGTCATTAGTTCTGCTATCTTCAGAGATAAATGAATACATTTTGTAGGCAGACAGAATTGCATAAAAGAATTTTTTTTCTTCTTGGCTTATTTTTTCTCAATAATTTCTTTTATCCCTGCAAATAATACAGTGTAATGCATCAAATATATAGTTGACACATGCTTTCAAACCAAGCCATTGTAGGTGAGACTAACCTGGAAAACAGATCCAGAATCAAAGTGATCACATCAGTTAAGCACAGCAATACACCCTCTTACAGTGAAAGACGTTCAGAGCAATTCATGAGTGTGAAGGACAAAACACGGTTAGGTTAAGGATTAGGAACAGATGACCAGGTTGGGAAAATAAAGTTAATATCTTATACTCCCCACATGGTATTATTGTGTTTTTCACACTCCAACCGCCTATAAAATGGCAGCACATAATTTAGGCCATGAGTTCTGTCTTTGGCATGAGAATCGGACTAGGGTTTAGACCTTGGTTGCCTTGTTTAGCTACTATCAACAGCAAATAAATTTGCATGAGCATAACTGTAGCAGAGAATGCAAGAGAATGGAGTTCAGGAAAAAATTAGGGCCTAATTAGATAGAAAACAAGGAGAGGTGTGTGTGTGTGTGTGTGTGTGTGTGTGTGTGTGTCTGTGCATGTGCTGAGAAATGAGGAGACTGGTTATGATGTTATACAGTAAATGATTTTATAGAAGAAGATTAATCTGGGAGTAAATTGCAAAGCCAAAGGATTACATGGCTAGGCTAATAAGTTGTGCTTTTTGTTTTGTTTTGTTTTGTTTGTTTGTTTGTTTTTTTGGTAACTCAGTTCTGAAGTTGACGAGAACCCAGATTTGTATGTCATAGCAATAGAAACAGAGACGGAAGAGTTTGAGAGTATTAAAGTTAAAAGTTGAAAACAGTACATTGTTGGTTTGAAAGATGGTTAAAGAGCTTTGATTTCCTAATTATTTTGATGGATGAGAAGGAGGGAGGGGATTTTTTATCAACTAGTTATGTCCTTTTGAAAAACAAGTTGTTTGATTTTTTAAGATCTATATTTTAAAACATTACATCCTTTTAAAACATTAACTTAAGTTTTTGTTTATTTAAAGAGATGTTTGTTATGAACAGGATGTTACTATGAAATTTTTTGAAGATTGTATTTCTTTTTCTTTGCCATAAAAAATGAATATGATCATATTGTGGATAATTGTCCTAACCATAATTATAGTTCTGTTTTCTAGGGAAACAATGAAATATATTCTTGGAAGAAAATAAGTTTAGAAAATACTCTTTAATCATCCCAGTGCAATTATATTCATTATTTATTTTGCTTTTTAAATCAGTAAATTATTAGCTACTGAAAATTAGAATTACTACCAATGGATAGATAAGGCTTTACATATTTAATCATTTAATTAGTGATTAACTACATTTTTGACTTTACAAATAAATCATTCATTTTTGGAAATTTAAGTCAACCACTAAATATTAATATTCTTTATATAATTTTACATTATTTCACTAAGACTAAAAGTGTACCTAAGATTGGTTGTTGTGAAGTTTTAAAAATGTATATGCTTTTATTTTAAAAGAGATTAATATTATATATTATTAGGATATTATATGAGCAAACATGTTTTCTTCAATTTTTTTTAACCATGTATGTAGTCAGTCATTACTAAGAGAGAGTGAGTGGGGAGTCACTGCCCCATCCCTTTATCTCTGCGTACCACTGTTCTGAAGATATTTTGTTGATGACATATATGAGCAAGATATTTGGACAAAGAGTCTGTTTTCTGATCCTCTAGCTAATATGCTTATATATGAAAAAAATTAATAACGTTCATATGTGTGCTGTCTTTTGTTCATGCTCAAAGCAGTCTCAATGATTTTTTCACAGGGGTGTTCTCCGGTGTATACTTGAGGCCACCATCACATTTTTAAATCCAGGCTTAGAATAGTGACTATAACCAGGTTTATCTTCTTTTATGCATCCGTGGTATATTGCCTTCTAAACTGTACCCAAATTCTTTATCAGAATCATTTTTAACAAAGTGCTTCAAGCTGTAACCTTCAGTTGACGAACCTTGCTCTTTGAGTGGAGAACTATTTTTTATTCATGCCCTAGACTATTACCAAGCAGAGAGCTTGAAGGCAGTCCATTGTCCAGATATACTAATAAAATCGACATTCATACCTAGTTTTCCTAATGTATGGGTATATGTCATTATCCATTCATGGTTTGTCTTTCATACTTTTCATACGCATCAAGCCAAATGTCTAGGACACAAAGATGTCCAATATTTCCTTAATCTCAAGGAGCTCATAATTAAGTGTTACAGGAGAACACACGGACAAATTATCGTGCAGGTAGAATAAAGCTATTAGGTATAATGTGAAAGCATGCTCTAGGGTATAAAGGGAAAAAATGATGAGAGTGTTTATACTCTAAACTGCTATCATCATTGGAAAACAGCAGCTTTTAAACCAAATAATTTCTTTAGCAACCACTAGATAATAGTTAAAAGAACCATCTCTTTAGCCGTTATTACACGCTAGGCACATACAGATATTTAATTATCAAATACCTCTTTAAAATTAGCCTTATACCAAAGTATTTTACTTTGATAAATCAGAGCTCATGAGCCTTTTCTCCAGACTCAACAAATCAAAATCTTATAATGTTATGAGGAACTCATGGATTAAATGTTTGTTTCATTGCTCAGCATACATTTTAGTGTATTTTGCTTTTCTGAGAAGGTGTTGTACCTTGTTTTCATTTAATTTCTATAGCATATACACTTAGTGCTTAAGCTGTCATGTGATCTGCATTTGAGTAGCAAGCTATGTTAGCACTGTGAGCCATTCTCATTTGTAAGTCAGTAATTGTGACAGTGCTTCTAAGTATGTAGACCTGTATTATAAATGTTAGGGGAGGTTTAGTAATGTAATGGGAGAGGCGGTCCCCATTCTTATCCTTTGTGTTACTTACAATTGGCTGACTTTTAACACATTCATGGGGTGTTTTATATGTGGTCCTGCGTTCAGAAATCAAATTCAGATTTTAGCAATTCTTTTATTAGCATTTTCTTTCCTATTAAGAATTTGAATGGGCACATACCAAGTCATTTAACCCTGCCTAAGCATCTTTTATCATTAAAAGTATTTGATAAACTTATCAGACACCTCAATCAATGTTTTTCTGAACAGAAAAAGTGACTTAATATTAATCTTTACAACCAGAAATTTGGGGAAAGCTATACTTGTATTAGTTGGAGACCTCCCATGCTTCAAAGTGTGTTGCTTCAGGTTGCCTTAGTTTGTTGGATAACCAGGCCCCTCTTTGAATTCACTGTATGTTTGTGATTAATGTAATTCACACAACTTCTCTTTTCTTTATCCACAACCCAATGTTTTAATGAGATATGCTTTTCTGTTTTGTTTTATGTTTCTATTGTTTTCTAAGTTGAATTAATGAAAGCTTTTAGTCTGAAGGAAGGGAAATGCCTGTGGAATCAATGCTGAACCTCTGTGGTGCCTACATTTACTTTTTTTATCAACTTTATCAGAAAACTGAGTGGACCATGGCAAATTCTTAATTGGTTTTGATAAAACTACCAGTGAAGAGTGAAACACATGGAGTAGGCTTGAAACTTAATTGAAATCCAGCATCAAGTATTTTTTGTTATACAGTCTGTCTTTTTTCCTTTTGGAATTTCTTTTGTCTGTTACTGTGCTATGATAAGTCATCTGCAATTTCAGCACTTTGGAAGAGATATTTTACAAAGGAGGGGAGGATACAAGAGGAATGATAAATGGCAAGGAAAACGACACACTCTTAATGCTTTTTGTCATACTCATGTCCTCTTGTCCTGTCAAACATACCTTTTCTGCAATGAATTCAACTCTTGTTATGTGGCATTGTTATTTTACAAGGGAAGACTAGCCAGAGAATTTCTGGTAGATGCCAAAGAGACGGAGTGGTACTTCACATTTTATAGGTGATTGGTAGGTTTAGTGTCTTGTATCTAGAAAGTGGACACATAGAGTAGAGCAGCTTATTTGAGACTCTTCTCCCTCCATCCACAGCCGAGGAAATTATAGGAAGCATTCTAGTTAGTTGAATGGTTCATAAATATGTGACAGTTTTTTTGTTGGTTGGTTGGCTTTTGTTGTTTGATATTAATGGACCAAGAAAAAAAAAAAAGCAAATTTTTATTTTGAATAATGAGGGTGAATGAGTAATAGGAGTAATGTAGTTCTTTTCTGTAACAAATTTCAGATAACTTGATTTAATTGGGAGTAACTTATTTTCTAACATAGAAAAAAGAATATTGAGATTCCCGTTCAACATGGTAACATGAGCAAATATGTTTATCTCTATACCCTCCTGAATATCTCACTAAGACTAAAATAAAGGGGAAAAAAGGATAGAAACATACATGAATAAAGAGGATTGGAGAGGACATAAGAATCAGTTAGAAATACTATGAATTTATGGATAATATAAATTAGAAGGAGGGATTTCTAGAGCAGAAGAAGTTGCATACCTAGTGCTTGCAGGGGGAGGTGCCAACAAGCAGGAAGCAAAATCATGATTCAGAACCTGGGAGAGGACAGCAATTGGCAATGTGAGGAAGTGCGGAAGCCAGTTGTGAAATATGGGGCTGAAACAAGGAAGTTTGTTCAAAGTCTAAGTAGGGTATGTTATAGCTTTGCTATATGTTATAGTTTTGCTAAATTTTATAAATGTTGCTATATAGCTTTCCCTGCATGAACAGACACTGACTACTGGAGTGCCCTTACTCTAGTCAGAATGAGGTTTATTCTATGTAGACATTGAACTTAGAGAGGTTCCATACATTGGAACACCATGCATAGCTGAGGGTAGAGTCTTACAATACACAGTGAGATATCCCATCAATTACTTCCGATAGCATTGGCAGACTGGCCTATAACTATCCCCTCACGCATCTCTACACAGATTAGTGAAAGCCAATTTTCTGGAGAAACTGGCTCCAGAGGAAAGAGATGGTGACATTTGAAGAGTCAGGTCACATTTGAAAATCTGTTCACTCTGCAGTGAAACCCTTTGGTTGACAAGCTGCAGCCCTCGTGCATAGTGTTCCTAGGCTGTTTATTTTCTCACTTGTAAATATATATAAGAATCACCAAGTGTTTGGAGTGTGCTCTGACAAGAAATAAATAGGCCACAAGAAGGGGAAAAACCCACGAAAAAGGAAATTGGAGAAACTAAATTAATAGGTATGGATCAGAAAAAATGACTTAAATAAGCAACAGAGAATGTTAACTTAGAGAAATAGAAGTTGCATCCACAAAAAAGAATGTGATGCTATTACTGTCAGAACTACTGAAGAACAAGAGAGACCTTGTGAGAACTAAAAAATTGGAAGCAGGAGTAAAATAAAGAGTAGAAGCATTTGAACATTAAGGGTGTATCCTAGAAAGTAGAACAAGTAGAACATATAGTATCCAACTTATACTGTTTTCAGAAAAAGAGCAGAACAAATAAAATAAATTATCAAAGTAATAAAATTAAGTCCCAAGACTGAAGGAAAGGTGCTTCCACATGCTGAGTGCATTGCCAAATTAATGAAAAATGGGTAGAAACATCATCGCAAAATTTCAGAACCCTAGGCGTGAAGACCAGATCACAGAGGCCTCTAGATGAGAAAAATACATATGTTGTATGTGAAGGATTAAGAATCCAAGTGACATAGGATATACATGGAGCATAATGGAAACTAGAAGTGAAAGAAAATCGCAAAACAATAGCTGTTTGACAGCTCTAGGGAACAACAAACCCAGATTGGAGCATGAGCACCGAGGGCTTCAGGAGTATAGATCAACTGATATCTTTGATCATATGAAAATCCATACTGAAAGTGCTCTTAATGTTGGAGAATTTTGGAGTCTAAGCAATGGGGAAAAGGACAGGCAACTGTTAAATCCAGGAAAAATATAAAGTTTTACAAGAAGGGAAATATCATAATAGACTATTTGGCTTATCAGAGAAAATATATACTCATAATAATGCAAATACTGCCTAATACCTTTAAAAAGTGAAATTTTATATTTGTTCCAGAATAATTGACTCTTAGGAGTTATACATTTCCTTGCAGTTATTAAGGAGTAATAAATTACCAATTATATTCTTTTAACTACATTTTAAAGTGATTCCCTTATATATATATATTTTTAAATGTTTAGCTATTTATTAAAGAAAATGCTCAAAGTAAAGGAAAGGGCCTCAATTCATTAGGGAAAAACAAATAATATTAGTAAACTATTGGAATCAGAATGTTTTGAGAGGAAACGAATTATCTTGTTGCTGATAGATATTTCAGAATTTTAAATGATATTAAGTATATGGACTAAGTGGTATTGTTTATATAAGAATATTGTGACTTTCACAAATAGCGATAACCATCTGGGAATATTTCTTCTGGAAAGTAGTGTATATATTATATATATGAATATATATGTATATATATATATATACACACACTCTATTATGATATTCTTTTGATGATGTGATGGATTCACTTTGGGGCTATAGCCACAGAATTATGTAGTATAGTAGTTAATTGATTAGCAGTTTATTAAACTGCAAAAGAAAATTCTGTAACTTTCTTTTCTATTCAACTACTAACGCTTTACAAATAAGAACCGGTATTCAACAGATCTTCACGGCAGAGTACAGAGTGATTTTTAAGACAGGTGAAGTATTGTGTTCCTCATTGCTAATTCAACTAATTTCTATTTTAACAATAGCGGTTTTTAAAATTGCAATGGTTTTTGCTTTTTTCTCTAATCAGCACCATGCTGGTTATAAACGAAAAGGTTCACTTTAAATTTTTTTCTGCAATATGCTTGATTGTTATTTTCCAGGTCAGCATCTAGTCTATCACAGTTTCATGGGATGATAATTTATGGTTATAATGGACAGTCTATTTAAAACTATGATGAGGTCACTCTGTCTTAAGAAGCTGAAGTACTGTATTCCATTCTCTCACTTACTCAGAATTGCATCACGTTAGTTTGCTAATTTCCCATCTTTAAGGACTGTGTTTTGTTCAAATAAAGCTTCAGCCTTCCCACTGCCTAATTTATTACTAGCAGTTCACATTTCATTAATTGGGTGCCTGATTTATTAGGCAAATCACATTACTTGCTTTCTTCCCTTCCCTCCCCTCCATTTTCCTTCTGCTGCCCTCCTTACCAGGTAAAGGAATGATTTCTCTTTCCCAGGTAGAGCTTTCTTCTGTTATTTCTCGGATTTGAGAGTTCTAATCTTATCTCGTGCTGTATATAGTGCAGATTTTAAGTTTAACTAAAAAATCCTTCTCTGATTCCAGTGTCAAATATACTATTCTTAAAACTGTAGTTGAATGAATTTAGCACATTTTCCAGCAATAACAATAGAATCAGAGATTCAGAGAATTAGGGTTAAAATGGACCTTAGAATGTGTTTACTTTAAATCCATCAAGTTCAAATAAAAAATTATTTTTCTTAAAGCAGGAGCATTTATATTTCTCTCTAGAAAATATCAGTAAATACACTCATCTAATAAATAAAAGAAGTTGCATCACTAAGGCACTGCCCCACATGCTCCATATCTGTGAGCAGACTAGACAACAAAATACAAGTTGCCTCTGATCTTTTACCAAGAATTCTCAGCCCATTTCAACATCTAGTGTGAGACCAGCATTAGCCACCTACTGGATGGGCTTTCTGGTGGGGTTACATCTAGAAGTACAAAACTTCTCAAACTCTCTGTGGTGATGAATCAGTCTTCTTCTTCCTCCCTTCTTCCCCCTCCTCCACCTCCTGCTCTCTTTTTTCTTCCAATCCATCGCAGATTGATTCTCTCATAAAATACAGCTAAATTAATTTATACAATTGTATAAAAAGACACATAAAATACAAGCCCCCAATTTTTATTATTAGATCTAATGGACAAGAAAACGTCGACTTGCTACCAGAATTTCTAAGTTTATTCTTTTTTAAAACTTTTAAGTTCAAGGGTACATGTGCAGGTTTGTTACGTAAGTAAACTTGTGTCATGGAGTTTGTTGTACAAATTATTTCACCCAGGTGTTAAGACTAGTACCCATTAGTTATTTTTCGTGATGGTCTCTCTCTTTCTTCACCCTCCAATAGGCCACAGTGTGTGTATGTGTGTCAATGTGTTCTCATCATTTAACTCCCACTTATAAGTGAGAACATGTGGTATTCAGAAGCAGAAAATCTAAGTTAATTCTTTTTTTTCTTTCTTCTTCTTCTTCTTTTTTTTTTTTTTGAGATGGAGTTTCGCTCTTATTGCCCAGGCTGGAGTGCAATGGTGCATTCTCAGCTCACTGCAACCCCTGCCTCTTGGGTTCAAGCGATTCTCCTGCCTCAGCCTCCGCAGTAGCTGGGATTACAGGTGCTTGCCACCATGCCCAGCTAATTTTTTTTTGTATTTTTAGTAGAGACAGGGTTTCACCATGTTGGCCAGGCTGGTGTCGAACTCCTGACCTCAGGTGATCCGTCTGCCTCAGCCTCCCAAAGTGCTGGGATTACAGGCATGAGCCACCGCGCCTGGCCTAAGTTAATTATTTTGTTGTTGTTGTTTTTAATTTGTTTCTATTTTTTTATTATACTTTAAGTTCTGGGGTACATGTGCAGAATGTGCATGTTTGTTAAATAGGTATATGTGTGCCATGGTGGTTTGCTGCACCCATCAAGCCCGTCATCTACATTAGGTATTTCTCCTAATGCTATCCCTCCCCTAGCCCCCCACACCCCCTTATTCTTAGGGTCTGGAACAAAGCAGTTCAGTTTGAGTAACATTACTGTACTCTGCTACGTTTGATGGCCATGTAATGAGCTTTCCATTTACTTTGTGCTAAGATTGGACACATCTAAAATATTTGGCAATACAAATGATTTCTTTATATTTTCTATCTGTTTTGGGGACCATTGTTAGGCATATTTTTAATGTCAGATTATATATGTTAAATTCATTATGTAATATAAATTTCATAGTAGTTAACTCATCAAAGTTTCTTTATTAATATTTTTGTTATGCTCACCATTATATAGTTAAGAAATTTATGATAGCATCACTGATGACACATTATATGTGGACAAACTTATTAAGTAATAGGAAAAGAATGTGGGGGATGTATGTGTGAGACGTGATATATATCAGTTTTCAGCACTTATCCTACCAATGGCCTCTCACAGAATGGTCTCTCCTACCATTTTTCTTTTCTTCCTTTTCCTTTCTTTTCTGCCATCCAAACTTCCACCTCATTTCTTCATGAGCGTTTCACTGTTTTATTAGGGTGTGCCTCAGTTGCCAGTTTTCACCTGTCTTCCAAGCCCAGATCCCATTTAGTGTGGGGTTAGCAAGTTCCGCCTCCTCAACAGGACTATGCCTGTGTGACTCTTCTTCATGCTGTTTTACTTACATTATATAATTGTTAATTCAGTATAGAGTACCATGATAAATATTTGGGATAAAAAGAGGAGGGCATGGACCCTGCACCCAAGGACTTAGAGTTTGGTAGGAGACAGTTAGTAAATTGTTAATAGTAGCTGTGATAGTAGTCTTTATAAAGTATGATGAGGACATAAAAGAGGGAGCAGGTAGTTTCCTTTGGGAATAAGTCAAGAAAAGCTTTATTAAATTATGCCAGTTAGTACAACCACTAAGGAGAACAGTTTGGTGGTTCCGCAAAAAACTAAAAATAGAGCTACCATATGCTCCAGTAGTCTCACTGCTGGGTATATACCCAGAGGAAAGGAAACCATTATATTGAAGGAGATATCTGCACAACCATGTTTGTTACAGCCCTGTTCACAATAGCCAAGATTTGGAAGCAACCTAAGTGTCCATCAACAGATGAATGGATAAAGAAAATGTGGTACATATACATAGTGGAGTACTATTCAGCCATAAAAAAGAATAAGATCCCGTCATTTGCAACAACATGGATAGAATTGGAGATCATTATGCTGAGTGAAATAAGCCAGGCACAGAAAGATAAACATCACATATTCTCACTTATTTGTGGGGTCTAATATATATATATATATAAAATCTCTGAGCAGCCTAAACAACAAAATATGTACTACTGTGTACCCACTAAAATTAAAAATAAAAATTTTTAAAAAATGTGACAGTTGAGCTATGTTAAGAGGATTAAGTATTGGAGGATGTGGCTGTCTCATATGGGGTATTGGGGTTGCAGTGTATTCTAAGGCACATGGAATCTGGAAAAGGCATTGAAATGAGTAAATGTTAAGAGATTTCAGCTTTGGAGCTATGTTTTCAGATACCCACAGTTTATACAGCTTGAGTGGTGGCCCTTTGATTTATGCTGTTTTTTAGGCCCCTCTAGTAGGAATCAAAAGTGTTTTTTACTTTTTAAGACTCAGCTGGAGCCAGCGTGAAACCTACCCCTCTAATGTATTTGCCTGGAAAAAACGAAAAAAGGAATTCATGCACAGCAATTGAGCTATTAAAATTTTGTAGGCATTTCTCTATATTTTGGAAAACTTAGGAATATCTCTGGATGAAAGATGAAAAATTTGCATGCTTAGGAACATGCTAGACATTAAGAAGGTGTTTCAGACCTAATTTATTTGGATTTGTATCATAATAGTTTCTAGCCAGTTAGTCCCCACATAACCCCTGACAATAAAATTAAGAGGTGGTTTTATACTGGTGTTTGGTTTTTGTAGTTAATAGCTGTTTGTAGGAGCATATTTGTGTATATTTTTAATTTTCATGATTAATTGCAGTATTTTTAAGGTCTAATGTGGCTTTTGTGAAGGATACATGCAATGCTTTGCTTTATACTTACAGACAATAAGGATTTAATTTATCCCAACTTGGTTAGCAATTCAGATGGTAGCAATGGGTAGCTTATACTCAGTAAGAGAGGAACACAGGGGATGTGGTGGAGGCAGTTGAGTGAGACAGTGAGTGAGATGCTAGAAGAGTAAGCAGTGACCATTCTAAGGTGCTGCAGTTTGATTTTTAGGCTATGGGAGAACTTAAAGAGTTTTAAAGAGTAATGGAGGAAAATCACTTACCGGGTATGATGATCACTACTGGGGCAATGAGTACATCAAAAGTCCAGACTTCACCACTTTGCAATGTATGTATGTAACAAACTGCACTTGTACTCCTTAAATCTACAAAAAGGGGAAAAAAAGAGAGAAAAAAAGAGTGATGGAGGATGTGGGTGCGAGTAGAGCATCTTATTTGCGTTGTAGATGTATCCATCTGGTAGTAATATGTAGTGATAGGAGATGAAATCAAAGCCCTAGGGACTAATGAGGAGACTCTGGCAGTGTGAATACAGAGGAGGTATGCAGGGCCCTGCCTGCGTGGTTACCACTTTTATTCATTCAACAGATGTTCATTAAGTTCCAACTAGTGACTAGGTACTGGAACATAATGGAGAGAACATAGTCGTGGTTTGTACCTTTAGGGAGCACAGGGAGAATTATCTGACAGCTTCCAGGTCTCTGTTTAGGTGACTAGATGGAACCTAGAGCCCTGAGTGCACTCAGCACCACGGGGAAAAGAGGAGGAGAAAGAGGCTGTGTGTATAGTTGAGTGGTGGCTTTGCAGCAGTTGTAGATGACATTCGGTTTTGGATAAACTGAGCTAAAGTAGTTTGAGAGGCTGTGGGGTTGAGAGGTATAGGCCTGTGCTTCTTAGACCATAGTGTGCATTGGACTATCTGGGCAATCTTGTTCAATTGCAAATTCTCATGCAATAGGTCAGGGTGGGGCTTGAGATTCTTTACTTATTACTGCCAAGTGAGCTGATGCTGCTGGTCCATAGGTCATACTTTAAGCAGTAGAAGGGTAGTTAAGAAGCTGGTTAAGAATATCTACATTCTCTCCCTGGCTCTCTCTCTCTCTCTCTCTCTCTCTGGCTACACACACGCACACACACACACACACACACACGTGTATGCAGTTCAAGCTTTAGAAGAAACTTATAAAAAATTTTTGGGAGTAGAACCGTTTACAGATTGGGGAGTAGCTGCATATGTGTACATATACAAGCACTTATGATAAAATTGCTTTTGCAGAAAGTCCATAATCTCTAGGTCATCTGGAAAATATTTCTTTATGTCAAACATGTACAGAACATATTTTGTTGACTTTGCTTGTGGCTGTCAAAGGGGAATAATGAACTCATATTTACAGATAACCATTTCCAAACCGTACTTTATTTTCAAGTGTTGCCTTTTCAATTCTAATCCATAAAATCTGAAAAGTGGTAAAAAAGAGAAAACAAAATGTCCAGCGAACATTTTTTTAAATACTGTGCTTGTGTGAAGGAAATACTGTGTAGTGTCTGTTGCCTGAGGGGAAGAAGATAGCAAATGTCATTTGTGGAATAAATATATATAATTGCATGTCTTATTCTGAGCCTGCACTAAAAAACTGTAGATGTTATTGGTTTTCACTGGTTGATTGCCTCGCTAGACAAAACACTTGAGAAGGAATCCTCAGCTTCTTGTTCTCTTCATTTTAGAAAAGAAAAAAAGGATGAGAATACAGAAAGTGGCTTTGCTAAGTTGCAGAGAACGGGGAGGTAGGATTTTTTTCCGGTAGTTTTTGATGTGTTCAAATGTGATCAAGATTTATGTAGTAGCTAGGCATTTGACTTACCTCTATCTTTTTAATAAGCATTAGTTACACTTGCGATGACTGGTAATCATTTTATTTGTTCTAAGCATTGTTCAAATAAATTATTAGGGAATTGGAGTAAATACTGCTTTTCCAGTGTGGTTATCCTCTGATTGTGATACCTTTCTTTACTGTGACTGCTGAGATGATGTGGTCTGTGTGACAGTCGAATATACTGTATGAGTAATACTTTCCACTTCTTAGTTGGATTTGCAGTTTTATTTCCTTTTACACTTGTTCATTGACTCTACTTTCATTTAACAGGAAAAAAATCAATTGCATAGGAGAAAATAGAGATGTTTCAGTCTCATTAATAGACTGAAACCTCATTAGGGAGACAATGGTTATGTAATGAAAGGTGCTTAACATCAGAAGACCTGGATTAAAATCCTGGCTCAGCTCTTGGCTAGTTTAGGAAACATCTCACAGTCTGAGTCTCCTTGGCTTGGAATACAGCACAGGCAAAATGCATTTATGATACAGTAATAAGTGTGCCATGTGAAAACATTCTCATGTAGACAGCATTCCTAGTGAAGTGCTTCAAATTAAAATTATATATATATGTAATAAACTGAATAAGTGTCTTAGCTAATGGCATGAAATGCAAATGTCTAATAAAATGTTAAACTCATATTTTAAGCCTTCTAAATTTTCAGACTTGAAATTGGTGGCAAAATGGATGGTCACTGCCTTGACAAAAGAATCAGACACTCTCTGTAGAACTGACTCCTCAGATTCAGGGAAGATAATGCAGAGCTTTGAGGAAATACATAAATATAAAAAACAACTTTAAAAAAATGACCATTTTGGTTTTATATTTTTTATTTTTTTCCTTCCAAACGATTACGTATTTTTATTCCTTCCAAACCATTATGTATTTTCTTTCTCTTGCATGATTCTAGTAAATTTTACTTTTTTGTAATTTTCTACCTCAGGAAAATATCTGAAGACTTAAAGCAAATTCCCAGGAACATTTATATGCATGATGTTTATAGCTGCTCATGTATTATACTTGTATATATTAGATACTAGAAAACTCTTGTTTCTCCAGTAATATTTATGAGAGAATATATGTGTATGTGTGTGTTATATTCTAAAGAACAAACAAAATAATTAGCTACAGTCTACAGAGGTTACCTTGGTTGTTTGTCTTAATGTTTTTGCTCAAAAAATGTCACTCAGGGCTGGGTGCAGTGGCTCACTCCTGTAATCTTAGCATTTTGGGAGGCCGAAGCAGGAGGATTGCTTGAGCCCAGGAGTTCGAGACCAGCTTGGGCAACATGGCAAAACCCTGTCTCTACAAAATATACAAAAAATTAACCTGGTGTGGTGGCATACACCTGTAGTTGCAGCTACTCAGGAGGCTGAGATAGGAGAATCAGTTGAGCCAGAAGGTCAAGGCTACAGTGAGCTGTGATCACACCACTGCACTCCAGCCTGGGTGAAACAGCAAGACCTTGTCTCAATTAAAAAAAAAAAAAAGTCACTCAGTCTGAAGGGAATATCAAAATTTGAAATTAACCCAATCACTAGCGAGAATCTATGAACTATTTTGGCAAAAATGAGATATGTTTATTTGCCATGTATTTATTAATTGCTGAATTAGTATTATAGAAAGACTACATAACATTGGAAAACTTAGGAATCTTCCCTCAAAAGTTGACCAAATACCTGTACAGTTTCTGTTGATAGCCTTGAAATGCCAGGAGGTAGACTCCTGTCAGTTCGAGTCATGAGTTTAGAACTCAGGGCTGCAGATTCTGATACCCTACATAGGTCAAAGACCAGGGTGAGGTTGTTGGATCTGTGTGTTTTTAAACATCAGAGAAAACCATTATGAATTATCTTGAGTAAAATCATCTGTAAAATTTCCTCTCTTGGTAACCTAGATTAAACTTTGGACCTTGAGAAATCCTAGCTAAAAATAGCTATTGAAGAGTTTGTTTATTGCACTTAATACATTGGCCCCAGAGAAACTCAGGCACTCAGATTCCCTAGGTTTCGTGGCAAACTTAACTGCCCACAGATAAAATTTTCTTTCTTTCCCTTCTGATTCTGATCCTAACTACAAACAAAATAATTTATGGCATTTAGGCAACAGCTTGTAAAAGCCAGTGAACCTGTCACTATTGGCAACTATTATAAATCACTAATGAATTAAAATGTTCATAACTGTGTAAAAGCTTAGTTTTTTTCCTTTACAATTCAATTAAAAACAGTTGGTTACTATGTAAACACTATCTCCCTACTTCTGGCTCTGTTGATCAGCCACAGTGTAAAAAGTTGTGTTGCTTATTTAAAAAGGTTTTGATAGCTAATAGGGATTTATGTTATCTCCTAAAGTTTCTAAGATTCAACTTTATAAGTGAATAGTCTCTCTTTCAGTAGTTAATGGTGAACAGTGGTTTAAAATGTGGAGAACCTGGATCACTAGTCTTGCAGGAAGAATGGAGTATGCTGTTGATGTTTTTTGAGGTCCCTTATGGTAGTCTTCCAGGCTTCTCCCTGAAACACCACAAGTGTAAGTGGAAATGAGTTCCCTAGTGTTATATGTCCATCAAACATCATGGTCTGTTTTTTCCTTTTTCCCCATTACCTTAAGCCCAACAAATAAATGGATGAACAAAAAAAAAAAAAAAAAAAAAAAAAAAAAAACTTTGTTGCAAAGGATTAATAACATTTAAATCTGTAAGAAAATGAAATTATAAATAAATTCATTAAGGAAATTCAAGAAGACTTAGATCGTGTTTTATTTATTAACAGTAAAGTTATTCACTTCACAGGTGGACGTTTTACAAGTCTTGGAAGTTGTACTTTAATTATCATATTGAACAAGAATAAAGACCAAAGTCAGCATAAACATAAAGGAAGAGAAAAGCTCATAGTGTATATACATGGATGCATTTTGCATTTGGGATGAAGTAAGTCTTCATTGTGCAAGAATGTCTTGCATTTCCTTGGATGTTCTGTATCTGTTCTGTATCTTGGGTTGCTACTCACTGAGTGCTATTAATAGTAGAGCCTACTCTTCATGGTGATCATCAAAAATGCTCTTGGTTGGGTACAGTGGCTCATACTTGTAATGCCAGCAATTTGGGAGGCCAGGGTAGGAGGACTGCTTGAGCCCAGGAGTTTGAGACTAGCCTGAGTAGCATGGCAAGATGCCATCTCTACCAAGAAAAAGAAAAAGCCATATGTGATAGTGTGGTATGTGCCTGTAGTCACAGCTGTTTGGGAGGCTAAGGTAGGAGCATTGCTTGAGTGTGGAGGTTGAGGCTGCGGTGAGTCATGATGGCGCCACTGTACTCCAGCCTGGGTGCAGAGTGAGACTGTTTCAAAAAAAAAAATGCTTTTGCAGATTTACAAATGTTCCCTGTGAGGCTGCTACCTCATACACTGAAAATCACTGCCTTATCATGAAGGCGTACTTGGTCTTATTTAACTTATCACGCATCATTTTCTCACTTGCGTACCCCAGCTCCTTTCTTCCCACCAGTGGCTGATCTCGATTCTATTGCCTTCCACCTCCTCATTCCAGCATTTGCTTTATCAATTAAAAATTCTCTTGCATCTTTCATTCTTCTGTCTCTGCTGGCTTCTTTCTTTCAACAGATAGATATAATCTTTTATTTCTAATCATGCACAAATCCCAACAAAATGATTGACATGCAATTAAAATTTTGCATCCTAACATCATATCTTCTTACAGTTCTATCACTTTTTTGGCTATAGACTTTTGGAATTAGCCTGATTATCATAAGCCTCACCATAAAGGTAAAGGGGAAGTAATCATGTTTGCTTAATGGACAGATGAATGTAGCACTGATAACTATTTGATGGGATTCATATGCTCGCTGTATTTCCAGGAGGTCTTTGGGGGCTCTATTTGGGGATTGGATTTTTTGGCTTTGTTTCAGTCTTATTTTTTATTCTCTAGGATGTTGTGTTCTGCTAATGATGAGAGGTGTACTTTGAAGTTCCTTCCTTCTCTCTTCCTCCTTTTTTCTTTCTTGCTAAAAATACTCATACTACATTTTTATCAGGTATTAAGTAGCCAAGTTTAATTATATATCCATCATTTCCTTCCTTCGAAAGGAATTTTACTTATCTTTTGTGTAAATGAAAATTATCCATTCTCACTGACATCTTCCAAATTGAAATTTTCCTTTTTCTATTATATTTCTAAATATGTGTTTTCAAAAAATGATGCCCTTTGGCTGTCTTTCTTAAGAAGCGTGGTAGAGTATGATTCATCAACTTGAGAAAGGTTAGCTATGGATATAGTTTACCTGAGAAATATCAGTTGATTTTTATCACCTTTTGGAGCAAGTATATTTGTTTTTTATCTTCTTATATAAGCATATGCATATCTGGAGAATTGATGTTTTTCTAATATGGAAGATATTTTAAAACATATTTTCCCCTGAAACATTGTTTTTTCATCTTTTTTTCTGTCATTTGCTATTAAGTTTCATGAAGGAATGGAGTTGTAACTCATATTATTTGTCCTTTACCACCTCAGGTAAACTCTTATCAGTTTACCCTGCTGCTTCAAAATATGCTCTGTTAATGGTTAACTGTAGTCACCCTACTGCACTAATGAACACTAGAACTTATTCATTCTATCTAACTGTATTTTTGTACCTATTAGCCAACCATTCTTTATCACTTCTCCCCTCTATTCTCCCCAACCTCTGGTAAGCAACATCCTACTCTCTACCTCTATGAGATCCATTTTTATGGCTCCCATATATAAGTGATAACATGAAATATTTGTCTTTCTCTGCCTGGCTTATTTCAGTTAACATGATGCCCTCCAAATCATCCCTTTTGCAAGTGACATGAGTTCATTCTTTTTTGACTGAATAATATCCCATTGTGTATAGATACCACATTTTCTTTATTCATGTATTCATTAATGAACACTTGGTTGATTCCATATTTTAGCTGGAGTGAATAGTGCAACAATAAACATGGGAATGCAGATATTTCCTCAACAGGTGGATTTCCTTTCTTTTGGATCCATACCCAGCAATAGGATTGCTAGATAATATGGTATTTCTGTTTTTCTTCTTTTTTTTTTTTTTTTTTTTTTGCAGAACCTCTGTAGCTGTTTTCCATAATGGCTGTGCTATCTTACATTCCCACGCAACAGTGTGTAGGAATTCTCTTTCCTCTGCTCCCTTGCCAGTATTCATCTTTTGTCTTTTTAATAATAGCCATTTTAACTGGGGTGAGATTTGCCCATTGTGATTCTGATTTGCATTTCCCTGATGATTAGTGATGTTGAAAATTTTTTCATATACTTGCTGGCCATTTTTATGTCTTTTGAGAAATGTCTGTTCTGATGATTTGCCCATTTAAAAAATTGGAGTATTTATGTTTTTGCTATTGAGTGGTTTGGATTCCGTATATATTCTTGTTATTAATCTCTTGTCAAATGGATAGTTTGCAGATACTTTCTCCCATTCTGTAGGTTCTCTTCATTCTGTTGACTGTTTCCTTTGCTGTGCAGAAGATTTTTAGCTTGATATAATTCCATTTGTCAGTTTTGCGCTTCGGTTACCTGTGCTTTTGAGATCTTACCTCAAAAATTTATGTCCTGAAGAGTTTTGTTTGTTTGTTTGTTTGTTTTGGTAGCTTCATAGTTTCAGCCCTTACATTGAAGTATTTATTTAATTCATTTTGGTTTGATTTTTGTATACAGTGAGAGACATGGGGGTTTCATTCTTCTGCATATAGATATCCAGTGTTCCCAGAACTATTTATTGAAGACTGTTGTTACCTCAATGTATTTTCTTAATGTGTTTGTTAAAAATGAGTTGGCTATAAATGTGTGGATTTATTTCTGAGTTCACAATTCTGTTCCATTGATCTATGTGTCTGTTTTTATGCCAGTATCATCATGTTTTGGTTGTGATCACTTTGTAGTATATTTTGAATTCAGGTAGTGTGATGTCTCCAGATTCTTTTGTTCAGGATTAGTTTGGCTATTTGAAGTCTTTCGTGATTCTGTATGCATTTTAGGATTTTTTTTTCTCTGTTTCTATGAAGAGTGTCCTTGGTATTTTGATAGGGATTGCATTGAATCTGTAGATCACTTTGGGTAGGTAGAATGGATATTTTAATGGTATTAATTTCTCCATTCCATGAACATAGAATATCCTTGCATTCTTTTGTTGTGTTATCTTTAACTTCTTTCATCAGTGTTTTATAATTTTTCATTGTAGATGTTTCACCTCTTTGGTTGAATCTATTATTAGTTATTTGATTTTTTTTTAACTATTGTAAATGGGATTGCTTTTCTGATTTCCTTTTCAGATTGTTTGCTGTTGGCATATAAAAATGATATTGAATTTTTTTTTTTTTTTTTGAGACAGGGTCTTACCCTGTTGCCCAGGCTGGAGTGCATTGGCGCAATCTCAGCTCACTGCCACCTCTACCTCCTGGCTCAAGCGATCCTGCCACCTCAGCCTCCCAAGTATTGTAGCTGGGACCAATGGCACGTGCCACCATTCCCAGTTACATTTCTCTATTTTTTGTAGAGAAAGGGTTTCACCATGTTGCCCAGGCTGGTCTCAAACTCCTGGGCTCAAATGATCTGCCCACCTCAGCCTCCCAAAGTGCTGAGATTATAGGCATGAGCCAGTGTGCCAAGCCGCCAAATGCTACCGATTTTTCTATGTTGATTTTGTATCCCTCAACTTTACTGAATTTGTTTATGAGTTCTATCTGTTTTTTGGTGTAGTCTTTACGTTTTTTAAAATATAAGATCATGTTGACTGAAGTGTGTTTCTTTTATAATACATATTTTTTGTGCATATTGATTAGGAAATTCTTCCCTGTCATAAGTTCACAAATATATTTAATTATGACTTTTTACATTGTTTATGAAGTCAAGATCCATTTTCATTTATTTCTATATAGACAACAAATTTTCATTATTCTTTATTGATTAGTCCATCTGTTCCCTACCCATCTGTAATGCCTGCTCTATGATAAAGTTTTCTTATATGTGCCTGTTTATTTCTGGATTCTGTTCTATTTGTCTTTTTATCTGAATGTGTAGCAAAAGGATATTACTATAGTTCTGTATAAAAATCTTACCTTGTTCTTCTTCTGGAGTGTCCTGGTTTTTCATGGCCCTTTACTCTTCAATATACATCACAGAGTTGACTAATCAAAGTCCAAGAAAACCCCTGCTAAGATTTTGCTTGGGATTATATTGAATATATATAATAATTTGGGGGAGAATCAACTTCATTCTGACATTGATTCTTCTTATTTATTTATTTATTTATTTATTTTTTGAGACAGAGTCTCACTCTTTTGCCCAGATTGGAGTGCAGTGGTACAATCTCAGCTCACTGCAACCTGTGCCTCCTGGGTTCAAGTGATTCCCTTGCCTCACTCAGCCTACCAAGTAGTTGAGATTATAGGTGTGTGCCAGCATGCCCAGCTAATTTTTATAATTTTGCTAGAGACGGGGTTTCACCATGTTGGCTGGGATAGTCTCGAACCCCTGACCTCAGGTGATTCGCCTGCCTCAGCCTCCCAAAGTGTTGCGATTGCAGGCGTGAGCCACTGTGCCTGGCCTATTGATTCTTCTTCACTGAAAACTTACCTATGAAGTCATTATTTATTTATGTTTTAAAATGTCTTTTAATAAATGTTTATGTTTTTTTGTAAAAGACTTGCACAGAAAATTAATTCCAACCTTTAACATAATTTATGAGTCTTATAATATTTTCAGATATTAACTTTGAAAATTATGTATTTTACTTTAATGTCATTTGACACCTCAAATAAAATAAATATAATTGCCAACAATAAATGAATAATTAGTCGCACAGATTTCTTCCTTTCCTCCACAGGGCAATGTTTCTTCCAATTGTTGATGCATCTTGAAAATCATTCCTCAAGTTTATTATCACTTCCATTCCCCATGTCAATGGCATAGCTAATTATTTAGAAGGCAGGTGTCTCCAGGTAATTATAGTTAGTTGTGTATGCAATTATCCTTTCTGAAATGTGTGTCATATACCATAAAAATACCTGTTACATTTTAGAATATAACAAATAGCTAACACAATAGTTAATACTTAGTTGATGCTGACTATATGTAATTCTCTAGTTTATTATCATAATAATACACCCCACATCATCGAAGTCTTTTACAGTTTACCAAGTTCTTTCATTCATGGTGTTTCATTTGGGTATCCCAACAACATTTTCAAGGCAAACATGTGTTACCATCCTCAGTTTGAAGAGGAGGAAACTGAAACTTAGGAAGACTAAATAACTTGTAAAAGATCACAGAAGTGGTATCTAATAGAGATGAGCTTCAAATTCAGGTTTATTGAACTCAGAATCAATGCTCCTGCCCCCTACCTGTCAGGAGTGATAATGGTAAAGATTGGGGAACTGTAGGCCAAATAGGTCCTCTGACCTCTTTGATAATTGTCAGCTTATCTAACGTGAATGCCTTAGGTCCTTGGGAGATTTCCTGCCTCTGTCTAGTATTATACCCAGCCCAATTTGTACCTGCTGACCTTCCAAGTTCCTCTGGGCATTTGAGTTTCTGACTTTTGCCTTTGAATAAGCCTGCCATTTCCTATAGCATATGTGCATTTTTTGCTTCCTGAAACTTTCTACTACTTTATATTTGTTCTGATTACTTATCAGCAAACGAGTCTTTTAGACTGCCTTGCAAATCCATTATGGAAAAAGTGAGAAATTTTTATCCTAAGAATAGGCACAAAACATATAATACAGTGCCTTGCACTTAATGTGTGCTTACAAAATGTTAATTGATGATGAAAAAGATTTAAATCTTCCTCTAAATAATAAGATTTTATAGTTATCCATCAAAATCTAATTATGTTGAAGTCACTTCACATCATCATAAAAAAAGTGCTTAACACTTTTTATCAACAAATAAAATGTTGTTGGCTTGTAAAATCAAACTTGTCCTGCACTTGGCACTATATGGAATTTTATCAAGTTACTTGTTGGGAAAGGTTTGGATTATGTGGCTACTCTTGGTAGAAGTGTTGTGTAAAATGTGTGGAGTAAAAAGTTTTTGCACATAATGTGTTTGACATACCATATTATTATATTGGATGAGACTTTCTTCCACCTGCAGATGTTTCTCTTTGTCCTCCCCTGGTAGGGTTCCCCTTATATAATAATATTCATAGGAGCAATAATTGTTCCCCCAGATGTGGATGTCTTCCGGTAGTTCAGAGTTTCACTTAGCACCAAAAATTAGTTAAGCTTTAATTAAAAGAGTGATTATTGATGAAAATGATGACCTGTTAAGTCCAGAAAGGCAGGATGCTTTTTTTTTTTTC
Source organism: Pongo pygmaeus (assembly GCF_028885625.2). NCBI lineage: Eukaryota > Metazoa > Chordata > Mammalia > Primates > Hominidae > Pongo > Pongo pygmaeus. The sequence continues at coordinate 103,158,580 of NC_072387.2, forward strand.
TTTTTTTTTCTTTTTTTTTTTTTTCTTTTATTATTATTATTTTATCCATTCTCCTCCTTCAAGGTTTGCTTTTGAATTCTGAACAGTGGATTTCAATGCAGTCCATCCTCAGTTTGTAGGAAGCGTTGTTTTATTTGGAATTTAGAAAGGAAGCTGTGTTAGGTAAAATTGCAGCACAAGTTCTTTTTAATGTAAGTCCATGTATTAGTCAAAACAGCTGTGAGGGTTACTAGGTAGACTGTAACACCGGGTGGCAATAAAATGTCTTCCTCATTACAATTAATACCAACGACTTGCAGAGACCTCCTGTATGTGATGGCCTTTCTCGATGGGCATCCTCACTTGGTGGTAGGGAAAATGAGTATGGGCTGTATGAAACAATTTCAGCACCACCCTGAGCTTAATAGAGCCGTCTTTCATTGCTTGTTAACAAGCTGTGCTGCTGCCATAAAATGCTCAAGCTGACAAATGCTGTCAAAGCTCCTTCAATGCAAAGATTTTCTGCCATATTTAACATGTTAACTTTTACTTTAATGATGCCAAAACACACATCAGTTGTTGTTTGTGCAACATCCAGTGTGGTCTCTGGAGCCATCCCATTAGCTGAAAAGTATAGTCAGTGTCCTGTTCCAGTGGCCATTAATGGTAAAATTCTTCAATTAAAAACTGTGGAGTTATGCTGATTCAACCATTGACTTTATCCCAGAAGTAAAATAGATATACCTACTTGCTGTGAAATTATTGAGTTTGTTTAGCTTGATTTTCCATGCATTATATTAGCCATGAGTGTATTATAGAGGCTAAGGTACGAGCTAAGAATGATAACTCTGTGAAGGTTTATTATGAGATTCCCATATTTGACTCAAGATTTTATACAACTTGATGTGCTACCTAATACTAGTCTTCCAGTTCCACTATTGCAACTAATTAACACATACATTGTACTTATTGTCTGCCAGGCTCTGTTCTGACTGCTTTATATGTATCTACTCATTTAATTTTCACAACAATCCTACTTATTAGGTGCCATTGTCCTCACTTAAAGATAAAAAAAAAAAAGAAAAAAATCAGAGGCACAAGAGATTCAATAATTTGTCTAAGGCCATATAGACAGGCTATGGTAGAGCCTCTATAAGAATACAGATATTCTGATTCCAAAATATATGCTCTTAACTAAAACTAATGCATCAAATAGACTGAAGTGACATCAAATACACCCTTGACACTAAAGGGAGCACACAAACGGAATGCCTGCCTTTCTGATGGAGATGCTTATGTTGCAGCTAACAAAGAGAACGAATTATTTTATAAATGGAGTTTAGTATCACAGGGTTTCCATTACCCTTCTGGTCACGTTTTCCAAGGCTGAAAATGGAGAACAGCTTGGAGCAGGAAGAGTGGATGTTTATAGGTTCTGTTTTCCTTCTTTTTCTTCATGGATCTTTCATCTCCCCACGCCCTACTGCAGCCTGCAACCTCAGATGGAGCGAAATTCTCAGCGGAATTAAATTTCAGTTGCTACCCTTAATAACTGTAGAGCACCCCTTTGGAAAGGCCTCCCTAGTACCCTTTTTTGTCTGTTCATTTTTTGCTAAATTAAACTTTAATATTTTATAACATCATGAGGAAGCTACTGATTTTATGAATTTGGATTCATGTTTTCTTTTTCCTTTTCCCTTCTATACCTATAAATCAGCAAGTAACAAAAAGAGTGATTTCCACTGCAAAGTCATCATCCCCGGTGAGTTGAATATGGTCATTATAATTCACTAGCAGCTGATGACTGAGTGGATCTAAAGGAAGAATGAAAAGGTAGATCTTAAGGACGAATTACAACTGTAATAATTTATTCCACAAGATTCACATGGAACTGAAATTTATGACAGGCAGCCAGACCAGAAAATCAGGAAGTTTGGATTTTTCTCTTCTTCCTAATCAGTTTCTCCACATCTTGTTCTGATTAGTGCCCTCGCTGAGTCTCGTTACAGGTATCTCTGACCCATTTCCAGTAGACCTTTTGAAATTCCACTTTGTTTTCCAGGCAGTGATTTCTGCCTCTGCTGGATTTTAGAATATAAAGGTCATTCATCTGTATCTTAGAAGGATGATTCACATATTTATGTTCTAGAAAGTAGGCTAAGAAAAATGTGGTACTTTATTAATTAGGGCCCTTTAACATTTTATACTCTCAAGCTTAATCATTTGCTTGTTTGAACTAAAGTCATCTTCCTTAATCACCATCATTAGTGGCTGTCCATGAATGATTACCTCTGAATTTTATTAGCATGTTATTATTTAATGCATTTTACATTCCACATTAGGAATTAGAAATCATCCAATATTTTACTATATCAATATATTTTTTTAAAGCATGAGATTAACTATGGGAATGGGCTACCTCCGTCTTCCTGCTCCCTCAGTGGTTCTGAAATTGATGTGGAGGTGGTGTTGACAGGGCAGAGAGAGCAATTGGAGGAACTAGCCCATCTATTCTTGGTGCTGTTTTTTAGAGCTTAAAACTTGCTGGGTGATGTCAAAGCATTTACGCCCCAAAGATGAGAACCACTGCTCTAATCTTGAACGTTTCCAATGATGAAAGCCTTGCTCACAATCATTTGGAAATAGTCCATTACACTTTGGGATTCCTTTGAAAATTCCTCTGTATACCTAGCAGAGTGACTCATTAGGGTCACTAGTTCCTAGTTCTCATCTTTAAGCAAATACAGAACAAATTTGTTCCTCCTCTATGTAATGGTCTTTAAAATATCTGGAGCCATCTTAATATTCCTACTGATTATTCTTGCATACATAGATGGGGTCATGCCACAATTTCTTATATTCCACATTTTGAAAACCTCTCATGATCATGGCTCTCCTTCTCTGTATTTTCTGTGTGTGGAAATAAACACCATCTTCTATAAAAAAAAAAAAAGCACCACATAGACTTGCCACCAAGTGCTCATTTATTATATTTCCCCTGAGTATCTCAGAAGCTCCAGTCAGGTCAGCACTGACTTTATTTCTTGTTGAGTCCTCAGTCCCATGGACAGTGCTTGGTGCACAATAGTGACTTAGTCAATAATTGTTGAATGCATGAGCCCCCAGGCCTACACTGAGGTTAGGAACTGACAGTCAATTGGTCATAAGGGGTGGAATGAATTTTAGTGCTTCTAAGATTGGTCAGTTTTGCATAATGCTCAATACAATGGTTTTGCAAGTTGTACACTCATGCTTGTTTGTATTGCTTGTTAGTGCCAACTGCTTCCTGGGCTTAAAATGACTATCAGAATGTCCTGCACACTCAAAAGCAATAATGTTTTGTGAAATACAGGCTTACATCAATAAAGCTCTGCTTTTTATAACTTATGAAGTTGGGAGTTTAAGAAAATTACTTTTGAAAGGAATATTAATCTAAATGGATAAATGAGTCATCGTATTAAAATATCTGTGGGAAAACTAGAATTAGGCCCATTACAATCAGGCATAATGTTTATTGGATAAGTGTGCTAATGTATGGTTTAGTTAATAATAATCCATTCAAAAACAAAAGTTTTCTTTCTTTTTTCTTTTTTTTTTTTGAGACGGAGTCTTGCTCGGTCACCTAGGCTGGAGTGTAGTGGCGCGATCTCGGCTCACTGCAAGCTCTGCCTCCCAGGTTCAAGCCATTCTCCTGCCTCCACTTCCGGATTAGCTGGGACTACAGACGCCTGCCACCACGCCCGGCTAATTTTTTGTATTTTTAGTAGAGACGGGGTTTCACTGTGTTAGCCAGGATGTTTTGGATCTCCTGACCTCGTGATCCGCCCACCTTGGCCTCCCAAAGTGCTGGGATTACAGGCGTGAGCCACCGCGCCCGGCCCCAAAATTTTCTTTTTCTTTTTATTTTTTTTATTTTATTTTTTTTTCTTTTATTATTATTATTATTATCATTATTATTATACTTTAGGTTTTATGGTACATGTGTGCAATGTGCAGGTAAGTTACATATGTATACATGTGCCATGCTGGTGCGCTGCACCCACCAACTCGTCATCTAGCATTAGGTATATCTCCCAATGCTATCCCTCCCCCCTCCCCCCACCCCACAACAGTCCCCAGAGTGTGATGTTCCCCTTCAATACCTGTCCTGTTACGTGTTGGGCATTTTCAAGCCTCTTGAGATATAATATTAGGGACAAAGTCCACACTTTTATGGGTCTTGTATTTTAACTGAGAAACACGGATAATAGATAATTGAATAAATAAGACAGAGAAAGTAATTTTGGATAATCATAAGTGAAATAAATGTACAGAGTACTGTGCTAAAGATCCTCAGTGAGGAAGTGAGGGATGGGATGAGGAGGCAGCCCATGCAAGGTGCTGATCATTTCAGCTGATGGAAGGAAGCACAAAGGTCCTTAAGTGGGAGAGAGCTTGATATGCTCCAGGAAGATAGGGTCAGGTGAGCTGCAGAAGAATGGCAGCTGGAGTTTAGGGATAAAGTTGGAGGCCTATAGGCCTCATCTTGATACCCTTATGGACCATAGTGAAGAAGACTTATGAACCATTGTGAAGATTTATTATTTTTTTTATTTCAATAGTTTTGGGGCTACAGGTGGTTTTTGGCTACATGGATAACTTCTTTAGTGGTGATTTCTGAAATTTTAGTGCACCTACCACCGGAGTACTATATACTGTACCCGATATATACTCTTTTATCTCTCAACCCCCTTCCAAATTTTCCCCTGGAGTCCTTTGCAACCTCGTACCTTAGCTCCGACTTATGAGAACATACAATATTTGGTTATTCATTCCTGAGTTACTTCACTTAAAATAATGGCCTCCAGCTCCATCCAAGTTGCTGCAAAATACATTATTTCATTCGTTTTTATAGCTGAGCAGTATTCCATGGTGTATATATAGCACATTTTCTTTATCCGCTTGTTACTTGATGGGCTTTTAGATTGGTTCCATATTTTACAATTGCAGATTGTGTGCTATAAACATATGTGTGCATGTGTCTTTTTCATATAATGACTTCTTTTGGGTAGCTACCCAGTAGTGGGATCACTGGATTGAATGGTAGTTATACTTTTTGTTCTTTAAGGAATTTCCATACTCTTTTCCATAGTGGTGTACTAGTTTACATTCTCACCAGCAGTGTTTAAGTGTTCCCTTTCACCACATCCATGCCAACATCTATTGTTTTTCGACTTTTTAATAATGTCCATTCTTGCAGGAGTGAGGTGGTATCTCATTGTGGTTTTAATTTGCATTTCCCTGATGATTAGTGATGTTGAGCATTTTTTCCTAAGTTCAAAGGCTGTGTACATCCTCTTTTGAGAAATATCTATTCATGTCCTTTGCCCACTTTTTGATGGGGTTATTTGTTTTATTCTTGCTGATTTGATTGAGTTCCTTGTAGATTCTGGATACTAGTCCTTTGTCAGATGCATAGTTTGCAAATATTTTCTCCCACTCTGTGGGTTGTCTGTTTACTCTGCTGCTGATTTTTTTTATTTTATTTTATTTATTTATTTATTTATTTATTTTTTGCTGAGCAGATGCTTTTTAGTTTAATTAGGTCCCATTTATTTATTTTTGTGTTTTTGCATTTGTTTTTGTGGTCTTGGTCATGAATTATTTGCCTAAGTGAATGTCCAGAAGATTTTTTCTGATGTTATCTTCTAGAATTTTTATGGTTTCAGGTTTTAATTTAAGTCATTGATCCATCCTGAGTTAATATTTTTTTTTTTTTTCTGAGACGGAGTCTCACTCGGTCGCCCAGGCTGGAGTGCAGTGGCCCAATCTCGGCTCACTGAGTAGCTGGGACTCCAGGCATCCACCACTACGCCCAGCTAATTTTTTATATTTTTAGCAGAGACAGGTTTTCACCGTGTTAGCCAGGATGGTCTCAATCTCCTGACCTTGTGAATCGCCCACCTCGGCCTCCCAAAGTGCTGAATACTTTTTTTATAAAGTGAGAGATTAGGATTGAGTTGGGCAGATTTTTGATGTAGGTTCTTAGGGACACAGGGTTAAACTGGGAGACTCATAGAAGACTGGGAGAACATAGGTGTATTAGTCCATTTTTATACTGCTATGAAGAAATACCTGAGATTGGGTAATTAAAAGAAGAAGAGGTTTAATGGAGTCACAGTTCCACATGGCTGGGGAGGCCTCACAACCATGGAAGAAGGTGAGGGAGGAGCAAGACCATGTCTTACATGGCGGCAGGCAAGAGAGTGTGTGCAGGAGAACTGCCCTTTATGAAACCAGAAGATCTCATAAGACTTACTCACTATCATGAGAACAGCATGGGAGAAACCCTCCCCCGTGATTCAATTACCTCCCATTGGGTCCCTCCCACGACACGTGGGGATTATGGGAGCTACCGTTCAAGATGAGATTTGAGTGGGGGAACAGCCAAACCATATCAACAGGAGTTATTGGAAGTAAGCTAGGAGAGAAACGATGGTGGGTTGGACTAGTATAGTGATAACAGTCATGAAGAGAAGTGAGTGGATTTGAGATATGTGTTGGCATTAGCATTGGCAGGTCTTACTGAGGGGGACTGGATGACACATTGCAGCAGGAAGAGAGGAAATAAGGATGGAACTTAAATATAATGGCGAGGAGTTAAGGAAAAGTCCTACTAAATTCTGTTCCTGAAATTATCAATGCTATTGTTTTATATAAATGGACATTGGAGTTTATGATATGATATTGTCACTTGGAAGTACAACCACACAGGAAGGAAATATGTGCTGGGAATATTAAAAATGTCATCACTTTTCCTATCCCAAATGTAGACACAAATTCAGTCATTGATACACACTGGATATTTTTTCTTTTGCAGGTCTCCTTTATCTTTACTCAATGCACTAAATATATAAATAAATAGATCTGGTATTTGTTGTTCCTTAGTACTGCGAAATAATGACAACCCCCGCCCCCCACCACTGGCCAGCATTTGACCTGAATGTCTATAAATTTGCTTAGCTTTCCAAAACAGTGCAAGGTTTCACAAAGATAAGACAGTTCATTTACATAACCCGGAATAATTTGGCTGGCAAACTCAAGGAGATATAGTATATGTATCAAGTTTAACACATTCATTTGGATTGGCTGAGTCCCATACGTTCCTTGTGCTTGCAGAGGGTCCCATCTGTTCAGCTCTTGGCCAGAGACCATTGAGCCTGTGAGCATTGAAATTTCTTATTGCAAAGGCCTAGTATTTCATAACTGGTTTGTGGTACCCCAGATACTCACCAGTAACATTGTTAATTAGTAGCAACATGAGTAGCCATTATTCTAGAACTGTTACCTGCCTGTTATTAATGTATTTAGATAGTTTCAAAAGCCAACACATTTCTTTCTTGCATTTATTTCCCCTTTTGCATCATGTTTATTACTCAAAGATTCCTTTTCCATTGCCCTCCAACTAGTTAGCCCAGCATATGAAGACCCCTTTAATGCCTCTACAATATCTCCTATAGAATTGTCATTCCTTAGTCTCTGAGAAGACCTCTCTTTGCCCATTGAATTAGACTACCTGACATTTCTTTAACACATCCTTATTTTCTACCCTTTGCACCGTTGTTCCTTGGGTTCTTTCTGTTTGGAACTACCTTTATACTCCTCTAATCCCCACCTGTCACAAATTATGCTCATTTCAAATGCTTACCTAATGCTCCATCCTTTGATCTACTCATATTTTCTTTCTTCCTCTCTTTGGATATTTCACTTCTAACTTCTCATCCTAGCTATATATCCATGTCCCCTCTTCAAATTTCCTTTAGTGTCAACAGGGTGCCTTACAAGTAGGATGGTGCCAGTTGGGATTTGATGACTTTAACTGAAATTTTGATATCTAGCTATCATCTAAACGTGAGCAACAGTAAAAGAAATCATTTCAGGGAAAAATGTGGAAATAACCCACCTCCTCCACTTCCTACTTCCCAGCCCTAAAGGGATCATGCTGCCATCAAGGCTATTCTAACCTTTTCATCTTTGCTGTTCTTCTGTGGTCAAACTGGCCCCACCTCTTTGTTTTCTGAGTGGAAAATAAACACAAAGAGGGACATTTCCTGCAAGTGGGCAGGGCCAGAAGAGGCCAGGTATAGCTTCAGCATGGCTGCCTTCAGAGAACCTAGTAGACTTGTCATATCCCAAGTCAGGCTTTTTCTTGGATTATATTGTTTCCCTTTGAATTCTCCAAAACCTGTCAGTGTTTTCTTCCTTATCTCTCTTGAGGGCAGCCAGTTAATTTAAGATTAGCCTGACAGCCCCTATTTTCCAGGTCTCTGGTTTCATCAATAAAGTAGGTTACGTCGTTTCTGAGCCCCATTACCTCCTCTATAACCCTGCTCTCTTCATCCATATTGTGGTTTATTCTTTATACAGCCTGCTCCATCCATTTTTGGTTCTGTTCCCATGTCCTATTTCCACTAGTGAATAGGACTCTTTAATTCAATAATTGCTTGGACTGTAAAAGGTTGACAATCCCTGAGCCTTTTGTGCGATATTTTCACCTCATTGCTCTTCTGGTTACCACCAGTGACTTTGAGATGAATGAGTTGAGTGACCAGCAGCCTCACTCAGGATTGCTAATAATTGCCATCTTTACTTTCTCAGTGCTAATGGTAAACTTATAAAAGCCTTTCACTTATCACAAAAGCCTATTTTCTAGGGAATTTAGGAAAGGTAATGAAGACCCCTACTTTTTTTTTAACTAGAGGCAATGTGCCTCAGTGGAGGATGCATAAGGTAATTCATTCTATTTATGCTGATGTCATGCCTTTTTGTTCCTATTTTTATATGCTTTAAAAATGTGTATCAAATATTAGCCTAGTAAGAGAAGAACATAATTGTAAAAATGCATCCATTGATACTACATACTCAAGATGATTTCACTGAGAAGGATATGTGATTAAAATGTTGAGGGCTTGCTGGATTTCAGAACATCCTGTCTGGAGTCAGACCTGGATTCTCAGCTCCTTGCCTTATCACTTTTCTACATGTGTGACTTTAGAAAATCCCTTTAGTCTCTCTGGGGCTTATGATGATCACCTCCAAATTGAAAGAAAAACTGTTTCAGAGGGTTGTTAAAAGGATTCAGTGAGATAACACATGTGAAGCTAGCAAGTAACTGGCATGTATACTTGTTACTATGGTTATTTTTGTTGTTGATAACATCATTATTGCTGTTGCTATTGTAGTATTACACTTTGAGTATAGCAGGGGGCCCGAGCCTATCTGCATCTCGAGTAAAAAGCATCTCATACCAAACACATGGAAAAAAACTCTAAATGAATGAAAAAAAGTTAAAAATTAACTGCATGCACATACTCTTTCCCACATCAAAATTAAGAATATTAATATATTTTGTAATATATTTGCATAACTTTTGAAAGAAAAGGAACAGTCATTCACTGGAGTTTCATACACACACACACAAATAAAACCCCAATGAATCCATAATGCATGCAATAGGGCCATTTTGTTGGTAAAATTAGCTGATGATGGATTTTCTTTGGTATTTTCACCACAAAACTTTTAAAGATAATGTTAATGATAAACCTATTTTTTATTAAATTTTACCACATCTTGTTTGGCTTTAAAGTGGTGTTTTGGTACGAGATATCTTAAAGAATAAAAAGCTTACTGTGCATTTCTCCAGCATGTTTGCTGAGATCTGAAGTGTGTAACAGAATTCTTCAGTGAGGTAAAGAAAAGTTCACCATAGTTTGCAAGACTGGTTCTTGTGGAATTTATAAGAATGGACTGACCAGCATGCCCTTTTAAAATTCCGTAGTTAATCTCTTTATTGAAAGCTGCTGGACTAGTTGATTAAGAAAGCCTTATGGAATGACTGCTTTTAGTGTCACACAAATGAAGCTGAACTGTTGCTAAGTAAATCACTGTAGATCAAAGTACTTTGTAGTCAGAGAACTGCGGTTCATTTTTTTTTTCATTAAGTTTTAAAGAGAAGGTGAAGGGTTGAAGAATGAAACACACCAAATTTGACATCTATGATGTCCATTCACATTCATGCACTTCTTTAAGCATCTAATCTGAGTGATTAGGCAAGTAGTGCAGTAAAGCATAAATGGGCAAATGTAAAGCTGAATGAATTAATACTTGTTTCCTGTATGTAATTGCCCAGATCCTTCCTAGCCATTAAGAAATCAGTAGGCAAGTAGAGAACACTTCAGGTGCTCCCAGGAAAACTGCAGTGGCACTACTGTTGACTTCTCCATGCTTTAAAATCCCTATTGTCATATTCACCTGATCTGTAAGTGTCTGCAAGACCATGGGTGACAGTTTCCCTGTGATCTGAGGGGCTCCAGGGAATGATATTTTTGCCTTTTATGTCCCCAAGTGTAGAAAGTGCATCTCTGTTGCTCCAGTGTCTAAAGCAGCGTATGAATAAATTTGGGTGGAATAAATGAATACATGAACCTATGTTTTGCTGGATTAGGATGACAATGAGGAAAGAAGTGAGAAAAAAGGACAAAAAGAATGGACAGAAAATGGAAACTGAATCTACCATAAGTTTTCTACATGGGTTTTAGTTTCATAGTTTGACTTTACTTGCTGTGAAAAGTTCAGGCATTGCTCTGTTGAAATTTTTGGATAGTGTATAGCATTATGTAGATACATTTAGTGATATCATTTCTAAATAAAAATATCATAAACTAAGTATGTTTATTTCTTTTTTTTTTAATTTTTTTTTTTAATTATTATACTATAGGTTTTATGGTATATGTGCCCAATGTGCAGGTAAGTTACATATGTATACATGTGCCATGCTGGTGCGCTGCACCCACTAACTCGTCATCTAGCATTAGGTATATCTTCCAATGCTATCCCTCCCCCCTCCCCCCACCCCCCAACAGTCCCCGAAGTGTGATGTTCCCCTTCCTGTGTCCATGTGTTCTCATTGTTCAATTCCCACCTATGAGTGAGAATATGCGGTGTTTGGTTTTTTGTTCTTGTGATAGTTTACTGAGAATGATGATTTCCAGTTTCATCCATGTCCCTACAAAGGACATGAACTCATCATTTTTTATGGCTGCATAGTATTCCATGGTGTATATGTGCCACATTTTCTTAATCCAGTCTATCATTGTTGGACATTTGGGTTGGTTCCAAGTCTTTGCTATTGTGAATAATGCCGCAATAAACATACGTGTGCATGTGTCTTTATAGCAGCATGATTTATAGTCCTTTGGGTATATACCCAGTAATGGGATGGCTGGGTCGAATGGTATTTCTAGTTCTAGATCCCTGAGGACTCGCCACACTGACTTCCACAATGGTTGAACTAGTTTACAGTCGCACCAACAGTGTAAAAGTGTTCCTATTTCTCCACATCCTCTCCAGCACCTGTTGTTTCCTGACTTTTTAATGATTGCCATTCTAACTGGTGTGAGATGGTATCTCATTGTGGTTTTGATTTGCATTTCTCTGATGGCCAGTGATGGTGAGCATTTTTTCACGTGTTTTTTGGCTGCATAAATGTCTTCTTTTGAGAAGTGTCTGTTCATGTCCTTTGCCCACTTTTTGATGGGGTTGTTTGTTTTTTTCTTGTAAATTTGTTGGAGTTCATTGTAGATTCTGGATATTAGCCCTTTGTCAGATGAGTAGGTTGCGAAAATTTTCTCCCATTTTGTAGGTTGCCTGTTCACTCTGATGGTAGTTTCCTTTGCTGTGCAGAAGCTCTTTAGTTTAATTAGATCCCATTTGTCAATTTTGGCTTTTGTTGCCATTGCTTTTGGTGTTTTAGACATGAAGTCCTTGCCCATGCCTATGTCCTGAATGGTAATGCCTAGGTTTTCTTCTAGGGTTTTTATGGTTTTAGGTCTAACATTTAAGTCTTTAATCCATCTTGAATTGATTTTTGTATCAGGTGTAAGGAAGGGATCCAGTTTCAGCTTTCTACATATGGCTAGCCAGTTTTCCCAGCACCATTTATTAAATAGGGAATCCTTTCCCCATTGCTTGTTTTTCTCAGGTTTGTCAAAGATCAGATAGTTGTAGATATGTGGCATTATTTCTGATGGCTTTGCTCTGTTCCACTGATCTATATATATCTCTGTTTTGGTACCAGTACCATGCTGTTTTGGTTACTGTAGCCTTGTAGTATAGTTTGAAGTCAGGTAGTGTGATGCCTCCAACTTTGTTCTTTTGGCTTAGGATTGACTTGGCGATGCGGGCTCTTTTTTGGTTCCATATGAACTTTAAAGTAGTTTTTTCCAATTCTGTGAAGAAAGTCATTGGTAGCTTGATGGGGATGGCATTGAATGTGTAAATTACCTTGGGAAGGATGGCCATTTTCACGATATTGATTCTTCCTACCCATGAGCATGGAATGTTCTTCCATTTGTTTGTATCCTCTTTTATTTCCTTGAGCAGTGGTTTGTAGTTCTCCTTGAAGAGGTCCTTCACATCCCTTGTAAGTTGGATTCCTAGGTATTTTATTCTCTTTGAAGCAATTGTGAATGGGAGTTCACTCATGATTTGGCTCTCTGTTTGTCTGTTATTGATGTATAAGAATGCTTGTGATTTTTGTACATTGATTTTGTATCCTGAGACTTTGCTGAAGTTGCTTATCAGCTTAAGGAGATTTTGGGCTGAGTCACTGGGGTTTTCTAGATATACAATCATGTCATCTGCAAACAGGGACAATTTGACTTCCTCTTTTCCTACTTGAATACCCTTTATTTCCTTCTCCTGCCTAATTGCCCTGGCCAGAACTTCCAACACTATGTTGAATAGAAGTGGTGAGAGAGGGCATCCCTGTCTTGTGCCAGTTTTCAAAGGGAATGCTTCCAGTTTTTGCCCATTCAGTATGATATTGGCTGTGGGTTTGTCATAGATAGCTCTTATTATTTTGAGATACGTCCCATCAATACCTAATGTATTGAGAGTTTTTAGCATGAAGGGTTGTTGAATTTTGTCAAAGGCCTTTTCTGCATCTATTGAGATAATCATGTGGTTTTCGTCTTGGGTTCTGTTTATATGCTGGATTACATTTATTGATTTGCGTATATTGAACCAGCCTTGCATCCCAGGGATGAAGCCCACTTGATCATGGTGGATAAGCTTTTTGATGTGCTGCTGGATTCTGTTTGCCAGTATTTTATTGAGGATTTTTGCATCAATGTTCATCAAGGATATTGGTCTAAAATTCTCTTTTTTTGTTGTGTCTCTGCCAGGCTTTGGTATCAGGATGATGCTGGCCTCATAAAATGAGTTAGGGAGGATTCCCTCTTTTTCTATTGATTGGAATAGTTTCAGAAGGAATGGTACCAGCTCCTCCTTGTACCTCTGGTAGAATTTGGCTGTGAACCCATCTGGTCCTGGACTTTTTTTGGTTGGTAAGCTATTGATTATTGCCATAATTTCAGCTCCTGTTATTGGTCTATTCAGAGATTCAACTTCTTCCTGGTTTAGTCTTGGGAGGGTGTATGTGTTGAGGAATTTATCCATTTCTTCTAGATTTTCTAGTTTATTTGCGTAGAGGTGTTTGTAATATTCTCTGATGGTAGTTTGTATTTCTGTCGGATCGGTGGTGATATCCCCTTTATCATTTTTTATTGCATCTATTTGATTCTTCTTTTTTTCTTTATTAATCTTGCTAGCGGTCTATCAATTTTGTTGATCCTTTCAAAAAACCAGCTCCCGGATTCATTAATTTTTTGAAGGGTTTTTTGTGTCTCTATTTCCTTCAGTTCTGCTCTGATTTTAGTTATTTCTTGCCTTCTGCTAGCTTTTGAATGTGTTTGCTCTTGCTTTTCTAGTTCTTTTAATTGTGATGTTAGGGTGTCAATTTTGGATCTTTCCTGCTTTCTCTTGTGGGCATTTAGTGCTATAAATTTCCCTCTACACACTGCTTTGAATGCATCCCAGAGATTCTGGTATGTTGTGTCTTGGTTCTCGTTGGTTTCAAAGAACATCTTTATTTCTGCCTTCATTTCTTTATGTACCCAGTAGTCATTCAGGAGCAGGTTGTTCAGTTTCCATGTAATTGAGCGGTTTTGAGCGAGATTCTTAATCCTGAGTTCTAGCTTGATTGCACTGTGATCTGAGAGATAGTTTGTTATAATTTCTGTTCTTTTACATTTATTGAGGAGAGCTTTACTTCCAAGTATGTGGTCAATTTTGGAATAGGTGTGGTGTGGTGCTGAAAAAAATGTATATTCTGTTGATTTGGGGTGGAGAGTTCTGTAGATGTCTATTAGGTCCGCTTGGTGCAGAGCTGAGTTCAATTCCTGGATATCCTTGTTGACTTTCTGTCTCGTTGATCTGTCTAATGTTGACAGTGGGGTGTTAAAGTCTCCCATTATTAATGTGTGGGAGTCTAAGTCTCTTTGTAGGTCACTCAGGACTTACTTTATGAATCTGGGTGCTCCTGTATTGGGTGCATATATATTTAGGATAGTTAGCTCTTCTTGTTGAATTAATCCCTTTACCATTATGTAATGGCCTTCTTTGTCTCTTTTGATGTTTGTTTGTTTAAAGTCTGTTTTATCAGAGATTAGGATTGCAACCCCTGCCTTTTTTTGTTTTCCATTTGCTTGGTAGATCTTCCTCCATCCTTTTATTTTGAGCCTATGTGTGTCTCTGCACGTGAGATGGGTTTCCTGAATACAGCACACTGATGGGTCTTGAGTCTTTATCCAGTTTGCCAATCTGTGTCTTTTAATTGGAGCATTTAGTCCATTTACATTTAAAGTTAATATTGCTATGTGTGAATTTGATCCTGTCATTATGATGTTAGCTGGTTATTTTGCTCGTTAGTTGATGCAGTCTCTTCCTAGTCTCGATGGTCTTTACATTTTGGCATGATTTTGCAGCAGCTGGTACCGGTTGTGCCTTTCCATGTTTAGCGCTTCCTTCAAGAGCTCTTTTAGGGCAGGCCTGGTGGTGACAAAATCTCTCAGCATTTGCTTGTCTGTAAAGTATTTTATTTCTCCTTCACTTATGAAGCTTAGTTTGGCTGGATATGAAATTCTGGGTTGAAAATTCTTTTCTTTAAGAATGTTGAATATTGGCCCCACTCTCTTCTGGCTTGTAGGGTTTATGCTGAGAGATCCGCTGTTAGTCTGATGGGCTTCCCTTTGATGGTAACCCGACCTTTCTCTCTGGCTGCCCTTAACATTTTTTCCTTCATTTCAACTTTGGTGAATTTGACAATTATGTGTCTTGGAGTTGCTCTTCTCGAGGAGTATCTTTGTGGCGTTCTCTGTATTTCCTGAATCTGAATGTTGGCCTGCCTTGCTAGATTGGGGAAGTTCTCCTGGATAATATCCTGAAGAGTGTTTTCCAACTTGTTTCCATTCTCCCCTTCACTTTCAGGTACACCAATCAGACGTAGATTTGGTCTTCTCACATAGTCCCACATTTCTTGGAGGCTTTGCTCGTTTCTTTTTATTCTTTTTTCTGTAAACTTCCCTTCTCACTTCATTTCATTCATTTCATCTTCCAGGGCTGACACCCTTTCTTCCATTTGATCGCATCGGCTCCTGAGGCTTCTGCATTCTTCACGTAGTTCTCGAGCCTTGGTTTTCAGCTCCATCAGCTCCTTTAAGCACTTCTCTGTATTGGTTATTCTAGTTATACATTCTTCTAAATTTTTTTCAAAGTTTTCAACTTCTTTGTCTTTGGTTTGAATATCGTCCCGTAGCTCGGAGTAATTTGATCGTCTGAAGCCTTCTTCTCTCAGCTCGTCAAAGTCATTCTCCGTCCAGCTTTGTTCCGTTGCTGGTGAGGAACTGCGTTCCTTTGGAGGAGGAGAGGTACTCTGCTTTTTAGAGTTTCCATTTTTTCTGCTCTGTTTTTTCCCCATCTTTGTGGTTTTATCTACTTTTGGTCTTTGATGATGGTGATGTACAGATGGGTTTTTGGTGTGGATGTCCTTTCTGTTAGTTTTCCTTCTAACAGACAGGACCATCAGCTGCAGGTCTGTTGGAGTACCTGGCCGGCCGTGTGAGGTGTCAGTCTGCCCCTGCTGGGGGGTGCCTCCCAGTTAGGCTGCTCGGGGGTCAGGGGTCAGGGACCCACTTGAGGAGGCAGTCTGGCCGTTCTCAGATCTCCAGCTGCGTGCTGGGAGAACCACTGCTCTCCTCAAAGCTGTCAGACAGGGACATTTAAGTCTGCAGAGGTTACTGCTGTCTTTTTGTTTGTCTGTGCCCTGCCCCCAGAGGCGGAGCCTATAGAGGCAGGCAGGCCTCCTTGAGCTGTGGTGGGCTCCACCCCGTTCAAGCTTCCTGGCTGCTTTGTTTACCTAAGCGAGCCTGGGCAATGGTGGGCGCCCCTCCCCCAGCCTCACTGCTGACTTGCTGTTTGATCTCAGACTGCTGTGCTAACAAACAGCGAGACTCCATGGGCATAGGACCCTCTGAGCCAGGTGCGGGCTATAATCTCCTGGGGCACCGTTTCCTAAGCCCGTCGGAAAAGCACAGTATTCGGGTGAGAGTGGCCCGATTTTCCAGGTGCCGTCTGTCACCCCTGGAAAGGGAACTCCCTGACCCCTTGTGCTTCCCAAGTGAGGCAATGCCTCGCCCCTGCTTCGGCTGGCGCACGGTGCAGTCACCCACTGACCTGCGCCCACTGTCTGGTACTCCCTAGTGAGATGAACACTGTACCTCAGATGGAAATGCAGAAATCACCCATCTTCTGCGTCGCTCACGCTGGGAGCTGTAGACCGGAGCTGTTCCTATTGGGCCATCTTGGCTCCTCCCCCAAGTATGTTTATTTCTATAAGTTTGTTATGTTATCACCTTTGTTAATACTTTCAGTGTATCCATTTGGTTGATTGGTCATACATAAATGATAAATCAAAACTAATTTATTATCCTACGTGTTCCACTGGTGATAAGAACTGTAGCTAAGAAGGGTCAAAATTTTATAGATATTAAATCTTAGTCATTTATTGATGTTCTTTTTGAACATGTAGGGGAGAGGATTTACAGAAGCATCAAACTGAACCAAGTAAGACTCCACAGTAAAGTTTTATAGAAGTAGGTATGAACAAAATAAATTCTTTAATAGTGAACTAACTTATGAAATGGACTTACATTGCATTAGACGAAATAACCAGCCCAAGTTTGGGATTATTTCCGCTAACATGACTGGCTCAGAAAGAAATAATATCTTCATGCTTGACCATCTTCAAGTTTTGTGGTGAGATTTTTTTTAAGTTACCTTCCTGATGTTTCAAGATATTACAAATGCATTAGCAAATACTGTCTAATGTGAAATGCATAGCCCTTTCATAAAACATGTGGTGAGAGAAATGATTTTAGCTCCAAGTCTTCAGTATTACAGTGACCAAAGAAATGCTCTCTCAGTTGTTACTTTTGTCATGAGAGGGGATGAGAAGCAATGCTTACTGAATGCCAGGGAAGCCCCAACATCGAGTCTAATGCTTCCTATATCATGCCCAATCGAACAAAAGTGCTAGCCAGTATAGAACGTCTTCCTTTGTTCATCTTTGGAAATGGTGTACTTGCTACTGTAGAATTCTAATCCATGGCATTCTGCAGCCTGCAAGCTTTGATCTTTATTTATTAGTTTCGTAATCATAACACAAGTCTTCAGTGCACTCCAGGCTCACTCCAATGAGAGGTGATTATATGAAAGTAGTAAATACTCTGAGTGATTAAGTCCTCCCAAAAGCTTGCCGGGGAAGACAGCAGGGCAGGCTTTCCAGTGTTTTAATGAAACATGAGTCATACTGAGATGGACCATGCAAAAGCAAAGTCCCAGGAGTAAACCAGTATGGGCAAAGCTTCAGGTTCTGTTTTGCAGGATGCACAATGCCTTACCCAAGTAAAGATCCTGAGATGTCCTACAGTTGTAAAGCCCCTTGACAGTTTATTCTCTACTGCACAACATTTTTCACCATGGAACTATTTCCTCTCGCATAATGTTTTTTAATATACCATAATTTGGAAAACACTGTGTTGTGTAGGATACAAAAAAGGACCTTGTATTTTGGGCCCCAGAAGGTGAACCAAAGCCCCCGTGGTGGTTTCTTCAGCATGTAGGTACTAATTGGACAACATGACTAGTATGTGGTTTGTTCTAGTTGGATGTAAATTGCAAATTAATATACAGTCTCAACATCATTAGTAACACATCCTTATAAACAAGAGACTGAAGTTTGAGAATTAAAGAACTTCTTCAATGTCTTGCCAAGTAGATTGTGAATTTTTGTATTAGATAAAAGTCCTTTGCAATTACGTAATCATTGTAGGCTTCATTATCTACATTGCATTTTTCAGTCTTTCTAACCCTTCTGCCCTCTTACTTGCATTATTTATTTGTATGTAAAGATTTTGTTCGCAGATGAAGAGGATGAGGTTAATTGTTACCCTGCCTCTGATTAAAGTATCAGGCACTGCAATCCACATTAGTGTTGTTCACATGATTTGGTCAAGCATTTTACCCTGTGGCACCCAGAAACAATTTCAGAAAAAAAAGCAAACCTGCTCTTTCCATTTCTGATCAAAGCAGTTTGGAAAAGATTTTGTCTTTTAGTGATGCTTTTGATAGACTGCAAAAATATAAAGTTAAGCAGATCTCAGTTGGATAAAACATTCTGTCATACTAACTTTTTTTTCTACTAGCTGCAAAGAAAGCCCATATAAATTTAATGAATAGAAGCTGGAATCACATTTCTTCTTAGTTTGGTCTTTTATATCCTCCCTTAGGCTTAGTATAAATGAGTAGAGTCACAAACACGGGAGATTTTTTTCCCCTCCATAGAGAATATATAGGTCACTAATGTTACCATTTTGTGTCTGAAATAACATTCTGCTTAGAGATGCTTCCAGTCAGTCACCATCAAAGCATTAGCCCCAGTTTGATTGTGTCTGAGTCCTTGAAAGAATAATGTGCCGAGATGTAACATTACTTTTACTCTATATGATATATTCTGGGTATCAACATAATTTGGCCTTTACTAGTTCAGAAGAAATGAATTCGGTCATATCCAATGTGCACTGATAACTGCTCTCAAATTAGGAACTCATTTGACAAGTTCTTTGAATCTTTTGCCAAAATTTAAGGAGTTTGTTGATCTTTGTAGTCTCCCAGAACATGTTAGCTTTATTTTACCCTGTAAAAGTAACTAAGTTGTATCATTGATGACATGATATGAAGATTTTCAAGAATCTATCCTGTTTTAAACACTAATGAGTTTCAGAAAAATTGATTTTGCTTTGTGCACAAACTATAAAAAGCCTTATTCATTAAACAGATTAGTTCTTTCTCTGCAGGCTACACTAAATGTTGGGTATAAAAATGTATAATGCCTAGAAAATGCATTTTAGATGATTATTTTAATATAATCTCCATGTGATTAATTTGCCAGGCTGACTATGTAGGCTGATACATCCAATCTAGAGATATATCAAAGTTTAAAACTTTTAAGGGAGCATATTTAGAAAGTTTCAGTTAAAAGTTTTAAAATATATTAATCTTTTAAGAATATTTACAATAGTACTAAAAGATGCTTCTCCACTCTACATAGAAAAAGAAATATTTTAAGTCGAGTGAGTTTTGGCTTTCTTTCTCATTTTAATATTAATGTTCCTTGTATCAGACACCAGTTTTAATTTTTCCATCCTTATACTAATATGTTGCAAATATATTTGTGCCAAAAATCAAAGACAACTTGAATTCAAACTAATATAAAATATAAATGTTAACTAGTGAATCATATTCAATGGCCATTAGGCAAGCCTATAATTTATGTCAAGTATTGGGTTAAATGCTAACTGATAAAAATTAGAAGTCATATAAATAAGTGCTCTCTTGAAATTGTATGTGTTATAGTGTTTTTACTTTTGCTTTATTTTAATTTTCACAACAGTCTTTTGAGACAGTATTTATTCTATTTGTCCATTTAACAGATGTGGAAATAGGCTGATCCCAGGGAAGTAAAATGGATATATAATGTAATCGAATCACTTTTGGTTTTAAAAGAAAATAAATTCTTGGCCAGATGCGGTGGCTCACGCCTGTAACCCCAGCACTTTGGAAGGCTAAGGCGGGTGGATCACTTGAAGTCAGGAGTTTGAGACCAGCCTGGCCAATATGGTAAAACCCCATCTCTACTAAAAATACAAAAATTAGCTGGGTGTAGTGGCGGGTGCCTTTAGTCCCAGCTACTCAGGAGGCTGAGGCAGGAAAATTGCTTAAACCCAGGAGGCGGAGGTTGCAGTGAGCCAAGATCATGCTACTGCACTCCAGCTTGGGTGACAGAGCGAGACTCCATCTCAAATAAATAAATAAATAAATAAATAAATAAAAGAAATTCTTAAATGTCTTAGTAGCTATGACAATTAAATATTTTGGTTACAGAGTCTGAAGTACACCCTTTAAAGCACATAGTAATTTGCTTGGACAGATAATTACAAAGCACAAACCTTCATTGGGAGATATACCTAATGCTAGATGACGAGTTGGTGGGTGCAGCGCACCAGCATGGCACATGTATACATATGTAACTTACCTGCATGTTGCGCACATGTACCATAGAGCCTAAAGTATAATAATAATGATAATAATAATAATAATAATAATAATAAAAATTAAAAAAAAATAAAATAAATAAAATATCAAGGTGATCTGGACCTTACGGGCCTAAATTATTTCATGATCTTAAGAGTTTTCCCAGTTCATTTCTCACTGTGGTCTATTAGTAATCACAGCTGCATTGTAGAATATTTTATATGAAGACCCAGAGAATCTTAAGTAGATCGAAATATATCTGGACTATAAACCTTATAAGAAAAGCTAGTTCAAGTATTAAGGATATGTTAATTCACCTTCCATTCAACTATGTCCATCAGATTGACATGGTATATCCCTTAGGTTAGAAGGGTCTCACTAATTTGTGAGTTTTGTTTTATATATTCTTTTTAACTTTTCAGATAATGACAAAGAGTCACACACACATACACACAGACAGACAAAAATTCACAGAGGCACAGGTATATAGCATATAAACGAAGTAGTTGAACCCTGAAAATTTGAATCAGGAACTTCTTTGTTATAAAGTATAACATCAGTAATAAACACATGTCTTAATGTAATACTAGCTGGTATGGGCAGAATTGGATACAGAAAGTAAAAAGACATTTTCTATAATAAAACAGCGGTATTATGCTTTAAAAAATTTAAATACAAGTAAGTTAAATTAGTCTGATAAACAAGAAACAGCATTCTCAACAGGTGGAATGTTAATTTTATAATAGTAGTTGCAGTTAAACAAACTAAGCTAATATTATTATATTCTCAATGATTAATATCTCAGGCATTTTGCTATAAAATAAAAATATACGTTGTGCACATGTACCCTAAAACTTAAAGTAAAATAAAAATAAAAAAGAATAAAAATAAATAAAAATAAAAAATAAAAATATAAAACGTGTAGGGCAACATTTTGGAAACATTTTGCTACACTGCGAAGTCGATGATAACAATTATAAGGTGATTATTTTAAACATGATTTAGTTGTCAAAAAAGAGTCTGGGAAGGGTACGGGTAAGGCAGGGACAGGGAGAGAGTTGTTAAAGGATACAAAATTACAGCTAGATAGGAGGAATAAGTTCTAGTGTTCAAAACCATTGTAGGATAACTGTAGTTGATAAAAGCACATTACACAGATTCAAATAGCAAGAAGGAGGATATTGAATGTTCCCAACACAAAGAATGGTAGATGGATAATTGAGATGATTGATATGCTAATTATACTGATCTGATGACTATATATTATATGTATGGAAATGGCACTAAGTACTCCATAATTTGTACAATTACTATGTGTCAAACAAATCATGCTTAAAAATTAAAAATATAAACAAAACAAAACACAAAAAGCCCATCTCTAATCGGAACCACCGTTGATTACGTTAGCTGCTGCATTTGTCTTCACTTTTCTGAGTAACACTTGGGATTTGAAAACCATGACAATTAAAAGGTAATTATAAAGGATAAGCATAACATTTAGTGTTCAAATCTATTAGAAGCAGATTTTTTAAGTAGAAAAAATTCAAGATGCTGGTCCCTATATAACCACTTGTTCCTGACAGCGTAAAAGGAAACCTGCAAAACTAATGTAAATTATTTAATTTCACAATTTTTGACAATCCACTAAATGGTGGCAAATAATTGGAGGATGGGGAAATCAGGAGTAATTACTTAATGTAATTAAGGGATGTTCCCTTTTGAGGTGATGAGAATATTTTGGAAGTAGATAGAAGTGATGGTTGCACAACACGGTGAATTTACGAAACACCAATGAATTGTTCACCTTAAAATAGCTAATTTTATGGTATGTGAATTTCACTTTGGTAAATTATCTTTTAAAGAATGGATGCATTAGTATTCCAATAAAATTTTATTTACAAAAATTTATTCTTTTTAAAATTGAGCATTACACACTTCATAAATTATTGTTAATGTAGCAATGGGGATTGTTTAAGGTTATGTTTAGATTATGGTAGTTTACAATTTCTTATATGAAGTACCTAACATTTCAAACAATTGAAATTTTATTTAGCTTAGTGAATTCTGGCCATTTATATTTTAGGAATTTTGTTGTGCAAATTGGGTTTGCTGAATTTGAAGTGATTGAGCAGATTATGTGGAGGTCTGGGGAAAAATCATTCCAGACATAGGTAGCATCCTATGAGGTGAGAGCCTGCTTGACATTTTTGAAAAACACCATGGGGATTAGTTTGGTTGGGTTGGAGGGAGGAGTGGGGAGTGGAAGGAAGAGAATTTATAGAGAGGTAAGCAGGTCCCAGATTTCGCAGATCCTGGAAGGCCTGATAAGTCCCTTTAGACTTTATTCTAAGTAAGATAGCAAATCTCCAGAGTGTCTGAGCAGGGGAGGGTCTTAATCAGATTTACACTGCAAATACAATTGCTCTGATTACTGTGTGATGAGTAGACTTGGTGAGGACAGAGTGGGCAGAGAGAAAATCAAGAAGACAATTAGGAAGCTCTTGCAGGAGTCTCTAGCTCCTTGCTACTCTAAGTGTGGTCATGGAACAGACATTATCTCCAGGTGATTTATACAAACATTCAAGTTTGGGAAGTACTGGCATAGGTAAGAGATGAGAGTGGCTTTGGATAGGGTAGTACAAGCCAAGGTGTTAACAAGTGGTGGGATATCACATGTACTTCTTTATATTATGAATTGCTGATGTATTGTGTATGGGTGTGAAATTTGGGAAGGATAAATGGAGGTGCCTTTTACTACCAAAGAGGAAACTGAGGGGTTTCTTGGAGGGCTTGGAAATCAAGAATTTGGTTTGAGATACCTTTAGGCATACGATAAAGTAATTTGGAAGCTGCTAGCATCATGATGGTTTTGAAAGCCATGGGATTAGATGCCTTCACCTGGAGGAGTAGCTAGAAAACAGTGAGTCTGAGGACTGAATTCTGAAACATTCCAACAGGGCCTCAGAAAGTAGAGTAACATCCAGAAAAGAACACTAACAATGAGTGCCAAGTGATGTTTGTAGTGTAATAACTAGGAGCATGTGGGGTCCTGTTGTCCTTCGATGAGCATCAAAGAACTCATGAACTTCTCATGAAATTATCAGTTGACTCATATGTTTCACCCATTACGCTCTGAGCTCTTTAATGCAGTGTCTCAACAAAGTCGGGCATTCAGAAGGTGTTTAAGAAGAAGCCAGTAGATAAATGAATAATCACTTGTTTTATGATAGTATATTACTTGGCATTTTTTGGACTCCTAGATTTATGCCTTGGTGAAGGCAATTTTTCAGCACCTGAGGCTGTCTGGGTCATCTGGTTTTTTGCTGGTGATTACTCACCTAAGTACTATAGGTAAGTTGGGCGGAAATCCTTGCTGTTGTGTTTAATGTCCCTTGCCATTTTCACTGCTTTAGTGTTCCCTCCTTGCCATTTGGATGTAAATATTCACCATTTTCACTTTCCCTGCTTTGCTTTCTCATCTGTCTCTGACAAAATTCATATAAATCTTTACCAGGAAAGCATATTTTATCTAAATAATAGCTTTAGTCACAAAGGTGTGTTTTTTGATAGATAATCTGAGAGAAATGAGTGGAACTCTTGATATTTTCCAAGGAACTGATTTGGTAAATCAGATTTACTATATTATGATCTATTTTTCTAAAAATCCGACAAGAACTAAGAAGCAAGAAAATGCACTCAAGTCTAACCCTAAGCCTTTATCTGAAGCACGTTTGCTTTGACCATTAGTTTACCTCCCATAGATTTAGGGTAGAGGTCCCAGGTCTGTAACATTTGGTTATGGCTATCACGTGGAAAATGGCGACTAGGAATACAGGATGATGTACTGATTGGTGGCTGAGTAGTTCAATGGTAAACTGCTACCCTCCGATTTTCTTTACCAAGATGACCTTAATATAGTTTAAAAGACAAGTCACAATAAGAAGTGCTTCTGTTGGTAGATTTTTTTTTTTTTTTTTTTTTTTTTTTTTTTTTTGAGACAGAGCCTCGCTCTATTGCTCAGGCTGGAGTGCTGTGCCGCGATCTCGGCTCACTGCAAGCTCTGCCTCCCGGGTTCACGCCATTCTCCTGCCTCAGCTCCCCGAGTAGCTGGGACTACAGGCGCCCGTCACCACGCCTGGCTTTTTTTTTTTTTTTTTGTATTTTTAGTAGAGACGGGGTTTCACCGTGTTAGCCAGGATGGTCCTGACCTCGTGATCCGCCCGCCTCGGCCTCCCAAAGTGCTGGGATTACAGGCGTGAGCCACCGCACCCAGCCTTCTGTTGGTAGATTTAAGGTAGAAAAAAATCCTAACATGTGTTCTATGTTTAATAACCAAGGTTGGTTAGAATAAATAGTTTGAAGACCTTCAATTTGTGAAGAAGGTTGTCCTGGCATTTCTCTGTCCAGCTGTGCGTGGACAGAGAATCCACCCACTTCAAGTGGGACGAAGAGATCCCAGGAGGGGAGCCTTAAAAAGCAAGTGGAAATTCCCAGGAAAGAGAAATCCCAGGACCAGCTTAATCTTTCTGTGTTTTTATCTATCAAAAAATTAATGATAACCCTTTTATATTCAATTCAACAATTCTAAAAAGTAATTCTTGATGAGCTCTTTTGTTCACAAAGCTTTGAATGTTACAGAAGCTATAAGGAGTCATTGACTCCACCACCTGGCCTCAAGTTGATTACAGGCAGGAGAGGCAATTTATCCTCTTCAAAATATAAGCAGCCATTATTCATATCTTGATAAATATTAACGTTCCTCTCCTGTTTTTCTCCTTTTGCTTTATCTTCTCCTTTATAATTTGAGTTGACTTAAGTACTTATGGTACTCAAGATAAAAGCGTTTTCGGGGGATAAGTAGCCATTTTCAGCTGACGTGTATGACTGTCACTTAGAAGTGAAAGGTGTGTGCTACTGTAAGGCTACAGGGTAAGAACACACATGACACTAGGTGAAATAGGATGTGACATAAGCTAAGTGACAGATTCAAAAAGAGGACAGCTGTATTATTCCAGTCAAGTCAGGAAGGGTTTTTATGGAAAAGGCAGCATTTGAATTGGCCTTAAAGAATAAATGGGGTTTGGGAGGTAAGGAAGAGAAGTCAGGGAAAGTGAGCATTTAGATGTTTGCATCAAATGAGCAAATGAACTCCCATGGAGAGATCCACAATAGAACAGTTTGGGATGTGGATAGGCAGACAAAGAATTCACCTTTATCAAGGTGAAGTGTTTCTTAACTCCAGAGGCTCTGAAATGTTTTGAAAGGCTTTCACCAGAGAAGTGATGGAACTAGAACTATGCTGTAAGAAAATAATCGTGCAGCAGTGTATTGACTGGGGTTCTGTGTGGGAGCTGGGGAACAGGGAGGTGTTGTAGCAGTCCAGTCTGGAAATGGTGATGTTCTGGGGCAGGGTGGTGCTGCACGTTATGGGGGAAGGGAAATAAAAAGGAAGTGTGGGGTGCATGTGAGAAATGTTGGAGAAAGACATGGCAGGATGTGAGAAATAGGCCTTGGTAGTGGTTGGGTTAGGGGACAAGCAAATAGGACTGGGGCAGTGGATGGAGGCTCTGTGTTATTGAACACAGGGAACTCAGAGAATGGTGGTGTCTTAGCTAGAAATAGAGATGCCATGAGGAAGACCTGGTTTAAAGGGGAGGAGGAGTAATCCTGTACTTGTATCCGAGGCATGTACAAGTAGGAATTTTCCACAGCCAGTTGTAAATATAATCTTGGCCTTTGCAGAGAGACCAGAGGTACAGAAGGAGATTTGGTCCTCATTTGTTGCAAGGTAATAAATGGAGCTGGATGAAATAACATCACCCATTTAGGTGAATTCATACAATTAATCTTCTAGCTCATTAAAAGAAATCTCAGACTTTAAGCAATACATTCTGAGATACGACACACTTATTTTGTCTCCAGTAGAGCAAGAGTTCAAGATAATTTTCTTGAACAAGGAACAAGCAAGAGCTCTGTTGAAAACAGATTCAGACTTTGTGCCTATAATAGCAAATTCTTCCATAAATGGGAGCCATGATCCAGTGAAGAAGGCATTTCCCTTTCAGGCATGACATATGTTTGATTACCAAGGGCAAGGTTCCTCATTTGATTGCCAACCTCCCTAATTAGGAGGCCTTGAAGATCATTGCCTCAAGGTTGTTCAAGCTGAAAAAGCATTCGCAAGCACAAACATATTTTATGTCCAGTAAAAGTCACTCTAGTTGACTGAATACAGTTGGTTATCATAGAGGCTTACTTGTTAGCTCCAGGCAAACACGGCCAGCAGCATTGTTATTCAAGACAAAAGACAGCCATCAGTGTAAATTCTTGTCTACTATGCAAGGTGTATCTTTTGATCTTTTCAGAAAGAACTAGAAAATTGGATGGTATTTGCAGGAGCCTTTCAGCTGAGAAATGTCAATAATGTAATCGTGTTGAGACCAGTACATGGAATTGACTTGTTGGGAGATGGATACAGGTGCAAAGATGAAATGTGTATCTGATTACTATATAGAACTGAGTTTGTGCATGAGATCATGGGTCACCAGGCTACGTCAGCAAGCAGCATTAGGAGAATTTAATGAATCCTCTATACAGGCTTCTGAGTGCCAACTCCAAATCTGAAGTTTTTGGAAAACAGCAAGAAATAAGAAAGTAAGTTTCCTCCTGCTATTTGCATTTGTAGTGTATAACCCAGTTTCCTCCATTTGATAGATAACGTGATGACTGTAAAATCAAGACAGGTCATTCCATTTTCCTGAAACAGAGTGAATCACCTTCATTGTACACTGAATTTCTGCAAGCTGGGCAAGTAGGAGTTTTAAGTTGCTCTTCAGTGGTTTTTATTCGCTGCAGGTTATGTTTGCTTAGTTTAAAAGATATCTAAAATGAACAGCATTGGTGAATAAAATTGTTCAATTTTTTAATTGTTTAAATGTACCTTTTGGTTTTATATTTTTCTCCTTTTCATTTATTTGGAACTATAATTAACTTTGTTTTCTATTATCTGCTATTGAGTTATCAATGAATAGAAAGGAGATGGGAAAAATAGATTATAGGATCCTAACAACATTAATTTGTTTAATGCTTGACTTCATCTCCATGGATAGATAGCACTTTTGGCACCACATTATTCTCTGGGCAAAATAAGTATTTTCTGTTTTTAAAAATGTAAATAATTGGCCAGGTATGGTGGCTCAAGCCTGTAATGTTTTGGAGGCTGAAGCGGGCAGATTGCTTGAGCTCAGGAGCTCAAAATCAGCCTGAGCAACATGACAAGACTCCATCTTTACAAAAAAAAAAAAAAATAGCCAAACACGGTGTTGTGTGCCTGTGGTCCCAGCTACTCAGGAGGCTGAGGCTGGAGGATTGCTTGAGTCCAGGAGATTGAGGCTGCAGTGAGCCATGTTCGTGCCACTGTACTCCAGCCTGGGCAACAGCCTGCCTCCAAAAAAATGTAAATAATTGTATATCACATTTCTTCTGATTACACTAGAATATGGACTACTGTATGTTGGTGTTATCTGAGAATAGATGGTGTCTTATGCATGTGTATCTTTGAAGAACGAGGAAGTGACTGGTTACAAGTGGTCTGTTCATGGCTGCCTCATGGGATATGGCATAGTTGAACATTCTTTTTCTTAGAAAGGAATCCATGCTTGCAATTTTTGTGATAATAGTTAACATTGGCCGGGTACGGTGGCTCATGGCTGTAATCCCAGCATTTTGGGAGGCCGAGGCGGGAAGATCACTTCCATTCAGGAGTTAGAGACCAGCATAGGCAACATAGCAAGACTCTGTCTCTACAAAAAATGAAAAATTAGCTAGGTGTGGTGGTGAATGCTTGTAGTCCCAGCTACTCAAAGGCTGTGGTGGAATGATTGCTTGAGCCCGGGAGATCGAGCAGTGAGCTATGACTGCACAGCTGTACTCCAGCCTGGGTGACAGAGTAAGACCTTGTCTCAAAGAAAAAAAAAAATGATTAACATTTATTGAGTATTCACAGCGTGCTGGAGACTGTTGTAAATGCTTTTTATGTTCTCTCATTTTATCCTTACAATACCAAGAGGTGGCTATCTTCCCCCTTTATGGATGAGGACAATGAGACACAATGAAATGAAGGAACCAGCCACAGGTCCCACCGCCCTTAAGTAGTGGAGTGGGAATTTGAACCTATGCAGCATGACTCTAAAGCCTACATTGAAAAACCCATCTTGAAGCAATTCAAATATGTCTAATTTTATCATGTAGGAATATGCAGTCATCAAATTTGCATCTCTTGAGCCTTTAATACCAATCATCCTCTCTTTTCTCAAAAGAGAAAATTTTGGAAGATGATTTTTTTCTGTATTTGTTTTCATTCATATCTTTTGGGAACATAAATTTAACTATATATTCATTTTCTGTAAGTGGCTCCAGCACGAGTGAAAATGACTTCAGAGCAGGGCTTTTGATTTTTGCAGGCATGTCTACCACTCCCTGTGATGTTCAGTGTGTTACTGTCTAATAGATGATTAATAGGGGAAAGTGTTTTAGGTGATTGTTATGTCTGTCAAGCTCAAATGCAGATAGAAATGTATTGCCTTAATTCTCTCTCTTTTTTTTTTTTTTTTTTTAAATTTTTGCCCAGGCTGGAGTGCAGTGGTGTGATCATGGCTCACTGCTGCTTCAACCTCCTGGGCTCGAGATCCTCCCACCTCAGCCTCCCAAGTAGCTAGGTCTACAGATGCATGCCACCATGCATGGCTATTTTTTAAATTTTTTGTAGAGGCTGAGTCTCAGCATGTTGCCCAGGCTGGCCTCAAATTCTTGGCTGAAGCAATCCTCCAGCCTAGGCTTCCCAAAGTGCCAGGATTACAGGCATGAGCCACCGCACCCAACCTAATATTCTTTTGTAGAAAAAATAATAATAATAACTAATTGATTTTTCTTATGTCATCACATTGCATTACCTTTATTCTACTAGCTCTGTTACCTCAAGGAGACCATAGAATCTTCTGTTACTCAACTTCCTCATCTGTAAAAGGGGATAATCGTACATTTTGTGCCTGTGTATCCATGTGATTACAAGCTTTGAGTGACAAAAGTTATCTACTTAGAAAAATAAAATTATATATGTATATGTATGTGTTTATAATAAATATACATATTTGATATGTGCAATAGTTGAATGTGCAAACTGCAATGGGGAAAATATTAAAACTGATTTTTCTGTAACTTAAATATAGTTAAGTACATTTTAAAGTGCTTTTGAAACATGGAAAAGTTTTCTGAGGCTTTGGAAGTATGAATTCAAAATGGGACTGCTAATGAGAGTAAATATTTCAAGGTAATGTGAAAAGTCTGAGACAGAGGTTATTGGCCAGTAATTTACCTGGAGGAAGGCAAGGTAAGTCTGCAAACATAGAGCATGTGGGTCTTTCTGTACTATGTCATTCTGTTCATATAATCTGAACATTTTTTTTAATCTCCATGCATTATTATCTTGAATAAACAAAATAATTAGGCAAAGAAAACATATTTTAAAAAGTTAAAACATGTTGGAAGAGAAACAATCAGAATATAAGCTGTTGTGCCTTCCCAGCTTCTGTATTAAACATGGAATTTTTACTCTTTACCCTAAGTCATTGGGAGAAGATGAAAGTTTTTTCAAAGGGGAAACTCAGGAACATGATTGTAAAGAAAATATCTAGTTCCTAGAGAGAGCCAGTAAAAGAACATCATTCCAGAAGTTACTGCCTCCAATTTAAAAACATCAAAACAGGATAAAGAGTGTCTCCTACTGAGCGGAAAGTAGAGACCAGAAGGTTTGTTGAAACCCCAGAGTGAAAACCACTTAGAGAATCGGAATCGTCAAGTATAAGGTTGTGAGATGGATTCAGAGACCAGACTGAAATGTGTCTCTGCCAATCTGTGCAGTGAAAGTGGATGACAAGGGAGATGGGAGACAGGAGTCAGAGGTGGTAGAACAGGCGTTGGCCTCCCTGAGAGATGTCCAGGGCGTGAGAGTGGATTTGTGAGTAGGTGACAGAGGCATGTCACAAAAAGCAGGCACAGAGAGCAATACAGAATAAGAGGTCATTTTACTGTAGCCCAAAAGTTAGTGTGGTCCACGGATACCAGAGCCTATAAAATAATATCATGGATTTATGAAATATGAGAATTCTATTGTGTGCTGTGTGTGTAGATAAAAAAAGTGAGTGCCTACAAATTAGATGTACAGCAAAATGGAATCTTTTAAGTTTTCTGTAATTGACATATTTCCTTTTGAATCCCCCACCCTTACTGGTAGTGATGGTTGGAGTGGCATGGAATTGATATATGTTGATGAGTTATCGGTGGATTATTTTTCCTCCAAATTTGCTTTTGGTTTCTTTCCAAACACTTTCTGTTAGAAATATATTCAGTAGGTTCAAAGTTCAACTCCTGATCAGTTATTTCTATCCTTCTTCCCTTCCGAAAATCTGTTTGTGGGCAGACTTAGAGGCTTCTAGTGAGGATGTGGAAGCCTTTAACTCCGTGACCCCACTGTGTGGCCAGTGCTTCAGTTCTAGAGTGTGGTGGGCCTCTGGATCTATTGTGGAGTGTTTGGTCTGATTCTGTCCTCTGGAATCTTACTCGCTTTTTTTTTTTTTTTTTTTTAAATCTGCAAAACGCACTCCTGTCTTGCTGACCACCTGTTGCTTGGTGCTACGGATACCTCCTGAAATCTGGCTGCTGTTTATATTTGTTCATCAGCACAGGTGGCCCATGCTTTAGCTCTAAGGTGCTGTGCCCTTGGTTCCTGTCACAGTTCAGACCTTATGGATTCTCCTTGCTGCTTGCTTGAAGCTCTGAAACTTTCTTGCCATCATACACAGGCCCTAGGAACCAAGATGAGTGTCCCACTCAGAGTTTCAAACAGAGAAAATGTTCAAAACCCCATTGCTTCTGCCTGTTCCCACCTCATTTCCAAAATATTAGGCAAAAGTTGCGAAGCATCTGGCAGTCTGTTTTCCCTGTCATTGTCTCTAATTCCTTCCCACAATCCCCTAAGATGTATATTGCCCTGTCCTGCTATGTAGGACTTAACCTGGGGCATAAAAACTTTCTTATCCAGAGAAATAAGCATCGTGCCATAGATGTTCATAAGATATAGAACAGACATTTATAGTCATTATCTACAGGTTGCAAGAGATTAAATATTTCCTTTCTTTATTCATTTAAAAACATTTGTATTTTCTAAATCTTCTATAATAAACGGGTACTATTAATACATATATTCATAAAAAGAAAAAGTGTTTACAAATTGCACAAAATAAAATGGAAAAGAATCCTGGTTTTTCTGCTTAAAGGAGTACTTCCTATTCTATTATGAGATGTGAGACCGTGCAAATGCTAACAGACAGAGATAAATGAAAGATACAGGAACAGCAGTAGTGGTTAGGCAGAAAAACACTTGGACCTTAAAAACCCCACTTCAGTAAGGGCAAAAGGAGTTTCTAGAGTCCCCTGGGTCAGTGCAGTCAAAGCAGATAATCACAACTGGGAGAATTTCAAGAGAAGACAGATTGTTCACTTGCAGGATTGCAACTGTTTTGTTTACTCTCGGTTGTTGATCTTTCATTTGTGACTGGATGATCATACAAAGTCTCCAGCCTCAATAAGTGATGAATTATTCGTTGAAGGAGAACTGTGTTTTGTAATAAATAAGGTAACTCCTTCATAATCTCTGCTGTCAGGATGCTCTGGGGTATGTTTTGGGGTTCATTAGTTCTATAATATCTCTGCCAGTTCACCTCTACATGCCACTCCAAATAACTAATCAGAGGACAGCTCATGTGCTTGCTGTGCAAGCTCAGTGGAAGCACTCAGCTCCTCAAACATCAGATTGTCTCTGCCCAGTTCTTCCTGGAGAGAATTTCTCAGTTGCCCTGGATTCTTCCAAAGTCTATCCAGCATGTTTTGGTTCTTCTCAATGTACCCCTTTGCTTTTGAATTTCTGAGTGGTAGATCCATCTTACCATCTCCTTACAGTATTAGTACCCATAAAGACCTTACCTGTGATTGAGTCTCTTTGATCAAGGGCTGTAAACCCATCCAAGGTGAGAATGTAAGGGAGGGAAAATCCATTTTTCTGTGACATCAGGACCAAATAACTGCAAAGGAAAGGTGCCAAAATATATTAAATATTGTCTTAGTGACTTTTACTAAAAAACATAACTGTGAGATGGAGTTCTGCTCAAATACTGTCAGGCACTTAATATATTCCAAATAAATATGGCTGGAGTTAGATTGATTGAACTTATTCATAGAGGGAGTGAGTTTGGAAGTGACTTACTGATGAAGGGTTTGAGGTGAGGTCTTACATAGGAAAAGTCATTTTCTGATGTTCTAACTTGCCTTACTAATCTTCAGGAAACAACTGTGGTACATTTTGTCCTAAATAAATATTTCTCAAAGGAGTACTCAAGTGGCTGTTAAAATTTTAAGCACCCTACATCTTTTTAAATAAATGCATTGCTTAGCAAGTTCAAACGTGAGTCTCCCAGATTCCCTCGCCCAACTGACTTCTGCCTAAGAGTGCTAGTATTAATTTTTAGGTGAAAAGAGAGGTCAGAACAGTCCGAATTCAACATTATACTGATGAATGACTGTTTTTTAAATGGCTGCAAAATGTATTAGTATCTCTACCAAGACGTTTCATAAGTACTAAATAATGTCAGTAGGTTTTGTGTCTTAGTAAATATAAGCAATAAAATTGTCAAAAAGATTATTCTTGGTGAATGAAGAAGAAAATGATTTTTGGTTTAGTCACCACGTGTCACAAGCAGAGCTGAACAGTAAAGTTCATGGAGAATATATGTTATCTATCCAGAGGAGATGTAAGAAAATCACAATGATGCATGGTGAGTCAATAGTTTTTAAAACACTACAGCAACGTTAGTGTTTTCACTTTTCATGAAGGAACTATCATGTGAATAAAGCCTCTGTTGAGGATTAGTCGTTGATGCTATATGTTGCTGTGGTGTGTCATTTAGGAGCATTTTTTTCCTTATTTTTAATCCATAAGCAGTGATGGGATAGTAAAAGCTATGAATTAAGTGAGCCTTGTATGAAATAAATGAATTATCTCTAAAACAATTTCATATATCTCAGTTCTCCTTGTAGTGGAGTCAGGTAACAAATATGTGTGTGTGTACCTGAAATGTTTCAAACATTTTCTCTGTTTGAAACTCTGAGCGGGAAACTCATGTTGGTTCCTAGGGCCTATGTATGGCAAGAAAGTTTCAGAGCTTCAAGCAAGCATATATATATTACATATATTACATATATATATACATACATATGTGTATGTATATATATGTATGTATATATATGTATATATGTATATATATGTATATATGTATTTTTGTATATATGTATATATATGTATTTTTATATATATATATATATATATATATATATATATATATCTCCAATTGTCAGACTACGTATCTTGCCCAATTGGCTAATTGTATGTGATTGAACATGCATCGAGGGGTATTGACTCTCCTTCTCCTCTGTTTCTCTGAAGCACTCCATATTATTGCATATATTACACCTTCACCTCTGCTCTCTCTCCATTTATGGATCCTCCCCATCTTGTCTTTGGTTCTTCTTCCTTGGCTTACTCCTTCACACTGCTGGTTTTCTAGTGTAATAGTCTTAGCTCCATGTTCTTCTTTTTCTACATCTTCTGCATTTAGATCTGATTTTTCTTTCTACCTCCACATCACCCCCATGTCAATGAAAAGTATTCATATCTTTAACTCTAGTTTCTGCCCTTTCTCTGAAGCCATGGACCAGCATGTTTGACTGGCTGATGCGTTCCCATAGTAAACTGCAAGTTTATCCATTCAAAGAGGGAACCCATGACTTGTCTTCCACCCTCCCTGACACTCTTCCTGATATAAGTACGTGGCATTTTTCAGCCTCTCTTCCTGGCAGTGGAACTCTCCTGGCTCATTCCTTCCAATATCTAGCCATGTGCTAAGTTTGATCAACCTGGTTTGGTAGGTCCTTTATAAGATTCTCAAACTCTCATTTCCAACTCACTTTCTTACTTTTTCAATGACAATAGTCAGATATTTTGCCTTAACAACAGCTCCATAGTACCAATCACTTTGCCTTGTAGGGGTTTTAAAAATAATCATTCTTTGCCAACCTGCTTGAAATATGACAGCTCCTAAATCAATAAACTAGAGAGTTAGGTGGCAAAATGCTTGATTCCCAACAATGAAACTTAGGTCCAGAGTAGTGTCACATTTGTTAATGTAAATACCCTCACCATATATGCATATGTGTTTTAATGAAGATTAGACCCCAAATTTTTGGGCAAATTTATCATAATTATTTTAGGGAAACAATTATTGTGATTCTGGCAGTGGGAAAGTGATCTCTGAAGGACCAGATGACTGTGTATGGTACTGCCGTCTATCACTTTACGTGGTGGACTCCTACCAAACTTCCTTCCTGCACTAAGCTAACACTATCTCCTTGTGGAATATGGAGAGTGTTGGCTCTTCCCTGATTCCTTCAGTTCCATGGAAAAAAGAGGTTTCCAAATATAATAAATATTTCCCATGTTGAATGAAATATTAGCAGAAAATATTGTTCATGTTTTATTCTCCAGCTTTAGGATTTTAGTTTCATAGCCATAGTTTACATGTTTTTACTCAGGTTTGGTAACAAGCGTAAAAATAATCCAAGTAGTGGGGTGAGAGATACACTATATATCTCTGGTCAGAGTGTCAACCTGATTTGTATGCAGCAGAACACAATTTGTGGTCTACTGAATCCCCTTGTAATTATGCTCTCTTTATATATCTCAGTTTTTCTTTAAATCATTCTTTAGTAGGGCATTGTATTTATAGCAGTCTGTGAATTTACATGGAAAAATCCCAACAAACTTTACATAAATTGAGGAATATTTGAAAGCAAATAGAAGTGCTGGACAGTACCCTTAGATACCTTGTAGTTTAATGTTAACAAAATAAAATACAATCAACCAAATCCTGATGGAGCAGCATGTCATCAACAATGACATTTCCAAACCTGAAGTTACTGATAGGGGTTTTATTAGTTAATTAAATGTGTGCAGATTACATGCAGTGTTGCAGATAATGTAGAAGAGGACATGCATGCTTCATTGCAGCTCAATTTCCTTTCTAGAAGTTATCACTATATTAAATTATTTAAATTTCTAAAATGAGCCACCCGCATTCCTCCAATCTTTTTATTGTAAATTTCTATCCACTTTTCACTAAGGTGAATTTGTTTACAGTTTATTTTTGATAAGTCTTGCAATACTTTTTGGGGAGTGTTAGGGGAAAGAAACTCATTCAAGTTGAGCAGATTTCCAATGATTTGCAATCCATTTATTTGGGTAGACTTGAAATACAACAGGGACATTCAAAAGCTTGAGCAATAATTTATGCTATATTCACACATAAGCCAGATTTCATTCCCAGAATTTCTGTCTCTCCTATGGTTTTTTGCTCTGATTTATGAATTCATTTGTACTAACATCAGGTAAGTCAAGCATTTATTCTAAACTCCCAGTCTATTTTTTATAACTTACACAGTTTGTACACTTTCCAATTATTAATTGCTTCAATTAGTCATTCAGCAAATATTGACTGTCTTAGAGATACAGTGCACACTATTCTTAATGCTGGGAATGTGCTGGTGATTACAAAACCAAGTCGCAGCACATGCAAAGCTCATTTACTCTTTATGCTTTTCAACCTTAAAATATCATCATCACCAAAAAACATTTCATTGCTTAGTTGATATGGCAGTACCAGAAGTTAGGTGAAAAACAGGTGCACATTCAGAATACCTACTGTAAGAAAGAGCTTACCTTACAAAATACTATCAGAAAGAAATTCACTCTTTCTTAAATAATAGTATTAATTGTGTGGACAATTATTCTGATGCTAGTGATGAACTATCACAAAGAGAAGCAAGGAATATCCCTAGTTTCATTTTTGACATTGTTTTCATCATACCTCTTTTTATCATTGTTAGTTTTGCTAGAGGTTTGTCTGTTTTATTGCTGTTTCCAAAGATTCAGCTTTTTGTTTCATTGATAATTCTCTGTTACATTACTGTTTTCTATTTCGTTGGTTTCTGCTTTTTATTATGCCCTTTGTTTGTCTTCTTTGGGTTTACTTTGCTCTTCTTTTTCTAGGTTTTTGAAGTGGGTGCTTAGATAACTGATTTGAGACTTTCCCTTTTTTCAGTGTATGCATTTCCTTTCAGCGGTGTTTTAACTGTATGCCACAAATTTTTGGTATGTTCTATTTTGAGTTTAATTCAGGTTAATGTAATTTTTGATATCTCTTGCAACTAACTGCCTCTTTGACCCATAGATTATTTAATAATGTGTTGCTTAGTTTCCAGGTGTTGGGAGATTTCTTTCTGTTATCCTTCTATTCTTGATTTCTAGTTTGAATCCATTGTGGCTAGAGAATAAACTCTGTATATATTTAATCTGTAAAAATTTGTTGAGGATTGTTTTATGACCCACAATATAATCCATGTTGGCATATATTCTGTGAGCTCTTGAAAAGAATGTGTAATCTACTTTGTTGGGTATTCTGTAAATGTCACTTCGATCCTTTTAGTTGATAATGTTATTGATTCTATATCCTTGCTTATTTTGTCTAGATGTTCTATCACTTGTTAAAAGAGGGTTGTTAAAGTCTCAAACTGTAATTATTGAATTGTTTATTTTCCCAGTCTATTATCCTTTTGCTTCAAATACTTTTGTAGCTCTTTTTTTTGTTGCAT
Organism: Pongo pygmaeus; assembly: GCF_028885625.2. NCBI lineage: Eukaryota > Metazoa > Chordata > Mammalia > Primates > Hominidae > Pongo > Pongo pygmaeus. The sequence continues at coordinate 103,195,903 of NC_072387.2, forward strand.
ACACATATATGATTGCTTTGTCTTATTGCTAGTTCTTTTATTATTATGCAATGTTCTTCTCTATCTTCAATAATTATCTTTGCTCTGAGTCTATTCTATCTAATATTAAAATTCCCTCCCTCCCTACTCCCTTGCCTCTCTTTCCTCCCTCCCTTCTTCCCTCCCTCCCTCCTTCCCTCCCTCCCTCCTTCCCTCCCTCCCTCCTTCCCTCCCTCCCTCCTTTCCTCCTCCCTCCTTCCCTTCCTTCCTTCCATCCTTTCAGCACCCTTGTTAGGAAGACTGAAATGATAGTATGCTGTCTTAAAGAGCTTGGTTGTAAAAGGAAGGACTTGAAAATTTCCTTTCTCATGTCCTCAGAGACATGGATTTCATTTATATGCACTTTGGTCTTTCCTCAGACCTCTAACTTCAGCCTGGAGTTGAGCAGAAACCTGGTCTAGTTTCCCTCAAATCATTCTTATTCTCCAGACATGGTGCTGTGCCTTTGAACCAACAAGCAGGTTACTGGTAGTATACTTCTTAACTCTGAGGGCTTTTCATTGTTATACAGGAACAAGCTACACCTGGATCAGAAAATTATTTCAGTAGCAAGGCATCCAAAACAGCCAAAGCTATTCTACTTATGGTTGTTAATGGACAGTCCAAGAAAAGCTAAGCAAATGTCATCTGTAGGCATTTGCTGTACCTCAGACTCTTATGGGACAGGTTTGCGGACTGTTTCCCAGTTCCCCAGTGGGTTCAGCATTGCTGACTGTTTGCACTCTCCTTTGATTAATGTTTGCATAATATATGGTGATTGAGGTTTCTGGCTCCCCATATGGCCTTCACCGGCACCATAAAAGGAGAGATGTCCTTGTTACTGCTGAGTGGTGATAGCAGTGCCTACTCTTTACTAGACATTCTCTCATACCTCCCTAGTGAGAAGACAGAGGGGTGCCTCATTACTGGTGGGTGGGGGTAGAAGTATGGGCTCCTCGTGTAGTCTCCATTGACACTACAGATTATGCTCTAACATTATCAATAATCACATTAAATATAAATGGTCTGTTATTAATGTATTGATGCAAAGTCAGAGATTGAGAGAATAGATTAAAAAGCATAATCCAACTTTGTACTATCAGCAAAAATTCACTGCAATTACAATAAATAAATTTGTCAAAAAGGATGGGAAAAGATATATGATGGAAACATTAATCAAAAGGAAGCAGGAGTGGCTATATCAAATGATAAGTACATCAAGAAAACAGCAATCCTAAATGTTCATGTGTCAATAATAGGATACTTTTTAAACTTTTCTGTTATGGCTTACATTGTTTTATTGCTTTTCAAAAGCAAAGAAAAAAATGGAGTTTTTGTTGGCATAGTCTATTATTTTTATTACAATACTATTACTAGCCACAGCATGTAAGGCTATTAATAAATAAAATACTCGTAGGTGATAATCATGTTTGGATATTCTAGTTTGAGCAGAATTAGAAGCCCAAAAGTATGCTGAGTTTGTTCACATTTGCTATTGTTTTAACCACATTTGAAGCAACAGTTTAAACGTTCTTTTTCACTTGAGAAAACTGTCAGTACTCTATAAGGAGGAATGAAAATACCAGAACTATAAAAAGAAATGTTCAAAAGCTTCAATCAACTTTTATAATATTTCCAGCTTTAAAATTATCATCATTACATTCATATCTATCAAGACAGTGTATTTCAAATCATCAGTTTTTTCCATGGCCTGCTGTATTCAAGCTAACTGACAAGTGATTATGTAGATTGTATCATTATTATATTTTTTAAAATGCCAATAGACATCCCCCCAAAGCAGCAAGGAACTACTTTTCAAATTCACTTAAATGACGCACACTATTCTGTCTGTCTCTGGCAGCTCTTCATTCCTGCCCAGAGTTTATGGGTAGATGCCTTTAAATTGTGGAGGAGACAGAGTACAATGTTGCATTCATTATTCCAGACAGTTGTCATCATGCTGAAATGCAAACTCCTTTTAAAATTTTAATTAAAATCCTAGAATTAGCATGCCCTTTGGGTTTCCAGATAATGTAAAGGTTTTTGAACTATCTGGAAATGTTAAAAATTTGTGCAAACAGAGGTCCTCCAATAAAGAAGTAGAGCATTCTGCCACTATTCTTTATATATGACAAAGATAAACACCCTCACTTAACTTTTCCCTTTTATTCCTTGAATAAGGCGGATTTATAAAACAGTCTCATAACTGGAATGTATATTAACTCATTAGAACCATTGATTTAAACCTGTTCTATTCTTTCCGCAAGGGAAAAGTAATGCTGGATTTATCAGTTTAAAGTACAGAAGATCCAACTCAATAAGGACGCTTATTGTTAAATAATCAGAAATCTAGATATAGCAAAGTCCCAGGGTCAGTTAATTCAGGGGTTCCATGACTTCTTCAAGAATCCACGTTTTGTTAAGTTTGGAATTTGGGCAGCTGTTATGGAGGAAGAGGCTGGTGGCAAGATTGGGTGAGCATCCATGTAGCCTGCCACATACAGCAGGCAAATTACCAGGGATTATGTTAAATAGATTTAAATAGTCAAACCTGGTTAACTTAGAGTGTGGGCAAACCTTTACTGTAAAAACGAAGAATAATCTTGTTCATTGTTTATCAAACATATTTCACATGGAGGTATCATTGCGTTGTAATTCCTCCTTTAGAAAACATTGAGAATGGCTCAATACTTTCTACGTGGATGTTTATATAGACCAATGACATTTATTTCCATTGTATTGTCATGCTTCCATAGCCAAGTAGAATGATTCACCCTTTTAACAAATTGAAAAGATGGTTTGTGAAAATAAATAATTTAGGAGGACACTACTGGAAAACAAATAATCTCTTACTTTTGCTAATGTTGACAAACATAGTCCACAGCTATGTGGATGGTCGTGACAGATGTTGTATTCTGATTGTCAAAGCTAGGTTGAAATGTAACATAGTTCTTGACATATGCATTTTTCCAAAGGTCATTGGGATCAGGTTTATGGCTAGAGAGTGTAATGATTCGGGAAATATTTTGATTGAGGATGAAGCTCAGCAGGGGCGGGGGGTAGAATAGCCTTCAGATAGGCATCATACAGTGTGTCACATACACCAGAGAGATTACAAAGGATTATAGTAAATAGGTTTAATCAGCCAAATCTAGTTAGCTCAGATTTTAGGTAAACTATTAATGCAATAATAAGAGATAATATTGGTTCATTTTATTAAACAATATGATTTGGGTGATCTGGAAAAAATGAACTCAAAGAATCTTGCAAGTTATAAAGTATAACCATAGGAAAAAAATGCATTTTTGTTTATTAGAGTTTCTTATAGTTTGACCTAGCAGTGGACCATTTCAGCCTGATTTATTCCTTTAACACATGTGTGAGGTACTAGGAACTGAGGTACACATGGTGAACAAGACAAATACTTCTGTGCTCTCATGGAGCTTACATTCTAGTTGAGGAGTTCAGACAATGGACAAATAAACACCTAAAAATATCATTCAGTATCAGGTAAGCAGTAAGGCTATTAGGGAAATTAAAGCACTAGTGTGGATAGGCAGGGAGATACATAGTGCAATGCCATATAGTTCCTGAGACCTTAAAAAAAACAAAAGCTAATGGGCACATGTCTGTGTATAGGCAAAAAAAGACTCTTAGGAATAGAGACCTCGGTAAATCTAATGTCATAGAACTCACTGTTAGCCTTATCCATATTAAACCAGAGACCACCATTGGAGATCTCTGTTCCCTTTGTTCCATGGTCCAATTAGCCAATTTTAACTTTGGGTCTTAGGGTGCGTCAGTCCCACATTAGTGAAACATACATCTTATTGGGTTATTCAATTGGCCTATTTCTGACATGATGAACAAAAGATACGCTTTGGGATTAGCTTAACTCTGATGGACTTTGCTTTCATTAATTCATTTATACTTGCATCTTTTCAATATGTGTGTGTATCAAATGCCTATTATACACAAGAGGCTTTATAGTAGATATGTGACTTGGGCATAGACATTGCTTGCAAATAAGTTAGATCTAATATCTAAAAAAGATTTGTAGTAACAAGGCAGAGAGTTTCAGATATCTTAAGAGAAGCAGAGGTCCTGCTTCTTTTGGGAAGATGGTTTATTGGCTATGAGTTTGCTTGGTCTTGCTGTTACAGACCAGTCTCTCTGGGTCTGTAAGGCTCTATTAATATTTCAGCATTGAGAATGATTGGAGTGCCAGTGAGAAGAAATTAATGAAACAGGTTCTCAGCTGGATCTACTTGTTGTTGATATATAGGTGTCAGGAGATCTGGGTTGGAATTCATTGCCATCTAACCTCTTTGTACCTCACTTAGCCACGGAATGAGAGTTATGGGGTAGAGAGTATTTTAGATTCTTTCCAATGCAAGTTATTGTACATTCTATTACTTTATTCATAGAACCAAAACAAGCACAGATGAATTTAAATGTAGGCATTTGGTTTTTCATTTTGCCTCCCCCGTTCACTTTTTAAAATATGAATTCAACCTTTATCCTACAAGGCAATATTTTCTATACAATTATGGAGTCTATTAGAAGGACTTCATTTTGGTTGAAGCTTTATAATATCAGACATACTGTTGTTAGTAAAGGAGATTTAAACTGAGTCTATTAGCCTGTATCTGAGAGGTAGCTGACAGAATGCATACAATGAGAAAATTGTTCTTGAAGGACACACTAAACTGTGGTTTGTATTTGTTTGTAATTCTGTTGTGACCAGACAGATGGGTGACTACAAACAAAATATCTTCCTATTCCCTTCTGAGACATATGCAGGGTCGTCTTTCCTTCAGCACTGTCATGGAGCAGCACGCAATTAGCTACAGAATGTTAGCCACCCTGCTGGATGCAACTCCACATCTCCCTCTGTGGTATATAATAGTACAAAAGTGACATTAAACCTATCAAACAATTGTATTCAGGCAGCATGGCATCACACAACCCCAGCTGTTTGTGTTAGTGATTTTGTTTTTCACCAGAGACGATTTTTGGGGTGAATGTAATGAATGGACAGGCTATGCTTACTTTTAATGAACCCCAAGTTAATGCTTCGATCTTTTTCTGTCCATTTAAATGCAAAGGAGCCCATTTCAGATCATAATGAAATAAGCACACTAATACACAACCTCCTTTCTTCATTCTGAGCCTCTGCTTCCAGAATTAATAGCTTCCTGGTAGGGCATGTTTGACATTGTTGCTAAACTCTAAACAGGGATCTAATTCAGAGGCAAATTTACATCAGCTTATATTTTGACTTTTAATTCCTCTGGCAACTGAAAAACAAACAAGCAAACCAGGAAAGCACAAAGAGTGACTTTATGAAAATAAATCAGAATGACCTGTATGTTGAATCCTTGAGAATACATCTCTTGTGGTTTCATTATACTTAGATTAGTGTGTCGTCTGTGATGATACTCTGTAAAGCAAAAAATATAGGTCAGATTAACAAAATGAATGCAAAAATCGATGCCTGCAAGAATTAGTGATTCAAAAGATAGTATAAACTAAACAAATTTATGTTAATCACATAGTTAATTCCTGATTTATGAATTATATCTCTGACTAGTTAAATCTGAGGTCAGTTTTGTGTGTTGATAATTACATGACATTAAATAAAGAAATCATTTTACCTTTATTATATATTTCCTGTCTTTTAATATAACTCAATAACAAGCAAAAAATGTGCAAATTCTATTTAGCAGATATTTATCAAGCAGTTTGCGGTTACATTACTGAGTGCCTCAAATGTCCTGAGCCCTGTATAGTGATTTGTATATAAAATATAATTGCTGCCCTTATGGGCTTTATAATCTAGGGATCTCATACAGTAGTGGACATCTAGTGGATCATCAGAATCACCTAGGGATCTTTTAGAAAATGTTTCCTGTAGCTATACATAGAGGTTCTAATTCAGTGGGTCCAAGTAAGAAATCTGAAATCAATCTTCTTTAAAGTTTCTTCCCTGATTTCAGTAACACGCAGAATCAGGGACTTCTGAGGTAAGTAAAGTACTTTCAATCTGAAAAAGACTTTAGAAAACACCCATCTATTCTAACACCTTCATGGTAAATAAAACCCTAGGGATTGCGGAGCAGGTGGGCAGAACCAAACGTAGAATGAGGAGGCCTGATTAAGAACATTCTCCATCTTCAAACACAGGCCCCCATCTTTGCCGCAGCTGGGAAGTTGATGAGTGGCAAGGTGATTCACAATTCTGCCTCTCTTACGGGGTATCCTCTCCTGCAACAGAGTCTTTTCCCTGTGCGGGGGGTGTGGGTGAGCCAAGATACCAATGAATAAGTACAAGTAATAGTAGGGCACGGAAGGAAAGATAAGAAGGGCAGAGGGGAGAGAGGACATGGCTTAGCTTAAATACTCCTAATGTGGCCTTTGCAGATATTTGGAAACTTGGATTTAGCATCACCAATCTTTAAGAATTCTACGTCTTTCAAAGTCCTTCTACTTTATTTTCAAAATACGTTGAATAAAAATAGGTAAACAAATAGAGAATGAGAAACCTAATTAAGCAATTACCACTACGGTAGCTATTACTACCTACCTGTTTTCTTCATTAGCTAAGTATGGATATGGTAATCATATTTTTAATTTTGTTGTTGGTGTATGAAACTGTAGATAAAGATAAATTCAGATCAAATATTAGTCTTCTCATAAATATAAAAATTTTTCTTATTCAAAATTTACCCTATGGCCTGAGACACGCATCATGTTATAATGCCTTTGGTCTTTGATTTTATCTCTAATCATCCTGTTTTTGAGGAGTTCCATGGAGTCCAATTAGCAACTGTAGTCATTGATAAGCAGTCAGTTCTTCCATCCGTCTGTCCCTTTAATTGCTTCGTGCCACTTCTCTCTTTGAAATCCGTGTTATCCTGGCCTTCGTAAATTAAAAATAGCTCCTCTCCAATATGGTATCAGGCCTAATTAATTATTCATACATTATTATTTTCCTAATTATTCTTCTTGATGTAAATGACATTAAAAGTCTGGGTCTATTTTTGGAACTCATAAGACCAAACAAAACAATGGCTTTAAGCGAGGTGAACCAGATGATGCCTTTGTGTGCAGTAATGTAATAACACAGCAAAGCCAAGCGAGGGAGAGAGATGATTCCATCAGCATTGAGGACTGCTTAAAGAACTTGTATTTTCCAATCTGCAGAAGCAGAATTTCTTTTAACCTCAGCTGTACTTCACTATCAGATGGCGTGGAGTGGCTAAATGCTAGTACATGGCTGTCTAAGTGGGTCTGGGCCTTCTTGGTGCTTCCCTCCCCCACTCCCCACTGACATATACAATGGCAGAGGGGAATGCGGGTCACCATAAATTCTCCAGTGTACTCCTGCCACCGTTTTACAACCAGAGGAAAGAATGAGCCTTCTCATTCTCACTCCTCCCGATGGTAGCAGCTTCAGAGGGCCCTTCGCCCAGTGGCCATTCTGGCTGGACAACCTGTACAACAAGAAAGGGACCTGACAGTGGAATGGGCAGGGAATCTTGGCAGCTCTGCCTGCTTCCCTTGGCCCTGATTTCATGACAGATCCCTGTGCCAGGCCAATTAATTTTAAGACTTCCTTGCAATGGATTGCAGAAGTTGGATAAAATGAGGAGGCCAGAAAGGTGGTTCTTCCCTATTTCTAACTTTCCTAAAGCAAGAGGAAAATATATAATGGAGGAATTTCAGGATCTTTTCTGTTCATTCTTGAGAGTAAAAATAACACTTTTTTAAAAATAAAAGTAACTTTAAAGATTTGTTTGCATAACATCAATAAATGGTGGTAGACTACCTCAGAGTCCATTTGGTTATTTGTGCAATAGATCATGCATCTGGCACTTTTTTTTTGTTTTTGATGAGGGAGAGAGCTTGATGAGACGGAGAGGACATGAAGTAAGCTGGAGGTGTGCTCCTGAGGCTGCTTGCAGATGTTGTCTATACATGAGTGGAAGTAGCAAGGTCAGAGGAGACCCCTTCGTGGAATATCAGTCTCTATCTTGGATGTTGTTATTTTGAGCCCCAGAATTAGGAAAAGTCAAGATATTATGGGCTGGTTTTACTGAACTCATGTAACCCAGCCTCTTTTATTCACAATGTCCATATTTTAAAGCATGTAGTCATATAAAAGTGAGTGAATACAGTACTAGATATCGAAAATTAATTTTAAAAACATTCAGCATTGGGTTTTCCATCTTTGTAGTGAAACAAAGTCAGGGTTTATATAATTAATATCAAGCAGGTTAATTCTGCTCAAAAACTGCCTTAGTCAGTGGATAGTATCACAATTATTGGACTCCTGTGAAGCCCTCTGTTTCACTTTGACGGTGCTTGATATAGCCATCTCTACACCATCAGAGTTCTAACAGTAAGACAGACAAGAACAGAACACCCGACATGTTTGTAAATGTTGGGTAGACACCTTTAATTGCAGACCTAATTACTATGTGATTTTGGTTTGTATTCTATGGTTAGTAACTATATGAAAACTTACTTTTATATCATTTTTCAGTTTGAACCATCCTTTAATTTCTGTATTTACATATTCTTGCTCACTTTTTTTTTCTGGTGAGCAGTCTCAATAAATGATATATATAAAATGTACTGGCTATGACCAGTTTAGGCATTTCCAGATACTCTTATATGTACAGCTGTTATTTTCTGCTTCATTCTGTGAATGCTTATATTATGAATTGCTGAAAATATGTAAGCAATTTTAATTTAATATTTTTAGAAGTGTATTTGATTTTTGTCCTTTCTTTCTTTTTCCCACTAAATGATTTGTGTTCTGAAATGTTGCCTTCAAATTAGTTTAATTTTCCTTTCTAACTTAGATGGTTTCACAAATGCACAGTTGTACAAATGTACACACATACACAATCTCCTTTCACAAAGCTCAGCCTGGCTACAAGTGCAGAAAGACAAAGGAGTATTTTCCAATAGCTCTGGAGTGTCAGAGGGTACTTCATGCTTAGGGTAAAGATGGGCCGGAGAAACACCAGAGCATTGAAGTGAATCTCCCATGTTGTCCTAAGACCACATCCGTATGAAAGACCAAGGAGTCATGAGCAGAAACTTGGAAGGAGCAAAGTCAAAGAGATTATGAAGCTCTACATCTTGGAGATGAGACACACGTATGCAAGAAGGTTTAGTGCCAGGAAAGGGGCTAGAAGGTGGAGAGTGTCTTGCACAATCCCCTAGACTGGACAACTCTGAGAGTTTACAACTTGCTTTTATGAGCCCTAGAGGGATTTGTTGGTGGGAGAGTCAGCCTGACTTGAAGGTTCAGGGTGGAAAGGATGTTGGTCTTGTTTGTAAAACAATGATAAAACAAAAAGAAGTCCACTACTCTAGAGCCCTCGTTGTTGGCAGCAGTGCCCCAGTAGCAGTTCTAGGGGGAGAAAAATTCTTTTATTAATGCTGTAGTTCCTTGACTTCAGTTTGGTTTGATGCAAATAAATTCTTACATGTGTATCTCCTGATGAACAACCTGATTTTAAATCCTCTGTTATGATCTTACCGCCAATCTTCTATTTAAAATAGGAGATAAACAAAATGTTTATGTTATAGAAAAGAGAATGTTTGTTTGCCACATAATTTCCTAGGGAAACTTCCAAACTGAAGTCTATTTTTCAAAAGAAGCACCTCTTGTTACAAAGGACATAAAGAGGTAGGGTTGAAAAGTTAATCATACAAATGTGTATTTTAATTCAAGTAAATCGGTTGTATTTTCCTATGGAATAACATTTTCAAGTGAATATTTGTGAAATAGCACTGTAGATTTAAGCCCAATATTTCTTTTTCTAATTTGCTTTTTATTTGCATTCAAAATCATGGCCTTGCTTTGAACATTCTAAGGTATTTTAAAAGCCTGTAGTGACTGAGCCTTTGAAATAATATAATAAGCAAAATATAAGTATTAAGACTTTAGTAATTATTTATCCCGGCAAAGGATTGTACATAATTATATAGTTTTGAAATCAGAAATGACCAAAGAAATGATTCTGCTACTTGATGGCTTCCTAATGGCTAGTTGATAAGCATGAAACACCTTAGCATGAAGTAAGGTACTAGCTCCAAACTGACATATTCAATTCATCCTCTGGCTCCATTGTTTGCTCCCTGTGTTTCTTTTATGACGACATGATGCCGCTGTTGTTCTTCCTCCAGCATTGGCTGGCCTTTGCTCTGCTCCATCTGGAAATCCCCACTCACTTTCAAAGACCAATTTCCATATAACACAAGTCTTAATTCCTCAGTTAATTGCTCCCTATTTTGTGTCCCTAAGGCACTTTGTATATGGTGATATTTTAGTACTTGTCATACTGTATTTTTATGTGTTTTCATGTCTATCCCTCTAGACTTGTGGTTCTCAGCCCCAGACCCAAAGTATCCTTCTTAGAATAAACATTTGGTAATGACTTATTATTATCTTGACATAAAATCCTTAGATATATGACTTCACCTATCCTTATTGTTTTTAAAAATCAGTATAAAGAAGCCGGGCGCGGTGGCTCACGCTTGTAATCCCAGCATTTTGGGAGGCCGTGGCGGGTGGATCATCTGAGGTCAGGAGTTAGAGACCAGCCTGGCCAACATGGTGAAACCTGTCTCTACAAAAATACAACAATTAGCCAGGTGTGGTGGTGGGTGCCTGTAATCCCAGCCAGTCCAGAGGCTGAGGCAGGAGAATCGCATTAACCCAGGAGGCAGAGGTTGCAGTGAGCTGAGATCATGCCATTGCACTCCAGCCTGGGTGACAAAGCAAAACTCCATCTCAGAAAAAAAAAAAAAAAAAATCAGCATAAAGGAAGAAGAAAATAGTTTATAATATACTTATACAATAAACTATACAACTCAAGAATGACTTGCTTACAAGGTAGACTAAGCCTCTACAAATTTCCATAATGCACCCTAGGAGACAGTATCTTCTCCTGGGCTTAAGTAATCCTCCCACCTCAGCTTCTTAAGTAGCTAGGACTACATAGCCCAGATTGTATGTACATAATTTTCCATTTATCCCAGGACCTATATAGTGAGAAAATTATTGTCTATAATATTAGACTGAGAATTATCTGAAAGTGAGGCTATATATCATAAATACTTTTATAACCTAAATATTATTATACTTAGTAATTTCAGTGGATTATGTCTAGAATGTTGGACTGATTCATATAAGAAATCTATTAAGAACTTAAGCAGATGGATGAAAATAAGTGACCAATCTATTTTTAATCCATATTATACCAATAGATTCATGTACATTTCTTATATATGCACCATTAACTTTTACAAAAGAAGAAAGAGTAAGTGAAGGAATCAAAATACATGGGATGAATCATCATTTTTGATAATTTCATATATGCCTGGAATTTAGAGAACCTAGAATTCAGTCTTTCCAAGTCACTTTTTTACTTCCTTAATATATAGGCTAGGAAATCTCTCGTAATAAAATGCTGTTGAATACAATGAAACCATAAAGAATACCCAAATGGATTGTCTCGTTCGTTCAGTGGCTGCATTTTTTCAAATACTGTTATACCTGATTTTTAAGCAGTGGGAAAATAAATATGTGCAACTTTTATTAATCCCATGTATTTCTCATAAACTATAAAAAATTGGTATATGGTCAATTAATGAAACAAAAAGGCGCTATTGTCTTTAAAAATACTGGAATTAAATAATTAGAGAAGCAGCCAATAAATGTTGGTTTTGGTTATAGCTTAAATTGTGTCTCAAAAAAAAAAATGAGCCCTTCAAGTTTCTCTTTGTCCATCTCTTAGCAGGGGTAAGGCGGTGCTGGATGATATTTTTTTCAGTGGCAAAATGCTGGTAAGGGATATTTACATTTTATTTATGCTCTTAATATACAGGAGAAAATATCTCTCTCATTGTCTGTGCTTATCAAGATTAAAAGTTGCTGATGAGAAAAATGGAAAAATATATAGTAAGTTTTAAATCACAGAAATTATTTCAGCCAATTAAATTAGAAGCCTAAGAAATAGGAAAATCCATTGCAGGAGACCTATAACGACAGAATTTGATGGGTACCTAGATATAAATTTTGCAGCCACTTACTGAAATGCATTGATGACCAAGGAATATCGGGGAAATAGACTCAGGATAAATTCTGAATAGACTGATATTTATGGTTTGTTTAGAAATAAAGGTATTAATATAAGAATTGGTAAGGTCATATAAATGTTCTAGAATACATCCCAGAGTGATACATAAAGAGAAACTTCCTCATTAAATTGTTCTTCATGTTTTCAAAGATCTGGAGAATAGGAAATGGAATTCCTTTTTAACTTGTAGGATAATCTTGTTGAATGTTTAGAAAGAGCATTTTGATTTGCCTCAGATGCAGCAATCCTTATGGGGTTGAGTATCTAGAGATGATTGTATAGAAAATAGCCAGTCACTGTCTTTAGATATAGGTAAGGGAACTGGGGTGCCACTGTCATGGAAAAGCAGTCAGGCAAATTGTTGGTGATATTAATACTCTGCACTATATGCCTCTACTTTTCTTCTCTTTGTCCTGTTCCCTCTTTATGTTTTTCTCTTTTCTTACTCATTGTCTTAGATTGACTCTAGCAAAGGCACCCCATGCAATATTGGTGCACACATTTATTCAATCAGCAAGTATTTATTGGTCCCTGACTCTATGCTCATTGATTTCTCTCCAGGTAGAGAGTGGTCTAGATTAACTCCAGATAGTCGCCTAAAATCTCTTCACACACCGGCTGGCATTCTACTAAACTATTTAAGATCCAAATTTTATTTTAAGTGTCTCATTTGAAATTCTTCATCTGAAAGCATATATTATGAGTCAGTCTTAAGACTTAATTGACTGCATGCTGGTAAGAAACTGAATGGATTTTTTTTAAAGGACAATAACCTGAAATAAAGCTGTTATATTAGCCCTAAATCATATCATATTAAAAATGAAATATACAGACAAAGAATACAGGAATAATTGTGTGTACCTGAGGTTATGATTTATTCCTCAGTGTTTATGATGTCTTATTTCCTCTACACAGTGGACATCGTGACCTTAGAACTGATAGTGTCATTGCTCAAGGCAAAATCTTTACTAAGATAATTTAGGGTGGAGTTGTTTATGATGCTATCGACTTGAGATGGACATTCTACACTTTCAAAAAAAAAAAGGAAAGAATTGTCAGAAAGCATTGTCTAATATGCCAAATTTTAAATCATAATTATTAATTCTTCTTCAAACTAATTTCTAGAGGACCAGGATGACTGTTAGCTCATATTCACGTCACTGAAATAAGAATTGAGCATTGTTTTGATTGCCTTAGTTACAGGAGCTTGTGGACAACATCTCTCACTGAGGCATTTATAAGGTAAAACTTGCCTTCTGTCTGGGAACCTGTCATTGAATCATTTCGATGGAAGAAATCTCATAAATCACCTAGCTCAATTTTCTAACTTCATAGAGGAAGAAACTGAAGTACAGTGGATTTCACTGACATTGTCATTCCACAAGGTTAATTACACAAGTGGCACTAGAATATAGGCCACCTAACTTCTATTATCATGACTTTCCACCACATCACACTGCTTCATTCATTCTTTCTTCCACCCATCCACCCCATCAATTCAACCTAATGACACATACATATTGTTGCTGACTACTTACCAGTCATAATTACAGGGGTTTAATTGATCATTTAAAGTATGTTACTTTTTAAGATTTTCTCCAGAGAAAATATTCAAAATGCTTCAGTTTTAGGAAAACAAAAACCTATGTCCAATTTGAATTTAATGAATATATATTTAATAAATATACAGATATTTTGAAATCTTATTATACAATTCAAATAAAGGAAAAGATTTCAACTTGTCCAAAGTTTGTACGAGATCATCAGGTAGTTCTTCCAAGTGATATTTTTGACTAATTCCTAAAGCTAATATTGACTAGTGTTGCAATCTAACTTGATGTCAGCATGCATAACTGTTCAGTGTACTGTAGTAGACACTTAACATCAGGCTTTCTAATTATCTTGAATCCTAGAAATGATATAATAGACCATTCATTTTTATTCCTCCTTAAGTGTTGTAATTAATTATGGATTTAAATGGGAATGTTTCACAAATTTTATTTCAAATTAGGACTGCATCACTTTTAACTTAAAATCGACTTCAGCTTTTTCAATCTTTTTAATATAATTCTTCATCATAGTTAATGTAGACTTTTTCTCCACTTTGTATTAATGACTTTGGTACCACAGGATAGTTTAATATTTATATTATTATTATTTAGCCCATGATTCTATGAGAATGTCATTGGCAATTATGTTGTTATAATTTCTGCAATAGTGCTAAGGAAAAGGAAATATCTGATTTGTGAATCATTAGGTTTCTGGAGCTATGTTGCCAGTCAAATAATCTTATAAAGACATAAAAGGTGCTGTGCATTTGTACATCTTAAAAATTGACATTATGCCATTACTTTTATTAGTGGGAATATCATTCAAATCTTTAGAAACAAATTACATTTTTATGTCTAGCATTGTTTCTCAAAGAAATGTTGAATAATGCTAAGCTAACCTTTGGGGTTATCTCATTTCCTTTTCAACACTTTATACATTGTCCCTTCTTCCCCAAAGCAATATTCTCTTCATTCTCTTGTCCTTTGGCAGTTTCTCTCTACATACATAGTCCTTCACTCTCTCCCACCACCCCCCCATCCTTTCTCTCTCTCATTCCTCTGATGTAAAACTTAGTACCATATTTCCAAGGGTTCAAATCAATCCATAATTGTGGTCTAGAGTCCTGTGTGGAAAGATTTTGAGATTGCAGCTCAGATCAATGGGAAAGGCTGCCACGATCAAATGGTGATATCTGCCCTAAATGTTTGCTTGAGGAGTGGTAGACTTTTCCAGCTTTCCTTGAAACAATATCTTCAGTGCATTTGATATCTCCTTAACATCATGACGATTAACTAATCTGAAAAACAAATCTCCATATATTTATTTTGAGATAGGGTCTCACTCTGCTGCCCAGGCTGGAGTCCAGTGGTGCAAACATGGCTCACTGCAGCCCTGACCTCCCAGTCTCATGGGATCCTCTCACCTCAGTCTCCAGAGTAGCTGGGACCGCAGGTGTGCACCACTACACCCAGCTCATTTTTTAAAAGAGTTTTTTACAGAAAGGGAGCCTCACCATGTTGCTAAGGCTGGTCTGGAACTCCTGGCCTCAAGCAGTCCTCCAGCCTTGCCCTCCCAAAATGTTGGGATTACAGGCATGACCAACTGTGCCCCCCTGAAATCTCTATTGATGTACTGGAAAAGCTTGGCTCCCAGCTTCTCATTTCTCTTCTAGTTACCATTACTTATGTGTAGTTTAATACTGACCTTCTGAAGACCATGTCATTTTTTTAAGCTATTTTTGGATAGTGCTGGGAAACTGAATTTCCCCTAATCACGCTACTAAGAGAAGAACCTGTTTTATGACCCTTAGGTATTATGCAAACCAAGAATTTTTTTTTTTTTAATAGGGAAACTGAATACACTTTGAGTTTTCTGACATTTTACCCTTTGGAATTGGAACTTTTATATGGAATTTATTTAATTATGTTAAATGTTTATGTTTTCGCTCTTTCTGAATATTCCATCATATTTTCTTCCTTTTTATTTAGTCTTGGTACCTAAACTATATTTATATTTCACCTTTATAAAACAATATATTATATTTCACCTTTATTCTTAAGAAATGAATGCTGGAAAAATGCTATTATAATCTTGGTTTAGTGTTCTCTCACTTATTAAAGGCTTAGATCATACCAAAGACATATCAGTTATTTTATGATATTTCTTAGATTCATACATCAACTAATTGAGAAAAATGAAGACAATTTGATAATAAAATTAATCTAGGTGAAAAGTGCTTTAGAACGCTAAAGCACACTTTCTAGATTTACTTCTATTATTAAAATATTTACGATTGATATTTATTCAGATATCTAAGAGATTTTTTTAAAGTGGCTACATCCTGCTTTAGAGACAAAAAGGAAGTCAGGAGAAAGGAGATGAGTAGCCTATGTGAAGGGATCGTGAACTTTCTTTCTAAAGATATGTGAAGATATTTTATTTTAGATATATTTTCCATTATGAGTTTCAACCTGAAAACCTTTTTTTTTTTTTTTTTTTAAAAAAAAAGGCAAAACAAATTAATTCTGGTTGACAATCAGATTAGTAACATGACTGGATCGATGAATATGATGATAATTATAAAGAATTTCTAACAGAATTAATGGGTTAAAGTGGAGAATATGAGGTGAAACTCATAAAATTTGCCTTCCTACACAAAGATCTGTAACTGTAAAGTAATGCACTAGAAGAAAGATATAGTGATGAAAGAAAATGATTCTTTAAAACTTGAACTGATTTGAGTGACACTGCACATTGTGTTCAACATAATAGGAAGTTAATTACTGTTTGTGTATTTAGTGTTTGAAGATTTGAGTGGTGAAAGAGAGGAAGAGGTATGAATACACAGGTCTATGAACACTTTCATGCCAACAGATAGCAAACAAGTTGGGAGTGTTGTTACTGTGGTATGAGATACCCTCCCGTGGTTTAGAAAAAGTGTCTTTTTTCAGCATACATTTTCCTAAATTTAAATCTTTTGTTCATTCATACAAAAACGCATCTTCTGAGTGCTGACCATGTGCCAGGCACTGTGTTAGGCACTAGGTATCCCATGTTGAGGGAAGCAGACGTGGTAACTGCCCTCAGGGAGATTCTCTTCTACTGGAGAGACCAGTAAGAAGGGAATAAAACAAGCAAGTAACTCAAACTAAAATACACATACATAAACACATTGGGAAAAGGATGTTAAGGAATAAACAGGGTGCTGTGATAGATAAAAATGTTACTGGGAGACAGTCCTGGACCGGGAAACCATGAAGAGGGAATTGGAAGAAAAAGGAACCAGACATGCAAAGAGAGCTGCGGCACTGAAGGTAGCTCCGAGGTGGGCATGATCCAGAAACTGGGAGCGGGACAGTGAGGCTGGGGGAGGGGACAGCACGGGAGAAGGGGAAGGAGGGGAAGGAGATGCCATAGGCGAGGTTGGCAAGGGCCCTGTCATGCCGCCTTCCATAAGCCGGGGCAAGGGCTTTGGAGTCTGCACAAAAGTAATGGGAAGCCCTTGACAGGCTTTAAGCAGAGGGTGACTTAATCTCTGTGATTTATGCTTTGAAAAGTTCTTTCTGACAGCTGCAGAAAAAATGGATTAGAGGGCGCCTAAAGAGGATGTGGAGAAACTGTTAGACAACTGCTCACAGGCCAGGGCCCCGAACAGTGGCAGTGGCAGTAGGGGTAGAAAGAAGTGGACAGGATTCAGAACTCACTCGTGTTTAACTGGACGATCTGAAACGTGGAGAAATGACTGTTGGAGAACACGCCTTTCAGTTTATATTCCCTACTGTGCTTCCTCCCTTTCTCTGATGCCTAAAACATAGTTACAGGCTTCTAATGAATGCTTTCTCCCCAGATTTTGTTTCTAAGATTAGTCCCCCTGTTGTGATTATAGTTTACATAGTAATAAGTAAAATATAATTTTATATTATATTGTAATTTATATAGTTGCCATTTTGGGTTCAACATGGCTGAATATTGTTCAATTTGTATGATTCAACCCAACAGACTCAGAGTTTTACAATTCTCATTTGAACACTTGGCTAACATGGATGTATTCTATAATAAGGAAAATAATCTCCTTTTGTATGAATAAATAAATGAAGGGTCCAATGGCATTTCAGTGATGAAAGGTCCATTACTGCTGTTCCTCAGTCCCTGAAACATAGAGCACCCTCACTGGGTAATCCGGGATACAGTGGGAATGAAATGAGCACTTTGTTAAAAAAAAGGCCACCTATCCACTATACTCAGTCAAATGCTATTATCCTTTTATTACTCTGTAATTTTGAGGGCAAGTTCATTGAATAACTGGAGACGCTATTAAGAACTATCTGTCCTTAAATGGAAGGGAGAAACATTACTGCAGAAGCAGTGCTGTTTCGATGTAGATAATTCTCCCCTTCAAGCTTTTTAAAATAATGTTTATTGTTTCCTACGATGTCTCCCCAGACCGTTCTAACACTTGCAATTGCAATCCTGCCTTTTTCCTCTTGTCAGGAATAAAATTTATGGAAGAAGCGTGGCCCACGGGAACCAATCTTGTTTCATGTTAGTGTCTACACTAATAGTGCACAACAAGGGTCAATAGTAACTTGCAGGAAACATTGTTAAATCTAGCCAGCTTCTTAAAGGGTAAAAGACCCAGAAAGAGGCTCTGACTTCCTTTTCTCTTTAGCTTTATTTTGGGCATAAGAGAGAGAAAACGTGGCTGGTAGAAGTCATCATAACACAAGCAAATAGCAATATTGTGGAAAATCACCGTATTATTGCCCCATGGTTGCTGCAATAAATTGTCACATACTTGGTGGTGTCTTAAGACATCAGGAATTTATTCTCTCACATTTTTGGAGACCAGAAATCAGAAATCAAGGTGTGGGCAGAACTGAGTTCCCTCCAGAGGCTCTGGGGTATAATCCTTTCTTGCCTCTTTCAGTTTATGGCAGCTCTATGCATGCCTTGTCCTGTGACTGTTTCAATCCAATCTCTGCCTCTGTCTTCACACAACCTCCTTCCCTGTGTCTTCTTGTGTCCTTTTCTGTCACTTATGAGGGCATTCTCATTGGATTTAGGGCCAACCCTAATTCAGCACGATCTCAACTAAATCCATAATTACATCTACAAATACCCTATCTCCAAATAAGGTCACATCCTGAGGTTTCAGGTGGACATAAGCTTTGGAGGAAAGGACACTATTTCACACACTATGGTCACTGACTTGATGGTTTCTTTCTTCTTTTTTTTTCTTTCCTAATTCCAATTTTTTATTTTATTTTACTTTAAGTTCTGGGATACATATGCAGAATGTGCAGGTTTGTTACATAGGTAAACATGTGCCATGGTGGCTTGCTGCAGCTATCAACCCATCATCCAGGTTTTAAGGCCCGCATGCGCCAGGTACCTGTACTAATGCTTTTCCTCCCCTTCCCCTTCACCCCCCCCACCCCCCAACAGGCCCCAGTGTGTGATGCTCCTATCTCTGTGTCCATGTGTTCTCATTGTTCAACTCCCACTTATGAGTGAGAACATGCAGTATTCGGTTTTCTGTTCCTGTGTTAGTTTGCTGAGAATGATGGCTTCCAAATTCATCCATGTCCCTGCAAAGGACATGAACTCATTATTTTTTATGACTGCAGTCTAATTCCAGTTTTATCAACTTTTAAGGAAGCTATTTATTCTCAATGCTTTGCCTCTAAAAATAAGATGGGAAAATGGGATAAAGACGGTTGATTCATAGGATTGTCAGAAGATCAAATTACCAGATGATCTCTATAGACATTCAGTAAGAGAACATAATTTAATATGGAAAGATTTCATCTAATTGTAAAATGCTATTAAAAATTTGCTCAACCAAACTCTTGTGATGGAGACTTTGAAAGAAGTATGTTTCCACATATGGTCTCAATTTATCACTTTTTCATATTGCTGGGCTTGAAGTGATAGGTTCTTGGGCATAGATTGAGGTTCTAGCTTGAAGGATGTTTGCCTTTTATGTATTTGTATAAGTTTCTATTTCATCAGTTTTATTTATACTAACAATTTTAGTTTGGTCTTAGTTCCATATATATATATATATATCACATATGACTATCTGAACGATCATCCTATTTATCTCTTTCTATGGGGCAGGAACTCTGCCAAAGTTCCGTCCATTATCCTCTGCAATCCTGTATCACAACAGGTCTTTGAATGAGATAGGATTGCCCCTACTTTAGAGATGATGAAATTGAAGCTTAACTGACTTGTGCCAATACATACAGGTGTCAGCAAGAGAACTGTTATTTAAACCTAGGGCTTCTTGGCTCCAGGGTGCAAGCTTTTGACCACTGTCCAATGATTCTCTTTAAGGATGTGCATCCTGAGTTTGGGAGGAGGTCTACACATTTATCAGCTGTTAATCCAGTGTTACCTCAAGCCTATTGTGTTCCTGAGACCTGAAGCATCTTTCTGGGTCTCAGTGTGCCTGGCCCATGAGCTTACCCAAGCAGGGCTCAAGTTCAATCCACTGGGGGCTCAAATTGTTTCTTCAGACTCCTGGCAAGTAACTTGGAGCAGAAGCAACTGATATTGAATGAGGAGACAGAGATCATTTGCCCTAGCAGTATCATTCACCTTCAACTAAGATTTCCCCCTGGATGCTATACCTGTTGAGAGGCAGACTAAGGTCACCAATTAAGCTGAATAGAGTAGACTTCTCTCAAGCTGAGGTATATGCTGGATTAAAAGGTGGCCTTACACTCAAATGATGCCTCCTTAGAGCTGCCCACCTGACCTCTGTAAGGGACATAACCTCTCCCACTTTCCCCATTACTTTCTGTCAGCTTATTCTATTCCATTTTTCACCATTGCTCTTATCAAAACCTGATACATTTTTATGTTTATTCTTTCCTTTATTATGTGTCTACCACCAGAATGTGAGCTCCCTTAGGGCAATAACTTCATAGGTTTTACTTCTGTTTCCCTGGCATCTAGGAAAGGGCTTGGCAAAATGCTCAAAGGACTTATGAGTGTGTGAGTGAGTCAGTGAATGCACCGTGTTGCCATGGTTAAACCAGTGATTCGTACCTCATTTCTTTCCCCTTCTTCTTTTATTTTAAAGAAATTGTAGGACACCACTGAGCCCTAAACACAGATAAAACATTAGTATTAAGATATCTATTGAGCTGCAGTATTCTTTCTTGGTGTAATGATATGAGGTGAGATTTATGATTACTATTGGGTGAGTTTCATAAGAGAATTAAAAGAAAATCTTAGAGCTAAAGTAGCTGGAAGGCTGAATGGGTAGAAATACTAATTGCTGCTGGAAATACTCATGACTGAATAAAAATATATGCTGCTGGGTGTGGTGGCTCACACCTGTAATCCCAGCACTTTGGGAAGCCGAGACAGGCGGATCACGAGGTCAGGAGATTGAGACCATCCTGGCTAACATAGTGAAACCCTGTCTCTACTAAAAAATACAAAAAAAAATTGCCGGGCATAGTGGCGGGCACCTGTAGTCCCAGCTACTTGGGAGGCTGAGGCAGAAGAATGGCGTGAACCCAGGAGGCAGAACTTGTAGTGAGCCAAGATCGCGCCACTGCACTCCACCCTGGGTGACAGAGCGAGGCTCCGTCTCAAAAAAAAACAATTTTATATATATATATATATATATATATATATATATATATATATGCTGTGTATAATGAATATATGTAAATGGTACCATTTATATGTATGTATGTATGTATACACACAGAATGTATGTATATACTACCTTTAATATATGTTAAATATGTACACATTTACTATATATATACACAAACACACAGGTAGTTTACTATATATATTTTTCCTTTTAGTAAAGGGAAATCAGCATGGAATCATATTACATTTATTTATTTATTTACATATAAATGTCTACCATCAGAAAAAAAAAAGTTGGGATAAATTGTTAAGCCCTCTACTTTAGAGGGATGGGAATGTTTTTTATATTTCATCATTGACTCCCAAAAAATAAGAGTCTGCACATGATAATCCTGGGTCACAGACTTTAAAGGAATAGTGATTTTTGCTTGCTTTTACTACTAATGAATTTCAAGAGTTAGACAGGATGTGTAATTTGAGTGGGATGCCTAACATTATGGAAAGAGAGACAGGCATTTTTTTTTTTTCTCCACCAGGAGCCTGGATCTCTTAATATGGGGATATGCTGTGTTTAAGAGGAGCTTGGAGGGTGACAAACAGAGGAGGAAAATAGACTGAATTTGCTTAAGGAGAAGATAGATGAGGTAGAAAGTGAAAATTCTATTTTTTTTTCTTTTTCCCTTGACTAGAAGGTTTAGTTTTCCAAACTGCCTCTTAGGGTTGAGTAAAGATTATTGGTAAACAGTTCTGGGAACTTCAATGGAGAAGGAAGGTCAAAGCACCAGGCGTGACCAGTGGGAAGGAAAGGAGACCTTTACTGAGGGCTCAGCTCTGTGTTTCTACTGCTGGTGAATGTCTATCACATTATGACTTTCTCCTTTTCTGTAATGGAACTTATAAAGACAATGAAAATGTAATGGGACCTTGATATAGTGTACTCTAGAGACCCAGCTGAGGTGGTGAAGTAGCTTCTAAGACTCAAAAACACATGAAATGGATCAACTTTGCTGCCTTTCTGTGTGTTCTGGGCAGGAGTGGAAAGAGACTGAGAATGTTCAACAAGTAGCTCCAAGAACTTTGAAGGCATTTAGTTTCCATTTCTGGGGTGTCTGCTAAGTTACATACATTAGTCAATGTTTTAAAGCCATATTTTAAATCCTTTTTTTTCCCCAGAAGATTGATCTTTATTATCTTTTAATGATATGTGCCCAAAATATGTTTGTTAAAAATAGCCTTTTGTCAGCTTGCATGTATAGTTTTTTTTTTTTCTTTTTGTTTAATTACTGTGATTTAAAAAAAAAAATCTTGGGGACATTGGTGTCTTAGTTCTTTGTTTCCTTATAAGGGCATTTACCTTCACAGCCACTCAGGTCACTGCTATTTTTATATAAACTCTATGGAAAGTCACCAGTATATCACAATTCTCTTCGTCTCCTCCTTGAGATCTTTTTGTGGCTACTTAAATAAAAACTATGTGTCTTTTATTATGGGGAAGAATCTGCTTTATCATGGGTAGTGTGCCTGGTAATCAAGGAAGAACTTTTACCAACTTAGCTATGTGCTGTATCACCAAGTTTGTTATAATGATATAGAAAAAAGGGAGTTCATCATGGAGCAGTGCTAAAATACCAGAAATTATAATAATAATATACTGCCATTTAAATTAGGAGCAGTGTAATTTAGAGCCATAGGGAATATGAAATGTTATTCAGAAAAAGATTATCCTCTCCTACAAGTCTAATAACTATCTTCTAAGCCATAACTTTAGTATAAATTTAACTTGTCCTTTTTCAGGGACATAGTAGAGAGATTTTAAATGATACAATTACAACCAATGTCACTCCCCATAACTGATGTCTACCTGGATCAGATTGATTGTGAGTCTTGATGACAAATGCCAGCTACTTTTGGTCACCGGAGAAAGGCTATATTTCTCAAGTATGCTTTGGTTTTCAGTAAAATAAATCCACGACTTGGTTGTACACTAATGGAAAGACCTTTCAGGAGTAAGTGTTACTTTGTACAGTACAGGTTTTTAATTTGATCCCTTTCAGATACTAAGATAAATAAATAAGCATATGCATTTGTTTTGTTAAAGAGAAAACATTTAAGCATAATTCAACTTGCACTTCTTGCCATGGCTCTTTTTGAGTTTCAACTTTTCTAATGATTCTGCCATCCCTGAGGGTGGGTTTTCATTTCTTGGGGTTCTTTTTCTTAGCTTTTAAGATTTAGTGGCCTATACTAAGGGGCACTTATCTTGCTACAAGATAGCATGTTTCATTGGCTACATTCACTCTGGCAGATGAGTTACGGCAGATTCTTTAATATATATATTTTGCTTTTTTCCTATAGATGGACCCTTATAGTGTTTTGACAGTTAAAAAGGATGGGGGGTTATTGAATGTCTAGTTTCTCAGCTGCTGAGCTGTATTTTTTGAGCTATATATCAGCAAAATTACCCCACTCTCTTACAGAAGGTGTTCTGTTGCCAGATGGTACTCTGTAGGAAACAACTTCTTAGTTTTCTTAAATCAGGATTTATAGTAAAATAGAATAACACTTAGATATAGGAGGCTTAGGTGTCTCTGGAAATCTTGGAGTCTCAAATATGCTTTTCTCTCTGTCTTCATTGTATGCTGTTCAATTAAGCTGATAACAAAATGTCTACACTGCTATTCAATAACTGAAGGGCATATTCTTAGCAATTTTCACTGTACTGCCTGCTTTGTGACCAGATTGAAAGGTTCAGCTCCAATTGCAACATTAGCCTGGCAACTACGGCCAATCATTACCAATGATTTTTGGCCCCCCTAATTGTTTTTTACTTTATTGAGCTTATTCAGAAACAATGAAACTCCATCCTGCCTTTTCTTAAAAGATATTTGCACAAAGTGCAGTTGCTGTTTCTTCTATAAACTCATCAGCATTGCCTTAAGGAGGCCCCTTAACTATCGATTTTCTACTCTAGCTAATAGATCCCCTAATTTGCAGAAATACCCCAATGCAAGGTTTTAACAATTAGAAAATTACGAAAGGAAGTCCCAAAGGACCCTTAGCTTCTACACATACTGATGGCTCAGCATCATACTTCCTGCTGGAAGTTGGGAAACCAGAGGGCCAGGGAGAGAATATAAAACACAAAATTAAATGTATGGGCAATGTTTCCTTTTTTCCCCAAGTTTTACACTTGTTTCAAAGGAATGTCTTCTCACTTGGATTGAAAATGGCACTTTTTCACTAAACATAGTGAAATATTTTTTACATAAAGTACTATAGTAGTTATTTTAAACCCACATACAACACAGGGAAGACACCAGTCAAGTTTCACTAAACTCTTTGGGAAGATATGTGTGATTAGCTGTTACATTCTTCCATGCCTTAAAATCTAAACCCATGTATTTTAAGCAAATATTGATTGTTTTTCATAATATCAAAATTGTCTTGGGCTGTAGTTTTCATACAGAAGATTCTTGGAGTTTAGAACATACCTTTCTATGCTGCCTAATCATTTATTGCTAATTAAATTTGAGATCTATATCTATATCTATATCTATATCTATATCTATATATATATAGAGAGAGATGGAGTCTCTCACTGTCGTCCGGGCTGGAGTGCAATGGCATGATCTTGGCTCACTGCAACCTCCTTCTCCCAGGTCCAAGCGATTCTCCTGCTTCAGCCTCCTAAGTAGTTGGGATTACAGGCACCCGCCACCACACCCGGCTAATTTTTTGTATTTTTAGTGGAGATGGGATTTCACCATGTCGGCCAGGCTGGTCTAGAACTCCTGATCTCGTGATAGTGATCTGCCCACCTCTGCCGCAGAAAGTGGTGGGATTACAGGCGTGAGCCACCGTGCCTGGCCAAATTTGCTATAATTTTGTGACCCATTCGAGAACATTAGCATTGCCAGAGTACCAAGTATTTTCGTAATACAACATGCAGTTTTGACATCTTTTAAAATGCTAGTTTGCTTGTGATTAAATCCCAAGCTTGAAAATATATGTTGCATATGTTAGAAAGCTCATGCACCAATAAGGACTTAGACCTCTTCTGTCTTTTTTTTTTTTTTTTTTTTTGCTCATCCCCAGATTCCCTCAATTTTCCACCTAGAATTTGTCATATTCTTTTTTGCTTAATGATCTTCAGCATGTTCCATTGTCCCTAGAGAATGGCATTCAAGATCCCATGATATACTCCTGCCACTGGAAACACTTTCTCTCCATCCTTGCCCACTCTTCTCTTAAGAGTTGTGGTTCATAGAAACTCAACATTAATTTTTTTTTCTTATTCCTTCCTCACTTTTTATATAGCAAGGCTCAGCACAGTGTGTTATGTATAGCTGAAACTCAGTAAACTTCGGTGGAACTTAAAAAGAGTTGTCTCTTTTTATGACATTTTCATTTTAGTAATCTCTGATATTAAACTCACGTTTATGAGTTTAGTCATGTTCTCCTGAATGGAACCCCTTCCCCTAACTTTTCCAAACATCAAAATTGCTCCTGGAAGGATCCTTTCAAATGTTACTACCTCTATAAAGTTTTATTTCTACCTGTGATTTTATTTCACCAGAAAATATCATTTTCTTTCTTGTATCCTAATAGCATTTTATGCATGTAACTGTCCTGGAGTTCATGGAATTTGATCATCAGCATGCATTTACTTGCACGCCTTCCACATTGGACCATGAGTTCCTATAGAAGGGGGCCCAGCCTTACTCATTCTTAGGTTTCTTTTATCTGGCTTAGAACCCCACACATACTATAGTAAGTATTCAATAAATGCTGATTGAAGGAACTGGAATCTTGGTGATTATGTGGTTATTGCCTTTATTTTTTTATAAGTGAATAAAAACAACGTTGCTCTAAGAATTCATTTGGTGATTACCTCAATGTCATCATCAGCCCCTGATAGTTCCTCTCTTACATTGTTGGTTTCTTGCTTTCTATTCAAATGTAATACAAACTTAAAAATTAATGAAACATATTTTCAAGTTGGTGAGGCTGATAGGTCCAGAATTATTTCCTCCATTTTACAGATACAGGATAAAAGGCTCAAGTGATGCAAACCAAGTTATAGGTAGAAAAGCAAGTACTTGAGTTAAGACCTGCTCTACTCTAACCCTTCAGAGTCATTTAGTAGTGGATGTTCCACTGTGACTCTGGTCTTGTTTATCCATGTGGCATTAGGCAATTTTATTTATTTATTTATTTTAGAAGACACATATATTCAGTGTCATGATCAGACTAATACGTTTAAAAATCAACAGCAAGGGTACAAAAAAATCTACATTAAAACCCTTTGTCAGAATGTTCTACACTTTTCCAAAGAACACAAACTTAACACTTTCCACAGTACAGAAACAGAAGCAAAGTATTGGCCTCCACTATCACAGGGGCACAGCTTATCCCTCCAAAGTTTCCTCCCTTCATGGGTCCAAAATGTGAAGACTGACTGTTGTAATTGCCAAAATCATTGCAGATTACACTACTTCCAAAGTTGATTCCATCATTACCAAATCCATAACAGCCATGCTCACTACTACCATATCCACCACCACTATGGCTACCACCAAAGTCACCGCAACGACTAATGTTTCTTCCATGATCAAAGTTGTCATTCCCACCAGAACCACTTGCACAACCACCACTAAAGTTTCCAGAACCACTTTGACCTCTTTGGCTGGATGAAGCACCAGCCATCTCTTGCTTTGACAGGGTTTTCCCAACTTCATAGTGTGGCTATTCACAGGACAGTATTTCTGAATGACAATCTTATCCACAGAATTGTGGCCATCAAAAGTTACAGAAGCAAAGCCCCTTTTCTTGCCACTGTCTTGGTCAATCATTATTTCAATCACATCAATTTTCCCATACTATTCAAAATCATTTCTTAGGTGGCATTCTTCAGTGTTTTATTTGATGCCACCGACAACAAACATATTCTTCACAGTTAAATGGGCACCTGCTCATTGAGAACCTTAATAGCTCCCTTTGGTCCCACAACTCTTCCATTCACTTTGTGCCACCTTCCATGCCACCTTCTTCACAGTGGCATAGGTGACAAACCAAAATCCCCTGAGTGTTTGGATCTCTCATTACCAGGTAGTCTGGGAGCTGTTCCCCACTGCTCCTGAATGTCTCATTGGTTGTTTCAAAGCTCAGTCCTCTGATGAAGAGCTTCTGCAGCTGTTTGGATTTTTTAGGAGAGTCCAACCTAGACATGATGGCAGGACGAAGAGAGACTTCAACAATGTGGGCCGAAAGCCATTAGGGAATTTTAGATGTCTTACTGGAAAAGTATAACTTTTAATTATTTTCCAAGCTAAAGGAAGAGTCATGTGTTAATCTATCCCTGAAGGAAAATAAATGCCTTAGGGAACTTGTCCTTTATGGTTTGGGAGAAGTAGCTTAGCCTTTACACCTACTTTATATCCTGGAGAAGAAATTGAGGTAGAGGTGAACTTGACCTACTGGTATCAACATTTGCTCCCATCCCGAACTAAACACACAATGGTAAAGGCAATCTGAAATTGTTAGTTTTTATTTATTTTTTAGTAATAAAACATGTGTTTATTGTAGAAATGTTAGGGAACTTAAGAATATTTAAAGAATTATAAAATGTTAATTGTCCATAGATAGGAATTCACTATTAACCTTTTAATAATAAAACTAGCTGGGCGTGGTAGCTCACACCTGTAATCACAGCAATTTCGGAGGCCGAGGCAGGCGGATCATGAGGTCAGGAGTTCGAGACCAGCCTGGCCAATACGGTGAAACCCCGCCTTTACTAAAAATACAAAAACTAACCAGGCGTGGTGGTGGGTGCCAATAATCCCAGCTACTTGGGAGGCTGAGGCAGGAGAATCGCTTGAACCCGGGAGGCGGAGGTTGTAGTGAGCTGAGATCATGCCACTGCACTCCAGCCTGGGCAACAGAGCAAGACTCCATCTCAAAAAAATAGTAATAAAAATAATAATAGAACTATAAGCTCTGGAACTAGGCTGCCAGGCTTTAAATCTTGGTTCTGTGATTTACTATTTTAAGGACAATGGGAAAGTTACCTCATCTCTCTGGGTCTACATTTACCCATCTATACAATGGAAATAGTAAGATTGCTTATATCAGAAGCTTCTTGTGATGATTAAGTGAATTTATAACATAGAGCACTTACAGTAGTGCTTGATCACATCATATGTACTCCCTTAATTTAACTATTATTATTATTCCATCTCCAGTCTTTTTATTTTTGCGCACATGCTTTTAAAAATTTCACAACCTTCCCTTATTATACAACTTTTTATCCTACATTTTCCATTTAAGGGTATAACAAAGCATACTTTACATACTAAATATTCTTTAGAATATGAATTTAATTACATTAAGCCATCATTTGTAATTATCCTTCATCATTTGTTTCCAACCTTTGACTATTGTAAACTATACTTTGATAAACATTTATACTTATATTTGGATGATGTGCTTGGGATAGATCCCCAGAGGAATTACTGGATCAAATTATATAATTATTTTAAGGATTTTGAGTTATCTATATTTAAAAATATCCTTATCGAGGTATAATTCACATCCTGTACAGTTCACACATTTGAAATGGACATTTCAGTCCATCATTTTCCATTTCCATCAGCAATGTACAAAGGTTCCAATTTATCCACATCCTTGCCAACACTTGTTATTTTCGTCCTTTTTTTTTTTGGTATAACCATCTAATAAGTGTAAAGTGACATCTCACTGTGTTTTTTATTTAGATTTCCCTAATGATTAATACTGTTCAACATTTTCTCAAGTGCTGAGTCACCATTTGGATATCTTTCTTGAAGAAATATCTGTTCATGTCTTTTGCCCATTTTGAAATTGGGTTGTTTACTTTTAAGGAATTATTTGTAAATATTTACCATGGAAAACATTTTAATTGCCTTATATTTTATACGTGTAATCTCTTTTGCTAGTGGAATTAAAGTTCATTAGGGTCTTTTCTTCATAAAATGAGCACCCTTTATGTGCCAGGTACTGTGCTGGGTTACAGGACAGAAAGTATGTAAGGCTTTCCAGGTGACCACAGCCTAGAGTTGTCTGGTTTGTTCCCATTGTTGGATAGATAACCATGTTCTTTTCTCCCTCCTTTTTTTTTTTCTCTGCTCAAAAGCTATTTTTTTTCCTAAAAAGTCCTACTCAACTTGGAAGCATGTCCTTTGCCAAGTATAATTGTATGGTATTTTATGACCCTGTACAGAGTGTGAAATGTATATTCTTAGCACAAACTGGCAGCATTCCTAACACGGTAAGATGCTGCTAAGGTATCTGAAAGGGATTATATGAAACTAAGCATTTTTAATGCTTTGGAACCAGTGTTGATTCTGCCAGTAGTAAATTTGTTCTGGGTTCCCTTCTGGTTTGCTCTGTGCCAGCCCCCATTTCAGCACTTTCAAACTGCATTGAGGCAGTAGCTTTTCAGTACACCTTGAATTAGTCCCAAAACACACTGGAGCATGGAGTGATAATGAAATAGTATAACCAGAGAGAAAGATAGCATATTAATAGAACCACCCACAAGAAGGACCTAGTCCACTGAAGCAAAAACGTATGTTCTTTTTACGTTTAAAAATCTCATCACAGTCTCTCCCATTAAGCTTTCCTTGCAGAGTTTTCAAACTAAGGAGCCACATTTGGATCTGGTCTGGGAAGGAGTGCTCTCTGGGGAGGCAAGTCTGCTCAGAATGAGTAGTGGTGATTTGACAAGTGGTGTGCTTTGTTTCATATTCTACAAACTCCACTTGTCTTTTCAGAAATCAGCTATGCAACATCTTCATTTTCTTTCTCATTGTCTTCTGGCTGTAGCAAGGGAGGAGTGTTGAGGACATGAGTAGTCTGCTTTAGCTTGTGAATCTGCACCCCTTACCCTGAGCTAGAGCAATAGCCAGGTGAGTGCAGGGTTTGTCTCAAGTATGACATTATATTAGGATATGGCATGTGTGGAATAATCATTAATTAATGGCAGCTAGCATGAACTGAACACTTGCTATAATTTAAACTAGGTCCTATGCCAAATGCTTGACATGAATTATCTCATTTAATGTTCCCATCACCCTCAAGAGGCAGAGAGTTACTATCTGCATTCTAAAGACTTGACTAATGTTTCTAAGATCACAAAATGATGAGGTGATAGAATTGGGATTAAAAATTGAGCCTGTCTGAGGGCAAAGCCTGTGTACTTGACTACATATTAGACAATTGTCTTCAGAGAGTGCTTTTGTCAATTCAGTCCCCCTGGCTACTAATGGTATTCCATGATACCAATCTTCTTTTAGTGTTTCGCAAATAATCATCTCAGGCCAGAAAGAGAAACTGAAGAAACGTTTCTTCAATGGTTACCGTGATCAGTTCCCTCTCCCTACCTTTCTCTCTTACACACACACACACACACACACACACACACACACGTGCACACAAGCAAGGAATTTCTCTCGCATTCACCATGGTCTCTCATTCTTTCTCTTTTCATGTGCATTATCTTAAATACCCAGGGGGAGTGTCCTTGATGGTGCGTGTTCTGAATGGAAAACCTGAAAGTGCCAGAAACTGGGAGTCAGCCCTTAGAAGGGCTTGTGCCTCTTTTCTTCATATCCCTATTGCAATTTGTAATCTTACTCTTTGTGTTCACTTGTTTTAACACTGTCCTTCTTTGTCCTGTACTGTAATCTACATGAATGCAGAAACCATGCCTGATTTGTTTCCCCTATGACCCAGTACCTTATGCAGTGCCTAGCATATGGCAAGTACTTCATAAATCCGCCTTGAGTGAAGGAAATCAATAAATGAATGTGTGTGTTCTCTCTGAGAGGATACAGCACAGGAATTCACATCCAGGCTTAAAATCATTATTAATATTTCCTACGCATACACGAGATGCTGAAGTGGACAGAAAGTTTCCGGTGACAAGATCAGAAAAGAAATGTGAGTGTGACTCATGGGTCTATCTTTTCAGGCTGTTGAACATATTTACACAGGAAGAATGAATTTCTTCCCTCGGTGAGTCCAGAGACTGTGCAACCACGTGGACTTGGTTCTTTCTCAGGTGTGCCAGTGCCCCTCAAGGCAGTGGTGTTTAATGGGCTTTGTACACATGGCCTCCTGCCCACACCTTCCGAGCTTCCCAAATCATTGCTGCCTAAATGCCTTTGTCCAAAAATGTATGGATCTCTGTCTTTTGCAGAGGACTGCATGTATGTTCTACAAGCTTCTTTTAGCTCAGAAGGAATAAATATGTTGCTAGAACTTAGGGAGTTTCAGGTGACTTGAATACTGATCAAAAGTAGGCAAAATACAATAATAGTCTTATGTACATAAATCTCAGTAAATTGAAATAATCACATAAAGCTATCTCCCATGAAAGCATATTCTAATTGAACATTTCAGGACTGGCTGAGAAAGTGTTGACCTGCTGGTCTTAAAGTGGTTAAGGGGGAGATGCAACTAGCCATTTGAGGGCTTGGGGCTACTGCAATCTCTTAGAGATTTGTTTTTCTAAGCTCACCTCTTCCGACCCGAATTATAAATTCTTTCTTCCCTTCCTTTTTACCGTCTTTCTTTCCTTTTCCTTCCTTTCCTTTTCTTCTTCTTCTCTTTTCTCCCTTTCTTTCTTCTACCATTCAACACATTTTCTTCAGTGCCAGCAAAACTTGGTGTTAGGCACTGGTCAAAAAAAAAATATATATACGGAGTCCCTGTTCTCATAGGACTTAGAATCCATTGGGAATACCAAGGATGAAATAAATGATCATAGAAATAATTGCGGGATTACCAGACGTTAGGAAGGGTAGTGGCAGGGACAGGGTGCGGGGAGGTGCGGATGGTTAATGGATGCAAAAAATAAAAAGAATGAATTATACCAGGTATTTGATAGAACAAGGTGACTACAGTCAAAATAATTTAATTGTACATTTTAAAATAACTAAAAGAGTATAATTGGATTGTTTGTAACACAAAGGAATAATGCTTGAGGGGCTGGATATCTCATTTTCCGTGATAGGATTATGCATTTTATGTCTATATCAAAATATCTCATGTACCTCATAAAGATGTATACCTACTATGTACCCAGAAAAATTAAAAATTAAAAGCTAAAGAAAGAAATAATTGCAAAATGTAATAATGTCTTTGAGGGGAAAATAAAAACTTCAGTGAAATACTCTAAGAGGGGTTTGATGCAGAGCTGGGGGATGTGGGAAAGTAGAGATAGGGAAGTTGAGGAGGGAGGGATAGGTTACAGTTTGCCAAGGACAGACTAACATGAGAGGGTGGGAGCAGGACACACCTGTCAGGGCCTCTGGAACAGGAAGAGGTTGGTTTATGGCAGAAACTGAAAGAACACTCTCATACACAGCTCACTTTCCTCCTTGCTTTTTGTCTGCATAGCATTATTCAATATGTAGCATAATATAAGTTGAAATCATATATCTCCTTTGTGGTCTTCTCCCACCAGAAATCAGGCATTATGAAGGCAGAAGGGCAGAGGTATTTGTCGTGTGTGTGTGTGTGTGTGTGTGTGTGTGTGTGTGTGTTTGACTTTTGTATTTTTGCTGCCGTATTCCTGGTACCTGGAATAGCACTTGGCAGACAAATGTATGCAAAGTTATTCAAATCCAGCGGGACCAGACCACAGTGAGGACAGTCAACAAGGGAGAGCAGGGAATGAGGGCTGTCAGGGAGGGTGGAGTCCAGGTCACTGGGGTCGCTGTAAGCATGTTCTGGATTTATATTTTATCCAAAGTATAATAGAAAACACTGCATTAAACCAGACATGACATATAGTTACCACCTTTTCTTTTTCTAAAAGAGAATTATTGCCATTTATTTCCTTATTAAGTCAAGTTAGGCTAGGTTGCACAAAAAAAAAAAAAAAGCGATATTGTTTCAAACACTAGCATCTACTCTCTAACATAGTGTAATTAGAAACCAGGGAGGACGGGGTTAGAAGGGTATTACTAATGCGGTAAAGAGCTGCGGAGAAATCAGCTTTTGAGTGGTATTTTTGTCTCTTCTTCATGAGTGGACTTTTTTTTTTTTTAATGAGAGGCATCCAATTTCAAGCTTTTGGAAAGCATTGACTAGTTTATTTTTTGTGTGTATATTAAATGATCATATATAGTTATTTATTTATATACCTGCCCTTTGGTTAATATCCATTAACAAGGAGCACTAGTCAGATAGAGTAGGTTTTTTTCCTTATTTTGCACATGAATAAATTAAGAATAAGGTTGTGGAAAGGAAACTAACATCTGAGTGTCTACCAAGTATCTGACGTTTTATGTATTTGTCTCATTTAATCCTCATGAAACGCTTTGAGAAAGGCGAGCATTATCTCCCTTAATTGGACAAGAGAGTGAATCCCAAATTGGTTAACTAACTGGTCCAGTGTCATAGGACAAGTAAAAGGAAGAGTCAGGATGAGAGACCAGGTGTTTCTAATGCTTAAAATCCATGATTTTTGCTTCTAGGGGATTTTTTAACAACTTGCGGGAACAGCAGTGCTAATAAGGAATGCAAGAATGTATGGAACCTGGGTCTTCTGACTCCTGAACCATTACTGCTTTTTTTCCACTATGAGATAATACATCAGTTACTGCTTCTAATTAATTCTCCAAGTGCAGAGCCAACTTCATAAGCGCTAGGGCAATACAGGAGAGAGAGCACTCAAACAAAACTCAGTGTTTGTAGCACGCTGTCCCAGATGTACAGTGCGGCCTTTCACCTTCTTATTCTTAATGAATGATTTTCTAATCTGTAAAAGCAGGCCCCTGGATGAGATGCTCTCTGGGGTCCCTTTTATCTCTAGTATTCAATGAAATGTAAAGTTAGCTGTATTTGATGCATGAAATGTATTCAGTTTGGGAAACAGCTGAGGAAATTGCCATGGCCAGGCCTGTCTGAAATTAGGGCTTGTGTCCTTAGCGCTACACTGTACTGACAGTAGCCATATGTGCCTTGATTTCTATCTGGAAAGCTCCCCAAATCTAGCAGGTTTGATTGTATACTATTCAACTAACAGCCTTAAAATATGTGTGAGATGAGCCCTTCCCTCTCGGTCTA
The DNA here is from genome assembly GCF_028885625.2 of Pongo pygmaeus. Taxonomy (NCBI): domain Eukaryota; kingdom Metazoa; phylum Chordata; class Mammalia; order Primates; family Hominidae; genus Pongo; species Pongo pygmaeus. The sequence goes on from NC_072387.2 coordinate 103,230,363, forward strand.
TTCCACTGGACCCTTTTTGGAGGTCAGTGCTTCACATAATACATGTTCTATGAGAAGTCAATCTCAGCTTGCTTATTGGACTCATTTTCCAATGTAATATAAATAGATAACTTGATCACATCCTGTTTTTGTGCCTCCTCGGACATATGGATAAGACTTTGGAAATTGTCTACTAACAAGTATACATATCTTGAAAAATCATCGTTTTAAGATAATTTTTCTTTTTAAAAATTATGTGGATACTAATATTTCTAATTAGGAAAAATATACATTTATAAATCTAATTCTCTAACCACTTAAAAGTTGATTGAAACCTAGGCACATTCTCAATGTCAATAAAAATGAGGATTTAATAAAAGAGACCCGTTAAATGCTTCAACTCCTTAAAATAGATCAAATATACATAGAATATTTTAGTGATCTCATATCTTACTGTTATACTGAGACTTAAACCATTACAAAGGTATTGACACTTTGGGCCTTCAAAACAATGATATTCTCTCAAGCCAAGGTTTTAGGTTCTGATTTAACAAGTTGATTATTGGACTGAAAACAAGACCTGGTTTCACCCCAGGGTGATTCAATTTCAAGTCTACACTGGTTGGTCTGGCTCTTCTTTTAGTAAAAGTTCAAGAGCGGTTTTGTGAGGTTTCCTGAAGCTACTCCTTTTCTTGTGCCTTCACTTCCTTACTCCCTTATCCATTAGGTTTTGACCATGGATACCTTAGATAGTTATTCATTTCATTATACCTTATTAATACCTGATCATAATTAATAGACTCATATAGAGATGTCCTCTCCTAAGATGGCATAGTCAATGCTCTTTTGTAGATATTTGGTTAAATTTGTAGATAATTTGGTTAAACTATTGTATTGCAATCCACCACTAAACACTGTTTCTGTCTGATTATTTCATGTGATCATCTCTGCTGACCACTTTCTGGTTTATAATACAGTTCTTGGTTTTCTAGTCCAGCTTGGCTCGCTCATGCCTCAGATAATGATTTTAAAGGCAATTGGAGCCTTCTTTGTGAGTTTAATCAAGCTAATTGTTTTTTTTTCTCTCTCTCTCCAGAGTTTGTCCTTTTATGAATTACATATTTAGTTAATTCAACATGAGCTTTGCGGTTGAAAATAAATATACATTTAAAAATTCATTTTATTAGGTAGACCTTTGTCTTAATATACCTTTCTTATTGGAAATTTTGATTTATTGTAGAATAAAGATGCTTTTTGTCTTCATGGAATCATCTTGATATTATGAAGTTGGCATATTTTTTTGAGGGGGATGCTGTTTTCCTGGGAGACAGCTCAGATTTCTCTTATAAGCTAAGAGACAAAATTGTTTCCTGTTACCTCAAATGACTGAAATTTGTGGTGATAAAAGATCTCTATTTAGGCTTCTGTGCCTGTTTACCACAATTAAACTTTATTTTCATTTTTGAATATTAACCTCAAGAGACTAAAAAATAAAACAAACCAACTATAATGAAGACTAGAGTTCTGGGATTTGATATATTTTGGGGAACAATTAGGAGGGTTTGAGAGGAAAAAGCAAACAAACGAAACTATACCCATCAAGGAGAACCTATAATTAAGAAAAACTGAAGGCGTGGGGTGTGGACCAGGTTACAGTAAATTCTGAACTAGGCTTTTACTCATGACAGTGGTTGCCATCATAGAGGTGTTAAGTCTTTACATTTTTCTATGACCTCACGTTGCCACAGGAGTGTTATTCCAGTTAATTTTGTAAAATTAAATTATATCAGAATATACTCATTTAAAATATAAACAAGCATCTCAGGACTTCTTGTATAGAAAGACAAATTCTTGGTAGATTGCTTGATTGATTAGCTTCCTTAATTACATTTTAAAATCAGTCTTACTTTCTGCTGCATGTATATGTTACCACTACAATGGTTAAACATATTCAGGAAAAATTTTGGGATTCCCCAAAATCTTTTGTCAAATTGTCTCTCTTACAGAGGTAATAAAATTCATATTCCCTGTAAAACTTTATGATAACAGAATTAGGTTCAACATTTATTAGATTGGTAGATTTCCATCGATCTGATATTTATTTATTTAATTAATTAGATTAACAACAATAACAGTTATGACAGTCTGGTTTTCTTTAAAATAAATACTATCACATAGAAGATTTAGCGCTCATTCTGGTTAATTACCTCATGAACCAAATACTTGAAGATGAGAGTAGCAAGGCAAAGATTAAACATGGAAATTTCTTTAATGAAATATGAAAATGAATATTAAGAAAAGCTATTCTGTTTAAATTTCAGCATGGGTATGATTATTCTTTTTTAATCAGTTGGGTTTGTTTTCATTTAGGAATTCCTAGGGAAACTGGTTTGTAAAGAAGCAAATATACAAGAAGAAAAGGTAGCCAGAGATGCTATCATTCTTATGATGTCCTGTCCCACCCCCTCCTTCAACTTGTTCTCATCTTGGGTTCTGTTCACACGTGTTCTTTTTTGACCAAATCCACTGTGTGGATCTATCTCCTGGCACATACACTTTAATTGCCGGATCTGAGATACGGTGTTGAGGCACTATCAGAGTGCACACAAGGTATGGGATTCAAAAATGGACCAGATTCAGCTATGTTCTGGCAGCTGTATTGAAGAATTTACAGAACCAGAATTAATGTCTAGCTCACTGTGGTATTAGAGAAATCCTTTTGCCACTGGAGCCATCAGTTCTCTCATCTTTATAATGAAATGTTTGAAGTGGTAAAAAGTCATTTCTAGGTGGAATGTTCTTAGTTTCTAATGTAATGCTTTTATCATCTTGTCCGTGCACACTGGGGTGCATTTCCTTGAATGGAACTGAGAGTGCCAATTTGGTTCTATGCTTGAATCTTATCACTAAAATTTCTTTAACCTCAATATAATCCTTTTTTTTTCTTCAAGGATAAGTAAGCTGATGTTTGTCAGACTTAAAGGGGACAATGACCAGGGTAAAACGAAACAAAACAGAACAACAAAACAGAGATATGTTATATAATTTATCTACTGGTGTGTAACAAACTACCTCCACATGTGGTGCCTTTTGAAACATCACACATTTATTTCCTTCAATACTGCTGGATGGTGGGGTGGATCCTCTATTGGCTTTGCCTAGGCCCCTTCATGCAGCTGCATTCAGCCACAGGGCCAATTAGACTGGAAAGTCCTAGAAGCCTCACTCCCATATCTGGTAGTTGGTGTTGGCTGTTCAGATGAGGCTAAGGCTTTATTGCCTGCAGTGTTAGCACAGAAGGTGAAGACATAAGCCACAAGGCTTCTTGAAGCTTAGATTCCAGAATTTGCCTAGTGTCACTTCTACATTCTATTTATTAAAGCCAGTCAAAGGACAGCCCAAATTCAATGTTTGGTTAAATAGAGTCTACCTCTTGTTGGAAAGAGTGATGAAGAATTTGTGGCCATGCTGAATGTATCACACACAAGCTATCATTTCTTCCTGCAAAACTTATGCCACATGATCAGTTAAAACACTTTTCAAGCAAAATTGTTGTGCAGCCTTAGAATCCTTTTAAATACAGTGCTCCAGGCAGCCACCACAAATCAGTCAGAACTGCCACAAGAAATGAAATGTTTCTGCCATCTGGACTCTGCAGTGAGTTGTTGGTAGAGCCTGGATGGAAAATTCAGAATTTCTGGCTCTCAACCCAGCATCTTTTCTGTCCCCATTAGTCTGTCTCCTCACTTCTAGTCAGTTCATTTACATTTATAAGGTTATATTAGAAAAGTAATTTACTTCCATAAGTAAAGTGTCTAAAAATGTGCATCCTTTTTGAACAATAACATCATGTATGTGTTTTTTAGTAGACTATAACATAAACCACTGAATAACAAACTCACAGAAGTGAGACATGAATTAAGAAATATCAATTTGTATACCATCTTATTCAATGCTAAACTTGCATCAGTCCAAGTGATCACATTTGGATGAAAATGGGGTACTATAGTCTTGATGTGTCTCTTGATGTGATTCAATGGGAAGTATACAACTCCCATGTACCATTCTTGCCAAATCTACTCATTAAGCAACCATCAGACAAGTATGGAGCATGAGCTATTTCACGAAACAGCTGACCTGAAATATTTAAAAAGTGTCAATTTCATGAAAGAAAAGACAAAAGTGAAGGACTGTTCTAGATTAAAGAAAACTAAAGGGACATAGCAACAAAATGTAATTTTGGATTTTATATTGGATTTTGATTTTTTAAAAAAATTTAAATGGGATAATTGGGCACTCTACATTAGATTGTATCAATGTTAAGTTTGCATCAATGTCAAGTTATATATTATTGTTGTATCAATGTTAAGTTTCTTTATGTGATTAATAGTTTGGCTGTTATACAGGAGAATGTCCTTATTTTTAGAGAAAAATTATGATATGTTTAGAAAGAAAAGTCAAGATATTTGCAACTTATTTTCAAATAATCAGCAAAAAATGAAGTAATGTGTAGGTATACATATGTATATTTTTTATTTAGAGAGAGAAAGAGAAAAAGCAAATATGGCAAAAATATTAATTGACAAATCTAGGTGGTGGGTCACATCTTCCTTGTACTTTTAACTTTCTTGAAGGTTAGAAAATTTTTAAATTGCAAAGTTGGGTTAAAAAAAAAAAACCAACTCACTGTATTTTATGGCTGAGACCGTGCCTGACTTTGAGTTATTATGATAAAGTATCCAATGTCAAATATCTGATTAAATTCTAAGGGATTCAATTGCAAAATGCTGCATTTCTAAAAAGGCACATTTTCTTTACTTACAGACTTACATAAGGAGAAAAATCTCAAGTACAGGCAGTTGTTTGAATATGGTAATTGATAGAAAAGTTGACCAAGTAGAAAACTGTAATGTGTCATAATAAAAGATGTTGAGATATGCCTGTATGTTATGTGGCATTATGGTTCACAGAGTTATATATTATGCCAAAAGCCTTGGATGACAAGGGTTCCATCTCATTCTGCTCAGATTCTGTGGATAACTTTGAGCAAGTCATTTTAATTTGTGCAAAATGTAGTCCTTTTAAAATGGAGAAGCTAATTTTGGTTTATATCATATGGCTGTGTAAAGATTAATTTCCTAACTGCAAAGGGTGGTAAACAACTTTTCCCATCTAAATATTCAGTCTTGGAAACACATGGAGGATTGTTGTGTTGAGGAGCTCAGATAATGCTCACTATTTCTGTGCCTTTATAGAGATTCTTCTTACAGGATTATGTGAAGGGTTTTATCCTTTTTTTGTAAGCTACAATACTAAGAGAAATCTACCAGTTTTTAAAAAATCTATTTTACTCCAAGACTGTTAATTTCATTCTGGAAATAAGATTGGGTTTGGGACAGGAGACCTTGGTAGAAAAATGTACCCCTAACAATGTCATCTATGAAAAACTGTGCCAACTCTCACCTCTGGAAGAGTGAGTGGTTGAGAGCATGTGAAATAACTCAATAGCCGTTTCAAACTATGTTTAATCATTTATAAAAATACAGATCTTTATAGAGAAGGCTGAGTCTTCTGTGGACTAGAATAGAAGAGGTGAGACATGATCTGGGTGTAACAGGATGGGTACAGCACTGGGTAGATGGAGGAGACATGAGAAAAGGAAGTCCCATGTGGGTGTTCATTAGGTGCATAGAGTTATGCAGGAGCAAGTCTTGTGTGCTGACACTAAGGAGATGTAATTGGAGTCCTGTCTGACTGTTGAAGCAAACTGAGCAGTATTATTGGATAGGTGCAATGAAAACAGTGCAAAACTGATTTGAGTTAATGTCTGGTGAGCAACAGGGAGGAACCAGTGGTGGCTGAATAGGAAATTGAGAGTAGCATGATTAAATTGGAAACTAAGTAATGCGTGACAAAATTACGCAGGCAAAGACCAGCACAGAACTTTCCCTTAGGAATCTTGAATCAAATGAGTACTCAGGTCTGAAAAACTGGCTCTGGCAAAGCACTGCTAGGGAGTGTAAGAGAGGGAGTAAGTTATTATGGAGGTAGTAGGTAAGGAGGGCTGTGGTTGGTTAGTGATGTCTGCCTAGTGCAGGGATGGCGCCATATAACCCTGGATGTCACATACAGTATTTGCCATTCCCGAGTGACAGGAAAGAAGTAAACCAAAAATCCCAGCCTATGCAATGAAAAAAATGACTGAAAACTAGTTTGGGAGAAAGTTGATGATGGAGTTTTTCTTATACTTCAATTTGAGGACAGTACAGTAAGTACATTTGGGAACATTGTCACTTATAATTGAAGTGAGCTTACTAGTTAGAGAGGTCGTCAGACTGGAGGGAAGTAAAACTTCTATAAAGGTCAAATGAATAAACAATTTTGCTTTATCAAGCTGCTTATTTATACATCCATGTGTTTTCTTATGATGAGTCAGTCCCATGCACCCTAGTGTAATCTAGGTGCCATTTGGGGTATATAGTTGTCACACATAACTGCCAGCCAGCTAGCAGCTGCATTGCCCTACTCATTAGTGATTAAGATGGACAAAAGTATATAGCATTCTTATTTAATCCACAGTGATTTTTAAGTAAGTAACTATAAACAAGTGTTCTTGAAACTTGAAGCAGAAAGAAAATAGTACTTACTTTTGATATGTCACACTTGCAACTTGTCCCTGGAATTGAGTTCATCTTCCATCTTTAGCTAACGTGGTCTGTGGCCAGAGCCACACTTCCTCACTCTTGGACTTGACTCCCATAACTGAAAAAGGGAAGCTGTTGTCTCAACTAGGGATGACAAGTGTGTACTGCCTCTCTTTCATCTTGCATCTATGATAAATGAAGAACTCTTCCCCTCTTAGCACTTGACACCAATTGCCGTGTGGCCTGGAACCTTTTGTTGTTCATACTTTAGCCAATCTCAAAAGAAGAAAACAATATTAACAAGAATAGCTATGGCTAACATTTGTTGAGCTTTTTCTGTGTGTCAGGCTTTATGCTAAGCACTTTATGTGTGATACTTTAAGCTCTATGTAATTGTAAACGTTTTCAATTAAGGGGTGGGAATAATCAAAGGAGGATAGATTTTCATGTTCAAACTGTGAGATGGGGCATTGAAATTAATTGAAATAAATTAAGGAAATGGCCAGAAGTGTAAAAGAAAACAAAATAAGAGTCATTTATTCATTTCCAAGACCTAGCCTATACCTAGTTTGGTAGAACATCACCAATTACTTTTTGATTGGGTAAATTAAGGGTGAAGAAACTTGCTGTATTAGGTTCTTCCTCTGGAGACTGGCCTACATCCAAAGCTGGCTTCTGGTTCTTGATATTCAAGCTGGGGCTGAAAGATTAATCCAAGATTGAGTCCAGCTCAGGGATTCAACCTCTTTCAGTACTATTGGATTTAATATCTGCTGACCTGTTAATCATTTTATTCTATAGTTATTCACTTGCTTCTCTCAAATAGGAATATTTTAATTCCTAAAACATGGCCCAATTGATTATTCATAGGTTGTATTCTTTCCAATACAAAACCTTTAGCTGCAAACCATACTTCTTTCAACTGTTAAATAAAAAGATGTTTCAGAAAGCACTTTTTGTCAGTATTCATTTGTCATTATTTAACAATAAAGCTTACCTAGGCCTTGAGTATACATCAAGTTGAAGAGCAGCTGGTAAAGCTATGATCACTTAGTGGCATGATCCACAGGTACTAATAGGGACATTATGCCTGCATTAGGACTGTACCCTGCCTGAAAGAATATAGGGTAGTTATTTAAAAAATTTACAAAGAGTTTGTCCCTTTAATACCTTGCAAAGAGTCAGGCAGACATAGTATTAGTGAGTTCTGGCAGATGGGATACAAATTTATTATGACAAGTCAATTTTCTTTTTAGTTTCTAAGACTACTATATAATAAATAGGCCTCCACAGTATATTAAATTAATGGACTTTATTTTTCATGTGAAAGAAGAAGAAAAATCTTATGAAGTGTTACCCTAGAATTCCAGGATAGTCTTTGAGTTCCTGGCTCATAATGTAGCTTCTGAAAAGCAATTATAACTTTCATCTTAAACTTCTTTCAATGACAAGTCTTGCTAGAGGGACTGTCACTGGAGTCTTTCTTTAGAGAACATCTTTTCTTTTTGGGGGAAATGATACTCAGCAGCATTCAAAATAGTTCTAGGCAAAATTCAGCTATGGAAATTTTATGCAGCCCCGATTTGCAATGATTGCATCCATATATGTCAATGACGTTCCCTTCCATTGAGCTTTCTCCTACTTCTTGTGTTTCCCACATTACATAAACACAAATACATTTTGCTATTATCCATCTCATGACTGTTGATACCCAGATATAGAGAGATTACATTTTTAGTTAAGATTTTTCCTCGAAGGCTGGCCAAGTCCAAAACTGGCTTCCCATTTCTCGATAGTCAAGTTGAAGCACAGAGATTATTCCATCTGCTATTATGGCCCTACTTGTGTTGGAGTCTTCATCAACAGTCACCATACCTGCTGTGTCTGTTCATGACTTGCTTGCCTCGTCATAGCCCACACTGTCAAGCCAATGTGCCACACAGTGTAGTCACAAGGATTGCTGTGACAGTGTCTGTTCACCTCCATTTATTCCCAGCAACCAAGGCAGACCCTTGGGCTGTACTTTGTGTCAGTCTGATTATCTCAGTGGCTACAGACATGGAGCAGAGAGTGAAATTTTTCAAATGCTGATTGAGAAAGAACCACTTAGTGCAGTCAGACATAAGTGGGCAGATAAGAAATTCCCAGACAGTGGGAGCACAGCACATTCTGCAGTTATTACTATTATTATTATTCTCTAATCAGTATGATTCTCTGGGCACACTTATAGAAGTTCATCCATTAGTGGAATTTCAAGAAGAAAAATATTCTAAAAAGACAACAGCTCTGTCTTCTCTCTGTAAAGAAAATTCATTGACAAAGGTTCTATACACCAATGTTACTGAAAAGCCATTATAGGCCAGGTGTGGTGGCTCACTCCTGTAATCTCAGCACTTTGGGAGGTCGAGGTGGGTGTAACACCTGAGGTCAGGAGTTAGAGACCAGCCTACCCAACATGGTGAATCCCCGTCTCTACTAAAAATACAAAAACACTAGCCTGGCGTGGTGGTGCACACCTGTAGTCCCAGCTACTCAGGAGGCTGGGGCAGGAGAATTGCTTGAACCTGGGAGGCAGAGGTCGCAGTGAGCCAAGATCACGCCACTCCACTCCAGCCTGGGTAACAGAGAGGGACTCTGTCTCAAAAAAACAAAATAAATAAAAATAAATAGCCATTATATTCTCTCCATTATTCAAGCATGATCCTACTGAAACGTATCTACATCAATACCACTTTAATACTGTGATAACACTCCTTATGTGAGAGTGAAGATATAAATAATAAGTGGAGAGAACTCTACTTTTAGAAGGGAAATGGGTGACTAGTGTTAGCTTTATTGTACATATAATGCTCCATTGACATATGTCAACCAACTCCATTTTCAGTGCCCAGTTGAAAGTTGTATAGCCACCACCTTTTCAAGACAATAGTATTAATAAATTCCAGTATGGTTTACTAACTGCCAAAGATACCATTTAATACATCTTTCATTAAAAAATGTCAGGCCAAACCGGGCACAGTGGCTCATGCCTGTAATCCCAGCACTTTGGGAGGCCAAGGCAGGTGGATCACCTGAGGTCAGGGGTTTGAGACCAGCCTGGCCAACATGGTGAAACCCCTGTCTCTACTAAAAATTCAAAAATTAGCTGGGCGTGGTGGCACATGCCTGTAGCCCCAGCTACTCGGGAGGCTGAAACAGGAACATTGCTTGAACCCAGGAAGTGAAAGTTGCAGTGGGCAGAGATTGCACTACGTCACTCCAACCTGGGTGACAGAGCGAGACTCCATCTCAAAAACAAACAAATCCAGGCCATTAATTGTTGTATTTCTGGATCATCAAATAGAAATATATCTACCCAGAAGAAGAAACATGTTTTCTAAACAAAATCAACCATTATGTATAAAATCAAGCATGACCCTGCAGGAAGGTCTGGCTAGCAGAGTGACAGCACCAGTCAGGTTCTGTAATTATTTCCTTGTGTGTGAATCCTAGTGCCACTTTTTACCCTCTCCCACAGACCTGCAATGATTAACAAACTGTGATGATTAGAAAATAAATGACAGGTCCTTCCATAAATTATATCTGGAAACCTGCCTAAATTCTTTGTATAAGAAACACATTTAATTTCTATCTTCATACAAGCATAGAATTTACTTGGGTGAGGACTAGTGGTAGATGTTGTTTATAAAGACAGAGAAAAGAAAATGTGATTATCAGTGATAAAAATAAATCCATGTTGTGTTGGTCTGAGTTTATTTAGGAAAAAATATTTACATAGAAAACCATTAGTGTTGATTTGTTCAGACAGCAGTATGAGAGAAAACGTGTTTCTCTTTACACTTATGGTGTCTCTAGCAGATGGTAGACTCTAAATAGTTATTTCACATTATGAAGAAATGTTTAATGAGTATCTGATAGGAGTGATTATTGCAGGGTTTAATAATCAATATCGCTGCAACTGAGTCTATTTAAAAATCTGTTTACATGACTGTGTATAACCCTCTGAGTGAACCAATTTGACGAGCATTTTTGAGTACCTGCTATATAACATGAACTATATAACTGCATGTGAGATTGCAGATCTACTGGATATATAAAGTTAGGCCTGTCATAAAAATAAATGAACCCTTATTTAACTTTTATCTGTCAATTCTTTTTTAAAATAGTGTTGTATTTTGTTCTTTTTTTCTTTTTCCAGAAGAGATGAATATAAAGTTGAGAAGTTGGTGGATGTTTTGCTATTATTCAGTAATGCAATCATATGATATATTTTGAGAAATGCTATGATCCTGATAGTATTATGGAAGGATGCATGATGCTTTCACCTATTTTCAAGGATGTAGATTATAAATAAATTGATGGTGTATCTCCTTAGAATCTTCTCCTTCATTTTAATTTTTCCCTTTAACTCATTCCTTGAAATTTTTCAAAATAAGTGTTTAAAATGATAAAGAATACACCCTCAGGAATAATTCTGCACTTAAAAGGGGGAAAATGCCCCTTGGCATATTCTTCAAAAACACCTATCGTAAAAATCAAATTAGTTTAGGTTTCATTCTTATAAAATATGTTTTGTTTCACTTAACTTTATTGTGACACAATTGCTGAAAATATACGGATGTTGGCAACTTCCCACCAAAAAGAATAAACCTCCGTTCTGTCACCCACTTGCACTAAAAATTAAAAGATGAACAGGGACCACATATTTGCCTATGCTAATTATAAACCATTCCAACCTGGAGGGTGGGAAGGAATCTTAACTAGCGACCTTTGAGGGGTTGCTTGGTTCATGTAACCATGTCAACTAGGTACTTCTGCTTTGTTCATGTACTTTGTGTTTCTCAGTCGAGGTGGTTCACATTGCTTCTCAATTTCCCTAACCCATTCACCCTCCCCTAACAGCTAAGATGCTTCATTCTCCATCAGTTCTACACAGTTTTTCCTACTAAGGGAGAATTCTTTTTGCCTTTTTCTGTGCTCATATAGTGCTTTTGTAGCATGCACTATTATCACTGGCTACTTTTCATTGTAAATGTTTGTTTTGCTTTCTTACTCCAGGACTGCAAAATTGCACAAATTCAGCAATACAATCGCCAGTTTCTTGGAACTCTGAGGACGAGGACTGTTACTCATCTTTATATATCCAGAATTTAGAACAGTGATTGGCACACTGTGGGTGTTGAGGAAATGTTTCACAAATGAATAAATAGCGAGTAGTCTGAAGTAGCCAGAAGTATTTTAGGAAGAGACTTCTGGTGGGAATGAATATGTGTGGTGCCTGGGCAGAGGAAGAGACCACGGACAGCAGATCGGATAGGCGATTACTGTAAAAGATAATGAAGGGTTTGCCAAAGTGGTGATGATGGGAATGGAGAGGTGGAGGCAGATGCAGGAGAAATTTATTTCCTAGGCTTTTTCTTAAAGCTCTTTTCCCCTCCCTCTTAATGTTATGATTTGCTTAGTGAACTAAACTTAGTCCCACTTTTTGGCCTGTTTTAATGCACCTATTTTGAATAAAAAATGATGACAATGAACAAAAGAACACAAGGTTGAAGTAGAAAATTTAAATGTTTTAGCAAGAAAACAAAAACAAAAACCACCAATCATCTCATTTGTGATAAACACAGTTAACATTTGGTTTATAGCCTCTGAGGCTTTTTTTTGGTAAGAATTTGGAGACAATCTGGTAGAATGGTTACCATGACAGACTCAACTGCATTCAAATTCTGGCTCTGATATCTGCTGTGAAATATTTGGCAAAATGTACTCTATTTCTCTCATGAGTACAGCGAGGATTATAATGATTGTACTTAGTTCATGGAATTGTTCTGAGGATTGTGGAAGCTGATAAAGCACTAAGTTCAGTTCCTGGAACATAGGACATAAATATATATCCTATTCATATATATATAACAACCATATCAATGTATAAATATGGTTTATAATCTAAACTTTCTTCCTTCTTAATGGTATAAATAAGACCTTTCCATATTTATCCATAGCATCCATACTAATGATTGCATAGCATTCATTTGTATGACAAACCCTCATTTTCTTAATATTTTTATCATATTTTATTTTTAGAAATGTATAATTCTCATTTCATAGTTTAATCTTCATGCAAATCTAAGACTATTTCTCTATGGTTAATTTTCAGAAGATTAGTCACTGGGTTAAATAGTATGAATATTTTTCAGGTGTTTGATACAAATACCAGACTGCCTTCTAGAATACCACGCTTTCTAGCACCAGTACAGTGTTTGTTGTTGTTGCTGTTTGTTCTGCTTTTTAATCTGGGCCAGTTTAATAGGTGAGAAGAAAGATTCCTATTTTAATTTACATTTATTTGAGTACTGGAAGATGAGCATCTTTAATTTTTTTAGGTCTTTAGGATTGTTTTGAGAACAGCTTAGCTGTATCTTTTTCCAACTTTTCTATTGGTATGTGCATCTTCTTTTTTATTGAGGTGATAGAAATTTAATCATTGCTAAATTATTTTTGGAGGGTGATGAAGTTCAAAGTATCTAAAATGACTGCCTTATATATTTGATATGTTCCGTTTATTAACATGACATTAACAATCTTTTGTAATTTTTGAATGAGAGAAAGGTAGTTTTAGGTGGTTTAACCTAACAATTTAAGGCCTTGTGAAATTGTCAAGCAATTCATACATTGCCTCAGACTTACACCTTAATTTTGTGATTTGGCTTATGCAACTCTATTAGACTATTTTCAATTATATGTTTGCTTGAAAAATTGGTGTTATTGAGCACTTCTAAATCACTGGGTACTGTCTCCTTGCCTCTGTGGACAAAAGATTTGGGATGCAGTTGCCAAAATGTAGGACTAAATTTAATTTTCCAACAACTCGTGAATGGCATTATCCTACTATTGCACTGTAGACTACAAACATTTTAATTTACAGAGCTGATAGAGCTTTACTTTATAAACACTTGTGTTGTCTAAGGAACTATAATACATTATCACATTTGATTCTTCTTTAATGTAATTTTTGATTTTTGATTTTTGTGAATACACAGTAGGTATATATATTTATAGGGTACATGAGATGTTTTGATACAGGCATGCAATGTGAAATAATCACATCGTGAAGAAGAGAGTATCCACTCCCTCAAGCCTTGATCATTTGTATTAGCAATAATCTAAATATACTCTTTCAGTTGTTTTAAAATGTGCAATTAAATTATTATTGGCTACAGTGACCCGGTTGTGCTAGCAAATTGTAGGTCTTATACATTCTCCCTAACTATTTTTTTTGGAACCCATTAACCTTCTCCACCTCCCCCATCAACCCTCCACTACCCTTCCCAGCCTCTGGTAACCATCCTTCTACTCTCTGTGTCCACTGAATTCTCATTTGATTTTGACAATAACTTGGTGAAGGACACAGGGTAACCCCCGTTATTATAGGAAAAAACACTGAGGCTCCGAGGGGTTAAGTGATGTCCAGAGGCTTGACAGCTAATAAACAGCAGAGTCTGGCCTAACATCCAAGTCTTCTGACTTCAAATCTAGTGCTGCTTTTCTGTATTCCTTGATCATTGAATCACTTGACCTGGAAATATGTGCTTTTACCTTTGTCAGAAAAGTAAAGCCACTGGGATTTGAATCCTGGTGAGAAGCAATAATGTGAAGCTTCCAAATTCCATTGCTCCGTTTTTGTTGTGTCTGTCTTATTTTAGAAACATATGTTTTAGGATGTGCTGTGTAAATGCCAGTTTCAATTTTACAATGGAAAGTGAAAAACAGTGACATGAGAAAATGTGTATTTCACTTATATGTATGGCTTTCCCAAGGACATGTTTCACTTTCAGTGGATTTCAGAGTTTTATTGTTATTTTATTTTATTTTTTAGTGAGATAGCCTTGGGGTAATGTTAAGTTACTCATAAAGAAGGGATTTTAATGAATATCTGTGGAAGATACTCTTATTTATTGCTGGTGCCTTTCTTTCACTAACTAAATTTTATAGCTAGTCTCTGGAGCACATCGTGATACTGAACCAGTTTTTCATCACCAGTTTCCATTCTCTTTTGAGCTGCTATACCCAGAAACCATCATGCAGAGGATCAATGGCCTTGTAGTGGAATCTGTTCTTTTTCTGTGAGTTACTGTTGCAGTCTGGTTCCTCCTGTGCTGAATTACTTCTTTCATGAAATAACCAAAATGAGGTGGGGGAGAGGATTGGGCAGGATCTCAGTATTTTTTGAAATGTTTTGAAGAGTAATTGAAAATTTAAACAAAATCAAAGAGAGAAAGCGTGGCCAAGCTGTGTGTGAGTTATTTTGAATTTACAAAACTGTTGTACACGTGTTTTTAAATATATAACCAGTTAAGAAATAGTGCCTGCAAGGACAGATTAGAACTGGGATGTAAGTGAAAAATCTATATATGGATAAAAATCTTCTATATTGTGATGATATACTTGGTTTTGGACACAAAAAAATAAAAAATAAAAAATAAACCTTTCCTTCAGAAATCTCTCAGAAGAGAACAATTTCTCTGGGGACCATTCATTTCATTTGTCAATGATTCACTTCTACCTGCTGAATTACAGAGTCCTGATTAGCTTTCATACTTTATAAGAATTGATACTTTACTTGTCAAACATGATTCAACATTTATCAATCGTACTTGGAAATACAAACAATTCAAAATATGTCTCAATCTAGGAGGATGTCCAACTACTATTTTTTTAATTTTTAATTTTAGTATTTAAAAATTTTTTTAACTTTTAATTTTTGTGTGTGCATAGTATTAAGTGTATATATTTGTAGAGTACATGAGATACTTTGATATAGGCATACAATGCATAATAATCACATCATGATAAATGGATAAACAACCCCTCAAGCATTTATCCTTTGTGTTACAAACAATCCAATTATATTCTTTTAGTTATTTTAAAACATACAATTAATTATCATTAACTGTAGTTACCCTATTTTTATTAATAACACTATACTGTAGTATTATTTTATTAATAACACTATACTGTAGTATTATTTTATTAATAATACTATACCATAGCATTATTTTATTAATAACACTATACTGTAGTATTATTTTATTAATAACACTATACTGTAGTATTATTTTATTAATAATACTATACCATAGCATTATTTTATTAATAACACTATACTGTAGTATTATTTTATTAATAATACTATCAGACTTCCTAAAATATGTATAGCTTTTCATACCTTAATTTCTACATTATGGTAGTAAAAGTATACATATTTTAGGAAATCTGATCATAAAATGCATGTAGAAAGGTCTGTGAGGAAACATTTAGTACTGGTACTTATATTCAGGTCAACATCTGGATCAAAATGAGACTATAAGAATAATATACATATATTCTCTTTGTGATTAGTTGAAAGCTAGATCACCAAATTTAAAAGGATGGATTCACTTGTAAATAACTTTGAGTGTGTGTCTTTGAGCTTTTTATGGCTCAGTTCTCTATGTAAAGGTATTTGAAAAATGTTAGCATCTCCTTATATCAGGAATGTTTGTAGCAATTAAAATACTATGTTAATGCAGAATAACATGGAAAGGTTGCTTGCATTTCAACCTTTGTAGTTTGGAAACCATTTAGAGATGTATTTCCTTATCCACTTTGCTGTTATGGAGCTGAGTGCTTGGAATATTATTTGAAGTGAGATTTGTATGAAATATAATGAAACACAAAGGAAATGTGCATTTTTATATTTGCCTTTCAACTGATAATATGGCATCTTCTCCATGAGGATTGAATCCAAGCCTGTAACACAGTGAAGCCTCCTATTAGCAACAGTTCTGTGAAGCTCTTTGCTGAGGGTCTAGCTGCCTGCCATTCCTTCATGACAGCCATCCTCCTTTGATGACAGTGTTCCTTTTATTGTGTTTATGAACTTGTTAAGAATTGTAGGAACCATGTTTGGAGATGGCACTGTTTCTACATTAAACATTTGAACTTTAAATATAAATACAAGCAGAATTGAAGCTATGAAATTTGTCTGCCCTACTGTGTCTATTATGTTGGGAGGGAAAGAGAGAATTGTAGAAGTAGGAGGTTATAAGAATAAAAGATTAATTGTTTAATTACAGCTGAATAGGAGAATAAAGGTAACAGGCTCATTGCATAATATCTAATAATACCCACCCCCAACACACACACACGATAGAACAACATTGTTTTTGCCCAAAATTACTATTTTACAGAAAAGATTTATAATTATAGAGGGAAAAAGTAACATCCTGGAAAGATTAATATGCATATAGCACCAACAATGTTGTCAAACTTAAACTGAGTTTTCACTGTCCTAATAAATTGATAGAAGCTGTTCTTATCCACCCTAATCAAAATTACTTTTTCTGTTTCTTTATAAATATATGTATTCAAATGAAAATCATAGTCCTAGTTCGCTGTCTGATCCCAGTTTAGTGAAGGTAGTCAGGAAAGGTCTTTTGAGGAGGTGCTACTTGAACTGAGTCCTGATGGGACTACCATGGGAAGGAGGTGTCCATGCTGAGTTGGAGAATGGCTTTCAAAGCAGAAGGAATGGAAAATGCAAAAGCCCTCAGAAGGAGTGAGCTTGCTATGGGGATGGGTGAGAGAGGTTTAAAAAGAATGGGAATGAGGTAAGGTTGGAGAATTCTGCAGAAAGCAGATTTTGCTGGACCTTGAAGACTATGATATGGAATTTGGATTTTTAATTACAAGGAGAACCCATGGAATGTTTGAAGAAGGAAAGTGACATCTAATGTTCATTTTAGAAGGATTATCCTTGTTTTTCTGTGGAGAAAGAAATGGGGAGAAAACAGGAAAGAGAGACCTTTGCAGTCATTTGAGCAAAATATACTGGTTCAGTTATGTATTCATTTGTCCAGTCAACAAAAATTCACTGGAGTCCCACCATATGCGAAGGAACTGCTGTAAGTCCTGGGGATACCATGGTTATTAAGGTAAGGATCTTACTCTCACGGAGTTTTGACTAGTGGGAGGTTCAGTAGTGTTAAGTCCCATGAAGACAATACAGGTAATTCAATGGAATGGGAGTATCTAGTTACATTGAGTGTCAGGGTCATGGTGGATCCTGAATGACTACAGGAAGCCAAGCATGAGAAAATCTCCAGAAGGAACTTCAACCCAAGGGAAGCACGAGTGCAAAAGGCCTAAGATGACAGCACGCCAGGCATAAAACAACAACATTGTGTCTGGAGGATTGAGTGACGGCGGCGGGGGCGGGGGAAGTATCTGGCAACTACAGGGAATCAGCTGCAGCCTCATCAGCTGGGTGAAGTGATTTCCTGTGAGACTGTTGGGCAAATGGGCATGGAGAGAGAGAAAGAGATACAGAATGAAGAGGAGTTTATGGTGCTGTGTCAACTATTAATGTTTCCTTGGGACTAGCACAGGATGTGTCCACCTAGTTAGGAGCCCCACACTCCTCAGGCCGTCATGTACAAAGCAATTGACTCATGAACTTCATTTTTGTCAAATTCCTGTTATCTCATTTAAATGGTAGTACTGGCTTTTAGCATTATTGTTATTTTGTTTTAAAAAAAATTCTTAAGGATAATTGTTAGGAATTGATTTTCTGCTCACTACTTTACTAAATTCTAAAATGACTATTGCTTAGAGGCAGATAAAATATCTTGTTCTTCAAGAGCAACATCGAGCTATATACATTGGGAATATCCCTCACACTGTTTAAAACCATATTGCTTTAAGTGGTGTATAATGCAACATTTATTGAACTATTTGAAAGTCCCTAATGTGCAGAATCACGTGAAATTACCCCATGTGTCTAGTTTGCACCACTTAACATCCTTTTAATGGAAGCAGGTGGAAAATGTGGGGGAAAAAAATGACTAAAATGGCTGTCTTGCCTATTGTTTGAGCGTGTAGTTGTTCTGACCAGAAAGTGAAAATTATTGAAAAGGAAAGTTGTTTTTTATTAGCTTGAAGACCTGTTCCAGAACTGTTATTAAAGTGGATGCTAAGTGGAGTATGTGACATTTGCTTCATATGCACAGTGGATGATTGATTCCCTCAGCCTAATAGAGTATTTTTTCTCCTGACCTTGGTGCAATTACATTATAGTTGCAATTTTCAACATTACATTTTAATAGAATTTTTGAATCTCTTTGTTATTAATAAAGTTAAATATAATCAGAAATGAAAATCTCAGCTGAAATATTCACCTTGTTACAGTTCCACTCTGGGCTGCTTCCAGTTCCCGTCACTGCTTTGCCCAGAGTAAGCAATAAATGCACATTTGTTGGATTAGAGGGGCACTCTTCCCCCACGGTTATTCCATCTCAAAGAGATCAAGATGTTTTTTTTCAAGTGGAAAAGTCTTCTAAGCAACACCCTCGAAATATGAAATCAACAACAAAATTCATTACTTGAGATTTTTCATTTAGAGAAATGATCATAATGACATGCTGTGTTCACAAGTGAGATTTTCTATCTTTAAGCTCTTAAAGTATAGTTTGCCTTTAAATTGCCTCCTTTTCTAAATCAAACACAGATTAAACACCCACATAATTACTTTTCGGATAGTTTCTTTGCCACTGCATGGATGTGGAATGTGTTGAAAATTTGTAGTTATTATTGTTTGAATTTTAAGAGCTAAAATAAGAAAACAGTTATGAAAATAAAAATCACCTACAATCTATTGAGGTAATATATGGTGTGGTTCCTTTCAGTCTTTTTTCTTTGCATATATTATTTGAACTTAATATACGAAGTTTTGAAGATGAGTGAATGTATGCCAATATTTGCTCAGAACAAAAGACAGGCAGATTTAGTTGGCAGATTATTCATATTTAGGGTGATACTTAACTGGTATTCCAAACATATTTTTACAGTAGAATAATATCACTACACTGAATTAACCATCCAAAATACAGCTAAAATTTTTTAAAAAGCTTCCTCAAAGGTTTTCTCTGTAAAAAAGGTTTTCTCTGTCTGCTCTTGATGGTTCTAGTTAGCAACATGAGAGAGAGAATATGCTCACACAAATTAAATGAAGGCCTTAAAAAGCACAGAGTAGAGATTTAATTAAAGACTGTTTTCCATATAAATTTGTGCTGAAAAGGAAAAGTTTGTTGCTTAGGATGCACATTATTTTAATGCTGGGAGTCAGCATTGGGTAGTGGTTAGAAACAGACATGGTGGTAACACACCCCCAGCTCCCCGTTTGCTAGCCCAGTGGCATGGGGCAAATTACTTAACCTCTTTCAGAGTCTCTGTAAAACAACCTGTAGTAATATCTGCCTCATATGATTCTGTTAAGGAATAAATTAAACAATGCTTGCCTTGCAGTTTTAGGGACATGAAAAAAATTAATAAAAATAACCATCACACAGGACTGAATGTCTTCCGATCAGGCCAGGTGTATCTCATCCCATAATTGTTAATCAATTGTAGAACATGTTCTGTAAGCAGGACAGAAAGTTGAGAAAGAGCTAAAAATATCTTAGGATTCCATGTTTGTAAAGGAAAGTCAAATGTCCCTGAATATTGAGTAATACATTTCTCATTGCTTAATATTAGGAGAATGTCTAGAAACACTGTTTCAGAATTTTTTCCTTTTTATTTACATCCAGAAATTGCATAAAGCAAAAATGTTTTTGTTATTCCACAAAGGATAACATGAATTTCAAGTAGTTTATTGCTTTCAGTTGTTTTCATATCTATTTAAAAGTGCTTATTTTTTCACCGGTTGCTAAGTTATTGTAGTTGGAATTGATCGTCTCTCTGGGAATGATTTCTTCTTGAACATTATTTTCTCTGCTTAGGTGATTCCACCTTCTCCACCACTCCGCCACCAACAGACTTCTGATATTTTCTTGACTGATGGAGGTGTGATCATTTTCTCTTTTGACCTTATAAAATAATGAGAGCTGCTGGAGTGCCCTTTGAGTTAAATCAATAGAAAGTGCTTCATGTATAATATCTCATTAATAGAGATGGCTAATGGCAAACGTGGGACAGTTTATGCAGCTGACAAGCAAAGCACCTGCCAGTATTTAAGGAATGGATGACCTGTGACCACTGAGACACTTGAGAAAAAGTACAACTTCCATGTCTGGTAGAAATCTGCTCCTACCCCCCTTTGCCAGAGAGGATATTGTGTCTGGCTTTTCTTTGATTCACAGCTGTGATGCTTCTTTTTTCCAGATACATTTTAAGGATTTCAGTGTGTCCCATGGTGGGTTCCCTGGGAAAAACACTCTGAGACAGATATTTGAGTGCAGGAAGTTTATCTCAAGAGAGAGTAAGAAACAAGATTGGGCAGAAGGAAAAGTTGAACTTTGCTATAGTTGCCACGAGGCCCTCAGCTGGTGTCACCTCTGAGGCCATCTGCCGCTGTGATAGTCCTTCAGAGTTGTCAAGATTGAGGCAGGGAGGCTCAGCCCTTGTTCCCCAGCATCGACCAAGTTATTGGATGTTGGCTGTGTTAGGGTTAGGGCATAACCTTAGGCAAAGCAGCTCCCTTCAGCTAAGGTTAGATCCCGGAGAGAAACTCGGCTGTAAGCTGTTGGCAGCCAACCCTTCTGGCAGCTGAGACATCTCCTGTCCCATCCATTCCTCCATCCTGATGTGGGGATCTGAATGTCCCACCACCACACTTACTACGCAGTGCAGGTGTGGAGGAGTTGGCCTTAAATTTCCACTGAACTCTAAAAATCTTTTAAGACTCTGATGTTAGTAGCAGAAAATAGCAAACACATGGTATCATCATCATCATCATCATCATCATTTTTAAGTTTAAAAATACATGTAATACTGAGGTTGTTTTTGTTGTTTTGTCTACAGATAAAAGAAAAAAATGTGTGAGAGAGAGGTTTTTGGTCTTATTTGTCAAACATTTTCATTAAATTATTTTATTCCAGTTTAGTTTTGCTGTTGGAACTTAAAGTTAAGAAGCCTTGACTTCTGTGTCATATGTTTCCGGTAAGATTATTTGGAAACAGGATCACATTTGAAGTTACTGGAAATATTAGTCCCTTCTCTGGGGAAACACTACCTTTCTTCATGGATGTTTGGTTATGGGACATAGTACTTTCTAAATGCTGTGCACCTACCCTCAACACACAGACCACCTGATCCCAGTGATGACTGTTTGGGATATACTTGTCACTTTCAGGGCTGGGACAAGGGTAGGGCAAATGAAATACTTACTTTGGATGCAAGATTCAAAAAGTAATCCAAACAAATTTTCAAAAATTAATATTATATTTTAATGCAATATTTTAAAATGAAAATTAATGTAAAATTCGTGATGAATGAATTTACAAAAGTTTTAAGTAGAGACAGTATTTTTTATTTTACTTTTTACCTCAGCTTTTACTGTGGCTTGTCTGGGTACTGGCCACTTTAGCAACATTGAAATAATCTGATACACCGATTCCCACTTCCATGTACTTGGTTGAATGATCAATTCCAAAAGCACCTCAAATGAAATCTATGTAAATACTTCCTATCAATTCTAAAAACATAGGGAAAGGAATATATCTAAATGTATGAGTTCATTGTACACCAACCACAACCTAAGGCAGACCTCTGGGAGCTGGAAGCTGGCATCAGGCTGAAGAAGATGGAAATGAGAAAAGGATCAAAAGATTAAACCGGTTTCACCAAATAATCAATTCCAGGACACAGCCAGCGGTCAAATCCCAGAGTCACTGAGTTTCAAAGCTGAGAATCAGTCCTGGAGTCAAAGCCAAGTCGAAATAGTGTAAGGATCACCATGCTCCAGTAATCTCAGAAGAAAGTTTGTTGTGAAACCAGCATTGCTTGGCTTCCTTTCTAGTGACTGATCTTGTCAATTCCTAAATTAAAAACTGCAAACCTCTCACCATTTCCTATGGCATAAATTCCAAACTTCACATAATATGGCTTTAACGTGTCTCACACCTCTCCCAACTCCACTTTTACAAAGCACTTTACAAGGCAAATGTCGCAAATACAAACAGCTCTGGCTGCAGCCACAATACCCTCCCTACCCTCTCCCTTAGGCAGAGGTGCCCTGTAGCCCACTGCTTTATATCCTTCTTTGATTTCTCCTCCTGCCAAATGACTGCTCCAAAGCAAGACTTAATTGAATGTCATTTCCTCTTTGAAGCCTTTACCACCTCTCTCAGGTTGGGCTAAGGGCAGAAACTTCTTCCTCACTTAGAGTCCATTGTACTGATATATAATTATATGTTTACATGTCTGTCTCCTAATAGGCTTTTATTTGTTGTTTTTTTAGTAACATTGCTAGTAGTGATGAAAATTATTGTAACAAACTGTTTAGATGATACTTCCTATAGCTTCCATAGTCTAGGCAATGGGAAAAGTGTTTTCAATGTGATGTTTCACTCGCTATCAATAAATTTCCTATTATCACATTATCACTTCATTCTATACTATTTCATATCCTCTTCATCTTATTTATGAATGAACCAAGGCTTAGGGAGACTTCAACCTTGCCTGAGGTTACATTCATCTTTAAACTTCCAGCCCCTAGCACAGCAATAGCCTCATAAGCACACACAACAGTCCGTTCAGTGCAAAATGAGTGCACGATGGTTGTGATCAGCCAGAACAAGTGGAAATCCAGATCATGTTTGCATTCCACATGTATACAGATACCTACACATGCAGGCTTGTAGACTTAGTTTACTTTTAGAAAAGTTTTATGCAATCAGTATTCCTTGAGAATAAAGCTTTTAGACACATGCAATGAATTTTCTCTTGTGAAATAATTATTCACACCATGATAACTTCAGTACTAGTATTCTACTGAAATTTGATGAATTTGAGTACAGCAAACTCAATTAGCTATATTCTAGGTTTGAACCTCATACCATCCCAGTTTTTGGATGTTCTGCCAAATTTATTAAATTGAGGGCCCAATACATTTTTTTATGTCAAGATTTTGTTTCCATTATTTTGATTAAAAAAATGAATTTAGCAATGAAATAGAAGAAGTTCTGCTGAGGATTTATGTATAATATAATAACACATTTCACCCATTCAGTGAGACTTTACGAACTAGTGAAAGGTAATATTATGGAGAAAAAATGGTCTTGCTTATTTCATAGAAAGCAGGTATTAAAGTGTGGACACATTGCAGAGAGAATGTTACCTACCAGGGAGCATCAAACAAACAGCAATCCACCTCCTGCTGTTACAGTTTATCCAAAGAGCTCAGACATCAGCTTTTCTTTCCATTTCTCAGGGATAAAAACCTATTTTCTCTCCATTAGAATATCATCTGTTGAAAATGTTCACTGCCTGAAGATTAAAAACTTCTCTACTCTGGAGGTGGATTCTTCTTTTATATCCTGGCCTTGGAGACAGATAGAGGAAAACTATCAATGTGTAATGATTATTATGTGGAGTGCTGTACCTACTACTTAAATTCTTAAATATGTTCTGCATTAGCACCTCTGAGATTCATAGGGATATTAGATCATCTCTTTCTATCTCTTCTGAGATGCCCAAGAAATCTTATGGAGAGAGGAATGTTATTAGGTGTTTTTCTAGCATAAAACCTCTTCTTCCCTATACCTCATACAGTTTTTTAGCCTAAGCTTCTGTGAAATATTGGTTTGAATAA
This sequence comes from Pongo pygmaeus, assembly GCF_028885625.2. Taxonomy (NCBI): domain Eukaryota; kingdom Metazoa; phylum Chordata; class Mammalia; order Primates; family Hominidae; genus Pongo; species Pongo pygmaeus. The sequence goes on from NC_072387.2 coordinate 103,254,615, forward strand.
ATAAATGTAAATGTGAACGCAAAAACTATTCACCCATTTTGGAAATCACACATTTAATCTCAAGTCATTTTCAGATAAGAAAACTGAGGCCCAAGAAATCACACTATTGGCTGCTGATGGCACCAGAACTAGTCTTTATGTTATAGCATCCCTTGATCTTGGAGTTCCTATCTTCTACCTGCATCCCAGAATTCTTCATTAAACCTGGCCACCTTCTGTACACTCTTAATTAAAAGCTGAATTGATTGCATTCTCAGGTATTGACATTATACAGATAAAAGAGGGGAAGCAAGTTTTTGCTAAAATGACCTGAATTTTTTTATTCTGCTAATGAACAAGCCAAACACTCTCCTAAAGCTAATTCTGCTTACTTTAATAGGCTGCAATACTCATACATATTCTCCAAACTTTCTGAACTCTGTTTCTTAGAGCCTCCTCAAAAGAAAAAATATCCCTCCTTAATGAGGTTTGTATTTATTTGTCTACTCCGTCAATTTCATCACCACTTCAGGCTACGAAGGATATTTCTACTCAAGTAAAGTGAAAACTTGGCATTCATACCTGTATTAGTGATGGGGACCACGGGTGAGGATAAGGTGCTATTTGGGATAGTCTAGTGAGTGAGGCAAACATTTCAGCTTGTGATTATTTTTCCTAGCTCCTGAAAATTGCCTCTGTCTTTCCCTTTGCTTCTCATGTCTAGACACACTGCCCATCCATGACCTGTTGAGTAAACTAGGCAGCAGATTAAAACACTTGTTTTTCTGGAGAATATCATGATAGTAGCCGCTAGGCATTCTGAAATGAGGGTCTCAATTGCTGTATTGGCAACTGATATAAGAAAAAGGACAAGCAACGACTTTTTAGTTGAATTCACAATATTATTTTTTTCTTCTGGTCACCATTAGTGTAAGTTTGTGTTGGGCTAGGTGATGCATGTATTGTGGACTGAGGGACAGTCTGTCCTTCATGCTCAGGTGCCCTGACCCACATGAAATAAATGACAAATAAGAACATCTGTGAGCCAGGATTGTGCTTCCTCGGGAATTCCAGGTTACCTATGGAAACAGTTGCCTGAGAGTCCACATTATCCTCAGACTTAGGATTTGATCAATATGAGAAAACTCCAGGGTTGCTTTTTCTTTCTAGCAATACTGGATTACTGGCTTGCCAATAAGCATTCTTTATTCCAGTGTGCCCAGGGCAAAGGCTGCAGTCAAGAGTGCTGTGACAATTTTACTATAGTACTTAGACTGTATGGGAGTGAATTCTTTTTGGGAAGGAAAACATTTGTGGAAGAAAAGTAAATGACAAATTAGGTAGAATCAGCTGACTGACAAAATAGTAACTGATAATTTTTTAGTCATGTCGTGTAAATAAAGTGTTTTTTTTTAAGTCTTGAGAATGCTTTTACTTAACATGAAGCAAAAAAGCAGAATGTGAAATGTGTTATTAAGAATAGGGAGAGTTCCTTTTTATCTTTAACATTATTATACTTTGTAGCATTAGCATGATATTAGTTTTGAAAGTGCAAATTGAGAGAATAGAATTTAGGAAATTACTTACGTGGGTTACGAAGGTATCATTTTGACATTTGTGGAGTTAACTATGTAAGCTATGCCCAAGGAAAAAGAGGAAATGACTTGGGAAGCTCCATTAGTAGAAAACAGTAAGTGGGAAGAGATGACATAGTAGATGTCAAGATGGATAGAGAGATAAGGCAGATTGAACAACTTGTAGAATAGACCCACTGCATCTGAGCCTGAGGATCTGGTGTCAATAGCAGCAAGCACTGGCAGCCATACTGAGTACAGAATTTACTTGGCAGAACGTACCAATAGTAACAGCAAACATTGCTTTGGCTCCTTAAAAATCCTTCTTATTTGTTTTTTATGCCTCAAGAAAATCCTGCAAAGTGCTCCTTTAAATGCTTATACAATTCTATGTGTATAGAGAAGAGCTATATCATCATCAAGCTATTCTACATTTGAAATTAAGGAAGAAATAGTTTATCCCTTCATGAAATGATATTGACAGGAAGCAATTTTAAACTGTTCAACAAGTTTTAAAATTCAGCTGATAGCTCTCAGACTGGTTAAAATGAATGCAAATGTTAGAAGGCTGGCAGTGAGAAAATTAGGCCTGGATGTACCATTAGACCTTTGTATTAAAAGATTCTACCATTATGCGTTTGGAGAAAAATATTATTTATTTTGTTTTTTATAAAATAAGAAGTAACAATCTTTACTTTTGCAATATATTGAATCCAGGAAACTGTCAATACTTTTTCTAAGCAGGCAGTATTTTGACTCTCGTGATCTGGAAATTGGTATTTCTAATGCCAAACTAAACACTTTTATAATTATTACACTAACCTAACATTTCTCATGAAGCATTTTTGTTGACCTGTGATCAAGTCCTGTGCAATTTATGGTTTATACCCTTAAGGACGTCATGTCTATTATAAGCTGTGTTGGAAGGAAACATTTATGAGAAAGGACACATTTACTTAGAAAATGTGGGGGAAATATGAAGGTTAGCCATATGATGTCTCCATAAAATCTTCATGTACTTTGAAACTTAAATAATTAAGGTGATAAATATTTAAAAAATATACATAACACATAACTCTTTAATATTGAAGATAAACAACTTTATGTAATATTTCAGATAGTGTGATGAGTGAAAGATAAGTGAAAATTAACTAAATTCCTATTAGCCAGGAGAGAAAAATCTAGCTTAATTTTTAAAAAAGCACTTACAATTTGTTTATATTACGTTCAAAACACACACATCCTTAAAGTCTTAAAATCTTACATATGACATATGAAAGCCATCTCTATGGAATGATCTGAGAAGAATATGTATATACTATGAGCCTGGATATTAAGAATTTTGAATGAAGGATGAGACAAATTTGACATGCAGAAAAAGATGGAAAATGTTGGCTTTGGTAATAATTCTGAGCAATTTCATTAAACTATTTATCCCAGTGCCTAGCAAATAGTATGTGATGAAAACATATTGACTTGCTTCCCTTCCTGTAGATAAGAGATATAAAACTTGTTTGTCTTGAATGGATAATGCTGTTTCCTAAAGTCAGTTTGATGAATTACTGTTTCCTAAAGTCAGTTTAATGAATTATGGGAGTCCAGAGTTCTTTCATCTGAAATGTGTCCCTAGAAGTTTACTTAAAAGCTGTAATCTACGTATGTCACCAGATATCACTATCAATTGCAGCATCCTTTTGTGGGATACATAATCTAACTGACTCAGAATGGGACAGAAGTTGTTTTTCCTAATGTAATTTAACTAATAATTATTGAGCACACCCTACCAAGCTGTCACAAAGACAAATTAAAGGCAGTGAGTTACCTTTACCAAGTTCAGATTCTACCAAGTTCAGATTCTACCCTGTGAACCTGAGTGGTAGGTAATGAGCAACAGTGATGAACAGATCCGTGTATGACTCTCTCTCCAGCCAACTCTTTGGTGAGAAGCATAATAAAGGTGTAAGTGAAATGTATTGGCAGCATGACAAACCGAGCATCAGCATCCCATCAGCTGTTAAGAGGAGGTGATACTTGAGCTGGGCCATGAAGGGTACAGATGGTGACAAAGAACGAGCAAGAACCAGTCACACAAATAAATGAGGTGGAGTCTGGTGGTTCTGTGTAATGTATGAAAACAAAATGTCTTCAAAGGTGCAGTCTTTCTGAAACAATATGTGCTTCTAGAGATTGAAACTCGGAGAACTTGTAGTTTAAACCATGATGGCGTTACTGATGCCCCAAAATAGTTCCCTTGCTAAAAGATGTATTAATTTACTACTTAGCAAAAACAAGCAGTAAGTAAAAACAAAGCACAGTTTGCCTATATTTTGTGAAGACAAAGTGAGGTAGAAAAGTAATGATATTTACCTTTAGTATTCTCCTTTTAATGTTTTTGTTAATGAATCAGCAACCCAAAGAGAGGGATAAAGTATTTGTCAAATTTCTGAGGGTGAAGACAGCAAAGACAAAGAGATCTTGGTGGAGGTTTTTTTCTTTTGTGTGTGTGTGTATGTGTGTGTGTGAGAGAGAGAGAGAGAATAAGAGAAGGCAGAAAAAAAGGAAAGAAAAAGGAAGGAGGGAGAAAGGAAAGAAAAGAGAAAAAGAAGGACTCTCAGAGCTTATATTTGGAAATTTGGAAATTGTACTTTTTTTCATTTAGAAAAATGTTTGTGTTTCTAAAAACTGCTATACTGAGAGCCATAGGAAGTGTATCTATGTTTAAAGAAATGTATGTGAGCTATCAATGTGGCATTAAAATTCAGGTAATTTTTGAGCTGTGAAGAGCATATTTGAAATTGTGATGCACCATGAAAAATGGGATGATGCTGAAATCTTGCAGTCTGTGAAATCTGGTCGGATGAGATTCATAGGAAATATTGGTATGAATTACACCTGCTGGTAGCCCAGTGAGGGCATAGAGCAAAGCTATGGGCAGGTATTTAGCCAGTCTGCTTTTGCCACTGTGAGACCTCAACAGTTACTTCACTGGGGCCAAATCTTTTCTGGTGGCTCAAATGAAATAGTTTAAATTACATGTAAATAAATGTGGAAGGAGACAGTGGGGAAGACCATGGCCTTTGGAATTAGAAAAACTTGGTTTTGAAAGTTAACCAATTTACCTGTCTTTTCTGAGCCCCAGGATTATTATAAAATCTTAAATTAAGTAAATACGGCACACAGTGTGCTGATGATTGAGAAATGTGGAACTACAAGTGTAGAGAAAAATTTCTTTAAGTAAAATAAGAAATGGAGATATTATAAAATAATAACATTGATAACATTGAATAAAGTGAGAGAGAGAAGGAAGGAGACAGACAGAGTCAAGAGAGATTTTCCAGGGGCTTCTGGGCTATGGTGGGTTTTCCAGGGGTTGGTGGAGGAAAACCGTAATCATAACATAGTCTTTGCCTTACCAATACATAGCAGATACGGGACATGAATTTTTACTGAACAATATGTGATTTAATGCTGATGAGAGGGCAAGGATGTGGAGAAACATGCCACTCCGGATCCAAACAGATGCAGTGAGTTCACACTATGTATAGATGACAGAAGTTGAGTCGGTTCCCAGCTGTGTGACCTTGGGCTAGTTCCTTTGCCTCAGTTTCTACATCTGTAAAATAGGATAATATGTACTATATGAAGTTACAGATTAAATGAAGGGGTCCAAAGCATATTCCTCTTCTTCTCTGCTTGATATTGCTGTCTGGCATCTGGGGACTGCTTTGGCTCTCAAAGTGGTGTCGGAGTGTCACGTTGGGGATGGCTTCGCCTCTGCCCATGCAACTGTTCTCACAGAGTCATGGCCCACAGACATAATGGCACAGAACAGATCAATAGAAATGCCACAGTCTTATGTTGTTTCGGTTCAGCTACTACATAGCACAGCCTATAGTCTGATATTATGCCTGGAGCCTCTGGATCTTCCCAGAAGAATATTACCTTGAGAGAACCCAGATAATAACACATCCAAAAGAACCTGGTATATTTTTGATGGAATGAGTGTATCATTGGGGGGATAAAATATTGTCTCCCTCAATTATATTGTGGGGACAATGAGGAATAGGCCAATCTGTTGAGCCCAGACAGGTAAGACAATCCTTTAGATATAATAAGGGTAAACACATTATCAAGAATGGATTGTAAGCCATGAACAGTTGGGAAGAGTGAATCTGCTCAGGATTCCTTATTTAGCTTGATTCTCTTAATATCTGTTCTGTGTGGTGGTAAAACTTACTGGCATATAATCTGTCTGTGTCCTGAGTCTGTGTAGATTGAGGCTGTAGATAACACAGTTTATCCCCAAGTCTGATTTTTAGTTTTTTGTTTGTTTGTTTGTTTTTGAGACGGAGTCTCGTTCTGTCGCCAGGCTGGAGTGCAGTGGCATGATCTCGGCTCATTGCAACCCCCACTTCCAGGGTTCAAACTATTCTCCTGCCCCTGCCTCTTCCTCCCAAGTAGCTGGAATTACAGGGGTGCACCACCATGCCCAGTTAATTTTTGTATTTTTAGTAGAGATGAGGTTTCACCATATTGGCCAGGATGGTCTCAATCTCTTGACCTGGTGATCCGCCTGCCTCGGCGTCCCAAAGTGCTGGGATTACAGGCGTGAGCCACTATGCCCAGCCTCATTGATAGGTTTAATGGCCAAAATTAGTACCTTCCATTAGAATTTATTGGAATAAAAGTATTGTTTATAGATCAATGAGACATGTAAAATAATATTGGTTAATTTCTTTTTACTTTTTTATTTTTGGAGACATGGTCTCACTCTTTCACCCAGGCTGGAGTGCAGTGGTGCAGCCATAGCTCACTGCATCTTCCATCTCTTAGGCTCAAGTGATCCTCCTGCCTCAGCCTCCTGAGTAGCTGGGACTACAGGCATGAGACACCATGCCCAGCTATTATTCTTATTATTATTTAGTGACGGATTTTTGCTGTGTTGCCCAGGCTGGTCTCAAACTCCTGGCTTCAAGAGATCTTCCCACCTTAGCCTCCCAAAGCACTGGTACTACAGTCATGTGTCGCCATGCCTGGCCTTGGTTACTTGCTTACACATGTTCTTCATATGTCACTTTACCAATTTTTTTTTTGTTAATTTGTTTGCTTTGTTTGGTTTGGTTTGTAAAATCAGATATCACAATGGTAGTTCTTATTATTGCCCCAAATAGCAGAGAAATTTCCTTTTACTATGCCAGAAAACCACCAACGAAAGAAAAGCAATTTCTCCCTTGAGAAATTTGAAGCAAAGCTTGCAGAGATCCTTGATAACACAAAGTTGCCAATAAAATCTGGCGGCTTCTCAGTCAATGATAATCTTCTTAGTTCCTTAATGTTGTAATCCCAGTTGTGAGTGGAGGTAGGATTCGCAACAATTAGAAGTAAAACTATAAAGGCAAGATAGATGCAAGGATCAAATACAGAAATTTTCAGCTGACTCATTCTTGGATGAGCAGATTTCATTGTTGGATTGCTGACACCAGCAGACTTTGTAGAAAGATGGGCTCAGAGTGAGATATATGATGTCTCAGGAGTCTGAATGTCTTGGCTCACTGATAACACTTACCCTTAGTGATCCCAGTGGGTTTGCAGCTCTCAGAGAAAGAAAGTCACCTCGCTGATCATAGTCCTGGAAGATCCTAGCCCATATGTTCTGCCATTATGTACAGTGTTGCTTAAGTAAATCCCCATGTTTGAGACCAATTGTAGATATTTGCGTAAGTGTAACCTAGAAGCTAGCAGCTGATTATTGCAATTTTATGTCAGAAATAGAATGGAGGCCCTAAGCCCCAATGATCATGGAAACTTACTTGAAAGACAAGACACTCTGGAATACATATGGAGGAAAAAATGTCATTGTAAATGACATTGAAATCATCTGCATGCCAATTCTCCGTGGTAAAAGTGAAAAACAAATCTTTCCAAAGTATTTATAGCTGTATGGATAATAAATCAGGCATTTTCTTGTGCTATGTAATGCTCTTCCCAGACCACATTAAAAATATTGTGTACCATCCCAGCACCATATGATAGCATGATAGAACTCCAAACTGATATGTATTTAACTTTTTTGTACGGATGGTTAAATGTTCTATCTGACAGACATGCTGGAGGCAATGAGAGAGGAACTGTAATGGTAGGGATAGTTTCTGGAGCTCCAAGGCATAAACAGAGGTTCAGAAAAATCAGAGTCACACTTCTGCTTGCCCATTTAAAAACAAAAACACAGGTTTTAATTCCATGTATACTTAGGAAATGCTTTTACTTATTTACTGTGTAACGAGCAGTTTATAGCCATGAAAAAAAAATGCACCCCTTCAAAAGGCTTGCTGCCCACTAATATGATGGACACATTTACAGATTAGTGTAATATTGCACTGCAACAGGTTATATTCCAGAATAGATAGGGAGACTTACAGCTCAGAATTCAGATTTAAAATATATTTAAATACAGGCATACCTCATTTTATTGTGTTTCCCTTTATTGAGCTTCACAGATAATGCTTTTTTTTTTTTTTTTGGTTTGTTTACAACTTGAAGGTTTGTGGTAACCCTGCTTTGAACTAGTCTGTTGGTGCCGTTTTTTTTTTTTTTTTCTCAACAGAATATGATTAATTCGTGTCTCCGTGTCACATTTTGGGAATATTTCCAATATTTTAAGTTTGTTATCAGTATCTGTTTTGGTGATCTTTGATCAGCGATCTTTGATATTAATATTGCAATTGTCTTGGAGCACCATGAATCATGCCCACATAAAACAGCAAACTTATTTGAAAAATGTGTGTTGTGACCGCTCCACCAACTGTCCATTACATCATCTCTTCCCTTTACCTTGAGCCTCCATATTACCTGAGACACAGCAATGTTAAAATTAGGCCAATTAATAACTCCACAGTGGCCTGTCTGTTCAAGTGGAAAAGAAGAGTCATGTATTTTCCACTTTAAATCAAAAGCTATGAATGATTAAGCTTATTGAGGAAGGCATGTTGAAAGCCAAGGCAGGCCGAAAGCTAGACCTCTTGTGCCAAACAGTTAGCTAAGTTGTGAATGCAAAGGAAAAGTTTTTGAAGGAAATTAAAAGTGCTACTCCAGTGAACACACACATGATAAGAAAGTGAAACAGCCTTATTGCTGATATGTAGAAGGTTTGAGTGATCTGGATAGACGATCAAACCAGTCACAACATTTCCTTCAGTCAAATATTAATCCACAGCAAGGCCCTAACTCCCTTCAATTCTGTGAAGACTAAAAAATGTAAGGGAGATGCACAAGAAAATTTTGAAGCTAGCAGAGGCTAGCAGAGGTTCATGATATTGAAGGAAGGAAGCCATCTCCATGACATCAAAGTTCAATGTGAAGCAGCAGGTGCTGATGAAGAAGCTGTAGCAAGTTACCCAGAAAAATAGAACTGATGAAGATGGCTACACTAAACAACAGATTTTCAATATAGATGAAACAGCCCTCTATTAGAAGAAAATGCCATGTAAGACTTTCATATTTAGAGAGAAGTTAATGCCTGGCTTCAAAGCTTCAAAGGACAGGCTGACTTATTTGTTAGGGGCTAATGCAGCTGGTGACTTTAAATTGAGGCCAGTGATCATTTACCATTCTGAAAATCCTAGGGCCATTAAGAATTATGATAAATCCACTCTGACTGTGTTCTCTAAGTGGAACAACCAAACCTAGATTGACAGTGCACCTGTTTACAGCATGGTTTAAGGAATATTTGACACCTATTCCTGAGACCTACTGCTCAGAAAAAAGTATTATTTTCAAAGTGTTACTGCTCATTGACAGTGCATCTGGTCACCCAAGAGCTCTGATGGAGATGTACAAGGAGATTCATGTTGTTTTCATCCCTGCTAACACAATATCCATTCTGCAGCCCATAGATCAAGGAGTCATTTTGACTTTCAAATCTTATTATTTTAGAAATACATGTCATAAAGCTATAGTTTCCATAGAGAGTGATTTCTATGAGGCATCTGGGCAAAGTCAGTTGAAAACCTTCAGGAAAGGATTTGCCATTCTAGGTTCTGTTAAGAACATTAGTGATTTATGAGATGAATCAAATGATCAATATAACAAGGAATTTGGAAGAAGTTGATTCCAACCCTCATGGATGACTTAGGTGTTCAACACTTCAGTGGAGAAAGTTGCTGCATACGTGGTGGAAATAGCAAGAGAACGAGAAATAAAAGGGTAGTCTGAAGATGTGAATGAATTGCTGCAATCTCACGATAAAACATGAACAAATGAGGAGTTGCTTCTTAAGGATGAGTGAAGAAAACAGTTTCTTGAGATGGAATCTACTTCTATTGAGGATGCTATAAATATTGTTGAGATGACAACGAAAGATATACAATATTACATAAGTTAGTTAAGAAAGCAGCAGCAGGGTCTGAGAAGATTGACTCCAATTGAGAAAGAAGTTCTACTGTGGGTACGATGCTATCTAATAGGATAGCATGCTACAGGAAACTGTTTAATGAAGGGAAGATTCAATTGATATGACACATTTTATTGTTGTCCTATTTTAAGAAATTGCCACAGCCACCTCAATGTCCAGCAACCACTTCCCTGATCCGTCAGCAGCCATCAACATCGAAGCAAGATTTTCCACCAGCAAAAAGATTAATGAGTCACTGAAAGCTGAGATGATCATTAACATTTTCTAGCAATAAAATATTTTAAATTAAGGTATGTACATTGTTTCTTAGACATAACGCTATTGCACATTTAATGGACTACAGAATATTATAAACATATCTTATATGCATTGAGAAACCAAAAAAATTGTGTGACTCACTTTGTTGTAATATTCATTTTATTGCAATGGTCTAGAACTGAACCCACAATATCTACCAGTTATGCCTTGATGTGGTTTGGCATTGTCCCTACCCAAATCTCATCCGGAATTGGAGCTCCCACAATTCCCACATGTTGTGGGAGGGACCCAGTGGGAGGTACCTGGTGGGAGGTAATTGAATCATGGGAGTTCTCATGTGCTGTTCTCATGATAGTGAATAAGTCCATAAGATTTGATGATTTTATAAAGGAGAGTTTCCCTGTGCAAGTTCTTTCTCTTGCTTGCCACCATGTAAGACATTCCTTGCTCTTCTGCCGTGATTGTGAGGCCTTCCCAGGTATGTCAAACTGTGAGTCAATTAATCCTCTTTCCTTTATAAATTACCCAGCCTCATGAGAATCACTTGAACCCGGGAGGTGGACATTGCAGTGAGCCAAGATTGCACCATTACACTCTAGCCTGGGCGACAAAAATGAAACTACATCTCAATAAAATAAAATAAAATAATAAAATAAAATAAAATAAAATAAATAATAAAAAAATAAAAAAATAATAAAATAATAATAAATAAAACACCAAGCTTCGGGTGTGTCTTCATTAGCAGCGTAAGGACTGACTAATACATGGCTGAATAAGGCTTTTCTACAGACTTCAGATCTATGCATCTTGGTTGTACCTTCTTGTCATCATTTCCTAAGTATGTGTCCTTAAAAGCATTGTTTAACCTCTCTAAGCCTTAGTTTTATCCTCTGTCATATGACAATGACACAAAATAATTAATAGTTTTATTGTAAATGTCTAATAACTGAAAACTCCAGAACTGCTTAGTACAGTGTGTGGCACAGACAATCAACAATACCCATATCTTACTTTATCATTATTACAGTATAGTAGAACAAGTGCTGTGGAATCAATAAGTGGGTTAATAAACAAATAATTTAGATTGCAATTTTATGGCCATATAATATCTTGAGACCTGATAATCAAGGCCAAGAGTATCATATAAAAAATTTTCTCATAATCAACTTCTGATTATCAGTCTTCTTCACAGATGTTATTTCTTCAACCACTTGGATATTTCCATGATTTCTGGAACTCCCTGTCACAAATTGGGCAATTACAGGCGAGAGTTTTGTTACCTCCTGAGTTTTTGCCACTAGGTCACTTGTGCAGAGGTGCCTTAGTGGAGAAGCAGATGGCAGTGATGGTTTTCATCTGTGGGTTTTATTATTTTGTTTGTTTTTCTTTATTGTTATGGCTAATCAAATTTCACAGTTTTCTTGCAGGAAAAGCTGAACCAAGTGCAATACAAGTTGGAAAGTAGAAACCATTTATTCCTTAATGTCTTACGAAGTACCCAGGCACCTGCTAGGTATTAGGAAGGGTGTCAAAAAGATCACCCACCTGACTTGTGGAGCTTCCAGTTGGGCTGAAGAACTAGGTGGAGATCAGGGAGGCATTTTATTTATTTATTTATTTATTTATTTATGTTTACAGCATGCAAGTCTTGCATTTATTTATTTACTTTTAAATTATACACTGATTTTTTAATTATACTTTAAGTTCTAGGGTACATGTGCACAACGTGCAGGTTTGTTACATATGTATACGTGTGCAATGTTGGTGTGCTGCACCCATTAACTGGTCATTTACATCAGGTATATCTCCTAATGCTATCCCTCCCCACTCCCCCCACCCCACGACAGGCCCCGGTGTGTGATGTTCCCCTTCCTGTGTCCAAGTGTTCTCATTGTTCAATTCCCACCTATGAGTGAGAACATGCGGTGTTTGGTTTTTTTTTGTCCTTGTGATAGTTTGCTGAGAATGATGGTTTCTAGCTTCATCCATGTCCCTACAAAGGACATGAACTCATCATTTTTTATTGCTGCATAGTATTCCATGGTGTATATGTGCCACATTTTCTTAATCCAGTCTATCATTGATGGACATTTGGGTTGGTTCCAAGTCTTTGCTGTTGTGAATAGTGCCACAATAAACATATGTGTGCATGTGTCTTTATAGCAACATGATTTATAATCCTTTAGGTATGTACCCAGTAATGGGATGGCTGGGTCAAATGGTATTTCTAGTTCTAGATCCTTGAGGAATCGCCACCCTGTCTTCCACAAGGGTTGAACTAGTTTACAGTCCCACCAACAGTGTAAAAGTGTTCCTATTTCTCCACATCCTCTCTAGCACCTGTTGTTTCCTGACTTTTTAATGATTGCCATTCTAACTGGTGTGAGATGGTATCTCACTGTGGTTTTGATTTGCATTTCTCTGATGGCCAGTGATGATGAGCGTTTTTTCATATGTCTGTTGGCTGCATAAATGTCTTCTTTTGAGAAATCTCTGTTCATATCCTTCGCCTACTTTTTGATGGGGTTGTTTGATTTTTTCTTGTAAATTTGTTTGAGTTCTTTGTAGATTCTGGATATTAGCCCTTTGTCAGATGGGTAGATTGTAAAAATTTTCTCCCATTCTGTAGGTTGCCTGTTCACTCTGATGGTAGTTTCTTTTGCTGTGCAAAAGCTCTTTAGTTTAATTAGATCCCGTTTGTCAGTTTTGGCTTCTGTTGCCATTACTTTTGTTGTTTTAGACATGAAGTCCTTGCCCATGCCTATGTCCTGAATGGTATTGCCTAGGTTCTCACTCTGTCACTCAGGCTGAAGTGCAGTGACATGATCACAGCTCACTGCAGCCTTGACAGGGAGGCAATTTTAAGGAAACCAATGAAGACAAGTTATGGGCAGTGGACATAAACCTTTCCTCTGGGAAGAAAGAGTAGGAGAGATGGAATCAATCCAGGACAGCTAGCTGGGGACATGATGGTTCTCCGCTGGATAGAACGATCTGGATTTTAAACAGGAAAGGATGGGCATTTGAGAACAAAAGAAGATAGATAATAAATAAAGACATGAATTCACTTTGACTTTAGAGAAAGGAAGTAAAGGGTCTTTTGGAACAAAGGGAAAGGTTAATGGAGGGCCCTGATATCCAGCCTGAGAAGAGTACATTTAATCTGATCAGTGAAAAGGATCCACCAGAGGCTCCTAAGTAGAGGAAAGACATAATGGAAAGGAGTTTAGGAAGATTTTCTAGCAGCACTGTGCCGGTGGAACTGGAGCAAGAAAGACTCTAAGCGAAGAAACCAGTGAAATTGCTACTGCAGCCTTCTGGTTTAAAGTGATGGGATCCCATACTAGGGTGATGCTGGTAGAAAGGAGAAAAGGGTCTGATTTATCAAATTCTGTGTGTTTTGAAGATTATGTGTGTACCTGAAATGAATGAATGTTCCTCAGAATAACAATCTCTTTACTATATACAATTTTATATCACCCTTCTACCACCTCCCATCCCCCAGAAACTATACAAATAAATTCTAAGGAAGCATGAGTTTTACAAGAATAAATTTGTTCAGTATTCTTCCACTAGGAGCTTAAGTCCATGTGTTTCAGTATCTTCCAAGATGGATATGCACAGCGATGACTACGAATGTCTTTCATTTCTTATCCCCAAACATATTATAAACAAGCCAGCTATATACATTTTTCCTGGGAAAATATGACAGATTAAGACAGTCTTTGATTTAACAAAATTTGAGCTTTTTCTTTTTGGATATTTAATTGCCTGTTAAGTATATATATATATTTATTATTGAAAAAATCAGAGGGACATTCTCATATTTTATCTCCTAACTATACCTATTTAGAAAGTAGATACTGATTGGTAATTTATAATATAACATTATACCAGCATATCAGTTTTAGCTACTAGCTATCTTACATCCATGTGTGCTTGTCTTTTGAAGATTGCTTTAAGAGTTTTCTAGGTCTTGTTTTCTTTCTAGAAAACAAGTGGAAGCCTTTATATCAATATCTGTATGTGCATAACTTGATGAGCACTTTTGCTTCTTAGAGAACCTAACACCTATCTGCAATCTTCTCAAAGTTCAATTGTTTATCCTTAGATAACTTGCCCGTTTTCTTCCTTGCCTATACTATTTAAAACTGTAAACAACGGTAAAATATCAATTTTAGTAACATGAAACTATTTCAGGATTTTATCAGATGTTCAGAAACTTTAATGGTATAAGTCATATTTGATTTATGAGTCACCTCTAGGGACCAATTCTTATGAATAAAAATTTTTTTTCTGGTCTTTACTATCATTAAAATATTTTGAGAAGCTAATTGGCCAAATGATAGCAAAATAAGTAGCTGAACGAGGAATCTGGCTATGTTAACTGGATTGATTAGGTAATGAATTTTTACTGAATTTATTTAAGCACATTTTGTTAAGCATCTTGGTAGGGGCTAAGCACGATGCTTGTAATTGGATAGCAAGAAGTGTGTAATTTTTATGGAATATCTTATGGAATGTATAGCCCTTGAGAAGACCAGGCATATTCACAACATATTTAATGGAAGTCAGACTTGGGAATACAACAGCACATAGTTTAAAATGAGAGTGAAATTTTTCCGTGGTGGGATCGTAAAAGATCAAGGACACGTTAGTCTGAGGTTATTGATTTCACAAATACTTGGTGTTTCTGGGACTGTTATGTAAGGTGTCCAATAGAAGAGAGAAGCAGGTTAGAAATCTAGGACTGAAGATTGGGCCTGAAGAATGAATGGCCTTAATCATGATCTGAGGAGTGTGAACTTGATTCTGAAGACATTAGAAAAGTATCTGTGATGTTTGATCAAGGAAGATACTTTATGACATCAGAGCCGTAAATAACAGCTTTGTAAAACAGTGCTTTCGCCAATGTAAAAATAGAAATCATTTAGAATAGCAATAACCATTATATGTGCTTGGGAGATATTACGGGATTTTATTTTTATTCTGTGACCGTAGAGAATCAATTCATTACTTCACTATATTTTGTATTCTCAAGATTCCAGCAGATAATTGTCAACATTTATTAGTGAATCTGTTTATTGGTTATGTTCAGTTGTTAAAAAATGTTATCAAAATATACTATTAAAAGTATCCACAGCAAAAAGTTTCCAGTAAAAACTCAAAATGCAATTCTTCTTCTTTTTTTTTTTTTTTTTTTTTTTTTTGGTAAATTGGTGTTAAGTGGGGATGACAGCAAGGGAACTGTTTTTCTGTTAAATTTTCAAGGTTCATTTTATTAAGAGACAAGAAATTGAAAAATTAACTCATCATCACGCTACGCTGGCGCCGTGGCTCACGCCTGTAATCCCAGCACTTTGGGAGGCCGAGGTGGGTGGATCACGAGGTCAGACGTTTGAGACCAGCCTGCCTAATATGGTGAAACTTCGTCCCTACTAAAAATACAAAAAGTAGCCGGGTGTGGTGGCACGAGCCTGTAGTCCCAGCTGCGCGGGAGGCTGTGGCAGAAGAATCGCTTGAACCTGGGAAGCGGAGGTTGCAGTAAGCTGAGATCGCGCCACTGCACTCCAGTCTGGGTGACAGAGCAAGACTCCATCTCAAAACAAACAACAACAACAACAACAACAACAACATGCCATGCATATAAAGCAAACAAAGAATTATGTTTTTACTTTAATTCTTTTAAAATGCCCTCTCATCAGGACACAAACTCTCATAAAAATGTAATTCAGAGCTTTGAATATCACATTGTGGTTCTGACAGCCAACATAATTATTTCCTTTTAATACTTTTCCTACTTTGTATATATCATATATAGTTCATTTCACATACATTTTATTATTTCCAAATATGTCTAATATTTTGGGAGTATAATTGTTTTTAGAAGTAGTGTACAAATGAAGAATTTGATATTCTTATTTCACTGAGTATAGAACTTAGCATATTCTTTTAAAATAGGAGACAATAGTACGTTCAGTCTTTCATCCTCAAAATATGTAACTTACTTTTTATTATAAACTACACCAACTCTTTATATCACTGTTACTTGGTCTTTGTTTATGGTGAGTTGGAAGCAAACATTTCTGCTATAGTCCTAAATGTTATTTCAGTTTATAGTTTCTTACTGAATAGAGTTAGAGGGTATTAGAGGAGTCGGAAAAATATACTGTACCGACGTCTGGAGTAGTAAGGGATTTTTATGTTTCCTTTTTTCATTTTGTAACCAGCCTATGTTTAGGTCATAGTGAATGTGATATAATTATCTTTACAGAGCAGTTATCTGAGTGCATGTAACCTCATTTTCTATAATGGGAGATTATGGATAAAGAGCATATCCTACTTCCTAATACTGTCATAGTCAGGGCTCTTAAGCGTCATTTTTGTACGTGATGTCCGTATTAAACTAAATTGCAATTCTAGGTGAAAGGTAATATTGGGAACATCTAACTCAGTTCTGATGTTTTCAAAGTGAACCATAATTCAAATCAGTATTCAAGAGGCTCAAACTTCTCTATTTTAAGAGAAATAGAGTCTGTCAACTCTTCACTGTCTTCTTCACATCTCCTGCACCAATCTGCAGAGCAAATTATTGCTTTCACCACGTTCCTACCATCTCTAGTAATGCTAATTACACTAACTTGCATTGAATTCTGTAATGTTATGTCATCCATTCTGGATGTGAACTTGTTAATGGGATCTTATTCAGCTTTTCTAGTGCGTAGCATATTGTCAAGGACACAGTGGGCTTTAAATAAATCTTTATTGAATGAATAAATGATGGAAAAATCAAAGACAGGCTACAAATATATGAATGTCAGGAATTTTATTTACTTCACTTTTATTTTAAACAAATATTAATGGTTATACAAGAAACTCTTCGGGAAAGCTATTTCTTTAAAGAAATTTCCACTGGGCTTTGAGACAGCGGAAATACACCTTCACAGGCAAAGATGGCAGAGAGGGAGGGTGAAGGAAATGGATAAAAAGGTTGTCTATCAGAATAAGGACAGATAGTGTTTTTAGTAATCATGCTAAAATAATGGGAGATAATAGGAATGATTGAAAGAAATCTTTTTGGGTTTATGACTGAACCAGACACCTACTTGTTCACTTTTTAAAATTCAATTGTACATATATATTTTTAAACTTCCTAAGGTTAAACCTTCCAAGGTCAAGAGTAAGAGTATAGGGATATTGTAGCTAGTTTGGAATGCATTCCATCCTAGGTCCTGCAAGCTCCTTTCACTCAAAACTGCTCAGACATGTGATTAGAACCCCCAGTTTTTCATCCTAGAGCACACTTCCTTTGCCTAGGTCTTTGGCCTGAAAATTCAGCATCCCACGTGTCTTGCTGCACCGCTGAGATCATCTTTGTTAGGTAATTTGAGCACTCATTCAGAAATACTACAATCACAAATTATTTTGCAGTGACTCTGGATAGGAGGGTATTAGTAGCTGCTAGAATCATCAATTTAGCTAGAATAGGTTTTTACAGCCAAGTTGGGTTTTTACGACCCATTACAAACCACTCTTTGTACACATGAAAAAGCAGCAGAAGTGGCATGTCTACAGGAATAATTAGACATAGCATGATGACTACAACCCATTTCTTGATTCTCCTCAGTTATTTTGTCTGTAGTAGTATAAATGGAGCTTTAAGACACTGCTCAGGGTGAATTGTTCAATTGAGGTAACAATGTGACTGAAAGATATGTAGAAATTGTCTCTTGCTGTTAGATTCGATGTTTGCTTTTTCTTTGAAAATACGAACTTGAACGAGGTTAATGTTAATAAGGTACTTATGTAGCTTTATTTTTTAAACTGTTGAAATTTATTTTTTGTCAGTGTCATTACTTTTTTATTTTTTGTTCTATAAGTTTCAGATTTATGAAAATAAAAACAGGATTTTTTAAAAAGTCAATGCCATTAGCAGAAATATAAAGTATTTTACTAAATTTTTTTGGGGGGTGGTGGTGCTTGCTGTGTCAGGTTCTCTGGTTTGAAAGGCCAGTAACCTGCCTTACGTCACAGAGTAAGCAAGAATTAAGTAGGAGACTGAATCTAAAATCCATTCGTTGTAGCCAAATGCATCATGGCTGCAGACTGCTTTGCTATATAAAGGGCCACTGAAACTTGATTCTAGCTGTCATTGTCATTAACTCATGACTTTATCAAATTCTTATGTTAGTGGCAAAACAGTTACAGTATAAAGTTGAGAATTTGTTGCTTCTTTATGGAATTTTTCTTCTTTTAGCTGTAACATTTACATTTTAGATATTCAGGTTCAAAACCAAATTAAAGCAAAAACATGCAAACGTTCTCATCACATGTTTAGGAGAGATTGTGTTAACCTTTTTTTCTGATTTTGCCCATCACCAGCATGTGCACAGAAATTTTTTAGAGTAAAATATCTTCTTCCACAGATTGGTTTGACACATCAGACCATAGGTTAATTCCCTCTATCCATTCTGCTCCATCTCACCAAAGTTGCATGATGAGGAAATCAATCCCTTTTCTAGATAAGGATGCACACATTACTTTTGATCAAGACATTGTAGTTGGCCCTATTCCCCAAGTGAGATTTTCTATTAAATATTCAAAACTCAAACTTAAAATGATAATGCAAAACTTAAGTCTTTAGTTGGAAATGTATACATGAAGTGTTATATAAACTAAATTTTCAGTCCTTTCAATTATCAGATGAGTTTATATCTTGATAACCTGGATCTTGGTTATACATTTCTCTGTACAATTTTCAACGAGTTGCCTTGGAGGAGTTCAATGCCTGTTTGTATAATAGCTTTTTATTGTTTCAATGAACCTCTCATCATTATCAAAGGGTTTTTCAGAAAAGAGTTAAGTCTGATAGCCTGAGTATTAATGAACTAAACCAAAAATAGATTTAAACAGGCATGTGCAAGTTGCTGTTCATAAATAATGTCTATTCATTGCTGAGTTAAACTAGATGTCGAGTTTTTTTCCCTTTAATCTTGTGCATGATTCTGCACATAGGGTCAAGGCAACAACACCTATGCTGTATACTTTTCTCTGTGTCTTTCTTAAGTATCTGTATGATGGCTTTAGTTATAACCAGCTTCCTTAGAGTGGAGTTAGACTTAATGAACAATGAATTGATAATTACAGACATGTGCTTCATAATGATGTTTTGGTCAAGGATGAACCACATATGTGATGATGGTCCCAGATGATTATAATATAGCTTAAAAATTCCTGTTGTGAAATGCTTATCATTGTGGTATAATTTCCTTACATTATTCAATAGAATAACATACTGCACAGGTTTGTAGCCTAAGAGCAAAAAACTATACCATATAGCCTGGGTGTACAGTATGCTATACCATCTAGGTTTATGTAAGTACACTCTATGAGGTTTGCACAGCAGTGAAATCTCTTAACACTCATTTTTCAGAATATGTCCCTGTCATTAAGTGAGGTATGACTATGTGTGAATTTTGAGCTTCTTAGAAAGGCATAGTGTAAGTTGAAGTACTTTCATGGAGGATAGTTTTCCATATGGAAATCACCATGATCAAAAGCTCACAAAGGACTGTTATTCAGATACTAATTAAATAAGAATATAAATAGGAGACTTGCCTCTGTAAATATTGTCAAACAAGACTGAGTAACGTAATCTGGATACTTGCTTTGCATTTGATTTTATTCTGTTTTCCATATCTAAGTGGAACTGTTTTATTATATGTGAAACAGTGTTTTTATCAAAATTCTTTTGTCCCATCCAGTAATAAATATCTTGTATGAGATTCAGTAAGGAATCCTCCTTTATCAAGCCTCAGAAGACATTCCTGCTTTCAAACTTCCAGATACTTAAAATGACAACAACAACAACAACAAAAAACAAAATAAAACTTCTTTGAGCGTCTCTTCATTCATTAGTTCATCTGCTTCTTTATTAAGTGAACATTTGTTGATTGTGTACTACATATAGAAAGGTACAAGAAAAATAATTCAGAATTCTCATCTTCAAGTAGCTAAAGGCACTGTACTGTGTAAAGATACAAGACATTGAATTCTTCAGCCAAATACCCATGACTGAGAGCAGGGATAGATATGGAATAGGCGCTTAAAAAATATTTGTGAAATGAGTGAACAAAGCACAATGTAAGGATGCCCATGCATGCTGTGATAAAAGTACAGATGAGGAAGGTTCCTTAATCCATAAGGAAGGGTCCGGGATGAAGTATAAGGAAAGACTAGGAAAAGGAGGAAGTCAACCACCACACATTAAGGGATGGGTTAGGAACTACAGGCATTGTGGTATTGCCAGGACATCAAGTATGAAACAGAGGATGTCTAGAATTAAGGTGTGAAACGCAGGTGGGCACCCTGTCATGGAGGTCCTGATGGTCAGAGATTGAATTGAGTTTTATTTATTCACCTAGATGATGATTGTTGGCTGGGTTAGTCTCCTTAGCAGAAATTCTTTCTTCTGCACTCCATGGATACAAATAATAACACCCTCTTTTATTAATACACTCTTTAAATAAAAAAAGGGACTGTAGGCCGGGCGCGGTGCTCATGTACGTAATCCCAACACTTTGGGAGGCCAAGGCAGGCGGATCACCTGAGGTCAGGAGTTCGAAACCAGCTTGGCCAACATGGTGAAACCCCATCTCTACTAAAAATACAAAAATTAGCCAGGCATGGTGGCGGGCGCCTGTAATCCCAGCTACTTGAGAGGCTGAGGCAGGAGAACTGCTTGAACCTGGGAGGCAGAGGTTGCAGTGAGCTGAGATGGTACCACTGCACTCCAGCCTGGGCAATAGAGACTCAGTCAAAAAAAAAAAAAAAAAAAAGACAGTAAAGTATAAAAATTGCAGAGTAGATCCAATTTTCCAAAAAGAACTTCCCTGCTTTGATGAACTTCGTCCACTTAATCATGTTCCACTCTTTTTTTTTTTTTTCGTTTGAGATGGTGTCTCGCTCTGTCACCAGGCTGGAGTGCAGTGATACGATCTTGGCTCACTGCAACCTCCTCCTCCTGGATTCAAGCAATTCTCCTGCCTCAGCCTCCCAAGTAGCTGGGATTAGAGGAGCCCACTACCATGCCCAGCTAAATTTTGTATTTTTAGTAGAGACGGGATTTCACCATGTTGGCCAGGATGGTCTCAATCTCTTGACCTCGTGATCTGCCTGCCTCAGTCTCCCAAAGTGCTGCGATTACAGACGTGAGCCACCGCGCCTGGCCAGGTTCCACTCTTGGTCACAGTTCTCTAGTGTTCGTTATTTGTTTTATCTACCACTGGAGTTTTTTTCTCACTTCCCATTAGTAGCTTCTCTGACTTTATGTTTGTGCATTTTTATCACAAGAGCCAAATATTTACAGTTGAGCAAGACAGAGAAAGTAACATAAAAAGTTAACAATTCCAGGGAGGACACTGAAATAACAAGTCAGCCTTTCGTTAATTTCTTCTTCTTAGCAATACACTGGCTTCCTGATGTAATGTCATCACATGTTTTAATTATGTGAGCCTCCTCATCTGTAATCCCAAAGTGCTTTGCAGATATTTTATGTCAATTTGGAATTGAGCCATAAGTGCTCATTCTTATTTTATGAGTAAGGAAAGTTGTTGTCATTCAACAAGTGTGAACTTAGAAAAACTTCAGTACTTGTTGCTTCAAGAACCTCCCACTCCCACACAATACCACTCTCTTCTTTGCTGCTGTGGGGACTGGTCAAAGGTGTTTCTTTCTGATGCATCTGCACCTTGCATAGCAGAGATATAATAGCTCCCTCAACTTCTGCATTTCCCTGAAGAATGCCCACTTCTGTGGAAGGAGTAGAAGCTGCTGGGAGCTCCAACGCTTCCCACTTTTTAGTGGCTGTATTTCATAAAATACAGTTTAAGGTAAGGATGAACCTTTAGGAAATAGTTTATTTATGAAAGATCTTGTAAGCCATGACAAAGAGTTTGTATTTTATCCTGAGGATATATGAAGTCATTGGCATACATAGAAGAGTTAATATGATCAATTTGTCCTGGAAAAATAGAAAGCTCCAGCTGCAATGAAGATAATGGACTGGAGTCCAGTAAGCCTGAAGGCATCTAGACCAGTGAAAAGGTTGCTAAAATAATCTAAGCTTGAAGGGATGGTGGTCTATAACAGGATAATACATTACAGATAATTTTGAAAGTTATTTAAGGGCAAGATCTGTCAGGAGCAAGTGATTGGATAAGTTTAAGAGAGAGAGAAAAGAATCAAAGATAATGTCTAATTGAAGGGCTGGGCAACTGGGTATATCATTGAGATAGAGAGCATGTGGAGAGGACCAGGTTATTGGAGCAAGGAAATGAGTTTGTCTTTAAAAATAATTTATATTACTCACAAAATTAAAGTTTTAGCTTTTTCTCCAGTTAAAAATGTATTGCAAATCTTTAAGCTGAGAAAGCTTCTGCTCTATGTGTAGTTCCTCATCTAGATCTTTTCCTAGTTCATTCATTTTGATGTTGTATTAAAATAGGGTTTGGCAGACTATGGCCTGTGGGCTAAATGTGCCCTGCTGTCTGGTTTTGTGTGGCCTACAAGTTAATAATGGCTTTTACATTTTTAAATGGTTGGGGGAGGGGAATGTTTTAAAGAATATTTCCTGACAAGTGGAAATTACATAATATTTAAATTTCAGTTTTCATACATAAAATTGTGTTGGAACACCATCATGCCCATTCATGTACATGTTGTACATGGAAGCTTGTGTGTCATAGCCACAGAGTTGAGTAGTTGCAGCAGGGACCTTATTACAGTGCCTAACATTTATGCTAACTGACCTACAAAAATGTTTTCCAATCCTTACTAAATGATTGTCTCATTCTCGAATTTGATGATGCTAAATTTAAAACAAAATTCTTTTTAAAAATTCAATAGCATTCTAGTTGAGGGATCATGTACTTTCGGGTTTTCAGATTTATAAGGTGTGTCAGCCACCAGATGCTCCAATGTAAAACTTGTTAATGCATTTAATTACTATTGACTTTTTCTAATATTTATGATACCAGAGCAACATGAAAGTGTATTTCAGAAAAGATGTAGTTAATCCAGGTGGAAGAAAAAATTGAGATGGCATCTTAGCTGGGTTTATCTTTATGCTAACAATAAAAAAATAATAGCAAATGCTTTCTCTAGGTCGCTTCAAGTTGCAGTATCATTAACAATACAGCAATATTTTATGTTACAGTAAACTTTATTAGAATGTGTTAGGTAGTGAGGTGATGCTATGTGCTACATGGTAGCTGTTATAGCTGAAATTGGTTTGCAGTCATGCTTCAGCCTATTTGCTTTTAGAAAAAAAAAATAACTTTATCCAGCCAACCATAGTAATAACTATTTTTCAAGTAGCATCTCATACTATTTTCAGTATTATAAGTAAGGCTTGATACTATGAGACAGATTTTTCTACTGCATACAAAGCAAGGCATTGTATATTCACTTGTTCAGTTTGCTTAAAGTGATATAAAATATTTTAAAGTATATTAGAAATGTATTCCTCAGCCAATTAACAACAGCTGATCTAATAAGCATTACCCTTTGATTTGGAAACAGTTGAGTCAATTGACATCTGTTTTCAAATATGATATCTTTTGCTTCAGCGCTTCTTTGAGAATTACTATCACATTTACATGACGGTCATAATTATAAGATGTCTGTGAGTATTAACCCTTTTTACCATGAAATAGTAAGCCTCAAGTGGAAGCTATACAACTCTTAAATTCTTTTTGTTTATACTAATGGTCAAATGTAGTGGCACTTTGGCCCATTGTTTTGTTTCTTTTAGTCTTACCAATTTATTTACATTGAGATTTTAAATAAAATTTGAACAACTAAGACATATTTGTGTTTATTCAAACAGAACATGGATTAAAGTAGATATTGAGAAGCATTGGTGTATATTACATATGGGCTAATGATGGTTTCCTAATCCAAAACCCTTGCCATTTATGTCACTGGTTCATTTCCCCAGTTCCTGTAATGTGCCAACCTTTCCCTCCAGCATGACATACCTTTACAGATATGAATTAGCTTTGTAAGCTTAACTCATGTACCCTACTTGTGTTTTGAGACTCCTTTGAGTGATTCTTAAATGATCAGCTCTATTTGCATGGGCTTAATAAATCCATGGAGCCTTCAAAACATTCGAGGATTATTTTGTGAAAACTTCAGCCTTGGACATTGCCTGATTCTTGAATTATTAACTACTGATGGTGTTGAAGACCCAAGTCATTCCTGAATTGCATTATCTGGTTCTAAAATCTGCTTTCTCTAGTTCTAAAATCCTTCCTCTCCCACCACTTTCATTCATATGCCCCCGTGTTTAACGTGGCTTTCCGTTCCTACCTTTCTTTTGACTAGCCTTCCCAGTTTATGGTGTGAAAGCAAGTTGAAATTAAAATATTGAGTGAGATCTTCAAGAGTCAGGCATTAGACTTTGTGGAGTGCCTACCATGTACTGTGCACTTTACACAAGTTGAAGTTGAGTTTATGTAAATCTCATAAGTAACTTTTAAGGGAAGTATGATTATTTCCAAACGAAGGAAAAGAAACTCAAGGAAGTTGATGTTTTGATCAACTAACAAATCTGGAGCCTGACTTCAGCTTGGGTATGTTTGGCTTTAAAACCTGCGGTTTTTCCATGTCACCTGCCTGTCTCCCCAAGAGAAAGGTAATATATGGAAAAGAATACAGAGGTAAGGAATAAGCCTTGGATAAATCACTCTTTAGAAGGTAGACTCAAAAATCAAGAGCCAGGAAAGAAAACCCAAGATGGAGGCAAAAAGATGGCAAGAAAATGATAGTTATTATCTAAAAACCCATGGGGTACGGGATTTCTAAGAGAAAGGAATTATTATGGCTGAATTGGTTGAGGTGAGGCTGGTGGAAGTTCCTAGTTGCTGGCTTAACAGGCATGTTTCATTGTGTCTCTTTTCTTCATTCATCCTGTTAGTCTGCAAGTATTCTCCCTCGAGACCCCTAGTACTCTCTGCAGGGGACTAAAGACACAACCCTCTCAAATATCAAGCATCTACCGCTTTTCTAAGTTCTGTGTCATGAACTGCTGTTCATGGAGTGTTTCATTTCAGAAAGAAAGAGTCTTGTAAAATAAAGTTCTCTTTATTTACTAGGCCAACTAACTAAAAGTAGAATACTTATTTTTTTAGATGGCATTTCTTTGAAGTTGATGTGTTTAGGTGCTATCTCAGGGAGCCAGCATTGTAGCTGTTTACTACATTTCCTGAGGCAACCTTGTGCGAGGGCTAGAGAATTGTAACAAGTGTCTTGACTTTCTCTGCACCTGGAGATTAATGTGCTGGTAAAAACTTTATGAACCCTTAATCATTCATTACAAACATATTGGATCTTCTAAAGCTAAAAGCTTCAGCATTCATAATTAAGAGACAACAGAACAGGATCATGTAAATATGAAAATGGCCTACGAGAAAATTGAATGAACTTTCTCGTTTTCTTTATTTAAGTTGTGGACACTTTAATTTTGAAGAGAAGCATATTTTCTTAGTTGTAGAAATCAGGTATAAAATTATCCCTATTGTTAAGATGATAATGAAAGAAATTTTAAATGACAAGTAGGTAATTTCAGGAAAACAGATTGTATCTCCTTGTTACTTACTGTAACTATTAGTTGTTCCCTCCTCTCCTCTAACTTACATTATCTTCTGCTTGAAACAATAGATAGTTGTGTTAGAATAGTGTATTCATTTGCTGGGGCTGCAGTTACAAAGAACCGCAAACTGGGTGACTTAGCAGAAATTTATAGTCTCACAGTTCTGAGGCTGAAAGTCTAAGATTTCCATGTCACCTGCCCGTCTCCCCAAGAGAAAGATAATATATGGAAAAGAATAGAGACGTAAGGAATAAGGGTGTCAGCAGGGTTCCCTTTTAGGGCTCTGATCTGTTTTTGTAGCTTCTGGTGGTTTGTGGGCAATTTCTGGTGTTCCCTGGCTTCTGCTCCATCATCCCACTCTCTGCCTTTATCTTCATGATATGATTTGGCTGTGTCCCCACCCAAATCTCACCTTGAATTGTAATAATCGCCACATGTCAAGGGTGGGACCAGGTGGAAATAATTGAATCTAGGCGGTGGTTTCCCCCATCCTGTTCTCATGATAGTAAGGGGGTTCTCACTGGATCCGATGATTTTACAAGGGGTTTCCCCCTTCGCTCGGCTCTCATTCTCTCTCCTGCCACCCTGCGAAGAGGCACCTTCTGCCATGATTCTAAGTTTCCTGAGGCCTCCCCAGTCATGTAGAACTGTGAGTCAATTAAACTTCTTTTCTTTCTAAATTACCCAGTCTCAGGTATGTCTTCGTTAGTAACAGGAGAATGGACTAATACACTTCATATGGCCTTCTCCCTCTATGTGTGTCTGTGTCCAACTTTCCCCTTTTTATAAAGACACTAGTTCTTATTGGATTAAGGGGCCACCCTACTCCAGTATGACCTTATCTTTACCCAACTAATTACATTTGGAGTGACATATTTCCAAATAAGGTCACATTCTGAGCTACTGTGGGGTAGGACGTCAACATATGAATTTTGGAGAGACGAAATTCAACCCTTTACAGATAATGTAGGTTATTCTGTGATAACAGATGACTCCAAAATTCCAGTGTCTTAGAACCACAAAGCTATGTTTCTTTCTTAAATTTCAGTGGGGTTCTTGGTACTTCTTCTATCATCCTGTCCAAGCTGTGGCTCAGTGTTGAGCCTTCATGTAGCACCTGCTTCCATGATCTCCAAAGTAAGGGAAGAAAGCTCCGAAAGGTTTAGGACCAGCAAAAAAAAAAAAATTTGTACTGGAAAGTGATGCATGTCTTGTACTCAGATTTTATTGACTGAAATGTATCACGTTCCTCACTTAAATTCAAAGAAGTAGAGAAACGCAGTTCATCCTATGTGGCAAGAAAGAGAAGAACCAGAGATACTAATGAGAAGGAGTATACCTTCATCCATGTATCTGTCGATCAATATTAAAAAAAAAAAAAAGCAAACTAGACATCTATTTCGAAGTCTTGACAAGATTTGTAGCTGTCTAGCTAAATAAGGTTGTTTTCCTAGGACTTGAAATGTTGAGCCATTAATTAGTTTTCCTTTCCGCCTCTCCCTCACTCAGGGAGGATTCATTCCTAAAATGAAAATGGAAGATGCATCTTTATGAGTAAAAGCTACTCTAGTTTATATTGTGGGGAGTATTTGTTGGATATACTATGGCAATTCCCATGCACAGATAACCATGGTACAAGGCTGAAAGAACATGTGTATGGGTCTTTCTCAGATCTAATTTATTTGTTTTGTAGAAAGGAGAATCTTAAAGGTAACACAATAGGACTGTGATCACACATAGTGCTCAGGAGAGACACAGTTACACGGTAACTTTCTATATGGTCTTTAGCTAGAAGGAATTCCAGAGGAAATATCTTATTTAACCCTCCTCCTTGCGAAAATGTCCCCCCTAGTACTCTTCATTGTATCATCCTGTCTTATGTCCTTAGTAGCGTTTATCACACAGCCATTTTTGTATTTATTTGCTTGCTTGTTTCTTACCTTCCCTGCACTTTGTGTAACATCTTCCTCCCTATCCCCCCATATAAGTTCCCTTTCACGCCCAATATATTGCCTATTTCTGTTTCTTACTGATACTCCAGCATTGAGAAAAGTATCTGCCTGATACTGAAGCAAATAATGGATAGATTGAATAGATGTAATAAGTATTACATTAAAAATAATATCTTAATGATGGAACATAGAAAATTGGGGAAAATATTTGGTCACTGTTAAAGTCTAGGTAATGGGAACTAGAAGCTTACAAGGTAAATATTTCTAATGTTTCCAAAACAACTTATTTTTCTTTCCTAGACTCCATGGTATTTATATGTCTCCTGAGGTCTCTTTGGACAACATACTATTTACTATCAAATTATATTCATTTATCTTATTTTCTGGAAACAATATATTTTATGTTCAAAAATATATACCATCCACTCACAGTGGAGTTATTGCACAGGGCCCATGATTTGAAACTTGTTCTCACTGTATTTGTAGGGTAATTTGAGGTAAATGAATTTGGACAGAAGCCATTAAGTAAAATGATTCTTTCCTAAATTACCTTAAGTGGTTAATTTTATTACTGATAATACTGTAATGGAGATGTTCTTCATATAATTTTAAGGGAACACACTTTGATTAAAATCATATTTGTATTTTATTATTATTATTTTTGAGACAGGGCCTTGCTCTGTTGCTCAGGCTGGAGTGCAGTGGTGCCATCATAGCTCACTGCAGTCTTAACCTCCTGGATTCAAGCAATCCTCCCGCTTCTACCTTCTGAGTAGCTGGGACTATAGGCACGGGCCACCACACCCAGCCAATTTTATGTTTTCTAATTTTTTGTAGAGACAGGGTCTCACTGTGTTGGCCAGGTTGATCTCAAACTCCTGGCTTCAAGCAGTCTTCCCACCTTGACTTCCCAAAGTTCTGGGATTATAGGCGTGAGCCAACATGTCTGGCCTAAAATAATCCTTTTTAAGGAAAGATCTGAGTTTTATTTGCTGTTCAACCATAAAAGACAAAGCATTTTTTTTGCTTATTTTTTTTTTAAATCATCAGTTGTAATTGAAATAATTATAAAAAGATTCATTGGTGGTCTAAATGAAAACAACTGACTTTAACAGTAGACCTGTATTTGCAGTACAACCCAAGGATCTCCATGCACTATTGCTTTTCTTACATAGACGAGGAAAGTATGGGTCCCAGGGTATTCTAATCTGTAAGTATCAGTGTGTCTTCACTTTTAATGTAAAATTATGCCACAATGTCATTTTTGGGAGATTTTGTGTGCTCTCAATTCTCCCCTAATTTTTCATTTAGAAGCTGTTTCTTGGCTATTATCTTAAAACTTCCCGACACAGTGAAGGTTCAAGCTTTAGCTTTATAATTTTAGAATTAGTGCTACTGGATTTTAATAAGATATCAACACACTGCATTCTAGGTAAGTGTCATCCCCTGAATTTGTGGCATGTGGTATCTAAAATAGGTTTAATGACCAAGAGTGTGAGAGGCAAGCCACATTGAGTCTTCTAAATCAATGACATCTGTTCACATGTTAAGCTGCCCTGCTCAAGGCTAACTCTGTTCTTTTGGCTTCTAGGGTGTGTGTTCACCATTATCTACCTTATGGTTGTCTTTCTCCATTGTGAGGCTGAAATAACTTCTGGTGGCACCTTTCTGACAGTGCAATATCTAGTTGGCTTCCATACAAAATTCTGTCTTTGCTTCTACTCATTTAAAGTCATTCTGCCCAGTTTCTGGTTATGAACTGTTGTCACTGTGATGGATTTCCTGCCCTTGAGAGGCTGTGGCAGCCAAGCTGATGTCATACTGTATTTTGTGTCTCTGTTTTTTGACTGGATAAATGGTCTTTAATTACTGCTGGTTCTTCAACCTTGGGGAAAACTCTGGCAGTATTATCAGTTTTTGTAGTTGACAGTTTGGAAATAGGGAAACTTTTGCCATAATATTTTCAATTAAAGGCCTAAATTAACAGGCTTTTCTACTGAATTTTATACAATAAAGTTAGGTTGAGAATTCCACAAACATTTAAATTTACGCAACACATTTAATGCATTTAATACTGTATTTAATGATGATGACAATTATTTAAAAATCATTTTCTACTTGATGAAATACCATAACGTAGCACTAATATAAATTAATATTAGCAGGATTAACATGTAAGTTTTTCAGTGAAAAGAACTCTTGATGTATTGAAAAGCGTAATGAAAACCTTAATAATTATCTAGACATGAAAGTGATGAGTCACTATTTCTCTGGAAGTTTATGGCCAAAACCACACTTTGAGGCAAATACTGCATCAGTTGTTTTCTATATTGATCAGACAAACCAAATAACTAATATTACCCCCCCTTATTGTGATATGTTGCACCTTTCTGCAATTGATTATTAGTGTTATATTCTTTACATAGGCACAGTTTTGAGTAACAAGGTTTTAAAAATAAATTATATGTATCTTGCACACCAATGTAATTATTACTGGTTTTAATATAATAATGTGTATATAAACTTATGATTGAAATTAGTTGTATAGAAAACTTTATAAAATGAGGGCTCCATCAGCTATTCCATTTTCATCTAGCATTGGCAAGGAGTAAATACTTAGTAAAACTTGATGAATGAATCTTGCAGTGGTGGGTTCAAAGCCATATATGTGTGTTTTGTTTTTGCTTGATGGGTTTTTTGTTGTTGTTCTCCAATATTTTTTATCTGTAAAATGTATAATACTAGTGCCACAATTTTATTTTTATTAGAACATATAGTAGTCTACAGCTTAATAACTAGCAGAAACTAAATACTAGTTTTGGTCCTGCTACTAAAAAATTTCAAGTAAGACCTGAATTTAACCAGTATTCTATTTCTTTAACAAATTATTTAGGAATCTGGTTTTCATAAGGGCAATGAGAGTCAGCAATCAAGTTTTTCCTTCTGAAATTTTAGATATGAAAAGCATCTAAAATTTCTCAACTTTCTATAATTTTAAACTGTATTTACAAGTAAAGTATTATTCTTTTAAAAGCTTAAATAATTTAGTTAAATAACTTCACAATTCACTGATTTCCAAAAGGGTACTTACATACTGTTTCACTATATAAGTATAGCACATAGTAGATTCAGTCTACCATTGTCTTCTGAAACAATATAGGGAACTTTGTAAACCATAGGAAATCTCAAAAATCAGCTAGTTCAAGCCATATGTTTCATGGCTGAAGACACTAGGTCCCGGCGGGGGGATTGGGGGTGGGTGTTGATGATTTGCTCTAAGTCACACTTGTTAAAATCTAGACATCTTTGTTACCAGCCTATTGTTCGCAAAGTCAACATTCTGTGCTCTGATGCAATGCTGATTTTAAAAAATCATTCGTTCATAACCTCATATCATGTCTTTTTTAAAATCTCTTCTTTACATTTTCCTCTTTACATTATCTCATTCTTACATTCCCAAGGCCTGAGCACACAGTTGGTGCAGCTATTTGTAGTTGAACTTAACTGGATTAACATGAAGGAACATAAGAAATTTATACGGTATCACATAATACATCAAGCATTTTATATCTCATCCAACCCACAAGCCATGCCATCTTATGTAGATACTTTTGATGGAAAGAAAGAAGAAAAATCAGGATAACTGCCTCAACAGCTGTCAATGTTAAATAATCCCTTAAAGCTGTGAAAGCCTTCATTTGCTTTCAGGAGTTGTGACATATGGTCAAAAATAGCTTGAAGATTTATTATGTCATATCTGTTGGATGAGATTCAAAATATGCTTTAAGAAAGATTCCATCCTTCATCATCCTTGAAAAGATCTTTCAGAACTCATAGAGTATATAGAAAGCAGACGGAGAATGATGATGTTCAGCTGCCTAAAATTGACAGACTCTAATCAGGATTGCCCACCTATCACATCAAATTATCAGTAAAAAATGCAAATTTTCTACCGACACGACACTTTTAAACACAGACATCTCACTGACCTCCAGAAGCCCTGGGTATAGATAAGACTTGAATTACTTTTCTCCAATATTACAGTAGGATTGGAAGGCAGATTTTAAAATTATGTTTTTAAAAAGCGGTCATTCTTCCCCATGTTAAGAATTTAACCTTAAAGATGAAAAAGCTAAGAAACTGAAGTTTGCCAGTGGATTCTAGCTCCTGTAAAGGTTGGAAGAGAAAAAAAATCCACTTAAATTTTGTAAAAATTGAAAAAAAAAAAAAAAACTAAGGAGTAAAAAAGAAATGCCAAGAACATATAAATGAAAGAGCAAAAGAACAACTTGAGTAAAACACTGTAATAAAGAGGTCACCTAACTTAATAAACTCTCCTGGGTTCAAGCAGAAGTAATCAAGCCTACTGTGTATGTAAGAAGAAAAGAATCAAAGGGGAAGCTCCACAAAGCGACTTCTTTGGTCCTGGCAGTGTCTCTGCATCACCTGTGTCCTTCCTTTTCCCGTGCCCTGCCCTCTGCCCCGCTTCTGCTCTACTTTCTTGCTATTTGCCTCCTAAGGCTTCAAAATACTGCTAAACACATTTCTAAAGCCTTCTAGACATAGGACAGTTTGTGTATGAATCATTTTATTTAAGAATTAGGGCAATCTTTTTTGTTGGAAGTAGAATAAATTGTGCTCCAATTTCAGGTGCTTATGAAAAATACATTGTACCACAACCTGAATATTATGTTGCATAAATCCCTCCAGCCATCACATTTGGGGCAACTTTTAGATAAGGAATGAAATTACTTGTGGTATAATCTATAATTATTTTTGGCAAATGCATGAATTTCTCCTACTTGAAATATAAATGTTTTATTAGGTAGCCACAGTATTTGGCCCCTGCGTGGGTGCTTAATTGAAGAAAAGAAAGAAATAACGTCTAACGATCTGTGTTTCATGGACGTTTGCAAAAATGGCTGTCACAACTCATCTGGTAGACCAGAAGACCAGGTGGACATGACTTATATTAAATCTTGCCACAGCTGGACATCTGGTTCTTCAGTTGTTCTGGTTTCAATTTGGATGTGAAGCACTGTTCTTCGTGTGATTCAAGTACTACATCCACTTAAAGAGTTCTTGTGTAGCCCAGGTCTCTGTCATGTTTGAGAGCTGTGGTTTGTTTTTTGACAGGAAACCTCCATCAGAGTTTATTGTAGGCATCTCATTAGTAATTTTCAGCATGCTGCTGTGTACCAATGTTGAACTTTATCAGTTTAATTAGAGACCATGTTAGGACCTGAATGACAACTTCCCTAATTAACCTGAACCACATTCTGGAACGCCTTTTGACATATTGTTGCCTTGTAAGTAAATGGCTCCACTTTTCTTTTTTTTCTTTTTTCATACAAAGACAGTTTTCTATCTATCCTCAAGCACACCAACCATGTTGTTGTTGTTGTTGTTGTTCTGACTTACAGCATTTGCTTGATTGATTTTCCACCCCGCTCTTCTTTGCCTACATAAGTCCTCAAATTTCTGCTTAATTGTAATGATCCCTGACTACCTTATAAAGGCATATCTCTGAGGTATGGCGGATTCAGTACCAGACCACAGCAATAAAGCAATTATCAAAATAATTAAGTCACACAAATTTTTTGGTTTCCCAGTGCATAAAACTTAAGTTTACACTATACTGTACTCTGAGTATTCAATAGTGTTGTGTCTACAACCTGTACATATCTTAATTTAGAAATACTTTATTGCTAAAAAATGATAAGGATCATCTGATCCTTCAGCAAATCCTAATCTTTTTGTTAGTGCCACAACTTGACTCCATGTTATTGGCTGCTGATTGATCAGGAGGGTAGCTGCTGAAAGTTGGGGTGAATGAGGCAATTGCCTTAAATAAGACAACAGTGAAGTTTGTTGCATTGGTTGGCTCTTTCTTTGGTGAAGTATTTCCCTGTAGCATGTGATCCTATGTGATAACATTGTAGCCATGGTAGAACTTCTCTCACAAGTGAAGTCAATTCTTTCAGACCCTGCTGCAGCTTTATCAACTCAGTTATGTAATGTTCTAAATCTTTTGTTGTCATCTCAAAGATGGTCACAGCATCTTCAGCAGGAATACATTCGACCTCAAGGAACTGACATTTTTGCTCACCCATAAGAAGCAACTCCTCATTTGTTTGTTTGATCATGAGATGGCAGAAATTCAGTCACATCTTCAGGCTCCACTTCTATTTCTAGTTCTCTTGCTCTTTATACCATGTCTCTGGTGATTTTCTCCATTGAATTCTTGGACCCCTCCAAGTCATCCATGAGGGTTGGAATCAAATTCTTCCAAACAACCGTTAATGTTGGTATTTTGATTTCCTCTCATGGATCACAAATGTTCTTTATGGCATCTGGAATGGCGAATCATTTCCAGGAGGTTTTCAATTGACTTTGGCCAGATCCATCAGAGGAATCACTACTTATGGAAGTTATAGCCTTATGAAATGTATTTCTTAAACAATAAGACTTGAAAGTTGAAATGACTCATTGATCTATGGGCTGCAGAATGGATATTGTGTTAGCAGGAATCAAAACAATGTGAACCTCTCTGTCCATCTCCACCAAAGCTCTTGGGAGACCAGGTGAATTGTCAATGAGAAGTAATATTTTGAAAATAATCTATTGTTTTTCTGAACAGTACATCTCAAGGATGAGTTTAAAATATTCAGTAAACCATGCTGTAAAACAGATATGCTATCATCCAGACTCGATTGATCTGTTTATAGAGCACCATCAGAGTACATTTAGTATAATTCCTAAGGTACCTATGATTTTTGAAATGGCAAATGAGCATTGGCTTCAACTTGAAGTCACCAGCTGCATTAGCCTCTAAAAAGAGAATCAACTTGTCCTTCGAAGCTATAAATTCAGTCACTTATTTTCTTCTTTTTAGCTATAAAAGTACTACATGGCATCTTATTCCAATGGAAGGGTGTTTTATCTACATGGTAAATGTGTTTAGTGTAGTCACCATCATCAATTCTTTTTTAAGCTAGATCATCCAGATAAACTTCTCGCAGTGCTCCATTAGCACTTGCTGCTTCACCTTGCACTTTATTTTATGGATAAAGCATCTTTGCTTCAACCATATGAATCAACCTTTGCTAGATTCAAACTTTTTTTCTGCAGCTTCCTCACCTCTCTCAACTTTCATAGAGATGAAGAGAGTTAGGGCCTAATCTAGGTTTTGGCTTATGAGAATGTTGTGGCTGGTTTGATCTTCTATGTAGAGCACTAATAGTTCCTCCATATCAGCATGAAGGCTGTTTCAGTTTGTTATTA
The DNA here is from genome assembly GCF_028885625.2 of Pongo pygmaeus. NCBI lineage: Eukaryota > Metazoa > Chordata > Mammalia > Primates > Hominidae > Pongo > Pongo pygmaeus. The sequence goes on from NC_072387.2 coordinate 103,289,727, forward strand.
TTCGTGTGTGCATTGGAGTAACACTTTTAATTTTCTTCAAGAACTCTCTCTTTGCATTCACAGCTTGGCTAACTGGCACAAGAGGCCTAGCCTTTTGGCCTTTCTCAGCTTTCAATGTGCCTTAATCGCTAAGCTTAATAACTTTTAGCTTTTTCTTTAAAATGAAAGAGATACTACTCTTTTTTGTACTTGAATACTTAGAGACTGTTGCCAGATTATCAGTTTGCCTAATAATATCACTGTGTTTCAGGAAACAGGAAGGTCTAAGGAGACAGACAGAGATGGGGGGAATGGCTGATTGATAGACCAGTCCGAACACAGAAATTGTTAAAATAATTACAATAATAACATCAAAGATTACTAATCACAGATCGCCAAAACAAATATAATAATAAGGAAAAGTTTGAAATATTGGGAGAATTAACCAGAATGTGACACATAGATACGCCATGAGCACATACTGTGTGAATAATGGTGCTGATATACTTTCTTGATGCAGGGTTGCCACAAACTTTCAAATTGTAAAAAAAACACAGTATCTGTGAAGAACAATAAAGTGAAGTACAATAAAATGAAGCATGCCTGTATAAAGTGATTCATCTAGATATTCTTTGATTCACTCATTTGTTTTCGTCACGTATATCACATGATATATAATTATTTTCTGAATATTTACTCATTTTTTAACAGTCTTCTCAGCTGGTTTGTAAGCTCTCTGCAAACATGGAAAATTTTGCTAACCTGTTAAAGAGTTACATTTCTAGCACTTAACACTATCCTTGACATGTGGTAATGGTCAGTAAATATTTATTGAATGAGTCGAGGAATTGTGATCATCTGTATTGTTTAGGTTATAGAAGAGTTAATTTTAAAAAATAGTATATTTTGGCTTTCCAGTGGTTTTAGTTGATGAGTGTGATTGTTTAACAAAAATGTATTGAACAACTAGCTGGCTGCCATGGGGGATTTTTAAAGTGATGGACAGGGTCCTTGTTTCTCAAAGAATACACAATCTAGTATATAATTTGGCATGTATATGGAAGAGTCAAAGATTACGAAAGACAAATGATGGAGGCTCAAAGCTATGCTTTTATTCTCATGTGCTGGTGGAGTACTGCTATGGATCTGATAACAGTAAGTTTGCTGTCTCATCAGTTACAATCTGTTCTTCACTATTAATTGAATTATAATTCTGGGACACTCACTCAGTCCGTCCAAATCTGACCTGTGATATTATCCTCAAAGTAAATGCTTGAGAACAAGTATTATCCTAAATTTACTGACAAAGAAAGGGGAGTCTATGAGGTAAAATAATTTTCTTAATGATACATAGTAGTCAAGATGCAGTCAGGGGTTCAGCCCCATGTTTTCTAAATCCAAGTCTTAAATATTTTTTCTGTATACAAAGTTGCCTTTCTTCTTTCTACCCACTTTATAAGCAAAATGTTAAAATGTTTTTTCCTTCTGCATAAGAATTTCACCTTTCGTTAATTCCCTGCCTCTGATCTGATAACCTTATAAAAGTGGTACACCAACCAAGTTACTCAGCAAGGTTGCTATGTCATGACCCCTGATTGGTAATTTGCATATATACTGGGAGGAATTACAAATGAATTATACATACCAGATGGTGCTGCCATAATGCTGTGCTTCCTGAGTATGGTGACTTAAAAATGGTATGCACCAGGAGGGTGGTCCTGAAAGCTGTGTCCATGGGACTAATTTAGGACATATGGACTCCTCGTGGAGCATGAGGCTTGTAACCAGGATGACCGTCATACCCACTGATATGTATCTTGTCTTCTTGCACCTGAGGAACAGTGTGGATTGCTCCTGATAATTCTGCAGAATAATACCTGGTGCTACCACCCTTCTGGCAAGCTGTGATTCTTTTTTTTTTTTTTTTTTTTTGAGACAGGGTCTCACCCTGTCACCCAGGCTGGAGTGCAGTGTTGTCATCACAATGACTCACTGCAGTCTCAAGCTCCTGGACCCAAGCGATCCTCCTACTTCAGCCTCCTAAGTTGCTGGGACCATCAGCATGCACCGCCATGACCAGCTTATTTTTTATTTTTATTTTTTTGTAGAGACAGTTTCTCCTTATCTTGCACGGGCTGGTCTCGAATTCCTAGGCTGAAGTGATCTTCCCGCCAAGGCCTCCTAAAGTGTTGAGATTACAGGTGTGAGCCACTGTGCCCAGCCAAGCGGTGATTCTTGTCCTGTAACCTTCTAAGTGTTTGATGCCAGGTGAGACTTGTGGTGGTCTTGTGAGCTTGAATGTTTAGCTGAACCTGAAAACTCTTGGGTAGAGTCGTAGCAAGTAAAATTTTTGATTTTTTGTCCACAGAAACACAAATATCTTCAATCATTTGTCTTGATCTTAATGGCCATTGTCCTGTAATGAATGAATTTGGGCTTTGAATTTTGTGAGCTTGAATGTTAATTGAACCTGAAAACTCTTTAGTAGAGTCATAGCAAGTAAAATTTTTAATTTTATGTCCACATATACACGAATATCTTCAATTATTGGTCTTGATCTTAATGGCCATTATCCTGTAATGAATGAATTCGGGCTTTGAATTCAAAGATATTGGATAGATTAGTTCACTTATTTTAATGAAGTTTAAGCCTCAAAATGAGAAAGTTTATCCACTTATCCCTATGCTCCACATGAGACTATTGTATGTCATTTCTTTTATAAAAAAGAGTTCCAAATTCATTGTGTAAAGCATCCTCATGAAGTCTGAAGATTTAATTTGCTTATATATCTTATTGTAATAAAGAAGCAAATTATAATTCGGGGCTGGGGACTGGAGTTTAAAAGAAATAATTTTAAAAATATTTTTAAGAGTTAATTAGCTTTCCAGAGTACTGTGCATTTAATATATACATAGAAAGTGAGGTTCACATTCACAGCAATCAGAACAAACAAAGCCACAGGTGTGATATTCAGCAATGCACGCAGCCCTAGAGAAGAGCATGCATAATATTCAGGCCAACAGAAAAATCACTTTCAGGTAAACTAACAGAAGAAGGAATATCTAAGGTAAACTAACTGGGGCAATTTCTAATGAATGCAATTGCACTATGCAAGGATGGGGCAGTTTCAATAGGTTAAACAAAAATAAAAGTTTGGCTTGATTGTTATAATTTGTCAAAGACAACCACTGTTACATTTAACTACCTCAATATTTTATTGCAAACAACACTAATTAGACTTTTTTTTTTTTGGTTCTTGCTTTCCCAGAGGGCAGAGTTCTTAGGCTTAATTCTCCACTTCAGTTTAGTTCCTTTCTGATACTAATCACCAGGGTAATTAAGATCATTCTTAAGGGCATCTGAGAAAATGCAAAAATGGCTAGATTTTGCACTATGCAGCTTTACCTCAGACCTTAACAAAAATATCATAATAAAGCTGAATATTATGTATTTTAGCAATAAATAAATGTATTATAAATGAAAATTTGAAATCCCACTTCAAAATTCGATAATTTTGAATGAATTATTGAAATTCAATAAAATTGTATTTTATTCAATTATTTCTTATATTTTTAAATAACTGTCTACTTCAAGTGGTTTTTGTCATTGTTGTTGCACAGGTCTATTAATTTTAACACCTTTATAGATTCAGTAAACACTATTGTATTCAGGATGTGATACAAGACAAAAGTCCTTTGCTGGATATGTAAGTTCATTACAGATATTAATATTTTTCCCAGTCTGTTACCCCATCCTTTGGTTCTCTTAACAATGTATCACAGAAAAAAATTCTTCAATTTTATAAAGCCCAATGTATTACTATGGTTTATGCATTTGGTGTCATAACTCCAGATTGGAGTGGCAATGATAGGAATATGAATGAAATGACCATGGTTGCAATGAAAGAAATTATGTTTGGACTCATCAGCACCGATGTTCGTTTGCCAGGCTTTCTGTGGATCATGCTTTTGGTGTCATAACTCCAGATCACAAAGGTCTTCTATGTGTTCCTCTAAAAATTTTATGGTTGTGGATTCTATGTTTAGATCTGTGATCCATTTTAGGTTCAAACTTTTGTAGAAAGTATGAAATTTACATTGGGTTGTTTTGTTGTTGGTGATGTTGTTACTTTTTGTTCTGCATGTGGATGTTGAATGGTATGAACAACATTTACTGAAAAGGCAATCTTTTTTCTTTTGAATTGCTTTTCTGTTTTTGTCAGAAATTAGTGACCATATTGGTGGAGTATGTTTATTTCTGTGTTCTTTATTTTCCATTCAGTTGGTCAATGTGTATATCCTCCCACCAATTCTGTACAATCTTGATTAGTTTTACAGGAAGACTTGAAATTGGATAGTGTAATTTCCCCAACTGTGTTCTTTTGCCATTTTTTTTTTGGTAATTCTAGATCTTTTGCCTTCCCATATAAATTTTAAAATCAGCTTGTCTATATTGACAAAAAATATTCCCACAGAGATTTTTTTTTCTTGTCTTATTGAAGTGGCTAGGATTACTCAGGACAATGTTCAGTCTTTCTTCATTAAATGACATTATAGGTATAGTGTTTTTGTGAATGTCATTTAATAGGTTAGGAAAAAATACTTTTATTTCTAGTTTGCTGCAATAATTTTTTAAATCATTAATGAAGATTAACTTCTTCAAATTATTTTTCTGCATCAGTTGATAAAATCATAAGGGATTGCTTTTCAGACTGTTAATATAATGGCTTTTATAGGTTGATTTTCAAATATTGGTCTGGCCTTGCATTACCTGGATAAATCCCCCTGAATTGTGGTTTTTATCCTTTTTATATATTGTTGGATTCGATTTGCAAATATGTTTTTGAGGATTTTTTGCACTTGTGTAAATGAGGGATATTAGAATATAGTTTACTTTCTTGTTCTTGTTTTCTTTTTCTTTGGTGCTGTTTTTCTCTGGACTTGATATTATGGTAATGACATCCTTATAAATGATTTGGAGAAGTATTCCCGTCTTTTTTTTTCTGAAATAAATTTTATAAAATTGGTGTTATTTTTTCTTTAAATATTTAGTAGAGTTTGCCAGTTAAACTATATGGAACTGAGATTTGTTTTTCAAAATTTCCTTTTTCTTCAAAATCAATTTCTTTTAAATAGGATGATAAATGTTATCTATTTCATCATCAGTCATTTTTGCAATTTGCAGATTTAGAGGAATTGGTCCTTTTCAACTAAAATATTGGATTTATGTTCATAGAGTTGTTCATATATTGCTTTATTATCCATTTAATGTCTGTAGGGTGTATAATAATATGTTCTCTTTGATTCTTTTCATTGGTAATCTGTGTCTTCTAAAGGTTTACCAATTTTGTTGATTTTTTAAAAATCAGTTTTTGTTGTTACTGATATTCTCAATTGCTTTTGATTTTTCAATTCCATTGATTTTGGCTTTTCATGTTCTTATTTTCTTGCTTCTACTTGCTTTGTGTTTATTTTGCTCCTTTTTTTCTAGCTAGTTAAGGTGGAAATTTTGAGGTCTCTCTTCTTTTCTTATATAAGCATTTAGGCCTGGTGCGGTGGCTCACGCTTGTAATCCCAGCACTTTGGGAGGCCAAGGCAGGCGGATCACGAGGTCAGGAGATCAAGACCATCCTGGCTAACGTGGTGAAACCCTGTCTCTACTAAAAATACAAAAAAAAAAAAAAATTAGCCAGGCATGGTGATGGGTGTCTGTACTCCCAGCTACTTGAGAGGCTGAGGCAGGAGAATGGCATGAACCCGGGAGGCAGAGCTTGCAGATCTTGCCACTGCACTCCATGCTGGGCGACAGAGCGAGACTCTATCTCAAAAAAAAAAAAGCAAATTTTCTCTTATATTTAGCTTCATTTTATAAACGCTGTCACTGTATTTTCATTCAGTTTAAAATATTTTATAATTTCTCTTGAAATTTTCTTTTTGACCCATAGATTATTTAGAAGTGTGTTGTTACTTTTCAAGTGTTTAATGGGAATTTTATGTTATTTTTTTGTTAATGTTTTCTGATTTAATTCAGTTACAGAGAACACGCTGTGTATGATTTTAATGACTTCAAGTGCATTGTTGTTAGTTTTATGACCCAGGATATGGTCTATCCTGGGGAATATTCCAGATGCATGTGCATAGAATGAATATTCTGCTGTTGTTGGGCAGAGTAACCTATAAATGTCAATTAGATTCAGTTGACTTATGGAAATTTTCAGTGCTTCTCAGTTCTTGCTGGCTCTTTATCTATGTGTTCTATCTGCTACCAAGAAAGAAGTATTGAAGTCCTACACTATATTTGTAGCTTTGTCTATTTCTATTTTCAGAATTGTTGGTTTTAGATTTACGGATTTAGTTCGATTTTGGTGCATACACAACTAAGATGGTTATGTCTTCTTGGCCACTTGACCATAGTGTAATGGTGTCCTTTCCTGTGCAATCGAGATTTTTCCTGTTCTTTATATGCTGAGTAATTTTTTATATTATCTTGAACATTTTATTTTTACTGATCTTTGGGATGTTATTTTTCTGACCAGAAACCTGTGGCTGCTGGTGCCTTTTTCGCATTTTCCTAAGGCCCACAGGGCCCATTCCACCCTCTTGGCCTAGCAGGCTGTACTCAGCTCATGCTATTGGTGTGGATCACATGCCTCCAAGGGAGAGTGTAAGTCATGGAGCTGTGGAGTGGTGAGGGGTGTGTGAGCAAGTGTGGGGTCTGGCCACTGTGTTGTAGACACGCTGGCTGCTGCAGTGGAGTGGGCAGCTCCAGGTGCCAGCATGGGTGCCAGCTCTATGAGAGCCTGTGACTGGACCAAGCATTACTGCAAACAGCTTCCCTGGCTGGCACTGGAAAATGTGGGGGTGCCTGGGAGCTTGGAGATGCCAGGAACTGCAGGGCCCCAAAGAGGGAGTCACAGGCCTGGTGTGGCATGTGGAGCTCCCAGGTTTGGGCTCCTAGAAGGGCCACAAACTCCTTCTCTTCTTCTCTCCTCTCCTTCTCTTTGCAATGTGGTGAGAAAGGGGCATCTTTCTGCTCTGTTTGTGTTACAGCTCTTTGAGCTTTGCCATTCAGTAGGTCCGAGTTCTCCTACAACCAGGAAGAATGAGGTACATAGACAAGTGAAGGGTTAGCAAGACAAGAGGAGCTTTACTGAGCAACAGAACAGCCCAGTCTCCCACAGGGAGAAAGCTCCTTAGCTCCTAGCAGAGAGGGTAGCTCTTCTCTGCGGACAGATTGTCCCATGTGTTTACTCACAGGAGAGAGGGTAGCTCCTCCCTGTAGCTAGTTGACCCATCATCTGCTCAGCTGTGGCTGAGCCTGGGGCTTTTATGGGCCTCACATGGGAGGAAATGTGCACCAATTGGTCCATGGGTGGCCATGGGTGGGCCCAGAAAAGTCACTACAATTCCCACTTCAGTGAGTGGGACTGGCAGCCTGGCCTGAAGGTAGGGCCTCACCAGGGACCTGCCCTCTTTTGTCCAGGAGCCTGTCTGCCTCCCGCTGCCGTCCATGGGCCCAGGCTGCTCTCACCAAGGGGCACCTATAGGTCAGTGTTGAACTGCCCTAAGCCCCCGCTTGTTTCCCCCACCCACTCTTTGGTGCCCAAAGTATGGAGCAGGCCAGGGTGCAGGGGGATGATGTGTCAGCACTGCCTGAGTGTGCACACACCTGGCTGGGCTGTGATAGCACCCATGCTTGGCCCCAACTCCACTACAAGATCGGAGCAGGCACTGGGAATGAGGAAAGGCCAGGAAGTGAGAGCAGGCACCACCAAGCTGATGGGGTCAGGAGGGCCTTCCCAGACCCCTGAGGGTGCAGAATCCAGAGATGCCTGGGACCTGCACATGGGAAGGCAGTGGAGCACATGCATATGCACTTGGTAGAGCGTACAGGCAGCACCAGTTGTGCCTCCTCACAGCCTGATTTGGGGACTCCAGGTCCTCACTGGGCCCCTCTTTGCCCACTCCTCTGTGCCTGACCATGCTGCTCCCCTGCTGGCAGATGGCTTGGCCTGGCCCCATCATGGTGGCTCCATGGAGTGTGGCACCATCCCAGGCCCAGCTCCACCTCCTCCCTGTGTCCTCCCCACAGCAGCATCAGGCAAGAGTGGCGACACAGGGCCAAATCCCAAGCCATGAATTTTGTAGCTCTCGGCCTCTGGGTGGGTTCCACCTGGCTATGTGAAGGTGGGGGTGGTGTGGTTGGCTGTGTAGTTGCCTTGGGTATGCGGGGCACAGGGGACCCACTGCTGCCACTGCTGCTTATTCAGTTCCTCCTGCTGCCATCACTCACATCTCCCCGCTGCAGCCAGCACCATGGCAGCAGTGGCTCCGGATTGCCCGTAGGTGACATCATTATTACATGAGATTCTGTCTTATTTAAATGCTGTGGAAACTGTTGATATTTATGTTTTTAGTGGTCAGTTAAGCTGGTTAAGTTTAGGTCACAACTTTCAACTTGCCTTCTGTAGGTTGTAGTCCTGATGTCAGTTAAGTGTTCAAGTCTTCACAGTGTTACTTGGATCTGTTTCTTGTGTGTACCTTCCAGGGGCCAACTTGAATCCTGGGTGGTGGGCTATATATGGATTCACTTCTCAAGGCTTTTAGTGTGCTAAATAGGATCAAGTCAACATATACGCAGCTGTAGATGAGCCCAGGTATTTATAAAAATGTTTGTGGTTACTTTCTCAACATTTTCTCTGCCGTTATTCTCCGGAATTTTCCAGTTGTCTGAGCCTTCTTTTTCCCCCAAGCAGAGAGTGCTGAGACTTTAATTACCACTCTCTCCCTTGACCTTCTGTAACTGTGCCAGCACCCAGGGCCAAGTTTTGGGAGGGCAGAGAAAAAACAAACAAAGTTGGTCCTACCTTCTGGAACCCCAGTGTGTTGAGTTCAGCCCAGGATATACTGGAGGGAAAAAATTCCAAACTCATTATTGGATTAGTGGTATTTTGAATTCTGGTCGTCTTCTCTACTTTTCCATATACTGTATACTTTTCAAAGTCCTCAGATAGCTGGTCCTTGCAGTCTGTCCGGGTTTTGTGGCTGTCTTCAGTGACAGTCATGGTGGAAGGTGATCACTCCCATCTTACCTGGGGTCAAAACTTTTTTTATTCCATTTTTTAAAGTAATTATAATGCTATTGTTCCATCAGTGTGATTTAAATTAATACTTAGTGCCAGGGATGGTGGCTATGCTTATAATTCCAACAACTCAGGAGGCTGTGGCAGGAGAACTGCTGGAGGTCAGAACTTCAACACTGCAAGACCCAGCCTCTAAAAAAATAAAATAATTAGGCAGGTGTGGTGACATGTGCCTATAATTCCAGCTACTCAGGAGGCTGTGGCCAGACAATTGATTCTAGGCATTCAAGGCTGCACTGAGCTATGATCATGCCACTACACTCCAGTCTTGGTGACAGGGTGAGACCTGAATCCTTAGATAAATAAATAAATACATACACACACACACACACACATACACATACACACACACAAACACACACAGCAACCACTATGATGATTGAAACATGTCAGAATGCAAAAGCAAGAACACCTCTATTTAATAACTGTAATATAATTTTGGAGAATTGATAGGAGGCAATTGCTTGCATTTCTTAGAGACTGTTCCAAATTATTAATGTTAATTACTTAAAGTATTTTTATTTTTACACTGTAGAGTAAAAATAACCAACTTTCTTGCTGAATGAAACTGTATAGATAGTACCTTAATTATGTTTCATTTGTATTTCAATACTCTAGCCTAGAGTCAATACTTTTTCTATTTTCTATAGAAAATAATAAAACTTTCTATATCTGAAACTGTATACAGTGATGAGCTTTGAGTTGGATGCACAGTAAGATGTTTTGCTTTTAAACCAGATATGCAAAGAGAGGCAACGATCTATATGGCTTTAGCAAGGGAAAATAACCTGTTGAACTATTTCTTTCACTAGATGTTCAAGAGAGTACTTAGGGAGAAAGAGATTAATTCATTTTTAATGCTAGGAAAATACAGTCATTAAAAAGCAGATAATATAAAATGCCAGAAATGCTTTTAACATTACTAGAAGTGCACTTCTTTCTGAAATAGCTTGCTACTTTTGGAGATCTAGGTAGGCTGAGGTATTAAATATTAAAATAGAGGTTGCTTTTTAAAATGTAGTGTTTCTTATCAGGAAAAAAACATTTGAACAAGCATTTCTGTTGTATAATTCATGATATTGCTAATAAGATAGTCTAGGAGAATTATTTGTTATGCTTTTGAGAATGACTGGGATTTTTTTTTTATGAGAGGCTATTCCCTTGTTCATGTCCTCTTAAATATATATGAGTACTGTTAAACTACATGGGATAATCACCTGACTGTTTTTTTCATATTAGTATGGTCTTCCTATATTTTATGGGAAAATCCATTCAAATAGGAATATTAATGTGAATTTTGCTACCTTCAACAGCATGAGAAGTCAGCAGTACATTTTAAACTATTGATGTAACAGGAAAATAAGTGTTGGAAGGATGTCCCTCTTGACATTCTTATTCAGATTTTCTGCAATAGAAATTAGTATGACTTGCTATTCCTATTGTGTGTGTGTGTGCGCGTGTGTGTGTGCGTGCGCACGCAACTAAATATTATAAATGTAGCCACTGGTCTTCAAAAGAACGCTCCTCTCTTGACTTCTCTCCAGTCTTAGTCATCCATTGGCATGTCAGTAGCTTTTTTGTGGTAGGAACAAGCAATGAAAAGTTGACCCACCTGTTTCAAATAAGAATCCCACTGCGGGGTTCTGCATGCCACCTCAGTTCATCGGTAAACACTATTTACAAAAAACTTATCCATAAGTTTTTGCTACATCATACTTGAATTATTTTGGTGGATAGAGTTCTTAATACATAATTGTTGATTACTGTAAGTGCTTTTCTAAACTTTTGCATTTCTATCACTAAATAGCTAACATGTAAAAAGTAGAAGTAATTTTTCAAGGCATATTGGTTACTGCCTTTGCTTCAACATTTTCTGCCCTTAGAACTATTTATCCAATATTAAATGACTTTTTTTTGTAAGATGGCAGACCTTTTATTTTGGTCACATTATTTTATAAATAAAATGTTGGGGTGCATAAACATGATTAAAATATGCTATGTACAAATATTAATATGTGACTGTGAAACATGATTATTTTCTTGAAGCCTATTCCAATAATTTAGGGAAAATTTTAGAATTTAAACATTTTCCTGTTAACATTATGTTATAATCCATTTAATAATATTATGTTATAATCCACTTTCTAAATGAGCTGATATCAATGTTTATTATTTTATAATAGCTATAAGAACCACATGTAGATATTCTGAGGAAAGTTTTGATGAAAAACACCTCCATTTTTCTCTACTTATAAATACTGTTGGGGAATGGGTGATGCATTCCCAGTGGTTTCATGTTTAACATTATTTATATTTAAATTTTTTTATTTATGAAAAAGTGATATTTTAGAGTATCCCAGATTTTAAAATATTTATTTAATTTAGGAAGAAAAAACAGGTTTTTACAAATTCATAGCATTAAAGACAATTTTTGTAAATTCAAATGTGTAGTTACCTGAATTCTTAAAGCATATAAACTGTTTTTTCCATGAATGGGAGAAAGGAAGATTCCTCTTGACTTTATGGATGTTATAGCTGCCTTCACATGCTAGAGGCATTGCTCTACAATTTTTCTTTTGCAACATTCCTCTGGTTTGGGCTGATAGTAACATTTTTATGATGTTTAAACAAGTTTTCATGCTTCCAAGGAAAACTGAAGAGAATGACTGGATTAGTAAGATCTTGAAGTAGATTAGAGAACTGCCAAAACTCAGTTAATTTAACTATCATTAGCAAACAGTTCACAAATAAATAGTTTGTTTTCTTAAAAAAAAGGAGGATATAATCAGAGACATATTTGAAAATGTGCATATAACTTACAGAATTGAGAGTTGGTACTCTTTTAAGGATAATTCTCATATATTGAGCTAAGAGTGCACATATCAGTAAAATCTGGCTACATAAAATTATTTTTTCTCCAAAGAGGCTAGTATTTGAGAGTTCCTTTAATTACTGCTTCCTTAACTATTTGTTTCTTATGTGCAGAGTGAGTACAGACTTAACAGCAGGTGTTCATTTTAATATAAGAACAAATGTATGAAGGCTTTTAATCTTAACATAGTACCGTATATGAGCTGCTTATTTAGAGTTATTAATATATAAGATAGCTAATGGTACTTGGATTATCTCTTTGCAATTTTTTGTCTTATTACATCTGTTTAAATGGAGGCTTTTAGAGTAGCTAGAGCCTGGTCATTGGGCATTTTGGGGACATTTACAATGAGATGGCCATTGGGAAGGTTTAAACCTGGTCAAGAAATGATTTCTCTCTTTAGAAAATTCAGCCTAGAAATCATAGAACAAACTAGAAATGTTAGATGCCCAGGCTCAGTGTTTTAGTCTATTGATTTATAACATAGTTCTAGTCTCCAGTGAAAAAAGTCATCAATAAGACATGGCCCAGGTCTCACAGGCATTTTTTTCTTTAGTGCTTCTCTTTAGGCCAAATAATGCCTAAATGTGCTTGAGAAGTACAGGTTGAATAAATGACTACCTGAAATCCCCATTTACAAATTGGTCTGATACAGAGTAGATTTCTCAGAATGTCTTCAACAGACAGTATAGTTTTTGGTAAACTGTATCTGTGTAAATGCCACCCTGACATCAACAAGTGGCACCAACACAGATATAGTTTACCAGAAAAAAATTCCTGAAATTATCATGGTTATATAAGCAAATTCTGGAGGTGACGTGCAGTTGTTTCAAATACATCCTCCTTCTTCAGAATATTTATCTGAATCTTCTGGATCCATAGCACGTGAAGGAGAATTTCAGAGTGAGATCACCTGGTTTTGGCACTGGGAGCAATGTGATCATTGTTATGGCAGTGATGATGTGAGGGACATGTTACTAGTAAAACTTAGGGAAATCATGTTACATCCCTATGAAATGGTCAGTCAGTATATGATGTGTCTCTATGAAGTGTACCTGAATTTGGAAGATAACCTTCCAAACTTACCAAAATACACACCCAACCTATTTTACTGGTACTTTAAAGGACAAATAATACTGTCAGAAGTAATTTCGGAAATACCTCTGAAGACTACTATGTTATTGGCATGTTGGACCTTTTGAGAGAGAGGGAGATATTTACAAAGTCCTATAGCTGGCTACATGGGTGTACTCAGAAAGGGAAATTTTCCATGCAGGCTGTAGCCTAAGCTACTGGAGTGAACAAACCATAAAGAATTGTTTGCCTGGAGGCTTGTTGAACCAGATGACATCTGGATTTTGAAGGATAGGCCTTGCAACCAGAATAAAGCTACATCTTTGTTAAAAGGAGCACACCTGCTTGGAAGATGGGTGGAATAGCATTATGTCTTGGGAAACTATTACCAATTCAAAAAATGTGAATTTAGCATTTATCTCTTTTTAGGATAGTTCCTAAAAAGGAACTAAGAACCAGATCCAAAAACTATAGATTTAAATTTGAAGGGCAAGCTCAATTTGACAGTTGTACAAGTATAAAATTTCTGAGCTTGGAAGCAAACCTACAAGCAAAAAACAGGCTGAGCAACATCAAGCATGATAAGCATTTCAAAATATCCATAGGGAAAGCATAAAAGCAGGACTGTATGTAGCTACAGATGATCTGAGAAGTTAAAGTTAGGAGAAGTATCTAACAATTAGCGCTGTTCAGCATGGGATGAAGGGCTCGGCGTGGTGGCTCATGCTTGTAATCTCAGCACTTTGGGAGGCCAAGGCAGGCAGATCACCTGAGGTCAGGAGTTCGAGACCAGCCCGGCCAACATGGTGAGACCCGCCCCCCCCCCCCCCATCTCTACTAAAAATACAAAAATTAGCTAGGTGTGGTGGTGTGCGCCTGTAATCCCAGCTACTCTGAAGGCACAGGTGGAAGAATCGCTTGAACCCGGGAGGTGGAGTTAGCAGTGAGCCGAGATGGCACCATTGCACTCCAGCCTGGGTGACAGAGGGAGACTCCCTCTCAAAAAATAAATAAAATAAAATAAAATAAAATAAAAAATGGGATGAAGAATCTCATAAGACAGAGAGTTCTCCATCATTAGAGTTTAAACTGTTGCATCATTGGGAAGTTGGGGAGGGATAGTTAGTATCAAAATGTAGAAGATTTAATTCAGCAAACATTTATGGATCATCTACTTTGTACTCTGATCTACATTACCTTTAGGATCACTTGCCATCAGCAATGTTGTGATTTGGGGATCGTTGTTAGAGAGAGTTCATATGGAAGGCTGAAAATTGTGAGTAATAATCATACAGTGTAGTCTTCTGGATTGAAACAATGACTTATTTCTCATGGAGAGTGAGACAGAAACAGCCCTGGCCATATCTTTATGGTTTAATTCATTCTGGAAACAAATAAATGAGACATGCACATAGAGGGGAATCTGTGAAATCATTGCTGGGAAATGAAATTTACAACAAAGGCAAGATAAGAGTTGCATTTTAGAAACATTGATAAGTGAATGTCAAATCATACATTTCTTATGAGACAATTTGGTTACTTTGGCAACATAGACATCATTCTTTATTTCTGATAAGCAGTGTTACTTTAATTCCCACCTGTGGCTTTTGTCTCTGTGTCTCCAAGGGACATTAATGCTTAAATGAAAACTAATTGACATTTTAAACTGTAATATACACATTGATTTAGGGGAAATATGTTTCTTTAATATTGTTCTCAATGCATTGTAGAAAAATATCCAGGTGTTTCCTTTACTTAGATTTCTTTAAAAGGTAACCTTTTGAATTAAATAAAAAAATTTAGTTATATTTTCTCTTTTCAAGCAGTTGAAAATGGATGAAATAAAAGCTTGATACTATAAACAGAAGTTTTGCAACAGAATTATTTATTTTGCTATTTTATAAGATGAGTTTAAAAACCAGGTAGGGGGACAAGAACGTGATTTTTGGAAAAAATAACAGCTTTATCGAGTTACAATTTACACACAATAAAGCTCACCATGTTGAGTATACAGTACTGTAGTTTTAGTATATTAATAAAGTTGTGCTTTGATCACCACTATCAATTTCTAGAACATTTTAATATCACTCCCAAAGAAACCCCATATCCACTAGTGGTCACTCCGTATTGCCCTGGATTTCTATCTCTTGGCAACTACTCATCTACCTTCTGTCTCTATAGATTTGTCTATTTCTTTTACTTAACATAATATGTTCAAAGGTCATCTATGCCATAGCACATGGAAGAATGCCATTCCTTTTTATTGCCTAATAATTTTCTGTTGTGTGAACATGCCACTTTTTGTTTATCTGTTCATCATTTGATAGACATTTGAGTTGTTTCTGCTCTTTGCATATTATGACTAATGCTGTTATGAACATTTGCTTATATGTTTTTATGTGAGGGACATATGTCTTCATTTTTAGTGGGTGAATACCTAGGAGTGGATCATACAGTAGTTCCATATTTGACTGTTTGAGAAACATCCAGATTGTTTCCTGAAGCATCTGTGGCATTTTTCAATGCTCCTAGCAATGCATGAGGGTTCCAGTTCTCCACATCCTCAACAATACTTGCTATTTGTCCCTTTGATTATAGTTATCGCAGTGGTCATAAAGTGGTATCTCATTGTGGTTTTGGTTTGTGTTTTCCTGATGGCTAACGATTTTGAGCATTAGCTCTTTGTAGGAGCTGATTATTTGTATATCTCTTTTGAAATGTCTATTCAGATTTCTCATTCATTTTTAAATGAGGTGATTCATCTTTTTATTGGTATATTGTAAGGAGTATTTATATATTTGGAATATGGTCCCTTTAGCCAATATATAATTTGCAAATAGGTTCTCTCATTCTGTGTGTTGTCTTTTCACTTTCTTGATGCTGTCCTTTGATGCACAAAACTTTTAAAATTTTGATGAAGTCGTTGATTTATCTTTTTTCGTTTGTCACTTGTTTCTTTGGTGTTATAGCTAAGAATTCAAATTATGGATCTTTACTCTTATGTTTTCTTAAATGAGCGTTTATAGTTTTAGCTCTTACATTTAGGTCTCGGATCCTGTAGCCTTATTTTTTGGGTGAAAATTTTTGTATATTTCATGAAGTAGGGATCCAACTTCATTTTTTTTGTACGTAGATACTCAGTTGTGGCAGAATCGTTTGTTGAATACACTGTAATTTCCTCCATTGAATGGCCATGGCACCCTTAGCCATACGGACAAGGATTTATTTCTGGACTCTCAATTCTATTCTGTTATTGTCTGTTTATGCTCATGCTAATAGTACAGTGCCTTGGTTACTGCCATTTTGTATTAAGACTTGAAACTGAGGAGTGAGTCCTGCAAATTTGTTCTTCTTTTACAAGATCATTTTGACTATTTGGTTCTCTTGCATTTCCAAACGAATGTTATAATGAGCTTGTCAATTTTTTTAAAGGGTGGCTGAGATTTTGACAGAAATTGTATTCAATCTTTGGATCAATTTTGGAGTGTTGCCACCTTAACACTATTTAGTCTTGTGATCCATGATCATGAGATGTCTTTACACTTATTTAGGTCTTTAATTTAGTTCAATAATATTTTGTAAATTTCAGCGTACACCTCTTACACTTCTTTCGTTACATTTATTCCTAGGTATTTTATTCCTAATTTCATTTTCAGGTTGTTCTTTGTTAGTGTATAGAAACACAAGTGCTTTTCTTCTGTTAATTTCAGAATTAACAGCCTTGCTAAACTCATTTATTAATTATATAATTAACAAATTTTAAGGATTTTCTATATACAAGATTATACATCTCTGAATATTATATCTCTATTTCTTCCTTTCCAAACTGGATGCTTTTTAATTTCTTTTCCTTGCTTAATTGCCCTTCTGAGGGTCTAATTAAAAACAAGAATTAATTCACCAAAGATAAAATGCCAACTAATTCGTTGTTTCTCTTACATTTTACTGCAGTTAATTTGAGAATCTGTTCATAGAGGATCCTAAAATATAACACAATGCAGTTTATATTAATCAAATCAAAAGTAATCTATCATGAAGAAATAAAGTTAAATTTAGAGGTATATTAGTTGCATTCCACTTGATTCATAGGCCTAAGTTAATGGGTAAGAAATCTCTTGCTCAGGAATAGAAAGCAAAACCACAGAAAATAAAAGAAAAGAAACAAAAGAACCAGGTGGCATGGAATGTTTAAAATATACTGAGATTCATATATTTTGTATTTTCCTCTTTGTTACAGGAAATTATAGACCCCAAATTGAGATGTATGAAACAGAGTGTTGTGTAGCAAGTGCGTTTGTAATAATCAAATAGTATTTATTTTCATTTTGCCCAATTTACCATATAGAGGTTTTCTAAATCTATTTAAGATGTCTTTGTTACGTGCATTTTTGAAATGTGCTTTGTGGTCTGTAAGTCTGCTTGCGTTTTAGAATACAAGAGTGCATAGCCGGTTTTCCTTAGGAGACCGTAGATGTGACCGAGAGCCTAAGGACTTGGCTCAGTGTTACCCATGACAGACAGGCACTCATCCTGATAGCCAGTTGGAGATTTTCTGACTTCAATCACTTCGTACATGCATGTTACAATACTGGCAATTGTTTTATTAAATATTTCTTTAATGCATAATCTTCATTTTCATTTTAGCAAGCACATGGAGACATACTTATAGTTTGATTTCTCATAATTAAATCCTGGAGGTCCCACCTTTCACTTATGTATCATTTTATTAGAAATTGGACAAAAAACTTTAGGTTCTTAATTAAGCCAATATATTGAAATCACTGTGCTTTTTTAGCTAACTGATATGATTACTATTGTGAAACTTATCCGTCAATAATCATGTAGCAGAGATGCTTTGAACTAGAAAAGTACTTACTGGTTTGATATCATTTGTGTTGTAAAAAGTAATAAACCATGAGTTATATAGAAATTAGAATGTTAATTTTCTAGTTTTTACCAATATCTGATCATTTCTATCCATTCAGTCATCCATTCAATTATATCTAAGATACTTTTAATAATAAACTTCCAATCGATTTGCAGGCTTTATGCTATCCTGCAATAATTCTAACTTAAATTATTATATTTTAAAATTGAATTGCTATTCCCAAATTTGACAACATATATGTTTGTAGTGTAATTTAGTAATAAAAAGAGCCCTAAAATAATGTTTAGTCATATATGGTTTTATGTTTTAATTAATCATCTGGCAATAAGAATGCAGCTCATGGTAGAAACAATGTTTCTAAATGGTGGCTGCATTGTGCTGTTAGCCCGCAGAGTGTTCTTTCAATTGTCAGTGTGACTAAAATTATATTAGACCACATTTCTCCCTAACACAGCTAATGCTGGAATCACTTATTTGGAAATTAGTTACATATTGTGTACCCTGTATTTGAATGTCACAAGACTTACTTGTATAGAAAAGAGAACACTCACCAAGGTGTATTCTTTACAGTGGGTTTTGAATCATTTAACTATTTTCCTTGTTTAGACTCTTAGAGCAAATTGGTTTTAACTTAATCCTGGAAAAAGATGCACTTTTGTACAAAAAAAGTATTAAAATTTTGTAAATATTTCAGAAAATGTGGTGCTTATGGATCCAGGGTGTGTTATCTCCTTCAGCATCTGCCATAGCAACATTTTTTTTGGTTATTCTCTCACTACTTGATGTAAAATGTAGTTCATTCTTTACATTATCATCCTTGTTTTAATAACACATATCATTTTTCCATAGGATATTTTTATCACTTTAGGAAGTGAAACTGTTTTTAGTTCTCCAAGAATCTATAATTAATTGTTGTCAAACAGATACCCTAGGTAAAGCAAGTATGTCAGTATACCTTATGCAAATTGTCTCACTGGTATTTTTTTGTAATCTCACAGAAATCAATTTGACAAAAGGCTGTATATTCTGAAAGATTTTTCTCTCTAATCCTGAGTATGCTGTGAACCTCTTTTGGGAATATTATAATTTTCTGCTTAGAATAATATATCCTTAAGTTCTCCCATGTTAAGATGATACTTCCTTGCGTATTATCGTAACCATTTTCTCTTTTTTTGCAGGTTTTATATTACTAGTTATACTTTTATGAATTACCATTTTATTTAAAATACATTTGAATCTTTGCATTTGAAAACAATGTCAAACTTGAAATATTGCTTAATTTCTTGTAGTCTATTAAATTGAATGTATGTATATCATAAATTAAATGATAATGAAGTACAGATAATTATAGCTTAGTAACTCAAAAATTCTTTGAATTTGTCAATCCTGTGTTAGCGATGACTGTTGCTATGACAGAAATATTAGGGAAATGTACTTTCATTTTAAAGCACTCATCAATATTTAAGAAACATTAATTGTGCATTACTTTCAAAGATCTAATGAATTTGTAGAGTTATTCTTCAATAAATAAATACGTTAAAATATACATATAGCATATGTAATAAACACAAATTTTCTTATAGTTTCCAAGTCAGGAATTATTAAACAGCAGTATGGTAAAGGCAAAGAGGTATTTACAGCTTGATGTGATAACACAAAGAAGGGGCAGTTAGCCCCCCTGGAGATGTTCTACCCGGAGAAGAACAGTAATGGAAGGCTTTTTAAAGGAATTAATTCTTAGACTAAGTTTTAAAATATGACTCAAATTAACCAAATAGTGAATTTATGGGAAGGGAGAGAAGGACATTGTAGCAGAAATAGGAGTCCACAGGTATGAAAGCACAGGTGGAAAAAAAGCTTATCTGGGACAGGTGGTGGCATCATAAGATTTTGTTCTGGCCAAAAGCATAATCCAGCCAAACTTGAGGTTCAGTAGACCCATTCTGATAGCTCGTGTTAGATAGAGTTGGGAGGATCCCATGAGATCAGATGACCAGTCAGGAGTCATAGTAAGGAACAGATTTCAGGCTCTTGAGAAGATGGAAAATATTATATGACCATTCATCTCAGACGCTGGACATAGTCTTGTTTATGCTATTTACTTCATTTTCATTATTAATAGCTCTCTGTACACTCCTTTAATCCCCCAAAGTTTCTTGATTTCGTAGATAATTCATATAGTTACCTTGGACATGTTCCAAATTTGTTTATGAATAAGTTTAATTGAGTGTTGAGAAAGCAAAATGACCCTCAGATTCCTGGTACAATCCACCAGGTGGGCAGTGATGCCACTAGTGAAAACAGGTGACAAGAAGAGGCAGTTTGATGGGGTTCAGGCAGGAGGTGGGGTAAAGTAACGGTTAGTTTATTCTTGTAGCTGTTGTACCTGTCAGGATTGAGATTTTTGCAGTTCTTCATATATATTTGTCCAGGTAATGATGGGGTATATGATTCGGAAGCTCAGGGAAGAGATCTGGAATGGAATTCAGACTTAGGACATATTATTATATAGGCAAGATCATTATAATCTGTTATCTTTCTTGGATAAGCTTAGAATTAAGAAGAGAAAATGAGTAAATATGGAAACCTGGGAAATGTGTACACTTTAGGGTAGATGGAGGAAGAATAGGCATAAAAGGCGGAGAAAATAATAAGCCAAGTAAGAAAATTGTTGCATGAATGTGACCAAGAAAGAGAATTTCAGAAATAAAGATATCCTTCAGTGTAGTAGAGACAAGTGGTAAGAAAAGAATCTAAAGTAATCTGTGGGATGTGTCAATAATGTGGTGTTGCTGGCTCAACAGGAATCATTTCAGTTGGGTAGAACTGAACTCAGGAGAGAATGGGAGCTGAGCAAATGTCACAGTGAAGGTAGATTGTATTCTGAGGTATTAGACATGACAAGGAAAAGACGTATGTAGCTCCAAATGTTCATGGCCTGCAGTGGTCAAGGAAGATTTTATTTTTAAGAAATATAAATATTTTTATAGATGCACAATTCCCAAACTGTGTTTTTGGAATACTGTTAACAGGTAATACATGAAGAATTTATTTTCTAACTAATGAAGTCACAAAAACTCTGGATTCAATAAAGTAAAAGAGAGTTCTGAACATCCATTAGTTTCTCAGCAGCCATTAATGTGCTAATAAACATTGTTTATATCCAAAATAGGAAATACAATATGCAGTGATTTCTAAACATTTTGGCAACTGACTGCTCTTTTCCAAAATGAATCTATTAACTCCATAGTATAAGAGACCATTTTGGCCGGGCACGGTGGCTCACACCTGTAATCCCAGCACTTTGGGAGGCCGAGGCAGGTGGATCACGAGGTCAGGAGATCGAGACCATCCTGGCCAACATAGTGAAAACCCGTCTCTACTAAAAATACAAAAATTAGCTGGGTGTGGTGGCATGCACCTGTAATCCCAGCTATTTGGGAACCTGAAGCAGGAGAATAGCTTGAACCAGGGAGTTGGAGGTTGCAGTGAGCTGAGATCGTGCCACCATACTCCAGCCTGGCGACAGAGCGAGACTCCATTTCAAAAAAAAAACAAAAAAACAAAAAAACAAAGAGACCATCTCAAAGTCAAGCATACACTGGTGTGATGGAAATAATATACACACACTTACAGCAGGGCTGATACTTCGCAGTTTGCTCACTCCCTTATTCATTGTTTGTGGCCAGAGGCCATTCTAACTAGTGTTAAATATCTTGACTGTCATTTTCATAACATCACAGTCCAAATATGAGTATTGAAAGAGGTCATTATTGCAAGATTCTTTTAAATTTTTTTAAAATTTTTTTTAACTTTTAATTTCAGGGATATATGTCCAGGTTTGCTACATAGGTAAAGGTGTGTCATAGGATTTTGTTGTACAGACTGTTTTCATCACCCAGGTATTAAGCCTAGTTATTTTTCCTAATCTTCTCCCTTCTCCCATCCTCTATCCTCAGACAGGCCCCAATGTGTATTTTCTCCTCTGTGTGTTCATTAACATAGTGCCTGCTAGTAAACGTGTGTTATTAATAATTTCTTAATATTATTGCTGTTATTATCTGAAGGAATACCTTTAAGAAATCCTTGGGTAACATGAGTGTAGAACTGTATTTGGAGGAGGAACAAGGGGGTAAGGAAGACACAGAAAGTTGAAAAAGAACACTTTTGGACTGAGGGTTGATCATCTATCTCCCCTGTCCATACTCCTTGTTGCTTTCCCTTGACCACATCATTTGTATTGGAACACTGTGCTGTTCAGGAAAGAAGTAGGATGACATTTAAAAACATGATATTTTTCTTTCTTCATTTTGTAGAAGCAGTAACATGAGAAATCCGCATGTTCTAGGGGAAATAATAGTAGTCACTTAAGCTTATCAAAACCAAATTAAAATTAAAATTGTTTTGAATGTGTTTTATTTACTGAAAATTTTAGAGACAAAGTACTATCATCTGTCTTCTCTACTTCGTCATACTGCCAAGGCTTTTACAAGTTGAACAATAAAAATAAACACAATCTATAACATATATATTATGTATTTACATATACACACTTTTTAAATTATACTTTAAGTTCTAGGGTACATGAGCACAACGTGCAGGTTTGTTACATATGGATACATGTGCCAAGTTGGTGTGCTGCACCCATTAACTGGTCATTTACATTAGGTATATCTCCTAATGTTATCCCTCCCCGCTCCCTCCACCCCACAACAGGCCCCGGTGTGTGATGTTCCCCTTCTTGTGTCCAAGTGTTCTCATTGTTCAAATCCCACCTATGAATGAGAACATGTGGTGTTTGCTTTTTTGTCCTTGTGATAGTTTGCTGATAATGATGGTTTCCAGCTTCATCCATGTCCCTACAAAGGACGTGAACTCATCCTTTTTTTATGGCTGCATAGTATTCCATGGTGTATATGTGCCACATTTTCTTAATCCAGTCTATCATTGATGGACATTTGGGTTGGATGCAAGTCTTTGCTATTGTGAATAGTGCCACAATACACATACGTGTGCATGTGTCTTTATAGCAGCATGATTTATCATCCTTTGGATATATACCCAGTAATGGGATGGCTAGGTCAAATGGTATTTCTAGTTCTAGATCCTTGAGGAATCACCACCCTGTCTTCCACAATGGTTGAACTAGTTTACAGTCCTACCAACAGTGTAAAAGTATTCCTATTTCTCCACATCCTCTCCAGCACCTGTTGTTTCCTGACTTTTTAATGATCACCATTCTAACTGGTGTGAGATGGTATCTCATTGTGGTTTTGATTTGCATTTCTCTGATGGCCAGTGATGATGAGCATTTTTTCATGTGTTTTTTGGCTGCATAAATGTCTTCTTTTGAGAAGTATCTGTTCATACACTTTGCCCACTTTTTGATGGGGTCGTTTGTTTTTTTCTTGTAAGTTTGTTTGAGTTCTTTGTAGATTCTGGATATTAGCCCTTTGTCAGATGAGTAGATTGCAAAAATTTTCTCCCATTCTGTAGGTTGCCTGTTCACTCTGATGGTAGTTTCTTTTGCTGTGCAGAAGCTCTTTAGTTTAATTAGTTCCCATTTGTCAATTTTGGCTTTTGTTGCCATTGCTTTTGGTGTTTTAGTCATGAAGTCCTTGCCCATGACTGTGTCCTGAATGGTATTGCCTAGGTTTTCTTCTAGGGTTTTTATGGTTTTAGGTCTAACATTTAAGTCTTTAATCCATCTTGAATTAATTTTTGTATAAGGTGTAAGGAAGGGGTCCAGTTTCAGCTTTCTACATATGGCTAGCCAGTTTTCCCAGTACAATTTATTAAATAGGGAATCCTTTCCCTATTTCTTGTTTTTGTCATGTTTGTCAAAGATCAGATGGTTGTAGATGTGTGGTATTATTTCTGAGGGCTCTGTTCTGTTCCATTGGTCTATATCTCTGTTTTGGTACCAGTACCATGCTGTTTTGGTTACTGTAGCCTTGTAGTATAGTTTAAAGACAGGTAGCGTGATGCCTCCAGCTTTGTTCTTTTGGCTTAGGATTGTCTTGGCAATGCGGGCTCTTTTTTGGTTCCATATGAACTTTAAAGTAGTTTTTTCCAATTCTGTGAAGAAAGTCATTGGTAGCTTGATGGGGATGGCATTGAATCTATAAATTACCTTGGGCAGTATGGCCATTTTCACGATATTGATTCTTCCTACCCATGAGCATGGAATGTTCTTCCATTTGTTTGTGTCCTCTTTTATTTCGCTGAGCAGTGGTTTGTAGTTCTCCTTGAAGAGTTCCTTCACATCCCTTGTAAGTTGGATTCCTAGGTATTTTATTCTCTTTGAAGCAATTGTGAATGGGAGTTCACTCATGATTTGGCTCTCTGTTTGTCTGTTATTGGTGTATAAGAATGCTTGTGATTTTTGCACATTGATTTTGTATCCTGAGACTGCTGAAGTTGCTTATCAGCTTAAGGAGATTTTGGGCTGAGATGATGGGGTTTTCTAAATAAACAATCATGTCATCTGCAAACAGGGACAATTTGACTTCCTCTTTTCCTAATTGAATACCCTTTCTTTCTTTCTTCTGCCTGATTGCCCTGGCCAGAACTTCCAACACTATGTTGAATAGGAGTGGTGAGAGAGGGCATTCCTGTCTTGTGCCAGTTTTCAAAGGGAATGCTTCCAGTTTTTGCCCATTCAGTATGATATTGGCTGTGGGTGTGTCATAAATAGCTCTTATTATTTTGAGATACGTCCCATCAATACCCAATTTATTGCAAGTTTTTAGCATGAGGGGCTGTTGAGTTTTGTCAAAGGCCTTTTCTGCCTCTATTGAGATAATCATGTGGTTTTTGTCCTTGGTTCTGTTTACCAAGTTAAAATTAAAATTGTTCTGAATCTGTTATATTTACTGAAAATTTTAGAGACAAAGTACTATAATCTGTCTTCTCTACCTCATCACACTGCCAAGGCTTTTACAAGTTAAACAATAAAAATAAAATCTTTAACGTATATATTATGTATTTACATATACACACTATTTTTAATCCATGTTTTGAAGTTGGTCCACTATTATTATTTCTTAACAGAATTTAACTAGTGTTAATCAAAAATTTTAACGCCTGGGGTTTACATTCAACACTGCTTTATAGAGACAGACAACATACTGCAGTGGGGGAGCATATAGACTTTGGAGCCAGATTGTCTGGCTCTATCATTTACAGGCTCTGTGACCTTGGGCAACTTACTTAATCTCTCTGTGCTTCAGCTTCTTCATCTGTAAAAACTGTGGTAATTTAGAAGCTATTCTATACAGTTATCATGAAGATTTAATAAGTTAATATTTGTAAAGTGCTTTAAAATGTGCCTGACACAGAGGACTTATTTTATAAACAGTCTGTGTTAAACATAATATATACAAGATTGAGTCTCCTAGGATGAAAAATACAGATTTACAACTTTTTTTTTCCTTCCCGATCTAAACATTGCTAGGCAATTGGAGGATTATGAACACCAACCCAAGTTGCATTTCTTGTCAACCTGCTTTTGATGCGTTAATCCGAGGAAGGTTGCAATGGCTTGTGAGATGATGACACTGATGCCCTCGTGCTGCTGCAGCCTGACTCTCTATGGTTGATTCTGTCTGCATCACTTTAGGAGTAAAAGATTAAAACAACAAAAATCTAGATTTTTTTCCTCAGGTTTCATGAAAGCATAATGTTTTACTTTCACGTTGGATCAGATAGTAGCCTAGAGCATCTACATTCACATTGTATCCTGATTGCTCATGTGAAAGCTAAAGTAACACCACTTTCTTTATCATTAGGTGATGAGACTTGTCACCCCGCTTTATAAACAGCAAATTCTTAGCTCAGGGAGCAGCCAGGGGCAGGTCATAAAATAAAGGATTACAGAGCAAAGATATTA
This sequence comes from Pongo pygmaeus, assembly GCF_028885625.2. Taxonomy (NCBI): domain Eukaryota; kingdom Metazoa; phylum Chordata; class Mammalia; order Primates; family Hominidae; genus Pongo; species Pongo pygmaeus. The sequence continues at coordinate 103,315,573 of NC_072387.2, forward strand.
GTGAAAGAGAAGCATCAGCACTTCTTACTGTATTTAACTCAAAGACGATGAGGTCTGCCTGGGGAGCTAATACCACTTAACTGTGTTTGGGCAAAAAGCCAAAAGGAAATTGTATTTCAAAGAGGGAAGGTCTGGCATTCCGTATGCTGGGTAATCCCGATCAGTTAACAGGGATGTATGGTCATTTATCACAGAAAATGGAAGGCTAAAAAGAAACTTTCATGTGAAAGAACACAATGTTGATACAGTTTGAAGCTGAAGGACAATTGATAATGTATCAGGTCTTTAAATTATTCAAGTTAAAATAGTTGAGAAACAGAACTGGCATCTTTGTGGACCAGGTCTCACATAAACTTAGTTTGTACTCTGTATTAACTGAACCATAGAACCAGTAATGATGATCATGACAAATAAATAAATCAAAGGCATTCCAGAAGCCCCCTTAGTGTTCCAGAGAGCCAGGGCTGTCCTTGGGGAAATCCTGTAGTTCAAATCAACTTCTGCCTAAAGAAGGTGTATTGGAGGGTAAAATGCAGTTAAACCTATTGTCTGAGATGTGTTGGGGTAGACTGTGCTCAAATATTTCTAACTTTATAGTACTGGTTAGAAAGAAGGGTGTCATCTTCCATACTCCTAATGCTTTCTAGACACTGAAAAGCTTAGACCAGTTGCCCCAGGTGGCTGTACCTTAAGGATAGCTTCAAGATATGGAATACCATAAGCTGGCTGCCATCTTTCCTCCTAATTTGCCAATTTGTTTCTCCTGTTCTTTCCGCTGCTTGTGAGTTCTTAGAAGCCAGAAGCCACTAGACAGCCTGTGCAGCTAATGATCAAATATCATCCAGCTCTGGCCTTTGGATGTCTTTCCCAGCTTCTGGTCCTTTCCTGCTAGTCACTTGGGCTGCTTTTGTCCCTGCCATTAGAGCTCTCACTCAGTACATGCTTAAATACAACAGTCTTGATACCCTTTTAATTGAGGGTGAACTGTCTGATTTCTTACATATACCTACAAACACCTGAGGATGGCATTTAAAACATCTTATTGTCTGACATGGTTTGGCTGTGTCCCCACCCAAATCTTAACTTGAATTGTGTCTCCCAGAATTCCCATGTGTTGTGGGAGGAATTGAATCATGGAGGTCGGTCTTTCTCGTGCTATTCTCATGATAGTGAGTAAGTCTCATGAGATCCGATGGGTTTATCAGGGGTTTCCGCTTTTCCTTCTTCCTCATTTTTCCCCTTGCTGCTGCCATGTAAGAGGTACTTTTCACTTCCCGCCATGATTCTGAGGCCTCCCCAGCCACGTGGAACTGTAAGTCCAATTAAACCTCTTTTTGTTCCCAGTTTCGGTTATGTCGTTATCAGCAGCATTAAAATGAACTAATATATTGTCCCATTTGTAAATATATGTGTGCCATATTCTTTATGGTATTACTTGATCTGTTTTTTAATTTCATTGCCATCCAGAGACTTTTTCTCAAAATCCTAGTTATTTTAATCTTCTCATAGTTCTCTCATGAATTGGATTATTTGTCAGCGTAATAGAATGCAGGGTAGAGGATCTAAAGTGCCTATATAGAAAGCCTTGTGTTTTAATTTTATTTTTATGAATTCATTTGTGTATTCATTCAGCATTTATTTATTGATTCTGGAAATGTATTTGAGTAAGGAAACAAAAATTAACATAGTATATCCACAATCCTTAATTGTCTCACACACACACACAGAAACACACACACACGTTTTGAAGGCAAAGACAGTCACAGTTTACAGTAAAATCTACTTGTGAGCAAATTCAGCTGACTATCCATGTGGTTCTTATGGAATGATTAAGGATATGGATTATTGGTTTTAAGATTAAAAAACAGTTTGTTTCCCCATCTGCTTAGTTGTCAGAGATCCAAATTCACACTAAACTCAAGAGTTTCTGTTGTCATAAAAGGGAGTTTGTTAGGACAAGGCAAAGTCCTTAGAGGACATTTAGACACTTGAACATTCTGTCAAAGTCATCAATCAGCTCCTGCTGCCACTGGGGTTTCCATTTTTCATATTGGCATTCACTTCATGAGAAAGAACTGCCATCCTCGTCTCTGAGCATGTCCTGGAACTGGACTGAGTTAGGGCACTTGTCCTCTTTGACTTCATATGCCAGTCATAGAATAGGCAATGCCATGAATTGTACTGATTAATTCATGGGCTGGCTTCTCCTGCATGTGGGAGAAGTGAACACCTGAATGAAAATCTGGACAAAGTTAGGAAATAGAATAGGGAGGTGGATGCTGAGTGGGCGACATGATGATTTCTGACACTTCCTTGCAAACTGGAACTAGGATCTAGCTCTTTCAAACCTCAGTAAAGAAATGAATATAGCACTCATTATTTATGATTCTTTCCTTAGATTTGTTGATGTTTGACTATGACAGCCACGAGTTGCCTTTCTTGTGTTACAAAGTTAGATGTGGCTTGACTGAGCTTTTAGTATGGTAAATTGTAACTGCTTTTAAATTTCAAGGTACGCCTTAGGATAAGTGTCTGTGGAGGCTTTTGCTTGTATCTTCCCAGCTTCATCTGTGAATGACAATCTTACACACTCTTCAAGGCTCACTTCCAGAGGAAGCCTTGGCCCGTGTCTGCAGTGGAAAGTCATCACTCTTCAGTGCTTACGGCACTTCCTGCTTGTCATTCCCTCTGTTTCTCAGTGCTGAATCCTCTTATTTTTTTGGCATTCTTTGTCATACTTAAACCCACCACGAGCAGATAGGACAGATACTGCAAGCAATTCCAGGTTGGCATTTGGTGTGAGCTACAGGGAGGGAGGGCGTGGAAACAGGAAATCTTAGGTGCTGGCAGAAGAGTAACTGTGGGACTAACGGATTTATCTGATGATTCCTGTAAGAACTTGGTCAGGAATAAGAAAGCAAAACACTTAGAATTTTGAAAAGAGGGTGTAGAGACCTGGATGATGTCGAGGTTGTGGCTAGTGAATAAATTTAGAGCTTCAGATCGTTGGAATAAAAGAGCATTTGAGGAACAGCTGGAGCCGGCAAGCTATGCCAGGGCCAGCTAGTAGGAGAACATTTTAATTTGTGCTTCTATGAAGCAGTGAAAAAACTCATTTCTATATGAAAAGCATCCAAACTGCAAAAAAATAATTGCATATTACTTAATATCCCACGAGCATATATCTATTTTACATCCTCAAAGCTCTTCTTCAACATTAACTTATATGTTTTATTTGGAACCAAATCAATGCATGATAGAAACATTTTTTAAAGTTTTTAAACAGCTCTGTTTAAATATCAGTTTTCCATAACGAAAATCTTGTTCTTGCACCATGAAAGGGCTTCCATATAATCATTTTTTAAGGAGCGTAGAAAGTGTTATGCTTAAAAATAGACAATGAGCACTAAGAACATTAAGTTTGTAACAGCAATTCTAAGCTGTTTCTTCCAAAACTGTTGCCCAATCTCTCCCACAGGGAAAGCCTTGTACAACATGTCACACTCAAGACATTAATCCATGTGGATGTGTTAGAAATTACACCTGAAAATGGCAATGACCTCAGTCTAGGTCTGCGATGCACTGTTGTGTTAACAAGAACTTTTTTTTACTTTATGCACATTTTCTATACTATCTGAGAGATGCCAATATCTTATCCACACGAGAACTTTATTCTAAATATTTCTAAATTTTCTACCTGCAGTCAGTGAATTATTATAAATAAGATGAAAAGCACTCTGTATTGTTTCCTGTAACCAATACATTGTTTAATTAAGGAGGATTGCTAAGCCTGAAAACATAAAGATAGTTGGTAGTGGGTTCTGAAGTCATAGAGGACATTTTCTAAAATGCTTAAATCTCAAACTTCTGGGCACCAATTTGATTCAGACTCCTCTAAAGAGAAATAGCACTCTGGGGGAATAATCAGCCCCAAGAACTATACCTATTAGAAAATCTCTCACCTTCAATAAGGTAGAGAACCAGAAGTGGTGAGAAAACTTCCTTCTTTGAAGGAACCAGGGCTTGAGGTCCCATACGCTTATTTCTAGAACAGAAATTACTTTGCAAAATTTTCTATGAAATCTTCCCTAAATTTCAGACTGTCAAAGTTGACATAAAAATGAGTAATAGTTTTTTGTTTTGTTTTGTTGGTTTGTTTGAAATTTTGCACGACTTTATCCATTCGGAAATGTGGGTGTTGAACCACAAAACTGATAGAGTGCCTTCCAAATATTAACTGAAATATTTATTAGAAAAATTAAGAAGTGACAAAGAGTTTATTGCATCTCCACATTTCATGTGAGACACTGAGTTCGTCTCCACATAAATGCAAGCAAAATAAGCTGAAACACAAACAAACCTGTGGTTTCAATTCAGCTTGTAGACCGCTAGTTTGAAATACCTAAATTACTGCCTTGACTTGGTATCTTTACAAATGGTTCATATAAACCGGAAATTACTTAACCATAGGTGTAGTCTTTTCACATAATTCTTTTTTACAGTTTTTAGATAACCCTAAAGCAATATTGTATCCATGTTTAATAATTTGAAATGCTAAGTTCTAGTAGAATGTAGAATAGTATATATTAAAGAGTGTTAACTTGAAGATCAGAGATTTTATGCTAGAATGTATATTGGTCCTTTAAAATGTTTCTTCCTCAATCTAAAGTAATAGACCCAGGCACATTTAAAATCTGCAGGCTTTCTGTATATCTAGTTCATTAAGTAGCAATATGTTCAGTTGTGAGAAATTGTTACTTTTCAAGGTAACAATGTAAATCCCAAAAGCCCTGGTTAACATTTCCTAAACATAAACACAAAACAGAACAAAAACAAAACAAACAAAAATCAATCAGTTCTCCAGAAAAAGAGAGTGAAAGGGAGGGGGAGAAAGAGAGCGAGAGCGAGAGAGTGAGAAAGAGAGAGAGAGAGACAGAGAGAAATTTCACTAATGTAGTGAATGTGCCCCACATACTTTGTAAATAACAATATTTTAAATATAAAGTCCATATAGCCAATGGACTCTTACAGAATGTGTTCTTCAATTTTTGCCAAACTCTTACGTCTATACCCAGCCTGTGGTTTTAATTGACTAACAAGTGTAGTTTGAATGTTGGTTGATGTTTTTGTTTACATTAATGAGAGAGACAAATGTGAAATTACCAAGATGTGTTGGAACTTCATTTGTTCATCAGTGATGTGAGTAACTGCTGAATTGGATAATAGTTTTGGAATACTGAAAGAATATTTCTTCAACATTTTTTATGCTATTCACAGTGTGACAGCTATAGAGATGGTATGTTATAACATTTTTCTGTATTATCAACATGCTTTCTGCTTCTTAGTCTAGACAATCAACAAAACAATAAACAAAGCCCTGATTTATAATATTTGCCAATTTCCATGGTGTAAATGCTCCTACCACGGTTAGCTTCAAGTTAGCAATGTGATGTCACTGTATGTAGAATTAGGAAGGGCTGCATGTAGCACGTTATTATGTAATATTTCTACCAGATACTATAGATGTAACTAACTTCAAAAGCATAGGTAATAATAAAATGTACTAAAATAATTATGAGAAAAGTTTTAAAATTTAAAAAAGAAGAGTTTAAACATTTGCCAACTAATTTATTGTAGATAAGGTTGCACTTTGGCAAAACTATGAAGTAGATAGAAAATATTTTTGTAATCCATTCATCGTTTTACCTCCCTTCCATACATCTTCACCATGGGCCTAGGACTACTAGTTATCAGTTCATATACATCATCTCATTTAATGTGCACCCATTTTATAACAGGAAAGTTGAGTCTCAGGGAAGCTTATTGCTACCAAGTTCTAAATTACAGCTATGACAAATACTGCAAATCTTTGTTGTCTCACGCAAGTTTATTTCTTGCTCACTCAAGTTATTTGTTGCTGTGGATCTGGGTGAATCCTTAGGGCAGCAGTTAGCACAATTTTCTATAAAGGACCAGATAGTAAATATTTTAAGCATTGCTAGCCAAAGGGCAACACTGAGCAATGATCTCGCTGCAGGGATAGCAGTTATTTTCGTATTTCACTTTTCAAAATGTAAACACCATTTTTAGCTGGTAGGCCACAGAAAACAGACTGCAAGAGGGATTTTTCCTCTAGGTCACGGTTTGCTGACTCCTGCTCTTAGACAGCAGTCCTAAACATGGACATTGGTGAATGGTGATAATGCCTGTTATTGCTGGATATTCCATTTGTGTGTATATCAGAATCTACTACTGGAAGCTGTAGCAATGGAATCTTACGTGGTGGGGGGACTAGATGAGAGAAAGCCATAGTAAGAATTCTAGGGCTTGAGTGGTACAGCAAGTGACGGAAGCTGTCATCTCTATCAGAAAGAGAAAAGTGAATGCTAATAACCTCAACTACTTTGTGTTAAGTATAATGTTTTAAAATAGAACCAGTTACAGAGAGGTTGTGACATTTTTGGTGGACGACATTGACATTTTCATATTTAGACAATATGAGATATAGTATATAATCATTTCTAATTTTTGAGAAATAAGATAAACCCTTTAGATTTAGCACCTTCCTTTCTAATACAATGTTCTTCCAGGAAAAAAAGTTTGATATTTTGCCTTTTTGATTGTTTTTTGATTATATGCTTAAGGAAAACAAATTACAAAAAGTGCATTTTACTTACTTTTCAAACTATAAAGAAAGAAAGAGTACAACATTAAGGTACTGGCGGGTTTTGAGTAGGAGAGAGAAAATGATCAATTCAACTGCAAAACATAACACCTTTGATTCAATAATCCTGTTAGATTAAAATTAAAGATGTGGAATGTGTTAAAAACAAGGACAGATGTTATTTTGATATATGGTTTAAAAGTTGATGTTCCCTTAAAAAGTTACTAGAATTAACAAGTAAAAATATAGGATGCCTGATTAAATATGAGTTCCAAATATTCAATAGGACATACTTATACCAACAACATCCTAAACATATATAATATATGACACATACCTTGGGTTCTCTCAACCCCTTCTCCCCACTTCTGTATGATTTACAGAGCATCCTGCATATTCTACCAACACATAAAAATAAAAACAACATAGTTTTTTTTTTTCTGCTTTCCCTCACTGGATTATAACCTTTTTTGGGGTTAAACCTGGGTCTTATTCATCATTGTATCTTTAGTGATAAACCCATATTTTGTCGCGGTAAAGGTACTTTATTAGTATTAAATGAATGAATGCATTGGCTCAAATAGCTAGAGGGAAAGATAAAGGGCAGAAATCTTGAGGTGATAATAATTATTCTTAAAAAGAAAAATAACATTTCCAATAATATAATAAAATAATTACCAATAATTATCTAAAAAAAAAAACAACATTGAGTTCCTACTATATGCCATTCACATGCCAAAGAAATTTTCTATATGGTGTTTAGCCCTCTGACAACCTCAGGAAACTGAGCATCAGAAAGGTAAATTTATTTGTTCAGGTTCATATTACTAGTAAATATATAGCCAGGTACAAGTCAAAGTTATGTCTAACCCTAGTGCTGTTCGCTTGTACAGTATAAATCTGTACCTCTTTGAGTGTGAAACCATGACAGTTTAACAAAATAATGGGCCAATGTAATAATGTGTTGTGTTACTGTAGTTTATTTTGAGACATATTTGATGGAAACGGATGTGAAAGGAATACAAAGGTAGTTGATCTGGAGTTCAGATTGCGTTAAACATAGCATAATATTTACAGCCATGTTATAGTGATACAATTAATATAGTAGTATATTAGTCAAAATTTCATATTAGCAGGGGCCTAAGAGAAGCCTTTGGCCTTGCTTTAACCTCATTTTTTGCAGTTGTTATGATCTGTAAACTAGCTGCACACTGGATTGCCAAATATTGAGCTTTTGCTACTGGAGGAAATACATGATTAGGTCCCCTATAAGTCTCTAGTCACACTATTTTCATCAGCTTATTAGCATACAGCCTTGTTTTATGTGTGTTACTGTTTAAAAACTCTCATTCTCTCTCTCTCTCTCTCTCTCTCACACACACACACACAGAGAGAGAGAGAGAGAGAAAGAGAGATTAACATTGCACTTACAGCCAGTGGCACTCACCAACACTCTTAACTCATGTCTGAGTGAAGCTTAACTGACATGCATATTTTCTTATAAGGCACATCACTGCCTTCTGCTTAGGGACATTAGACAGCAGTTCAGCACCACAGCTGGGGGCCATTTTAAACAGTGAAATTACCAAGGAAAAGCACAAAAATGCAAAAGAATATATATATGGCACTAAATAGACCATGAAAGGGGCACTTGTTTAAGTGTGACAATTGAAACAAGGCAAAGCGTTGCTTTGTTTGTCCTCAGCTGGGAACATGTGTATCAGATGACTCAAACTGCTTGCTGCTCTGCACAGGTTAGTGAATGACTATGAAAGTGCTGTGAGTATTACTTTGGGACATAGGAATAAATTGTCGTGAGTAAGATTTGCAAAACAGGACCTGCAAACATTGAGGACTGACCGTGTATCTATTATAAAATAGACTCATTATTCCCATTCCTAAGATTTGGGCTATGTGGGTTTTTCTGCTTTAGCTCATTCTCCTCCTGTTGTTGTCATTGGATACAGTTATTGCTGCCAAGGTTATGTCCTGTGACCACTAGGCTTTGCTGTAAGCCATTTCTTCAGATAGGAGAAAGTTGTTTATTGGGTCTGGTTTGGTATGTTAGCATATCTGCACAGCTCAGAGCCCACTCCACCCCACTTCTATCATTAATGAAGTGAGAGAAAGGTTAGGAGCTCTCCATTAAACCCACAGAATGTATTCTAAGGTGTATTCATTTGTTTAGAGGATTTGCAAAATTTGAGGGGGGCTGTATACTTGGTGGATTGTTTCATGCACTTTCAGCTAGCCAATAAGAAATTAACCATTTTATTTTGGGAAATTTTTCCCGTGCTTTATTCTAGTAAGAAAAACTGAGAGTTCACTAACTTGGTAGCTATTAGGATATTACTCAAATGATCATTAGGCTAGCATGTCCAGAAGTCAAAAGGAAGAGGTAAAAGGTAACTCTTCCATATGAGGCTGGCTTACCAATATGTACTTTCCTTTCCCTGTGGGAAGGCTAGGCATTTCTGGAGGCCATAAACTCTTCCAGGCTACCAGTGCATCTCAGAACTTTAATTTTTGAAATGGTACCCTAGAGGTCTTATAATTGAGGCTCTAAGCAGACAATTAATGGTTCCATAACCCACTTTATAAGCATGGTGGTTTCTATTTGAATATCCTGGCTCTAAACCTTTCTTTCTTCTTTCAGACTATAAGGAATGTACTTTCAAAAGCCCAGAGTAGGCCAGGCATGGTGGCTCACGCCTGTAATCCCCTCACTTTGGGAGGCCGAGGTGGGCGGATCACGAGGTCAGGAGATCGAAACCATCCAGGCTAACATGGTGAAACCCCATCTCTACTGAAAAAAAAAAAAAAAAATACAAAAAAAAAAAGAAAAAAATTAGCCGGGCGTGGCGGTGGGCGCCTGTAGTCCCAGCTACTCGGGAGGCTGAGGCAGGAGAACGGTGTGAACCCGGGAGGGAGGCGGAGCTTGCAGTGAGCCAAGATCGCGCCACTGCACTCCAGCCTGGGCGACAGAGCGAGATTCCGCCTCAAAAAAAAAAAAAAAAGCCCGGAGTATATTCACACTCAGACAAGGACTGGTCAGCTTACTTCCTCTGTGTGAAGCATCTCTGTGAAAGATAAAGAGGAAAGTAGGAAAGTGGATAACAGGAAGTCTAAGAGCAGCTCTGCCGTTATCTACCTGAAGCTTTGACCGAATTAATCAGACTTAATAGATCACATCGAGAAGGTTGGACTAGAGCCTACCTTCTCTCTCCTTTCTCTCTCCATTTGTCATTCTTTAATTTGGTGATAGTTTCTTTACTCTTCCTGTTCCATAGCAGAGCTTAGATACCATCAACTCTTCAAATCTTTTAATCAACGAAGATGAAACTAACTCCTCCCTTCCCCCAAATCTAGTAAAACACTTGATATTAATAAACACATATAAAATAGCTATTTATAGAAAAAGATCTATAGCTCAGCTCACTACTTTAATTCCAATGAGCAGCTTCAGTCCATGGAACTTCAGTATTACGGATAATGATATAGGCATCAAATATCTAAATGTTATAGACATAGATTGTATTATAGATAATTTGTCTTTTTATGTTTTTCTTTTTTGGTTTGCCAATATCGACATGAGCGACATGAGTCAGTAGGGTATAAAAAATTCTCAAAAGATTATTTTTCCTGTCCTGACACATAGAATGTTTTTCGAGGTAGGTGGACAGTTATCACTTTTCTCTTTATTGACAGGAGGGAATGAGGAGCAAGATATGAATGTTTTTCTGTTTAATAAACACATTGATTAGCTTGTCTCTACCAACCACTGTGCTTACCGCTAAACATATGAAAAAAATAATGTCCTCTGTGATTTAAAACTCTAAGAGATTTACTAGAGAGTTAGAAAACTTAAGAAATCTAATATTTATTTATTCAACAAATATGCATTGAGTGGCTCCCACGTCCCAGGCACTGTTTTACATGCTGGGAATATAGCTTCTGGACTTAAACACTTATATTCTAGTAGAGGGAGAGATGATTTAATTATGGAAGTTGTAAAGAACTGTAATCTGGCAACAAATATTATGAGGAAAACTAACCAGGGTAAAGGGATAAAGAGTGATGAGAGGTTTATTTTAGGAAGGATAGTCAAGGTTATATTTTACAAGGGATAGTCCATTGGAAAACAGCTGGGAATAGGCTACTCTGATTTGTTTTTTAAAATTAGGCAGTTATAGAAGGCTTCCCTTTTAGGGGATGTGTGAGCAGGAATTAGGGAAATGGAAAGCAAGTCACCAAGTGTCTGGGAGAAGAACCTTCCAGACAAAGGGAATACAGAGTGCAAAATCCCTGAGGTGGGACTACACCCAGCATGTTTAAGCAAGGTGAGGCTGAGGTGGCCAAAGGAAACAGAAAAGGGAAGATACTACAAAATGAAGAGAAGAAGCAGAGAAGAAGCAGAGGCTGAAATCATCTTGGGCCACAAAGGCTGGATTTTATTCTAAGAGAGCTAGAATACCTTTGAAAGTTTTGAGTGAAGGACGGATATGATTTTACTTATGTATTAACAAAAGGTTTACTCAGACTACTGTGCTGAGAATATATTGTAGATAAAGTGTTCAGTATTACACGTCCAGCAGAGGTGGCAGACGGATGGTGAATTCATTCTGTTCCTAAAGGTAGAGAGGTAGTGTCTTCCTAGGCGTCAGTACAGTTGGAGCAGGGCTTTAGAGGAAATGTAGATGTTTTCTAGGGAAAGGGTGGAGGGAAGACATTGCAGGTAGGGGAGAAAGCTGAGCTAAGAGGAAGTGAGCAGTGGTATACTGCAAAGTAAAAAGACTGGCAGTGGTATGTGTTGAGCCTGGAAAATGTATCTGTATGTCCTTCTGAAGAATTAGGCTTCATCTTGCTAATGGTTGGAAGCCCCTGAAGACCTTGTAAGCAGGGGAGCATGTGGTCGGTCACCTGTTGAGAGATGACTCCACTGGGAAGATGGAGGGTGATTGATGGTGGAGCAAGCCTTCAGAGTAGTGAGGGAAGCGGTGGTTCCAGTGACTTGAGCACATACCAGTTGGGGTGAAGAGAAGAGGCAAAATTAATAGGTGCATTTGAGTTAGACTTAAAATCATTTGAGTTATCCTTTAAAACTAAAAGCACATCATGCTACCAAGTTCATTGAAATTGTGCACCTTCCAATGTAAAAATTTATTGATGACCATTTTATCAGGCAACAAGTCAGGTGATGACATGTTAAAAGCTGTTTCCAAAATGAATTATATTCTCCATGTAGTATAAATATCAAATGAATGTAGTAGTTATTCCTTAATAGTATGAAATAATTGGGCTACCTTGCCTCTCCAATAACACATCATGGTTGACATGGATTCAAAGGCTCATTTGTTGCTGTTCTTCTTGACTCAAAGAAAGGGTACATCTTCATTTAACTCAGCACAGGGTCTGAGAACAAGCCTTGCAAAATCTTAGAACAATATAATGAATAAACCAAATGACTTCCATTGATAGTCTTAGAATGCCCTTGAAGAGTATTTGCTTATTCATAATGATGATAATTTTCTTAAAGCTTCTGTCTAAATGTTAATATCTGTGGACATACCAAAGCAACTTGCCTCCAACATGAGAGCCCTCACCGAGTTCCACAGGCTCTCTGAAGTATGGATTTAACACCATTTATTCCATGTGTTTTGAACAGCAAAAGTAGTAAAAGACATGCAGGTGCTTGTCATTGAGAAAAAGAAAACTCTCAAATATTCATGAAGTGCCTGCTATTGCATTTTAATTTACTTTAGGAAATTGCCTACTTTGTTATTCATTTTTGTTTTGCATAATAGTTACGACAGCTCTGCTTGGTTTCTGATTCTTAGGCGCCTGTGCAGATGCAGATTTCTCAGATACCTAGCACACAGATTTTTCTGTTGCATCATAAATTGAATTTCTTTCATGAGAAGGTAATTTATACTTTAAGGTATATTTTTGTTAATAAACTGGGTTCTTCTGAATGTTTTTTTCTCTTCAGCACTCCTGAAATGAAACATTATGTCTGTCTCTCTACTATTTTATGCCCTCAAACCAATTTTGGCATAATTTTATGGGTTTTTGTGAAATTTTGTTACACGTAATATGTAGTGATCAAGGCAGGATATTTAGAATGTCTACCTCTTGAGTACAATACATTTTTGTTAATATGGTCACCCTAGTCTGCTATCAAACGTTGAATTTGTTCCTTCTAACTATATGTTTGTATCCTTCTAACTATATGTTTGTATCCTTCGACCCACTTCTCTTCATCTTCCCTCTCCCCCAAATCAGCCTTCTCAGTCTCTGTTATCTATCTTTCCACTCTCTACCTCCATGTGATCAACATTTTTAGTTCCCACCTATAAGTGAGAACATGCAATATTTGTCTTTTTTGTGCCTGGCTTATTCACTTAAGATAATGACCTTAAGTTCCATCCATGTTACTGAAAATGACATGATTTTGTACTTTTTAATTGCTGAAGAGTAGTCCATTGTGTATATATACCACATTTTCTTTATTCATTCATCTGTTAATAGACAGTTTGATTCCTTATCTTTGCTATTGTGAATAGTGCTGCAACAAACATGCAAATGCAGGTATCCTTTGATGTGTTGGTTTCATTTCCTTTGAGTATATACCCAGTAGTGGGATTCCTGGATTGAATGGTAATTGTATTTGTAGTTTTTTGAATAATCTCCACACTGTTTTCTACTAGCGTGTTACCACTAACAGCATATAAGCTTTTGCTTTTCTCTACATCCTCACCAACATGTTATTTTGTCTTTCTAAGACTAGCTATTCTGACTGGGGTAAGATGATATCTCATTGTGGTTTTGGTTTCCATTTCCCTGATGATAAGTGATGTTGAGCAGTTTTTTTGTATACCTCTTGGCCATTTGTATGTTTTCTTTTGAGAAATATATATATATATATTCATGTCCTTTGACCATTTTTTTAATGAGATTGTTTTTTTTTCCTGTTGAGTTTTTTGAGTTCCTTGAATATTCTGGATGTTGGTCCCCTGTCAGATGAATAGTTTGCAAATATTTTCCCCCATTCAACGGGTTGTCTCTTTACTCTGTTTATTATTTCTTTTGCTGTGCAGAAGCATTTTTAAAATTAAGTCCCTTTTGTCGCTTAGATTTTATTGTCTGACCTTTTAAGGTGTTAGTCATAAGTTCTTTGTCTAGAACAATATCCAGGAGGGGTTTCCTTAAGTTTTCTACTAGTATTTTTATAGTTTCAGGTCTTATATTTAAGTCTTTAATTTATTTTGAGTTGATTTTTGTACAGTGAGAGAGGTCTAGTTTCATTCTTCTGTGTATGGATATTCAATTTTCCCATTTATTGAAGGTGGTGTCCTTTCCCCAATATAAATTTTTGTTGGCTTTGTCAAAGATTAGTTGGTTCTAAATATGTAGCTTTATTTCTGGGTTCTCTATTATTTTTCATTGGTCTGTGTATCTACTTTTTTCCAATACCGTGGTGTCTTGGCTACTTTCGCCTTGTAATAATTTTTGAAGTGATGTAATGGAATACTTCCAGCTTGTTCTTTTTGCTAAGGATTGCTTTGGTTATTTGGAGTCTTTGGTTCCATATGAATTTTAGGATCGTTTTTTCTAATTCTACGAAGAATGACATTGTTATTTTGATAGGGATTGCATTGAATCTGTAGATTGCTTTGGGCAATATGGTCATTTTAATGATATGGATTCTTCCCATCCATGAGCATGAGATATTTTGCCATTTGTTTGTGTTTTTTCAATTTCTTTCACCCATGTTTCGTAGTTTTCCTTGTATAGATCTTTCCCCTTTTGTTTAATGTATTCTTAAGCTTTAGGGTTTTTTGTTTGTTTGTTTTTGTAGCTATTTTAAATGGGATTGCTTGCTTGATTTCTTCGTTGACTAGATCATTATTGGTGTATAGAAATGCTACTAATTTTTGTACATTGATTTTGTATTCTACAGCTTTACTGAATTCATTTATCAAATCTAAGAGATATTTTGGTGGAGTCTTCAGGCTTTCCTAAATATGAGGTCATATCGTCAGCAAAAATGGACAATTTGATGTCTCCTTTTCCAATTTGGATGCATTTTCTTTCTTTCTCTCACTTGATTGCTCTGGCTAGGACTTCCAGGGCTATACTGAATAAAAGTAGTGAATGTGAGCATCCTTGACTTGTTCCAGTTCTGACAGGAAAGGATTTCAAATTTTCCCCATTTAGTATGCTGTTAGTTGTGTGTTTGTCATATATGGACTTTGTTATGTTGAGGTGTGTTCTGTCTATGCTTAGTTTGTTTTTAATCCTAAAGGGATATTGAATTATATAAAATGTTTTTTGTGTGTCAGTCGAAATGATCATTTTTTCCTTCATTCTATTGACATGATGTATCAGCTTAATTGATTTGTGTATCTTGAATCGTCCTTGCATTCCTGGTATAAATCCTACTTGATCATGATGTGTCATCTTCTTGATTTCCTGTTGGATTCAGTTTGCTTGTATTTTACTGAGAATTTTTACATCTATGTTCATTAGGGATATTGGCAAGTAGTTTTCTTTTTTTGTTGTGTCATCTGATTTTGGTGTCAGGGTGATGCTGACCTCATTAAATGAGTTGGGAAAAATTTGGTTAGGAGAAGGAAGAAGATACTAGTTATTTGTGAGGTTATGTGGTTACTGCAAGTGGGCTGATTTTAGGATAAAAATTTGTAGCTAAATGGTAGGTTGTTTCAAAAATTGGCATTATCCAGATATTAAACAATAATATGCTAAAAGGATTCTCTATACACAAAAGCAGGTAACTAATGGGATTCTCTATACACAAAAGCGGGTAACTATAATATCAGATGCATTATAGAACTGAGAATGATAAAACTACTTTTTCTAAAGCATATATGAAAATCAGATTTAAAAAGGCTACTACAGTGCAAGGTGTCCATTTAACTTGAGTAAATTAGTTATGCTAGATATTCATGGCTGATCTGTATCATATGCTAGGAGGACTTGACTTCGTTAGCTATTGTCCTTGAAAAACTGAGCCATTGCTGTAAACTGGATTAAAAACTTGAGTCGCTGGAATTAATCTTTGCTTTTCACTGGTTCTCTCCCCAGTGTAGCTTCTGTTGGGCATCAAGCGAGAGAAAGATGAACACTTTGTGTAGTAGTTTCCTCCTTTTTATTACAGCTCAGACTTTAAATCTGTGTTTTACTCTTATCAATAGAATCATTCTTACCACCTCACCTCAGTCCCCAGATGCCCCTGGGATGATAAACCAATGACAGTTACATTTGACCTTTTTTTTTCTCTTCATTTTCTGCCTTCTTTCATTTGTGTAATTGTAAAATACACGTGTTCAACATAAACCTAGCCAAATCAAATTGGTGATCTTTGCCCTGAAAATTATTGTAATTTTACTATTGTCATCTTATATTGTTTGACTATGATTCTAGGTTTTACCTTTGTGTCTGGTAATTAGTAAATGTTGGTATTCTCAAACTGAATCTTATCATGTTATTCTGCCTTGTGGTGTTCATTATAATGCACCAGAGATATTCTAAAATAAAAGCCTGGATTTGGGATTTAGGCAGTTACTCAATAACTCCTCCTGCCCTTTTGCAGTGTCTTGGTAGTCACTCAAAGGACGCAGCTATTGCACGATTGCATGATTTCTGTGATGCCAGACTTGTCTGACTAAACCTCTACTTTATGCAGACTGAATATTTTTATAGCCCTTCGTTAAAGTCCTTGGGTTGTAAGTGCTGAGAATCAACCTCACTGATGATTTCCCCAAACACCAGTGGCATGAAATCCCATGAATGAATCCTTTGCTGAATGATGGCACTGGTTTTTTTTTTTTTTTTTTTTTTTTTTTTTTTTTTTTTTTTACGGTGTTTCACTCTTGTTGCACAGGCTGGAGTGCAATGGCGCAATCTTGGCTCACTGCAACCTCCACCTCCCAGGTTCAAGCGATTCTTCTGCCTCAGCCTCCCAAGTAGGTGGGATTACAGGCACCCACCACCACGCCCAGCTAATTTTTGTATTTTTAGTAGAAACAGAGTTTCACCATGTTGGCCAGGCTGGTCTCAAACTCCAGACCTCAGTGATCCACCCGCCTCAGCCTCCCAAAATGCTGGGATTACAGGCGTGAGCCACCACTCCTGGCCACATTCATCTTTTCACTAGTAACCAGAAAGACTTGGATTATTTGAGAAGTTGGTTGGCTGAACAGACGTCTGTGTGGCAGAAGGGAAGCCATAGGTGCTCTGTAGGTTTAGAGAGCCTTAATACACTGAATCCCAGAATACAGAAAGAGTCAACTGTTAGCAGTTTCACGGTCTATTTTACCTTTTCTCTTAATATTCTCTCAAGGGAAAATAAGACTCACAACCACTCAATAACATTAAGAACAAGAATAAATGTGGACTCCAAAAATGTTAGGGCAAAACTCTCCGTGGGGCCAGAAGCTCCTTGGAACAGATAACTTTGAGGCTGTATTGTAAATACACAGTGAGTATAATTTATCTGTTCAGAGCATCTCACATCCTTGGTAGGCATATGCAATGGTCATTGGAACTACTCCCATATATACAGATTCTCCTGCATATGGGCATATGTTAAAATTTTATTTCACTATTTCCTTTTAAGTTAGGTATGGCTACATGATTAATTTCTCTGTGAAATGTGAGTAGAAATGAAGTGTCTCAATTCCAGATGGAGGCTTTAAAAGTCAGACTGGGATTTGTCCAGAGAAGGGAATGAGTTAGCCTGAATTACTGAGTGTTCATGAGGGACAGGGTCCCCTACCAACCTGTATTGGATGTAGAGTCTTTGTGAGGAAAAAAACAAACAAACAAAACAAACAAACAAACAAATAAAAACACATTTGGCATTGCTTGTTATATGAAAATTACATAGCTCATTGCTATGGACTGAATATTTGTGTGTCTCCAAAATTCATACATTGAAGCTCGCATCCCCAGTGTGATGGTATTTAGAGAGGGGGCCTTTGTGGGGTAACCAGGTGATGAGGGTGGAGCCTCACGATAGTATCTGTGCCCCTACAAGAAGACAGAGAGCTTGTCTTTCTCTCTTGCCATCTCCACTGCCTGTCTTTGCTCTCACTCTCGCTTTTGCCCTCTCTCTGCCATGTGAGTGAGTATATGGTAAGAAGATGGTCATCTTTAAATTAGGCAAAGGGGCCTCACTAGATGCCAAATTTGCTGGCACCTGGGTCTTGGATTTTTCAGCCTCCAGAACTTTAAGATGCACATTTCAGTTATTTAAGCCACCCAGCCTATGATCTTTTTGTTATAGCAGCCTGAACTAAGACATTCATCTGGACTGTTACCATTTATTTGTTTTTATAGCTCTTTTAAATTGCATGAAGTAATGCATGCTATGTAGGGGTAATCAAGTATGTTTTTATAATACATTTAATAGATGTCTATTCAGCAATTTATTTTGGAGATGGATTGGGGCTTGGATTTTACCTCCACCAATTACTAACTTCAGAAACTTGGACAAATTATTTAAATTTTGTGAGCCTTAAGTTTCTTTGACTGCAGATGATGGCAATACCACTTACCTCACAGGTTTGTCCTGAAAATGAAATGATTAATTGTATGTAAGTCATCCAGTAAAATTCCAAAGGCAAAATAAATACTGAAAATATGTTCATTCTTACTAGTCTCTCTTTTAAATACTAACTGGTGACGTATCATGTTAAATAAATGCTCTTGCTCTCAAGTATCTTGTAGTAGAGTATTTAGACACACAAATAACCATAAATAAAATACAAAGTGAAACTCACTATTAAGGATCCACAAATGAAGTACTTGAAATCTCAGAAAAAGTCATATCTGTAGAAAAATTCTATAGAAATTTTGAGCTCTAGGCACACATGCAGGAAGCCAAGGAAAATAGTAAATATCTAGCAAAACTCACATAGTGGCTTATGTAAGTCATTCCCTAAAAAATTCCCAAGGTATTTTTTTAACTTGTTTTATCAAAATCCATTTAGAGATCAACAGCTTTTCTTGCAACATTGGTGAAAGCTCTTTCAGAATTCTGTTACTGTAGAAGCTTGCCATGTGAAAAATTCATTAGCAGCAAGTTTGAAATCTTAAAAGCCAGTGTGTGTTTTAGAGGAGTGGCTAGCCCAGCAGTAAAAAGAGTAGAGTGAAAGGTTCACATCAAAGGAGAAATCTTCACAGCACCGATGTTATCAACTCTCTCCAGATGTGCAGTTTTCTATGTTGCACTCACTTTTTCATGTGTCATTAGCAACCTTATATCTTCACGTGGAATGCTTGAATGGAGTCCTTATTAATGAAGTCGCCAAGCCCAATCTATTCATCAAATATTGTCTTGGGGTTAGAACATTCTGGAATATGCAGGGAAGAATGCCCAGAATTGTGGAGCTCCCATACTGCCAATTTACCAGGAGAGTTTTGCCAGGAAGTGGGGCACAGGTACAATTGGAAACAAGCTGTGAATACATTTTTCAAGAGACAGGCATAGGTTTTCAACACCAGTAAAAGGTTTCTGAACAAAACCAAAAATCAATGTAAGTTAAGTTTTAATGGGAAATAAAAAAAAATAATTACTTATAAAAGTAGGAAGAGAAGAAACCTTTCAAGATAGAACAACATGGGATATCCTATCTATGCACAAAGCAAAACAAAACCAAAAAGTTATTTATTTTGCATTTTTATATTATGCTCTGTGAGAAACAGGTGTATAAGAACATATATGTGGGATGAAGGAAATTGGTAGCTTAGCTGCCTGTGGGCTCCTCTGAATCTTTAAACTATAAAATCACCTCCAGCTTTTGAGATGGGTGGATATGCAGTTAGCTAGGTTTTGCAGCAGTCTCTTTGAATTAGAAAGATCATTACCATCAATAGCTCACTCAGGACTGTATGTGGTGGGGCCAAAGCTAACCAATAGTACAAAGAGACTTTGAATACATGTTCTATGCCAGGCATTATGTAGCTCTCTCTTGCTAGAAAAGCAAAATGTGGATTTTAAGTGAAAATTATTTCAAACTCACTTGTTATTTTTAGATGCATTCATAGGCAGAGAGAATTACTATGTACTATCGTCACCAAACCTTAAAGAGAAATATGAGGTTTAATAAGGCAACAAGAATCACCTGATACTTTTCCTCTTGTACCTTGTGTCTCAGAAACACCTTTCATCACAGGAATGATGGAGTATCTAAGGAAGATGTACTTAGGAAGAACAAATGTAAGATAATATGATTCCTTGCCTCATATTTAATTTCCATGGCCCTTTGGGGATAATGTGTTTTCAAGGCCAAGTCTCCTTTTCAGGCAACCAGATAATAAGATGTGCTACATTTTCATATGCTAACTTGGAAAAATTATTCATTTTAAAAATTTAATTGCTTTGGATTTCGTATTGAAGTTCATGGCTGTAATTTTCAGATGATGTGAATCACTCAGTGGAGGTTTTGTTTGTTATTTGTTTGAAATTAGATTCTTTTTCCATTCACCATAATTAATTCATTCACATTTGGTGCTCTTTGCATTTTTATGTTCTTTATGTTTTATTTGGGAAATTAATTTGGAGAGAAATTAACTCCAACTAGACTTCAGTGGCTGTTGTAATTTTTTTAGTCAAATCTGCCCAGAACATCACTTAAAAATGACCATTTCATAGGTTTGTTTCCAGCATCAGTATATCGTGGGTGTTAATCTATCTTGGCATGTACTAGAGCAAGAGCTCTTAATAACTCCAGTGAGAGAATACAAATCTTTCTTTGGGTAGAGTGGCAAGGAGTGCCATGAAAATGCCTTCATATTAGATAACGTTCACGTTTAAAAAGCACATAAGTCAGCAATTTTAATCTATTCGATGCTTAAAATCAGTGGCTATTTTTCCTTTTCAGCAAATCTCTCTTCTAATTTTAGTTATAGTAAAATTCAGGGAAAAAATTGCTTATTAATATTATTATTATTATTTATTTTTAGGGGTATATGTAGTAAAACCGTAAGATGATACTTACATCCAGGTAGTAGCTTCTTGGAGTTTTGAATGTCAAATTTATTCATTTATCAAACAGTTTTTCAGTTTTGTTTGGGATACAAAGTTGATTCTTTTAAAGGAGCCTCAGAGCACAGGAGCTCATAGAGTCCTGAATTTTATGTCTATGGAAGAGAAAATGGTGGTTAAATGCTACTTCCTCTCTGAAAACTTATCTAGACAGAGTTTTGATCATTATCTATATCCTATTTTGGAGACTTCCTGGCTTCCTTAATTATTTTCTTTATGTGGATACATTCAAATGTAAACCTGTAAGTCTGCCTCTTTTTCTGAGCACAGATGGGCCGTAATCTAGTTCTGTCAACTCTTCTTGCTTCTCCATTTTTCCAATCTGTTAGTCACACCTCTATCAGCCACCTGGAGGCAAACCCTACTACCGTCTTTGACACCTCTCTCATCCTTAGCTTCACTTCTTGAAAACAGAGCCTTTGACTTCCTAATTCATATTCTGATTTTAAAATATGTATAAATTGAACATTTCATTAGGGAAATCAAAGTTCCTTAACTGTTACCTTAGTAAACATCAAGTTTTCTCATAGTGAGCTACAAAATAATGCCAGCAGAGGAAAGATAACACTTGCTTTGGGACTCTCTTGGGCCAATAGTTAAGCCTCTGTGAGGCTTTGTTTTCTTCTCTGCAAATGGTAAATGCAGTAGGGTCTTTCTCAAAGAATTACTGTAATTCTTAAATATGATAAAGATTTAAAAGCACTTTGTTTCCCAAGTAGCAATATAAATGGTGTTTATTATGCAGGACTGTGTTGATAGTTGACAAAGTGTAAGACATCAATATAAAAGAACAGGATTTCTAGGCTAAACCAGGGATTAGCAAACTAAGGTCAGTAGGCCGTACCTAATTTGCACTCAGTATTAGTAAATAAGGTTTTATTGGAACATAGCCACACTAATTCATTTATGTATTGTGTATGGCTTCTGTCATTTCAGCTACACAGGCAGAGTTGAGTAGTTGTGATAGAGATCTTATGTACCGCAAAGCCTGAAATAGTTAAAAATATTAAAAGCCTAAAGTATTTTTTTTTAATTTAAAGCTTAAACTATCTGGCCTTTTGCAGAAAAGTTTGCTTACTTCTGCCTAAGGCACCTACCAAAACTGGTGTAACTTCTATATTCTTCTACATTCAAACTGACCATCCTCCAAGTTATAGAATAGGTTTTAGAATTTTATCTCATTTAACATTTATTAGTTTAATGAACTTTAAAAAAATTATAGAAGACGTTACATATGCAAACATGCATATCGGTGTGTTTCTGTTACACACACACACACACACACATTCTCCCGTAAAAGTGGGGCAATTTCCACACATTAGCAATGTACAGAAAGCTTAAACTACATTTTCCTAGTCCAAGGCCAAGATAGAAACACTAAACAAAATCTGATCTTCAACCTGAAAATCACTTTCTGCATAATAATGTCTGAGTTGATGAAGGGAAAAAATAAAAGGGATACACTTTAATTTGCACTTCAGTAGATTATTTTTTTCTGATGTGATTATGACAGTTAAAATAAAACACTCACCAAAGCACATCTTAGCATCACAGTCAATGTTTGAGTTTAATTGCATTCCAGTCTGCTGGGTTCTGGGAGTCAGATGACACTCCCCTCTTAGAGAAACAGGTAACCATTCAATAGAGCCTAAATAGATGAGGCTCTTTCATGCCTGGCTCAGACTGTAATTAAAAGAAAAATCTAAAAGTTATATTTCTAAGTTACTGTATATTCTTTGACTCTATAGTCTTTGTGAAACAGAAAATGTGAAAATTCAAGGTCTTTAAAAGAATGCTTTGCTATGGTTTTTTATAAAAAACTGAAACGAATTTTGTCATCAGCTAAGGATTGTATTAAATTGAATTTTGTAATGAAACAGTGTAACTGTTCTCTGCAAGACTTATTTGACATCTTAATTTTCTTGCCTATTCTAACATAGAAAGTGTCAGCTGTTCATTCATCATAGATTTTACTAAACTTCAGCGTATAAACTTGTGATAAATGATTAAGACACATTAGGCCAACTGGGTTGGCTAGTTTTCATTTTCAAGAACCTTAAAAAGCTTTGATTTGCAGCTATTAGAAGCAAGTTAAAATATTATCAGAATACCACCAACTCGCAAAGTGCAGCTGATATATTACTGGTGACTGTGCGAAATTATAGCATTGTCCAATCCAGGAACCAGATGGTCCATCTTCCTTGATTTGAGGAGCATTGGTTGACTACAAATTTTACTTGCTGCCCTAGGCTTGTTATTGACCATTAGCATGTGAGTTACAGATTCCTTAAATTCTTTGCCAGGTGACAAATTGACCTATTAACAAGTCACTTTCTCAAAAAAAATGCATTAATGTTTTTCAATCAAAGGATCAGTTGCAAATGAGCAACATTTTAATAAGTATTAGTTTTGCTTTAAAGGAATCAGTAAGTATCCTCACAAGCAAAGTTCCTGAAATAGACTTTTTAAAAAAAAAAACTTGAAGATTTTTAAGAGTATTGGAAAATTTTTGAAACAAGTCTTTTAAAAATATAATTAACATGTAAAGATTCTCTGTGTTTTAATTCTTTAATAGCATGTTCTTTTGGTGATTTTCTGTGAATAGCATTTATGGAGTATACATAAAGTAGAAAACATAATAAATTTGGACTGTTTTTCATAGTAGATAACTTACATGGGTGAGACAAACTACACAGGCATGGAGATGACATGATATTGGAGTTCAGAAACCCACCTTTTTACTTCTGTCTTGGAACTGATGAGGTGAGCCAAAGAGTTTCATCTATAGAGTGTGGAGGTCACATTAAGTAATCTCTACATTATCTTTTACATTTAAAATATAAGAACTTTAGTAATCTAATTGTGATTATCAATGGAAATGTACGCGTATATGTTAGATTTTGTGTTTAAGAAGTAATTTCATTAGTACTTGAAATTTAAGGGAATATAAGGAAATCTTTTAGTGGGATACTACTGTCTCTGAAAACCATCACCTATAAAACATCTAGTTGAACAGATTTTAGGAATCTGTTGAGATAATTTATTCTAGCGTCTTAAACTGGAATAATATTGCTTTTTTTTTTTTTTCTAAGAGAGATACAGAAGTCTAAGAATTAACTCCAGGGGAAGATTTCTTCTCTTTTCTTTTCTTTTTTAAGGTGAAAGTGGTATATGTACTAAGTGAAATTATCTTGATGCAATAGACCAGTATACTTGGTAAAGCTACTTGATATACTAATTTCATCACTTAAATGTGACAGCCACTGGGATTTCCAGCAGTGCTACTATTCTGGACCTGTTAATGCTTCAGAACTTACTTGTCTTATGTTGGCAGGTGCTTGTGAACGCTGGTGCAGGCTGATTAGCCATTGCTTTTACAGTTGTCACTTTTACTTTGAACTGTCTACCATGCCTGCCTTATTTCTGAAGGAGGGTGCCCCATGGGCTTCCATGGCTCTTCATACAGCATGACTGCTCTTGAAAAATGCTAACAGGTTGTGACAAATACTAAGATAGTATACTGTAACATATGAGGTGATTGGTGGCAAGGCATCATTTCATATACTAATATTAAGTTCTTCAGTGGTATTGGGCTCATTGCCCAATGTTTAAAATAATGACATAGATGAGGGTGTATTTTCAGGTAGCTTTTAATGATGGGAAAATTCCAAAATTTGGGAAGAAGACAAGAAGTGCAGTTTATTTTATCATATGCTAGGTTTCAGGTGTAGGCTTTCTTATTCCTTTTCTAATTTGTTAATCTTTTCTAGATACACATAGAAAAACTAGGTTTTATTTAAGTCACCTTTATCCTTAGCTTTCCTTTTAAAATAAGTATCAATTACTTTCTATTGTGCTGTTTCATTTTATCTTAAATTTCTATTTTAGATAAAAGTGTGACAGACTTTGAAACAAGTCAAAATGATTGCTGGGTATCTTTGGTGGAAAACTAAGCAGTTTCTAGGCACACCCTCTGGGTTATCTGATTATATGGGGTCTCTGTGCCTGTCATTATCTTTGAGCTATTTTACAACTCTGTTGGTTAGAGATAATTGATAGCAATGCAAATGATTCTTGTCTGTAGACATACAAATTAATTTTGTCCCATAGAAACACAACTGATTTTTAGCTTCCAATCTCACCCCATTCCGATTCCTGGAATAATCCAGTTTTGTGTTCATGTATAATTCATTTCATCATTAAGTTTTGCTAACATTTTTGTGGTTCTTTGAATTCACCATTGAACTGGTTGTAACTTCTTACTTATTTTCCCATTAATTAGTTAAATAACATCCCTGACAAATGTTTATCTTACATATGTATGGACTATGATTACATCCTCTGTTAAATATTATCCTTTAACAATATTCCCTTTATGGCAGAAATGTTGGAGATGTGTTTTATTATATACTTATGCTCCGGTCATGCTAGATGAATCCTGAGAATCTGGCTTCCAAAAAGATCATGCTTCAGAGGAGACGAGTTAAGTCATCAAAGAGAAAACAAAACGGTGGATGTAGCCAGTGTGAGTAACTTTGGCTCTCACTGATTCCTTCCCACTGCTCTGCAGATAGGCTAAAATCTGGAGGCATTTTTTTGGCTATCAGATTCAAACTTAGCAGATTGGAAGCAAGTCTTTTCTTTGCCATGGAAGAGGTTGAAAGAGAAGTGCTGGTGGCTCCTATCTGGATTGCTACTTGGTTGTACATTTCAGTGATTTTGTTTAGCATCTGAAGGAGACAAGGGTGGAGGGAAGAGGAAGGAAAAATCAGTTTGATGTCAGAAAGTTATTTCTCCAATATCATCTATGTCTTTGGGTCAAAAAGAAATAGGGAAAAAATTATATATATACACACATACATACACACACACATATATGTGTGTGTATATATACATATATAAGTGTGTAACTTATAGTTGGTGTATGACATTTTACACACACGTGTGTATATATGTACACATATACATACACACAATATCCATATATGTATATGTGTATATATGTGTACATATATACACATATGTGTGTGTGTAAATAACATATACATTATAAGGATAATATTTAAAAGAGGATATATATACATATGTGTATATGTATATAAACACATATGTATATATGTGTGTATATATGTATGTGCATATATATATCCTCTTTTAAATATCCTTATAGTTGGTGTATAATGACATTTTACACACACACACATATAATGACATTTTACACACACACACACACACATATATATGTGTATATACATATATATGTGTGTGTGTGTGTGTGTGTAAAATGTCATTATATACCAAGTATAAGTTACGCACTTCCTCATTTGCTGCAATATGTCGTCTTCCTCACAGTGCTGTGATTATGGGTATTTTGTTATGCCTGATTTTACATTTTACACAGCTCCTAAGTTGAAAGACAAAGATTCAAATGTATGTCTCCATGATCCCCCAGATCGAAAGTCTTGATGTTGCTTTGCTAACTTTTCCATTTGTTTGGAATTTTTTTCTTTGTTCTTTTTTGCTTTCTATAAGAATTAACTTCCGAAAGCTTTCTGCTTTTCTGTCATTTTGAATAGCTTTTGTTAAAATCTATAAGGGAATCCACGTCTCCCCATAGACCAGGTACACTGGAAGATTTGAGGGGTTGGGAGGAGAGTGTGGATGCAGACCAGTGTGAGTCTAGAATAAGCCTGTGGCAACCTGGGAAAAACAGGGTGGGAATTCAAAAGAATTAGAGAAACATCCTCCCATTAGACTTCAGTGGAAAGAGAGAGGGGAAAGTCATGTATACTGGAGCATTCATATGTGAGTTCAAACAAATTGCATGTAAATTTGGGGCTCACTAATAAGGGCTGTGTGACCTTGAACCTGACTTTCTTCATCTAGTAAAACTTAAAGACAAAAATACCCAACTCTTTCAGGCAAGGAGGAGCTGAAATACCAGTAAATGCACTAAAGGGTACTTTGAGAGGTTCGACTTTGTCCAACACTCAGAATCACCACTCACCTCCTTAACCACAAATCACTAGAAACAGGCATGCAATCAAAGACAAACAGTAGTATGCTTCCTAAGTGAGGCCAGCTTCAAGAAGGGGTGAACATTGGAAGTAAGTTGCTTCACCTCTAGAGATGAATAAATAGGTACAATAAAACCTGCCATAGAGCATAACTTGAGGGTCAAATGAGGGGAGCTTGCAGACTGAATTCATTTCACTTGTCTGCTTCAGTCCTTATGTCAACCTCTCCCCACAGGACGTAGCCATGGACAAGAAAGTTTGCATTGGTCCACCTCTAATATGGACAAGGAGATCCATGATTGCCTCTCTCATACACGTACACACCCTTTATTCAAGTCACTTAAGTCATCCAAATATGATTCTTAGCTTTTGAGACACTATTGTCAACCTTGAGACTTCTTCTGTACCCAAAGGTTATTTTAGAGAAAGATTCGTTATGTTTGAAGCTGGAAGGTAGAATGCACTCAGCTACGTGTGGTTTCTGTGTAATGTAGTTGGGCTGATGCTATTATACTCTTTCAACTACCAAAGCCCATGTCTTCAATTTTTTTCCCATAGCATGAAACTGCCAAAAGCCAGTGCTGAATGTGTGTATGTACCTCACCATGTGTTGCTGCAAATTTAGCTATAATAATTCTGCAAAGGGCGATAATTCTGCAGGAGATCTTCTTCAGAAGGAACCAGAAATTAGCAATTGAAAGTCACTATCTTGTTGTAAATGGTCAAGACCTTCTTCATAGTAAAATCCATATTTGGTTGTTGCCTCTAACAGAAGTTATAGACTCCTACCAATATTTGTTTAGGGATGAATCCCATGGAAGCTGCAAGTATGGCTAGATTCCACCACTCCTTGTACATACATGTCTATATCCTTTGGCAG